>NC_046333.1:37861942-39169942 GCF_000738735.6 Corvus cornix cornix
AATAGTGGAAAGGGGTTAGGTTTAATGGAAATCCTGTGGGATTTGTGAATATGAGCTGTATTGGTAGCTAGTGTGTCCAATTAGTGACTGGTGTGATTGCTTTAGTGACATTAGAGTTCCAGGTATCAGTATCTTATATTTTGATATATTCCTGATAGATGTATGTGTGTATATATACCCATATGCATATACACATATATTCTACTTATACTGGCTGTCTGTTTTAACTTTCGATTTTTACAATATGACAGTTTGTGTTGTTGATGAAATACAGGTCAAGATAGCAAGAGGGGTCCTTGCTCAAGGTCAGAATTGATGGCTGTATTAGGTTCATGTGGAAACACAATATATCATGTTTACAGTGATTTAGAAGGTTTTTATTCTTTGCATGCAGACTTTTCTGTTCTTCATCTGCTTTTGCTTTTAAGAAAATCTATGTTTTCTATGAAATAAAATAAAAAAATACAAACCCCTGTGAAATATGCATGTTTAACAATGGTTAAATGTCCTGACTCATATATCACTTGTGACTTATTCTAGAGTAGTTTGAAAAGCTGGTCTCACCTGCTGTCCTTTCCCAATGTTTTCTGAAAAGTTATTTTTCTGGTACTATTTTCTAAAAAGTAAAAAACTAGTATTTCCAGAAAGTGTCTCTGTGTGTGTTTGTATGTGTCAGAGAGAGAGAGAGACTGTGTTTTCATATTACACTTTATTAAAAAACCCACCCCAAATGAAGCACCAACCAACTAAATCCTGCCAAAAAATAGTGAAGCAGCAAACTGGCTATTTCCCAGTCTTTAAAAGCAGTAAACTTCTCACAAGGACAGCTTGACTTAGAGATTTAAGGAAGTGATGCATGTTGCATTTCTATTATTATTTAAGTGTCTAAAGGTTTTTCCACACAACCGGTTATTTTTACAGATGCTCTGTTTTTTGTACAAGCACTTTTTATTGTGTTGTTTATTTCCCCATGTTTTTAATAATGGTTTTCAACTTGCATGCAGTCAATAATGGAAAGGATTGAAAAATAAAAATCACTGCATTAAATCTTTCAGAGGAATTGCCTACAGATAAGTCTGCAGACCACGTGCTGCTGGTGATGGTGTGCAGAGATTACTACCGTAGAGAAAAAGAGTTATTAACTGATGGAGCAGAATGTTTCCTTCATGAATGATTTCTAGCACGTCACAGAGGAGCTTGATGATACAGAATTTCTGTGGGTTTTCAGCACTAAAAGAACATTTTCTTTTTTCTCTGGAGTGTTTTGGATTTTTCCTCATGCATGGGTAGGCATATCTTAATACAGACTATAAAAGGACTCAATTGTGTGATCAACACTATTTAAACTACATTTAAACAACATCTAAACTAAATTTAAGCTAAAATTGAAATTGCCCATATGTGTACCAGATTGTGTCTGGTGCAGTCTGAAGACTCTCCCTCGTGTTTTATATTCTAAAAGAGGGGTAGGATGATCTGAAGTATTTAAATCATTATGTAGAAAGACAGGATTGGTGATGCTACTTATTTTCTTGGATAGCTCCACATGGCCTGGGTGACAAAGGGAGAGTGTCTGCTTGCCCTCTGAGGTAATATGGCTGATGTCATTCTTCCTTTGCTTTGAGGAACCTGAAGTCACTGTCTTGGGAGGTGCCCCTGCGGCAGCTGTGGATTGAGTAGTTTTACAGATGGCATAAAGCTGGTGTTTGGTTTAGGTTGTTGCGAGGCACTGTGTTAATTGGGTGAAATCCTGTAGGAGCAATAATTCTAGAAAGAAAGATGTTCTGATAATACACATCTGTCCTAGACAAACAGACTTGCGCCTGTTAGTCCTGGAGTCTGGATAACAAAAGTATTTAAAATAAAATGATGTCAAAAAGCAATCATATGCTCTTACATTCAGGTGTGGCTATTCAGTTTTCTTCCTTTGAAGTTTCTGTTTATTTTTGTTGTAGGATGGGAGGAAAAATCTTAAATGGAGATTGTTGTTACACTTAATAATTTGGAATATATCCCTTTCTCTTTCTAGAAACAAATTGAAGCATTGAATAAATTCAGGTTTTGTAGGATGGTTTTTCTGCATGGGAAAGATTAGTGTATCATCTAGTATTCTAACAAAATACTGAAGTCCTGTATGTTTTTCTTTTAGCATGGGAAATAGGACTTCAGTTTCTCAGTATTATTTCCTAAATTAATTTTTGGTAACTAATTTTAGCTTATTTACTGCATGAAAGAATATTCTTTCATCTTATTATGTCTGGAATAAATTTCTTTGAAACCTAGGGTATCTCATGGCTTTTTTTGCTAATCTTCCACATACTGCGGAGATAACCCTGAGAATTAGTCGTTTCTACTTACCGTTTGTTTGGATTCTTATCACATAAGTGTTTGTGTCATACATCGTTTTGGCTATGTGTTCACAACAGGAAGATCCAGGAGGTGCAGTTCCAGCTGTGAAGGAGTAGTTAGCAGTTCCTGTGTCTGGGATTTAAGTAGGGAAAGCAATCACACAGGATGTTAAGATCAGCTCTGAAGAGGAGGAAGCCGGCAGCAGCAAAAGCTGTGGATTGTCTGTATTGGAGCAAGTGGTAGGGAGGGGAGGACCTACAGAAGAAAACATCACAGATGTTTCCTGTTGCATTCTGACATTCATGAGAGGGTCATTGGATGGCAGGTTTCTTTGAGTATAATGTTATTCAGGATGATTGTATTAGCTCTGCATGGCAAGGTTTTTGTTGGAGAAGGGCCGCTGATGTGGCTTCTGTGAGAAGCTGCCAGAAGCTTCCCCATGTCCGACAGAGCCAAGGCCAGCTGGCTCCAAGATGGACCTGCAGCTGGCCAAGCCCAAGCCCATCGGCCGTGGTGGTAGAGCCTCTGTGATAACAGATTTAAGAAGGGGGGAAAAAACTGCTGTTCAACAGCAGCCAGAGAAGGGAGGAGTGAGAATATGTGAGAGAAGCAACTGCAGACACCAAGGTCAATGATGAAGGAGAGGAAGGTGGTGCTCCAGGTACTGGAGCAGGGATTTCCCTGCAGTCCGTTGTGAAGCAGGATGTCCCTCTGAAGCCCATGGAGGTCCATGGTGAACAGAGGTGCACCCGCAGCCCATGGCGGAACCCTTGCCAGAGCAGATGGATGCCTGAAAGAGACTGTGAACCTGTGCTTTTAAAAGCAGGTTTGCTGACAGGATTTGTGACCCTGTGCGAGACCCTGTGCTGGGGCAGTTCGTGGAGGACCCCATCCTGGATCAGGTGAAGAGAGCAAGGAGGATGGAGTGGAAGAGACAATGTGTCATGAGCAGGCTGTAACTCCTCCTAACTGTCCCCCTGTGCTGCTGGGGGGAAGGAGCAAAAGTAGTGAAACTGGGAATTAAGTTAAACCTGAGAAGGGGGGGGGGGGGAAAAGTAAGATTTGGTTTTATTTTCTCATTACTTTACTCTGATTGGTACTAATTAAACTAATTTCCCTGAGTCAAGTCTGTTTTACCTGTGATGGTAATTGGGTGACCTCCCTGTCCTTATCTTGACCCATGAGCCTTTTGGTTTTCAGACAGGGAGGGGAAGTGGTGGGCACTGGGTGACCAGCTAAAGTAAACCCACCACAAGAACACTGGCAATACCTGAGAATTTCTGACAGGCTAAAATAGGTCTGAATCTCCTTCAAGCTTCAGGAGCAGCTGTTAATAGGGAACGCATGTCAGCTGCTTGTTCTCCTGCATCAGGCAGAAGATGGAGAAAGAAGCAAACCATGCATTTGAACTGGTGTCTTCCTAGGACGAGGCTTCTTCTTACTGAATACTTGGCAGTTAAGTTAATGCAGGCCTACTAATGCTAGAAATTTGCACACTTACAATTCCTTTTAATCCATGTAGTCCTGATGGTACTTTCAGGTTTTTTTTTATTGTACATCTATCATAAAGTTGTATTTTTGAAGTTTCAGTGCATTTCTGAGAATGTGAAGTTTTTTTGTGATATTATGAGAAGAATATATAGGTGAAGAGGAGGTGTCAAATTCAAAACAAGAGTGGAAAGAGAAATGAGTTGAGATTTGGTGAGGAGATAGGGCAAAAAATAGCCTTTGTTGTTGTTACAAGTAAAGAACTACTACTTTGAGCTGTCTGTATTTGCAAATGGGAAGGATGGAGAATTGTAAGGTGCTAAAATAAACCATGTAAAGGCAAAGTAATTCAAAATTAGGCAAGTTATTTCACTTTGGAAAAGGGAAGTTAAAACTTACCTTTCTCAAAATCAAAGCTTTTCATTCTGATTTTGAAACTAGCTTAGACTGCTCTTAAGTCAAACATTTTGCCTCTCCTGGGAGAAAGTAAAAACCAGACCCACCAGTAAGAGGATAATGCTATAACTGCATGACTTAGTGGCTGTCCTGTTAAGGATTAATGTGTTTAATGAATTTTATCTTGTATGGTTTGGTGTTTTTGTGTTGGCTCCTCCTTGATTTACTCTCTGTAGAACAACTACACTTCAGCTCTTCTGAAATCTTTTGTCAAGGTCTTTAAAAAAAATTGGCAAGCATGTAAAAAAAGTTGAGTTATTTCAATAATATATGTCATGCCATAGAGTTGATCTGTCACTTCAGAATAGGGGAGGTTCTTCATCTTTGTTCTGGTCATTCAGCACCTTAAACAGTGTGGTTTTGATCTGTGCTTGAGCAGTAAGTGTTCAGCAAGTCCTAATACTTTGAGTCCTACACAGAAGTTGCTGTTCCAGATGTCTTCTGCTGTGTCAGGTTTGTAGAACAGCTGCTGGTATCACACCTGTAACATGAAACTAGGTAGTAAGGAAAAGATGAATCAAAAGGCTGCTTTAAAGCTCTCTTAGGTCAGCTAGGAAACAATAGGACTCAGACCAGCACCTTGTTTTGGATAAAGGTAGAATAAATCATTGATTTTATGGAAATTTCTCCTAATCTAGGAAGAATACAGCCTACAAAAGTCTGTAAAGTTTTGGGCTGGGTGATAGCTGCAAAGATTCAGTTGATTTTTCAAATGTCTTCTAAGCTCCCTGATCAGTTTACCTTGTGCTCCTGTCTTTATCTGCAAAAGAATATAGTTGCCCTTAATTAAGGGGGAGGGGAAATTGAAATGTTTGACGTTTTCGGAGTTTTATTTTTGATTTTATTTTTTATGAAAGCAAATCTTGGAATTGTAAGCTGTTTCCCACAAAAAAAAAAAAGTAGGAAAACTGATCATTTGGAAATGAAAATAGAACATTTCTGTCACTGTGAAGTATGAGAATGTCAGGTTTTCAATTTCACACTCTTACGCAGGATGGGAAAAGGAGAGAAGCAGTTTTCCATACAATTATATTGGTTAGTCTTCCAGGGAGATGGTCATCTTTTTTCTCCTAGCTGTTCCTTCACTTGGCCTCCTTGTGCTCTTTCCCTGACTGAGGAATACTTGCATAAGTGTGTGTCTGTGGTGTTTTTGCTTTTGTTTATCTTTGAAGCAGCCACCTTGTCTGTGCTATGGAGCTCAGGTTCACAGTGTGTGACTTCTGAAAGCAGAGCATTGCCTGGGATTCTGTGGCTGCCTAAAGCTGCGTATTGGAGGGGTCTGTGTCACCTTCTGACAGGTCTTGTTCTCTGTCAAAGGGAATTAAAATTGTCTGTGGCTTTTACTGAAGTTTTGGCCTGTGTTTTAAATGTTCATTATTAAAATGTCATGTTAACCTTCAGCAAGGCATTTGGCTAAATTTACGGGCTGCAGCAACAGCTTTTGTGTGATTCTACTCTTTTTTTGCAAGAATGGTTATTTGCATCTCTGAGTTCAGTTTCCTTTCTAGCTTTTCAGTGCACTCAACATATATTTTTTCAATCAGTCAATTTACAGTAGCGGAGGAAGGCTGCAGGAAGCTCACAATACTTGAAAATATAATAATGATAATAAAAAAGTCATGAAGTTCATAATACATTTTTACAGTAGAGCAGCGTGGACAAGTGGGGCTTGAATCTTTATTTATTATGATGTTTTCAGATACATTTTTCTGAAAGCTTTGGCTACCTCAAGTGTAAACCTGTAAGTTTTTGCAGTAAGTTTTTTGCAAGGTAAGTCTAAGAGGCTTGTCATGTACATATATCATTTCCTACAGCCTGTAAGAATGGAGAGAGAAATTTTGAACAGCTCCTTTTTCTTTTGGCTTTAGGATTTTGAAAGCTTGCCAATTTGCTTAAAGAGCGGCCTGCTCAAATACTGTTTTTACCTGCTATACAAGCACCCCTTTTATCTTCATCTGGATGGTCCAAATCTAGAAAGAGGTTAACTTTCTGCCTGGCAGCTGGTGTTCATATTGGATATGAAATAAGTACTCTAAGTTGCTTCCTATGCTACTGTCTGTAAACTTAAAAATTACTGCATTTTGTAAAAACAGTTCCCTAGTGATGCTTGAGAAATGGATAATGCCCGTTCTTAAATTGTGATTAGATACTTTATTTAGGGAAGGAGGAAGGACAGTGTGGCTTCTGAGTGTCTCAGATCACAGACAAAGGCAAGAAAATCTAAGCCTAAGTTAATAACAGAGAAGGAAGTAGAATTTTCATACTTTTCCTTACAAAGACTTTCAGAAACTATGAGTCACTATTAAACCTACTGTGAACCTACTATTTTAAGAGACTATTTTCTCTAACATAGTCTTGACATTTTTACAGGACTTTGGTAGTCTCAAGCCCTTCGTTTTTGTAGGTGAGTATATGGTATGTTTGGATCAGAACATTAACATCCATTTGTGGTAGTTCTTCACATTTAGTCACTATTTCAATCCATAAGAATTTCACAGCTACATAGTGATATTTCCTATGACAGCAGATGTTTTTGGACCTTTACAGATCATGAGCCAAGCTGAAGGACAACAGAAGAATCTTGTACAAGCCATTGAAGCTCTCCCAAATTCTGGACCCCTTACTGCCTTGGATCAGGACTTGCTACTTTTAAAAGCTACCTCTGCTGCCACCCTGAGCTGCCTTGGAGAATGCCTGAGTCTACTACAGCAAAGCATGCATCAAGTGGGCCAACAGCATAACAGGACACTGTCATCAGGTGAGCACGAGCTCCCTTAGGTGTTAGTTCATGTGCCTTGGGGTGTTATTATGATTTGAAGCAGGCAAAATTAACCCTTCTTAGAGAGGCAACTTGGGATGAGCAGTTAATGAGCTTCTGCAGCTTCGAGCACTGTAGTTCATTGCTTAAAAAAAGACATGAAATGTATTGCAATCAGAAGAGAGGAGGAAAAGAGATGGTCTTCTCAGAGAAATCCAGTCCTGAAGACAGCAACACAAAAAAAAATGGGGCATGGAGAAGAGGTATATATAAACCTACATTCTTAATGGCAGTGCTGAACCAGCTTGGTTGTTTTGTTGTGCTCCCACTCCTTTTTTTCTTAATAGATTTCAATCTCAATACAGATTTGTTTGATAAAAATAATACTATGCAGTGCTACAGTGAAAATAATTTTTCCAGTTTTCTGCATGAAAGGATGCTGCTGAGGTGGATTTATTTCAGTCTGTGGTTTTCTTTGAGTCTGGAAAGAGTTCTCCATGCTTAAAAAAAAAAAGAAAATCTGCAGCAAGTTTTTATGAGCCTAAAATGTCAGTGTGATACTCCACTGAGCTCTGTGGGCATAAGCCTCTCAGTCCCCACGTACCTCAGTGTTTCCAGTTCACCCAGTTCTGGGTCTGTCCATAATGTTGGAAGTTGGACCTTTAGCTTTCTGAAAGGGTGGAGTGTTTTACCATGCATAAACTGTACTGCCAAGTCTTAAGAGCAAGAGTAGATGTGAGAGAAGCAGCAGCAGCAGAACTCTGGATATGGGGTGGCTTTTTGTGTTTTCTTCAGGTGCTTCCACAACAATCCCCCCCAACCTGCCCTTACTTGCAGGGCAGGATATGCCCTCAAGGCTACTGAGGTGGCACGGTGGGACAGCCTCTGAAGCATTCCCATTGCGAGGAGAATAGAAATGAGAGGGTTACTTGGGAAGCAAGAAAATCATATGAAAGTGGTTCTTGGGAAAAACAGTATTAAAGCTTTTGACACCTGTCCTGTGGTACATGCTGGCTTTCCCACATCCAGATTCTGATTGGTTTCATAAAGGAACATGATTTTTAAAAAATTCCTGTTTTCTTGTAGAAAATGCAAAACCCCCCTTGAACTTATTTAAGTAGTAATGTTAAAGTGCACTGAATTAAATTATTTGCTATAACTTTATTTCAGAAAGAATGGTTTGAAACAGAGATGAAAAGCATCCTTCAAAGAAAAGTTACTTTCTAGTTTCAAGGTCCCTGAAGGTTGTTTTTCATCTCAATGTGATCTAAGTGAGCTGTCAAGAGATAGATGACTTGAGGTGTACATGTCCTTGAATCTGTGTCCACATAATCCTATGTTAAATCAGTGTCTGTGTTTTGACTTGATAATGGCTTTTGAGAATCTGTGGACAAGAAGAGAGAAAAGCAAGCAAAACATTAGTAATCGCTTAAAAGGAATCGCCTTTTTTTTTTTTTAAAAAGTCATGACTATGAAAAACTGAATAATAAAATCTAGTAAGTGTTTTTGTTTGTTCTTTGTGAGACTGTAAACTTGCACGAGAATCCTTTCAGGGATCAAAATTCTGTAGCACTGGTTCACACCAGCATCTTTGGTGTAACTGTGAGAAGGTGAATGCAAGCAGTTAATTCTTCAGTGTGTGCGTGGGCTTATTCTTTGGTATGGAAGTAAAGAAAAAAAAGAACTAAGGAAGCTAAAAGCTGCTGAAATATTTAGTCTCTTCTCCCTGACTGAAAGTCTGTGAAATAATTTTTTTTTTCCCTAGGCCTTATTATGCAATACAGTTGCCTGAAAGAACCTGGCCTACAAGTCTTGATTACTGATTTTCCTACGCACTTAATCTTTTCCAGGCGTACTTTGATAGACTTAACGTTTCTGCTGAATCGGTAGAGTTTCAGAGTCATCAAAGCTGCATAAGCTCATACCTATTCAGAGTAAAGCCTTTAAGTAATCCACTAGCAAACTCTCATTCTGAGAGATGATCTCTTTCATTTTGATTGTGTTCTCCAGGTGAATTATTTAAATTTTATACACAGCAGGTACAACAGAAGATGACCTTTACTGTCACTGTCAGGTGAAAATGCCTCTTGTTAGTTTAGAAGCCATGTGCTCCTGTGATAGGAATTCTCAAACACCTTTCTCGTGAGATGTCATGGCCCTGTGCAATTTCTTGCCAGGTGCTTCAATCCCAGTGCTGTCTCATTACCTGCTGTGTGGTGTAAAGGTGCTAGTGGGCAGCGTGGGGCAGAATGCATAGACAGAGACAAGATAGGAATTTGATAATTTATTTTCTTGCTTCTAGCCTACAGTTCATGAAAGCAATCCAGGCAACATAGTCTTCCTTGTGTGGAGTGTGAGAAATTACCAATTACTTAGCTTGGGTGACTTGAACCTACCCTTGAGTTTGCTTTCCTTCAGCATCCAAGCCTCTCACTATTATGCCATAAAGAGAGAGGACTGCCTTAAAAGTAGATAGATTTCTACTTAATATGCTTTCTCTGTATCTTTCCTTGTGTACTTGTGTCTTTATACCCAATTGTGCAAGTTTTGCTGACCTCCCTGTGCTCTGGAGGCCTTGCAGTCTTACTGCCTCTAAAGCAAGGACTTAAAAGTAGCTGAGAGTTTCTGACCTAGTACTTATGGAATGCTCTCATGAAGATTATAATTAAATAGTAGCTATTTTAAACTGATTTACTGACATTTATTGTTTTTGAACAAGAAAAAAAGTGTCTTCTTTCTTTCGATGTAAATATTTTTGTTGCTTTGTTTTCCAGTAATTAGAGTAGAAAGCAAGCAGCTTGGCATTCACTCTAGTGGAATCTTGTCCAGATTCTACAATTATGTAGGTCATGACTTAAAATATTTTTATGGCATGCTTTCTAAGTTTAAGGATGACATGATTTCTCCATTTCATGTTTCTCACAAATTGTCAGTCTTAGACCTCAAGCCTACAAACAGACATGAAGACTAAACTGAAGTCTTCAATCTTGCCTTGAAGGCTAGTCAATACATTTTTTATTTCCACTCTGAAGATTCATGGAAGGGTTTGTGTGATTGTCTTTTTTGGAGGTACATCGACAAGAACAGTCAGTGAAGCAAAATCCTGTCTGTGTTTCTACTTTTGAGTCAAAATAATGTCAAATAATGTCAAAAATAATTTCTAGCTGTCATTATTAAAGGTATGTGCATTAATCATTGGCTAAATTCTTTGTAATATTTTTTCTTTCATTGAAAAATATGCTGGAGAAGGGTATTATTAGCTGAAAGTGTTGGTTACGTATAGTGTGAGTTGAGGATGAGGGATTGCATCTCTACAAGCTTCTTTGGGTTTGGGAATTACGTTTTTTTTTTGGTAGGATGGAGGAGAATGTCGAGGCCTTTCTTTTTGGCTAGCAATGTCACCACTTAGGTATATCTGAAGTATTTGCTGATCAGCATTAAGTGCCTTCTGACAAGCTTGAGTTCATTTGGCATGCAGAAAAGGGGCAGGTACCTTTGAAAATAAAAATGTGGAGAAGAAACTTTTATCTTTATTTCTAACTTTAGAAGTTCTAGTGTTATTTTTTTCCAACTCTGAAGCCTTTGGCAGAAGGATATCTCCAGAGCCTGTTGACTGCAATTGTTAACATTCTTCGCTCCCAGACTGAGAACAGAGCAAACTCGAATGTTTGTTTTAATGTAGCTCTACCAGCGTATGTTGTGTTTTAGGTCTTTTTTTTTTTTTTTTAATTTTAGTGTTTTGGCAGACAGAATCCTCTCATGTAGTAGCAGCCTGCACAGATCAATCCGTTCTTTTAATCTGTGTTTCACATTAGCCATTCATTTACTGAATAAAGCATCTTCCTCATAGGAATTCCTTCCTATATTTTTCTGTCTCTGCCTTGTCCGCTTTTCCAAAGTGTAAAACGTTTCATTTTTCAAGATTTTTTAAAAACAAAAGCCAAACTCATCCTTACTATGGATTTTCTGAAGTTCACTTCAATGTGCAAAAGCTGCTGATTTTGGCTCCCATGGAAGTAAACGGATCGGGGGTGATTCTGGAGTTGGGGAAGGGATATAGTTGAGCTTTTATTCTCTATTACCTCTGTTTTGGAGAAAATAAATGAACAGGAAAGGCAAAATCTAGATGCTTTCAATTTGTTGACAAATGACAGTTAGGAATTCTCTTGCAGCTGAGATGACAAAAGAGAAAAATGAGCAGATAAGTAAGTCCTTATTTGTGCTTAAATGCATGTTGGCAGGGAAAGGTGAGGAAAGAATACAGGGGAGTACATATTCTTTGTTACTGGTGTACTTTACTAAATTGGCTTGGTCAGTCAGTTCTCCCTTAATTGTACCCTCACCAGTCTTGCTTCTGTCAAGAATAACCAGAGCAATTTGCTGTTCTATCTAAAGGCTGATACATTATTCCTTACATGCTCTTCTTTGATTGGAGGATAACATTATTTTCTAGTCCCCACACAGCATTAGCAAAGAGAGTCTCATGTGAAAGGCAGAGATGCAGCTGCCATTTGCTGTTTCTGTTTCAGTGTGCTGCAGGGATTCAGCAGAGAGACAAAACTGTCGCATCCATCCCTGGCAGGGGAAGGAATCTGGATCTAATATTGGTTTCTCCTCAAGGCCTACCATTGCATTGTTAAGGGGATATTTGTTAGAATATACTGAAAATATGTCATAAGAGTGTTATCAATAGGTGTTAGTTTATGACTGTGCCAGGGAAAAAAATGTAGGTAGCTTGTTTTTTGTAGTCTCCTAAACAAGACCAGACGACTTAAAATTAGGAAGGCATTTCTTACAGAATTGAGATAGGTGAAATAATAAGCATATTTCATGCACCAATTATCATGAAAAAGTGAGTTTGAAGGTACATCAGGTACCCAGAAAATCAAAACCAGCAAAAGAAAATTATCAGCATTGCTTAACTGAAAAATCTCCTGGTAAACCTTCTCTTTGGAGAGACCTTCACCCCCCCCCCCCCCCCCCACCGTGTGCACCTGTAGAAGGGAAAGACATTTCTCCTGAGGGCGTTTGTGTGGGATACAGCCTTTTGTGCCCTCTGAAATAGTGTTTGTGAACTGTAACACTGCTGTAGGGAAAGGATAAGTAGGTTGTCTGGCTGCTGTACTTTGCTTAGGTGCAGGTGTTCTCATGTGCCTTGGTGTACTTGCTGGCTGTGTGTTCATCACAGTGGAAACTGGTGTTGATAGGAAGGGGGAAAGAAGCTAATTTTTGGGTATTTTCTATGAGAACTCTTGTTATGTATATACATATGCTCTGAACTTTCAGAGGAATCAGACTTGGGTTTTCACTCCTGGAGCTACAGCACCAACACTGTGCAAGTGGAAGAGATCTGGCTGATTTTACTAGTTGTGTATTTGGTACGTTCTTTATAATTTTTGCATCATTTGCTACAGAAACAGATATTTTGTGTTAATTAGCGTAGCACTTTGCATAGTCTAAAAGTAGTAAAGTAGCTATGTAGCTGTGAATACTTTTGTATAATTTGTGACTGCCTTTCTGGAGAATTCCTTTAGAGCTCTGAAATGTATCAAAATAGATTAGAATTTACCTTTCTGCCAGCTGTCTTTGGCTATGACTGAGAACAGAGAAGAAAATCTGCCTTTGAAAAAACCCAAACCAATGAGAGCCATTTCTTCCTATTCTTACCCAACTCTGAAGATAAACTTTCTCATATTGTGTTTAGTTTTTATATATGTTTACTTAAATCTTTATAAGAACAGGGACTGAACGAGTGATAGAAATCTTTGAGTCCCATAAAATGGCAAAGATGGCAACTCCATTAGAGCGGATCAAATGATTTACAGATAGCAGCTCAGTCTGTGGAGAGTAAATTCCAGTAAACAACTGGATTAGATATGGCACAGATGACAGCTATACCTGTACTGTTTTGTGGTAAAAATAATTTGTACTAGTGCAGATGAGAACATTTTGGGTGTACTGAAAAAATGGAAAAAAAAAATCATGAGAAACTGTGATGAAAAGTTTTAGAAAACTAATAATGTCAGCGAAGTAGGAGCCATATTGTTGTGGCCTTTCACTTTCTACATGGAGATTTTATTCTAGTCTTTGTTGTTTTTAAGATAATTTCTAATGAGTTCTCTCATCAGACATTGCTTTTGCCTGAAAAGCGAGCTGCTGTATTAGATATATGGCACATCACCCTTGGGATGATACGAGAATGCTGACATCTCAGAGTAAGATTTGTAAAGATCATCACAGGTTCCCTGATGGCACTTTGAAACTAGGTGTGAATTTTTCTCAACTTGTTCAGGGAGATGACTTTTTATTTGTTTATATTTCTGTGCTTGTATGACTTAATATCTTTCCCTGCATATTTCTCTTCTGCAAAGTAGTCAAACTCCAGATGCACAGTTTAACAAAACAATTTTTCTCATATGCAGAAGTGTTGAGGAGATGCATGTGCTTTATTATAATTTGGACCTTAACTCTTGGCATCCTGTTGGTGTTGGCAAGGTCATAATGTGTTTTTAAGATCTGTTTAAAATTTTATTAAGCTGACAATATTTGTTGTTTTGTGAGGGTAGTATTGCCCTTAGTACAGGAGAGAAAACATGCTTGCCTAGTTCTAACAGTTTCTATTTCTCTAAGAGACTCTAAAATGTGCAGAGAAAGACAAAGGAAAAGCTCTTTTTACAATGTATTTGCACTGAAGAGGAAAACTAGTATAGTGTTTTTAAAAATATGTTTGTGATGATGAGGTAAATGTTCGCACTTAAAAATTTCCCCTGAAGTGAGGTATTTCTTCACATGGGAGCTTTTTATTGTGCTTATTTACATAAACTAGATTTAAAAAAAAAAAACCAAACCTGTTTACAGTGAAGGCCAAATAGATTGTTTGTGCAGAGAGAAAATGGATAGCCCAAGGAAATGATCGAATGACATATTTTTAAAGATTGGCATAAAGAGAAGTCAGTTCAATTTTTTTTTTTTGTGTCTCTGTAATAGGAAAATAGCAGCAATAATCCATTATTCAGCTTTTTTTGACAGGGAAAAACAGAAAAATAGATCGGGATCTGTTGCTGCAAAATAATGACAAGTGAGAAGCATAATTTGACAGCAGAGCCACAGACATGTTCTTCCTTTGGCAAGGGGAATTTTGTGTAATTGTATGAAATAGACATTTTAAAAAAGGAAAAAAAGCTCAATTTTTTTTCCCCCATCGGTTACTCAGCTCTTTGAAAATAATTTTATGGTTGACTATTTACTTATGCTTTCCTCATGCTTTCTTCAGCAAAAGATGGCACCACAAAAACACCCTAAGCAAGGTAGATCTGAACTTCTGCCATGTCTCCATAACTTAGTGCCATTTTAGATGAGAGGAATGTTCTGTAACTGTTTCATCTCTAGAATTTGGTAAGAGTTCAGCTATGGGATTTGTGGCCCATTCTTTAATAATGGGAGCATTAATGTAGCACTACACAGCATAGCCTCTCCAGATCAAACCATTTACTTCACTTAGGAGGCAATCTCTGGTAACCCTGGTGATATGGAGAGGAGAAATTGCATGTTCTTTAATGTGCTTTGTGTTGCTCTGCGTCATCTTAAAAACTTGTCAGTGATGAGAGGAGATCCTCCCTGTGGCACTAATTGTATATTCATTTACAAATCGTGGTAATGACTGAAGTGCTGTGATTTTCTTATCCATATCTCTACATTTTATAGCAGCGTGTAATTAATAGCTGAAAGTTTAAGTCCTGTGCTGAGGGCTGCTGATTTGACTGTTGAGACTATGTTTTAGAACAGTTAGGGAGGAACAAGTGTGCACTTGCCTCAGCTGATTATTCTTAAATACAGACTCACCCAGGAAATCAAGTGCCCCTGGAAATAAGGGTTTTTCTGATGTCAAATTCTGGTTGATTCATATTTAATGTGTATCTTTCTAATGAGACCTCTTTTAAACTGTGGTCTTGGGACCACTACAGCATTTTAGTACTTAATCTAGAAAAAACTTTTTGTAGTACAGACAGAGATAAAATGCAGCTGCTAGGCTTAAAACTTTGATTTCAGGCAGAAGAAATGGAGGGTTTACTTGGAAAACTTCATAACTATGAAAATACTGGGTAGGGAATACTCGTGTAATTTCTAAGGTATGCCAGATAGAATTATACGTAAGAATTATACAGTCTGGTGGTAGAACTAACATTCATTGACTTAAAAAGACCACTGATAAGTTGGCCTATAAGATGCTTACTTTGGTTATTTAGGGTGTTTCTTGCTTCCAAAGTCAGGGATATAATTTGAGATACTGCATAAGATAGTTCAGAAAGTACAAGATCATTTGTTACTCAAGTAAAGCTGTGCATGGAAGCAGAGAAGAGATACAACTAATTTAGATCAGTAGAATGATGAGGTGAATGGAAGAAATCTGTAATCTTTCTCTTGTAAGCTGATACCTATTTTCTGCTTCAGAAGGTATCCTGGGATGGCCTGGGCCCAAGTCACACTCCACAGAGCAACTGAAAAATGGTGCCCTCAGCTCCTTATCATCTGCTAGTGCCAACATTACATGGGCAATAGTTCCATCTGCAGCCCAGGATGCACAGCCAAACACTGAGGTAGGCATGCTTGGTGTCTGTAGGTTGTTGGTGAGATGCAAACCATGTGTGATGGTGGATGCTTTCACTGATTAATTATCGTATTTTGTCTTTATAGTATACTCTTTGTTTGAAGTTACTTGTGATAATGATAAGTTTCATGCAAAAGTGCACTCCAAAAACTTGAAAAATGTGTTGATACTGTTCTGTGCTTTTGCTTCTCTGAGGTACTTGTGTCAGCCAACTTTGGCGAGTGTACAATTTCTTTCTAATCTTAAAAGCAATCAACAGACTGTCAATACACATTTCTATCTTCTGGTGCAAAAAAACCCCCCTATTTATTTATTTTTCTTTCTGGTTTGAGATAGACAGGAGACTACTTGCTTCCTACTTGTTCTACCATGTTGCTCTTTGCTCTTGGGCATCTCTTGAGCATAGCTGACTATTCTTTGAGTTGAAAAACTATGTTATTTCCTGATCCCTTTTCCTGTTAAGTGATAATGGGCAGAACTTGTCCACATCATCCTGCATCAACCAGCTGATTTGTGCTTTTGTGGCATTTACTTGGTAAAGGGCAGTTCTGAAGCATCCACTCTTTGAGGAGACACACAGCTGCGTATCAGACATCTCATGCACTGAAAATCTCTCATCATGACAAACTTCTCCAGCTTCTACTGTCTGCTTCAGTAACCAGTGCTGCCCACCAGGAAAACACTTCACCCTGAGACCCTAGAGATTATAGGGCACCTGGAACACGTGAGACCTGGAGAACTGGGAAGAAGTTTTCAAAAGAGCTGAAGAAACGAGTGAATGCTCTGGGCAATTGGAATGGCTTAAATTAAATTACATTGCTTTTAATAAAATATGTAATGACCGGAGACATCAATAAAGCTGTTTTTTCCAGTTCTTTTGTAGTATGTTGAATTGTACATAGTTCAAAACAAATCACAGATAAAGCAGATTTTTAATTTTTTCATGTGTTCCTTTGGTCCTCTGTCCTTAGAAAGGAATTTTGTATTCTGTTACTCTTGGTGTCCATTTACCAAAATGTTTAAATTTACTGTAATTACTTTTTATTAGGAAGTCATGGAATTCCTTTTTTCGGATAAGCCAAGTGTACTTCTTACAGTGTGTTTTTAAGACAAGAGGCTATTTAAGAGTATTTTGGGAGTTACTATGTACTGAACCACTGAAATCTGTTTCATTAGAGTTTTTTAGTTTTTTTTGGGGATTTTTATTCTCGATTATCCACTAAAGCCAAATGGGATGTGCAAGCATGAACTTTGCAGCAAGAACATAAAGAGTAGCAGCTGATTTTACTCACATTAACGTATCATTTTGCAGTTGAGTTGAGCCATTAATTACATGTTTTAAATGACAAATTTTTTTATGAGTCCAATCCCCTCCTGTTTGTTTGCTGATGAGAGACACTGAGTTGTGTGTGTGGCTTGAGGTACTGCTTTGCTTGTGGAACTCATGATTTATTGAGAAGGGAGTACCCTAGAAGGGATGGATATACGCAAGGAAGTGTAGCATTGTTGATGGTACAGAATCCTCAGTGCTTTGTAGGCAGTCTTCCTGAAATCAGGAGCCTGCATTTGGGGGCCCTGGGGCATTAGCCACTAAAAAAGAAGAAAAAGAGGTTGGTGAAGAGAGGAAGATTTTTAAGTTACAAAGAGGTCAGCTCAAGGTGGTGTTTTTGGTAGAAACAGTAAATAGGAGTTTGTGGATTGGTGGAGCAACAAGAAGCAGCTGGAATCAGGCAGGTAATTTTTGTAATGTAGTAGTACATTTTAATGAGCAGAAAATTGGTTTTGCCCTGAGGAAGTGGCCTGAATCAGGATTCGTTCCTGGAAGCTGTTTACAAACCTGCATCTTCCCTTACACTGAGTCTGCGTGTGTGATGCTATCTGAGATTGATACTGTTGGCACTGAATTTGAAGTATTTCTTTAAATGTAGCTGATACATTTTTCAGTTTTGATCATTTTGATGAATTTTTTTCTGAGAAACTTAACAGTTACCCTGGTAAGAATGCTATCTGTGCCGGGTAGTCACCCAGGAGATGATGTCTGACACGCCCATAGTTATCAAAGATGTTTGATTTGACACAATTTAACAGTTCTGTGTGCAGGATGTAGTCATATTTTTAAATATATTGTGGCCTTGTGTGTCCAAGGCAAGAGCTTAGATCTGGCACTGAGTAAGCACTTTACTTTCAAAGGTATAAAAGCACTGACTGTGCTAATTACTTAGTATGTATAGTAACATATAAAGGCAAATGCAAATCATCACTTGTTTGTTGTTTGTTAGTAACAGTGATGACATCAGCACTGAATGAGAAAATGGTTCTAGATGTCATTAGTTGACATTTTGTTGAAGCTGAATGCCCTGATTTCTTTTTTTATTTATCTGATAGCTTCTTTTAGAAGAAAGGAGGAATCCACAAGTGTCATTCAAATGAAGCTTATTTCTCTTAATGATTTTCTTTTTAAAAAACCCAACTAGGCACTAGATAATCTCCATTTCTTGAAGAAGCTGCTGGGGTATTAATGGGGCTCAACTTTCCAAATATACCTACCAGAAGAAATAAGCCTTGCTTTTACAGAAGTTATGAGATGAGAGTGCTAATTCCTGTATCAGTACTATCAAAATTAATTCCAATCTCTTCTTTGACTGGGTCTAGATTTTTATTTAAAAGAAACTGTAATTTTATGGTATAACCTCTATGTCTTAGTGAGAAGCTATACCCCAAAGGAACGGGGGAGAGCTTTTTGGCTAACTCTCAGTGTAGTATAGTAAATGTACTGACCAAACAAATTGTGAATTGACCTCTGGTCTGAAATAGAAAATGCCATTAACTGGCTAACCTTGAGGAGCAGCAGACTCACCTGCTTATATTGTAGAGTGTTATTTATAAGGAAAAGATAGTTTTAAGTATGTGGATCAGCAGTGATTTTAAGAAGAAAACAGATGTTATGTTGGGGCAGAGGTGGGTGTGGGTGACTGCTGAGGAATCTTTCCCATACAGCTGCCTGCCAGTCGCAGCAGTTTCCTGGCAATGTGACTGAGTGGCTGAGTGTGTTTGGTGATAACTGTGTGAGTGTGTTTGGTGATAACTGTGGGAGTGTGTTTGGTGATAACTGTGCTAATTCTCAGCACGACATTCAAACACTTCTCAGGTGTGCATTAAGCGGCATCATTAACAAACCAGTGACTGGTTTTTATATGTTTGTGAAGAACTGTGGATCTTTATGAATCTCTGGAATAACAAGGTCCATCTAATGCAATTTTCTTTGAATACTTAAGCATTCTTGGGAGATGTAGAAAATTCTGGAGCTTAGTTTAGATGCCACATGTAACTATAGTAAAACTTTTCTTTTTGGTTTGTTGCACTGTCAGGGTTTCAGGAATGCAGTTTCTTCTCTGGTAGAAGCTAAACATTATTCAGCCAAATACAAATAGGTAACAGGCTGTTCTTATGTGGGGTCTGAAAGGGAAGGAATAATTTTCTTTGGATCTAATAGTTCAGTTAAGAAATATTTTAAAAATTGTAGCTACATCTGCAATATAGCCCTCTTCATGTGATTTTTATGCCTTAAAATGCCATGCCAGCTGATTCTTCCCATCCTGTGGATCTGGTCTCTGTGCAGTCTCCCTGCTTTCCTGTCCCTAGCTTTCCCTTGCCTGTGTGCATGAGCAGCTGTACGCATGCTCCAAATGGAAGTGTCTTTTTAATGGGATTGAAGTTTGAGCTCTGTAGGATTGAGCCTTTAGCTCTGATTATCTAACTGCTAAACCAGGTTTTAATTGTGATAGTGATTGCAAGGGCAGTCAAGTCCAGGTTATTAAAGATATTTTGGTCCCCTGGATGATCTGAACCTTGATGTTTTCAATTGTAAGAGGGAACTGTTCTATTTAGAGGAGGTACTGAATTGTTTAATATTACAAGTTTATGTATTTTTTTTTCATTTCTTCAGGTGATAGTTTCTTTCAAGCTGTAATTTGTTTTTTATCTGTACGTAAGTATATATCCTAATATGACTTTAGAATTTTAGACTTTAGAGCTATTATAGAATGTATTAGAGGTGCTAATAAATAATTTAAAAATGCTCATGCAATTTTAGAAACTAAGCAGGATAAATGAAATTATTTCTACTTCAATGTTACCTCTATTTATCTGTGTCTTAGCAGATGTGCCCAGGTCTGTGGATTGTTTCCTGGTATAATTTGTTTCTAGTGTTTCCTAATTCCTTTTTGTACTTGACAGAAATGTGTATAATTGATGTTGGGAGATGAGCTTAGCCATGAACAGAGAGCTCTAGCCCCAAGTGCAGTAATGGAAGAACAACAGATCAGGATGGGCAAGTAATGTTTGCAGCATTACAGAGAGTCCCTTTTCACTGTTTAGTATAGACATTACAGGATTTCTCAATGTGCTCTGCTTTTTGTCCTCTGCACCATTAAGTACTTTTCAGGCTGAAGAGCACAGTGAATGGCCTGTAATGATTTAGCTAAATTAATCTCTAGGCAAAGATGGTACCAGTTAATCCATTCACTATGCAGACCATCTAAAAAATGAAATCTGAGGTAATCAATTGAAGGTATATTTAAGGATAATGAAGGGAATGTATATTTAAGGATTAAATGTACAATTAGACTAAAAGTGGAATTAAATGACCCTAAGCCTGCTACAGCAGCACTGACAATGACTAAGATAATCTAGCTAATTTTGATTTGGTTTTTTTTGCTAGCTTTCTGGAATAGCTACTGTGTCAGCAAACAGTCCTCTAGTAAAACTGTTTATGCAAATAATTAATAAAAATTTTATCACCAATCAAACCCACTGCATATTATTGAATCAGTTCCACCTCCAAAATGCATGTGTTCCAGCTGCTGTCTATGTAATTGAGAGTAATATACCATGTAAAAAAAAAAAAAAAAAAAAAAGCTTCAATACCAAATCTGCTTCTAATTTGAATAAACATGAGGTTCTGATTCATGTGGAATTCCGTAATTACTAGTGGAAGTCAGTGAAAACTAATCATTGGAATATAAAGAACTTGGGTTCCCTTGCCATAAGGCTTAGAAATTAACTCTAAGTGGATCGATGGCATACTCTATTCAGTATAAAACTTGTGGCCCTTGCTAAAGGAACTCTGAAGTCAACATTAATTTTATTTCAGGATTTCTGATTTGTTATGTGCCAGTTAATTTGATTTGTGCTGTCAGTTTTATTTCTTAGTATGTGTATATATGTGGGTTTGGCGATACTGCCCATTAGAAATCTTACCCATCTCATTAATTACTTACCTAGACCTTACTAAGTTGAGCTGAACTCTCCTCCAGGGAAAGTTTGTCTCAGGTTGGCATTGCTTTATTTTGCTTAGTGAAACAACATCCAGACTGGCTTCAGCTGTTCTGTCTGGTCTTGCTAGAAAAAAACCCGGGGTTTTCAGCTTGTGGTGATGAACTGTAGTGGTTCTTTATTTCAAAAGCCCAGAATGTGGAAACAAATCCCAGCTGTGATAACAGAATTTAATTCTAAAATTTGTCTCAGAGGAGGAGTTGGAAGGAGCAGGTGAAAAAGGCAGAACTCTTCCACATTATAGAGAGTCTTCAGTCTGAGGTGGACCAAGCGATTGATTCATCAGACTGAACAATTCTTAAGAAGCTTTTCAAGCAGAGAGTTCCACTGGCCTCAAGAAGTTAGACATATAAAAGAAGACAATCTTCTAGGCCTAATTTGTTTCACATATTGAATGTTCTCCTGGTATGATTTATAATGATTTGGTTTTCTTTTGAAATACTTAAGGGTTTTTACTTGGGTTTTTTTGAGTTTTGTGTGTTTATCAGCAATGTGAATGTGTATAGTGGATGAGCAAAGAAATTGCAGGAAGAGTCGGGGTGGTTTAATAAATGTGTCGTCCTGGGGCAAGACTGTTAATACTGCTTGTATTAACATGTCTTTACCATTTCTGTCCTCTTAGAAATATGCTGACATGTGATACTGCATACAAGAAATAGCACTGTGAGAACTGGATTTACATATAGATTGGTATTGCAAGACCAGATGATTGTAATGGTTAAATTTGTAGTTGTCCATTTTTTTGTGCCCTCTTTGCATATGTGAGTGGTGTATTATTGACTAATGTGGCAATATTTTTCTGCCATAAATTTGCTTAGCTAGCATACAAAGCGACATAAAAGAGAATTACAGCTGCTAAATGACTTCAGCTCTGTTAATTCCTAACTTTTCAGTTACTGGGCATTGCAGGCAGAATCATAATGGAATCACAGAGTACCCTGGCTTGAAAGGGACCTCCGGAGGTCCTGCAGCTCAACGCTGCGAAAGCAGCGCTAATCAGGTCAGCTTGTCCAGTCCAATCCTGGACATCTCCCACTGGAGGTCCCACAGCCTCTCTGCACACGATCTTGCCATTTCTCTAGGGCTTTTGTCAGTGGGGGCAGAGGGTTGTTTGATGAGGGAAGGCATCATACTCAATGTGCTGTACTGTCTGGTGAGCAGCTAACAGGGACCTGTCTTCTGGAACCCTTACCAGAAGGTGTTTGTCCTCCCCCTCTTCATGGGAATATGAGGCCTGAAGAACCTCTTCTTCTTGTTTCTCCCCAAGGATCTCTAGAGAGGATGCCTTGTAATATTAGGGGATGTCTAAAGTGTAGCTTTCTGCCAGCCTTTTGCCCCGTGCTACTTCCCTGCACTGACCTGCAGCTCAGTGCAGTCTTTTGTCTTTAGCTCCCCAAAAGTTATCAATATGAGACTTTCAGACCCCTTGTAGTGTCTTGAAATGCTGCCTGGACAGTGACTGGAATCTGTCCTGCTGCACTCTGTGGTTTGTAAGCTTGTACACTTATTTTGGATAGTGTCAGATTGTTTGAAGCCATCTTGCTTCTAAAAAATGTAATTCACAGAATAAAACTGAATATGTTTCAGGAAATTGTTCTTCACTAGTGTCTGTATTTTGCATTAGGAATAGGTTTTGTTAAAATTGTTTCTGATGTGTGATACTCTCTATCTTATGGTTGTGATTTATGCTAGCCTTCAAGTTTTTTTTTGCTTTAATTTAGGACAAGTCCATGGGGCTTTTCTCCTTGCACATTTTGTTTTATAGTCTCATATAACTATTTCTTTCTGATGATACCAGTGATGAAATATATTTTTTTCCCAGTTCTTACTGAATTTATGCAATACTGCAAAGTCCTCCTGTATTTTAGGATTCGGTCCTCGGTAGTTCAGTAGCCCTCATTTCATGAAAAGTGCTCACAAGCATGTGTGGGCTGGTACTGATACTTAATCTTCCCCTGTGGAGTCTGTGCTTGGCAATTAGCTGCTTTTCAGCCTGTTTTCAGAACTGACTTCCTTAGGTTTATAAAGATCGATTTTTGCAAGAGGAATTGTCTTATGAAGAAAACGTGAACATGTGGGGAAAAAGTTGTCCAGCAAACATTATTTGGTGCATATATACAGGATTACAATGCTGTAGGTAATCCAGATGAGGATCTCTGTATAACAGGATGTTTAGTCACTGATTGGTTCTTTATTTTTAAACATAATCACTTTCAGAGTTAGCTTTGAATATTATTCTCTGAATGCTTGCACAGGCTATACTGCAAGGTAAACATAGATGCTCTTTGTTTCATGTTACATGCGTTTGTTCCTATTCTTTAAACAAGAAACCAGTCCTTTTTCTTCTGAAATCTCGTATTATCTGGTCCTCATCACTGCTACATTGTTCTGTTCAGCCCTAAATATAGTCAGAGGTCAGAATGAAACACATCTGCAGTGTAGGAAAAGGAAGCTTTTCTGAGCTTGTTCTTTATTGATGAAAAGACTTCTGTTCCCAGAGATACTCCTTCAAAACATTAACAAAAAGGCATTAGTAAAGCTCTCTAAATGGTGAGTATCTGGATAATGTGCTTGTCTCCAGATGCCTGACAGATTGTTTTTGTTGAGAAGGAAAAAGATTGCAGACCTATTTGTCACCTCAGGTAGAGGTTTTGTGATCATTTTTTTTGCTTGCATTGTCTGCATGTCAGCCTGTCTATGCAGTATTAGTATCAAGATGCATTTCTGCTTTGCTTGCTTGCTTTGCAGTGATGGGGTATCTCCTGAAGAAGGATAGGTATTTCTTGGTTCAGTAGATGTCTCTGCTATTACATGTTGTATCCAATTGATCTTGTGTGATAGACAGATTGCTTACATTGCCACACTTTGATCCTTGCGCTTGTCCCTAGCTGGAGAGGTTTTCTGAACATCAAGTGTGTTTAGCATATTCAATGAAAAACAACCCCAAGCAACAAACCACAAAACACATACAAATTATCCATACACACAAAAAAGAGATGTTTTAATCGTTGGTGGTCCAAGTTAGAAGAATTTTATTTTCTCTGGAGACCTGAATTGCGAAACACATACAACAAATTTGGCAAGAAATTAGTTTCTGGGCACTCTCTAGACATTCTTTCGTGATGTAAGCTTTTTCTACCAAATAATACCTGGTTTGACCTATTAGTGCTGAATGCTGTATCTGCAGTTACATAAATGCTTTGACCCCACGCTGTCAGAACACAAACTCAGATACAGCAGTTACTTACCTATTCAGATAGGCCTGGATTATTTTTCTTAGTATACATAGTTTAAGGTAAGTAGAAAATCTGCCTATTATGCCGTTTTTCCTTTGTTATACGAAGGAGAAAGTAACTGTCTTGCTGATTGGTTCTGTATGTAGATGACAAAAACCAAGTGGTATTCTTGCTTGCCAGGGTGGTGGTGTGTGTAAGTTATGGGGTGTTCACTTTTTCGTTGTAAAATCCTTCTCATTTGGTTCTCATCCTCTGTTACTTGCTTCGATACTTTAAAAGTTAACTTTAATTTTGGTTCATCGTTGTTAGAGCTGAGCTCTAATGACAGAATGCTGAGAGAAGTGTGATTGTGGGTGTGTGTTTTGGGGTTTGAAAGGGGTGGGTTCCCCCTTGAGGTGGTAGACTTTTTGCATTAGAGGAAAGAGTTCCTATGAAATACTCAGAGTAAATTTGAAAAATGCAGCTGTGCTGAGCCTGTCTGTTTTTCTACCTTTAAGAAATCTTTTTCAGGATGAAATGAAGGTGTACACAGGTAATGAGTTCTGCTCTCTAAATTCTCCATTTAAGATCTTTGCTTCTGAGCTCATTAGGTGGCTTTGAAATGTCAGACCTTAAACACTGGGCAGCCTTAAGTCTCTTTGAAAGTCACTGTAACTTTGGTATCCAGGTGCCAACATTACAGTGGGCATATGGGATGTCAGTGTGTTTGAGGTTTTATCTTTGATCTGCTCATTCTTTGCAGTGATTGGTCACAGATGCCACCAGATGCAAAGCATAAATAAGACTGCGGTAAGATGGAGGCCAGGGCTCAAGCAATGACCTGACTTCACCACCACTTTTGCAACCTCATTTTTCACCTTCCTCTGCTTACATTGTGTGGTGGTAAATGTTGAGAAGAGTATTTTCTATTTTTTTTTTTATTTGAACTGTTCTTTAAGAGTAGAAAAGCTTATATAAAGTGATACAGGAGCTTGTTGGATATTAAAAAGTTTTACTGCCTTATAGTTAAGATTAGGCTTGATAATCTGTAAGCGACAATGCATTTGGAAGTTAGAGAAGTGGTGAGTGGATGAGGATGATTTCAGGAATCAGTCCTCACAGTGTTTCAGACTTTGTTTTATTTCAAGATTTAGGTTGAAGTAAACAAAGTTTCTATAATTTCTGTTTAATTTTAGTTTTCTATATGAGAATGATTCCTCCTTTTAAAGCTTACAGTGAGTTTGTGTGGCAAGATTTTGGTATTGGGGGGGGGCTACAGGGGCGGTTTCTGTGAGAAGCTGCTGGAAGCTTCCTCTGTGTTCGACAGAACCAGTGCCAGCCTGGCTCCAGAATGGAGCTGCTGCCGGCCGAGGCTGAGCCCATCAGTGATGGTTGTAGTGCCTCTGGTATAACAGACTTAAGAAGGGAGAAAAAAGGGAGAACAATAGCAGAGAGAGGAGTGAGAATGTGAGAGAAGCAACTGCAGACACCAAGGTCACTGAGGAAGGAGAGCAAGGACAGGAGATGGTCCAGCTGCTGGAGCAGACATTCTCCTGCAGCCCGTGGTGCAGACCATGGTGAGTCAGGCTGTCCCTCTGCAGCCCATGGAGGACCCCATGCCAGAGAAGGCTATGACCCTGTGGAAGCTCATGCTGGAATAGGCTCCTTGTAGGACCTATGGATCCATGGAGAGAGGAGTCCATGCTGGAGCAGGTTTCCTTGCAGGGCTTGTGACCCTTTGGGGGACCCATGCTGGAGCAGGCTGCACCTGAAGGACTGTACCCTGTGGAAGGGACCCATGGAAGAGCAGTTTGTGAAGGACTGCAGCCCATGGGAAGGACTCACTTTGGCAGAGTTCATGGATGACTGTCCCTGACAGGAGGGAGTCTGTGCTGGAGCCCGGGAAGAGTCTGAACTGGAGTTGCCCTGAGGAAAGGTGTGAAGTACTGACTGCAAATCCCATTCCCTGTTCCCCTGCAGCACTGTGGGGAAGCTGGTAGAAGGTAGTAAAGTTAAGACTAGGACAAAGTGGTGAGGGGATGATGTTCAAGATCTGGTTTTATTTTCTCCTTGTCCTGCTTTTATTTGATTGGTAATAAACTGAACTAATTTCCCCAAGTCAAGTCTCTGTTAGCCATCAGGTAATGGGTCAGTGATTTCTCCCTGTCCTTAACTCAACCACCCATGAGCCCTACATTGTATTTTCTCTGTCCCCCCCAAGAAGGGAAGTGAAAGAGTGGTTTTGGTGGGCACCTGGCTCCTAGCCAAGGTCAGCCCACCAAAACAGCACGACAATATGCTAGTCCGTATATAAAATACTTTAATAAGTACAACTTTCTGGACAAGTTACATTTGAGATTCAAATCAGTATTAATGAGGGATGGGTGCATTGAGCTTGCATGTTTTTTTGTCAGGTGCATGCTACAGCTGGTAGTAAGTGCAATTAAATGTGTTGTGCCCAATGGAAGAAGAAAAGACAAGTGGAGCATGCAAGTTAGTGCAGTTTTGTCATTTCTGATGCAGTGATAAGCTCTGCAAGAAGCTAACAGCTCATTATATGTTACTGCTTTGGGGTGTTCTTACTGTATGTGCTTTACAAGAAGAATTCTAACTTTAGTATTGAAACTGGTGAAAATCTTGTGGGGCCAATTTCTCAAATTAGTGTAAATGTGCTAAAGCTCCCTGACCTTACAGAGTTATATTTAATCTTACACCCACAGAAAACCTGCTTGCCAGCTCTCGAGTTACACAAATGCAAGTGTAAATGATGCTTGCAAACCTATGTCATTATTGAAGAGAATCTGAAAATCAAAATGAGGCCTTTGACTTTTATGTGCAGTACTAGAACCAATGATAATTAGAGGACTGCGGGAAATACAACAATCCTTGTCTAGTCTGAAAATGCTAATTCTGTTTAATATTGCTTCTAACTTATCTCTCTTTCTCTTGATGCAGATATGTTTTATACAGTGGGGGTTTTTTTACAATCTTTTGCATTTTTTTAATGTAGAAGGACTTAAAGAATACTTCTCTTGGAATATTACAGAACGATACATTTTTATCTGGATGTTTAAAGTTCCTAAGATTCATCCTCTTGCTCCTGACTGCAGTCCATTTTATAGTATATAAAAATGTTTTTATGCCTAAATGAAGATTCTTACAGTATTTTTTTGTAATTATATGAAGAATATGAGGTCCTTAGTGCGTCCCTGTCAGGATATACGTGGTCTCCGCTTACTACCATGGTGGAGAAAAGATTGAGTTATGCTATGCCTTCTTTACTTTGGCCTTTACTGGTAACAGATTTTTGGGATCAGAGGGGAAGTCTGGAGGGAGACTGACCTTTGGTGGAGGGGGAACAAGTTAGGCAGCACTTAAGCTGCATATATATAGCTCCAGGGTCTCTAACAGGTTATGGAGTTTGGGAGAGGTTCATGAAAACTAGAGGAAAGTGAATGTCATTCATTTTTTAAAAAAGGGCAAGAAGGAACATCTCTGGATGCTCTGGTAGCATCTGGGGAGCTGCAGGTTTGTCAGCCTCTCCTTGGTCCCTTGGAAGGTGGTGGAGCAACTGACCCTGGAAAGTATCTCCAAAATATAAAGGACAAGAGGGAAATTAGGACTAGTCATAATGGATTTACAAAGGGAAAATCACGCTTAACCAACATGATAACCCTCTACAATGAAGTGACTAGCTTGGTGCTTTTGGGGAGAGCAGTGGATGTTGTTTGCTTTAATGTTGGTAAGGTTTTTGACCATTTCTTCCCTAACATCCTTACAGACAAGCGGACAGGGTATGGATTAGGTAAGTGGGCAGTGAGGTGGATTTAAACCTGAACAATCCAGGCCAGAGGGTTGTGATCAGTGGTATGAGGCCCAGTGACAGAACAAGAGGCAGTGGGCACATGAAAGTCAGTCTGAACATCAGAAAGTGCACTTTTGCCATGGAGAGAGAGTTGAACACTGGCATGGGTTGCCCAGAGAAGTTGTGGAGTCTCCATCCTTGGAGATAATCAAAACTTAGCTGGACATCGTCCTGGGCAACTGGTTCTGCGTGTGCCTGCTTGAGCAGGGTGTGGGACAAGAAGACCTCAAGAGGTCTGTTCCAACCTAAATGAGGCTGTGATTCTCTATGTTCCATTCTTCCCCTCCAACAAATAAACAAGATGAGACCCAGGTGATTCTTGACAGCGTTGTTGCATGAAATGGTTTGTGAAATATGTTGGAAAATGAAGCTCTGAGCTGTGTATCTGTATTAATTACCTAACAGTTAATTTCCAGCACAGCAGTTAATTTGAAAAATTAACTTGTGGAAGAAGCTTTAGAAGGATGGAGGCACATTTGCCCTTTCACAGAAGTGTAGCTTTTGACTCTGTGATTCTATCCCAGGCTGGTCAAAGTGTCTTTTTCCTAAAGGCATTTTTTTAAAATGCGGAATGTTTCCTTCAGAAACAATTTCTTACCTTTACAGGTTTCATCTGTTAAAAAAGAATCAGCATGTTTTCTGGTGGAGACTGCTGACTAGAACATCTGTTTTGTATCCCAGCAGATGACCTCTCTAAATTAATCGATCCCAGTTCTAATGAGGTGACCTGTTTAAAATAGCTCTCTGCCAGTGTGTATTTTCATGTCTTTGGCATTTCAACTTTGAAGTGCATCTCTTTGTGGGATTTTTAGAAATTATATTTTATTTTCTCTTCAGATTTTTCTGAAAAATGCTGGTGCTTCAGCCCAGTATTGGAAACTGATTTTGATTAAAGTGATTCTAAATATACGCCCCTTTTTTGTGGTTGTTTGTAACTGGTTCAGTATTGGATTTCTCAGGGTCGGCACCTAAGCCAGGCTGTGCTGTGCACAGCTGTATTTGTTCCCAGGCTGGGCAGTGCACAGCTCAATAGCTTTCACATTATACTCTGACCACACAGGAGTGGAGCAGGTCACTGCTTTCCTAGGCCAGTTTTGCAGTTACATTTTACAGGAGGAGATAAAAAAAAAAAGTCTTGTGTCTGGTAGTGCAGAAAATCTGCCGTTAAAGGATAATCACTCAACATAATCCTTTGCATTCTGCTGAATGCTTACACATTGGATACTACTAAACTGCATGCTATTTTCGTGGAAAGAAAAAGAATTAAAGAATGGCTGGACTTCTATGACACTTTAAAGATACACTAACTTTGTATTTTGTGACTGCGTGTCCACTCACACCATGTGGTGCTTACATGTTGGTTAAAGAAATATGTGTTAGTTAAAGAAATATAGGGTTAGTTACAGAACTATGTGTTAGTTAGTTTATGTGCTCCTAAAAACCTATTTAATAGTTACCTAGAACAGCTAATGAGGAGAGAGGGAAATACAGAAAGGATATTGCTTGCTGAAGATGACTGCTCTTCAGTTCCTGTAACAAAAATTCTAAACTGCTTCCTTAAATTCTTTTCCTTGGAAAGTGAGAAGAGAGCGGTTGTCTGTATGTCATTCACTGAAGGTCACTAGTATGTTGATGACTGTAATAGCAGAGTTGCGTTTTTTTTTGTGACCTTGCACAAGTCCTTAGAATAGGGATAGTTAAGTTAATTAAAATTTTAGTCTGCGCAGTGTGCTTACTAAACACTAGTAATTCTAATGTTACATTGTACTCATCCTCCCTGATGAGCAGAAAGGCTTTCATTTACAGCAATGCAAATGCTGCTTTCCTGAGCACCCAAAGTGTCCATTGGGTGGCTTGCTCTGACCGTGGATGTTTTGTAGGGTAGCAGAGAGGCAGTTTCACGGAATATTCTGAGTTGGTTGCTATTTTGTTCGTAACAATTAAGAGGCAAGGAAAACCTATTTCATCAAGAAAGAAAGGATTTTATGGCCCTGGGTGAACATGCAATCTTTGGGAGAAAAGAAAATTCTTAGTATATGATTTAGTCTGCAGACTGGTAATGGGTAATTTGTTTTCTGATGCTGTTAACAACTTAAGGCTATGCAGCTGTTATATGTTCACGTAAAAGGGTGTTACCTGCTAGCATGTTCTCTTTCTGTCCTCTCTCTGTCTCATGCTTGTGCACACTCACACACATTTGTGCCCCTTCCCCTCCCTCCTGGAGAAGCGCCGATCAGGATGTCCTCTGGGAACAGCAGCACCATTTCCCAGTTGGAGCTGCGTGCAGTTAAGCTCACTGATCTCAATGCCATGTGACTGGAAATGCAAGGAGCAGATTGCCATCCGGTGCACACTCTCCAAACCCTCAGATAGCCAAAAAAAAAAAAAAAAGAAAAAAAAAAAAGAAAAAAAAAAAGAGGGGGTGGGAGTGAGGAGGGGAGGTTCCCTTGCTTTTTTTGTAGCGCTCTTAATTCCTGCTGGAGCTTGTTTGCCGCAAGCTCGGTTCATGGCAGTAACAGAAGCAGCAGATTCTGTAGCTCAGTGCTCTCAATGAGGTCAAGCTGGATCAAAGGGAAGCCTCCTGTGGAAGCATCTCCTGTAAGTTCTGATACTGCTCTTTCTGTGCTCCCTCCAAAGAATCGTAGCCTGTACAACTGAGCTGGGCTTCGGTGCTTTATGCCTCCCCGACTGATAATTTTGTGTGAGGTTGTCAGGGTTTATGTTAATTGAACTTGTCAGTGAGGCGTTGGTTGGATAATAATGCTGTGCATTTTAGGAGAAAAGGGCTTATCGTTCTCTCCTTTTATTTTCTGAGGGAGTGGGAAGAAGAAAGTGTGGTTTTGTCCTTTTGAAAAGCTCCAAGCTGTTGAGGTTACAGCTCACCAGATCCTGTTTTATGTAATCTACATATTCTACTTTCTAAATAAAGCAACTGTAAAGTGTCTTGCCGATGTCCTTGGGTTTCACCAAATAGCTATTCTTTTAGGAATAGCGACCTAAACATCTATGTAATTTAAGAAAAAAAGAGAAAGTACTTTATTCAAACCTTGGAAACCTCTGTAGTAACTGAATTTCAAAGAAACTCCCCTTTCTGCAGTTCACCTGAGGGGTCTCTAATGTGATCATGCAGAAATACTCCTTTGAAACCTAATTCTGGATATCAGCTGGTTTTAGTGAAACTTTTCAGTTGCGTAGGCTTCCACAGTGAGATGAAGAATTTCTTGTTTTATGTAATGAACTAGCTGTTTCTGCAGAAATACAATTTAACATGAAAGCATGCTAACTTTTGCAGGGAGTGTTGTCTCATTTACAGCACGGAATCTTTGGGCAATAATGACATGCTGGGCTGTAATTTTTCATCTACATAACCCAATTTTTTTTCCCTTGAAGTACAAAAAGCTTACTTGAATACATATCTGGAAGGCTTGCAGAGTAGTTTCAATGGATTGAACAAAGTAACTACCACCTGTTTGGATTATTGTTAGTAATACACTCTAAACCCTGAGGAAAAATAAAATATCACAAGTCATTATCCTTTTTGCTGTAAAGTTCCTCTTGAAGGGACTGGCATGGTGCCTGTCTATTGATATTCAGCTTGTATTTTTGGAAACTCAGCAGCACTGGCATTGTGCTGTGAGGTGGTGAAGTGTTGCAATAGTCATAAAGAGTTATGGCTTGGGTCTATTTCCCAAAATCTAATGTCTTTGGGTTTTTTGCAGAGGTGTGTTCTTTAATTATAGTTGTCTTTTTATCTTCTTTAGTTAATATCTTGACTTTCCAAACTATCTGACTTTGAAATTGGATAGAGAAAGGAAAAAAAATTGTGTGAAATCGGGTCATGCAGCATCTATGTACGACATGAATATTTGCTGGAGAGATTTGTGGAGCAAACTTGAAGACTCCTTCTCAACTGTGTACTTCTATTTAATGAAAAGATGACTTACTACTTAAATATGCTGTGAGTTTTATCAGGCATCACTGCAATATAAATATGAGAAGAGAATGTGTAAATTAGCATCTCATACTCAGTACTCTCATTCTGAGAAAAGGATCAAAATGCTTTATGAACCCATCACTGCATTTTTTATTTATTTTGAATTTGTATCTTTTCTTGATTTTAACAGAGGCTGTCTTCAGTTCCATTGAGACAGCTCCATTTTTAAACATATACACTGGGGGAAAAATTCCTGTTCTTTATATTTTTGTCCAGATGGTGACGTTTCTTTTCATTTCAGCATTCAGCTTCTGAGTTGATCCTAGTTGAAGATGAAATGACAGATACTGAAGATAATGAAGAGGAGGATTTAGGAGTCATGGATGATCAACGTAGTGTAATTCTCCATCTCATCTCTCAGCTCAAACTTGGCATGGACCTTACCAGGGTATGAACACTGTATCTCTTTTATATTTGCTCATTAGTGTTTCTTCTTCTCATATTTCTCTGTGTGTGTGTGTGTGTGTGTGTGCGCGCACATCTGGTTCTTGTGAGTGCATTTTGTCCCTGTGGACAGGGAAGTTTTCCTCTTTATAGAAGTGGGGTCCCAGAGAGCTGTGGACTGCTGTCTCTTGCTAGGCAGGCTTTCACGTGAAGTGACCACATTAGATATTTTAGAGATGGAGGGGGAGGGGAAGAAAAAAGAAGAAAAATCCTCTGAAACTCTTGCTTATTTTTTTGCAAATCTTTCAAAGTAACCATATGTTGTGTATGTAACCCACAAGTATCTCATGGTGCTCTGGGGGTGTGAGGAACAATAATGGCAATTGTATGGATGAAGGACATACATGTTCACATTACTGCTTTGTGGATTGGATTCAGTTTAATCGCATGTCAGCTTCAAAAAAATAACCCATGATGGTAAAGAAATTACAGTCTTCAGTGAATCAGTTCTTGTCTGTGTTGAGCAGCTCACCAGTTTAACCTGTGCATTCTTCCAGTCCTAGAACCAGTATTGTCACAAGCTTATCCAAACTGATATGAGCAAAGAAGTTACAGTGTCTGAGAAATTTTCCCATAAGTCCATAGAGTTTTGGAAATGAGGTGGATGTTAAGGAAACAGGGAATGCTTCTTTTTGAATAGTCTGTATTCCAGAAACCTTGTCATGGGGTTTAATAAATAATCAAGCAGATTTTTGTTAATATACGGAATATCCTTTCCTTCTGCAATGGTTTTCTAGTTAAAAATCCCCCAAATAAAACCCCTGTAATCCACTTTTCACAAATAAGAGCTCATTCTGACACTCTCCACAAATAATACAAAGTTTGGGAGGACCAGAGAATTTCTCTGCCACATGAAGTAGCTTTGCAGGAAGTTGTTCTCATGGGCATTTTGATATTCTGAGGAGTTTATCTGCTTCTCTTTTGGTCTTACATATTAATCAAGAGCTGTAACTTTCTTACAAAATAAGGTTTTCTCAATATAGTTTTTTCTGCTGCCTCTGGAACAATTGACAGAGTTTTAAAATAATTACATTTTTAAGACTGAGCAATCCTGTGTTCTGTTGCTGAGTAGCTGCACAGAAATTAATGTTTTATTCTAAATAGAACAAAAGTTTCATCATTTCATTTTGAATAATTTATACCTGACACTTTTTAGTATGTCTGGGGTTATATACAGTTCAGTTTTGGTTCTGTTTTTCTTACATTCTTGCTTTTTCTTAAGTCTTCCTCTTTTCTATGTTGGTTTTCTAAGGCTGTTTGAGTCTATAATGTTCAAACTAGACTAAGATTTCTTATCCATGGTTCTTGTGTCTTCAAAACATTTTGTGTTTGGAAAAGAACAAGATTTTTCTTTCCTGATCTCCACTGTCAGCTTTTTGTCACGGTGGAGTAGGCAAAACCTAGAGACACACAGTTAATGTGAATAAGAGAAATTCCTGTGAATAAGAGAAGTGTACAAGAAAAATATGAAGGTTAATACATACATGATATCCTGTTTCTTACGTAGTGTTCTTAGAGCACAGTTTCTAAAGATAATGGTAAACGTTGAAATGAGAAGAGAAACAGGCATATGGCACAGTTAGATCTGTCCGCAGTCTGTGTGATGCATGAATACACATATGATAAGTATTAATGAGACATGCCACATGTGCACATCACTTTTCTGCCCATTTTGAGGATTAAAAAAAAAAATACAGGACAGCTGGCTGCTTTTTTTATCAACTTTGCTTACTGACATGAGGCCCTTAGGGCCATTGACATGTGACGGTAAATCTGGGTTTGTTGGCTGCACTTCTTCCCATTTTTCATTATTCCTCTGAAAGTCAGGTTTTGGAGCACCTTTGATGCTCATCACCTTCTGCTGGAAGTGGCACAGTAGTTGCTGATATGAGAGGATGTTTTTACGTGTTTCCATTTTCCTGTGCCTGAACCATGAGCCACGGATTGCTGCATGATACTCACATGAACAAACAGCTTTTTCTGAGCCCTTGGTGGCTTTGGGTTCTGGATGCATGAGCATTACCTTCACATTCCATATCAGAGGAAACAGCATCTTTTCCTTATGTTAGCCATGGCCTTTCCTTATGTCAGCCATGCTGTGCTGACAGCAGTTTCCCACAGTGAAGATAGCCGCATTTAATGTCGTGGAGGTGCTTCACTTCTGGAATGTGTCCTACTGCTGTGCCTTTTAGTGAGGAGTTAGTAAAAATTACTGCGAAGGAGGATACCTGCAGTGAAGTATCAAATCTGTGTGGGGATTTGCTAGAACAGGGCAGACTCTATGGTGGCCAAATAGGCTTCAACAGCTGCTAGAGAGAGTTGGGTGGGGAGCAGTTCACAGCAGTAGAATGTGGTACAGAACTGATACTTCAGGCTGGGATACGACTTTCAACCTCATTTAAAACTAGAATTGCTGGAGAAAAAACCAAATTTCTAAGTTGGTTGTTCTTCAGACTTTTAAAAAAAATAGTGCCAAAACCCACTGACAGCCTTTGCTGGCAATTGGCATTTAATGGATTGCAGTTAATGCTAGCAGTTTGTACAGATGGGTGATCACTCCCATGCAATCCCTCACCTTCCTTACACAGTTTTAATATGTGCTAAAAATAAAGGGTTGCCATTCTGTGTAAAAGGGCTGCCAGTAATTCTGCAGAATGTCAGCCTGTTGTAAATTAACATTGTGGTGTGTTTACGATGCCATAAGTTTTTACTTTGCTTGCCAATATACTTTTACCTTGTAATTTAAAAATATAAGTAGCATGAAAATAGCTTGTTTTATTTCCACAATGACACCTATGACAGTGAAAAGAAAGCTTTTACACCTCGGAGAGAAGGGTATCTCAGCATGAGGTACCTTGGTTGGATTTCTGAAAAAAGTAGGGAATGGTGCTGACACCCATGTTTTTCCTCACAGTACGTAGTAGTGGGGATAAAGATCTCTGTTCTTAAGGAGTCGTGCTCATTTTTCTCAGTTGCATTCAGATCTAATTAAGTGAATTCAAACTTAGGAGGTTATAATCAAGTTTTGAACCAGTATTGTCTTTTTAACCTCCACGAAAATGGAAGAATGCCCCTTAAACTGCTTTCTTTTCATCTGAAGCCTGAGAAAGAATAAGAATAGATTATTCTAGCATTTTAGAATGCAGTCAGGAGGTCTTTTGCTTCAAAATCCAGCAACTTGGTATTTATTCTAGACAGTTTCTTTTGTCCAATTGGTTGTCACACTGGCATTGTCTCAGAGGAAATAATTAGTCAGTTTTGACTCCTTATGCAATTAAAAAAATATTCATAGTCCTGTCCAAAGCCAGTATAAAGAACATAGGTCCTAAGTGTATTTTTCTGGACACTTCGTTCTGTCTGGCTGCAGAAGAGTTGAAAACCTCATTCCTTTAAAAGCTAGAGTGCTAGCACAAGTGCATGACAGCCCAGTGCTGGCAAGAAGAATGCTGTACACTTCCAAATTTGTTTATTTCTATTTTTCTTATTTCTGCAGAAATCAAGATAAGGCAAATTAAAAAAAAAAAATTGATTGTATTTTTTTTTGTTTTTGTTTTTGTTTTTGTTTTTTTTGGTTGGTTTTGTTTTTGCTGTGTTAGTGTGTGGTGGTGTTGCATATTGAAACTTTGAGGCTATGAGATTATTTAGTAAAAGGCAGTGTTTTGTAGGCATATTTTTTAATACTGCAGTTGTGTAAGCTTTAAAACTCAAGTATTTTTATTTCATAGTTCTGCTTCCTTGTGTGGAAGCAATTCAGTTGCTGAATGGATCCTTTCCTGCCACAATTAAGGGTGTAGTTTCCAGCTTAGTTGGGCTTTTAAATCAAGATCATTTGAGCTGGAGTTCAGGCCTTATTCAGAATTTAAATTGATTCTTGAAACTCAATAATAAGAGTCCAGTGACTCATCACATCTCCTTTAGTGGCAGTGTTGGTGAAGCTGTAAGCAAAGCACACATCTAGGAGGAGATACCAAGGCTCTATGACCACATCAGTGGGATGAAACCACAGCAGTCTCAGTGTTGTACCATAAAATCTGCATCATCTGAAGTATGGTCTGCAGTTTTCTTCTCCTCTATTTGTGCTAATAAAAGTCACTGTCTTTAGAGGCAGGCACTTGGACATAACAAGATGCAGAGTGCTGTTTATTCAAATGAGTTTGCCCTTTCAAGTCTCTGCAGTGAAATCACGATCGGCACTGCTGGTATTTCTAGGCAAGTTATGAGAGATTTTTGAATATGTTCTGCTGTCACTTTCCCCTCTGATAACCTGATCTTTTAGTGTACAATTTATATGAAAATGAGATCCTGAATTGAGGATCTCAACTGCTGAATTGCATTTTTTTAAAGATTGTATTGGATAATGAATATTTGGTCACAATGAGAATGCTGCAAGTAAGATGGAATTATTTAAAGAGCTAACAATAAGAAAATTTACTGGCTTTCCACTTTGCCTTCCAAAATTTTTGATTTCACTTTTGAAAACCAGTCTTCTCAGCCCATCACTGTTACACCTCCATAAGGACTGTGGGCTGCCTTTAGCACTCAATAATCTGACACACTGTGTAAAATTAAGGTCCTCCATCATTCAGGGCCTCAATAGGTTGGTAGCAGAAACCATGTGGAGTCCTCAAGGCTTAGAGAGGAGAGTCAGAGGAATATTACAGATGGAGCTTTGCTTGATTTATATCTAAACTTGTAAAAATGATTAGCCTATAAAGGACCATGTGTGTGTAAATATAAAATACAGAAGGAGAGAGCAAACAAGCAGATAAGTTACCAAACAGAGCAGTTCTCTCTTTTTGCAGGGAGGTTCCGTGACTTGCTGTGGAAAGGCTCTGTTTGAGCTGCTGTGACTGGAATTCTTGTTCATGTTTACAAGTTCTCTTTGAGAAGGGTTGAATGATTAATAAAAGTTTGACAGCTTCTTTTTCATTATCCCTAGGACCCGAAAGGGCTGATCTGTGCTTTGGTCCCAGTTAGAATAGCAAGCTGGGGCAGCAGGGCGAAAGCAAATGTGTTTGTGACATAGTGGCTCCCTGCCTGCTGTAAATAACCCTTGCTTTTGGGAAAGGGAAAAAATAAATGCAATGAAGAATTAAAGAGGAAAGCAGAAGAATTGCTGTAATAGAGGACAGCTGTTGGTTTGCATCTGGCATCATTGAACCACTTGGAGTCACATAAGATAGATTTGTGTGTGCCAGAAGTTGCTTTTGGTCATGCGAGAGCAACCTTTGAGCTCCCCTGGGACAGTCCTGTACAAAAGAGGAGCATGAGGGAGAAAGAAGGGAGAGAAATTATGGTCTGTAGCCCTGTTTGTCTTGCAGTGCCCTTCAGGATGTTTCACTGGAAGCTTCTAACAAAGTGTTACTGTGAAGTGAGTGACTTTGGCAGCATCTGCTAGAGAAGGCACTTGAGACTCTATCCAAATCACTTGGGGCTGGCTCCCTCCAGGGCAGACTGCCTCGTGCTCAGCCCCAGGTTTATTCTGGGCCCACGGGAGCCTCTCTAGTCCCAGGATATGAAAGTAATGGTTTGTGCAGTTTTTATTTCAACTTGTGTGAAATAAAGCAAAGCCATGCAGAGGCCCACCACAGTAACATGGTACCATCTAAAACTGAGGGGATGTGCCGTGGGCTTGGGGGAGACAGGAGATCTTAGGGATGGCATGGGATTTGACTTGGGAGTTGGGCGGGACATGACAAGGGATGACACTCTAGGGCAAATGGGGAGTGTTTTCTTGCCTATAGCCTCTTGGGAAGGGTCATTGGAATGGTTTTATACTTGGAAATAGACCTGAGATTTGGTTATGATTTGATTATGGTTGGATCTCCTTGGGTTGGTTTGTTAGAGGCTGGAAGGAATTTAATCCGTGTATACCATACAGGGGTAGTCAGGGGCCCAGGAGTGAAATATGGAACACAGATGTTTGACAGAAGGGATAGATGTCCCGCTTCCGTTCTCCACCACTTAAGAGGTTGGTGATATGTATGTTCATATAAAATACTCATCTTCTAGTGGTTTGGGAGGGCGTGCCACTCCCATTTTGGAGGGTTACGATTAGTTTGGTTTGTTGATGTTTGATGTAGATTGGTTTATATCAAAGTATGTTTTTGTGTCCTGTAAACAAGGAAAACAATGGCTGGTTTGTTAACTGAGAGGAGAGGAAAAGGTGGATTTCCATGTGAGTGGAACAGCCCATCCTTTTGTGAGCTGCTCTTGAAAGTCATAATGACATAGGAAGTAGCGTGCATGGGTATCAAGGCCACTGCTTTTTCCTTCACTCATTATTTACACTGCAAAGAAAATTAAATTGTTGTGGCATGGGAGAAAAATATGCTATCTGGAAATTTGGCAGGGTCAGAATTACAGCTGTCCTAACTGTTCTCTCCCCCCTCCCCCCCCCCCGTAGTGTGATCACAGGGAAATCATATCTGCCTTTGTCTGCTTTGCATACAGGTAGTGCTTCCAACATTTATTTTGGAGAAAAGATCCCTGCTGGAGATGTATGCAAATTTCATGGCCCATCCAGACCTGTTTTTGTCAATTGCAGCTGGAGCCACTCCCGAGGAAAGAATTATCTGCTTTGTGGAGTATTATCTAACAGCTTTTCACGAAGGCCGAAAGGGAGCAGTTGCCAAGAAGCCCTATAACCCTATAATTGGTGAAACGTTTCATTGCTCGTGGGATGTGCCTAAAGATAAAGTGAAAGCATTCAGAACTAACAGTGCCTCCACGGTTTCTAAGGACTCAGCCAAGGAGCTTGGCCAGGACCAGTCCACGTGCTACAAGCTGAGGTTTGTAGCTGAACAAGTGTCTCATCACCCACCAGTATCTTGCTTTTACTGTGAGTGCAAAGAGAAGAAAATGTGTGTGAACGCTCACGTATGGACCAAAAGCAAGTTCATGGGCATGTCAATAGGTGTTTCTATGGTAGGTGAAGGTAAGAAATGTGCTTTTATTCTGCTTTTTTTGAGCTAATATTTCTGGGTGTCAGTGGAAATCCAAATGTTTCCCTGCTTGCTCTCCCTGTGACCTTTCATTTGAACCTTATGACTGTTTGCTTTTGTGAAGTTTGGAATTAAAACTGTAGGGTTCGTATAACCTTTTGCTGTGCAGACAGAATGTGAAATGCACATTACATGTATAAATGTGTGGTTATATTGATGAGTCTGTTAATATATATATGGCCAGACCTCAGATATAATTAAATTACAATAACAAATGACAAATGATAGTATATTCTGTGAGAATATTTTTGTTTGTGTTGTTCACTTTTAAAGTAATACGGGATTTGGTGTTCACAACTGGAACAAAGCAATGAGGAAAACTGCGTTTTTACATAAGCCTGACATTTGTTTTTCATAGTTTCTGCAGAGAAATATGATTTCTATAGTGTTTGCAAACTTAGTGTATTTTCACAAGCTTTCTATGAAGTCACATATAGAGGTATAAATCCTGGTTTTATGTATCATATATATGCAATCTGCATTGTGATAAGTCATTGGCTCAACTTGAGTTCAGAAATATGGGGAATCATAACAAATCCTTAATGGGTTATCTGAACTAATAAACACACCTGTACCAGTGTTGTCACTGACACTTAATGCAGTGAGAAAAAGCAATTTAACTCCCTGTGGCCATTTGAGGGTAACATCCTATGTATGGATTTTAGTGTTTTGCCTTAACTAGTTTTTAGACTGTAGTCTCAGAAGTATGAGGACAACTTGCTTCTTTTTGTCACCATTATGTTAAATACTATGATATTTAAGGTAGTGAAAAAGTGGAGTGGGAAATGCAGTGATTTGGTTTTGCTTATTAATAACAACAGAATAATTATGGTGAAAAAATACAGGTGTCTTCTGCTATTTCCACTATCTAAAACTAAAGACCAGCATAAAGGACTACAGTAGCTCCTTCTCTGATGGCAACATATTCCCTTTTTAGTAGAAGAGATATGAAACCTCCTTACTGCTGGTTTTGATGTCCTTGTGATAAAGTCTATCTTAGCACGTCTGTTTCCTTCTTCCTATGACTTAGGTGTTTTGCTTTGAATACAGAGTTGAGGAAGTTGGGAAGGGAGTGTCAGAAGGGAAATTGGTCTTTCTGTCTGTCTCCTGCCTGTACTACTGCCAGCCTGAGTCATTGGCTTAACATTCTGCATTTTTCTGGTACATGTTAATTTCTAGTACTCTTTTGCTCAGTGAAGGGAAGTATTTAATGGAAATAAAATGAAACACAAAGTCACTTATGATTATGTAGGAGTAGGGAAATTTCTTTCTTTTGCTGCTAGCGCACACAGTTCCCTGGGATTGGGGGTGTCTACTGTGGGGATTATTTAAGACTTCAAAGTCCTGATGTGTCCTGGTTTTGAGAGAGAAAGGGTCTAAGAATTAACTGCTTACTCACCCCAAGGATTGTTTAATGTGTGCTTGTGAGAATAAGTTCTTCCCTCTTTCTTTTTTTCATGCTCCTGAAGATACCCCAGGAGGGGAGGCAGGCTTTGGGGAACATCTGCAGTCGCAAACTCTTTTATTCCAAGGTTTGCTGCTGTCCTTATGATGCGCGTCCTGGGAGGAGGTCTGGGTTCACCAATTCATAGTTACTATTCATCTTTTTGTTCATGTAAGCAGAGCAAAAGCAGGTACCTTCATGGTGACAGCATTTCTGGGAAGTGATGGAGACATTCCAGTGCAGCCCAAGCATTTCTGTTGCATGTTGAGGACTGGCAATGGCAGCAAGAAGTTGTACCACTGAGGCTTTTCCATCATCTGAAAACAGCCAGCCTAAGCCTGACAGCCTCAGTTTAAAATGCTGGCTTTGCAGTGCAGTTCTTCCACTTGAAACTGCACTTTCTTTAATTTCTTTGTTTATTTATTTTAGGTCCAGGGAAGTCTTCCTGATTAAGATGGTGTGTGGATTTGTCAAACTGTGGAAAAATTAGAATCTACTGCAGATGCTTCTTTCTTACGTGCTGCAGAAGTATAAATTCTGTAGTAGATTGAGATGAGCGTGAGTACCAGGGAATTGATTGCTGAACTGAAAAAAAGGAGCGGATGGACTAAGTGTGGGAAACTTAAGTCTGTATTTACATGCCTAGTAATGCAGGGCCTAATAATTTTTTAGTGTGAAATACAATTTGGGGATTTTTTCCTTGTGTTTAGGGACATTTTGGAGTTGCAACATTTCATAGGGGGTGAGTTAGTCTGGCAAAGTTAGTGAGTTAGGCTGTGGAAAGGAGCTGTTAGTCAGAAGGCATTTGAAGCTGCTTTAGGTAGGTAGAAACTAAAGTTAGCTCCTTGTAGAAACTTTCACACACCAAGGTTGGCTAGTAAGGTTGTATAATCTTATTTTAAACTGTTAAGAGTGAGTTTCTTGGGAATGAAGTATCACTGATCCTGCTTTTGATGAGGGACAAAGTAACATCTCATAGATCATCAAAATCTCTGGGTTTTGATTGTTGTGGGGTTTTTTTGCTACTGTGCATTGTATGACCAGAGTAATCACGTGCTGTTGTTGGGATTTTGTCTTGTCCCTTTCTCATTTTTTTTTTTTGCTAAATTTCCCCTTATTATGAGCATTCAGTCCTTTCTTGCCTGTTGCTGGAGTTAAATTACATACATGTGGAGGCCTTTGACTTTTTGTAAGATCAGTAAGGAGTTTAAGTGTGGCATCATGTTACTTGAAAGACAGTTTCCTTGATACCTCTGATATACCTGTGTCCATTTGGAGACTTGTGTTAAATAATCGTGGTGTTGGTTCAATATTAGTTTCATTATACTACAGATTAAATCAGTACTAATCAATATACAAGAGGGAAGAAGAATCCTTCCAAACAGAGCATCAGAGAACTGTAATTAATGATTTTGATAATTTAGTGGCAGTGAGTGACCATCTTGTTCTAGTCAGATACATCAGAACAGCTCTGTTTGACCTGGTTGCCCAGAGAAGCTGCCGATGCCCCATCCCTGGAAGTTTTCAAGGCCAGGTCGGATGGGGCTCTGAGCAACCTGGTGTAGTGAAAAGTGTCCCTGCCCACAGCAGAGGGTTTGGAACAAGATGATTTTTAAGGTCCCTTCCAACACAGGCCATTCTGTGATGATTCTGTGATGATGACCAGAAACTTCATTGTGGCCTAATGTTGAATACAAGCAGCTGTGGTGCATTTTGAAACATGGCTCTCTACTGAGCAATTCTGTGTGTGTCCTTCCAACAGTTCAGTGAAGCTTTTTCTACTGCAGTTGGCTATTTGCAGAAATAAAGTAGTACTGAATTTTTGGAGCTATGGTGTGTAAGGAATATGGTAATGGTAATGTGTCTGTGGGGGCTTTGAATCATATTTTTATAGAAAGTCCTAAGATATATAGAGCATGTTGCTTTTTATTAGAAGCTGACGTAGAATGTCATGGAAGTACAAAGGCTTATAAAGGAATTTAAAGAATTAGGGGATTTAAGGATGGTATGGTCTTGGCACACAAAGGGTACAGCTCAGTATCTCGGTGTAACTTTTTGTGTATGTTGCACCTCAAAGTGACTAAGATTTTTTTTTTTCTGTTGGTGGTTTTTGTTTGTTGATTCCAAGTAAGAATCAGTTGCAGAGATGCAGAACAAATGGGAGAGCACTGCTGGGAATCCATGTGAGGAGCTGTTTTATGTGCTAGCCTTTCTTTATCTCTGGTTATGAGGGGTCTAAATCTGGCTTGCTGATGAAATGCTGCAACTTTTTCTTTGCTGTATAACGAAACCCCCATTCTTCAGAATAGTCAGCACTGAGTTTCCTCTTGAGAAAGCCACCCTGAACAGAAAAGAGTATTTTGCATAAAAGAACTTATGTTTCATATGCAGCCCCTAATTCTGGTAAATGTTAATTATGTACTAATGAAAGAGTGAGGGGGGAAATGAGGATGTAATGAATAGGATCACATTAAGATTTAAATTTTCAAAGGATGGGAAAGCCAGTGTAAATATTTAATGTTTTTTTATGTGGTCCATAGAATCTTCAAATGGATACTGGTTATAGGGTAAGGATGCTGTGGTGAGGACACCTCAGTGTCAGCTGTGCCTGTTCCTTTTCTGCTCTTGGATTTTGGTCCAGAGCAGCAAAATCTAACAGAAAGTGTCATCTTTGATTTATGGGTTAATTTTGTAGAGAGCATAAAGTACATTTAAATGGATTGCTCTGTATTGTCAAGTGGCTAGTTATGTCTGGTGTTTTCACTTCTGCTATTTTAAATGTTTTAAAAAGTAGTGAGGTGTAGGCTTCCAAAAATTATTTTTCTAAATTGAAAATCAACTTGAAGGGATTTGATAGGTGGGTAAAAGGTTCAGTGCTCTTTCTAGGGTAAGTTTAAAAGAAAGCAATGAATGTTTTTGTCCTCTCTTTTTTTTTCCTTCTGTTAGAATACATGTATGTGTAGGTATTAACAGATGTACAGGTACACAGGTCTATAATTTCTAGTACTGAGAAATTAGTGACTTTTCAATTTACCAGTCCCAAAGCTTGATTGCTCCATGCAATTAGAGCTACCTAAATATTTCCCTAAGTACTCATTTTTGTGTTAATATTTTTTAGCCCAGTGTTTTTAGAACAGTTTTCCTGTAGCATGGCACTCATTACTTAATTTAGCAAATGGCTCCAGTCTTTGAAAAATGAGCAGTGCAACACAGCTGGCTGGAAGGTTTGAGATATTAAGAGCCCGGTTCTGGCATCTCCTGTTTTCCTGTGGGGATCTGGGCAGTTGGTGATGCACAACACCTGTGTGGGGCTCATCCCACACATAACTTACTCCTCTGTCTGTGTTAGGAGTAACACAGACAGGGTGAAGAGCTTCTTAAACAAGGAAACTGCCCTAGGCCCCGTGTGTCCCATGTGCCATTTGCTGTTCAGATTGATCTCCATGCAGGCAGTGGGAAGCATTAAATCCCACATGTCTCTCCTGCAGCTTATTGATCCAGAGCCTCCTCTGGGGTTTTTTGTCAATATGTATTACTGGGAAATCAATTCACAAAGCTGCAGCATCAGTGAGGGACACGTAAGAGTCAAACTGGGAAAATGATATGCCAGGACCGTCGCTTCCTTTAATGCAGGCTGAGGAGTCATGGATGGGGTGTGACTCTGAATACATTGCTGTAGTAAAAAGGAGGAGTAAATGGTGTTGAGGACATTTCAAGGAGGAATTTCAATATTTTGAACTTGTTTATAAAAAATTCACCCTTCTGTGTAGCTTTTTTTCTAATAAACTAGATTACTAAATCCACTGTTCCTCCCGGAGTACTGGTCTGGTGCATTCTTCCATATGTAATTGTTGCCTATAAATACTTTAGATTTTTTTTTTTTAAAGGAATTGGGAGTTTTTGAAAGAATGCTTTGATGTGAGAGGAAAAAACTAAAATGGGAAAATATTCTACAACTTTTCATGGGTATTTACTTATAGCCATTTTCAAACTAAATATGGATCATCCCTTACAGTAGGGAAGCAAGGGAAGAAAAATGGCCTGCGTGTTTTCCAGCAGTTGTTTTTAAAGATCAGTTGCAATGTAATGATACTTTCAAGCAGATGTTAAAATTACACATTGTAAAGTAACTGTTAGCTTTCAGTTAATTGTTTTTTAATTTCTCAAGATTGACACTTGGCAGGGTAGGGTGTTAGTTCAAATTGGGGTACCTGTTACAAATGTTGAATCTCAGTGTAATTTTTGACTTCCTCTCCCCTAAAGAAGCACAGGTCTCTGTTGAGATGTGGTGGTGCAGCCACGGTGTTTGTGGTGCTTCACTTAAATGAGGTTTTGTATGTGGGCTCTGCAAACGATGGAATGTAGAACAGGTTAATGCTAAAAGTATTACCAAGTTGTGGGTATTTCAGATCTGCCCTTTAATCTCTTTTAGACTATAATTATGGAGCTGGAGTCATGCTTCGAGTGAGATAGCATTTCATTAAAAAATGTATTTATTCAGGTGTTTAAGGAATTCAGAAAATATTCTACCAAGTGCTAAAAATACTGCCAAGAGAGCCAGGTTCAGTTTTTAATATCTAACCTGCTGTGGTGGTTAAATATTTACATTGAAGGTCACTGCTGCTGTTTGCTGTCCATTTTAAATGTGCTTGGCAGCATTGCAGCTCCAAGTCCCTCCCACTCAAGTAGGGAGAAAAAAGCTATTGATCCCATTGGGGGACAAAAGCAAACCTATACTCACCCAACAGGAAAAGGGTGCACATACAGGGATGGTCAGAGGAGGATGGCAGATGGAGAGAGACTTTTTACAAGGGCATGTAGTGACAGAAAAAGGGGAAATGGCTTTAAAATGAAAGAGAGTAGGTTTAGGTTAGGTATTAGTAAAAAAGTCTTTACTGTGGGGGTGGTGTGGCACTGGAACGGGTTGCCCACAGAAATTGTGGATGCCCCATCCCCGGCAATGTTCAAGGCCGGGCTGGATAGAGCTCTGAGCAGCCTGGTCTAGTGGAAGGTGTCCCTGCCCATGGCAGAGGGGTTGGAACTTGCTGATCTTTAAGGTCCCTTCCAACATAGGTCGTTCTATGATTCTACAATTGTTCTTTATTAACTTAATGCTATTATAGCATCCATTTAATGAGTTTGATAACCAGAGTCGTTTTTTGAGTAAAAGTTCTTCCTGGCTGCATGTCCAGGATGAGTTGGGTAGTTCAGCATTCCTGCAGTGTGTTCAGCTTGGACTTCTCTGCAGGTGTGGAGCTGAGGAAGCTTGAGGCAAAACGTGTGTGTGTGTGTTCCAGTTGTGTCCTCCTGGCCTTTCCCTGCTGGTGAGGGTTCAGCACATGACACGGGGAACTTGTAACTTGCCAAGATGAAATGGTTAAAGGTCCTTTTAAAGACATGACTTTTCTGTGTGCTTTTGCACTCCCAGCTCCTTGTGTCAGACTTGCTGGAGTGGAGATGCTGGCTGTGTCACTGCTGGCAGGCTGAGGTTGCAGAAGTTCTGAGAGCAACTGCATGAAGCTGTTCTGGTTTGCAAATGTTTTCCTGTGAAATAGTTTCAGAAGACAGACGTGTCAAATTGCAGAGCTTCCTGTGCCTGCATTTAGTTTTCTTAGCTTGAACCAGTATTCAAGATCATGGTTCTGTTATAGCTCTGTGCTTTTAAATTTTGAGTGTGTTTTTGTGTTTTCATGCAGCATTAAAGGCATATTTTCATATTGGCAGCAGTAGTGTTGTGTTCCTATTTAATGCTTTTTCATCATTAAATCTGAGATCACTTTGAAAAAGTAGTGTTATTATTCCCTTAAACAGATAGATTAATCAATACCACTAACAGTGTGTTCTTCCCCTGCCTGCCCCAGGGTGACGGCAAATGGGCTCAAGCTCATCTTGTTTCTAAACAGATACTATTACTATGTCAAAATAACTTTCCTGCTTTTTTTTTTTTTCAAATATTTCTGGGTTCTGAGTGCTTCCTGTGATGGGTTATTTTCAGTCCCTGTTGTGAAAAAATATTTTCAAAGCTGTCATTTTTGCCTTTAGGCAGTTAGTAAATGGGACACAAAAGACTGTAAAACTCTGATAAAAAATACACTGCAGACATTTGGCATGATCTAATTCTGCGTGCAAGGTTTATGGTGCTCTTTTCCTGGTCTTATGTCCTGTTATCCTGAAGACCAAACTATAGTTTTTATGGGGATAGAGTTGTATCTGTAGCCCCAGGGGAAGCTGCAAAGGTTTGATCAGGAAAGCTACTTTCTTTGTGCAACTTCCAAGTAATGTTGAAAAACTGCTGCTGTTGTGTGTTGTTTTTAGTTACAGCCTCATACTGCTGAGGGTGGAGAAACCTTTACAGGATGAGATGGAATTACCAGTAGTTTTTTCTGCCTGGTAGAGACATTGGACTCGGTGGTAGTAGAGCAGTGGCCCTGCTGGCCCCTCTTTGATGATGCAAGATTTTTTCAAAGCCTGTGTGAGAAACGAGGTATTTGGAAATTAAGGAGCAAATTTAATGGGAGATTTCTAGATGCCGTGTTTCCTAGTTGTACCCATGGAGACTCAGAGCTTTTCACTCCTAACCAACTAAGGCATCAAGAGGAAATTAGTGGAGGATGTGGCTGTTTCTAACTGAGTGGAGAAGTGAAGAGTCCTTTGGCCATGCCCATATTTTTTCTGGAGGGAGATTATGATATGACACTGAGGGAGCATCTGAATTTTCAGTATGGGTTTTTGCAGGGACATTTTATGATTTTCCAGCTTTTAACAGTAATACAAAGTAAGGAATCCAGTCAGATTTTCTGAAAAGTTGTTTGGTACCATGCAGGAGCCCAGGGTACACAGTCAAATTGGGTGCTTTTGAAAATGCTTGTTGGAAGAAACTTGTTCCAGAGAGCAGAGTTTCTTGCTTAGCAGACAGTGCCCTCCTTCAAGGAGAGCTGCACGTTGTGCTCTCTGTGGATGTGCATTTTGATGGTGGTAATTGGTCAGTGACCATCAGGTCTTATCAGTGAACCTTTTATTACCTCACTTTCACCTCTTCCTGTGTAGGTGTTCTTCACTTGCTGGAACACGAGGAAGAGTATGTCTTCACCCTGCCCAGTGCCTACGCTCGCTCAATCCTTACCATCCCGTGGGTGGAGCTTGGAGGGAAAGTCAACATCAATTGTGCCAGAACAGGCTATTCTGCCACAGTCACGTTCCACACCAAGCCCTTCTATGGAGGGAAGGTCCACAGGTATGGGAATTACTGTCTTAATCTTGTTTGCCTGCTGCTGGATTTCAGGGGAAAGACTCTTGGGCATCTGTTCAGTTCTTCTGTTGCAGTATTTTATAGACAGATAGCTGAAGTTCTTTTCCAATTAGTGCTGGAGATGACTTAAAGCTTTAGGGCAGTTTATTGTAGCAATACATATTATGTTGTTTAACTGAATTGGATGTATTTTTCTCATTAAAATAAAGTGAGTGTATCTCTCCAGCCTTTGTTTCTTGTAGAAGTTGCTGTTAAGTGCAGGATCAGAAAAATGCATGTGGGAAAGGCAATATTTCTGCTATACCAGCTGCTGCTTCTGTGTGAGTCTTGTAGATGAACTGGTGTTCCAGGTGGAGCTCCCAAAAAGAGGAGAGAAGCAAAAGTTTCACTGCCCATAGCAGTAGCTCCCTACTGGGAACTCCCAACTCTGCACTGAAATTCCAGATGGTGGAAATGTTATTTACCTTCTTTGGTTCCCCTTCACTAAGGGCGCAAAGAGGTCCTGTGCAAGACAGCCTCCTGTCTTGCTTCCGTGATCAAGTTGATGTCCCAGTCATTAACATCAGACCCCTTTCTTGTTCAGAGGAGACTGTGTTTTTGCATGGTTACCTCTGTTTTCAGATGGTGTAACTATTCTTCCCATTTCAATGTTGTGTTCAGGCACATGTCCACATGGGGCTGTTTTGACAGGGTTTTTCTCTAAAAGTTGTAGATTAAAAATTGGTGTCATCAGGGTGAGTGGAAATTTGGTGAAATTGTGCTGCATTACTTTAGTAATTAAAAAACTTAATTGAGTTTACAGATTACTTTCTAAAGCACACTTGTGCATGCTCATAGATACACACAAAACTTCTCTCTGCATTTTGGTTTTCTAGTCCTACCTGCCTGTTTTGCTCACTCAGTTCTTTGACTGCTGAGGTGGCTTTAGTCATTGCCTCTCAGCAGCTGAGAAGTGAACTTGCGGAGCTAAAGAAGAAAACAAAGATAGCCCGAGTCTTTGACATGGGTCTCTGACAGCACTATGTTCAGGTGTGAAAGTGTCATGTATTGAAAATGTCACATGAATGTCAGGGATTGTTTTTCAGGCTGCTGAGGTCACCATTTGGCTCTGGGTTGGAGTATCAGAGTTTTAAGTTGGCTTACTGCTGTACTTCACTAGAATGTCATCCCAAAGCTATTGCTGTGTTAGAAGAGCTTTCCTGGGATGAGTCTGTCTTTTTTGGAGACAGCATCACTACTTTGCTTGAATAATTGATTTGTAGAGGTAGAAAGCTGCTTGTACCCTTAGCAAGGTAGTGCTTTCATGTACTGATAATAAATGGTACCAGTTATTTCTGTGGTCTTTTTTTCCTTGCCCCTTGAATCAGGGTTACAGCCGAAGTGAAGCACAATCCAACGAACACCATTGTGTGCAAGGCACAGGGAGAATGGAATGGGACCCTGGAATTCACTTATAGCAACGGAGACACCAAAGTGATTGACACCACCAAACTGCCTGTTATCAGGAAAAAGATCAGGCCCATAGCAAACCAAGGGCCGCTGGAATCGAGGTAAGGGCACAGGCCTTGCAGTACTCTCCTTCTGAACCTTGGGTGGTAACAGAGCATGGAAGCCAACTGCAGTTCTTAGTGCTGTGGTTCAAAAATGCCTCACTTCCTACAGCACAGAAATCTGGGCACATAGAGCTGTGTATTGGTTCCTTGGAGTATAAATTACACTGCAGTGACGAGTACATAAATTTTGTAGATAGGGAAAATGCCTGTATGTGTTCTAATGAGCATCTGGAAAATGGTAATGTAGTGTTTTCACCTGCTTTTTGGAGTGATTGCAACATGGTAGGCAAATGAGTCAATTTGTTGCAAGTAATTCAAACTGGCATATATATATATATATATATAATGCCTATAATTTAAACAGGTATTTCATGGTTTATATATTTTAGAATATATATTTGTGTAAAAGTATGTAAAATGTGAGGCAGTGGGAGATATAAAGACACACGTACAGGTAGTTTTGAGGCTCTCAGCACCTACATCATGTGCCTAACTCTGACTATGTACATTAGAAAAAAACACGTTCTGTATTCACTGTCAATAACTGTTGATGCTTATCTTCAGAAAAATCAATACTTTAATTGAATTTAGGAACATTTTATTGGAGGACTTAAAAATATGAGTTAAACGACATTTTATTATCTGTAAATGTCTTTTTATTTTACAAGGGTGTCTTGAGTCATTGTGCAGGGTCAGATACAATTTGTCTGCTTTCTAGACTGCTCGCTTATCCACAAACTCATTTTTCTCGTGTACTGTGGAACATAAAGATTGTAGTAAATAAGGAAACTAGTAGCTCTTCAGTGTATTTATTGTATTTTTTAGATACTAGTAAGCAAATTGCATCCATCCAGTGCCTCTGCAGGATCTGCAGTTTATCAGATTGTAAACACAAAGTCATTTAAACACCCCTGGACATATGTGAAAGCTGTGGTTGATTTCAGATAGAGAGCACTTTGGATTAGATATTAGGAAGAAATTCTTTACTGTGAGGGTGGGGAGGCACTGGAACAGGGTGCCCAGAAGCTGTGGATGCCTCATCCCTGGCAGTGTTCAAGGCCGGGTTGGATGGGGCTCTGAGCAACCTGGGTTAGTGGGAGATGTTCCTACCCATGGCAGGGAGGATCTTTTAAGGTCTCTTCCAACCCAAACCATTCTGTGAGGATTTTTCTCAGTGCTGTTCTGGGCAAAGTTTCTGCCAGGCTGATATGAGGCATTGCATCCGAGTGTGGTCAGCTGTGTGAGAAACATATTTAGCTCTGTACTGGTAATTATTGTAACTGGGAATACAGAGCACAGACCTAGAGGGGCTCCCAAGAATCAGTTCTTCTGTTAGTGACCTCATTGGACCAGTCAGAGTCCCAATTCAATGCACTCTTGGGTTTTGGCTGACACTTCCTTTAATTCAAAAATTTAACTGCAAAAAAATGCAGAATTAAATGCCTGTCATTTGGGGGGTGGGGGAACATCAGTAAGGAATGTGAACTGGAAATGGTAAAAATAAATCCACCTGCTTTGAGAAGAAAACTCAGGTGGTAAAGAGTCAGATTGCATGGCAAAACACTGGGAGCTGAGTGAATCTGAAAATTTGGTCCACAAACTTGATGAATATCCTAGGAGAGTGATAATTCCCAAGCTGTGGGACTTGGAAAACCAGCATGGATGGCGTGGCCTCAGCCTGCTGCTCACCAGAGTGGTGTCCAGCAGCACTGGGCTGTGGCAGAGCTCTTCTCACTCTCCCTTGTGCTTCTCCCTGGCCAGGCACCTGTGGCAGCATGTCACCAACTCTCTGAAGGAGGGGAACATCGATGCTGCCACGGAGCACAAGCACCGCCTGGAAGAGAGACAGCGAGCAGAGGAGAGGCAGCGCACGGCACTCACAACTCCCTGGAAACCCAAATACTTTGCCAAAGAGGTACTCGGAGTCTCTTGGTTTAGAGACCCTTTTAGCAAGTTCCTGCACAGGGATGAGTGAATGTCTGTGGATTTTGTCATGGGCCAGTGTTGTTATGTACCACTGATTGCTTAAATTCTTTTTGACAGAGTCTGGCTCTCGAATGAGAGCAGTGGATTTTTCCATGTCTGTGTTGTTCACTTTCCTTCAGTTAGATTGATTTTGATCTGGATTTTTGGTATCTAATGTTAGGCACATAAAGCGATGTGTTTTTCTGTAAAATCCAGCCCTTTTCAAATGCTGCATTCTCACATCCCCTGTTAATCTTAGCATACTAAAATGAGCACAATCTAGGGAGATTTGTCCAATGTAAGTAAGCATTGTCATCCTAAACACAGTCTTGAGTTTCATCTGTGTGAAAGGAAACAGATTTTACCAAGTTCATCTTTGCCCTTTCTTGGAGGAAAGGTGGAGGGGAAATGAGACTGACTGAGGTTATTGTTATGTTAGCCAGTATGTGCAGCTATTTAAACCAGGATCTCTTGCATCTTCCCACTGCTTCTCTTCCCCCTTGTAATTTTTCCCCTCCCACTCACATCACTTGTCAATTCATTAAACACAGAATTTTCAGGTGACAGGGATGCCTTCTTGCTTGGTCTTATTTTAGCTTTTGTGTGGACATACACAGATCCGATATTTATAAATCTTGTTTGTAACCTCTGCTTAATTTTCTTGCAGGGCGATGGTTGGCTGTATGTGAATCCTCTCTGGAAGACCCATTGACAGGAGAGAGCAGTTGCCTCATAACTTTACCTGAAAGGCATTAAAATGATAACAGTACGTAACTTCAGGATGTCCTTGGATAGGTCCTGATCCCAGAAGATCCCCACATGAAGCTATGTACTGTGAATGATGCATCTCAAAACAACCACGAGCTCGAGTTTATTCAGGAGCCATTTTGTGTGTACAGATCCACAGACACAGGCACAAGTCCCTAAGTACACACGGTGTGCATGTGTTCTGTGTGTTATTTACACTCCATGTAAACAGTACCAACACCAATAGCAACTCAAAGACCTTTTCCTTAAAGTGTTAGGGCACAGAGCTCCAGCTGGACTCGGCTGGGGTTCCCTGAGTTGTGTGCTTGCAGGATCAGGCCCTGTGCTAGTATTTAAGAAAATACTTTTTTATTAGTACTTGTTAAGGTTTTTCTATTTTTCACTTTTGCCAAAAATGTTTTGCACTTAAAACGTGACGTGTCTCTTAATGGCAGTTGTTCTGTCTGAACAGTCACCGAGTAACTCACTTTGACATAAGAATGATCCACTAGCTGTGCTCGCTCTGGGTTGCTGAGTTCAGGGCATGTTTCCTGTCACTGATGAGTGTGAATTTCCTGCCACCCTGTAAGAAGTAGCAATACCTTCTCCAGAACATTGTTCTTCACACTAACCCGTTGTGTCCTTGCTGCTTTGTCTGTTCATGCTCCAGCTGTTCAGTCGGTCTCTGGTCACCACCCCTGAGCCAGCTGCTCTGGTAACTTTGATCTTACTGCGTAATGTTCTCTGGCTGCTGTCATGCCAACACTTCTGGCTTACATGTTCCACTAAATGGGATTGCTTCCGATAAAACTTTTGGATGAGCAGAGATGATGTAACTAGCCTTCCCAGATGTATGATTTTCTGATGTAAAAGTAACGATTTAGTAAATTATTCCACTAAAACAATAACTTTTTGAATGAAACAAATTAAATGGGATACAATTTGTTTTGTAGAGTAAAACCAAAAATTAAAAAATCCTGTAGCTTGATCTTGCTTTGTAAGGTACCCATTGTGATACTGACAAAGTGGATTCTAGAAGTGTGTTAAGGCTTTGTTGCTTTTTAGTTTATATTTGCTGAAATGAAGATGTTTTTGAGAGAGGTGGCAGCAAAAGGCACATGTAAAATGTGCTCAGTGCTTCTTTCCACAGTGACCCGTAAAGAAACCACTGCATTTCTAACACACAGTAGCATGGATGCCTGTCTGTAGAGCTGAGTAATTTTGTGCCTTTTGTCTGCTTTGTTAATACACTGACTTATGCTTTATAGATACTACATGAAGATATCTAGGTCAAAGCACTGCTCACATCTGTCCTCGTGCATCCTGCATTTTGTTTTTTTGGTAGATGCTAAAATCTCTTGAGCAGCTCGGAAGGCTGAGCAGAGGAGGTGTGTGCACAAGGAAGCATTCCATTAGTTGTTCCTTTGGATTTGAACTTCAGATCTCTATTTAATGAAGGTGTGGCTACTTTTTCATCCTAAATTAATCATTAGTCTTCTTGTCTTTTTTTTTTTTTTTTTGCACATTAGAAAGATTCATGTTCTAAATGATTTAAATCCTATTTTTTAAAAAAAGTGGATTGTATGAGCTTGGTTTTGTAACTGACACTTTTTTTTTTAAGAGGAAAAAAAAATCTTATTTTTTAGGAATAGTTGATGTAATAGTTTTCTGTAACAAAACCAAAATGATGCTGTTGTAGTAATCACTGAACTGCTACCAAGTATCATCAGAAACACGTGTACTTTATCATCTGCAAGAATTCACTTTATAACGGACCCACTCTTGTTCTAGAGGTTAGTCTGATAAGTACCTAAAAGTATTCCCTACAGTTTGTAGTATCATCACAAAGAACAATCGAAAAAGCTGGCTTAAACACATGGAACGTCCTCCCAGAACTCTTTCACACACCAAAGAACAAGACACATACTCACTAAATAGCCATTGCAAACCTCTGTGTGTCAGGCATGCAGGCCTGGGCCCCTGAAGGAGTAGATCTCTTTCAGCTGGGATGGTGTGACTGTCGAGGCTACAGAGATGCTGTAGCTGTTCTTTTAAGGAGAAATTAATTTTCTGCTTGTAATTTATTGAAGATTTCTCTGTCTGCATGGTTGGTTGTTTCTGCATGCTGAGGACATTCCACTTGTGCTCTGATCAATGTTTAGTTCCGTTCTGATGCTATGAAGAATCCCCTGATGCCATTACCACTGCTTCTTTCCCGAAGTAACTTTGGAGACACAAACGTAAAAGTCCTTTCAGAAAAGATCCCATCAGTGAGATTCCAGAGCAAGATTCACAAGTGTCATTTTATTTTTCTGATAGTATGTGTTCAGTATATTTTACAGGACTGAAAAGTAAATATTCATAAGCCTTATTCTGTAGGTCATTCCAGTAGCTGTCTTGGAATTGCAAGTAAATACTTTCCTTTTCAAGTAGCCGATGTACACTGAATTGTAATGTAAAAACTTCCATGTACTTCACTTTTTTTTTTTTTTTTTTTTTGTGCACACCTGTAGAAAGCCTATGCAACCTTTTTCTTTCTTAAATTAGAAATGTTCAGAAAGAAAATTTATACCTTTATCATTTAAAAGATGCTCTGGCAGTCTCTTCTGATTTGCCTTCCTTTCATAATTTGTGAATTTAAAATGAGAATGCTCATGAATAAAAGATTTGTTTCATTTAGTAGTGGGATGCCCTTTCTCTTTCCATGGAAGCCTTTAGTTCAGTGGTGTCAGTCCCTGACTGTCCAGGAGCTGTGTACAACACCTGGGCACCTCTGAGCTGCCTGCATGGTTCCCATGGAGTGATCTGCCAGCTGAAGCCGGGTTTGTTGTGGGGCTTTTCTGCCCTGCTTATTCTCCCAGACACTCTGGAGGTAAGTTTTTTGTTTAAATTGGACAGCTCTACCCAGGGAAAATAGGGCTGGGCAGCAACACAACTTTAGGAAAGGCTGGAGAACATTTGCCTCATTTTGGCAAGTAAAAAGGAAATAGGTAAAGTGTCCCCTTTGCTTCTGAAAATCCCATTTCATTGAATCTTTATCACTAACAGAGATTCTTGATTCAATACCTTTTAAAATACAACTCTACATTATTGCAGCATTTGGACACTTGCATGAGGAGGAAAAATGTTCATAGAGGAATCACATAGATCGTGGTCAGCATTTTTCAAGTGTTAGATAGTGCCCTTCTGGTTTTCTTTAAACATTCATCCACAGTGTTGGAAACGATCTTGCTGGAACACTTTGTTTTTATGCAAAACGGAAAAACAACACTGCCTGTAAATAGGGCAGGAAACATGACCCAGTCCTGTTCCTTGCCTTCCGTGGCATTGCTTCAAGGCCACATCTTGGAGCAGTTTATACACTTGGGTTAAAGATCTGAGGGAGTTTTAGTCACAGCCAGGTATGATTTATTTTCAGTTTTTACTCATGGTGAGACTGGTATGTACCAAGGGCTTTGTCAAAACATTCAGCTGCTTTTTCAAGAGTAAATCTATCAAGATATGTAATTAATGACTTTTCTCCCTGTTATGAAATTACTTCTGCAAGTCAAAATATTTCTTCTGGGATTATCAACAGCACTGCCTGCCTCACTGCTCCCACCAGCAATGATTAAGATACAGAACCTATGCAGTATTGACTTCTAGACGCTTGCAGCTTTAGTTCCTTAGCAACTGCTGACCTAAGCCTGGCTCATGAGTTTTTGTTTTGTTTGCTTGCTGTGGTTTTGCTTTTTGTTTGTTTTATTGGTGGTGGTGGGGTTTGTTGTTTTTTTTTTTTTTTTTTTACTGTCTTGTGGCTATTATGCTTCAAAATTTGGCATAACAGAACAACAAAAGGATTGCTGGAATGAAGGGAAGAAGCTAGTCTGGGAGGTGTGTTTGATGAAGATGGAAGATGCTGGTAGAAGCGCTGTTCAGGTCTTCCAAAGAAGAGGTAGGAGTTAGATTAGCTGTGTGATTTTGGGATCCAGGTGTGCAGGTTTCTGAGGAACCAAGGAAGGTGAGACAGTGCTGGTTCTTCTTTGTAATGTTGCTTTTTCTAAGTAGATGCCTCAGTGACTCCAACTATTTTTTCATTTTAACTGGAGAACATTTTAACTGGCAGAATCCTTGAAGTCACGTTAGAGTTAAGAAAAAAATAAAGCTCGGGTAAGTAGTAGGCAGCTTTAGGTGCAGGGTGGCTGGGATCTCTGCAGTTGGCTTATTTTTATTGCACATGCCTCAGATTCAGTTATTTCTGCTGTTAAGGAGAACACTGTCACCTAAGGCTGAAAACTGTCTGTCTGACTGCAAAGGTACCTACAGAGGGGAAGGCAGTCTTGTATGTCCTTTTTGAAAACAAGGCTGAGGTACTGCCACGCCACAGACTGACTGGCAGCATCTGTCCTGCTGCCTTTCAGGTGTTCTTCCAAGTGTTAGATCCCTTATTTCCTACCAGTGGTCAGGATGCAGATTGGCTTGGAAGCAGCAAGACGCTAGAAATCATACATCACATAATCAATCAGCCCTTCTGCTGGTGGGTGAGCAGCTGTAGCAGCTTGAGGAGCTCCAGATGCTGGAAGGAGTTGCTGCAACATGTGTGGTTGGGAAGGAAGGTTGCTCTTCCCTGGAAATATGACAGCCACCTTCATTTAATCACAGCAGAGGCCCCAGAGTTGGCTTAGTTTAAGCTGGAGGGATGTTAAGAAGATGCTGTGGCTTCATTAGAGCAGCTTGGTGAAGTCAGGAGATTCGCATTACAGAATTCTATGTCTTAATTTATGACTAGGGTTACAAGCAAGAAGTGATCAAGTTAATCACAAGAAAACTGACACAACAGCCTTAACACAAAACTTGAATTAACTTTATTTTCCCCTACAGTTGACAACTGGTCTGCATTGAGCTTTAAAGCAACAAAATAAAATGAAATCTCCAAACGACAGGGGCCAGAAATCCAGATTTAATTACCTTTGTGAAAATGCTGCAGCTGTAGTATTGGTCTGTATAAACCACTGGAGTCAAAAATGAGTTCATAAATCAAAAAAATATTCTACACCTTGGGAAAGAAGTCAGCAGTAACATTCTCACAGAACACTGTAAATTTACATTTTCTTCATGAAAGGTACATACTATTCTGCATTTACATCAAGTTATTGATGCAAGTTTTGTTTCTATAAAAAGTTACAGCCTGTGGCAGGAAAACAAACTGCAAAAAAACCCTTCCATTGTAATTAAAGAAAAATTTCAAGTTTGTATAAAGTTTCCTTATAGCTGGAAAGTGAACACGTTCAATCTCCATTTATATTTTAGTGCATTTAATCTGACAGTTTTCACCACTTAAAAAAAACCAAACCAAAACCAGTATAAAAGACAGACAAAGCAAATAGCACTAGAGCAGGAATTTCTTCAATTGATTTAAGCACTCTAAATAAAAATGCAGAGAAACAGATTTCCACAAAAACTTCCACCCTTGCCAGAAAGGCAGTGAGGGGTGAAGAGGTTTGCAAATCTTCTACCTCTGATAGCCACAGAAAAGGGGTTTTGTATACCTGTCAACCTTCTTTCCCCCAATAACCAGGCTATACTTGTTTTACCAATGTAAACATTCACCTAAAATAGTTTTAATTTCTGTTCTGAAGCACCATGGTGCTCAGTTGTATGTTATAGCATTCATTACTGTCGTTTCAGATCTTTCAGGAGGTTACAAATTTAGCCCTTGTATCTACGGTGTGCAAGATTTGCCTTGTCTACCTTGTGAAATGACAGTGTAAGGCAGCAATACTGCAATCCCATGTAGAACAAAAGCAGCTTGTCCAATTAATCTGTCCTGTCACCTCTTGTGAAAACTGCAGCTTTGCTTCTTACACTCCAGCTCAAAACCAGCCTGCAGCAGGAGTAAAAGGACATTGAAAGAAACCATTGAAAAATAATCATGGGAGTAAGTTGTTTTGAAAGTTGAATTTAAGAGAGCTCTGCCACCTCTTTCTCGTTGAAAAAGTGTCATTTTCAGATGTCACCATTCCAGTTTTCATACTGCTGCTATTCAGCTGAACAGTGTTCTCCAAAACAGATTGACAAGTATGCATGTGCCAAGGACCAAATTACAGGGTTCTTTGGTAAAGTCAGTCCAAATTCTCAACAGATTTGAAGGATAATATGTACCAATAAAAAAAATGCTGCTAGACTTGGATAGCAGCTCTGTCTTGCTTCACATTACAAATCTAAAACAGCTGTTCTCAATAAGCCAATATTTTTAATCAGACATTGCCTGAAAATTTTGTACAATAATCTGGACCAATGATGGTTCTGTACCCTCATGTTGCTGTGAAACATGATTTGAGCTAAAGGCAAAGACTGGTTATCTCAAGGACAACTGCTTCGTATTAGCAATCAGAACAGTGTGTTTAAACTGTCTTCCTGTTGGGTCTCTTGCCTTTCTTTAAAATTAGTTTATTCTTAATGTAGCCACGCTTCCTTTTGGAGGTCTAAAAAGAAAAACAGAATAACAGGTATTAGTTAATGATTTAGTCTTGACCGCGGTTTAATGATGTGCATTTCAATGCCTGAGCTTTAGACTGATTTTAAAGAGCTTAAATGCTAAACCCTCAACTAGGCATTATCCAGTTATTATTTTTTATATTGGGATTGTTAATTCCTGCCCAGCACTTTCTTTTGCACAAAATGTGCTTTTGTAAGCCCTGTCTACCAGAGCTGGAGAATTCTTTTCAAAGCACTTGCTGAAGCAGAATTAATAATTAACCAACATGATAAAACTCTAATATGCCCAAAGAGCACAACTGTTGTGTTAGTTTTGTTTGGAAATACCTTCTTGCATCTTTTGCGCTACTTGATTCTCTTAAAAGTTAGGTAGAAGTATTTGCTCAAAGCAGCATTTTTCAAAAGAAAAAAACCTGAACAATCCCATTTTAGTCTTCTAAACTCTGCTGTTGGTCTGTAGGCTGCTTAGTTAGCACTTCCTGCACATTCCTTTATCAGCATGTTTTAGATTTTTTTTAAGGTAGTAATGGGGGGAGAACTTTAATGTTGGTCATAGGTAAAATTAACTTCAAATTAGCATACATTCAACACAACTGCCAGGAGGCAGCTCCCACCCTTGCTGCACTTTGCTGTGCGTAGCAGCAGGCTCTATTCTTATTTTTAAAAATTGTATTTAATCAACATAATACCAACAACACTGAGAAAGATACAAACTAATATGTAATACTGAGACACATTGTATCTCTGAGCTTGAGCAATGTCATTCCTAACATGATAGCAGATGGACTGAATTTATATAAGTAAGGAAGCAACTGCTGAAAAACTGTGGCTACTAAGGAGCCCTTGGAATGTATTTAAGAAATCCTAGCTTGGACCTTTGCCCCATGCTCTCCACTGGTTCTCTGATTTCTTAATGGGAAGTAGAGCCTGTTTGTACTGCAACAGTTGGTGGGGGGTCAGAAACTGCATCAACTTCTATGGTCTTTAAACAGAGAATATACACTTCCAAGGCTTAGAGTGGGCTCAGTGCATCTATCATGGATAAATACAGCCTTGCTTGTCACTTAAGATAAAAAGTTGCAGTGTTAAGTGTATGATAGGCACAACAAAGCTTATCATTTCCTTTCAAGATATATCTAGCTTCAGTGGCAACCCCCAAATGCCTTATTTTACGTACTTCCATCAAATCACAGAAATAAGCATCTTTACATTTAGCATTCTCTACTTGCAGAGAACGTTCTATACTTGTATTTCCATGACACAGTGTAAGTCTACTGCCTATTCTAATTTAGTTTGTTAGACAGGATTCTGGAGTTCCTTTTGCAACATCTATTTGAATATATAGAAAACAGATGTGAAAGAGAGGGCTGCTAAGAGTCTCCCCAGCTCCCCTGGGAACACACCTCTTTCTTAATAGGCTGAAGGAGGGCAGCACAACAAACACTTTTAAAACTGTGAAGATGACTTCAGGCAGTAAGCAGACAGACACTAAAGCTCCATCAACAAAAGTTTCATATTTAATTTATTTCATACAAAATTGCCATTTTTAAACTTCTAGGCATCACTACTTTCAAACAAAGTCAGAAAGCAACTTCCACATTTACTTAGTGAGCCATAGTTACTGAAATATGAATTGATGTACTTTAGATATTATACTTCCAGTTACATGAAGACTTAAGAGTTGTAACAGCCAGTGACACACTCTATGTCCAGTTAAGATTCTGCCTAAAAAAAATCTAGCCTTGTGTCTTCACATGCTTTAAAGTTAAGCAGACAGTAAATTAACAATTATTACCAGCAGGCAGGTCTGATATTGGACACTAACATGAACAGTATCCATAACATTCTGGCTAGTGGAAATATATAATTCACCAGCTATGTGATTCACTGTTAAAAATGAACTCCTGACGCCTTTCAGTTACTTCACTGGGAACCCACCTTCTTTGACAAATACTTCTGTTTCGGTACAATGTTGGTTACTCTAGGTTTATGATCCAATCTCTCTCTGTTGTCTAGTTGTTTGACCTTGTATATTCTAACAAGCCAGTGCTCTGAGGTAAAGGCTTCCTCCAGATGTTTAAATTTAATGTCTTTGTTGCCTATCTCCGCATTGCGTGTACGGTCAAATCCTGGTGGTGTCCGAAAATCCAGCTATAAAAATTAAAGTTGCATGTTAGTTTGAGACAAAATCCAGAACACCAATCACTGCAAACTGTGGAACTTCATGCTACAAGGCAGTAGAGCCAAAGTCAAAGGGCAACATTTCTCTTGCATTGGTTACTACTACACAGAAAAAACTTTGAGATCCTAAGGGACAAATTCATTTGTACTCTGACAGGTGTCACAGGAGACAGTACTTAATGTCTCAGCAGAGCTACCTTGTCTGCATTCAGAAACAACTCAAAGAACAGTCTGAGGTGCAGCAGCCTGCAGTGGCTTTTCAGCAGAGCTGCTCCCTTGTGCTCTTGTCTATACTGCAATAATTTGCACTTCCATGGTTTTCCATACAATCCAGAAGTAGTTCACAATTATCAGTTAAATTTGGCCCTGCTGTGTTACAAGTAAGATCCACTGAAAAAAGGATTCTTGTGCTAATACATCAGAAGGATGGGCCCCTGGTGGGGGCAATAAAGGAAGAAAAGGAAAGGAAAAAACCAAACAGGTTTAGCTCCATCCATGTGCTTGATGCTCCCAAAGGAGAGTGACAACTGCTGCCCTTACTATACAATGCAGTGTTGTTTTATACACTGACGTGACTTGGATGGAAATCATGTAGTTTCTGACAGACATTCAACAGTCAATAGTTCCACTTGTGTGTTGCTATTACAACAAACAAATCTAAAGCTCTCCACAATGTCACAGTTAATGCTTTAGTGAGCACACAGCACAGTGCAATAAAGATACTCATCGGGGCAATGTGAAGGACACCAAAAAATGAAGTACAAGTGTAGGTTAACAGCAGAAATGCTTTATGCTAAAGGTTATAAACAGCAGACCATGACTGGATGTGTTTTAATTTGTAAAGCTCATTCTTACTGCAGATTCTGCTACTACATGCAATGCTTAATCTAAAAGATAGAAAATACATCAAAATAACGTTTTCTCACATTTCAGTTAAGATTCAGAAGAAGTTGTAGCACTAACCTGCATCTCTCCAAATCTGTAATAGGACATTTTATACATGAGGCAGTTCAGCAAAGTTGGAGAACCTGCCTTGTCTACCCGGAATTCTCCCTGAGGGGTAAAGTAATCACTTTCCTTTAAAAAGAAAAGAAGATACAAAGAGTCAATGCAAACTAAAATCTTACTTAAGGGAATTTCTCATTCCCTTCTCCTCAAAAAGACTCCTAAGAATCACAACTGGCTTTCACAGTTTAAAAGCTGATTTAAGGAAAGCTTAAAATGAAAAAGATGGTGCTCATTAAAGGTGAAATAGTTGCAAACTACCTGCTTCTAACCCAGACCCCAATGGATCAATTTTCCTAAATCTGTACTATTGTGCTGCTACAAATTTTGTCACGTCACTGTAAGTGGTTCTGGAAAAGTCATCCCGAACTGTAAAAGTTAGTTGGGCATCTATTCTTCAGAAGGGTGACAAGCACTATATTGTTAATATACGAGATCTGCAGGGTCACTATAAACTTCATATGTTCTCTGTGTTTAAACAAAAAAATTTTGCCATTTTCATCTCAAGCACAACATGAAAGTATGCACACAGGCTACTCCTTTAAGTCTGTGCTCAATATCTAGGAGTTTTTGTTAGGCTTAAGAAAATATTACTACAGACTTCTGCAATCTCAGAGGTGTTTGAACATCTTAAACTCTACATGAGTCAATATTAACACTTTCACTTGTCTCCTACTATTACACAGTTTGAAGAAATTTGTAATGCTGACTATTTAAACAGTCTGAACACTTCTACTTTTTCAAGCCTGTGATGATGCACAGAGAGACATGCACATAAGAATTATTAAAAAAATCCTGTACTTTTGGTATCATGCAAACACATGAGAAGCTTGAGGTTACTGACCTTTCAGAATCAAAAACATTCAAAGAGACTGGGCTACAGGCCACAGCACTCCTACTGTTCTAGAAAAACAACCCCAGCACATTTTTCAAATAAAACAGCAATAAGCAGTAGAGATTTCCCTCCACTGTAGTGACCACTCCCAGACAAGCAATAACATAAATAAAAGGGTTTTAAAAAAAAATTAAAAAGTAGGGGCTCCACTTACCCGTATATCTTTGGGATGTTCCCCCTCTGCTATTCTCACCATCCACAAGAACTTATTAATATCATCACCAGAGTAGCCAATCACACCACCAAAAATAATCAAAACATAATCCACATCCAGGCTTCTCATGATCTCATATGCTGCCGACTCATTAGATGACATTGCCTTTCCCACCTGTGTCATTGCAAAAATATCTTAAATATCTGCATAGCTGCCTATTGAACAGCTCCACAGATCAATACAACCAGACCAAAGCCCTGTAATCCTATGACATGTGCTCTAGGATAGCCCTGTTTGAGTAGGGAGGTTGGACCAGGTGACTCATTGTGTTCTCTTCCAGCCTGTGGTTCTGTGATTCTCTAATACCTACTTACCAACCAAAGCCAACATTTTCATTCCACATAAAGAAAACCCATTGTGAATATTTAGAAACTCAAAACCTCAACCTAAACTGAAATATTTTCTCCTCTGTAAGAGGACTGCTGCCTGTTGAAAGGAGTGTTTTGAGTACGAAATGTAGCAACTAGAGTTTTCCTTTTGTAGCACCTGCATATTCTTCAAGTCATAACTGTATTACCAAAAACTTAAGTGTTGCAGAAAATACCTAATTACAAATTACTTTCAAAGCTTTAGACACAGCCTAAAGTGTACAAATTATTTGAAAGGTGATTTTTTTTTCTTGAGCTCTGTCCTTCATTAATGAAGCAGCCATTGTGCATTGCACTAAGTAGCACACAGGCACCCTCAACACTGAATTCAAGGTAAAACAACACAGAGAAGATGTCAGAATAAAGCTTTTTAGAGCTGTATCCAGCACCTCTTCTACCCTAGTCACTTCAAACACTTAAAGAATTCAGTCAGCAACTGGCATTCAGTTCAGCAGTTTTGTTTGCTCTTGAAGCTCTTGTACTTCAGGCATAGAAACATATTGCTGTAGTCTAAGGCAGTAACTACAATATACATAATATTGCATCTGAATTGGTAACATTCAGCTAAGAATGTAATTACAGAACACTAAGCTTAGGCAGAGCAAGCTGTCAAAAAGACCAAGAACCTCAGCTTCTTGGACATTATCCCAAATAATATGAGGTTATTTGCCAGATTTCCATCTCTGTGCAGGAGGAAATCATCTGGACACATATCCAGGGCACACCTCGTTTAAAGCACAAGTGCAGGTACTGGCCACAACACACATTTATTGCTTGGGTCCCCCTTTACGGAGTCTTCCTTCCAAAACGGAACTTGACAATGCAGCAGTCGTACTCGGGACAATTCTTTATTGAAAGCCATCATTGCCCGTTGCTGCAATGTGTGTGGTTACTGTGCTTATGCAACACAGATGACTTCCAGAGTCTCTATTCACATGATGCACCTTGTCCTGCAAGAAGCTGTGAGTTTGGATGCAGCATCTGCACTTCTACGTCTTGCAGCAGAGGGATGCACACAGAGCTATCAGAGCTGAGTGTCCATTACAACACACAAATGCTGTCAGTCAACAACCAAATCAGAAGTGCCTCAGAGTACATGGCAATGCTTGTTGACTGCCATTAGATTACCATCAGTACAATTTCCCAAGCTTACTTTCAGCTGAATGTGAGTTTCCTTCCTCTGTAAAAAGTGCAGACATGTGATCCCCCCTTCCCCTAATACACATTGTTTTGGGACTCTGCTCAAAGCACAGCTTTGTTAATTTGTTGGCTTTGTACACAGCTTTTTGGTTGATCTAGTACAACAGCTGTACTCACTACTGACACAAGACAGAAAGAACACAAGAAACTATCCTAATTTCTTAAGCCCTTCCCCCATTCTGCCCTTGTAGCAAAACACTCTGGGAAGAAATGTGATTGATGATAAACACAAGTTGCCCAAGGTGGTACGCTGTAACCACAGGCAATGCTAACACCTTGCCTTAAGCACATGTATAAAGCTTAAACTTACTCTTCAGAAGTGAAAGAAATTTAATGTCTTGTCTAACTGCAAATTCGAGATGACAGAATTGCATTAAGTCTGCTACACTTCCACAGCTAGTCATAAATAATCACTGATTTCCCAGATGTCTGAAAATTTGTCAATTCACATGGTCAGTTTTCACATGCTATTCAAAAATCCACTCAGCAGTGACACTGCTGAACTGCAAGGATCCTTATTTTGATAGGCCAGTAAAGCAGTGGTACTAGCTGTTACAGCACTAATCCCAAGGGGAACGGTAAGTCTTAGGTTTTGTCTATCCTCCCCCAAAGAAAAGAAGAGAAACTGAAGTGGAAGTGAAGTTTTGGAAGCCCCAAGTAAACAAAATGAAAACTGCAAAGCAAAATCGACCCCCATACTTGAATTATAACAAATAAAAAAAGTATGTTCCTTCCATGTTTTTGTTTCTCACTCTACGCAATTTCTCCTTAACATCCATCACCCTGTCTAAGAGACATCTGCAATTTCATGCTGGACTGCAATGTAAACATTTTGGTGTTTCTGCTCCATAGAAAACGGCCACCCTTACCAAGGCGATGTGGCTGTTGTTCCAAGTGTTGTTATCAACCAGGGTTGTCCGGTTGGCCATTCCTGCTATCTGATAACCATAATCCCACCAGGACATCACTCTGGCGTGCTCATCTGTGTTCTGTCTGAGCCAGTAATAGGCTTCTCTGAAGTCATCCAGGATATTCCGAGTGCTGGAAAACAGTTCATTTTATTTGCATCAGTACAAATACTACCAACAAATTAAGTGCACCATGATAACCCACTGCAGCCTGGGTTCACAAATAAGGGTTTTCTTATGAGTTCAGCTCCCTTTGAGGGATTTCGTCACCAGCAGTCATAAGTTTGAACCCTCCGACAGCTGAATGTCCAGAAGCTGAACTGCTTTTGAAGACACGACTGCTTCTGAAGATGTGATAAATGCATTTCCAGTCAAATATATATTCTTAAACAAGTTTTCCCAGTTGACTCCAAAGCTTTTTTTTAACCATCATCTTAATTGGCTTTGGGTAGGATTATTTTTATATACTTCATTAAATATTTCAGAAAATGTATCTTTTTGAAAATTAGAGTATGAATGATTTTTTATTCAGGTCACAATTCCTTTATATAATAAGGAGTGATTTAAAGAAGGCAAAGCAAATTGCTAATGCAATGACAGTAAAAAGGCTTTTGCCCTTTAATCACTTCAGACCGTAGACCTTACTTACCCATCATGGTTATAGGAGGCGAGAACCACACTGGGGCTGGAGTATGCATTGCTGGTTACCCAGGTACAGTGAACAGCAAACATCATCAACAACATCAGCATCAGCATAGTCACAATGTTTTTGATATTGGGACCCAGCCCTTCTTCTGTTTTTTCCTGCTCAGATACATGTTTCCTCACTTTGCCTGCCTAAACAAACACAGATGTATCTGTTATGGCAACTTCTATCATCCTTGACAATGGAACCCTAGTTTTCTAACTCTTGCTTCCTCCCCTCACCTTATCATACAGGTTGCCAGGGTTCCTTTTATCATCCTCATCACTGCTGTCCTCTATTGGTGGATTTTCCCTCTTCATATCATCACCCAAGTAACGCTCAAAGACATTGGAGAAAGCAATTGCTGACAGCATACAGACCACTGGAGTCAAAGTGAGCATCAGGCGAACCATCACTCCAGCAAAGTAAACGGCACTGATTGCATACAGAGCAACTGCAAGGAAACACATCTCATGGTGACACTGAGAAAGTAATACTCACTCTGACTGCACACGTACATGCTCTCCATAAAACTACTTCTGGAAGTGGGTTGAGCATCTGTGTGTATAAAGACTTGAGTGTGTGTCTTGCATTTCATTGCTTTTTAATTTACAGACATATGGCTGAATGAAAGTTTATCCCTTTGAAGCCCAAAACCCTTCCTGATTCATCTTGACAACTTTTAACAATAACACAACCCGATTTTCAATATTCATTAACAACGTGTCAGAAGATACATTATTAGTGATATTTAATATTACACACCAAAAATACTACTGGAATAATAGGTAACTTCATTTGATTAAAAAAGCCAAACAGTTCTAGACTAAACGAGTTATTAGAACTGGAAAAGCAAAAGGAAGTGTTACAATTTCATGGAAATATTAAATTTTGATTTAAGTTAGAGGTGTCTGTGGACAAATTGGGGGCTTGTCTACATTATAATTCTATACAGATGAATAACATGCTATTGTGAGCCCTATTCTGGAGGAAGTTTTCCTGAACAGTATTACTGTCTTCCACAAAACACAAACCAAGATTTTCAGAATACTATGGAACATTAAAAACACATTCCTTGGAAAGAAAAGAAAACCCCAAACGATCCTGTATATACTGATTGGGAACATCTAATAGCTGTTTCCTTGTGGTGGATTCCTTGTCTGCTACATTTTAACAATAGCCTCTTGTGAAAGATTTGCTACAGAAATTTTCAAAGGACACTGATTTATCAGATTACATCATGTAAATATTTTCTATGTTGTGGTGAGGCAGTATCCATCCTCACTCATAGGTCTCTTTATGCTGTGTTAAATGGAAGGTGCAGCAGTAGTAGGAGGCTGAAATCAAGTTACCCACCACTGGTCTTGACAAACATTCATTGTAAGGCACACAGCAGAGAGTACCTCAGAGTAAACATTCCTACTGCCCACACACCTCTTAGGTAGCCTAAGAGGCAGCTATACTAGCCTGGAGCCTTCTGTCCCTGTAAAAGTTTAAGACCTGAGTGATCTTCACTCCTCCATATGGGTTACAACTCCTTACAAGCCTCATTCAAACTCAGAAGATGGTTTTCACAGTACAGCTTTGTACAAAAAAAAAGTTGTTGTCACTGACATAGGGAGACTCCACACTTTCCATTTTGGCTGGTACCTTATCTAGCACTTGTTCCAAAGCAAGTGATTCTGTTCACTAAAATAGCAGAAAACCTGGAAAGCAAAGGCATTTTGAATTATCTGTGATGGGATGAGTGCCAGACGCCTAGAGTGGGACCTTGCCTTTGCACCGAGCTGTTCTCCCGGCTGACCTGTAGTGGAACTGTACCCTCTCAGAACATGAAACTCCAGCTGCAGAACTGAACACAGCAAAGGACTGGATCCCACCTCCTGGGACTACACTCTATCACCATCTCCCCAACCTCTGCATTTTTATAAACTCTTTTAAATACTGCTGAGTGCAGGCAACTCTTAATAACCATCTTCAAACACATCACTTTTAAACCATTTTTTAGAACATGCCATGTATCAGCTTTGAGCAAAGAAAACCAAAGTAGAATAAAGTTGAAGGCAAAATTTTTCAAAATTATTTTAAAATATTTTCTCTTACCAAAGACTCTTTCATCATTGATGTTTTTGATACAGAACCACAGCCCTGCTGGGAAAGTACACACGAGAATATGCAGATCAAAAAAGAAGGAAACCCATGTTGTAGGCTGATGCTCAGACACAGAGGCAATGATCGGGATGTGAATTTTCGCATACCTTTTTTAAAAAAAATTCAGTTCAAATTATTTTGAAAAGGTAAAATTATTAAAACTTGTAAACATTAGGAATTCTGAAATTCATTTCAAAGGAAGCATTTCAATTTTAAATGGCAAGTGCCCTAACCAGAAAAAATCTGATGAAACTGTTACACCAAAAAAGTCCCCAGGCCTTACTGTATCTACAAAGCATTTGGTCTATAGTTATTTAAAACAACAATATACAGGATTATTTCCATACTAATTAAGACAAGGAAAACTACAGATGTTTTATTTGTTTATGGCTAAATATGAAGCCAAAGTCACCAAAATGAAAATACGCAGCTATGGAAGCACCTTTACTACCTTTTTGAAGAGAATCATCAATGTCAGTAAATGTCCTAAATTTTCAACATGTATTTCAAAAACTCTACACAGAATACCTTCATTTAATTAGTAAAGAAAGTTACAGTATTAAATACCAAAACAGTTACTGATGCACCCACATTCTTTCAGATGCTGAAAAAAATCAGGCCTTGTCTACACTTGGAAACACATGTAATCTAAACAACATGTCAAACACTCAGTGCAGGCAAGGACAAAACTGTGCTCTCTATTACAGACAAGAATACATATGGACCTATTCTAGGGTGCTACCATGATTGAATGGTGAGGTATCAAACATATGTCCTTTTCTCCACTGAGATCTAGTTCTCATTGAAAACTGTAATTGTGCGTTTTAACACAATATGTTTTTCTAATGTAGACAAGCCCTCAAAAGTTTAGCTTTGTATATACACGTGTGTGTGTGTGTGTGCGCGTGTGTATGTATATATATGTATATATGGACAGGCAAAGAACAACATCTATATATTCCTCAAGTAAATCTGAGGCTTCTTTACTGACATCTGTTCTACTACATTTATTATAGAGCTGGGCCAGAATCCTCTATGAGCTGGGTTTTGGAGCCTGAAAAAGCCTGAATTGCACAAAGTTTGAAGTTCTTCTATCCTTGCTCTTAATCTTAAAAAAAAAAAAAAAAACAAAAAACTACCAACTGAATTTCATCTTAAAATATTTATCTGAGAAAAATACTTCCCATTTTATTCCTATTCTCTAGGCTGACTAAAGAATCCAACATTTTATTTTTAAAGGTTAACTAAAACAAAAGATTAACAAGATTTTTACCTGTGAAAACACACATTAATAAAACAGAATTTTCAGAGTAGACATCATATACACAAAACAGATGCTTGAATGTAATATAGAGGCAACATGCAAGATCATATGTGCAACATTTCATAATTTTGTGCGATGTTGCACAATGACAATAGTCTAAGGCTCTTGGTAATTTTTAAATGTGTACTCAAGTGTTGGCACAGCTTTCAGTTATTTTATGCTGACATACACATACAGAAAAAACCATATCATTACATATTCAAAGATTTGCAAAGAAGCAAGACATTTCATAGATCAGTTAGTGAAATGGTTGTGAAGATCATGAAACAGCAACTACAAATACTTTCTTCAGATAACTGATTCTCCTTGACTGAAATACTAAATGGATTTGGGGATGAGGAGGGTAAGTGGTTATTAGTTTTCAGTAAAATGCTACCGATATCTAAATCTTATATCCTTACTTACCCAGTGTCCCACAGTGAATAAAATCTGCCACTCCAAGGAGCAATATAACCTGAAAAAAAGAAGGGGGAAGAAAAACCTTTTTGCTGCCTAGGTTTTTAAATGCAATAATTTTTCTACTCCCTCAAGTTATAACACAAACCCAGAGAAATTTTCATTGAACTTGTAAAATATTTGAACCATACCTACTGCATTAGGCAGGCTATAAAATCTACCAACCATGAAGCAAGCTAGTTTAAAACACACTTACAGGATCACATTGTACTTGTTAAGTACAATCTGAGTATCAAGACACGCACACTTCCAAAAGTCAAAGCAATGCAATATTAAATATTTCTCAAAGAATATGACAGATAGCAAACTATACTCTGTGAAGGAGTACAAGAAAAAGAAAACATAATTGATAAGAAAGTATTTCATTTTTCTGAAATGTCAGAGCAGGAAACTGGGAACACTCTATAGCCAAAACACAAACACTAAATGAAACGATGGTTTTCTTTTATTTCTCTCCTGGTGAATCTACATGTGGCATGGAATATAAAAGCTGCTATTAGACATGCTGATAAGCTTTACATACTATTTTATAAAACAAGGCTTTTAGGTAACTTGGATATGATAAGATGAAAAGAAACAGCATAATTATTAGATGAAAGATAAAAATTATTACTAGAAGTTATTAGATGATTCTTAAATTTTTATTTCCACTTTCCTTGCAACTGTTTCAGCTCCTCCTGAAGACAGATACAGACAAGGTGAAGTAAGAGAAGGTTAAATCCTTTTATTATTACCCAAGTTTTTGTGCATGACTCAGTAAGTCTTCCATCTATCTTGCATTCAAAATTAGTATAATCTGACTGAAGGGTTTAGTTTAGTGTCCAATTTAGACATTTAAATATTGTGGTTAATGTTCTAGTACAAGACATATTTTTCCCTTCAGTCCTCAGATGAAAAGCTTGCTCCCAATCCACTGCATGCACATGGAGAAGGAGCTGTCAGCACACAGGGAACTACTGGTTATGATCTTCTCTGGATGTAGACACCATTCACCTGAGGGTGCTGGAAGAGTTGGCCAACATGAGAGCTACCCACAATTGTCACCTGGGTGATAAGGGTGCCTGATGCCTGGGAATTGGCTACTGCTGCACCTCTAGGCAAGGCAGGAAGTTATATGCAGGAAGCTGCAGGCCAGTAACCTGAGCTGCTGAAAAGACCATGGAGCACAGCCTCCTGAAATATATTGATAAATGTTTTTCTGATCCATTTTCATCATTTCTCATTTATTGCTGCAGGAGAATGGACACGACAAATGGTCCATTATTTGACTGGTTGAAAACTGGCTGTCCTGACAAGCTCAAGGTAGTACACAGTGGATCAGGGTCCAGCTGGTGGCTCATAGAAAGTAAAAATATCCCAGAGGCCAAAAGGAACTGTGCTATATTGAAAAGAGTGGCTGACATCCCCTGTGGCAGGGAGGACTTCAGTCCAAAATCTGAACCCCATTCTTCCAGATGCTGCACCTGTGATACAGGGTCCAGATGTGGGCACCCTCTTCTGCAGGAGGATTATTAAGAAAATCGAGAGAGATCAGAGTGCTGTGAGGTGATCAGGAGCCCAATTTGCACAGCCTATCAGAAGCTCAGGGAACGAGGCCTGCTCCAGCTGATGAAGCAGGGATACCGATCAGTGAATTCAGAAGATGAAATCGACACTTCCTAGGAACTGCAACAGAATATGTCTTTGGCTGCATGCTGAGATGAGAAGCCAATTTTTGTTTTGATATGCCAGTCTGAAAACTTTGCTAAGGACCTGCTCATATGCATGGAAAAGCAAATCAAACCATCATGTTTTAGAAGACTTTGAACAGAGCTGCTAAGAATTCTTTTGGAATAATGGTATCGTAAGTAACAAAAATAAAACTGCTATTAAATAGTCTAAAACGTTAAAACAACTACTTTAAGCGAAACCAAATGTTGATCATCTGGCTTACATGCTCTAAAGGTAAATGAGTTTCACATTTATTTACCTGTGTATGTCAAATAGATGACACTCAGGAATACAGTACCAGCAGCTAATGAGACACCCAAGAAGAACAATGTCTGAAATTCTTGCTTTGTTAATCTGTCTCTCAGATACTGCAAAAACGCATAAGCCTGCAGCAGTGCAAAAACACCTATGGAAAGAGAAAAGTTCTTGTTTAAATGCTCAAAAGCAGTAACAGCTGTTAAAGCAATCAGCATATTTGCCTATGTTTGAACTGGAAAACTAAACATAAGGTACACCCTAACATCTAGAAACTAGTATAACATCACTTTCTGACAAATAACCTTTAATACATAATACAGGGATGACACTTTCTTGCATAAACACAAGCTTCCAATGAGAGAAAATATTCTAAAGGAGAAAATCACCTGAAAACCAGATTGCATTGATTATGACAAAAATACAGGTTAACATACCTAGCTAGATGTGGTGAAAAATTAAGAGATTGAGTTGAGGCAACACACAATGCTAATATAGAAATACATGGAAACTAAGCTACTGAACAACACAGGAGGACTTAATGAAAGAAAAAACCAAACCAACAAGTATTAAGTCAACTGAATTATATAAAGTTAGTGTTGAAACATCAGAATTCACTGGTGAAGCACCTGACACCCTCAAAAAAGCTGTTCAGAGTTTAACATTACACCCAGAACTTGGACATGGTATTTCAGTTATTATTCATTTCAAGACATATAATAAGATCAATTCACTGATGAATCCTTTCAAAAGTGAAAATTCAATGCTAGCTGGCAGAGAAATAAAACAAAACAAGTGTATGGTCTTTCTTCAAATTAACAAAGAATTCAAGGTACACAATGAAATCCACTAGTTTTGAACTCCTAGAGAAAGACAAAAATTCTATTCACTAAATAAATGTAAAATTCTTCAGAATCCAAATAAGGCTTGGTAATTTTTTTCTTTTTCCATTATGTTAATTCAGTTTGTTGGAAAGAAGTCTCCATTTTGAAAGTATTTTTGTGTTAAATTTTAATGATGGTCTCATCACTGTCTCAAATACATTTCGGTAAGTGACTAAAAGTAAGAAAAAACCTGGGGAAGGTAACAAACTGAACTATATCACACAGACAGTGCATGCAATTAAACTCAGTGTTAGCAGAGGTTACTGCTTCAAGAAATCAAGATGTCTGACTGCCAACAACTACTGAAAAATCAATTTAAAGTAATCAAAAAATCCCAAACAAGACTGAAATCAGTTATTTAAAAACCACCCTCCTGATTAGTAACTTAAGTAGTTTAATCTGCTTTGAAAAATTACAGAAGACTATCAACTCTAAAACCAAATTGCTCACTAAAAGCTCTGTTACCAATAAGGAATGTTTCAATTGTACAATGCTTGATGGCAACATTGTATTGCAAACCAGCAGAGATTATCCATGTGTAAAGTAAGTGCCTGTCAGAATACTGATCCAGTCTTATGGAAGCATTTTACCACCATTAGCTCACACAAAAAGAGGATAATGTGTCAATTGGAAAGAAAACTTCCCTACAGACACTAAATTGTACCTCTTTCTTTAACAATTTGCTTTGTTAGCCTGTGTTCTTTTTAACACAAGGAAACAAAGCCGCAAGTTTGAGGTTTTCCTGTGTTAAAGCAGGCTGTTGGATGCAGAAGTTTAATTTTCTTACCTGCAGCTGCCATGTGTTCACTTGTTCTAATTGGCTGAAATCCCACAAAAGGTATCTGCATCGATAATATTAACCCCACAATGTAGAAAGTGCTATATGCTAGGAAAGAAATATGTGAGGAGAGGGGAAGAAAAAGATGGGAACAAAATTAATACAAGTTTGAAAAAGCATTGGCTCCACAGCAAAGTCCATCTTCTCTAACTGCAGTGACACCGAAACAGAACTGTACTATGCTAAATATTTCAGCCATTCTAATTACTTTTTTTCTTCTTTGACTAGAATAAAGCTGTCTATTGCATCCAATTTTAGTGGATGTAGCAGACTATTGTTCTTTCTAATTGCACTGTTTTCTCTCCTCCTAGGAAAATAAGCCATTTACCTAAGATTCTCCAGCTTGAAAAAAGTTTTCTCTTCCCATGGTGTTTTTGAGAGTCATGGATGTGTAAAGAGCTCTCAAATAACAAGTGACAAGGGAAGCTTTCTTCATGAGGAGAAATTGAAGGGACCAGACCTCAAAAAAGCAAAACATTTAAGAGTCTACTACTTATTTAGAAAATGCAAACAGGCACTGCTGCTCTTTTTTTAACAAGAGCAGAGGGAATGCAAGAAGCTGAACAGCAATAGAAAAAGCAATTCATACTAAGCATATCTATTGATAGATCTGTATCAGCTCTGGGGATTTATAATCCCCCCAGAAAACAGAGGTCAAGAGCATAATTAATATTAACATTAGTATTAATAACATGAATTCTTACTGCATATGCATTAACATTCATACACATGATTTTGAAAGAGGTTTCGGCCCTCAATATTACAGCGCGAAGAAGAGATGGGAGGGGAAGATAGAAATACTAAATCTGCAAAGCCATAAGGCTGATTACATTTGAAGTAACCAGCCAACTTCAAGTCAAAATGAAGTTCCTCAGTGGCAAACAGCAATAATCCACATTTCAGATTTCTAAGGCTATAGCCTGGATCTTATGACGACATCCCTGTTCTCCTATAATCCCTTACTAATCTCCACGAGATCAGTTCTGGGGGGTGCATCATTGAGCAGTGGTGTCATTTCCACAGCACCTGTGTGGTCTCGCTGAGGGATTATGCTCCCAGGGTACTGCCTGAGTTCCAAACCAGTCAGAAGTGACAGGGATGGTATTTCCAGGCACTCGGTTTATTATTTCAAGCACCTGTATTGCACAGCTTGGCCTAGCTACTGATCTATGCCCTCTTAAGTCACTGAAATACATTTTTCCTGAAGGAAGCTCAATTTTTGAAGAATTCACTACAACATAAATCATTTACTGTACCAAGCAACTGTTACAACACTGCCATCCTGTGGAAGTTCAATGATTGGCATAAATCACTACATTTCACATTTGTTAGACCACTGTAAATCATCATTTTTAACTGCTACACTTGCGATGTCCACTGCCCACCCCCACCCCAATCCTTTACTCCCACTTCTTTCAAAAAGCTACATATTGCCTGGTACTAAAAAGATTAAAAAAAAGGCAATTTACACAACACTACAATTTTCCCAGGAACTTAGAAACATCAGGGTGATACATCATCACAAACTTTCACGCTCCTTTATATTCTACAGTTTGCATAGTCTTCGCAAAAACAAGAAGTCATTTTGATTCCTGCATGCTGTTCTTATTGTTTTAACTTTGACCAAGTCCAGAACAAAAACATTCTGACCTACTGTGGACATAGTCATTTTACAAAGAATTTAATTTGCTATACACCACACAAAAATAGGAAGGACCTACTGAAAAGCTTCTCCAGAGAAGAGAATAATTTCAATTATGGCCACATAATTTCAATTAATGGATTACAATCACCAGAAATAAACACTCAATCTGAAATTTTAGAATACTGAAGTAGTTGATATAAATATATGCCTGTTCACCATTTGAATGATAAAACCCAAGACATAGAACAAGCAATTATTGAAATTAAGTTTTAAATTCTGGAAGATCCTCAAGTGTTTTATTAAATATTCTGATAATTATACTGAACCTGAAAAAAATGTACGAAAAAAAAATTGAAGTGTGCAATCATGACAAATCTATACCCTTCCAAGTGTAAAATCATATGGGAAACTAAAGAGACTACAAGTACAATAATAGAAAATAATATCAATGGTTGCTGTATCTGAATAGAGGTTATTCCCCTCTCTGCTAATACACTGGAATTGTAAGCACTTGTTCATAATGATTAAACTAGAGGATCTGAATGAAAGGCACTGGCCATTGTCAAGATGAAAAAATAAAAGCACAGCTTGAGCTTTCAAATATAAGTAGCATCATCACTACTGATGCCAAATGGGTCAGAAGCTATCTGGCTGATAGTCATCTGCCTTCCAGTTCTAAAATATTTTAAAATTGGCAAAACCTTCACATTCTGGAAATTTTTACTCATTACATGATTCTGAATTACACTCCCAGATATATCAATCACGTCCCATTAACCTTCTCCTTGGTATATGAACACCCATATAAAAAATATATACCAGGAAACCACTACTATTTTTAAAAATTTGCTTCTGCCAAATACTGTTCTATACATTTATGTTACGTTGGATCAAACTTAACACAGCCTTTATAAAATGGGTCATGCTAGCTTAAAATAAATTTAAGCCACTGATCTTGAGATTAAAACACCCAAAATTCTCCATAATAGTAAAAAGAATATAGGTTTTACTAGCTATTGTCAGCTGACAATATTTTTCAAAAGTTTTAGCTGCACATGGGTGGATTTTTAAGAATTATGAGACTGCTGCAGGCACAGTAGCAACTGCATCTCACAGAAACTCCCCAAATATCTTATTTTCCCTGTTGCAAGGAGCTTTTGTAAACTCTTCTCCCTATCTGAATAGTTTGGAGGTGAAGCACACTTGAAGTCCCCCTCAGAAGTGCTTGAACATTCTTACCTGTGTTACAAAAACATCCTGTTAAACAAACCTAGAAATGACATAGTAATGTGAGAGGTACAGACTTCTCTAGGGCTTCCCATGAAAACTTAAATTAAGACAGCAGTTGCAATGAAACAGCAGAGCAGTTATCACATTTTCATTCTGACAACTCCATGGCAGCACATATCCCTCACTGCTCAAGGGCAATAACATCTCAAAACACTGTAGCTATTTGCAAAACAAACATCTGCCAAACCCTTTAATTCCTATGAACATGCAATACTATTTTCTCCACATGAGTACAAAGACAAGTTCATTGAAAGCTGAAGAAGCAAGAGCACTTAGTCTGTTTCTGGCTACCACACTGCTTCAGGATTTTATAAGTAGCTGATTTAATTTTCTCTTGCCTAATTCATAGAAATCAGAAAATGAAAATATTCAATAAAACAATTTTAAAAGCAAAACAAGATAAATTACTTTCCCCTTAAGTGAGGAAGAAGTAGTTAATGAAGAAGTTAAGTAATACTAACATTAAAAATTAAAGATGGGTTAGGGCTTTTTCTTTCTCTCTTTTTTTTTAATTTTAATAAATTTCCAATTCTCAATTCTCAGAATAACAAAGTATGGAAGCAATATTTATAGTTTTGATTAAAAAAATTCAAAACTTAACTAGAGTAAATTTAGCAATTATTGTGGTATATAATGGTTCACACATAGGTACATGAAGTAATTTCTCTAGCAGGCACTAAAAAAAGCATTAAAATAATTAAGAATACACAGATAAAACAGTATTGAAATGAGTAATGAAAATATATTTACAAATAAGAAACGCCTTGTGATTGTGCTTCAGCTTACATTATGTTCTTCAACTACCTATTGCAAAGGCTTCACATTAAAAACCTTCCAGCTAACTTACAAATTTCTGAATACCTGAACTGCTTACCAATTATTTCATTCACACACCTACATCATGGCTTACTGATTTTATTGGTAAAGTGTCTGTAAAAACAGATTACAGAGTATTTAAATGTAAGAAAATCAATTTAAAAGTTAGGCTCCTAGGATCCCTATTCACACATTCCTGAAACTGAAAGGAAGGCCGACCAATTAATCCAGTAAAATTTTAAGGATTCCCATGGAGTGGACAGACTCTTACTGTGCACGCCTTGTCTCAGTGATCTAAAACTTACATGGCTGCTTAAAATTTCCTATGTCTTTTACTATATGTTTACATAATATCTGCTGTACAACTTTTAAAATTACCAATTGTTTTACATACCTGGAAAAACCAAAAATATAAAACATTACTAAAGGCACACATGTAATACATATTTAAAAGATATTAACAGGGTTCTTTTACATCAAACCACCCATTTTTCTTTCCCACACACTAGAAAGGAGAAAATTAATTAGCAGCTACCATATATGAAATTTTGGAAGTGTGAGTATGTTTCAACTCCTTATTTCCATGTTGTAGAAAATAACTGACTATACTCAGTAACCAAATTAAGACAGATAAATCTGATATGCAATTACTTAACACTCACTTGATACAAAACACATCACTACAATAATTTCGTATCTCATGTTTAAGTATTTGAGAATGAATTTGCAATGAACAGAACTTACCAATGTAGACCCTCCTGCTGTATCTCTGCATCAGCAACAGAACAAACACATGCAGTGGAATAAGGTTGATGATGAAAACATAACCACCCCATGCAGAGACCTACAACAAATAGAACAGGAAATTAGATCTGAAAATATCTGCAAATTCTTACAACAGCCAATGCTGGATTTAGACAACTTGATGGTCTAGCAAGAAAACACAAAGCCCATCTACATGAGCAGTCAAAACTACTACTACTACCACCAAAATCCTTCTCAATATATATTATAAAAGAAAAACAAACCACAACAAAATGCACATATCCAAAGTGTTTGAAATGGGCTGATGGATTTCCTAGGCTACCCTTCCTGGATCTCCTCCTTCCATGCTAATCTGGTCATACTGGCAAACAAGAATGTGATGCTGGAGGCTTTTCCCAATAGTGAAGGCTGCAACACAAGGCAGCAGTAGGATCTGTAGGACCGTGACTTGGACTTTGATGATCTTCGTGGGTCTCTTCCATCTCAGGATATTCTATGATCTCATGTAGGATCCAAAACTTAGTATTTTGACAAACTTAGCACCATGCTCTGCACTTTTTGCTGGAGACAGGGAATACTATTTCCAGGCAGAGAGGAGAAAGGGAGCAAGGTACACCTCCAGGAGCAGAACTCCGGGACCAGAACAGCCAGCGCAGGTTGCAATGTAAGGAAACAAACAAAAGGAAGGGTATGGATGCACATGAAAGCAGGACTGAGCACTGTGGAATGATATACAACAATATTATAGATATTGCAAACCTGTGGCAACGAGCTGTTGAGAAGGACTGTTATGGTATACTTAGAACTGAAACACTACAAATGTTATTAACAGATCACTGATTGCTGTTTTAGGTAAGGATTTAGTGAGCTATCATTACAATGTGTTATCTAAATTTCAAACATATTTAGAAGGGCTCATTTTGACTAGACAATCTGTATTTTAACATGTCCTCTTGTCAAATTACAGTCTAGACTTCTCCCATGTGCACCATGCCTACCCCAGATCTTCATTTTTAGCGTGCAGTAGCTAATGTGGTTTTCACTTTAACTGCACTTTAGGGTTTAGATTCATGTAGATATTTTTGAAGCCCTAGAATCCAAAAAGAAACCCAAATTACTATGTTCTATAGAACAGATTCTAAAAAAAGCATGAGGCCAAGTATTATGTCTTTTGACACTAATACTACAAAACCCAGCATTTCAAAATTTGACGTGAGCAATTCAGACAATGTGGAACAAGTAGAATAAAATAATCTAAGTTTTCCAGTAACTCATTTCAGATTATCAAAATCATATTACCTAATTACTAGTATGGAGTATCATGGTTTACGCAAGCAAGTTTATTTAATGGAAGCAAACACCGTGTGAAGACAAGTAAGATAGAATAGAGTTCAAACACGTAGTTAGAACACGGTCACATCTAGGGAAAGGTTTGAATGAAGCGGGTCACAAACAGTTTACATGGACCAGAGACCTGCATCCCTAACTATCAAAATATGAAACCAAATCTAAGGTCTGAAAATTATACTAAAGATGCACTTTGGAACTTTTCAAACAAGACTGAGGCATTCTCGTAGATTGGCAAAAAGAGTGGAGACACGCTATTACTCCTACAGGATTGCTTCAATTTGAAACTTCCTTTTATTTTACCTCCTTGTCATAAAAAGCTGTATGAAGCAGAAGCTGATGAAGTAAGATAAAGGCTAAAAATATAATCCAAGGAAAAAACAACGTTCTCTATATTGAATGCAATGAAGGCTACGAGTCAAATTACCACAGTGAGTTAGGCATATATTATAAAGCAGATTTAGTTATCAAGAAAGATTTGTCAGTTCACGCAATATCCATTTGCCTTTCAAGAAGCTGTTCCCCAAACTTCCCATTTAAGGACTGACTCCTACTACCTCAAAATTGTGATTTAACTTCCAGCTTACACTGAAAATGACTAATTCCATCCGAGAAAGATGAATTATTACAATGTAACAAATAGTACAATTCCTTTGTCCTAAAAATTTACCTAAGTAAAATACCTAGATGGGCAACTCAACAAAATTCTTTCCCTATATTGTATTTCCCTTTTGGAAAGCCATCATCTATGTGGGATGAAGTAGATACAAGGAATAAAATTCCATCATCTAATCACTGAGATTTGAAGCTAAGCTACAGACAAATCTGAAATTTTCATGAGCTGATAGCACTTGAAAGGAAAAAACCAGCCCCCCCCCCCATTTAAAGCCCCCCCCCCATTTAAAGTCAAGCACTGATTGCCATGATGACATTGATTCATAAGTTCTGATACCATACATACACTAGATCACATACTCTCATACAATCCCACACACCAAGATGGTAAGAACTTGTTATTGTGTGATTTTTCAGCAGTAAAATTGTGGAAGTATTTAATTTGTTATCTGTATGTTTATGAAGGCACCTTTAGAGAATCTTACTAATAAATTGGCACAATATAAAAAAATACTCTGGTACATAAATATAACAATTCAAAGACTTGCAGCTTTTGTGCACTTAAGTATGTACCAAAGCTACAGGACCTTTTCACTATAATACTATATAAACCACAATGCTGTGTATAAAGAAGTGGCTCTCTATTTAGCAATGTGGCAAAAGGAGGAGAAATGGAATGAAATAAATATACTCTTAAAAAGAAATAGCTATCCTAGCCTCTTTGGTGACAACCAAAGGGCTATTATTTCCTGTATTAACTGCAAAAGTCTCCCAGGAAACCAAACGGACATTAAAGCTAGAGGAAAATTAGACAACAACCAGACAACCTTTGAATTAACCTTGTACTTTAAGGCACATAAACCAATCCAGAAGTTCCTTGTTCTTGCAAACCTAGTTACCTGATGGTAGGAAAGCAGTATTTGAGACCTCAGTCTTAACTGTCACCAAGCAATTAGCCTGGCTGTCTCACCACTGGCTATTTCAAGGATAATTTATTTTTCATACAGTCACAAAAAGTTTACTGGGGAAAAAAAAAAGATGTTTGATTCAAAGAGGAAAATTCTTCAAGTCTAAGGTTTCAGAAGACAGAGGAGGGGGAAAACCAATTCCCTTCATTTTTCTACTAGTTTTATCTCCTCAATTTTACTGCTGTTTTCCCCCTCTGTTAGCCCTTAGGAAAATCTCTGCAATAGCCTCCATTTTCACAGATGAAGAATGAAAATTTATGATCATTTATTATGACACTGTAATCATTCATCAGTTCTGGTGGTAAGCTTTACTTTATGGCATAATTATACCCATAGAAATAGCTTTCAAAGTTATAAAAATGTAATATGATTATTATTGCATTATAGTAATGACACACAGACACAAATATCAAAATTATACCTTAATTTATCTGTACCAAAATAAAAATCCAACTGAATCAGAGCACCTATTCACAGTATGAAAAAAAACTTGTAAGTAAAGCTACTATATTTCAAATTTTTTTCAAAAATTGTTTTAATCATGTTTAGTTAAATACTTGACACTTACATGTTATGTTGTTTAGTCATATATTTAAGGTTTTAATAACAATATGAAGCAGTAATTTTATATTATGGCTCCAACAAAGATTAAAATATCCTTCTTCTCTTCATCAACACATGGATTATGTAAGTCCTACTCAAATAGTTCAGCTATTATATATATATAAAAGCCTTACCATGTAAAAGTAGGATAGACAGCAGCAGATTGTCCAAAAGACTGACCCAGTTTTCACAGACTTCACCTGGAAAAATAACCGAGTATTATGAATGACAAATCCTGGACAATATTCAAAAGTTTCATTCCAAAACAATTGTCAAGAGAACTTCTTTAGCCTGCATCAAGTTATATTTTATGCTTCTGAACTGTTGTCCATAAAATCATAACACAAATGCAATTCTTTCACACACAAAAGTCAGATCTATTTCTCTAGCAAAAGCATAAAACCCAACACTCTGCCTTATGATCTGTTGTAGAAAGGTAGTTGCAATGCCTCTGTGCTACTTTCTCTGAGATATTAGAGCAGTTTACAATGCTAAGTGAAGATCATCCATGCCTTAATTCATCTGCAATTAGAGACAAAGGAGCTATTCTGTAATTTTGAAAAACTCACTTAAGGTTAACGAGAACATCCAGATACTACTAAAGGTTTAGCAGGATCCAGAAATTGCCCCAGCAATATGAATTTGTCTGCAACTGGTGGGGGTGACTGTGGTGAGGAAAAACAGGAATGAAGAACAGACATTAAGAAAAGCTAGGAAGTTGTCTACAAAATGTATTTGATTCCATAAGAGTTCATGCAAACATTATTGCACTCTGCAGTTTAGTTAAACATGAATTCCATGAGAACAGATAACTGCTAGGATATCTCAGTTATTCTGAAGTAACAACATAGGTTGTTTCAATCATTGTTATCAAACACAGTACACCTTTCCAGCTGCAGCTATTCTAAAACCAGATTTTAAAAAACTGCATTTAAGTAACACCAGTCGCTTGGTCATGAAAAAATTGAATTCTCTTCCATTATATTCCTATCAACTATATCCCAAGTTTGAAATATTCTAAAGCTAAAACATTCGTGAATATGCATCTGCTTACGAAAACCAGAACTCTTGGACAAAATTATGGAGAAAGCTGTAGTGACAATGTGCTTATGTGGAGCCACGCTAAATGAAAAGTACAGGCATTCCAGAATACACAAGGGACAGTACCCTACAGTGTCTGTGCTGAATTAACAACATAGTTATGCTATTTATGTTATTTCCAAAGTAGGTTCAATAGCCCAGAAAAACTCCAGCTTTCCTAAACTCCTTCATGTAAAACTACGTGACAGATGAAACTCTACACAGATTAAGGAGTGACAGACATGCTGCTTTTGCAAGCAGTCTAATTAAAAGACATAAGACTATTTCTTTAAGCACACAAGTACCACTAATATCTGACTGTAGACAGCTTTGAGTATTTAATTATTAAGTATTTTTTGAGTATTTATATTTTGAGTATTTAATTAAGTCAAAGCCCAGATCCTCCATACAGTCAAAAATTTTTCCAGAAGACAATTCAAAGCACTTCTTTTTCAGTCTACTGCTTTTCATCAGCCATATAAGGAGGCTAAAATTTGATGCACACAATACTAATACCTCAAAACTGAAAAACAATCCCTGTGTTTGTTTTAAATTTATAGACTCATCATCATTTTTATTACCACTATAGGACACACTTCAGTGGAACAGTGCTTTTACACAGCAAACTAAAGAGCATGATTATGGAGTTGTTCAAATCATGTGACTTCTCAGTACTTGCCTAATCTAGAGCCAAGGGGAAGAGCGATGAGAGGGAGGAAAATAAGAATTCAATGGATTCTAAGAAAAATCAGTCATTTGGTTGGAGGAGGAACCAAAAAACCTTTCCAAAGCAAAAGACTCAGCAATTACTTACCCATAAATAGTATGTGAACTGCAGTGCAAAAATAGCTATGCCTTCATTGTCAAACGATCCTGCTACTGATCGGGATATGTAACCTGGAACTATGGCAATAAAACAGGCAGCTAAAAGCCCTGCTCCCTGGTTCCACAGTTCTCTGGTGAGCAGGAAAGTAGAAATAGCTGTAAGGCCGCTAAAAACTGGTGCTAGAAACACACATACATCTCTTATATGGACTGTCACATTAAGCATATTTAAAATCCAATGTATAAGGCCTGCTGTCACCATCAGTCCTGGGTATACCTACATGGAGATAAAAAACGAACCAAAACACTAGGTTATTACAGAAAACTATCATAGTAGGTTTGTTTACAAATAACTTGCAATGAAACAATAATTTTTTAAGCTGATATAAGCAGTGAGTATTAGCATAAGTTAACAGAATTATTTTAGTACTCCTTTAATCATGTTTTGACAGCACCACTGAATACCATAGGCTCTTTTAATTTTATCCAAATGCTAACAATAAAATATAATCTACTTCATAAATGAAAGAGCAGCATACAGATAATATCCCATCTTGCTTGACATTTATCATACAATGAAAAGAATTTGTCATTAAGGTATGGAAGCAGAAACTAAAATTTGCAAGAGAATTTCAAGCCAGCTACGAGTTTAACAAGCCCCAAAAGTCTAATACTTCAAGAAGAAACCCAAAATCTCCCAGCCATTTTCCTTTAAAATATACCATGCCATTCTTTCACTTCTTGGTACCAATAGGGAAACAAAATGTGCATCAACAAGATTTAATTTTTTAAAGCTGAAAAGCTGATGGTCAGTCCATTGAATACTATGTATTTGCAAGACGTGTAGACACCTTTGGATATGGAAGATTAAAATAAAGTCCTGTAAAATTAAATTAAGATGTGCTCCAGAAAGGTAGCACAGACTTACACAAATCTATTGAACCCATCATAGAACATTGGAGAACTTCAGAATATTCTTAATAGGATTTCTACCCTCCCACATTTATCAACATTAGAAAAATCAATACATACCAGAAAAATTAAAATGTACTTCAGCTGCTGTAGGAACCCAGAGTGTCAACCTGCCTTAGTTTCTTTCAAAAACTAAGAAGGGCATTGTACTAAATTAAATTAACAGATGACTGAATGTTCCCCTGCATATATTTTAATTCTTTTTCGTAAGATGTTTTATTTTGTATAAGACAGGTATGGAAAACATGCACTTACATGTTACATAAAAAAGTCTCCAGCATCCCTAAGATACTAAAAAAAATGGTTATCTAACTGTTACAAAAAACATGTAAATGCCTTTAAGTGTTATATACTATCATTACAAAGCTTTAATGAGCCTTCACACATTAAGAAACACATGGCTGCATTACTTAGTGTTACTAAAGCTATTCCAATGAATGATATTTGCATTCTGATTTGATAACATTGTTTTGTACACCTTTCCTGTCTGGTAGCTTGCATCGATACCGATCTTAACTAGTCCTGATGCTTCATACAGGTGCCACACTGATCTAATTTCACAAGGTCTTCTCCCAGTGAAAGTCCTAACTTTTTTCCCATACATACATGAAGTCTACTCAGCACACATCACTGGATTAAAACTTGTAGCTTAAGAGATTTAGGTAACAATTTTGAAAAAAAATTCATTTTTTAAAAAAAAGTTTTTCCTTTACTGATTTTGTATACCAGAATTACAGGAGTCATAATACCCTTATTTGTTACTATTAGAATTTCATATGTAAGGAAGTTCTGTACTTCTTGGTCACAATATGCTACTGGATAAAGACTAAGGCATGTTGACTTAGTTTCTGCAGCTAAAAATTAAAAACATCTCAATATTCCCTCTTCAGCAATTTGAAAATTAAAAGCGTATTTTATTAAGATTTAACAATGTCAAATTTGTACTGAAAGTTCAAAAAACTTCCTGAAAAGTAATCTTTAAATATTTTTAATTTACTAAATTTATTAAATTTATTTTAATAAATTTATTATTACAATACTTACAGTTCCACCTACTATTCTTCCGAGTGGATACCATGCTCTTTCATCAAACCAATTTAAAAATTCATAAAACCCATGAGATGCAAGATGATGTGTTGATCTATAGTTAAACCTAGAAAGAAACAGCAGAAGGGTAAGATAAAAATCAAGAACTTTAGCCTCTCATTTACTATGTAAGTACAATGGTCCTCTCTATATCTGCAGAGTTTTAAAGTAAATTACTAAGTTCTCAGCTACTAACAACTATGTTTTCTTCACTTCTACAGCCAGTGCATATACACAGATGATCGTTTACAGTTTTTGGTGGGTTCTTTTTTGTGTGTGAACATTAAAAGGTTTTCTTTCACTCTGCTAAACGCTCTGGCTACTTTAAAATTAACTTTCTAAAACTACCAGTTTTCAAATACAGTCTATCACATCCAGTCAATGCAGGACTCTCACTCTGAGACAAGGACAGCTACACGGTACATTTGCTGCTGCCCTACTTCATGTAAAATTGATGAGTGACTCATGCAATAATAGGCAACAGGAATCAGTCTATTTGTTCACGTTATCAAACTAATAGCCTTCTTTCAATCAGTAAGAATCTACACAATGTAGAACCTCTGTAGATGAAGCTTAATCTTCAAAGTTGTACATTCTCTGCTGCAGAGAATTTCTAGTACAACAAAGGGTCTCCCATGCACACCTTCAGTTCAGTCTTCCACACTGTCTAAAAACCATTAAAAAACATCAACAGACTGCTATTAAGGCATTCATCTTCCACCTTCCTGGCACAAAGTATCTCAAACTTCTGATAACAAAATTTTTAAACTATTAAAATGTCCATTAATTCTTGAAATTAGGCATCAGGCTGCAAGAAGAACTACAGTGCATGTTATCCCAAAACAGCAACTCTTTAATGATCATTCATTCAAAGGCCAAACTAAAAAAGCTACAAATACTGAGAATGTGAAGCTTTGTAGAGAAAGTTTAGGCAGAGAAAAGCCTGGGTGAACACAACTTTTAAAACAAGCAGTATTCACAAAGCTAACCCTTTAAACACATATTCCAATTGAAATTCAGTTAACCAGGTGAAATTCATTATTTAAAGAAGTATTAAAGATTTTATTCATTAGCTAAGCAGAGGTTCAGGTGACTTAATGGAGTACAACAGACAAAAAGTTAGATGGGCAAACCACCATGAAAGACTTCCAAAGACACTGCTAGAATTCAAGCCTAGAAAAGCTTGTGTGTTTTTCATTTTGTCTACTTTATGGAAATATCCCCTTGTATCAGAAATACGCATCACTTCTAACAAAGATTTTTAAACTAAATAAAATTCTTTTGCGTCTGTAGGATTCCCAAAATATCATAGGTTTACTTTGAACTATTTCATTTCAACAGAATAAAGCTAATGTCATTTAAGACTGCAAATCCCATCAACCTCCTAACTGTTTAATCAGTACAAGTAATATCTGAAATACAGCTGCACTGAGGTCATGAGCAGATTTCTTCATCTACACAGTAGAAGAACAAAAAAACCTGAAATTCAGGTTCATCCATCAACAAATTTGCATGTTTCAAATGACTGAACTACCACAGCATCAGTCAAATGATAATAAAAACAAGTAAATAACAAAGAGTGAAGTACTTTCAAGAACAGTCTCTTACATCTGTTAAATAAGCAGTTATATAGGATACATTAACTGATAAAACTGTGGACTTTCAGAAGTCATTAGTCATGTTTATGTAAGAAAATTCACACGAACATCAGTCATTCTGACCTAGAAATCTTTGATTCAAACAGCAATGTGACATTGGTTTTTAATAAGGCTACAACTATTCCCATTTGACTAGATTTCTAAATATTAATTAATTCTCCAGGTCTGAACTGTCAACTCTAACGTGATTTATGAAATGCTGTACCTGTAAAATTAGCCTCTTATCTTAGTATAGCAAGGTCTGTTGTTAATTTGTTTAGTGCCAAGTGCCTGCAGTATGGTATGTAACAAATTAGGAGCTTCATATTGCACAGGACACACAGAACCCATCCAGCTACAGACTAGACTGAAATTACTGAAAACTCTGCCAACATTGTTATCCTAGAACTTTAAAAAGGGAACAAGAAAGATGTTTACTAACATGGATTACTTTCGAATTTTTAAATGATGACTCAAACTCACAGAGGCTACAAAAGTATGACTAATGTTTACTTTTACAGCATCAAAAGATCAGTTTAACAAATGAAATAGGCAAGAAGAATACATATTGGCATTCTCCTCATGTTTCCAAACAGCAAAGCTTCGTAACTGACTTCAGAAGGATGCGAACAACTGTCTTGTGATTTGGCAGCATCCCATTAAGCCTTTAATAAGAATGAATTACCACTCAAAATTGAAATGCAAGGTAACAGCATTTTACTTCTACCACTTCAGAGGTAAGAATTTAATCTTCCCTCCTAATATACTCTTAGACAGACACAAATCTATTAACCCTTCTTTCAAAAAGTGATTTTTTTGCCACAAATGAAAGCATGCAGTGACCGCTGTGCATATCTTTACAGCAGAAATTACTGGCACTACTATAGGTACATTGATTTTTCACTGTGAGAAGACCTGTGAGAACAAGAAACAACCTTCTAGACACAAAAACTAAAAAACAAACAAACAAACAAATTTAGAAGCTTAATTCAGCACCTTGCTTCGACTTAAAAAAAGAAAATGTCCACTTCACCTCCCACTAGGTAACCTGCCAACAAAAATAAGTTAAAACGTCAACATAAACATACGCACACATCAGGAAAAGGTTGCTGTGATGTTGCATATCAGAGCCAGCTTCAGGCATGGACAAACTGGCAGCAATGGGCGGTGTACCAGACAGAAGTAGAGTCTGGCAATCATATGATGATGCCAGTATTATGCTCTGATACCACTTAGCCCTTCAATAGCACTGTTCTCCTCTAGGGATAAGCCTGAACCTTGTGAAACTGTTTCCCTTTTAGCCAGAACGGAGAGAGCTGCTAACAAACAGCGAGCATCACAAACCACAGTCATACCTTCTTACTATCTTGGTACTTTTCATACTGTGCTTGAAATGCAGCACAGTGGTATTGTATTTCTACTGAAATGCTATCACAGTATCTGCAACTATCTCTAGGTTTCACAGGGCTGTAGAACAGCCCTGGAAAATATTAGAAAAACTGAGACCTTTGCCTACACCTGCATCTGGGAGATTCAAGGGCTGCAGCTGAGGGAGGAATCATAACAGAGGCAAGAACAGCCAGTGCTGGGTAGGGGTTGCATTTCAGGTTTGGGGGCCACTGCCTGCCCCAGTTCTTCCACCTGCAGCAGCAGCAGCAAGAAGAAGTGATATTTAGGGTTTCTATCCAGCCCTCCTTCTGACCTACTCCACCTTACCCAAGGAAACACTGGAACTGAAGTACACTGCTGGTTGCACTGACTGAATAGTATGCAGCACCAGGTGACAGAACCAGAGCGAAGGAAAGGATCCCTTTTCTGCCACCCTCAACCCTCACACCCATCTGATCTTGAGGTATGAGAACAGATTACCCACTTCCCAAGATTCCCTCTCATCCTCCTTCAGCCCCTTGAGGCAAGTCGATTTGAAACAGACGTGAGAAGAATAAAGAATAAAATTATGTGAAGTACATGTTAATTACGTAGCTAGAACGACTGAGACAAATATTCAAGTTCTCAGTCCACGCTGTGAAGAAGATACACACTTGCTAATATTCAGCTAAGGGCCTGACACCAGGAAACGTTGACTTCTTATTTTAGTTGACGTTCTAGGAGGAAAAGTGATGCTCTGCTGTTCTCCTTGCCTCTTTCTGTCAGGTCTGTAGTTTGAACGGTCTCATCCTCCAAGTTAAGCTTTAAAGGAATAAACAATCCTAAATCTTTGTATGTTTCAGAGTCCCAACCACGAAACTAGGCTGGTATTGTAGTTTGAACCTTTGGGGGGATGCTCTAATGATCACCTAAGTGCTCTGTGTATGGTATCATTAATTTTGTAGCACTGCTGGAGATACCTACATTACAGCTGGTTCAGTAGACAACTGGCGATAAGTTAATAAAGATATGGTTCTCATTTTTAAAGCGTATTTTAGCATAGAACAGAGTATAAGCAGCAACAGCAGAATAACTGAAACAGAGGCATATTTTTTTTTAGTAGCAACATTAATTTAGAAAGCTTAACTAGGCAACTTGCAAAGCAAAGCCTGTAAAGTTTTCACTTATATATTATGCACTGTTAATACATGATCTTAACTATCTGTTCCTGCTTAGGTTTGATTTTTATTCCTTGCTATGAACTGCCTTTTTGATGACACAAGGCAATACTGTAGGATGATTACTTAATGCTAGTCACAGCAATCATTCTCTATCCAGGAGCTACAGAATTCTCCAGCACTTCACAGCAACAATTACTGCTATATTTATAAAGAGACGTCTTTGACATTCCTAGGTTTAGTATTTCCTTGACAAAGTACTATTTAAGTGAGTATTAAAATAAAATTCAGCCTACTGAGAAAATAAGAACATATAGAAAAGAAGAGCACGTGTACGGCAACGCAGTTACTTCATCCAGATCTAAACAACACTTACAGCAAATTACACTGATGGCGATGGAATTCATTTGACCCCTCCATTCCAACAGAGTGCAAGATCAGTGTGTTGCTTCTTGTGGGAATGGTGACTGTCTAAACCCCAATCAATTTCATGCTATTATTGCCCCATCATCTAGACTTTTTATCCAGCACTTTACAGCCATCTGAGAATATGTAATCTCCTTACAAACAGAATCTGTTGAAAATTTTCTAAGCCTTCAATTATAAAGGCTTCTGTGCTCTAAAAGTCTTCAGCTGCAGATGCACAAAATTTTCACATCTGCACACTCAGAAAAATGACAAGATACAAACTGTGAACATTACTAGCTATCTGAGTAATTCTAGGAGTCAGTTTTTAATGCAAATGTAGATTACAGAATCAATTCGGCCATACAGCATCTAATTAGTGATGGCAAGTCTAGATTCTTGAGAAAGATAGTTGAAGATTGACTCCATATCCGACACATTCTTTGCATCCAAAGGAAGAATATATTCAGCAACACTATGGAAAATCTAATGAGAAACTTAAGTAACTTCCATTGAAACAAAGAAACATCTATGCAGTAATCCATATTAAATTTTAAAACACCTGCTTGCCCACATACTACACTACAAGCGCAACATCCTGCAAGTCTCATTCTGAGCTCTGTATCTGCAAATAAGAAATTAACACAATGAGCTTTGCATAAGGTTTTTAAAATGGAAGTGTAGCACTCATCAATCACCTAATTAATTCAAGGCACTATGGAAGTCCTCCTCATCAGGAAAATCTTTACTTGTGTTGCATTTGTAACCTTGGTAAGTATGTATGGCCATTTAAGCCATTTTCAAATAATCAACATCACAATTTGGAGCAGCAATACCTACAGGCAAAAGCACTTATGACAGGTAAAGAGTCTTTCCTAGTGCCCACAACCCAAACCTATGGCGTTAGACCTCACGGTAAGAATGCTCTACCTGTGTAAGAGCCCATAAGATAGAGGGTGGTCCTGTGTTTACCCGAGCCAGAACTGACATAACTCCGCAAAATGGAAGAACAACCAGGCAATTTTATTTCAGAAAAATCTCACACTCCTTTCTTTTTAACTTACATTCATGTCAGTGGTATGGTTTTATTATTAATTCTAATAGAAACATACACTACATGAATTGTCCCTAATTAGCACATTTTTATGTATTTTAAGTCCTTATACGGCCACAAATCTTTTATTCTGGAATTCCTCTGGATGTGCACCTACCATGGTTTTATGTGGAAGCTGCTATCACCTTGAACACTCAAGCTTCTGCACCTCACTGGACAACAAACATGTAAGGAGTCATGAGCACATTAACTCTACCTCGTTTTTCACAAGAGGCACAGAACAGGCTTGCACAGTTCTTGCTAAACTTGATTGAAAGATAATTAATAAGACAAGTCCACCAGAAAGAAAAAAGAAAAGCTTTGACTGATACGGAGTTTAATATCATCCTAATTCTGATGGTTTTAGAGAGTTAAATATGTAATTTTTGATTGTTTAGTCTTTATGTTTTTTATCAAAATATCCGGATATGTAATTACTCGTAGCATTCTGAGATAGTATCAAGTATTTGTGATGGCTCCCGAGACTGCCCTGTATTTAGAGAAGCTCAAATGATCTGCAGGGGTTTTGGTGCAAGTAGGGCCATTTGAAAAGAGAAATACACATCCTGCAAGTTGACTGTCAATCACAAGCCTAATGTTTCATCAAAGAATTGGCAGCAGTACTGTCATTCTGAGCTTCTTCAGGTTCAAAATTGGTCATGGACCTGGTTTTGATTTCAGATTTTGCAACTCTGAACAAACCCACCCACTCAGAAAAATGTGGCAAAGACTCCCTTGTTATACTAAGATTAGTAAGAATGATAATGTAACAAAATGATAGAAAGTTTTGCAGTGATGTGGCCACTCAACTTCAAAAATGATGGAAATTTTGAGTCAAAGGAGGAAGAAATTTCTGTTCCTGGAATCCAGCTGAGAAACAAAACTCCTCCTTTTTGTAATATCTTTAGAATAATCCCTAAGGGTAAACCAGTAGAAAGCCAAGGCAGAAAAAAAGGTGGGTGACACAATCAGCAGGGCACCCACTTTTTCAGGGCCAACATTCAACTAAGCTCAATGGAAATCCTGAAGAATACCAGAATGTTTACAGAATATCCATTAAGAATATCAGAATGTCCCCAGTGTATTTAAGAAGGATTACAGCATTCCTACTGCCACTACTTGGCATGGTATTTTCCCTGCCTGCAATAAGATGTTACGCTTCGCAAGTGCTAAAATTGGGAACTGCATGCTGCCAGTAGCTCAATGACATAAAATTCTACAAGGAGCATACAGTCACTCAGCTTCTTCAGAGAACCCAGGGCACCTCCACTATTTTTGCTAAAAAACTGAGCTTTTGAGAGCACTCCATAATCACAATTTGTATTTTTCACAAAATATACCACCATCTGAAACCACGATATGCTTCCTATCACCACTGTAGTGGGTGTATATCTGCCTACAACTTCAGACACTTCCCCTGATGTCTATTAGGCTTTTTCATTACTTTTTCTCTGTCTTGCTTTTGAACTACTCCATATCTCAAGGCAAATTATTATGAAAAGCATTGGTTTTATCCATATTAAAAGGCATACTTTGCCAGTGAATTCTGCCATTCGTAACATGTAACAACATTTTAGACCTAAGAAGAAAGTGATGATGACATTTTTCTTGGGACAGTTAAAATTCCCAAGAGGTTTCAAAGGTAAGATGGAAAAAGAATCATTTGAAAATTTTTACAGGCAAAAACTGAATGCTTGTTTTCTTTTTTATGGACGTACACTTTACCCCAGATACTACGCTACAACTGGCATCCAAATTGATGACAGTATAGGTTCTCTATCTTTTGACAGCATCGGCTTCTTGAGAGGCATCAATTCTCTGCTCAATACAGTATTAACTACCACAAACTCAAAAACCCCTGTAGTGCTATGTTTGCCTCTTTCTGAGTGCTCTTGGACTACTCTGTGGCACAATAAACCTTGTATGCTGCAACTCTGAAAGCTTTGCACCAAATTCAAGAATACGTTCAAGAGGGTGTTTCTTACAGATCAGATTTGTGCTGTACTTGTTCTTAACACGATGGAGGCACCTTAACTCCAAGGTCTTCTAAGTTAAAGGAACGAGGATCGGCTTGGCAGGAAGGAGTTGAAAGACCAGTAGCTGAACAATGTATTTTAAGAGCAAAATATCCTTTCTGTGAAAAATCTAATACTAAAAATCAGTGAGGTGAACATGACTGCTTCACAAGAAGTAACAGAGGGAACAGAGGACAACTAGCTCCCAAGCCACTTTTTTCAGTCTACTAGTACAGAATAGCAACCTGTAACATCTAAACAACTATAGCAGACTCCTATTAAACTGATCCCGAAAATACCTGCTATCTTGTAGCAAGATCTAATATGTGCCCAGAAGAGAATACTAACTTTTGTAATAGTCTGAAATACAGAGTACAACAAAGGAAATTTATTATTTATTGCAAGTACTTTAATTGTATTTTAACTACTTGGGAGTATGTGGCACAGCCTTCATCTCTATTACATAATAAAGTCACCTACATGCTACAACGCAGTGGCAATCGAGAAAGTACCAGCTACACCAAAATGTAGTTGAACCAACTTCACTTCCCATTAAGTGAAATTTAAGGAATCAGTGTGGATGCAAGATGGCCTGGCAGACTGCTTCTACGCTGTAAAATACAAGACACAGTAAAAAGTAAACAGGACCCTTAGAAAGGCTCCAGATCCCCCACTTACAGATGATATTTAAGCAGTGACAATCTTATTTCTGGCAGAACATTTAAACCGTTACAGCACCATAGAAGAGCTTTTATTTTGTATAACCCTCAACAGTCAAGAGCCTGTTACTTGAACTTCTGTGTAACATGACAAAGGGTAAATCAAACCAGAATCAGACATTAGATATTGAACCACTCTGTACAAATTATGGCAACATAAGGTTCTTCAGCACATAGGAATTAAAAGTATCTACAGTGTTCTGGTTGCATGTCTAAGTCAGTTTAGCAAGTTAAAATACGGTAGCTTTTCATCCAAAAATCCTTATATATTTGCTGTTTAGTACATTTCTTAATGCACCTGCTATTCTTCCTCCTGCATTTAGGTCGGTCTCCCCACCTGAATTCTTTGACTATACTTTCTTTCCACTAGTCTCTCTGTAGGTAGATCATATTTAGTACAAGAATCTGGATCTCTCACAGTGCACCTGTTGAACTCTATCTGTTGCAATATCGACTTACTGACTTTTTAATACAATGACTGCTGAGAAAATAAAAATTGTTTCAGAGTGGATAATACAAAGCACCATCAGAGCAGAACAGACACAGTCTAACTTGAACAATTTCTGTCCCGTAATTAACACCAGGTTAAAAACCTAATTTTATCTAACTTAAATATGTCTGCTCAAATTCTGCTTAACCCTTCAGTAAGCTGGCATACATAGACACAAACATTGCAGTCACAAGGACTGCAGAAGCGATCAATTTTTACCTGTGGGTATGTATGTATATAGATAGAACTACCTGCAGAACAAACCAAACAATACACACAGGGTTTACAGGAACCTAGAGACAGATCTAATTATGCCCTAAACAAATAAAGCTGAGAAGAAAAATGCATGAATAAAGCCCAAAGTGCAAAAGGGTAAGAGAAAAAAAAAAATATTCCCAGCTCTAGGATGCCTTGTACTGAATTACACATGCAAATTTAACTGTGGCAGTTATCCTTCAACTAACCTTTGCTAGCTAAAAGGAGTGCAGAAGCGCTTCTAATCCGCTGCTGTCTGCAAATCGGACAAATTAGCTTGAATCACAGCTAAAAAGCAAACCACTCTAAAGACGCCATAAAAGACAACAAAAAATGCTTCTATAAATACATCAGCAACAAAGGGAGGGCTAAGGAGAACCTCCATCCTTTGTTGGATGTGGAAGGAAGCAGTGACAAAGGATGAGGTGCCTAATGCTTCTTCGCCTTTTACAGTTAAGACCACCTGTTGTTTGGGTATCCAGCTGCCTGAGCTGGAAGACTGGGATCAGGAGCAGAACAAAGCCCCCATAATCAAGGGGGAAATGGTCAGCAACCTGTAACACCACTCAAACACATGCGAAGCTCTGTGCGCTCCACCCAAAGGTACTGGAGGGAGCTGGCAGAAGTGTTCACCAAGCATTTTCAATCATTTCCCAGCAGTCCTGACTAACCAGAGAAATCCCGGTAGACTGAAGCGAGCAAATGTGATGTCCACCTACAACATGGGTGTGAAGGAGGATCCAGGAAACTCCGGGCCTGTCAAACTCACCTTGGTGCCAGGGAAGGTTACGGAGCAGATCATCTTGAGCACAATCATGCAGCACATACAAGACAACCAGGGCAGCAGGCCCAGTCAGGATGGGTTTATGAAAGGCAGGTACCTCTTGACCAACCTGATCTCCTCCTACGACAAGGTGATACACTTAGTGGATAAGCGAAAGACTGTGGATATTGTTTATGTTGACTTTACTGCAGCCTTTGACACCATTTCCCACAGCATTCTGGAGAAATTGGCTGCTCATGGCTTGGACAGGTGCACATCCTGTCTGGATGGCCAAGCCCGAAGAGTGGTGGTGAATAGAGCTGCATCCAGTTGGCCACTGGTCACAAGTGGCGTTCCTCAGGGATTGGTGCTGGGGCCAAGCCAGTTTAATACCTTTATCAATTATCCGGATGAGGGGATTGAGTGCACCCTCAGACAGTCTGCACATGTTGGGCAGGAGTGTTGATCTGCTGGATAGCAGGAAGGCTCTGCAGAGGGATCTGAACAAACAGGAATGATGGGCCAAGGCCAATTATATGAAGTTCAACAAGGTGAAGGGCTGGGTCCTGGACTCAGGTAACAACGACCCCCCTAAACACTGCGGACTTGGAGAAGAGTGGCTGGAAAGCTAAATGGTGGAAAAGGACCTGGGGGTGCTGGTTGACAGCAGCTGAATGTGAGTCAGTGTGTGGCCAAGAAGGCCAATGGCATCCTGGCCTGTACCAGCAATGGTGTGGCCAGCAGGACCAGGGCAGTGATTGTCCCCCCGTGCTCACCACTGGTGAGGGCACACCTCAAATCCTGTGTTCAGTTTTGGGGCAAAAAGAACACTGAGGTGCTGGAGTGAGTCCAGAGAAGGACAGTAAAGCTGGTGAAGAGCCTGGAGCACAGATCCTATGAGGAGGAGCTGAAAGAGCTGGGGTTGTTCAGCCTGGAGAAAAAGAGGCCTATGGGGAACCTTATCACTCTCTGCAATCACCTGAAAAGAGGTTGTAGCCCTCTAGGGCTAGGGTAGTCGGGGTTCAGCCTCTTCTCCCAGGTTACAAGTAATAGAACAAGAGGAAATGTCAAGTTGCGCCAGAGGAGATTTAGATTAGGTATTTGGAAAAATTTCTTCACTAAAAGAGTTGTTAAGCATTGGAACAGGCTGCCCAGGAAGTGGTTGACTCACCAACCCTTGAAGTGTTTAAAAGAGGTGGGACATGCTAGTGCTGGGTTAACGGTTGGACTCAATGATCTAAGAGGTCTTTTTCAACCCAAATTATTCTATGACCTCAACTACTTTAACTGATTTTATTCTGAAGCAGATTAAAAGTATCTGCGTGATCTATTAATACAGTCCAACAGAAGGGATGATGGCCCCTAGCTAAGGGCAAAAAGAGTTCCAGCTGTTTGCAAAGTGACTGTGTATCCTCACACTGGAGCAAATTAATGTGGGAGTAGAATGTCACCAATAAAATAAACAAAGAAGCTGAAAGCAGAAAGTGGCCTTCATCCTTCCTCACAATACAGTGGACTTTATCTTTCTAACCATATTTTGCATTCAGACACTTTGAGTATCTGATTTAGTCTCAAATATGTATGGCAAGCAGAATTTAAAATCAGTTATCAACTACTTTTATAATCTTTCATACTGTTTTAAGTAAGTTTAAATTAAGAAGAAACCCTAAATTTTCACTGAAATTAATTTAACCTGTTAAGAATTGTACTTAATGGTTACCAGTGTTCCTTTAAAGACTACGCACAAGAAACACAAGTGTAATAACAAACTATTACTTGCTTTTTAGGTATTTACACAGAAATGCTAAATATTAAGTGTACTGTGATGACAGCAGTGCTAGCATTTAAGACAGTATTTATAATTAATATTAAATTCCTGCCATGTACAATGTGAAATTGAAGTTACATGTTTATTTTCTCAATATGTGATAGAATTTTTAGTATTGCTCAGCCTTACTGTACCATAGATATTGAGCTATTTCACCATGCTACTCTCTCATTTTAGTAAAATCCAATTAATGCTTAGGAATGACCTTAAAACATGAAGGTGGGGGAACAGTGTTATGATGAGCTAGGCTTGTTATTACACACATATGCTTTGAAGTTGTCACAAATGTTTTTACAGAAATATTCACAGACTACACCCACCATGGCCTCCTCTATCCTATGTCCAGGGACATGCCCTTTCAAAAGCAAACCACCTCAGTTGGCTATACTGGTATATACAGTTTGGTAGCTACAGCCCCTCTTAGAACAGTAAAAGGACAAGTTTCATTTCTAAAGCCATTTCACCAAATCGAAGTACATCCTTCCCCTGCTTTCTCCCCTGTGACATAAAATGAATGTCTGGTTGCCCATGAAAATAGGGAAAGGAGGATACTAAAGCAAGAGGTTCAGTTTCAGTTCAGGTGGGATTGAAAAGTTGTGTACTGCAGGGGTGAGAGCTGTTGGGAAGGACTCGGTCTAAGTTCTCAAGGGACAGTTCTTAGGTCACATAATCCTAAATCTTCTCTCTCCTTGCTCTCCAAACTTGAATTAAACTGGTCTGTTGCAGGACTTTTCATGCTTCAATCCCCACCAGACCTCTCAACTCTCTCTCCACAAATGCGCTGTTCTGTGGCTTTCTCTTCTTGAAGGTAGCCCGGAAAGAAGACAGCAGATGGCACCATGTGGAACACACTCTCACAAAGTAAAACCATGATCTGCATATCTAAGAATGTTTCATTGAAACCAGAGTGCAATGGAAGCGTAAGGAAAAAAGGACCCTGAAGCTGACTTACAAAAGCAAAAGGCAGAAAATAAAATTCAGTGATGGAACAATTACAAGCGTGACATATTTCACACAAAACATATCATCCGATCTTGTGCCAAGCAAAAACTGGGCTTTACTGTGGGAGGGTGGGGAGAATGTTGGTGAAGTAGTGGTGGAATACAAAATTAAAGCACAAAAAATTCCTTGGCTCCTGTTTAGCCATAGGAGAATAATTACAGTTGTCATTACTAGCTGACCTGAGACATCACAAATTAAGATACTGTTCCTAATGTTTAAGGTAGTCTCTCCAGTGTCAAGATCCATTTTCTATTTGGCAAATGAAAGATTAAAACTGTTACAGAGTAAAATTAATTGTGAGACATATGCAATAGCTTTTCAAATGTTACTTCAGACATCTGACAATAGATGAATCATTCTAGTCACCTGAGTAAGATAAAACAGTCAAAACACAGTAGCATTACACAGCTTCTTGGAGAACTCAAACACTGCATTGGCTTTCATGACTTTTCTCCTACAACAGTGAGTCAAAGGGATGTCCATTTACTGTTACTGTTGCCATCGATACAACGCCAAAGTTCTGATTTTGTTTTGCTGAATTTCTAAATTAGAAGAATTGCTACTTCAAGGCATTTTATCTATTGCCAGAGAAAGAATTAAAGACATTTTAAAGACCATTAATACCCAAATGACCAAATATTTCAGCCATGAAGATGAAATCGCCTTTTTCCAAGATAAATGTTTCAAACAATATTTATGGAATTCTCAGTTATTTAACTTCCAAATGCTGCTTGGGATAAGTTTAGAATAAGGAGAAAGCACATTCAACGTATGCAATAGACTATATATAAAAAGGTGGATAAACATAGAAAACTACCCAGGAAAGGAAGGCTTGTTTTATTAGGTTTTGCTTTTGCATCACTCTATTTTCAAATCCTCTGGCTATAGCACAACATATTCTATTAAACGTGTTCTTCTCAATCAGCTGCATCCTCAAAAAAGTACTTTCCATGCCTAGACTTTCTTAACATACCAATCTATTGTGAAGATAGGAATAAAAATAAGTAAAATCACACTACTTGAATTTAAAGAAGTTGGCTACCATTTGTAACATAATAATTGCAAAAAGAGAATACAGAGATCGAAAAAATAAAGCCAAGAGCTCAAAAAATGTAGACTGACCAGCCACGTGTGCTAGAACAGTTTAAAATTACATCATTACATGTTATTTTTCCCTTCTGTAAAATCCAAATTAAACCAACAGGATACAGAGTGCCCATACATGCAGTGAACCACTATTTTAAATAAATGTAAATAATACTGTGTAAAACAGTCTAGAAGAAAATAGCAATTCCACTAAGAACACCACCAAAAATCAATACGCAAGCCAAACTCACATCCTCCATTCCAAAGTAGTTTCCCAAAGACTTTGTTTAAGTGAGGGAAGTTTTGAAAAGGTGTTTTGCAATTCTTCATGGATTATCAGCTGAAGAGAACCTGAACATGCTCTTTTACCTAACAAACTAATATAACCCATATAAACTGACTGCCACAGAAAATTATATGATAAGCATTGTAACACCCAGAAGAAATTATCATTTACAGTTATTTATGTTAGACGGGCTCTGGAAAAGTAACATTTGATACTGGACTTGGGTCCCCCATAGCAGACAGACATTTTAAATATTGTTCCTTGTTCTTAAAGCGCTCATGGACAAACACTCAGTTATTCCTTGTTTAAAACAGACCATTTCTTTTTCTAAAGCACAGGAACACTGCCTCACATAATAGCAAGAACTTTGGAAGGATAGGAAGCATTTCATTCTCTAACATGCCAAAGGAGCTTCTACCCCAGGAAAGCAGCAGTAAGTTGGGAAATACAGAAGCTGATCTATTTTGTTCGTATCTATATCCTTAAATTCATTCCCCAGGCTGCTTCAACTTATGTAAGGTGTGGTGCAGCATTAGGATCAATTTCACAGTACCTCTCCAGCCCAGACCTAGCAGCTACCCACATTAAAAACATCTGAGTTTGATTCCCAGTAACAGCTCAGATGAAGACCACAAACACTGCTCAGCTAGGGGGCCAGAAATAAAGTCTATGTGCTGGACATACTATAGCAATACATGTCCTAAGTTCACTTTGTTCTCCAAGCAAGTAGTAAGACTGATGGCTCCAAGAAGTTTTGCTAAAGGAGTTAATAATAATGAAAACATTGTTACACATCCTGCTACAGGGTGCAGGCTCCACAGGCCCCAAAAGTAGCAACTTTAATGGCTTTTCTAAGTAGAAAAAAGCCCTCAGGAACAGCCCTAAATGTCAGTACAAATGTACTTCAAATGGCTCGCAAGAATGGAATTTTCAAAAATTCAAGAGGAAACTCTGCAACACATGCACAGTTAGACATCAAACGGGAAATAACCTGACTAAATTAGAGGAGATTCTTGTGGAACAGCAGAGATACCTCCCTAAACTCAGTGTAACCTCAATCCATTTAAAATCTATTAGTTCCTACAGGATTTTGAATTTTCCTGCTACCTATACTGGCCAAAATTTTTATTCTCCCCTTTCCCCACCAGTTCAACATGAGACAGATTTAAAAACATGAGTATTAGGATTACAGGCTGCCAAAACTAGAGACTATTAGAGAGAGTTATGATAGGAAGCAAAAGCTAACCTTCATAAACCACTCCAACCCTATGTAACCAAATCAAATTTCTGCTTTAAAAACCAAACATATTAAGCTGTTCAAATAATAGGATATCAGCCAAAAAAAAAAAAAAGTCCATTCAAGGATTTTCATTGTAGCATTTGCTCTAGTTAGTCAAGTGTTTGTGAGTGTTTGCTGAAGACCATTTAAAAAAAAAATGATGGCATTAAAAGCTAAACTTGATGGTTCAGCTGACCCAGCCCACATAAAACATTTGGATATGTTTTCCTTTTCATGTTTCATTCTGCTATCCATAAATCAATAAAAGGGTCAACACTTTGCAAGCATTCTGTCTCACCTCATATGTTTTCCAAAAGAAGTCTGTAGGGAGTCTCTGTACTCAACCATATTCTGCACATGTTTTATGAAGACTGCCCCTCCTACCTATCATGCATAACCCCTTTCCGGAACCACATGAAATCTGATTAGGCGTTCACCCCAATTACAAGTAGTGCAAGTGAGGAAAGAAGCACTGCCTGCTAAGTAAAGATGGTAGAAGACAGTAATACATGCAGAGCAGGGATTTGATTCTTACATGACTGCTATTTTATGAGGCCACACAGTGAACTGCTTTTCAGCTGCATCACTCCAACTGAACAAATCTAGCCTGAGGTCTCCCCACTCACAAAGCAGTTTCTGCTATGCCTTCAACTCTGTCCAATGGTCTTTTTCCAAATTATCCTCCTTCTATTACATTTCTAATATTTACCTATTTTTGCAATTTCAGAAGCAGTAGAGAAGTCCAGTACAGTCAAGTACACATCATCTTGACTGTTACCACCGTATCAACCTTACAGAAAAATTTATTTGGCTTCAAAACAGCCAAGTAGGTCAACAGTACCTTACAAGTGAGAAGCCCCAAAAGCCAGGCTAACCTGTGCTAACAGAGCTTCTCAACCCATGTCATACTGCAGTAGAAGTGATCAAAAAAAAGATGCCTGATTTGGATCCTCCTCATTTAAAGGGAAGGTGGTGGTGGGGTGGTAAAGTCTGGAAGACTACTGTCACAAAAAAATCTCTGACCTTTCCTTTCATAAACACACAGGCACCACCGAATCAGACCTGGACTCTATGCTGGAATATTTTTCCTACTATAATAAAATGGCAGAAAGGAGTTTGAATTACCTGAAATTCTGCTAAAATTATTAGTATTAAAAACATTCAAATGTTAACAGTAAATATAATCTTAAAAAATGTATTTCAATAAAATAGAAACAGAGTACTTTTCACTTCACAGAATCAAAGCACCTGTGAATGAAGAGTGTGTAGTAAGTTTTTAATATGAATCTCATGAAATTTGCAATATCTCAAAATTAATTCAAAGTGATTATATTCAAACTGAATTGGAATCAGATGCTTTCCTGAGGTCTGGAAGTTGTCTAAGATTATAAACAAAAGGAATTGTTTTGGGAAAAATTCCTAAAGTCAGTGAGAAATGTTTCCTAGACAGATCCACATTTATGCACTTCACTTGAATAGGACTGTGTAGTGGGTTGAAAGGCTTTAGAAAGGTAGATCCAGTCTGGAGACAAAAGTGCCTGTAAACTCTCAAGAACACATTTACTACACAGTCTGCTGTCTATTTGCCCAGCAAGAGGCACCAGCAGGGAAGCACTGGCCAGATGAATTACCTGGGTGGGCATTGTTAATTGATATTATTGACACTATCATCCTCTTTACACAATTTTTTCCCCTCTCCTTATGAATACCAGCTTAACGTGCTCTTACTCACCTCTTCTTTCATCACTCCTGTTGCTCCAGTGTCTTAACATGCTCTGTATTTATTTGTACATGCCTTCCCTCTGTCACTCCATTCCAGTTTATCCTCTAACATCAGTCACTATTTACATTCCCTGTCGATGTTCATATTCTTCCTCAAAAATAAGAGACTAAACTGTAATATAAAAACTGGTGGCAAATAAGCTCAGGAAACTAAAGTGTTACTGTATTTCAACAATTTACCTCATTGAATCAACTTACTATGACTGCTTTAGAGCAAGCATGAAGAAAAAGCAGGACTGCCCAGTGGATGACAGAGGAGAACTACTCCAAAAGTCAGCTATCAGATCAGGAACTACACAAACCCAAAACCTCCAGTGATCGATCAATTCCATACACCACTTTTAATGTTCACTTCAGTCACACTTATAGATGCTAACTTATGTTTTCATTAATGAAACAAGTTTATAACAGCACAAGAATCCATCTGGCAAACATGATTTGAACGTAATAAAACCTGCATTTTTGACAGTGCCTGAAATAAAAATGTCAAGTTCCTTTAACCTGTCTACCTTTGAAACTCAAGCAATGACACTGCCCCTAGGTTTATTGTCACCCGTTCATCCCCAGCCACCAAACCCCACTAACGTTAGATGATGGTATCAGTGATGACAAAGTGTATCGCTATTATATCTACCAGCCATATTTGCTACCAGGACAATTATGTTACCTCAGAGCGAGGTACAATAAGCAACAGTCACCGCTAATGGCCAGTAAAAAGCAGATGGTTTGAGCGATCAATGCTGCTGGTTTGGAAGAGGCAAAGATGTATATGAGACTGTGGTAGTGCTCTTCAGTACCTAGAGCTGGCAAGGATGTAGAAGACAACATTCCCGGCAGGAGAAAGCAGGCAAATGGAACTAATAAAGCCTACACTGGTGCACCATCCTGCATGTGCAAATTGGTACAGAGAGGGTTTCATGCTCACACATATGAGCTTCAGTATTCCAGCCTAAGAAAGATTTCAGTAAGGTAACTGATATCAATCTGGCTTTTAGCAAGATGTTAAAATCCTCAGGGGAAAGAGAAGTTTGATCTCATGTTATGGAATATGATTAATGATTCAGATACAGTTCTCACACGTGTGACTTAATGGTAAGAACTGTACAAACAGAATGAATCTACTATTTTGACAGTACTCCCTGAAGACTACTGATGTAACCAAAGTTGTTATCATTTCACTTGGTAGCAGTATCAGAATGCAACAGTCTTGGTAGATATATATATCTGTCTTGTATGTATACATATGCACACATACAGATTATTTTATATACATATATATATATACATAGGCATATATGTATCTGATGGAAGCAGCCAAAAGAAATAGCATATGGGCATGCTGGAGCTGTACTTTAGAAAACGAGTGCATAGAAAGTAGCCCCTGTGCAAGTGCTCCATGATTTTGGTTGCCTTGGTTCTGCAGCCATGTTGGCATTTAAGGCAGCATCTGACAGTAAGAATGCTCTCACTCGACAGCAGAGTTAAACCTGCTGTTGTACTTTCACGAACAGCTTTCACTCTGCACTCGTCTGTACACAGCACCAAAATGAAGCTCTTGGTCCATACAGCCGTCAAACCAGCCAACAGATGAACCAAATGTTGGACATGAAACCTGTCCATTGCAATGTACCATCACTATTTATGTTTCAGGTTCTTGGCCTTACAACGAAATCCTGGAATTAAATGCTGGAGGCCTGCCAATGGCACATCTTAATGTCAGTGCTGCCTGACTTCATGTATCAGCTCACCTGACTTAGAAGCTGCCAAGAAGTACACACATATCTCAAAATCTCTGGACCAGCTCAAGTATGGAAAGTAAAATGACATGAGAAATAAACCAAAAAGTGAAAATATTGCACAAAACAGGTAGTCAGTGTGAAAAAACCCCCTACTCATGATGTACAGGTCACAAGTTCTTAAGTGACAGCATGGTGACCTCAAAACACCAGTTTGGTTTACCTTGCACAGGCATTGTACTTCAATGGAGATCAAAAACTAAAGACTGTTCTCTCTCTACTACCTTGGCCTATCGTACTACATTTGGGTCACTTCTGGAAGAAATGCCAACACAAGTGAGTCTCAGTGGCTGATTGCACAAAATGAGCAAATCTCTCTTCTACCCCAAATTAAAACCTAATTTTACTGTCAGAAAGGCAGCTTGAAAGAGACATCAGGAAAAAAAGGTATCTGATTCAATTAATATGTAGAAAACCCAAAGCAATTCTGCCTTTCTTCCCACCCTTGATGGTTTCATATGTTGACAGTAGTAAACTGGATTCCAAAGTAAATGGGAAAGCTTTCTACACCTTAGAGGGAACAATATTTTTCCATTCAAAAGAATAAATGATTTGCCTAATGCTCATCATGTTATCAGATATACCTCAGCTTCCTCTCTGAAGCACAAAACAAATACTAGAGAATAGGTGACCGACTTATCAACACACTGCAAGATAGCCTATGTGAGCTTGACAGAAAAAGCCAAAAGAATTGAGAAAAATATCAAACTGTTCCACAGCAAAGTCCACAGCTACTGTCCTGAAGAAAAAAAATTCCAGTTTACCAGGAGAAGCTGCTAAAGAAGTGGTTAAAAAAAAAGATTAAAAGCAGTGCACTGTTACTAGTCTCTCTTCACAAGCTCCTTTCCCTTTTCTGAATCATATTGCATTCAGACTTGTAAGACCCTTACAACTATGAAAAACCATTCCTACCTAGCTATTCCACACTGTTTGAGAGAGCACCATCATTTTTTACTCTTTCCAACATTTTTGCTGCTGCAATAGAGAAAGCCCTTTGTTTTCACTCAGTTTCTACCATTTTAGGTTCTCTTTCCCACTAATTAACTTAAGTGCATTTTCCTCTACCATTTCTGGCATGCAGCAACAGGACACTGGCATGATTCTTGACATTTCAACTGCTTCTCACAGACCTGCATTAAAATCAATGAGTTTTGTCAACTTCATCTATTTCCTAATTAACAAGGGTACATCCAGCAGCACAGGCAGCAATGCCTTCTGTTAGTGTACTCAGGAAGATGACTTTGCATCAATTTACACATTGCTTTAAACAGGAGTTTATCTTTACAGCCATATCATGACTATGAACTTAACTCCCATAGCACCATTTTAGTATCCTTCAGGGCTTAATAATAAGTTACGCAACTCAGCACTGTAAAATTTTCATTTATCCAACAAGGATGAGTCTTGATTATAAAAATCAGATAAAATTTGCACAAAAATGTAGGTTGCATGCTTAAAAGTTTCCTCCATAATAGAAAGGAAAGCCTTTATGCTTAAACTGAGATTAGAACTACTCCACAGGATACAACCTCAGGTTCACAGTCTCATTGCAGATGTGTTTAAACCACACTCCTCCTCATTCTTAACTTTATTAATTGGAAGTTTGTACTTCTTCCACTCATTTGTGTTTGCAGAAAAACACTTAAATCATGGGCAATTACTTGACATTTTGAAGATATTTTGAGATACTTGCTTTTCGCATCAGACAGGTTTATTACTTCACACAGCATTTAAAAACAAAGCAATTCCTTGCTCTGTATCCACTATTCCGAGCCATGATTTGTGAATGGATTACATTTGTGGGCGGCGGGGGGGCGGGGGGGGGAGAGAAGTGAGGGGGCAAAAGCCAACTAGAAAAGAGGAAGTTGTGCTTTTGAAAGTATCAAAGTGGAATGCATGCTTTGCAGAGAAGTACAATTTCAGCAACAATTTTAGATGAAGCTTAACACAGAACATCTACCGCGCATTTCAAAACGAAGCATCTCCTTCCTTTGTGCAATTAAGGGCAGGACCCAAGACAAAAAATTTTAAATTAAAATCTGACAATTCATTATTCTAAAGTCATCTGCCGTTTACCCTACCTAAATTTCTAAAAACCTCACGGATTCCCAGGATGAAGCAACCAGTAGTATAAAAATTAATTGTCACGTTTTTGCATTAAAAAATCCAGCCCCACAAGTCTTGTCATCTTTCACTTCGCCTTGCTGCAAAGAACGAGTGCAGCAGTTCTTGATCACATGCATAAAATGGTCTCAGTCCCCTCCAACAGGGAAGAAGAACAGACGGCTTCTACAGGAGGGAAAGCAATCTTTGGAAAAATCAAGATGTGTGGGAAACAGCAAAAGTCCTTGGGCACAGAAACGCAGCTTCGAAACACCTGGCAGTAAATCAATGTCACCCATTTCGCTGTAATCCCTCAAGTCACTTTTATGAAGATTACTTCCTGCAATGCATTCCGCACCCTGCTCCCTCCCCGGCCGACAAGGACTCTAGTAAAGACCACTTCGGGAAACCGCACCGCACACACGGGACCGGCGCCGCGACAGCGGGACCCGGACCGGGACGCGGGTCACGCCCGGCACAACTGTTTCCCTACCGGCCCCTGATTCCTGCTCGACTCCCGATTCCCTGCTAGCGCCACAACTTTCCCCGTGCCCCTCGGAGAGTCCTGCCGCAACTCCAAGGGATGCGGGGGGGAACTGCCCCCGCCCCGTTCCCGAGGTCTCCGCCGCGGGGAACACCCCAGCGCCCAGCACCGCCGCTCGCTCCCGGCACTTCACTTCTCCCGCGCCGCGGTGGCGACCCCTCACGCTCCCTCCGACCTGCCACAGCGTGTCCCGTCCGCACCGCCTCCCTCCCAGGCTCCCGGGGCGGCCGCGGCTGCCGGCTCCCTCCGGGGAACAGGCTGGGGCGCAACTTCGCGGAGTGGGGGAGCGAGGGGCAGGCGGCAGGGCCCTCCCGCCGTCCCCACGGCCACGGCGGAGGGAACCCGCGGGTCTCCCCCGCCGCGGCTCATGGCGCGGTGCTTTCCCGCCTCCCCGTCCCGCCCGGCGGCGGCGCCGACTGACCAAGGGTCGAACTCGTGGATGATGCTCTCGAAGCGGATGACGGCGAAGAGCCGGGAGCTGAATCCAGCCAGCCAGGCCAGGAAGAGGATGGTGAAGGAGAGCAGGGACTGCCAGCCCGCCGGCTGCGACAGGCCCCCTGACAGGCCGCCGCCCGCCCCGGCGCGGCTGTGGAGCGGCGCCGCGGAGTTGGCGGCGGGTCTGTGCTTGTGGTCGGGGGCCGAGTGCTCCGCCATGTTGTACCCGAGGCTCCCTCGCAGCCTCTCCCTCCGCCCGGCGCGTGCGGGGAGGAGGAGGGGAGGAGAGGAGGGAGGAAGGGCAGGGGGCGGGGGGCTCGGCAAGGGGCGGGGCGGAGCCCGCCCGTTCTTGCTTGGCGCTCCTCGCTGACTCCCCGCCGCCTCCTGGCGCACCCGGGCTCTGCCGCTGCCTCCTCCTCCCACCGCTGCCGTCACCGTCCCCCGGGGCGGGGGGGGACCCGGCGCGGCGCGCGCGAGCCCGGGGGGTGGGGCCATCAACAGGACGGGGGCGGACCCAAGGAGCCGGAGGGGCGGGGCTCGAGGCGGCCCGAGGCACGCGCGCGGCTCCGAGGGGCAGTTCCGGAGTGGGGAGGGGGCTCTGCCGGGAGGCGGCTGCGGATGGGATCCAGGCGGGAGGGAAGGGGGCGGATCGCGTCTCCCTTCCTCCCGAGGAGGCGGTTTAACATTGCCGCCCCTCCGGAGCGGGAGGAGCTACGGGGGGAGGGTGGGACTCCCAGGAGAAGGAGAGGGGGAGGGACCGATCCCCTCGGGTAGCGCCCTCCTAACAGGAACTCCGGTGACGGCCTGTCACGGAGCGACAGGTATTTTAAAGGGGCGGGGTCATCCCCGAGTAGCCAATCGGAGCGCACGGCAGCGCGCGCCGGGGAACGTCGCGCCCGTTGCCAGCCGTTGGGGCAATTGACTGGCAGCGGTTTGCACCAATCGAAGCGCGGCATGTGAGTCACGTGCCCCCCCCGGCGCCGTGCCAGAGCGCTGCGGTACGTGTGGGCCGGCGGGTGGTGCTGCTCCCGGCGTGCTCTGGGGCGGCGCGGAGTTTCTTGGGAGTTGTAGTCCGCGTTGCGGGGGCGCGGCGAGCCCCTGAGCGCGTGGCTGGTAACTCCGTTTGTTAGGAATGTTTCTTTGTCCCGGTGGAAACTGCGTTGGCTGCGCTGAAGGATGTGCGAGAGCTTCGCCCTCATGCAGTTGAAAGGGATATCTGGGGGCAAGGTCAGGGAGAGCCCTGCGTGTGCTACTTGCCTCAGCTGGGAGCTCTTTTACAGCATCAGTGCATCAGTTAGGTTGGAAGAGACCTTTGAGGTCATCGAGTCCAACCTATGGCCGAACGCCACCATGTCAATTCGACCATGGCACCAAGAGCCACATCCAGTCTTTCCTTAAACACCTCCGGGGATGATGACTCCACCATCTCCGTCAGGCACAGAGATCAGCAAATGGAAACCTTAGCTTTTTTAAGAGGGTGGGATTGGCTGGTTTGTTGGGTTTTTTTGTTTGTTTGTTTGTTTGGGTTTTTTTTGTCTTTTAGGAGTATTTCCCATTGAAATGCTATTTGGGAGCCTTGTAACTTACTCAAATATTTTGTGAAACCTGTGTTTAAAAGGAGAAGGTGAAGAAAACTAAAGGCTTCCGAGGTTGCACGATAAATGCTGTTTGAGTGGTCATGCTGGCATTTTTTCTACCCTGAGATGGCAGGGGACAGCCTGCTTTTAGAAAAAGTATGGTACTAAGGCAGAGTAAACGAATGCATGGCTCTTTGCACTGGTCATGTGGACAACATGTTTTGTGGCTTTTATGTAGGGCTTCAGTTTTGAAATGAAATAGCTTGGTGTTTGTTGTCTGAGGTCTGGGCATTCCCTTTGATGCACATAAGTGGCTCTTCATAGGTCCTGAAGACTTGCAGTTCAATTTCACTAATATGGATGGGTGCTATACTGGGCCTTAGTTGACTCATACAATGCTAATTAGTCCTTTCTGTTGTCTCTAGTTTTATTTTGTTTGGCAGAGGAAGAAAACAGTATATTTCTTTTTATGCATGGTGGAAACCTTTCTATTATAGTATCAGACTCTTTTGGGTTGGAAGGGACCTTAAAGATCATCTAGTTACAGCCCCCCTTCTATGAACAGAGGGATCTTTCACTAGACCAGTTACTCAAAGCCCCTTCCAACCTGGCCTTGAACATTTCCAGGGATGGGGCATCCACAACTTCTCTGGGCAACCTGTTCCAGTGGCTCACCACTCTCACAGTAAAGAATTTCTTCCTAACATCCAGTCTAGACCTACTCCTTCTCAGTTTAAAGCAATTCCCCCTTGTCCTGTCACTACCTGCCTGTGTAAAAACTCCCTCTCCAGCTCTCTTCTAGGGCCCCTTTAGGTACAGGAAGGTGCTTTGAGGTCTCCCTGGAGACTTCTCCAGGCTGAAAGGCCCCAACTCTCTCAGCCTGTCTCCATAGCAGAGGTGCTCCAGCCCTCTGATGATTTCTGGGGCCCTCCTCTTGACTCATTCCTACAGGTCCATGGCATTCCTGTGCTGTAGACCCCTGAGCTGTATGCAGCCCTCCATTGAAGTTGCTCCTTTAGTGGAAAGCTCTGTTCAACAATCTGTAGAGAATGTAACTATTTTCCTCAATCCCTGCATTAGCCAACAGCTGTGACTTGGTCGCTGTATTTGAAGCAGAATTACTGTATCGTCAGGTGTGTGTATATGGTTTGATCTGAGTGCTTTGATGCACCATTGCTCCTAAAGGACTTCATTTCACACACACTTTTAGAATGAGGCTTAGGAAAATTTCCAGAAGATTTGGAGGTTCAGTTTTGCTGAGTCTGGCTTTTAAAAGGCTACTTTTTTGTTAGGTGGGGATTTTTTGTTTGTGTTGGTTGTGGTTTGTTTGTTGTTGCTTTTTAAAATACTGTATTCTTTCTTATTCTTGTTTAAATAGGCCAATAATATGTTCAAGATAGACTAAGTTAGACATTTGCCCCTTCTCTAGTGTTGTCAGTGAGTCTTTTTTAATGAGCTGACCTACTGGCATTTCAAGTGAAGGGTTTTTTTTAATTGGCTCGTGAACACAGAGCAAACGCGAGCAGAAATTTGCAACTCTCAAATGTTTTCTAAAAAGTAGTGGCTGATTTTACAACAGGCTCAGTCCTGGTCTACTTTTCTGAATTTCCATTCTCTCAGTTGGCATCCTGTTTTTTGATAACAGCAGTTCAGGCTTAACGATGCAGCAGAGGAGCTGTTTCAAATGGCAGTGTTGTACGCTGAGAGAATACCTTTGTATTTTCTTCCCTCCCCGACTATTTTTCTAGATGTTAAGGAGACAAAAAGGACCAATGATTCATATTAGCTGGGAAAAAAAATGTGTATATCAGAGCTCTTTTTTATGTATAATTTACTACCAATGTTAACTTCCCCTGATTTGGAATCTGATTCATTTAAAAATTATTGCAGAGCATGGTGTGGATAAGGTTATATGGTGTTTACTTTAAATTTCAGTGCTGTAACTTTTACTTGCAACAGGGAGGTTATATCATTTTGACTGTACTGTCAGAGTTAGATCAGACAATTTTTTTCGGCGTAGACAAGCCCAGACTTGTGATTTATTTGAATGCTGACTAATGGTAAAGTGTTTCTTTGTCATTGGTAACAAATGATATTGTTGCCTATTCATTTTCAAACTGTTCAAAAGGCTGTACTCTTGAATGTCTCTGATCTTAGGCAATGAAATTCAGTGGCAGCAAAAGCACAGTTCTAGTAAAAGCTTTTATTAATATTTCTGTAAATATATTGTTTGAATTGAAATAAGGCTTAGTAGTCTTATGATAAAATTGATCAAACAAAGGCACACAGATGGAAATTAAGAGACTCCTATGGCTAGATGGAAGGATTCAGTGGGTTTGGTGCTATACTGCCATGAGAGCAATGGAAAGTACATTTCTACGGAGGAGATGCAAAATGTGCCTGCTGGAAACTGCATTCAACCCGCACTAATAGGTTGATAGGGAAAGACTTTCTCTCTTTTTATTTTATTTTATGTTATTTTATTTTTACTTCCTCCCCATTTTCTTATGGTCTTTGATTTGTTTCAAGGTAATTTGGTTTGATTTGTTACACTGTGTGTGGTGGTGCATTCTTTGAACACAAAACCCTGCAAAAATGTCCACATTAGTGACTGAGGATTTGACTTTGCATAGGGATTATGAACAGTTTTGTGTATAGAAAATCAGTTTCCTATTCTGCATGTAAAATAATAGCCAAATGCCTTAAGGAAAGAAAAAAATCTTTCATTTCCTTAATAATGGAATTATTCAGGGGATAATGCCAAATGCAGAATTCATATTATGGTTGTACAAACAAGAAAATCTTGAAAGCTGTGGAGCTGCATATAGGAAAATGTCAAATGAGAGCTCCTCATTCCTCAACAGAGCTACCATGTGTCAGTACTGCTGAAAGAATGGCAAGCAAAATCTCTGCAGAAAAAACTGCACATGGACACATCCAGGAAATCATTTATTAATCAGAAGTACAAACTCATGGTTCATGTTTCTCACCAAAGTTCATTAGCAATAATTCAGCAGTGTTTCTTAACAGGAATAGACACCATAGTTTAGAAAGCTATTTGAAGAGCAGTTCAGGTTTGAAGTGAATAAACAAGTCTCTTGAACAGTCTTTCCAACTTTGTGCTCCTGCAGCTGAACAAGTTTTTAAGCTTGGTATTAAGATATTTTGAGGATGGCTTTAGAAGTTATTGATACAATACTTCCTGAACTGAAGAATATTAAAGTAGCACAGTCAAGCATAATTTGATGTGGTGGAGGATGCTTCATTTCAGCTATGTGCTCAGATGTTCATTGTTTAAAAATGTTCAAATGAGAGAAAACATAACACTATTGCCTGAAATTATCTTTGGGAACCTGAAGTTTAGTACACTTAAAAAAATCACCATCTATCAGCCTCCATACAGACAAAAATGACATGAGTTTACTGTAATTGTAAAATGGGTTTAATTCAGCAGCTGTGACCCTTTGTGGATATGTGTAAATCACTTAAGCAGTGATACAAGATGGTCTGCAAAGAGTTTTGCACCTGTGTAACTATGATGAGGTTTATAATTGATTTGAGTAGAAATTGCACAACTGGTGTGTTTAGACAAGGCCTTCATTTGGCATTTAATTCTATAACAGGAGAAACTCAAACCTTACAGCGTTCTATTGGTGATTCCTCCTCTTCCTTTCCAGTAGTTTAAGCATGTGTTGACATTGCTCCTCTGCTTCTTCTGTCTTAATTATCCTGATTAATTTGCCTTTCGCATGACCTGTACAGTGGTAAAAATCACTCCAGTCTGCATGCACTGACTTGCTTTTTGCTCTCCCTTGCCAACCCTGACGTAGTTTTCTGCCATAACCTTTTGTGTCAACCTGCCTTTACTTCTTGTGAAAAAATGGGGCTTTTCCATCTGCTGAGCTGGTGCCAGTCCTGCTAAATCTTCATCCCTTGTTAAAAAAACTAAGGGAGAGGCACACACTGGACCTTTCTTTAAATAAATAAAAAAATGCCATACTTGACGTTCTACATGTGTATTTTCTCAACCACATACCTAGGTACTTCAGAGGTCCAAAGGTTTTAAATGTTGCACAGCACTTATCTTGAAACATGTTTTGTCATCTGTAGTGTTTGCAAGCACCTTAATCAGAATTTGGTTGTTCTTGGCAAATGCTGCACTCAAGTGTTTTTGCAAAACTTTCATTTTATTTCTTCTGGTAAGACAGAAAGTACGGCCTTGGGGATGATCAACAAAGCAAAAATTAAGTTTTAAAAAAGGCCATTTTCTTCAGGGACATCACTAAATGGCCCATCTGAAGAGTGATGTTTAACATGTAGATGCTAGGTACCTAGCTGCAAATAGTGGGCCTTATTAAAATGTTTTGTTGGAACAGTAAAGATGCTCAGGGAACCAGCTGGAGGGTAAAGCCAACCTCCAGAGAGTGGAGTGAAAGCTATATTCATTTTAAGTATATGAAATCTCTCACTGCTTAGTTGCAATTAAAGTGAACTTTGTTGAAGTGAGAGGGGAGAGCAGAGTATAAGAAAGAGGCATTCTGCTGTTTGCTGTAACACCAGCTACTGTTACAGCATCAGGAAAAGATGTGTGGAAACAGCAAAGAACAGAGGGGCAGAGAAGAAACAAAATTATTTTTATGTTGTTTAAAGCCTGTTGAAATCAGTGGGAGTTTTTTCTTGATAGGATGTTGATCATCCTTGGGTTGAATTTTTCTTCATTGCCTTCCTCACCAGAACATTCCATGTAGTTTCTGGTAGCAATTGAATGTAGGGGAAGGGGAAGAAGATTTTATTTGCACATTGTAAACTGTTCCATAATTAATAAAAGCTTAACTCTTCTGATTTTAGTTTGGCTGATAAGTTTGAGCAAGTTGTTTAAGTTGGAAAATTCTTCTGCAGTATCAAGGAATACTTCAGTGCATTAGCTAATTCAGTAGGTTAAAAAAAAGAAGATTGTGTAGTAAAATATCAGCAAAGAATTCCCCGTACCTTGAAATTTCACTGTAAGTATTACGCAGTATTTTTCCATAATTGGGTTTGTAGTCTAAATGTGCACAGCCTTGAGGAAAGAGAACTTTACAAAAGATTGTTTCTAGTGCTTTTCTCTTGCTAGCAATTCAGACTAATTGTCTCCTTGCTGTTTTCTAGGCTACTTGTAGGTATTTTTATGGTCAACTCCTGCATTAATAACTGCATTAGAATTGCAAAAGAATTTAAGTCACATTGTTGTGGAATAAATTGTGCCAAAATGCACTATGCAATACAAAACAGGAGCTTATGGGTGCTTTGGGATAGTGTAATTTCAAACCATCCTTGCATGTAGATCTGACGTGAGGACTCTATCATCGTCAAGAGGAGAACTCAGCAACGACTACTTTGAGTTTATATGACTTGAATTTTTTTGGCTTCTGCAGTGGCATCAAATGATTAGAGGCTTCAGAAGTGAAAAACTGATGTATTGAGGTAAAGTTACGATGAGGTTTTTACTGCTTTCTGTCCACATATGAACTGAACATATATTCTATGATATATAATCTGTATGTCTTCAGTTCTTACCCCAGCAATCTCTTTTTGCAAATGACTGTAGCGCCTGAATCCCAGATTTATTGTTATCCAGTCGAATTTCTGGATTGGTTTTTTTTTCCCCCCTTATCATATGTGTTCTGAAACAATGAATCTTAATGTTTAAAATCCTGTCCTGAGGAAATGGACCCCACAGCAATTAATCTAATCCTTACTGCTAAACTCACTTCTTATGCTTTCCTCTTTTAAATATTTGTTCCACTTTATACATCTTAGAACACTGTAATCCCTGTTGATACTCTCTGCCATTTACTGATACATCCTCCCAGTTTATTACTGATACATGCTCCCACACGTAAAAATCATAGTTAGTATTTCAAATTAATTTCTTTAAAATGAATTTCTAATTGCTAAAGGAAAGCAGCCACATAAAACTGACGCAAAAATAAAGATCCTTTCCTTATTTGACTATAGCAGAAGTGTTGATGTAAAAACAGGACCAGAGGACAGACTCTTCTGCCAAAGCAGCCAAGCCTGTTCAAGGCAGGGTGCATTGGACAGGTTATTCAACCATTTCATTCGCCCTCTTTGACGTGGCAATCAGCAAGTAATACAACCTTAATGTAACAAGCCATGTCATAACTTTTAAAAGCCTTTGTGTTGTTTTCTGGTGTGAATTCTGTCGTCTAAAATTTTTTTCCTAGTTTTTCCTCTTGTGCTCTCTGTATTTCTGCATTTAGAGACACTTGGTTGGGAGCAGGGGTTGCATGAAGTTGTCTTAAACACAAAGATATAAAATTGCCTTAAAAATGCTGGTTTAATAACTCTACTGCCCTGACACATGCATACAGCCTCCCTGGCCTCTTCCTTCTTCCACCTTGTTTGATACTGTGCTTCATTTTTACATGGAGACAGTGTTTCTTGAGATCATCCAAAATTGCCATCCAAAATATATACCATCCACTGGTATAATAATGCTAATCTCACTATTTCTCCTTTCTGAGCTAGGACAGATGCACTTCGGTTTTACACAAAGGACTTCATTCAGTGTTGCTTTAGCTTCTTTGTGCCATGGATTTTCTGCAAAATTATTGACCTTCAAAATTATAAGGGTGAGAGATTGGACAAATCTTCCAACTGTTCCCTATACAGATGCCTAAAGTGTGGACCATTGTGTACAGTACTCAAGATTCACCCTGAGAGCCTTTCCACTCCCATGACCTACCGTCTCACATAGGCACTGTTAAGGAGGAGTAGAGGTGGAAGGGTGAACGCACTAGGACAGCACCAGCAGCCAAACTGTATGGCAGCTTCCGTGCTTGCTCTCATCCTCTGTCCTCTAACAGACACATCTAACACAATGTCATAAAGACCTTATCAGCTTTAATTTGAGAGAGATGTATTTTGTGAGTGTAGTTTCAGTCTTTTAAGTGCATGGTATAGTGTTTCATGGGCTGCAGGGGTATCTGTCATGGAGCACTTCTTCCCTTTCCTTCTCCTTGGACCTTGGTGTTCCCTCTTTTGTTTCTAACTCTTTTCTAACTCTTCCTCCTCCTCTCTCTAGCTGATGTCTTCATGTATTTCTTGGATATGTTTCAACTTGGCTGTCAGGCTCAGCCTTGACCTGCAGTGGATCCATTGTAAAGCTGCCTGGAACCATTAGTGTCTGGCATAGGGCAGTCCCTGACCCTTTCCCACAGGTTTCCAAGTCCATATGGGCAAGCTGGATAGGGAATGTGACCAAGCTACCTGCATCATGATATCTTTTTGCTGGTTACTGGGATTTTTTTACTTTACTCAAGGGTCTTTTAGTTACATACTGTTCTTGTTTAGAAAATGTCACATATTGAATATTATGTTTGGAGACTGTATGTATTTATGGAGTCACACAACTTTTGAGAGGATCCTATTTCATAATACTGAGAATACATCCAGGAATTTCTAAGGTGATGGGCCTCTTTTTAGAGAAAATCCCCCCATTATCTTGACTTACAAGGTTCTTTAATTTGCTGAATAGGTGCTATCTACATCTCCTTCATCTGACTTCCACTTGAAACAGATACACTTCATGATTTTTATTGCAGGCAGATGGTAAGATTTGTGTGGAAATCCTAGGCAATTTTTATTGGGCTATTAATTACTGGCATTTGAATTATTAGTATTGAATTATGCTAATATTTTCTTATTTCTGCAACAATTATCCTTCTTCTGGAGAGGAACGTGACTTGTATTTGTGACTTTCTTGTTTTCTTAATTAGCTCATTATGGTAGGTAACAATAAGGAGAAGACTCTGTTCAAATGCTCCTTCAAAAGCAGTAGAATAATTCTGCCAGGCTTGGAAAAAATGCAGTGGAATTTCTTTGCAGTCGCACAACCCTACTGTGACCTGTAGCTTAATGTGCACTGTCCTAACCTGAACTGTCAAGTAAAAGTTGTATGTGACTTCTTCTAATGTGATGGGAGAAAATTGTTATGAAAACAGTCAGCAGTGGTTCTCCCAGCTAGAAACTAGAAAGGCTGTGAATATTAACTACAAAGACTGACCACCTTTTACTTAATTCTCTATTTTATTTGAGGATGGCATGTGCTTCTGAAGATCAGCCAGGTCCTCCAGAGTATTATAAGCCCTGTCTGTCAGCTTATATATAATACAAATATAATACAATATACTTATATAATACAATTTTGTTTTGGAGTCCTATAGAGACTCCTAAAAATTCAGAAACACAAGGTCAAACCCTGAGCGCTTTTAGGTGTACAAACCTGACTCATATAAATTTGTGATTGCAAAAAGTTTTCTCTCTCTCTTACATATTACAACAATCTAAAGAATGACAGATCCCCAGTAGGATGAAAAAAATGAAATGTCAATATTTTAGCTTCTCTGCCTCCATATGGTACTATTATCCCTTTACTCATACACCCAACATTATGGCGCCTAATTTCTTGATAAGGAAGCAGGAATAATCAGCTTCCTAAGCACTACTGCAAGGTAGGTCTGTAAGAAATGCTTATGCTAAAGGATGAGAGATATAATCATGGCTTTCCACCCATTCATGCTTGAGAGGTGAATACCTCTCAATGCAGGTTTTTAATTTGGTAATTAGAAATTCTCGTGCTTGATCTTAAGTTCATTTTGGAAGTAGTGCTCTTGTAATTTCTAACCATCACTTTTTATTAACTCTTGGGAAGCCACACTTTTGTGTATCACAAGATGAAGTGTAATCAGATACCATCTCACTAAAGCACTGCTGTGTAAACCACTTTCCCTCCTGTTTAACTGAGAAACTGAACATGGAGAGGCTTTATGTTAACAAGGAAAAGATTAATATTTAAATTGCCCAGAATGGTATTATGGCTCTTCTGAGCCTCTTAGTAACTGGCATTGCCTCTTTGCCTATGCTTACATCGTCCTTATTTTCAGGCATCTGCAAGGATTGGGAATGCTCTGGAGTTATAAATAATACACTGGTAGCAGAGTTGGGATGGTAAGTGTTCAAAACAAGCTCATCATTGTATGTATGTCATGAGCAAACAAACACTGCGTTTCTGCCCACGGGTCTAGTCAACTGAATTTTTTGAAAAATAGTTTCTGAGGCCTAACTTACCTGTGGCAGAACCTTTTCCCACTGGAAGAATATAGTCACTATAACTGCTCGCTGCTGTAACAGTTATTTTGGTAACAACACTGTTTATGGTTTTCAGTGTGGTCAGTGGACCCTTGTAATGGCTGCCTATGTGGAGTTTACCAAGCACTCACTTCCAATGACCTTAGATTGACTGGAGAAACTGCTCTTCATTGGAAAATGAAAATTGAAAAGAACTGAAGAGAGTTATTCTGTTGCAATGTTTATGTTCTTGGTCTAGTTATCTTACTGTGAACAAGGAGCTACCCAAGTCGTGTCTGCTGATGAACAGAATTTACACATAGAGTAAAAGAACTGAAGGGATGGGGTAGTGTATTTTGCCTTTTATACTCTGTTTTAAATGTCTGTCCTGAAACCTAATAAAATCTAGGTTTCTTAGGGCTCTGAAGAAGAATAGTACAGATTGGCAGATGTTTCTGATGGGAGATGAAATTCTGTTCTTAAACCATTAATACTAAACAGACCTAAATTTCCTGCACTTCAGTTGTGTTGCAAGAGAATTGATTGTGGTATCTGAGACAGAAAAGAAAAAAACTATGATGGTAGTTGTGGGAGATTTTACTTCAGTTTTAGAGAAATGTAAAAAATATTTTTCAACCAAAACTATTATCCTATGCCTTTGGTTGAGGGAAAAGAAAAATACCCGTGCCTTAAGGAGTACATATGAAATCATAATTAGCAGGAGCATTCTTGGTGCTTAGCTACATGGTTAATCTAAGAACTTGCCTACAGTAACAGAGTTAAGCATTTCTTGCTGTGAGTTTTCAAATTCTTTTGAAGATAGTGTTGCTTGGGTTCTGATCGGACTGAATCCATGACAAAGGAACTGGGACTATGAGATGAGAAAAATTGGTAGATTTTCCTACAAGGATTTCTATCTAGGTGGGGTGGAGCATTGCCAGAGCACACTTAGGGTGATGTATCTGTTGGACTTGTGTCTTTTATGTCATGTCCTTCCTAGAAGCCAGGAAGATGCTGCTGCTACTGACCGTAAGTCAGGATCACAGTGATAGCCTCTTGCAGATGCACTTTGATTTAGTTATTGGAACTGCTATATAAACTACCATCTTTTTTGGCAGTTTTCTAGGTATATTTTTCAAATATCTTTTTTTTCCCTCTAGGATTGTTAACAGATGAACTTTGAAAAAAAAATTGCTGTGCTTCCTCTAGAGATCAGGATGTCTTGGACATTTCTGTTTTGGTTATTTATCTGGCTATAACAAAGAGACAGATGTGAGGATTCTCTTTAGAAATGGATGAGTTGAGGATAACTGCAGATTTTAGTCAATAGGGAAAAGTTGCTGGTGAGTTCGGAATATTTTTCTAAGATCTATTTTTATAAAATATATTTTGGCATGTTTTATTTGAAGACTGTAATTTTAAAGCTGTTAAAATCTGTAATTCTTAAGTTCAGCACTTAAGCTTGTATTTCTCTTTAAGCACATGAATAACCCCATTAAAGTGCACAGAGCTAGTCTTGTGCTGAAGCATTTTGCTGAATCATGTCCCTGGAGAATTTGATACATGCAAAGAAAAACATACCTAAATATATGAGCATTGTTCCCAGGTTTGGTAGAAATATTTCTGCTTTCTATATGTACTTCTTATTATAAGTTTCCCTTGAATGCAGTTTGAATATAATTCTGCTGTTCAGCAATCCAGATGCAGGAAACATGCCATAAATATCTTGCCCTTCTCTCCCTCCTTCCCTCCCTCCCCCAAAGTTGCCTTTGGCAAGTGTATCATGCTATATATTGATGTTACTCTTTTATAAAGAATTTATAAAATTTTGGACAGTAATAACATACTTTTGTGCGCTGTTCCATAAACACAGAGAAAGTGCAAGACCACTTACTCTCTTACTCCAATCCAATATAATATAGATCAATATGCTCAAGAAATTCTGTTATCACTCTGGAAACAGGCTTAAACGGCCATTGTCAGTAAGAGTTATTCATAATTTGTTTAGGAAAAATCAGCCGACAGAAGTGGATCTCAAATTTTTATTTTTGGTGGCTGGGGTGTCTATTCTCTCAAGAAGGTGCATGGGATATATCCTGAGGAAGGTGAGTTTGTGAGGAGCCCAAAGTTAGTCAAGGCTCATCAAACTGCAATAAGGAGTAGCTGATAGGCATAGCCAGTGCACAGTCCAGTTACTACTCTTTCTGTCCAGTAGGAAACTCTGTATGGTTCCAGGATATGACCCTTCTAGTCCCTGTGGAGACAAGGAAGCAGCAGCTGGGTCTGCATATCACAGCTCTCTGCTGTAATCGTTGAGTAGCTGGGGTCATGCAGAGCAGTGTCTGCTAACGTTTCCACGGGAGGATTTGAAATTGAGCTCCCAGGAATTTTTCAGACTGCACTCCCTTTTGGGACAGGGATCAATAACTGAGACTCCCTGTTCAGTCTGTTTTCCTTAGGGCTGTAGGTAGCCAGAATTGCTTGGCAGAGTAGCTCTCTCATAAATGGCTGTAGGTGGAGCTCCAGGAGACAAAGTTAAATTTAGGTACTTTGGTAAATATCCCAAGTGAGGCTGGATAGACTCCAGGCCACTGTGTCATTTCAGGAATTCTCATGGATGTGGTCAGTCACTGGTGTGATTGGTCTAACTTGACCAGCTCAAATTTGGCTTAAATACCTGTTGCGTACTGTTTGTTTACCTGTGTGTCTTTGCTGTTTTACTTTGTTCTGGGCATACACAGCAAGTTGTGTTGGACCATGATCAAATTTAAATGTGTCAGAGTCATGTTTTAGAAGCATAAGTATGATACAGTACTTGTGAAATGGTGCTTAATTCTAAATGATTGATTTTATTTTGTTGCAATTTTAGAATCATTAGTGGACTTGTCAGACTTTTCAACCTTATTATCTCCTAGAATAATGAAGGACAGAGTTTTCAAAAGATGCTGTTTTTCTTTTTATTGGTTAAAAAAAAATTGGTAATCTTCATTTATTGTGTCAATCGTGGAATCTAGAGATGGGAAAGACTTACTACATTATGTAGTCCATTGCATTCCCCAGCCAAATGGTTCTCTACTATAAACTTTTTCAGTGCTTTGGGCAATTTAGTTTTAATTATCTCTGCAAATAACACGATTTTCACTGCTTCTCTAGGTAAGTTATTGAACACCTCATTTTTTTTTTCCCCAAATGATTTCATTATATTTTACTTTATATTTAGCATGCATATATAGGTAGCTAGATGGATATAGATATCTTTTAAAAGACAGAAATTTGTTACCTGGTATTTTCTGGGATAGATAGAGAAAAAAAAAAAGATTTTTCCAGTCCAATGCTGTAGATACTCAATGCTGTAGCAAATGTTGAGGTTTTACAATTATGTTTTCATATCTATTTTGTTGCAGTAAGGGTCCCCTGAAGAGTGAGAGAGGATATACTATTGAAAAAAGTTCTTTCAAATACATCCTGACTTAAAAAAAAGGGTCATCTATTGCCATGACTACTTATCACAGCCGTTTAGCGTACTGCTAATTGCAATGACAGGTAAGCAAAATGAGATTTGTAAATTGTATCTATATTTTAAATTCATGGCTACTTCTTTGCTATTGTCCTTAATAATTCTTGCTGTCAGGCACTGCAGATCTTTGTAGGCATTCCTTCTGAACTAACACTGTTATTGTTGAAACAAATTGGACTGGTCTTCTTCTTTTAATATCTCTAAAAGATTAAAGATCAAGTAAGGAAAAACATTATAGAGGCACAAAAAGCTAGCGTTCACTTACATTTTGTTTCACCTTTAATCAAACTGTAAGTGCTCCTGCTAGAAGTGTTTTTGTAGCACATCTATTTGTTCAGAAATATAATGATTTGTCACCTCTTTGGGACAACTTACTTGATAACAATGACTTAGTGTGTAAGACAGTACAACAAGGGGATGATTAATAGGAATTTCAGAACAGAAAAGAGGTCAGTTTAATAAAATAAAAATTTATATATATCTTTAATATTTAAAGTTTTGAAATAATATTTTTATTCATTTTCTGAATAGCTAGAATCCAAATAGATAAAGATCTTACAATATTTTTATACTTGGTAATAGAATCATCCATGGTTACAATTTGGCAGGCTTAAGTTCCTTAATAAATTGTATCTCAATGAAATCACATGATTGACTACATAGCTGTAGATCAGTTCATGACCAAAAAAAGGATTTGAAGCTCCTATTGCTTTCATCCCCTAATTTTGTACATCAAGCTTCTGATATTTTCCCTTAAAAATGATAAATTTCTTAAGAAGCAGATCTGCTGCCCTCCCTTCCCAAAAATATTGTTGGGACTTACGTGCTTGCTAAAATGTTTGAAGTACTTAATGAATTTTAAAAAAGTTGCATTTGACTTTTGCATATATTCTTTACCAAGGATTTTAGCTTTATACATAGGATACCTGTAGAGACATTTTGCTCAAAAGAAAACCAAAAATGAGGTAGAAATGAATGCATAAGGAAGTAGTGCTCCCATCTGAGGAGGCTTTTGCTACCTTTGGTTGTGTAAATTGCTGACCAAAGTAAGAAAATGAGCAAGCTTGTTGCCCAGGAAGTTAAAAATAGAAATCTTCACAATTTGTGCATTCCTGCAAGGAACCTTTTGGACTGGGATCAGTTTCTGGGTGAGAAATCTTCCCACCAAAGCTTCAGATGAAACTGAGGAAACATAATGTATTTAATTGATTGGGAATTTACTGAATAACCAGCACTGGTGAGAACTCAAACCACCCTGAGTAAATGTGATTAGATGCTAAAAAATTACTAAATTTTTATTAATCAGCCTTAATGTCCAAATGCAATTTCCAGAAAGTAAAATCTTATTTCCTTTACAAATTTGTCTTTGTCTCTTTACTGCTCTTATCCTGAGCAATTTTTAATTTTCAACGCTGATTAATATCTGCAGTCATCTCTCATATCATACATCTACACTCCAGTCTAGCAATGCAGCTATAGCTCCTCAGGATACACCTGAGCTGGCTTTAAAACTGTTCCTGTGGGTACCCAGCATAGTGTAGCCAGACAGGGGCCTGGAGTTTCATTTAGGCACTTTGATGTATTTGGGCTTTAACAGTCTGTACTGAGACTCATCCTGCCTCGGGATGGACTTTTGTCAGTCTCTAAATAGGTTAGTTAACTTGTCTTGGATATGTACATCCAAGCTACCCTGCCTGGTGTCAAACCAGCATATTCTTTATTCCACTGAAAGTTGCATACAGTAAAGAAAGGTCAGTGTGTTCAGGCTCCTGTGGAGGGAATAAAGGGATTTGCAACATCTAAGCGGTCTGTAGTAGCTTCAAACTGAAAAAAATAAAATACGGGAGTTACATAATTGCCTTGTGTGTTTATAATATTTGATTTCTCTCCCCAGTAGATGCATAAATGACCAAACTCTGACAAGAGTAATGGATTTGAACAAATCGACCTTAACAGAGAACATTACAGTCTAGAGTGTTCAGCCCAATCCTCATGTCATTTAGCATAAAAGCAATCAAGCAAACCAATGCCAATTTCTTGTATCACTCCCACCCTCCTTAGATTATTTGTCTGGATTTATTTTTACAAGTTTCCATTTTATAGTATATTTCTATTACCAGTGATAGAAATATATTTATTTTGAAGCAGGATGTAAGAATGTGTGTGTTGCCCTTTGTTCAATACCATATTTTACTGGTTTTTTTCTTAGTAGTAGTAGTGATAATACTACTTAACACTTATAGTACCCCATGTATTGAAAAGAGCTGTGCTGCCAACAACTCAGTATCTTGTGTAGACTAGCTAGATATTGTATCTCCCTTTTAGAAATAATCTGAGACAGAAGATCTTTAACAACTAGCCTTTGGAAAGTATCATAATTGTCTCTCACTGAATTTTTGTTTGTATAACCCTAATTTCCAAAGGTTCCTGGCTTCATCTGTTACCTTCAATAGAGGAATGAACTAAAAAAGACGAACCAAGGAGGACAATTGACAGTGTGTCTGCAATTGAGTAAGCTGATGCTTCCTCTTTTGTGCACTCCTTCCTTCAGTCTCTAGTGCATATGCTCCACCCATCTTGCAACCCCAGACCCACTGCTGCAGAGGTCAGCAGGCAAACCTCAGTCCCTGGAGACTCTAGAGAGTCTCTAGTCGCACTACTTTTCCTTCTCACTTTCTGTCCATCAATCATCTTAATATTCCTGCATATTATCTGCTGATTTATCCATGCATTCCCTCTAATTGTAGTCCCTACCATTCTTCTGTTCTTACATTCCTGTGGTTGCAAGTGGCTGACGAATGCTAGTGGTATAATTGCCATGAATTTACCCATCCAAAAGAATGTTAAAATTAAGAACAGTGTTCCAACATATGTTACACCCCACACTTGCTACCACCATCTTTTGTATGCAGGAGTTCACATTTGATTCTGCTTGCCTTCCCTCCTACACTTATATTTCCTACGCACGCACACACACACACACACACACACACATGCACATCTGTTTTCCTTTCTCCAATCAAGAGTAAAATTTAGCTGCTTAAATAAAACTGCTGGTATATTTGGGGGTCTGTAGATGTAACATTCAAAATGAAAATATCATCAATTTTATATGTTTATGATAAATTTTGTAGAAGAACTTGCCATTGGAGTATTTCTAGTCCAGGAAAAGGGCAGAAGACAGCACGAAAAGCTGTCCTGTGGGACTTTGTGGTCCCTGTACTTGTATTATTTTACAGTGTAGGGCTGATGACTTTGATATGTCATACTTAATATGCATTAAAAGTTTCTTGTACTTTTAGGATTTTTGCACATGCTGCTTATATATCAATGTATTATGTAGGATACCATATGAGGGGTTTTATCACTGAGGTTTTATCAAAACTGTGCAGAAAATAAAATTGGATAATCCTCTTTTTCATTTGGGGGGATTTCTTTTTTTTAATAGTTTACCTCTTCCAGTGGTTTAAGCAAAAAATACCTCTGATCTGAAATGGGCTTTTGAACAAAGGTCTAATTTAAATATAGATAGAAAAGGGCAACATTTTTTCCTGCACTGCATTTTGTGCATTCCAGCAAAGTCTGCCAGTACATGTTGATAATTGTTTACAGTAATATCCAAATAAATTTCTGTTTCTCTCCCCCAAAATGTTTTCCATCTTGAAAATATAATCTTCCAGTAACAATTTTATGGTTAAAGTTGTAAAACAGTTTTTTATTAAAAGCTTTTAATGTTGATGTTCGTAAAGGAAAACTTTTCTCTTTTAAAGTGTGTTGTGTAGTCAAAAAAGGTACTTGGAAAGGACTCAAGTTTAACTGCTCAAGCTGTTTTTTGAGAGGATGGAAACCAAAAAGAAATTGTTCTAATTTTTACAGCAAGAAAACCTTTGCTTTTGAAAAACCATACAGAAATGTCTTGTCAGGAGACCCAAGACTCTTGACTAGCGTGAGAAAGCATTGCAGTTGTTATTAAGTAGGCAGATCTTTCCCTATTAGATTGTGTTCAATGCAAAATGGAGATACTAGAAATGCTTGAACATCAATTAAAAAGAAATGTTTCTTAAATCTTACAAGAACAAACAACTTTTCAGCAGTACTGTACCCCTGGGAAGCAAAGGAAGAGAATAGGGCAGAGGGCTTGCTCGTTTTAAGATGCCATACTTGGGTCTTTAAACCTGCAAAGAGAGGCGGTCTCTGAGCACATCCAATAGTTTGATACTGCTGAAAGGAGGATTTCAGGTTCTGTTATCCTCTGCTTCCTCTTCCACTCTCCCTTACTTCTGCCCCAAGGTCCAACTTCTTTTTTACAGCCACAGAACTGTTACTTGTTCAACCACTCATGAGTGGATTCAGCTCATTAAGTAAGAAGAAAACAGGGTGTTTTTTTGCTGAACTAAGCAGGCTTTTGCAATTTTACTTGTTATATTTGTCATGGAGAAGTGTGTACAAACACATAATAAACAAGCAATCACAATCCTGAAAAACATACGGTATTTCAGAATTCAGAAGGATTACTTGTGTGCTTAAGCCATTATGAGTTCAAAACCCGAGAATGAAACAATTTATCTTTTCTGATGGAAAATAACATCAGGATACTTTTATACCAGAACCACAGAATTTCTGCAGTTGCCATCACCCCAGAGTAATCGAGAAGCAGGGTTGTTTTTTTCATTTAAAGGTCTGCATGGATGCTAGGATTTCACAAACACTGACTAAGTCAAGGTTAAATTGGCTTCCTCTTCAGTTTTAAAACTGGCAAACTTTCCTCCCCTGAACCTCTCTGATTTTAGCCTCTTTTTTTTTCCAGAAAGTCCAGAGACAAATTGCAGTCTTCACCTTTTTTGTAAATGCAACCCCTTTCCCACTTTTGTTGGTTTTTTCAGTGATCTGAAATAAGCAGGTTATATTTCCTTTCTATTGAAAATGATGATGTAATGGGTAAAACATCAGGAATTATTAATGAAAATGCAGAAGTCTTCATTCCATAATAGAAAAAATTAAAGGTGCCAAACTAAGCTCTTCTACAGCTTTTTACGTTTTCTGCTCCTTTAAGAACTCTGAATGTTTTTTAAGACCATAATTAATGAAAATAATGTAATGTCTTTGGCTTTTGGTGCAAAGTATCTTTTTCTTTTGTTCTTTTAAGTGAAGAGGAAGCACCAGATGAATCTTAATATTTGAAACATGGTTTCTACCTAATCAACATGTAATGCTTTATTTCTGCAAGTATCCTAAGACTTCAATAAAATGGGTTCTGAAAGTAGTTAGCCTTCCAAAAGGCCAAAATTAGACATAACATCCTTGTAAGTGTATTTGTTCAAGAGCAGGATATTTTAAGACCTGCATTTTAATCTAAACATGTGTTTGCTATCAGCTGCAAAGGTTAGGCCTTCACAGATTGTTCTCTGCACAAGGAAAATCTGTGAGTTGGTTTTTTTTGAGGCATAATATGGGTGCTTTTACCTTTACTTACTGACAGTGGTGAAGACAAAAGAAATTGAGCCAATGGTTCAGCATATTTTAGCCTGCTTCCAGCCTTTTTTTCTCCCTCTGAGTATAGATATACTCTCTGAACAGTAATAACTACAACCCACCTACAGTGTTAAGATGCTCATTACTGCACATGTCATGAGAGGGACTCGAAAAACTGTCTCTTTGGAAGGAAAAACTGCTTATGATGCCTGGTATTAAAATCTAAATGCATATTCTTATATTACCCCTCTTGAGGAAACCTTGTATGAGGGAATGAAGTTTTATGTACACCCTGAATATGAGTATCTGTAATAGCAATTGTTCTATAGACAGAAAAAAATCACAGAAAGAAATCTAGATGCACAATAGAAGGATGAGAATGATAAATTAGCTGAATTTCCAACAAAGTTATTGTTGCACAATTTGACTCAAATATCAGTAATATTATAGAACTACATAGTTCCTTCCACTCTGGAAATAGGATATTGAACAAAAAGCAGAAAGGTCAGTAATGCTATTTGTCCCATTGGCTTTCTGATACAATACAAGAAATAGATTGGTTACGAGTTGTCGACCATGGATTGCATAGATTACAGAAATAGAAAAAAACAAGAACAGAGTTATGAGGGATGTTTTTTGTTTGTTTTGCCTCCATCAGTTGAACTTGGAATGAAAAAAAAGGTACTCTCTTGACACGAGTAGTTTACAGCTCTTTAATTATAAGTCTTAACTTTGGCCTAAATCCCTTCCAAAATGTTTAGAGTTTCCTAAAATCTAAAATCTTGTTTTAGGACTGGCTAAACAACAATTGCAGAGCAAGCAGTTTTCAATCTGAGAAGTACAGAAGAAGCTTCAGTTGGGCATTGTCACAAGAAGACTTATTTGAGAGCCTGTTACTAAATCTTGTCCTTCAGTATGCAGATCCAGAGTCGTTGTGATTGCTATTGCCTTTGCAGATGAACAAGCTGTGTTGCAACTGTTTTTAGGAATGTCTTGTTGCCATTAATTTAGCAGTCACTTTTCTTTTTATGGGCTTTCCTCATTTCAGAACTTGAGACTTATCTACATGGAGCAATTCGTGAAAATTAATGTGAGTCAGCTAAAGATGTGACTTAGAAATAGATCAGTTAAACGTCATTAAAACCCCTAAGGACCTTCTTATCCAGAATTCAAGTGGTCCTAATTTAATTTAATTTACTTCATCAGTGAAGTTAGATCATTCAAATGTAGTTTCTAAAGGAGAACATCTACATTAGGATTTAATGTAGTTTTACAGCTTCTCTTTAAAGTAACATTTTTAGTTAATTCACTTTCCTGATTGTCCTCATATAAATAAATCCCTAATCCCACAAGTGTTTTTAGTTCTGGCTAATCCTTGACACTACTTAATAAGGGACTGCATAATCCAGATAGTGTCTATACCAATTGCTGTGTTGGAAAACATCCAATTTCCAGTCTCTGCTGCATCTGGTAAGACTCTTCTCTGACTATTCAGCTTTACCAGCAAACTATAGGGCAGTGGTAAGGCAGGCTAAACCTAAGGCAAGAGGGTTTTGTTCCCCAAAATCAATTAGCTGATACTAATACAATGAGACTTCCATCTATTAGCCAAGCTAAAAAGCTTTTAAGCTCATCTGCAGGGGATATCTTTAGCATCTTCATCCAGACTTTCCCTGAGGGTTGAACCCTTTTCAGTTAAATGTCATGCTTGGGAGGATGCTTGAACCTTGCTGTAATGCTGAGGTGCAATTGTTGGACAGAGCTGGAGAAGTCTGTGTAGGGGGCGGTTTAAATTCCATACTGGATTCCGTAAGTGTCAGTCAGCAAGGGCTGCATAGAGGATGTGTAGGATCAGTAAAATTTCAGCAGGCAGCTCAGGCATTTAGGTAATTTTAGGTGCTTTGTGTAGATTATGGTGTTATACATTTCTCCATAAGGACTTAATCCTGATAGGAAATTAGACCATTTGAGCTATGTTTTTAAACCAAATCTGAACTGTTATGCTTCTCTGTTTGCTTTACAGTGGAGCTTTGAAGTAAAGACACAGAGATGAGTAAAAATATGGATAGTGATGACACTATTGAAGTAAAATAGTGCTTATGGTATGTAGAGATGTGAATTTCTGCCTTGTGACAAAACTGTATGATCCTGCTATGCACATAGGCACATGGTTTGGGCTGGGGTAGTTAATTGTCTTCACAGTGGCTCTTGTGGGGCTCTGCTTTGGATTCCCAATGAAAACAGGATTGATAATATAGAGATGTTTTTGTTATTGTTGAGAAGGGCTTGTACAGAGTCAAGGCCTTTTCTGCCTTTTGTACTGCCTTACCAGTGAGAAGGCTGGGGGTGCACGAGGAGTTGGAGAAACAGAGCTGGGACAGCTGCCCCCCACTGACCAAAGGCATTTTTCATGCCCTCTGGAGTCAGGCTCAGCATATCAATCTGAGGGAAGAAGGAAGGGGGAGACATTTGGAGTGATGGTGTTTGTCTTCCCAAGTTACTGTTAGATTTGATGGAGCCCTGCTCCCCTGTGGATGCTGGAACACCTGCCTGTCCATGGGAAGCAGTGAATTAATGGCTTGTTTTGCTTTCCTTGCATGTGTGTCTTTTCCTTTTCCTTATTGATCTTTTATCTCAACTCATAAATTTTCTCACTTTCCCTCTTCTGATTTTATTCCCCATCCCACCAGGGGGGAACAAACAAGTGGCTAAGTTGTGGACTGAGTTTTCACCACAACAGCATGCATCCCTGGTCATTTGGGTTGAGTAGCTGAAAGTAATGAAGGGGGTGGACAGATGCATCATTCATTTGTATAAAATTGGCCACAGAAACAGTGCTCTTAACTATGCTGGCTTTATGAGCTGCCAAATTCAGAAAAGACTTATGAGCTGAATTGCTACTGGATTTTACCAACTACATTGATAGTTCTCCACTAGCTACAGTGGGAGTGAGAACATCTAGCTCATATGTAGAACCTGATTTTTAGATGTCTTAATCTAGAGTTAAACCCTAACTTTTTACTAAGCATCAAATGGGGCTTTTTGATCTTTGATCTGTGTACAAACACTAATATGATGATAGAGTAGATCTCACATTGGAGCTTCTAGTCTTGGACGGATACCACCCTGGCCCCAGGACAAAACAACCCCACTCACATGGCTAGGACAGACTTCTCTGAAAATTTTTGGTAGACTAGGTTTGCTCCTGCTTACCTTATGCCAGCTGCCTGTGGATGGTCTCTATCACCCCAATTTTAGGGATCACTGAAATAGGAGTACAGACATGTCTGGGAAAAAAACCCACAAAAAACCCCTGAAAACCAACACCCCAATAATCTTTTGAAAGTCTTCTACTAATTACACTTGTATTTTAGATCTTGGTCAAAAGAAAGCAATTTCAGTGGCTGGGTACCAACTAATTTTGAGTTTATAATAGTGTAGTAATATCATTTCTTCCTTCAGAACCAAGTTTTCCAAAAAGGTTTCCTATCTACACGTTTAAAAAGGCCCTCAAACCTTAGTACCTGAGCTCTGATAAATCATAGCCTGAGGTAGTCTGGTTGGAAAATGAGAAGCCACTGAATAAGGAAAATGCTGAAATTTCACTCTCCATAGGGATTACCAGTTTCATTAGCCTCAGTGAAAACCACATTTCACAAAATTTAGAGCTGCAGCAGAGCTCAATACAGATAATGCATTTAATGTATGCTCTGGGCAGTGAAGTTGAAACTATTTTCAAGTAATTTTCTTCAGTGTTGGATGCAGCCATCCTGTAAGTTTCCTGATAACTTAGAATTTTTCTTTCTCAAAACAGCAAGTGATACTGTTCCAAAGCACCTAACATTTTCTCTGACAAAGGTGTATCATCATTTCCCATAGAGTCATGTTTTATCACCACCTGGTAATATAATGTCACAGTATGATAGCACATGCAATTTAAAGATATGCTGTTTTTCCCAGTTCTGTAGTTATGTCAAACACTATTGAATAATGTCGAGGCTTTTCCTTTTTCATTTTTTTCACACATGCGTCTTAGCTCTACCAAATTAAAGACAGTTCAGGTTTGGTGGGGAGGCAAAAGCCCCCAGTGTATTCTTCTTAGAAAAATGCAGATGTACAGCAGGTGTATTTATACAAGGCAATAGAAGTGTCCAAATAAGAAAAGAAGTGATGATATGGGAGAAAATGCATAATTCTATGGAAAATACGGTTTGTTTTTTTCATAATATTGTTAACTGTGGAAGTATGCCACTGGATTTTACTGTACTATTGGCAGACACCAGACATTTATCTCATTTTTGATGGCATCAAAGGATCAATATTCTGCCCTGAAGCCTTTAAAAATTACCTTTGACAATGTACAAGTAAACTCAAATATGTAGTAAATATAGGCTTTTCAACAGTTAAGATAATGTGACTTCATGGCCCATGACTATGGCTCTTGGTGACAACAGTGAGCAAACAATACTGAAATTAAACAGAAGTTTACTTGAATGTTTGTGTTGGTTCTGGAGAGATTATTTTTAGCAATGAGCTTTATAGTTGTTCCAGATTAAACCTGCAATTTTCTAGGACAAAAATCTTTGTCTCAAAGTAGGTTTTTGGCTATACATTTTAATCAAATTGTCTGTGTGGTAACTTACCAATATTAAAGAATAGTTTGCCAGTGTTAAAAACATATAGCATCTTCTTTCTAATAGCACAAGGTCCTCTTTGATGCAGAGGACCTTGTGCTACTAGAAAGAAGGTGTTATATGTCCTATCCGTTTTGGATGGCCACCTTAGGTGCACTTTATTTCAAAACAGAATAAGTGCAAATACTTGCACAGGTATAAGACATAGGGGAGCCTGGCCAGGTAGAGTTAAATATGTGGTGATAGAATTAATACGAGGTGATAGAATTAATGTCTTGTGAAAAGGCAACTATTTTCAAAGTTATGTGCTATGTTCTACATGGCTAAGTAATAACTAAACCCTTCAAGCCTTTTGCACACCATTTCTCTAAGGGGCATATATGCTACAGGTATTCTTAACAGAGACTTGCAGTTCTTAGCAGGGACTTGTATTCCTTGGGATTGGAACAACAGCAAATTGCAGCCTTTCCCACATTACTAAACAGGCAGGAGTGTATTGCATAGAATAGAGATCTGCCAAAGGAAAGATGAACTGATCTACTGTATTTTGCTTTCTTTCTAGTATGCAATTTATTTTGAAGTGTTCAAGGGTGGCTCAAATTAAAGATATCAGAAATAAATGTTTTTGTCACTGTTGTTGATTTAAACAGAGGGATTATCTGAAAATTGCACTGCTAGGGTACGTACCAGTTTTTTCAGCTTCTTCAGTTTTTTTCCCCTGCTGTGAAGGAAGTGGTAGCTAAGAAATTAAATTGTATTAGAAGGGCTCCCATGAAACATATCATAGCCGTAGTAAGGAAGTCTGTGGTCAAACTTGGAATCAGATGATACAGATAAACATTCTTGAACAGTTCTGTCTCAAACCCTGTAATTTATGGTTCACAGGAATTCTGAACTAAATAAACAACAACTGGGGCACTGTTCCATATTTAAAATCTTGCCTAAATCCAGAGGATGAATTTTAAGTGTGAAGTCTGACTCTAGGGATGGTAAAGAGCTGTTTAAGAGCGAGTAGGTTTTTTGGGGTGACAGATGCAATCACTGTTTCCATGAGGCCTAAACACTGAGGAGTGCAGAGGCTTACTACTGAGAGTTATTTGGCTTTTTTCAAAGTTGATTTAGTGGCTGAAAAAGTGTTTTTCAGATAATTGCTGAAATTGAGCCAATGCAGTGTCTACTTCTGAGCTCCATATGGTAGATTGTAGACTCTACTAGCAAAGGCATTGCTTAAAGAATTTTTGGAAGAGGAACTCTGTATTCTGCTCTAGTCAATTGCACAACAGAGAGTTTTTCCTGCATTCCTTGACCTCTGTAGAAGAGTAATGACATAAGGGGAAGAAATACACTTCTCTATATAAACAGGTGGATCACAGCTGCCTTCCACTAGCTGGGAGCCTAATAGAGCCTTCTCTCATTTAGCAGTTGTGGGAAAACAAACCCCAGTCTGCAGGGTTGGGAATTACTGGTTGCCTACTGAGTTTCCTAGTAGCTTCAGATAGTTACTTCTTTATTTTGTCCCCTAGGTTGTGGTGGGTTCCTTGTGGTGCAACAGGTTCACATTCCCCACTATAACTAATTTTGCAGTGCAGTGCAGGGTTGTTGTATGTGTGGTCTTCTTCCACAAGTGGCTGACAGGTGAGCTAAATGTTAATGAACTATCTTCACTTCTGAGTTTAGGCCTTCTCAACTGGTACAAGCTTTTCACATCCTGTTCTGTCAAACTATACTTCCTCCAAGGTTTTACAGATCCTTGTTTTCCCCTCACTTCTTCCTTTCAGACAGTCTGCTTGCCTTTACCCTTCTCTATAACTCTGGTATGGAACCTACTCCAGGTGTGAGCTTGAAAGGATGAGGACAAGGAAATCAATCTTGTCAGGAAGAGAAACACTGGGCATTTTCCTCCTTTGGTGGTTCTTCAGGGGCATCCCCACTTTGACAAGACCTTTGGTTTTGAATTCCCTTGCTGAAAAGGTCTTTAAAATGCAACTTACTCAAGGTGCTGTGAGATGCAGCTGAGATGAAGAGTCAAGTGGTATAAGAAGGGATAGTTAACTACCCCTCAAAAATAGCATTTGTCATTCTTCTGTGTAATGGACTTACTTGTGTCTCTTGAGAAAGAGGCAGTAAGCTAATAACCTACCATCTTTCTTAGGAAGCCAGTTTAAGGAATTGTTTTCAGTATCTCTCCACGAGTGGAGTTGACTACAAATTAGTATATTTCCTCCCTGAAATGGATGTATTTTCTATTATTATTCTGTCACACCAGAGCCTGTCTGCTGCTTGCTGTGATACTGGTAATATTGTGGCACCTTCATTCCACTGCTCTCTGGAAGCAGTTACCTCTTGTCTACAGTGTTAAGATGAATAAAGGAGAAAGCCTTTAATACAGTGTCTAAGGATAATGATCACCAAAATACTTTTGCTTCAAAGGCTTTTTTATTGGCCAGCTTTGCCAGCAGTTTTTATTCAATGTCACTTTTATTTCTTAATAAAAAAGCATTAGTTTACAAAAATAAATAAAGACAGCTGAAGATGATAATTGTTGCAAGGATATAGTGGTGACATAAAAGTTTTTTTTCCAGAAAAATAATGAAACAGAAATGAGATTGATGAGGGTTTGCAAGTAAGCTTGCTCTCTCTTGAAGTGTTACATTCTTTTCTTTGCCAGTAGTGCTGATTGTCTTGGTTGATTCTGAAGTGAAGATGTGATTAAAATGGGCAAGAGCTCATTTCTGACTACCTTTCCAACTCCAAAGAAGAAAACAGAAGAAAGGAAAAGAATGGGGGCCAGAGCTACAGACTAGCTAATTTTAAATAATCTCACTACTTTAATATGTGGAAGAAATCTTTTGCAGATGATGTAACCTACTGATTTTGTGTTGCTTTTTTTTTTTGCTGTTTGTTTTTGTTTGTTTTTACTTACAGCAAAGTCAAATACCCCAAAACCTTGGACATTAACAGACCTGTATCACAAAACAACTTCTTTTCCAAACAGTTTTGAATGCAAGGTCTTGAGTACTTAATAGCATCCTCATAATACGGCCTTGGAATTCTTTGTGAAACTCATCCCTAATCACAGAATAAGTTGAGTTGGAAGGGACCCATAATGATCATCAAGTCTTACTCCTGGCCCAACACAGCACCATTCCCAAGAATCTCACCATGTGCCTGAGAGTGTTGTCCAAATGCTTCTTGAGCTCTGTCAAGTTGGTGCTGTGACCACTTCCCTGGGGACCCTGTTCCAGTGCCCAGCGACCCTCTGGGTGAAGAAGCTTTTCCTAATATCCAACCTAAACCTCCCCTGACACAGCTTCAGGCCATGAAGAAAAGCAACAAGCTAAGAAAGGATAAATGTGTGGGTAAGAGTTACTGGAGCAAGTAGAGCGATATTTGGCCATGTGACCTTCTTATTATATAATTTATGTAACTTAGCAGGTAGATACAAAGATATTACAGCTGTTAGTAGCCTCTGACTGTACCTACATGTTTCATGTGAGCTTCATGGCCCCAGAATGCTTTGAAACCTTGAAAGCTTGAAATTGTACGTCTCTATTACGAGCAGTTTTCCTTGAGCTGGAGCTTGAGCTCAGACAAAGCCCCTGTGGTAGGACTCAGTGGGCCTCACAAGGATGAGCTCATTTTGCTGATCTCCATGACGTGACGCATCCTGAGGGCAAATCAGCCACAGTATCCTGCAGCACAGCCCAGTAGAAAGCTTATGTACTCTCAAAAGTACACGGAGTTTCGCTGCTGGATGCACTAGTTGGGTTGCTGTAGAGCTGACCCTTGAGTAGGCTTTTGCAGGGAAGTACTGTGAAGAAGTGACGAATTGAGCTTGAGTCTGAGCTTTAGGCTATTTCTACACAGTTGTTTAGATGATATCAGTTAGCTGACAACTTATTCTCAGCACCAAGCTATAAGTAAAACAGTAATTTTTAAATTCATAGTTTCTTCAACCTCCTGATTCCCCACATAATAATTTTTTTGGCATTCCATTTTATCTCTTCAGTAATGTTCTCTTCTGTAATGTTATTGTTCTGTACTTTGATCATCCTTTTTGCTTTAGCTGTGCCTAACGAACCCCTTGCCATGACAGTTCACATTAATGTTAGAAACTGGCTTCCAAAAACCTAAGGTTTTAAAACCCACTATTTGTTAGAAAAGTTTCTGCCTAGTTTATAATTTAGAAATCAATTTCCCAATACTGTTATGGACATTCCAGAAGACAAAAAAGGTCTATCCATAGAGCTGATGGATGCCAAAATCAGTAAGAAAAAAAATTGTCTGTCCAGTTGAATATATATGGATGTTGATAATAATTACCTGACACGGCCTGCTTAAAACTGCTCATACTCCTTCACTCTCATGACAAAAGAAAACCACTGAGATTAGCATCAGAGATGATGGAGTTCTGTTCAAAGCATCTATTTATTTTTGAAGAACAAGTGTTCCTTTTTTAATAAAAGTCTGTGTGAACAGAACACATTTTAGGATTATGCTAAACAAACAACCCTGAGTTCTCTGTGAATTCAAATTTTTCCTCTAATTATTCACAGATTGAATGTTTGTTCATTCAAGCTGTTTGTCTTCATTCACTGCCCAGTGAAGGGCTAAGAGTAGTCAGTGTGTGTGTGTGATGCCTACTCAGTGTAGAACATGTGTGTCCCTGTGAAAAACACGTCTGTTCTGTACAGGGCTCTGCCCTGCTCAAATGAGGTGTACTGCAAGCTATGTGGCTGCTGAATACGGTGCATGGCAGATCATTCTTTAAGAAGATATATTTTGAACTGTGTTCCAAAGCTTTGTGCTTTTTATTATGTTTCTAATTGACTCTTGTTATCTCAAAGCCCAAATCTCTTAAATTTCTGTTTCACTATTTAGACAATTTGGCTGCCTGCTATTAGATATCTATAATTGAAAGAGTTGACATTTATATGCTTGCTGGAGTTGCACAAATGAAAGGAATTGAACATTTTAAAACCATTCAGCAGTGATAAAATTGGATACATCCACAATAAGTTATGATATGTATAGATTTCATGTTTCAGACTTCATGCTGGTGCTCTTTTATTGCTAAGATGTTTGTACCTATATAGCTATCATTTTAGCAAACACCTCTTCAATTGTATAAGTTGTTGGGCAAGAAAGCTAATCTGGCAGAAAAAATGGAAATATTTGCATCAATAACTATATTTATAAAAATGTTACCATTGGAACTGAGAAGCTTTCACATTTGTTTATGTCAGAGTTGTAAAAAGTTTCTCTCTTCTGAGAGAGGGAAGTGGTACCAGGTCATTGCTTCCCTTCACAGAAACACTGCAGGGAAATACTTACTCCTAATATTTCTTGACTCAAGCTCTAAAAGCAGCTTTGTGGAAATAGGTAGTCTGGTCATGTATCTCCAGTAAATTAAAATCCCAAAAAATTGCTAGAAAATAGAAAATGCAAGTATGCAGTGTGCAGTGCACACTTCAATGTGTCCTTAGTTATCATTTTTTTATGACCTGAGGTAATCTGAGTGAATTTCAGATCAGGGTATATGAAATGAGATGAATAAAGGTCTGCTCTTGGAAGCTGTTATTCATCAATCAATTAACTCAGAAAATTTTTAAAAAATCTCATCTTCCTGCTTCAGCTGTATTGAATTAAAGTGTGACACCCAGGCAGTTAAATTTTCTCCTTGAAATATATACCTGGATAGTGTTTGAACATCCATATCCTTTCTGAGGTGAGCAGATGTGGCCACTTCTTCTGCAGTGTGAAGTAAGGAAACACAGTAATGTATAATAAATACTATGTCTCTTCTCCTGGAAAAATGCAATATGTCCTTACATAGATACTCATTTTTAAGTAAGATTGAACATATTTGGATGAATGAAAAATAGCTGGATTTTCTTAAAGGCAATATAGTCTTCATTTTGTAATTGGTGCTGTATCATGCATTTATAGCTGTTTAATTTTTAAATGTGAAATGAATCTTTAATTGCTGGCTTACAGCGAGAAACACAATGCTTTAAGCACAAGATCTAAAATGCCATATTATTTTAGATTGGCCTGAATTATTACAAGATGTTTCTAGATTAATGACTAAAGAGCCCTGCACGTAGAGAGCACATTTTAATGGTCATGTTTTAATGTTCTATCAAAATATTGTGATATATTTTGCTATGTTTAGATGCTTGAGTAAAAAACTAGAGGAAGAGCTTAGAGTTTATTTTTAGTAGGTCATATATTTTAGAACATCTCTATATGCATTTCAATTTAGAAATAGTAATGTATAAATATTTAACCTAAAGTAATTTTAAATGTGCCTTTTATCCTTTTCTTGGCAATACCATCATAGTCTATGATCAAAGAGTAAATTTCATATGCTAAAGGTTCTTCTATCAGCATAAGATACTACTTTATTAGGCACAGTCTTTTTGGATGTCCCCTATGGTTGACACAGTTCGAGTGAGATAAGATCTACAAGGACAGTGATGGATTCAAGTAAAGCTCATCAGTTCTCAAATTTGCTGACTTTATCTGTGTATGTTTGTATTATATGTGCAGCATGAGGACAAAGTTTTGAAAATTTAGTTTCCTAGGAAGTAGATAAAGTTGCGAGAGCTAATACTTAAAATTGCCCTGTTTGAAAGGAATTCTATTTAACAGTTTCAGTCTTGCTTAAGTGAGTACCTAAATATAAGGTATTTTCCAGCCAAGCTGGAAAAGACAGATTTTTTGGACTAACACCTGCCACCACTACTGATAAGTGCTCAGCATCTGACTTTAGCTGCTGTTAAACCACGTACAATTCCTTAGGCTGTGAAAGCAAATAAAGATAACCAAGTGCAGTAATCTGCGTGAAACTGGGGGGAAGAACACGTGTTTGCAGGGAGATCTGAAAGACCACACATAAGCTAATCCACATGCATGTGGCTTTGCTGTTAATTGCAGTCTCAGCATCTGTGTAAATAGCTTGTTAAAAAGCCAGGTTAGTGTTATAAACATGGAATCTGCTGGTACTATTGTGCAGTATGTATTGCAGAAACATGTCTGCAGCAATAATTGCAGAGAGACACACATTCCCCTTCAGATATTATTTAATGGAAAACAAAACTAGGAATAAACAGGTGGCCTGGAGAGGCTTTTAAAAACTTGATGGTGGATTTCCAAACAAAATAACCTACACAAAGAAGGAAGTGGTTAAAAAAGTAATTGAGCATATGCACAAAGGAATAAAGATGAGAAAATGACAGTTTTCTTTGCTATCCTTCTGGGAAAAGATGGAAGAGAAGCAAATTGTCATAGGTTAGCAAGCCTAGTCCCGGAAGGGACGTCCTTGCTAAGGGGTGCTTACAGTTTCCTCTGGGAACTGATAGAACCTATCAGCTGGCCAGTTTGGATATGGACAATTCTCTAAGCCACTTAAAGTTGTGATCACCTCTGTGATCCACATTTAAGAATAGGCAAACTCCCCCTCCAAGCTCTCTCTCGTTTCCGGCGCTGGGACAGGTGGCTGCAGGGACGAGCAGGGCCCAGTGGGCCCGGCCAGGCCCTGCTTGGGCCAGGCCGGGCCGGGCCACGGCCATCCTGAAGCCATGGACCTGTTCCAGCCATGGAACCCCCCCCACTGCCTTGCCGTGGGCAGCCGGAGCGGCTCGGCTCTCCCCCCTCTCCACTGCGATAAGAAAATTCAACATTCCAGCTGCAAAGCTGCAAGGCCGAGGTGAGATTAACCCTTTTTATTGCTGTGAAGAGCTGAAAACCTGAGGGAAGAGAGAGAGGAGATGCTTAAAGCTGAAATTCTGTTGTGAAGCTATGATATATCAGAGTATCCTGTTGTAATTTCATGAAGATATGGGGGGTGGAGCATTCAACTCATAAGCAAAAGCACCTGCGCTGAGATAGGCAGATGCTGACGCAGCTGTAATTTCATGAGAAGTTTGGACAGGGAGAGATGAACCAGATGAGGACTTTTGCTCCAAATGGGAAAGGAGAAAACCTCAGTTCCTAGAGATGCTCCCAGAGATAGTCCTAAAGATGAAGATGATGAAGACCCTTTGCTCCCAGGGAAGGAGAAGGGCCTCTGTTTTTGTTTCGGAACGGCTCAACCTTAAAATTGTACCCCAAAAAACTTCAAGAGTGGACCCTCGAAAGCAGTTGCGGGAAAAGCTGCAAGTCGGGGGAAAGGACTCACACGCAGGCAGAGAGACTCCTCTTCCTAAATGGACTGAACAATATTTGGAAGTGGGCGGCTGTCTCGTTGTGATAATGTTTTCATAGCATGAGCAAGAAGAGACTTCTCTTTCTAAATGGACTGAACAAGGTTATTATGGAAGTGGTAAACAGACTGAACATCTTAAGGGTTGTCTTTTCACATTGTCAGTGGGAGAAGGGAGGAAGGTGGGGGGAGGAGGAGAGTTCTGAAGGTGGTATAATTTTTTTTTCTTCTTTTAGGTCTGTTAATAAACTTCTTTATATTCTTTCAAGTTTGGTGCCTGCTTTGCATTTCTCCTAATTCTTATCTCACAGCAGATAAACAGTAATGAGTATTTTGGACCAAACCACTACACAAATAAGATGCTGTTGTGTCTGAAACACTGGGAAGACTGATAAAAGTGCTTATTGAGTAATGTGACCCCACAGAAGGAGATCATGGACAAGAAACTGTTGTGTCTCTTGTTAATTTCTACTTAAAACCAAGCAGAAGAGGAAATAATTATAAGAAGAGCTGAGAACTCTTGGAGCCCCAGAAGCTCTGGAAACATTAAAGATTCCTTGTTAATGACAGATTTGTATGTGGCGGACAAGTTTCTTACAGGAAAGACTGTCAAGAAACATATATCCAGTGCAACAGGAACAGCAGCGCTTCCACTAACCATGGTCGCTGCATTCTCCTGGGAAGGTATCAAAGTTATAGTGGCTACTAGGAAAAAAGTCCAAACCAACCTACTGGCTTACAATAAAGAAAATGAGGAATTAGGAGACATTGAGGCTGATACTGTGATTTAGGGCAGACATCAGAAAGCAGCATGAAAAGCAGAAAAACCTAGTGCCCAGTCTGTGGACAGGTATAAGGACTAGAAATATTTCTTATCCCAAACCTGAAACTTAAATCATAGTGTTAAGCAGCAGTATGGCTAATGAAAGAAGCCTATTGAAGAGATGCCTGCCACGTGTAAGTGACCCCCAAACTAATATATATATGTATATATGTATTCATGCCAAATAATGTTTGAAGATATGTTATTAGATTGGCAACCAATTACATTACAGCTGCACTGTAACACCAGCTGATAGCTGAGACTGGCAAGTGGTTAGATTTAGGAAGAGTGATCAAAGGTAGTAAAACCTTTCTGAAGTCAGTGAAGTGAGTACATATTGTCTGTAAAAACACATCCTCCTCCAGTGGTAAGTTATTTGTTAGAATTTCCAGTAGTCCAAATGGGACTGTACTTCCCACTGTTGAACAGCAATGAAGTCCTTGACTGAAAAGAGAAATGAAAATTGTCTAGCAGCATGTAAATATATTTCAAGGAAAAGGACACCTACAGTGCAGCATTGTTTTAGAAGTATATCCCCATGTTTACTATATGAGACAATGAAATGTTTTTAAACTCCCCATAGAAAGGAATTGGCAAACATACCAACTACCACACTGTGTACAGTAATTACTTACAGCAGCCTACAGTGGTAATGTAGCTCCACAAGATATGAGGGAGGTAACATTCAGGTAATATCAGAACCTGTGCTGAAGTCACACTAAAAATAAGTCATCATTATTATCCAGAAACTGTGGATATAGGATCTGCTTTAGGATAAAAATACAGTTTTAGGTGAAGCCAAGTACATGTTTTCGAATAATAAGGCAAGGCAACTACCTTTACTGTTAGCACTGGGCTGGCCACAAGTAGCTTTAAGTATCTGTCTGTCTTCAAAGGAATTCTAGCATCAGTTGAAACATGCACAAGAAAAAGTCCTAAGAGCAGTACTGATGACATTCTGGAAGATAAATGAGGCATCAGGGAACAAGCAACATGAGTCTGTAATATGAAAATGCAACAAATTATGAGCAAGTACTGTGGAAAGTATATTAACGAAAACATGGTCAAGGAGAAGGTGAGAGTAACGGAGCTCTGTAGATTTCTAGGAAATAGTGGTCTGGCCTTGAGATGCTATTAGGAATATGTAAGATTGATGTATATGAGGGGGGACAATGAGGATGAGTAACTGTCTTTCTAGATGCTGCATGCTTTTACAAATTGCCTTTGATAAAGGTTTTGATACGTAGTGGTCCTGTGTAAGAAGAGTCACGGGTCCAAGAACAAACATTTGAAGAATAAAAGTACTATAGCCAAAGTATTTGCCTAAGGTACTTGTTCTGCTGAAAGGCAAGGATTTTGTTGTTGCTAAATGTATTAGCTCGCAGAAGTTGTTAGCATCAAGAGACACAAAAAAATGGCTTTAAGAAAGAGTCATGGACCAAGCTTTTTGCAAACAAATGTTTCCACCAGCTCACCTCTATGTACCAGCCGTGTGAGCATCCCATCAGAAAAGCTGCATTCCAAGTTGGGTGTTGTGAAGACTGCAGAACTATAGAGGGTGGAGCATGAGTCACTGTTAGTAGCTGACGCTGAACTGGCTTTCATGAACACAATGCACACATCTCTGTGAGATGGGTTCCAGCAATGGGCGATATTATAATATTTGCTTCTTTTCTTGAGATGTGTATGTACTCTTTCTCTCAATGTAACTCTATACTCTAAGTGGGGATTCATGAGTGAAAGAGTTTGTACTCTGGCATTGACCAGGTTGTGAGGACTATGTAATGCATGAAGCTATTTCTTACGAGATGATGGATGAGCTATGTGGCTGGGACAATTTTTTTATAGAGAATTGAGTCATAAACTTAGCAGTTGGCATGAAATGGACAGCAGTTCATATATGAATTGAGAGACATCACTAAGTCCGGTTAGAGAGCCTGCCTGCTTGGCAAACATAAATATCTAATTGAGGGCATGTATGTGACTGGATGATGAATTTAAAGACAATATGTGATACAGTCTTTACCCATCTGACTTCTGGCAGAAGGTGAGAATAGATTTTACTTCTGGTAACAGTCACCCGTAAGACAAGACACACATTTCTGGGAAGTGCCTGGTGAAGGACATGCAGGCAAGAGCTCTGACTAGGGAGCTCCAGGGGTGTTTTGCAAAATACGTGTTTGGCCTGAGATTACTGTACTCAAAAAGTAGTCCTCACTGTGCAGCAGCTGGATTTAACTAAATTGGCATCAACAGGACTTGGAGCACAAAGGCACCTTCTCATGGGTAACGCAAAATGATGGTACAGCACAGTTGGTGTGCTGTACAGACAGGCAGGAGACTGTTGATTTAATGCAAAACAGAAAGGAAGGCAGACAGGAAAAGATCCCAACAGATAAGCAAGGGAGTCCACATGAGCAGATAAGGGAATGCAAAGCTAAACACAGAACAGTAAAATGGGTGAGTGAAGGTCTTCTCGTTGTGCCCAGATTGTCAGGTTTAGATTCGTGCAAAACAATGGCATAAGGCAGCAGTGTAAGATATGGTGGATACTAAGTATTTGAGTAACAAATAAAATTGAAGATACCCCAGGATTTTTGAGCAAAGCTTAGGAAAAGCTGTGTTGACACAGGAGAGACAGAATAAATTAAGAGCAAAATGGAGAGAACACCAGGGTGCAGGAAGCAGGGAGCTACAGTTTGGAAGCCTGTACTCCAACAGCAGCTGATAAAGTAAGAAAAGATTAGTGGACAGTGGAAAAAAATTATTAGACCTGCTTGTTCAGCCTGGGAAATCCTAAATGATCCACAGCTATATTCAGAGAAAAGACTGTGCTGTTACTGTGGCCTTCCTATTGAAAACACCTACATACACAGGGGAAAAAAAAAAAAGAAAATATCATGACGTAAATCAAATGTATTGTAGGCATCTTACATGAAACAATACTAACCTTCCATTTGGACTATTCATTCAGTTTGGTCACTTTATTTCACTTAGGCCATAAATGAAATAGGTGATAGAGAATAGTAATGAGAAGGATCAGAGGCATGGATAGAGTTCCATACATGCAGAGATTAAAAAGATTAGGGTATTTACGTAACAAGAGAGATGAATAAGAGGTGGAATGAAAGAGGTGTATAAATTATTAATGGTTTAGAGAAGGTCAAGGAAGTGCACCGATTTAACTGTCTCAGAACTCAAGAACAAAGGGTTCACAATAAAATCACAGCCTTTCAGTTTTAAACTGATAGCAGAAAATCCTTTCTACACAAATGTGGCATCATTCCCTCAAGATCTGAGGCTATGAACTTCATGGGATTAGTAAAAGGGTCTGACATTTCTTGCTAACTTGATTAATCATCCAATAATATTTGATCTGAATATTTAAGTATCCTTAATGTATTGATCCTTACAAAAGGCTTCTAATGCAGAAAAGTATGATGATTCCACTAATCTACTGAACAGAATTGGCACTGAGGCAACACTAGATGATTTGCCTTGGACCACAGACAGAATCTCATGTAGAGCAAAACTGAATTTTAGATTGGTACTTTAATATGTGGACAATCTTTTTTTTTGCCATTATTTATTTATGTTGGTGTTGCACAGTTGTTCTGATACAGCTGGCTGCACAGCTTCTTAAGAAAGCACTTGGGTCATGTGTCATGGTGTTTTCCATAGTCACGTGCCCAACACCTAATGGACTGACCAGAGGATTTGCACTTAATTTGATTAGTCCTAGTGGAACTGGGCTTACTGAACATGCCCAAATCAATGAGGTTGTGTATACTTGCAAGAAGTGGTGCTTCCCTGAAGCAATGGAAATATTGCTGATTGTCTATGCAGCATATGTTTGGCCATATCTATCGAGGAAAGCTTTGGCTATTTTTCCCTGCCACCTCCAGAATCATTGATCTATCCCAGTCCCTGCTGTTCGCTTTCAGAGGAGCCTTTCACTAACATTTTCTCATTTTTCTGTGACTACCACGTGCTGGGCTGATGGAAAGGAAGTCTGGGCATGGAGCTATTCAGGTGTCTGGCAGCTCCCTCCTCACTTGTGTCTCAGGAATAATAGGAGAAGAGAGTAGACAGACTTGACAGTTGTTTTGACAAGTCATATGTAGTCCATGTTTCTAGATGAGTACTGCCAGTTAACAGTGATGTTTAGTGCGTGACAACTGTAATGTAGCTTGTATTAGAAATATTCAAAGAATGGCTATTACCTGGGATCTACGTTTTCAGGTTATAATCTAACTTCTGCCCATCAGAGGTGAGGAAGGAACTTTATGCATCAGTATGGTATCAAACAGTTCCTTATCAAGGAAGAAAATTGCATGAATTATCTGCCCGTGGCTACTACAGAGGACAGGATAACAGATTCAAACTGTTACTTTGATTAAATGCAAAAAGTCTGAAGTATAAACCAGTTAAAATGCAGCAGTGAGCTATTTGGAAATTACTGGTTCTTCCTTTGAGTGTAGAATGGTACAACTCACCCTTTACAGTGGCATGAAAGACAAACCATGCAAACAGAGTTGTTATTTTGTTAATATCTATTCTATGTCTGTAATCTTGGTTTTGCATAAACCTGTAAATATAAATGCAAATCTTTTCTGAAAAAGCCTGTTAAGATATCTGTGCTCTATTGAGACAACCCCCCCCCCCGAAAAAAATGAAAAAAGCAGCGAAGCAAAACCACACCACAAGATTTTTGCTTCTAGTTCAGAACTGTCACTTTGCTTCCAATAGAAACAGACTAACAAAGGATGCTCAAGGAAAAGGAATTGGCCAAGATTTGCAGCTTCAGTGTCTGAGCTCTGCTATTACACCAACCATAATCTTGTTTCCTAGTAGCCTCTTTTCCTAGTAGCCTCTCTCCACTTGATCTTCGTTTTATTTAATGGCAATACAGAATTTCACTGGTTACCAATGCCAAATAATGGCACACATGGTTCTCTGTGTCCACAGAAAATACCTGAAAAATACATCCTGACTTTGCCTTCATTCTTGTCACAAACTGGGGGTCTATTAAGATGAACATCTGAAATTGCATCACAGGCAGTGGGAGTATGTGTGCTGTACTTGTACATTTATCCTCAGACAAATGGTGGTGCAAGAGAGGAAGGATATTCTGTTCCCTAGTAAATCTGTGTGTCATAGCCGAGATAGGTCCATTTCTCCAGTTATTTTTCACTAGTAATTTCCTAAATTTACTGTAAACAACATTTGCAATTAGGTCCTCAAGTAAACAGTGTTTTAGTCCAAGCTCTTCTTTCCATTACTCCTGTCCTCAAATTATTCCAATTTTAATCTGCAGTGACTTGATTTTTTTTTTCTATTGACAATGCTTCTTTGTTTGAGCCATCATACCACTTAGTTATATGCCATGATCATGAAAGAAAATTTAGGAAGAACTAACCCCAGAACTGATCCTTGAGTAAGTACCATTACGCTCCTTCCACTGTCGAAGTGCCCCTTTCAAACTGTCAGCTACCCAACACTCCATTTCCATTTTTCCTTTACGTCTAACAGTTCCTCTTTTACCTCTTTCTTCTCTGGCATTGTTTAATAACTTCCCACATAGCCCTGTATCATCTATTTTACTGTAGTCAGGACAGAGGACATCTAAGTATTTTCTTTTAAAGCCAGCTCTCTTTAAAAAAAGAATGCTGTCAAGTTTAGTCTGGACTTATCCACCCTTGAATTAATTTTGTATTTATTTCTGTCTATCAGCATCATCTGTTTGAAAGCACTGTGTTCCACTGAGGTCCAAATAGTGCAGTAACTGGATCACTTTTTCTGCCTCACTGCTTTATAAACACAAGCTCAGTAATTGCTGCTACCTGTTCATATGACAATTTGAGACATTTATTGAAAGTATTTCCATGTGAATTCATGTGCTAAGTCTTTCAGGATACCAGCTTGGAAATTGATAGATGCTGTAGAAGGCCCCTCTCTTTTGTTTCTACCTCCTCTGTGGTCAGTACTATCCCACACTTGCATTCCCAATATCCAGCCTTTGCTTCCAGGTCAAAATCAGTGCCCTTTCTGTAGCATGAGAGAGCGTTAATTTAGTTTTGGATCTATACAACTTGTTTTTCACCCTATGTCACTAATCAGGGAAGCTGCTAATCTTGGGGACTTTCAAGACTGTTCCAAAGGATTCACCCCACTGGTGTATTCTCTCATCATATGGTAGTTCTGAGAGCATTTCAGCCAGTTCCTTTGTAATCAAAGATTTGGAAGAAAGTCTTTGCACCAGGAATAACTTCCAATAATTAAAGCCAACACACTTTAGCTTTTTGTCAAAGCCTCTTTGGTGCTCAGTGAATATACATATATACATATATAAATAAAATTAATTCCTCAATTCCTGTGAGTCTCAGCCAGAGGCTTTTGGACTTTTAAATTTTTTTAAGCACCTGTTGGAATTTAAATGGTGTTAAAGTTTTCTTTCAAAGACTTGCCTAACCTACTTTTTTTTTTTATCCATGTATCCATGTCTGCTGTCTTGAGCAAGATTTTTGTTGCTAGCACACCTAAGCGCTTCTGCTCATTCTCGTCTTGGCCTTTTCCGCTCGGAGTCAAACTTTCCTTTATGTTGTTTTCTGTTCTACTCCACTGCTGAAGTGTTATCTGTGGTTTCTTGTGATTTTTAAATGTTTAACTTTTGTCCTGTAACTTCTTTGTTATCTGAAATTGATGTGTGGATAAAAGCAGCTTCCTGCAGTGCTAAAAGGACTGAGCTGTGGGACTGGCTTGTCCTAGAAGGATTTTAGCTCATCAGGCTCAAACTTTGCCTTTACAAGCCCTGTTCTAGTTTTATGAGTTCAGTATCCCCGTTAAAATAAGCAGCTCAAAGCAAGGTAAACCATCAGAACTCTTACTGACTTGGCTGCCTTTGCACTAGCCCTGTAGCACTGGTAGTGCCTTGAACGTCGCACCCCTCTGTCACCAGAATTGATGCATAAACTTTTTCCTACCTTCTGCAATATACATTCACATCTCTTGTACACCTTAGCAGAAGAAACTGGATTGTTTTATTTGCCTTGGTGGCCTGGAGTTCATGTCCCTCACAGAAACATCATTCTTCACTGTGATTTAGCACTTCCATGTGGTGCTATGCTAAGTGACACAAGACCTCTGTTGGTGCACTGGCACACAAAGTGACATGGTGACTAAAATAATAATGTTGTGGGAAAAAATGCAATGTTACAGAACATGAAGTGTCAAGTGCAAGGGGTACCTCATGGTTCTGGGAAATCCCACAGCATAAAAAACACAGATAAGATCTCCACCAAAGTGACTGAATTTCTTTTTTACTCAGAGGGACTGACAGTTGTGAAAAGATGAGGTCTTAGATGATCAAATGGACATTCATAGCATGTGTAAAAGCCTCATATTTGCCAACAAAAAGTCATGATATGCAGGCATTATCCAGGGACAAACATTTCTTTTGGATGTGACTAATTACTACAGGATTTGAAGTGATTGTGGGGTTGTATTATGTGTGAGTATAAACTCAGCATCTCATGCAAGATTAGCAATCAGATCTTTTGGATTTTGCTTTAGAAGACCAATGACCACTGGTCATGAGCACAGATAAATGCCTCAACTACATTTCAAAAGGTTGTTTCAAAAGAAATCACAACTCTATGACTGCTCACTTGATAAATTTCCTATTTCATTATGAACACAGGGTTAACTGAGAGCATCTACATGTTTGGTTCAGATGATGCTGTTCTTTTATGTTTAGGGGTAGAGGGGGAAAAGAAAGAAATATAGCTTTCAGCTGAAGTTTACACTGTAAAAATTATTCTCATTTTGGGACCAATTCTTTATTGATGTGACTCATTAAGAGGACTCCTTTCACAAGTTGGGATTACTCACCCAAGTAAATGAACTAAAATGAAGGCATTATCTTTTAAGGTTAAATGATAAAATCTATGAATTAGACACTTATAATAGAACCATTAACAATTTTTAATTACAGTACAGCTACCAGCCACAGCAGTAGTATATGGTAATACCCACTCATTCCTTTGCCTGCTCTTTCACTGTGACATACATTATGGATTATTTAAGTCCTATTTTTAGATTTAGAATTATGCAGACAGAGAACAACCAAAACTGGAGGTGCTGTATTAACAGCTCACATGTTATTTCAGGTGGTTCGAGCTAAAAAGAAAACAGTAAAAAATAATTATGTCTTGTGGTCAGAAGGGGAGTTTATGAGGCCCAGAGGGACTCAGAGCCAAATGCTGTGTGATGTGCAGCCAGAGAATAGTCTCTGGACTCATTAAATGACATTATAGTCTTAACCATTCCAGTTAGGTGGCAAAAAAGGATTTGGAGGCCTGTGGTGCATCTTAAACAATGAAAAAGTTAGGACGGATTCAGTATATACTGTTCAGGACTGGGAGACTTGTTTGTCCATGCAGCCTACTCAAAAAATGGAGAGATCTGGTTTGGGACCATAGATGACCAAATTAAGTACTGCTACGAACTCTCCATCTACAAACTGTGTGCTGCACATACTGTGGATAATTGATTGCTGCTTTATATAGACTCCTAGGCAGGCTCCTAAGTCCTCTTTGTGCACTGTTATCATATTCCCTAAAGTGTCTGTCTTTCTGTCTGTCTCAGGTAACTGTTTGATTAAGAGTGTATTACAATCTTTCTGTGGAAGGACACTTAAGAACAATGGTATCAGAAAAATATATTCATCTCTGTAAGGATGCTCAAATATTTGGGTAATGAATTTTCTGTTGAACCATTCCTTTGCAAAAATGTGGTCACCTAGTAAAACTAGAACTTTCTGCAGAAATACACTCCTTTTCATGAAGTGTCTTCTGGGTGAAAGCTTTCCAGGTGCAGAGACAAAGACTCAGCTCTCCCATCATCAGTTGATGGCACTTATCTGAGATATGAAAGCCTAACAGTTCAGGAGCATAAGTTGGTTTAATTATCAGCTCTATAGAGCCGTAAGCTATAGTAAAAGCTCTATTACCTTAATTGGCAGGATGTTGATTGGGAGGTGCTTTTTCTTGCATGCTTCTCTTTCAGAATTCCGGCTTCTGAATATTGTGTAAATTAATGATGTTGTAACTTGTGCAGAAAATATACCCACTTCCATGAAATCTGAAGTAAAACACCTGATTTTATCTTGTTTCTAAATACCATCTATTTTAGCTCTGATACAGAAGTTGTTTCCTGTTTTCCATTTTCTCATATGATTTCTCTCTAGTAGATTTGTGTGGGCTTGGAGTCTCAGATGATCCAAATTATTTTTCATTTGTAATGAAATGAGAATATTCTTGCCTTAGCATTATGAAAAAGCTCGTAAAAAGGAATGCATTGAGATATCCTTTTAAGATTTTTCTCAAAAGGTAATAAAGATGGAAAGCAGTTGGAATTTTTATAATAAACTGCGATTTTGTGTGCAAAATGTAAAAAATCCCTGCCCCCGCCTTGTATAAATCAAGGTTGTAACATTTATTAATATCTTCTGAATATACAGGGTCATTTTTTCTGTGGAGGTGTCTTGATATGATTTGCCTTGACACTGTTCTGCTGAGGAATAAATAAGAGAACTGAGAAAACACAGGATGATGGAGAATCTGTACAGCATTTAGAACACACAAGGGAAAACATCTAGTGTATTGAACTTCTAAAAATTCACTTTGAATTGGTGTTTATTTTTTAAGATACAAATTCACCTCTTCTAATTTGGGGCAAATTAAAAAAAAAAATTAACCTCCCCTCCCACAGTTCCTGATACAGCCTTAACCAAGCCTCTCCATTTGCAAATTTCTACACTGAGAGCCTTCATAGCTCTATTTCCTAATTCCTTATTATCTGGCCATCAAAATATCTGTTAAGATCTATGTAATTCCAACTGCAGTGCACTTCAGGATCTGTCTTTTTTGGTTAGGTGAATGGCTAAAAATGATAGAAAAGGAATGTATGTGGGTGTGTTTATCTTCTACATGTGTTGCTGAAATGAAGAATTGATATAAAGATTAACAGACTGATGTTATTGCAAATGAAAATTTGGTACAGCTTTTTGAAATGCAGACCCTTTTGGCTTTGGTTTATGAGATCTGTCAAAACTTTACATTATCTTTAAAACGAATCAAAACATTTTCTACTGAATCATTCTAATATTACTTAGCTCTTTTGCAATACAAAGTAGCTACCAGGACACATGGTCTATAAGGCTAGAAAGAACTGTGTGTTCATCACTGATGGTAGGTAAAACCATTCAAACAATAGCATCCGAATTGTCCTGGGATATTCAGTGCTCAGGCTGTGCCAAGCATCTCTTATCTTCTCACTGTATTTTGGACTGGTAACTGGGAAAAATTGCACAATCACGTGGATCTGGTTTTCTTCTTGTTGCTTAGAAATACATGACATTTTGGAAATAACAGAATTGTAAATTTAAAGCTACTTCCACACAAATGTCACCTGAACAAGCAGTGCTTCTTCAGCAACAGATTGGATTCATACAAATGCCATATTAGGTTTAGGAGTCACAGTCGCATTCAAATGAGATTGAAATTATTTGATTGTTAAATAAACTACTAAATTCAGTGTAATGGTAACAAACAGATTAGTAACCAACATTAGGTGTGCCTCACCCCTTATCCTAGTTTAAAGATAAAAATAGTCACTAATACCATATAAAACAAGAGTTTCACCTCTCATTTTTACTTGATTTCTCCTTTTTTCTATTGAAATATCTCAGCATAATGCCAGTGGATTACTCTCTTTATGGTTTCTCTGTAGAGAAGCAAGTCTCTAAATGTTGCTGATTGTGTTGCAGTATTGCCCTGTGAGCACGTTATCCCATTATTAGAGATGTGGGATAGAATCTGATTACTTCTCACCTTGGGTTGAAATGCTGTAGAATGGATCCAGTCCTGCACTGATAAAAAATAAGTGCATGTAAGTGTTCATGTTCTTCCTCTCAATTCATTATCGGCCACATTTTTAAACTAGAACTTAATTTTATCCAGGTGATTCTGTCCTGTGTTTCTTCAAGTCATTAAGTCTTTCTACATAACCGTGTTCACTCTTGTCTACAGTAACAAAAGCAGGTAAGAAAATGAAAAAACCCATTTTCAGAACTTTACCTTTTCATTTGTTCCATATTGTATATGATATGTTCTATTACTGAGGTACTGTATTGACAAGTTTGTAACTTCTTTTGCTTGTCAATGTAAGGCACAAAGTGATCTATTTTCTGGATAGACGGTACTCCTGAATGGAATGCAATCCAGCAAGCAGGCATCTGACTTTGGAGAAATTTTCAGTTATGTTTTTAAAACAGTGGCCAAGCACAGTGGCCCTGAGCTAAATAGTTAACCTTTGTGTGCCTTTTTTTATCTCTGAAATGAAAATGAAACTGTTTCCTAATTTCTATATAAATTATAATGCTTACATCTACATCAATATTTGTACAGCTTTCTGAGATCTTTAGAAAGAAGTTGCCAGTGTTATTATTATTTTATTACTCTACCTTTTGAATTATGTAACTGTACTACTTTTTACCCTTTGAAAGACGGATTTTACTTTGAGATTTCATAATTGTCTCCTATGACAATCTTGCTTTGAGAATTGATATCTTTAAAAAGAAGAAATTTAACTCTTATTTTAGAGGAAGATTATTTAGAAGATTTTGAATGTTCACGTAAAGAGGTGAATCATTTGTAAACATACCTAAATTTGAATATTAAGTTTGTCTGAAAGAAAGAAACTGCACTGGGATAAAATATGTATCTACAGTTTTAAGTTGCTCTTAATGATTTCTTATTTGGTATATGATTTCCATTAGTTTTTAATTAGTTCTGTGTCATCAAAACTTTCCCATTTTTTTTTCCAAAGGACCCCCTGGTTCATTCAGTGAACAAGATGGTCCTGCCCTGGGGTTTAATCAAAGCTGAGTAGCAGTGAAGGCTGTTCTCTTTGAATAGTCTTTTATTGTGTCAACACTCCTTCTTTTGTTCTATTAGTGATTTTAGCTTTTCATGTCCTGCTCTTTTGTTTCTTTTTTTCAAGGACTGTGGGGTACAGGACAATCCAATTACCAGCCCATAATTCTCTGTTCTTTCAGACATCTCATAGACACTTCCTCAAGGATACCTCAAAGAAGTGAATTTAAAGAAAAAAGCTTAACAAAATAAAAAAGAATGCATGATCTTGGTCGCTCTTGTGTTTTTCTAGCTCTCTCTTCCCAGTGTTAGGGGCTGATTCCTGATCTAGTGTGTAAGAAGTAATGCGTCACTGATTTCGGGGGCAATGAACTAATTGATAAATGTGAAATGTCTAACCTACTCTCTCTTACAAATATTAACCACAGCACAATAAGAATATTGATGTGTAAATAAACAATAAAAGAATAGGAGAGGAAATTGTGATTCTGGAACACTTAAGAGCGGTGGATGTTGTGTACCTTCACTTCAGTGAGGCCTCCCCAGAGAGGCTCACAGAAGAGCTGAAGTGTGGGCTACATGAGCTGGAAATGAGGGGGATTGAAAACTGAGTGAACAGCTGAGCCCTGAGGGTTGTGATCTGTGGCACAAAATCTAGTTGGAGGCCGGTAATAAGCAATGTGTCCCATTGATTAATACTGGATCCAATACCCTCCCTTGAAGTGTTTATATTTTTCTCTTGACCTGCTGGCAACACTCTAATTCAGCCCAAGGAAATGTTACTCTTTTATTTTTGCTGCAAGAGCACACTGCTGGCTTATGTTGAACGTAGGGACGAACAACCCCTTGCACCAATAAATGCTGAAGGCCACCCAGCTGGAAAGCAGCTTGGAAGAAAGAGGCCTGGGAGTGCTGATGGTATCCAAATTGAACATGAGCCAGCTATGTGCCCTTGCCGCAAAAAAAGCTACTTTATTGTTGGGATGCATTAGGCGGGTCAAGGGAGGTGATCCTTCCTCGCTGCTCAGCACTGGTGAGGCCACACCTGAGAGTGCTGTGTCCACTTCTGGGCTCCCCATTACAAGACAGACATGAACATACTGGAGAGAGTCCAAAGAAATGCCATGAAAACTATTAGGAAACTGGAGCATGTCTCCTATGAGTAAGGACTGAGAGAGCTGGGAGTGTTCAGCCATCCTGAAAGCTCATGGGCATCTCACCGATGCATAGAAATAACTGAAGGGAAGGGACAAAGAGGATAGACCCAGGCTCTGTGCAGTGGCACACTGTGACAGGACCAGGACAGAACAGCGCAAACTGAAATATGGGAGTTTCTCTCTGAACATCAGAAACCACTTTTTCCCAGTGGGGGTGACTGAGGACCGGCACAGGTTACGTTATGGTGTCTCACATATTGGAGATATTCAAAAGCTGTCTGGACATGGGCCTTGGCAGCAAACTCTAGGTGTCCCTTCTTGTGCTGGGGGCTTGGGCAAGATGACCTCCAGATGTCCCTTCCAACCTCAACTCTGGCCATCTTTAAGTAAGTGAATGAAAGTAAATTCATTATGAATTAAGTAAATGAAAATTAGCATGAAATACATTGAAAAACGTCGTATCTATGATTTAGGACAAATTCTCAACATAGTATAGGAGATTTTTAGGATTTTCATTAGTGTGCATGAGAAAATGCTGTTATATCTTGAAATGTCACAGAGTAAGTTTACCTCTAAATATGCTGTGACAAATATAATAAAAAAGATTTCCAGACAGATGGATGTCAGAATTAGATATATTCTTGTGTGGAAAATGAGACTGCCCCCGTGTAGACATTTTTGTGAAGAAAATGATAATAAAAATGTGAAAATAATTGAAAACTGAAATACAAATTCAATATACATTACTGGTATTATTAAAACTTCATGCCCTTTAACTCAAAAAGAAGTTTTATAAAATATTATGCTGAACTGTGACAAGACTGAAGTTATTAAAAAGGGCCATAGTAGAAGTACTTCTGCATTAGGAATTGAATGTTTTTTGTGGGAAATATGGACTGAGAATCTCTAGTGATAATAATAGAGTGGACATGTAATAGTACATTTGGACACCCCTGATATCTGAGCACAGTTATGCAGAATAGTTAATTCAAGCAGCACTGTTCTTATTACTAAAGTAGAACACTTAAAAAATTCTAACTCTGCAGATAACAGAATTTATTCCAAAAGTACTCTTTGATGTATAATTAGGTAGATACCATTTTTTTTCCCTGTTAAGGTTCTTAAGATATGTTATCTTGAACTTCAGCTGACTTTATAATGATTTATTGTAGCAAAAGAAATTATATAGTGTAGAAATATTTTTACTGTAGTAAAAAGGTCTGAAACTAGTCTCTTTCTGCTATCCACAATTTTCAGTGAAATCCTTCTGCAAAAGGGAAGTAAGAAATATAGAAATACATTGTTGATATACTCAGAAGTCAAGTGAAAGGACTGGAAACAAATGTTGCATCTGTTTTCTAGAGGAACAGTAGAAGCATAATTTTTCTTCATAAAGGTTACTCACAGCTGATTGGAGTATCACTTTAGAGGATTCCTTCTGTTTTTGTGGGCTTTGTTTTCCCTGATCCTGCCTGTGCCAGAGCAGTTTGTCTGCTAGCAAACCGTATCCAGTAAACCAGCTTGCTTCCCATGAGCTACTCTTGCACCAGTGCACCATCGTTGTCCAGGCCTGGTTCCATGAGGTGTTGGAAGTTGGAAATGAAAATCTGATCCAGTCTCCTATTTTACCTTCTGATTTTCCAGTAGGATTGCATGATTCTTCTCTGTAATGAATGCACATCTCTACACCTCCTAGAAATTTCCATAGAATCATGGAATTGTTAAGGTTGAAAAAGAGCATTTTAGATCATCAAGTCCGGCCATTTAGCTCTGCTTGCCTTGCTTACCTCTGTTGGGTTTATACACTGGATGAGGGTGTGCTAAGCAAGCCCCTACTCCTTTCCCACCCATGTCACCTCTTGATCCTCTTGATCCCATGTCAGGGCACCAGCTACCTGACTGTGCTGCATACTCCATAATTCCTTGAGGAAGATTATGTGTGGTGGAATTTAAGGTTAGAATATGTACACTATTCCTATTGCTGTGTGTTTATGCTAGAAAGAGGAAAAGATGAGAGAAAGTCAACCTGCACTTGTGTGTTGAGGTTTGGACTGCTCCCAGAATGCAGGCTTGGGCCATGGGATTGAGTTGATCATCGTGTAAATTTTGGAAGTTTTGTTGATCTGTGAGACACCCTGACATCTGGTAGAACTAGGACTTCATTTGTTGCCTGTTGAGGAGCCACTTTCACGTGAGGAGAATAGACTGGATGCACTCACAGCACGTGTTTCAGATGGCACATGCTGCTCTGCTCTGTGCCAGCTGGAATTTCCAAAATGTTAGAGGCTTTGTGTTGAAGTACATGGAAAATGTACACAAGTCAAGGAAGGTCAAAGACAGAAATTAATGTGGTGCTCTTTTGCCAGAATGGAAAGGTGTTTCTGACCCAGGCAGATATAATAAAAATTGTTATTCAATCGTCTGCCCTAAAAGTGGGGCAAGATCCATGAAGCAGTTCCTGTCCTAAATAAATAGTTCTGCCTGTATATCTTTGACAAAAAGAGACTCTACTTTGATTTCAAACTCTTCAAAGCATTTCTCTATGCCTACCAGCAGTTTCCTCCTTCAAATAGCACTACTTCATCACAGCCAAGAGTGGATCATCCTCGCAGTAGTGGTAAAGCCATGTGGTGAGAGATAGATGATGTTACTGATTTCAACAGAAGGTGCCAGACTCTGAGTGTTTGAAAAATCTGATAATTATGTCTGGTTTGATACATTAATATGGACTTAGGAAAATAACTTTATGGGCCCATATTACAAAAAAGATTATTTATTCCTTTGTTTCCTAATGCTGTTATGTTTGAAGAAAGTTAGTTTAAAATAATCCCTTGAGAAATCAAGTGCAGCTTTTAAAAAGAGAGACGCAACCTAGTTTTGGTTTGCTCTTTTGTACAGCTTGTTCATTTTGATTGCATCTTGGTATAAATCCTTGTCATTAAGTGCTCATATACCTTACAGGCAGCATTTGATGTTTACTTCTGAATGAATTGGATCCGTTCCAGTAGCAGATACTGTAATAGTTATAATTGACTTTGACAGTGGATTATGTGGAACTGAATGTCCTAAGGCATGCAAGTAAATCACATCAGCCTCAGGTTCTCAGCCATTGTGACTTTTGCTCCTTTGATACTGGTGCTAGATTCCTTTGCTCGTTTGGTGTCACCTGTTTGCCTTCTCTTACCCCTTCTTTCCTTTACACTCCTACCCACTCGCTGACTTAATTTCTTCCTTGAGTCTTAGAATTCAGTGGCCCCTCAAGGAAAGTCAGAAATGACTGACTTCAGGAAAAAAGTAAAGAGGAAGAGAGGCTCCCCTTGTTGTGTTTGCAGGCAGTGCAGTCACAGTGTTGCAGACTAGAACTAGAAAGTGAAACTGTAAGGAAACGTGCTTATTCTTGCTATATTCCATCTCACTTCTGAAAGACTTAATTAATTGAAGGAATCACATGGGACTCTTTATCTGGACATCTGTGCTTTTACCACTTTTTAAATTCAGCATCAGGCCTTCTTCTTTTCTTGAGCCCCATGGGAGTTTCACTTCTTTCACACTTGACAAGTAAGCCCCTGCTGTGTCTCCTCATGTTCTCTTTCAAGAATAAAAAGATGGCATGACTACATCAACTCATTAAATTCCTTCCAACTTCTTCAGAAATCCTTTGATTCATCTTTTTTTGGACAGCCATGATCATATTGATCCATTTTCACCTACAGTTGGTGAACATACTCCTCTGCATGGCCGTACCTGCGTTGTCGTGCTGGTTATGGTTACATCAGTCTCAAACTGGATTGAAAAAGAGTAAAGGCTGCCTTCAAAGGTCTTCAAGTATGTTAATATACTCCCTAATCCAGACTCCAGTTGTGTCAGTGAGGCAGGAAAGTTCAAATGGAAGGAAGAGCACTATCAGTTATGGGTCAAATGACAGAGGAAGAGCAGGCAGTGGAGTATTGCCTATGTTTACCTGAAGCCAACTTCTAGTCTCAGTTGTGCTGCAGCTATAGTACAGATAAATGTTTTTACAAGTGTCCTGGTTTCAAACAGCTGCATAGGCATGAAGGAACTCTCTGATACGTGTGTAAAAAACTCTTCTGTAGCTATTCCTGCCTAATCAGATGCTATGGTTGTATCAGTCCTCTGATCATTTTTGAACCAGTAGTCCTGGAACTCCTCACATCTGTCACTCAGAATGGCATCTGCATCAGCAGAGGAGGAGTAAGTGTCTTTTCAGATTTTGTCACTACACCGTGGCATACCTGCCACTTCTACTGTCAGAGTCCTCAAGTGCCATGAACTGTGAGGGACATCCTTACATCAGCCTTGCCATACTCCACAAACACAAGGAATTGCAATGTGTGTGAAGAGCCCTGGCAGAGTGCCACACAAAACTGTGCTGTTTTATTTGTCCAGGATTAATTTGCAGCTGCGGCAGGGGCCACAAAGGCCAGAGTTTAGCTAATAATGACTGAAGCAAAACCCCCGGTGTCTACTTTGGTAGACAGACATTCAATGAAAAGAGGTTAGAGGAGGCTCAGTGCAGAGGTGACCAGATGAAACATAATAATAGATTATGATGAAACTTAAGCAGATGGGATGATCTCATGGTGTCCTTTGATTTAAAACTTTACAAAGCCATGAAATATCTCTGTGCTGTTCCCTACTGGGATAACTATCTGCCTTTTGCATTTCACTTAATGCAGTGAAAATAGGAAAGGCATACAAGTGCTATGGTAGAGCAGATTTTTTTTTGAATAAATTAAATTTTATTAAGCTAATGGATGGAAACTGTAGATATACTGTGAATTTTTAAGTACAGTGGGACTTCTCTCAATTTTCTCTGCAGATTTTCCAAGGGTAGTATGAATTGCTGAGAACAACTAACTCTGTGCATCAGCAATAGCTTCAATAGCAGATAAACCAGAAATGTTGAAGGCTCAGCCTTTATCACAGCACTGAGAAGGTTGCTTTATTTTAGAACCTGTGCCAGCACTTGAAACACAACATCTCAGAATGACCTTTCTCCATAACCAGTAGTTTACAACCCCTATACCCACAAGGACGAGCTGAGAAACTTTATAATGAAAATGAAAGATATTTGGAAGTTTGCCACTAGGAGAGGAGAGGAATTTATGGGCTGACTTTGGGGGAATACCTCCACATTAAATTTCTCAGCCCTTTAAAACATTTTTTCCACCTATGAAGTAATTACTGAGTATTAGTAATACGTGTAAAATTATTTATTTCAATTGTTTTGGTAATTTTATAATATCCTCTTTTTACTACTGAAAAATGTTAAGATTAAAATAAACCTTCTTCCTCATATCTTACTATAAGATATAGAAGGAACAACTAAAATGGAAAATTAAAAAAATGCAGAAGGGGCTTTTTGTTGAAACGAGAGGAATTTCTGTTTTCTTTTAGTTTTCTTCTAGATTTTTACCTCAATCTTGCAAACTGCTCCGAATAAGCCATGTCCCATGTCAATCCTGAGTCTGATTAATCTCAAGCAGTCTCAACAGGGAGCAGTTTCCTGGATCAAGGTCTTGTTTTTTCCTCTGTGTGCTGTTTTGCTCTGTCGTTTTAGTGTGAGTGATTCCCTAACCATTGGGATTCCTGTAATGGATGCAACTCAGGCTATTACTTGTTTTATTTAGAAATCAAATTGGACGTCTTGGACAGTGAAATTTTTTCTGTATGTTTTGGCACTTCCAACCAAAGCAATAAACCTGGTAAATCTCTTTTGAAATGTTCCTGCGTCAAAACACGTAGAGAAATTCTCTTTTATACAGTTTGATCTTAAAAGAGAATGACAGCAAACCCTTTGATACTGATTTGCAGAATCACGAACAATTTACTGGTTTTGTTACCTTAGGTTGGGGTTTTTCTAGTCTTTTAAATAGGCTTCTTTTAATATATATTGGTTTTAAAGAAACATTATAATTCACTCTAATTAGCTATAGTCCTTGAATGTGTGGAGCAAAAGGTTTTGCATTTTCCATTTGGCTGCTGAAGCTGTAGAAATACTTAATTTCTTCCAAGGATAATAACTAACTGCTTCTGAGTTACCTGACAGTACTTCCTCAGGTAGGACTAAATTTCAGCCATGAGTAAATCAGATATTTATAATAGTCTTGCATATGCAAATATTTCCACTTTTGGGTCATTTGCAGGTGCAAAAGATTAAGGGAGTTAAAAACTTGACTACAAATGGAAGTCTTAACTGAACCTTACACTACCTTTACCAGTATTAATTTTGGCCTGTCTGATAAGAATGTTAGAAAGCATTTAACCCTACAGGTTATTTTAAAATAGAAAAAATCTGTACCATATTTGTGGTATTCTGATCCAGGTTTCTGATTTAGGAATATGTTGGTTTAATTTAAACACATTCCTAATCAGTTTAAAGCAAATTAAAATAATCCTCCTTTAAATGTAGTGGTTTGAACTGAGTTATATGAAGTAGTTTAAAATGCACACTTAATTAAATGGGTGCTACATTTTATAGACATCTCTGTAGGTTTCCATTTAGGTAAAGAAAATTGGCACCAGTACCAGTTAGTTTATGCCAGCACAGATCCCCGAAAAATGCAGCAACTGGAACAAAGTGCAGTTTATTCCATTTTACCTTGGTCATTTAGCTATTTTTCTTGTTCAAGGCCAGACCAATTTTACTCTGTTCTCACATTCCTCACTGAGTGATGCACTTTGACAAGATATTGCACATCAGCTGATGTACAGTGACTGTGCACCTGTCCCAGGCAGATGATAAATTATAAGAATCAACTTAGGTTTTGGCTGAAGAGATGGCCAGGCTAACTTTGGTTACCTCACTATTTGCTATGGTCTAAGAAAACTGACATGGACTGTGGCCATGGGTTGGCTGATGTGCAGTAGCCTGTTCCTTTCTGTAATTTGAGTGCGTAGCAACTTCTGGGGGTTTCCAGATTGGTTTTTTTGTGTACCTCAGTAAATGCCTTTAAAAATTTACCCTAAATTAAATGGAATCTATTTTCTTCTGTTGACATGCACATACCCAAATTAAGTTACACTGCTTTAATCTTTTATCAATCTAGAATACCCCTAAATACTTCTCTTACTTTACATCACTGTAAGTTGTGTGTTTGCACACACCTCTAGGAGTTTGCACTGGTATAACCTACTTGATAGTTACTATAAAACTTGTGTTTTGCCAGTTTTTTAAATCTAAATGAGCAAATAAATAAGTAATTTGATCCAGACATTGTCATAGCTGCCTATAATAACACTTGTGTCACCATTGTGTAAAACCCCACATTACACAGAATTAGTACTTGTAGATGTAAAGAGAATGGAAATTCTGGTTCATGTTTATGCTGTAGCCCTGCACGCAAGGTAACTACTAATGATTAAATCAGGTAATTAATCATTGTTAGAGCAAAACCAACATTGCCATTAAACTGCAGAGCTCATGTGATATGCTTGCCTGCTTTTTTTCCTAGCTGATCCTAGTAACTTACCTATTGCTAAAAATGAATCTCTATACACAACCTTTTGTACCTAGGTCAGTAGCCTGGTTCTCATTTTGTTTTTCTTTCCCTTGGCATTTCAAATACAAAACTCATGGAAAACCTCTTGTTTTGCTCTGCTATTGTTTCCAGCTTGAACACCATGAATGTGCAGAAATCGTGGTTTCCCTAGCAAGTGACTATGATGAGCTTGGAACTGTGTGAACAGCAGCGATAAACAGTTGTTGACTTCTCTGAGGCTTTTTTTTGTGTCAGAATTGAGATGTACCCCACAGTATAGCTCCAAGGTTTTGTTCCAAAGGAAAAAAAAGCTGAGACAGTACTGCATTTTTAATGGCTGAGTCATCTGCCTCTGTCCCAACAGCAGAATCTCATTTTAGGACTCCTCTGAAATTCAAGTTTGTTTCCACTGGTAAGTCTACAGTCTGTATTACTGTAATTTTTATTATTATAGTAGCTGATAACAGTGATTTTTTTATTGTAATTGTTTTTGAGATTGCATGGCACCTTTGATTGAAGGATTTCAAAGTGTTGTAGAACAACATGTTTAATTAACCATCACCTGAGCTTTACCAGCAGCTTTGCTTGCAGTAGATTATGGTCTGTGCACTTAGAGTGGGTCATGAGAAACTGACCTTCTGAAAACATTACTTGGTTACAGTTTTTCTCTTCTGCCCACATATTTGCATTTCTAATGAAGGGAGTGGTGTATCACTTAAGCTCATAAGAAAAAAAACCTCAGGTTTATCATCATTATGGCACACATGGAAGTGATTGCTCTGCCTGTATAATAAAAAGCTCAGTGTGAAGAGACTTTCTTGCATCCTCATAAAGAAAAATTGTACAACTAACATTTGAAATTTATGGAATAACTGCAAATTTTGGTAAATAAATTTATAAGGTGAGGTATTGTGTTGTTCAACACCAAGAAGGAGCTGTCAATGCACCATAAAAAAAAAAGATTCTGTGCACTCCTAAGTTGCAAAACACTGTTACTTATGACATCCCAAGGTATATAAATATGATTCATTTTTAAGGTTCTGTTTATTACAGAATCATCTATTAGCATTTAATGAGAGTACTGTCAAGACTATGTTGGAAATAGTTTATTTTTAAAGGGATGTTGCAATTTTAAACATTCTAAAATTAATAATTCATCTTGCTATTATGTCTTGATCCTGTAACTTGTCCTGTGCATACAACTTTTCTGTCTGAAGGGAATCCCACTCGCTGCAGAACAACCCGTTGGGGGCAGTTGGATTTGTTTGCCTGGGATGCCGCCTGAACGCAGGCCAAGAAACACGATCTTAGCACTCCGGGCTGCTTATCGATCTGGTGGCTGTGTTGGCTGTAAAAAGGGGAAAAAAAAAGTGCTTTTTTTCCTGTAGGCTTTAAGTGTCTGTCTCCCTTGCTGACTGCACCTCTGAAAAGTCAGGTCTTTATCATTGTCCAAGAACAACTGTCTCCTTTTTCTCCTGAAAAGCTCGTGACTACACTAGATGAGGATTTAAGAGAGCTGGGTTCTGTTTTTAGCTCTAATAGTAGCTTGTCAAATCTTGATGAAGCTTTTTGCCTCAATTTTCTAATCTGTAAAATGGGCATAATGATACCAGCATCTTTCTTGTGGTGCTTTGAGATGTACTGATTAGAAATGCTACTATGACCTTTTCTGTAGCTACTATCTCCTCGTAAAAGGCCTGATTCTGTTAGATGTTACCTGAATGGTAATGAGACCTCTTAATGCTTAGTAATGCTTAATATTTAATGTTCAGTCTGTGCTCAGCACTGTGCAGAAGTAGGTCCAAATAATGATTTTTTTTTCTTTTTTTTTTTTTTTCACATCAGGTTTTTCTTTATTTTGCCCCATTACAAGTCTATGTTATATTTTCTATTTAATGTTTTGGAAGTCTTCAGCTAAACTAACAGGAGGGCATTAGTTTTGCATCCCGTTCAAAAGAATTAGGAGTGCAGCTAAGCTGATGCCACCATTGCTTCCAGTGTTAAAATACATATGCTTTCTCATTGTTTGGGGCCAAAATATCCTTGACTCCTCTGCATAACAGTTAATTCTCAGTGCAGCAATGCTCACTAATATGAGTGAGTGTGGGTCTGATGTATGACAGAATGCTTTTCTGCCAAGAAGCCACTCATACCTCCTGCAGCTGCTGTTTTTGCTGTTCAGCCTGGAAGGAATTTTATAGACCTGTTCTTCCTATTCCCTAGAAAAAAACCAAAAACCAACAGTGCTTCAGGAGAGAGAAGAGGCTGAAATTAATTCCAATTAAAAAATGTTGACATATTAACAGGATCCTTTCGATAGCTTCTTGAGGTGAAAAAATACGAATACATGAATATATGTGATTTCTCTCTCTGACACCTCTTATACCCCACCTCCCAGATGTACTTGACATATTAGTTAAGTGCACTTCCTTGGTAGCTTGTTAACATTATAGATCATCCAAGGAAACTTCTTAGTAAGTTTGTACTCCATTTAAGCAAACTGCAGATTGTCCTGCAGTCAGCAAATAAAGCTTCTCAGATAGCTGAAGCAATTAAAAAATTCTAGTACAGAGAAGGTAGAGTGAAATTTCTCCTGTCCTAAGGTAAAGGTACTATTTTATTCCCAGATAATATTGCTTTGTTGACTGCATATGAAAATAATGCTTTTTTATTTTTTCTGAAGTTGTGGGATAAGGTGACCACAGTAAGGAATCCAGTGTTCTACCTACTCCTTATATTTGCAGAGATAAAGTAAGACAGAAAAGGCAGCAATCTGATTAGTTAAAAGTGATTATAATTTGTTTTGGTGTAGGTCAACTGTTGTCTAGAGGATAAGATCAAAAATCTGTTCTACTTTGCTTTCTTTGGTCTTGTGCTGAAAAGGTTTTATTTTTACTACTTGGCCCTTTTCCCAGAGATTCTTGGGAATTTAGCTCAAATTGGAATGCATTTTTCCCAACTGAAGAGTGAATTGTTCTAGGTGTAAAAATTACACTTGCTTTATTAATGATTCCTTTACATGACAGTGTAGACCCTAAAAGCATCAAATCAAGACTCAAGTAATCCTGTTTAGAACTTGGCTGTTTAATGAAGCTGCAGCCTTTGTTGTAGAAGTGCCTAATTTTATGCACCAAGCAAGTGAGATATTTCAGGAGGTTTCCAGAATGATTTCTTTAGGCAACAAATTAATGGCAGGAGTCATGAGAGTCAGCAGCAAGGAATGGAGGCAATCAGTGCAAATATTGAGCAATCTGAAAGGAGCTAATAGCAAGGTTTAGCTCAGAAAATAATACATAGAGGGTGCAAATATTTTCTATGTAACTCACACACAAAGATATAATTCTCTAATCTTAAGAAACTGATTTGTTAGTGGGGAGGGAAGAGAAACAGTCACGTTCAGATTACAGTTTTCCTGAGTTGTGGTGCAATTAATTTTTCAGAATTTCATTCTCAGGTCTCATGTGTGGCCACCTCTGAGCATGCACAAAATCTTCCTTAATTGCTTCTGACTTGTACTTTGGTTTATGTCTTATAAGCTGATCTATTAGGTGGTAACTGATGAGAAGAGGAAGAAAGGGTTATTTTAATTTAAATTAATCTCTTTGTGACAGCAGGGTTTGGCTGAGTGGATCTATTTATTACTAGGACCAACAGGTCAGGTGGCTAAGTGTTTTGGTACTGTTTTATTTAAAACACACTTTAAAATACACACAGCCTGAAATCCTGACTTCATGACTGATTGTATAGCTGGGAGCTTGGATGTTTGGTGAGTTGACCTCCCTACCCAATCTGGAGAGCTCAGCTTGAGACAAGGTTCAGTTTACAAGGTGTTTTAAAATTAGCCGGGACCCACATTGTGGCTACATTGAGATTTGTGAAGGAAATTGACAAATGAAGAGCCCAGGGATAAGTATTGACTTCTTGTTTCAAGAAGGAGTATCTGTGTTCTTGAGCCTGAAAGCCCTTAACAATATCTTGTGAAGTTATCTGTTTCATGGATCATTACATTAGAGAGGCTCCTTATGCCTTAATTTCATGTTTATATTACTGTGCTGATGAATAATTGTATATGGCAATGCCCTTTGTAAGGAAACATCAGCACAAAATGATTTTTTTTAGATTGCAGGCCCATAGGTGGAGATGCTTCTGTAATAGCATGCGACACACATCCTGCTCCCGTAAATGCCAAGTAGCAAAAGCAAGGAGGAGCAGTAGTTTGATGGTCAGAAGGCACATGGGCAGCACCACACAGGGGTACCACAGGTGGCTGACACCGGGGTTGGAGGCAGCCTCGCGCACAGGGCCTGTGCTCTGCGGAGGGAGCCCATTTATAACCCGCCGCAGGAACTCTGCTTCAGCAGAATCTGTGGATTCTCTTGTACAGAAAGATAGGAGCACTAGTGTGACAGCATGGGGAATATGCCCCTCTCAGGACAAGATTTTGTCTTTGTTTTATGAGCATCATTTATGACTGTGACCTTCAATGCAGAGAAAGTATCTAGTTTATGGTAGTGGTGAATGCATCTAGGAAGCAGTAAGAGGCCAATCAAGGCCTCAGCAGATGTTTCCACTGTGGCAGAGTAGAAGGGTTGCTACTAGCAGAATCACTGATTTTTATGTGATCCGTGCTCAGCTGCTGATAAAGAAGGGGAGATGGGGCAGACATGGGAAAATTTCAACCAGATGATGGAGAAAAATGATAGTGCTCCAATGCTGTAAAGGAGACATACCTGCTAAAGAAAAGGAGGTAAGTCCAACATCCTTCTGCAAAGGAAGGGATCAATGCTCCAAAGAAGATGTTTTTCAAATATTTGTGGTTTTTTTTTTTACAAATGTTGCTGTGCTCTAGCACTAGCTAAAATTGGAGTAGGTGTTTCTAGGAAATTCCACTGAATGTTTATTTATTTATTTATTTATTTTAAACATGAACCAGAACAGCTACAGCTAGGTCTAATTCTGGGAAAATGGCCTATCAGCAGACTTGAGTTGGGCCTTACCACTGGTTCCTGGCCCTGGGCTCTAGGACTAAACGATCCCTTGCAGAGGACTTTAGAATGGTTTTCTATATCCAGAAACTTTCTGGAGAGACTGAGAGTAAAGACAGTATTTGGAATCTTGCCAGATTCAGCTGGCTTGGAAATGTGTGGGATGCAACTGTTGGGTTCAATTACTGCAGATTGATGATTCCCTACCAAAGGGACTCAGCCATGGTAAGATAAATAGTAATTTGATTCTCCCTTACATTTTTCCAAAATCTTTAATGGGAAAAATTATATATTTGTATGCAAATATTTCCTGAATCAATAAAGAGCTGAGGCCATAAATAAAAAAGATAGTATGTTCTTGCATTTATTTTTCCATGGGAAAAAGATGTTTCCTCTCCTCTGATATTTTCTTGCATTTCACATCATTTAACAATTTCAGAATGGAATGAGAAGGGAAACCTTAAAGTGATGTTAGAGATGATCAGTTCAGACTTCTCACCATTTGCCTGTCATCCATCTGTCCTGGTCCCCAGAGCATGCTGTTTCTTATTGATGGAAATGGGTATGTTTCCTGCAAGCACTTCAATTAAGACAACATGTTTTCTCTTTATTTGCATTTTTCTCTTTGAGAAGTCAGCACTGTAAATTAATTTTTAACACGTACTAGGAGTTAGCATTAAAGGGGTATTCTTTTAGTTGATATGTTTGTGAAGTATATTTTTTTAAATGGAAATATCCTTTAATAGATTTTAACCATTTTCTAAAGTTTCTATTTTTTTTTTTTTTACTTTTTCACTGGCATCTTTGAAATAAAGTGGCCTGTGCTCCTTCATTGATCAACAGTTAATGTCTTTGAGTCCTAAAGGAGAACTGTGCATTTTGCATTCGTTTGGGAAAACTGAGAGTTTTTTACCTTCATGAAAGGCCTATTTATTCTCCTAGGCAGCTCAAAATATCTGCTAAACTGGATTTTCTGTTTAAGGGCTTAGAGCCCTTAAGTTGGTGTCTCTGCTCGAAAGAACAGTATCTCTGCCCTTTCTATGTTCCTTTCCTGACTGTAGTACCATTTTACCATCTAGTGAGTTCTCTCTGATAAACCTGGTCATAAGTAATAATATTTTGTATTTTTAATTGGTAGCTGCTGGAAAACAGATTCCATTATATGTTCTTGACTTCTTAGCTGTTGTCAAGCTAGCTTGGATTCTGATGATTTACTACCTTGTAGAATCTATGACTTGGTTTCATAAGCTTTGTAGAGAAAAAAATTATGCTGTAAAATCTCTGCTGAAGAAGCAGTTGGAAGGAAAAAAGAAGACATTCAATTTTCTAAGCAAGCACATGTTTTGGGTTTTTAAGAGTGTGATTCTGTCAAACTTCTTGGAGCCGGAGACCTTTAAGTGTATTTAGTACAACTCCACACATATCACTTAGGCAGGCAATGTGTGAATTCTTATTCATAACTGAAGTGTCTGTCATTAGATACTAATTTGTATTATAATGGCACTAGTAGATCAAATTGGTTCCTGGGCTCCTATTGTATTTTCAAGGCTTGTTTTTGTCTTTGTTTTTTGTAGTACTGATGACGCATCCATTTAGGAAAAAGGAATTTTGTTAAAACTTCTTTAGCAGGAAGGAATTTTGGCACCTACATCAATGCTGATAGTAGAGAGCATCTGCACTGTTTGCTGTGATCATGTAGAGAAAGAGTTGACTTAGTTTCTACAGCAGTTATGACTATAATTTCCCTCAATTGCAGTCTACTTTCATTTAATTTGTGCTCAAGGGCCCTTCACATAGAATGATTTCTGCTGGGTGAAAGATCTTGCTACAGCTGAGAGGTCACAATATAATACACTCTATTGATTGTAATGAATACTTGGTATTTGCTGTACGCAGGATGCATGGAGGAATCCCTTTGTAATCCAGAAATAAAAGTAAAATATAGATTGATTGTATCTACGGCTTGAAGTTGAATTAATGGAGGCTTGGTTTCATTTTTTAGTGGTCTGTCACCAGCTTGACTGTGCAAACTCTGTGGTTTTTAAGTTTACCTTTGTGTAACAGCCTTTTTGTGGTGTTATTGTTGCCTGATGTACATGTAACCAAAGGCCTGCAGAGGAACTTTCTGAGTCCTTTCCCAAAATCTGGAAAACAGATTATTTAATGTAATTTGAGAAGCAGGATTATAGCTCTCATAAAAGAAAAAGTATTTCCTAATTCTAACATGAACACAATCTTTCCTAGCAGGCAATGAATAAAAATAAATCAGTTCTCTTTGGGAAAGAAATCAGTTTACAGGTGTCTTCCCAAAAGACAGAGGAGGATGAGGACAAGGCTATTAATTCCTCTCCTTTCTTCCTTTGTTCCCACGACTTATTGGACCATCTATGTGTTTCCTGTCTGCACAAGTCACAGGCTGTCAGATTGTTCCCAGGTAAAAAAACCACAGCTACTGCTTTCAATTCCCTTCTCTATGCATTTGTCAAAGAAGGAAAAGTTGCATTTGTGAGAGTCAGGGCAGGCTGCAGGTGGTGAAAAGCATTCTTAGTGCTGCAGTATTCCTTACACTGAGCAGTACAGCTGGAGACAACACTTCCAGTTTTGTTTGTAGGTCCTGGCAGCACTTGGTGAAGGAGAAACAACCGTGCTGTGAGATCTAGAGAACAGGCCCTTATATACATATATGATAGCTGGCCGTTGTGCTGCATCATACTGCTTGATACGATTAATGTGGCCATCTCATGAAACAGGGGATTTCTTTCCCTTTTTGAGTTCAGTTGCCCTACATAAAACCCATTTGTATATTTGGGAGTTAATATGCTAAAGAAAACACAATTAGGTATATTTTTTAATTAAAATCCAATAAAGTCCTACTTAAAAAGGAGGAGAAGGACTGCAATAAAACCTCAAAACCCATATCCAGCCAACCTGGGACAAATCTATAATTATATAAATTATGCCAAATTGTTGACTTCAGAGTCATGGTACATCTGCACGCTATGGTGGAATTTGTCTCAGATGATTTACCACATCAAATTAGACTTGATATCAATCTGCTCTACAAACTTGTCTCTGAATGTGGCCAGCACCAGATGTTTCAGAGGAGAGGTGGAAGGAACCACCTGCATCACATGGAAATGAAGCTAATGTGTTCTTTGCATTAGGTGCGCTTCTGAGTAGTGGATAGATACAGATCTAAGTCTGAAAGCAGAAAATGTATTATTATTATTATCATCATCATCACAAAGTTTATGGCAACTGGGTGTTTTTGCTGGTTTTATACATGTAAGTTTGCTTATAGTTTTAATCAAAACTCTTTAATTTAAAACGGTTTCAGTATCAGTAAGTCTTTCATCTGCGGCAAGAAGATACAGCTGTATCTCCAGAGAAACCGTATTTGTGACATTAGCCCCCCAACAATCAGCATTAGGAGAGGAAGTGACAAATTTTGGAGCTGTTTTTAATGGGATCTCATATGCAGGAAGAAGGTTTGCGTTTATTAATTTAATGTTTTACAATGGCTGTAATGCATAATGAAACCCTTTCTAGACTTTCTGAACCTTCTGCAGCAGTCCTTCTTATTTTCATGCTCATCAGAATTAATATGAATTCAGTTTGACTATTGAGTTTCAAAGTGCATTTCCTATGATTATGGTTTAGGTCAGGATGGATGGAACTCAGATATCAAATACCATGCAATTAATAGAAGTGTATGATGAAGTTTGGGTAGTCATTGTCTCTGTGAAAGAGTGATTCTTAATGCATAGAAAATAACAAAAAGTTACAGAAATGGCATTGTTTTTACTTCCAGTTTAGCTGCTTACCTGAGCAGGAGTTGTAAATGGTAGGAGTAGCGCATTAAGTGTGCTGGTGTGGGCTGCATGATCTCAGAGCTCAAGGTCAGGTTGTCCCAGAGGAACAGCTGTGCTGCAGTCTCTTTGGACTGAGATGAATGACTGTTATGAGGTGGAGAGTATTTTCCAGATTGTTTGAAGTTTGTGGCTGAAGGACTGTTGTGAGCTTTTGCTCTTTCAGTGTTTTAGTAAGTTGCTGGGTAAATGCTCTTGGCTAAATTAGTTCTGCTATTTCTGTCAGTTATAATTCTCTTTTCATTACAACTGTCTAGCTGTGCTTTACCTGACAAAGTTACATCCTTAAAAACTACATAGCAGCACACAGAATGTCAACCTATTTACACAAGCAATATCAGCTCAATAGCCCAAGACACCTAATATTTTTCATTTATAGAGTGGAGAAAAAAAAAGCATCTTAGAATTTGAATAAGTAAAAATAACCACCATATGAGGTGTACAGAATTGAAAATTGAAAAAAAAGACAGAAAAACAAGCCAAAGAATATCAGCTAGAATGGCAGAGCTGAGACTGATTCTTTTCCTCTCTTTCCCTGTGCATTGAGAGCAAACTGATAACAGCAGAAACCACATAGCCCAATGGAGCTTCTCTCATGTCACCAAAGGCAGGCTGGCTGCTAGCACTGCCTGGATTTCATGGTTGATGTGACCTTGGCAGTGACAGTGTGTTGCCACAAGTGCTAAGGGATCATAGCTCATCAAACTCAAGAGATGGTGCTATCTCAGGATTTTCAGCCTGCTCTGAAATCATTGGAAAGACTTGTATTGGCTCTAGTGGCTTTAGACCATGTTATAACAACATGAGGAGTTTCCTTATCTTGTGTCTTAATGGTTTTTAAAGAGAGAATTAGCAGTATTAGCTAGGAAGGACCTAGCTCCCATGTCTGGCACGTGATTTGTACATTGCGACTCTGAGTTCATAAATTGGTGTGTATGACAGTCTTCAACAATTACTGGAAAAATAAAAGTCTCACTAATACCTAGTTCTAACTTGTTTTTAGTTCTTAATGATTCCTAAGGTGGTTAAACTGAGACATGTACAACAAAACTCCTCTGAAACTTCAAGGAAAGATAATAATATTTATATTTGGCTTAAAAAAAAGGAAAAAAATAATTGTATTGATGCTTTTCCCCCTTAATGTTTATACTGCCATTTCTTTAGTTGGTTTTTGACTGTTGGATATATTTCTAACCAACTTACATAAAACTAAGAACAGAAAGACTGATCCTCCTTTCAAGAGGCTTTTTTTCATGCTTCTTTCTTTTTTTTCACATTGGGAAAACGAAGTCTGGTTTTCAGTTGTTATGTTGGAAGACGTGATTTGGGTCAAACTTAATGATGGCCTTGTGGCTGCACAGGAATCACATCTTACCTTACATCTAGTCTGATTTTTTTAAACTCAAGGTTTCTGTTGTTTTTGATTCTGATCATTAGGAAACCCTTCCCCAGAGATGTCAGAAAAGGCCTTCTGTTTTTCTCTCATATATTTCCTCAAAACTGCCTATTTTAAAGCAATATCCCCATAGAACTCTGGCAATATACTGGCTACAGAGGTAATGGGCTAATGTACAGAAAAATAAATGTTTGTGGCTCTTGTTTTATGGTCAGCAAATGTTCTTGTGTGTGTTCTTGTCTCAGATTATAAGCAAGGATGCAACTGATAGGTAAAGATGGGATGGTATAGAGACATGATGTTACTGATGTATAATGAAGACAGAATATGAATTGCTTCAAAGTTAAACATTTCTGAGATGTGTAAGAGAGGTGTTGAATTTTTGCTTATTGGAGATTTGTCACATGTTGAGTTCTTCAGTGTAAAAGTCCTATATAAATAGAGGAAAATAAGATGGACTGTTTTGTGTTGGTGAAGATTGAAAGTTATTTTCTTTCTCATTCATATTGTAGTTTGCATTACAAAATCCAGTCAAAGTACAGTGGGCTTGAATTACCTATGAAACCGAAGTCATTCATCATGGAACAGAATAATCTTAATCATATTCTGCTGGAATAGAAAATTAGTCCTTTAACACGATGAAGGCCTACACTACCTAAGTCTTTGAAGGAAGAGACCTCTTTCAACTCACAACTAATGAAAAGAGTTGAGCCCTATCTGTGGGCTAGTTGGTCTTCCATTGCTGTGATCTGTGGCCCAAGGTTTTCACACAAACACTTAAGGGTAGCAGACCTGCCAAACAGCAGGTGGCCTGGTGCAAGATGCTTGAGTCCCGATAAAAACTTAAATCTTTCCAGGCCTGCAATATCTGATGCATTAATCTGCACATAATGAGACAAATCTTTATTATCTCACACAATAGAGCTGAAACGTAAATAAATACGGCTTCAAACCTCCCCATCCCCCTTTTACGAAGTAAGCTTTATTCTTACACAGAAATGAGGAAAGTCATTTATTGCTGGCTTGGATACAATGCTCTTGTTATCAGGCTAGAGTCATAGCTGCAATAGCAGAGTGTAGTAGAAATGCATGGAAATATTAACTTCCAAATTAAGCACAGTATTTGTAAGCTGCAGTTGGGAGCAGAGGATTTTTAATAAGAAGTCTTGACAACACTTAAATGAATTGTTTTTGTCCCGGTAAAAAGTGTGGCCTTGATAAATTTCTGCTACTGAAAAGCAAGTTAATTTCCCCTGTTCAATTCTTCTTTTAGTGGCTGTTATACATCATAGGAACTAATTTATGGGGGAAAGCACTGCGCGGGAATTGATGATTATTTTAAGAACAGATCAGCACAAAACTACTCACATGAGTAAAGAAGGCTGGGATTTGGTTCCCCATTCATACTCCACAAATGCTATTACCAGATGCTTCAGCAGCTGGAATCAGTTCCCCCCATCTTTGTGGCACATAAGAATGTAGTGTAACCCAAGGGTTTGCACTTCATTCTAATACTGCTGGCTCATGAGAGTGCTGACATTGGTTTTGTGTTCTGACACAACACATTAAAAAAAAAAATCAACAGCACTGGTTTACCAGTTTTAAACAGGTTAACTCTTAAACCTGTATCTGTTTGCAGTAGGAAGCAGGTACCATTAGAATCTCATGCTGCAGCTGCTTATCACCCCCCTTTGTGGTGTGAGATGCTATCACTCATTCAGGGCTGCCAGCAATGCCTAACCCTCTTCTATCGAAATGAATCCAGTCAATCTACATTTACAATGTAAACTGTTTATGTTCAGGTGGGTGTTGTGGCCAAAGCAGGCTAGGGAATGCATAAACAAGTAGATACAGGGTACCCTCCACAAGCAAGGCACAATCTGCTTGTTTCTTTCTACTGGAATCTGTTATCATGACCACATTACTATCCTTTCCTAATAAAAGCTGATGCTTTTCCACCCAGTTTTCCCATCTCAGTATAGCAACTTCAGGAAAAACGAATCCAGGTGGAAGTCTATGAAGCATCCACTTTTTTCTGGAAAAAAGTCCTTATGGACTGATACCTGCAAAACCACATGGCTGCATGGGAAGTAAATGTTAACTGATCTTTGTTAGAACTATCACAGTCACCATGGCAGTTTTTCTCCAGTGTGTTTGGTTGTGATTTGAAAATGGCACTGCCACAGGAAAGACAGAGGGATCAGAAATTCTGCTATCTTTCAGTGGAACACCTGCCCTATTCATGACTCCAGACTACGGAGAAGTGCTGGGGGAAAGCACAGAACAGATAACTGGAGAAGAATAGATCATTGCTGTAAAGATGGAGGTTTTTTCAAATGTTGTATATGTTGAAGGCTTTGTAAACAGTCCCTGGGCAGGTGTAATTCTGATGGCTGGCTCCAAAAGGGCTGGCCCAGGCTGCTACAATTATGCAGACTTTGCAGATTCAGCCTCTGCAAAAGTCTGTGGTCTTCTGAACACACAAAATTCCCAGACCAGTCAACAATTTCAAGAGCAGCATTTGGCCTCATGCTGTCAGCTTCAGTAATTATGCTGTTCAATTAAATTCAAGTGGGAAAGTCACCTAGGCAATTTTGAAAAATCATAACTCTAATGAATAAGAAGGAGGAAACAAGCATATGTTTATATATATATAAAAATATATAGTGTACATACATACTGTAGTGTATGTTGAATGTTATGCTACTAAGAACAATTCCATTTTCCCAAGCTGTTGGGCTATGCTCATCCCTGTGGCACATGAGAGCCTTCCATTAGTGCATTAATCCATGTACCTTACACATCTCTAACACACTTATCCTCAGATTCTTCTAGGAGGAGAACCTTGTCCAATTAGATCTCTTATTTTCATGGACCTGAGGGATTTTATTTATTTGTTTGCTCTTTCAGTTTACATGCTCCTACGTAAATATGTAGATAAGGGAAGATCAGAGGATTTTGCCTTGCACTGGAAGCAGAAGATACAAAGGTCTGCCAAAGGCTCATTAATCCACAACTGATCCTGAGGTTTCCAACTTATCCTCTGTTGCTTTGTCATATGAAGCCTTACACAGGGCACTTGGAGTGCAGAAGGAGTATGCCCTGGATGCCAGCCAAATGAAAGAAGACAGCTGAGGGGTAAGTGCTAATGCTGCTGAGGGCTGTGGGATCTGAAAATAGAAGGAAAATAATTGCTGCTGAAGTGAATTTTCCAGCATACATGTGAGAATATGAGGATAGAGCCAAATAGGTTCAGAAAGGGTTTTCAGTAACACCTGCCTGAAACTCAGCCTCTGTCAGGCACAGAGGGTCTGTCTTTATTTATATCAACCATTCAACCACTTTAATGCAACATCTACTCCTCCATAACCCTGTTTGGACTCTCTCCCCCTCTCTGTGTAATTTTTTGGCTCCTGCATAGCAAAATTATTCTGACTTTCATCTCTAACTCATCAGAATTCTGATGCTGGTGTCAGTGTTTTCCATAATGCCCGACCCAGGGTAAGATGAGGAGCAGCACAATTATTAGACCTCTTTCTCTCCTATTCTGTTTTAAAAGTATCACTTCTTTTTGACATTACCTAAGATGTGTCCTAGGCAAACACCCTGTCCTACCTTTATTTACGTGTAGTTCACAGCATTTTGTGCTGCGCTGACAGCTTTTAAAGGCGAATTATTTATTCTCTCAGGTGTCAGAGAAATCTGGGGTCTCTGCCTAGTGCTAGGCAGTTACACAAAACATGATTGCTCTGATGAATAGGATAATCAGCTTTTAGGAGTGTGTGACCACCAGTGGAGTGCATGGACTTGCATGCCAGCTTTTAAAAAGAGTGAGTTAGCAGCTGGTCAGTTTGACTCTGGTGCACTACAGGGCAGGTAGGTAATCTGACAGACCCGGCATGGTGAGACAGCAAAGGGCAGGACAGCAGTGAGAAGACTGAGGAGGTCTAAAAAATTATATCTGACATATACAGATACAACCATATGAACTCTTCCTTCCTCTGCTGCAACTCATCATGATGCCCTTTTGGAAGGGTTTCTCCAGTTGGCAGAAGATTGCTAGTTCATTTGGGAGAACTCCATCATGAAGCTGGAGGGATTTTGAACCAAAAACACCAGAACAACCCACATAATCACACTTTTCCCTCCCAGCTGATGTAGACTAGCCCTTAGCCAGAATGACTGGGTGGACAACTTTGTTCTGCTGGTTTGATCTAGTTCCCTGATCTTAAAAGCCAACTAGCTTGAGTTGAAAGCCTTTGTCACACAGATGGTAAAAGGGAAGTTTGGGTTATATACAGAAAATGGAGATTTTTGAGCTACAACTTTATTTAATTGTGATATAAAGACAAGTTCTTTTCCCCACTGTATACAGCCTGAAAGAGTCTTACACAGAAGACCGTCTTTTACCACTGTGATCTCTGTTACAGAATAAGGAGCTTTGGCGGGAAGGGAATGAGACCCTGGCCACTTTCACTATACAGGTTCTGGACCAGGCTTCTAAACAGAGAAAAAGTTCAAGGTTTTATCAGCAGCATTTTTCCTGGCATGTTTTGTCAGCTGTGAGTTATTTCTCTTACTTCTCTCAGCTGGTGAGAACTGATTTATGAAAGAAGTACAGCTAGATTTAGGTAGTACTGGACTCAAACAAGTATACACTGACTTTCATAAAGTTTATGATATGAGCTTGGTGCTCCACTGACTTGGTAAATGGAGATTTGGTTCACATCTAATTCACATCTTCCCAGTAATTTTACTTTACTCATTCTTGACTATCCTTAGTAAGTCAGTATCTTGTATGTACATATATAACAGGTAAATGCTATCTGTGTCAGACATGAGACACTTGCCTTCCCTCAGAATCATTATAATGAGATTATTTGCCCTCAATGTAACATATGATGATCTTGAAATATCCTAACCATATAATTTCATGCAATTTAGTCAATAAGACATAGTTTATTTTGATATAATTTATTTTCAAGCAGTCAATTATTAAAATCTGTTAGAGAATACATTTAGATCAGTTTTAGCAGTTATTTCTCTTCCATACTCCACAAAAGATTTAAAACATTCAAGTATCTCATTTCATTTGTACTGCTTGCTTGACAGATAATGCACTTTTTGTAAACATGTTTTTCTTTTATCAACACTTGGAATTGACTGGGAATCAACAGAACAGAATTGGCTGCCAAGGCCTCATGTGAGCCACAGCTCCTGAGAGCTTGTGCTTTGAATGTGTATCTGCTCTCCTTCAGAATCAGCGGGGTCACTAGAGTCCCCATAACACAGGGCCATATACTTTCTTTTACCTCTTCTGAGTGTGTAGGAATGCCAGTCGAATGACATTTCCTGAGGGATGTAGTGATCAGAGGATACATGTCCAGTTAGGCTCCCAGGCACTCACCAGCTGCAGCTGGTGCTGCAGTGTTTTCTTTGCTATGAGGGAGAAGAAACGTGGTCTGCTGGCAACCGCAGCCTGAAGGATGTCCTTGGGACATTCCCCCAGATGTTTCTATTACTGTAAGGTTGGTTGCTACCTGCATAAAGTCTTTTTGGTGTCTGGGATCAGGATCTCCCTTTCTCATGCTTGGACTAGATGATCTGAGACTGACTTTTTCAAGCTTGATAATTCAATGATTCTAATTGATTGAAATGGGCTCTCTGTGTGCTCCTGGAAGTACAGGCAGTCTGTGTTTCTACAAAAATACAAGGTTTGAACAGTTAACAGAAGAGCTCAAAAAAAAAATCTAGGTTTTTTTTTATTTTCTTGAACCCTGTAGAGATAGTGAAAAAAATGGAAAAGGAAAAAGGTGTTCTACTCTACTGACTTGAAACATATATGGGCATGATTTTCATGAGCTTACTAATGTGACTGTCATGTCTTTTACACAAAAATCATCATTTGCATTTTCCATTTAAGAACATTATATTCTTTGTAAGCTTACTTGAATCCTGTAAAGAGAGCTTGACAGTTCCTAAAGAGAAAAAAGACCACATTATTATTTTGTCACTTGTAGAAATGCTAATGGCAGGATATGAAGGACAGCGTAATTACAGTGTTGCTCTAGTGATTCTTCAGTAAATGTTTTCTCAGTACTTTAATTATAAACTACATATTTCAGCAGTTTAACTTTCTAAATTCTCAGTCAAACACCCTTTGGGTTTCATTCACACTTTGTGGTGCTTGTTGGTGTAAAAAAGCCTCATCTACTCAACAGCGAAGTCCCGTGCAGTTGGGAGCATCCACATCTATGGAGGACAGCTGGGCTGAAGAGAAGGGGCAAAGAAGGAACTGTCTTTTTCTGCCTAAGAACTAAACTGTTGTTGAGAAATAGGTGCACTGAAGTAAACAGGAGTGATAAAATCCTTGGAAGAGAAGCCAGGGAGAGGGTTAGGCATATATCAAGCAAATTTGACAGGCCAAGCCAAAAATCTGCAGAATATGTAAATGAAATCAGATGAGGTCAAAGGACAGCAAGAATAAGAGATTTCTGCAACTCTCTAGACAGCTTTATAGAGACCTGCTACCTCAGCATATCTGAATTTTGGGAAGGAAACTTAACAGAGGGAAAGAATAAAGCCTTCAAAATAACATCTTCTTAGATGCTTGTCCAGCAGGCAGAATTCTCCATATTCTAGAAAACTATTTTTTAGTTATTGAATCCATTTGCAAAGCTTTGGTTGAGGAAATTTACTTTTCAGGCAATGTATACTGAAATTCCATTGGGATTTATATGCAATATTTTTAGACTCATGCCTATGAATTTATGAATAAGAGCTGACTTACTATGTGACCAAATACTTTCCTGAAGCAGGGCCAAGAGAAGGGACAGATAGTTCTGTTATGCTCCTTAAGAAATAAATCTAAAAGCAGATAATATCATGTAACAACACTGCAAACTTCTCAAAACTGGAAAGCACAAATCCAATGATTAGCAAGATTCCTTTGTTCAGAGAACAGCAATTTGAGAAGCCTGATCTGTAAAGCCTCAAAGACCTCATTAGGAGCTTGTAATCCTTAGTTTGTTTATGTACTGTTATAAGGGTACACTGACAGTCTTGCCTCAAGAGCTGCTTGTCCTTGGTGGGGAAGAATATGAAGCTCAGAATCTTAACTTTTGTGATAAGATAGTGTGTTGTGATTGATTTCAGTAATGATGACATAGGAGCTGGGGAGGGGGATTGAGGGAGGGAGCAAACTCATGCAGTTCTGGAATATTTTGCAATGGTTTTAAAATAAGAATGGGTAGTACCTTGATTTCCTCTTGTTACTGTCTGTCGCCAAGCCCTCCCTTGCTCACCCATCTTTCTACTTCAAGCAAAGGATTTTTGAAAGTGGGAGGTCTCAGAACAGTTCAAATATTTCATTTCCTATAAAAATATTATTTTTGCTCCTTGACAAGGGAGGTAAAGCTGGTTTCATTCTGAGAAACCACAAAATTCATGGGAAAGCTGAATATATATCATCTTTGGTAACATTCATTTTCTCAGGACTGTGCTACAGCTGGTTTTTGCTTTTTTGGTTTTCTCCCCCTTCATCCTCCTGCTGTGAGATGCAGTGCTCTACTGTGGAAATAGCATTTATGTGCCCGTATGTGAGGAAGTAGCCAGCATTCAAAAAATCTTAACAAAGATTTATGAGGCAAATTATGTTGTTTGTTAAATTCCCAGATGGAAAATCAGAAACTCTGACATGGTGAATAGAGAGGGTATCAGCAAAAAGCTGTGATTCAGGCAAATAGAAAGCCTCATGGTTTAATTCAAGATGAGTTAGTGTTCTCTTTCACCAATAGCAAAAAAGGTGTTTTGTGTTGCATGTGTCCCACCTGCTGACACCCTTCCTGGAGTCCTGCATTCTCTGTTTTTGTTCATTTGCTGCTGGTATAGGAAGTAGGTGGCTTAGGGAGGGGCAGTACCTACCTAGTGGATATATAATACTGATAACAGAAAGTATATGCTGCCACTAATTGTTGCAATGCAGTTGATTTCAGTCTAGGAATTAGTAAGCTTCGGGAGAAAAACTGGGGAGGTGGGTCTTGTCAAAAGAGAGATTCACAGGCTGTCAGAAGCTTGCAGTACAGGGTTCAAAAGTGTTAAATCCCTCCCTCCTCTCCTCTCTTTGCCAGACCTTTAGGTCCTCCCAGGCTCACAAGGGTGGCAGCACTGATGTTCATCCTGGGTGAGACAAGGAGAGCATCCAGCTAAGTGGGAGGCAGAGCCGCCCCAGTTCCTCCAGCTGTTTGCTGCTGGGGCAGGGGAGCTGATCTGCCACTACTACCCCAGGCTTACATGGGCAGGAATCAGGAGCAGAAACACAGTCAGCACTGAACAGAGGCACCATGGCAGTACTATTAATTTCCTAATTATGTGGAGCTGCGTATTTTTGAATCGTGATACCGCTGTGTCAACAAGTGCTGCTTGTCACTCAGGTCTTTGCGCTGTGACTCACTGTTGCCTCATGAAGCACAGGGGAGCTGAAAGGCAGTGTTATCTGACAATTTCTCATTTCCAATATTTTGTTTTCAGTAACATTGTCAATGTTTCTGAAAATGAAATTATTCTTTAGTTCAAAGGTTTTCCTTTTAAGTGCTGCATATTGTGTTTCAAGTAAAAATGGTATTCACCAGCAAGCAGGCCTTTAACTAACCAAGATGCTTCTGGAAATGCTGACCTACCGCTTCTATGTACTAATAAGAAATAATAATGTTTTCTTTGCAGGAATTCCAGCTGTTATAGGGAATGATGCTGCAGAAGGACTGCTTATTTTGGAGCATTTCTATTCCAGTGGTGCAATGGCGAGTAAATCAACAGGTTTCAACAATCTGTATTTGTTAGTCTAGCCCAGCAGTGACAGGTGGGTAAACTGCATTTCTCATTGACCTGTCGGTTCCTGCTCTGCTCCCTCCTATAGACAATGGTGTTGCATCTCAAGTAAACAGAAAATTTAAACACTGAAAAGCAAACAAGTCAGTGCCATTGCAGGTGGGAGGCATTACTGGTCCAGACAGCTACAGACAGTGGCTTTTTTTGGCTCTGTTTCTCTGTGAATTGAATCCAGGGTGCTTAACACGTATGGAGTTACCCACAAGTTTACAGTATGTGGGCAGCAAATGACAACCTGCTGCTGTATTTTATTGCTGCTATATTTTATTACTGCTGTGTGCTCTGTATTTTCTCCATGGTATCTACTTTAACCTAATAATAGCTATTAAATCATAATACCATCAGGTAACAAGACCTTTTTAGAAGGCTGAATGGAATGGCAATTTGGCATAATATGGATGACTCTCCTAAAGTTGTTTCTTTTTCTCTTCTTACTCCACTGGGAAATGTCCATTGTAAGTAGAAAACTTCCAAGTACTTTTCATTTGATGAATCCATAATTATTGCCCACTTGTTTCACACTGCTGTGCTTCAAAGTGACAATAACTGAACTTGTATAACAAAAGAGTTTAATTAGAATTTTATAGAAAAAAAATTGGAATATTTTAAAGCTTGGGTATACAGTATGAGGAGGTTCTCTACCTTTGTATACTCTGATAAAGTTTCTCAGTGTTCAGAGCTGCAGCGGTATGAAGACACTAATGGAGCAGAATCTCTGTTATGACTAAGAGGAAAAGAGGCTGAGAATTCTTCTCTTCCTGTGATGCAGGTGAAAGTGTTACAATACAAGCTGCAGTAAAGGACAAGACTAGAGATAAATGCAGTATTTGAGAGAGAAGGCAAGGCATTATAAAAAAGACCTGAACCACCTGGTGCTGTATCTGTTCAGCAGAGCTTTTAAAAAGTGCACTAATGGCCCATTTTATCTATCACCCCAAGTCAATGAAAAACACCCATTGACTTAAATAGGCATTGGATCAAATGCTGAGCTTTTACAAATAATTCTGCTCAGTATACTGAAGATACCAGTATTTCTCTTCAGACTGAATGCTGCTCCCTCCATTATGTGCCATGACTTCAAAAAATAAACAAGCATTCCCCTTTTCCTGCCTACATGAACTGAAGCCATGGTGTTCCCACCACTACTCCCAAACCAGCTGGCAGATGTTGAAGAAGTTTTTAAGATTGAAGCAGTAGTCTGGACCCAGAAAGCACTGCTGGGTGGGAAAACCATGTGTAAAATATGTCTTTGTTGTATATCATCTTACTGGAGCCCAATTGGTGGCTTTGGAAACCTTTGGACTTCTGAAGGTCTGTTTTCACTTCCTGCCCTCAGGCTGTTATGCTATTTGTCCCCCAAACTGCCGCAATCCACGCTTCCCAAGGAATCTCTTTTAAGTGCAATGGCAAAAAGGGTGACCACTCTTCAGTCCAGCGCACTACCCCCTAACATAGCTTGTTTTGCTCAACTGTTTGAACCATTACTTGATTTTTTTCCTTAGCGGTAGGGCCATTGTTAGTTTTCTTTGCTACTATTGCCCACTTTGAGCTGTAAAAAACTGCATAGTATTGAAACCCTCAGCAATACGTTTTATCATCAGAAACCTGTCCAAAAGTCTGTAACAGCCAATGAAGAACAAATAAGATGGTGGCTGGGAACATAACTGGATTCTCTCCAACCTGCTGTGCTACTATTACTACCACTAGCAATAATAGTAATAGCAATAGAAAAATCCTAGTTCAATTTCTTGGCATTCTCTTGTCTCAGATAAAAGCATGATGATATCAAAGAGCATAAGCTGGTTCTGGAGGGCATGAATTAAGCCACTGGAATGTATCCTACAGCTAAGCATCCACTTTTTAAGTTAGTACAGATACCACCTTACCTCATGTAGACAATGAAAAACTCACACTGAAGACTCAGTAAGACAGGAGTAGCTTACTGAGGTAAAAAAGGAACTGTCTAGACTTTAAGTGTTAGGAGGTTTGTGTATTATCTGTGATGATCTCCTAGCAAAGTATTAGTACCTGCACGGTACTGCCTTTTGGGAGACTGAGCATTTTGTACGTTTTTATGTTTATATCAGCTCAGGACTGATAAGAACAGAAATTGAACTACTTATCCACCTTTTCAGTTTTGAATGTATCTCTTTCCTAGGAATATAATCCTTCTGTCATAAATAATCCAGAGATGCAAACTAATAGGTGAATGAATTATAGAGTCATAGATTCGTAGAATAATTTAAGTTGTAAGGAGCTCACCTAATCCAACACCAAAGATATCTGGTTCCAAACTGCTTTTTCTGTCTCCTGGTAAGAAGTAGAGCCTCATGGGGCACTAGGAATGGCTTTTTGGATTTTCTATATACCTACATTTCAAACTCAGACAGAAAAGGTTTATAAATTAGAAAAATTAGTTTAGCGCCTCCATACAAAAATAAAAAGGTTATTGACTGTGCAAAATATTGGGGAAAGTTTCACTATATTTGTGAGGGGAAAAATAATATGTGAATATTGTTTTTGCTCTTATTTTCAAGATGCAAAACTTGATGTGCAAGGGGTTATTTATACTGACAGACTGGTACTTAAACAAATAAGCTGACCAGAGATCCCCAGCTTGGAGATGAGTTACTGCAAATAAGCAAAGAACTAAAAAGCATCCATGTGAATTATATAAATACAGAAAATCTTTGTGAAGTGCTCTACAAAGGTATGTGATAAAAGAAGGTAGCACAGTGTGTTCAGAGGTGAACCTGACAACAAATAGACAGAAACCACTTTTTTTTTTTTTACCAATTTGAACCCAAGGACCTCAAAGGTCTTTTTTCTCAAATTAAAGATTAATAAAGCTTGGCCGTCTCTCAAGAGCTGATGTGCAATGTGACAGTCATTTGCTGGCAATGTTACACAGGATCGTGAGCTAAGGTGGTGAATATCTTCATGAAGTGCGAGCAATATTAGGATAGGCAGGATATTATTGTGTGATGTATAATTGGGCCAGCACATCTGCTTTACTTCAGGTGGTATTGTGACAGGTACTTTGCAAACATCCAGAGTTCCTGCTGTCTGTATCATTTGTGCTAGTGGCTTTGCAGCCACCCTTAGTGCTCTACCCATACTGCTCTCTTCCTGGGTCGGAGGTAGGTTTCTTGTACAACTCCCTGAAGCACAAGCATGGTGCTTAAAAAGCTTTGCAATCAAAATAAAATAGTGTTTGCTACTTTTACCACCAAATACTGCTTTTCAAGGCTCTGATACTTGGCTCCCTCGAGCCATCAAAACTCTGTTGAGCCTGACATGGGTGGCCAAGAGTGGCAGGCAGCTCTGTGGAGCCTCTTGAAATGACGTGGTTTCCCTGACTGTTGACAGCTCAGAAAAAAGCAGCCTACTCTTCAAAATGCTCCATTCTGCAACAAGAGTTTGAAATCACTTTCTTTCTCTTCTGGTCCCTCCTCCCTTTCAGGCAGATATGTGCTGAGTTCTTAGCAGCAAGCACCATTTCTTAACCTTTTTTAGAAGAACTTGCTTTGATGTCCCTCTCTATGCTCTGTTGTGTGAAATTAAAGTGAAACACTACTGCTACTTTATGAAAGAAGAAACAAATATGTTCCTCTCTGATGATAAAGAAAGCTGGCATTGACAGAGTAATTACGTACAGGGATGTTAGAAAGACAAAATTATTAAATTGTTTATAGGTGATTGTTGCAAAGGAGATGTCTGCATCTGCCTTCCCCATTTTCTCTGTTATTCGAGGAATTGAAAAGATAACTGTGCAAGTCCAGTGGCAGCTTCGGAGGGGGCCTTTGCCACCATCTATTGGTGAAGGAGGGGAAGAGGCAGAGTGATCTGACCTTGCTGATGTTCCCTGCTGTACCCAGTGCAAGATTTACTTCCTTTTGTGGTTCTGGGGTGACAAACCTGGGTTTTTTTCATCCTTCTGTGTGAGAAAGTACAACACGACTGTATTTATGACCCCAGAGTGAAGAACTGTCATAGACAAATCTTAACAGCTGGCCTGTTGTCCCACACACCTCTCAGTGGAGCAGAAGGGAGCTCGTAAGTCACAGAGAAGAATGATTTTCTAGTGTCAAGTCTCTTGTTAATTAATTTTGTCCTAGTTTCTAGCAATGGAATAGGGCCTATTTTCTTTGCTGGTTTCAAGAAAAATCACAGTGGTGCTTGAGTAGGGCCCCATTGCTGCTGACAAAGCTTGGAAGAGTGCAAATCTAGAGCAATTGCTGGCACTCCTGCGCAGTCCACCCAGAGGGGCGCCCATGAAAGGACATCACTTAGAAATAAAATGTTTGCAGAATCAACTTATGCCCCTAAAAAGACAGGCCAGAAGAAAAGTGAAGGAGTCCGGTATCAGCAGCTGATCCAAAAGTAAATCTGTAAAGTTGTCTGGATATGAAATGAGTCTATTTTATTGGATTCATCAACACTGCTTGCATATGCAAATCCCTCATGAATAAAACCTTTGTAATGCAGGATCCAAAATGAATTCAGGTAGAGTCAGTGATAGCAGTGGATGAGCACAGAGACAGTTTAAGGAGATTGCTTAGGTTTCAAATCAACAAATTGCTGTGGTTCTACTTAATCCATCAAAAAAGGAAAAGAGAACAATCTGGCAGCCAAGCGGGAAGATAGGATGGTAAAGGACATAATGTTCCAGCTATTTTAGGACCCATTTACACTATGAAACTGATGGCATTAGAGAACAGTTGTTGAACACATTTGGGGAACAGCTGTGTTATTGTTAAAGTGTAAAGACAAAAGTGTGTGTAGACCTGTCGGGGTGCTCAAGAAGAATAGCCTGGTGGTGGTGGGGAGAGGCTTCTCATCATTGTTAAACCATGTTCTTACTCATTTCAGCTATGAATAAAGAAGGACTGGCAGAGTCAAATGGCTTCATGAACACTCTTTATTTCCATAAAAATAGCAGTAATTATATAAGACAACTTTGATAGCTGTATCAATCTTTCTTAAATAAGATTAAAAAACTTGGATCAAAGACGTGCCTTCAGCATTCATTCACAGATACTCTGGTCATTGTTTAAGTATCTGTGTTCCTGGAATAAGACACTTACTTTCCATCTCCTTTTCCTTTTCTCTCAATGGGGCTGCTATTTTGCTTGTGCTTCAGAATGGACCTGCCACAGAGAAATAAATTGAGAATAAAGAAATGTGTCTCATCTCAAGATGATACGAAAAAGATTTCTGAAGTTATCTTAAGGTAACTTTTTTTCTAGGAAAGATTCTGTTCACTGTTTCACTCATTTATCAGAGCCTCCCTGCCAGTTCTGACCTGCATGATGTGTTTGAAGTCTGTATGTATTTGTTTATTTTTGGATGATTAACTGAAGCAGAAGGATGAATTGCTTTGCAGGAATTTTAGTACGTGTCACATTGGCTAGTCTACCTGTTCACAACCACATACATGTACAGATGTTGGACAAGTATTTGCTGTAGCCAGGGAATAGTGAGAGATCTGTGATGGTGAAAAGATGTCAGCTCAGGTCTGCTGGAGAGCAAGGGCTCTCAGAACAGTTTTCAGAAGTACAGATAATCTCTGCTTTTTCCACTGTCTCAGTGTGAGAGATATGACTGTCATCTCACTACTGTTTTGTACCTGAAAAATTAATATTTCCCCCTTACTGGATTATTGAAAGTTTCTGAAAATAAGTGTTAAAGTGATGTCATTGACTGCATGCTGCTGAAGCATGGGAATGTATAACACTGACCTGGAAGTTACTTAGTAGTAGCTTCTTGTAATTAGGGTGTCTTTTGTGTTTTCTTGTTGGTAGCACAGTTGCTTGCTCTAATTGTGTGCAGGCATATTGCACATTTTCTACTCTGCTATGTGAATAAATGTCCAATTTACATAAACAATGGTGTCCTTTGATAATGCAAATGAGAACTCAAAATCTACAGAGGAGCTGAAATTCAATTTGTGAAGACCAGAGCAGGTGTTCCATCTCTCTTTAGTCTATATTGAGACAGCCAAAATGCCACTACAACTTAATCTTGACTCATATTTCTTGCATTTACAGCTATGCAGTCTAGGAAAATTTATATCAGCCTTTTATTATTTGTGGTGATTTAATGTCTTTACCTTAGATTATGGCTTTAAATTCAATATGTTCTTGCTGTGCTATAAATTCAGAACACAAACGCAGTTCTTGTTCCTGAAAACTGACAGGTGAAAGAGAAACAAAACAAGGAAAAGAAACTACCTGCCAAAGTGTGTGGGAAGAGAGAAACAAGCAGTGTATATGTTAAAAACCAAAAGAGAATAAAAAATGTGTCTTCTTAAGAACACGTGGTTGTAGCACTAACAGAGGCAAGGAACCTTAGTAGGGTCATTATGACATTATTCCTTCAAAATTTACCATTCTTCACCTCTTTGCAGTATCACAGCTGTTCTCACTTGGAATACTGTGGTGAAGAAAGCCTTTAGTGCCCAAAAGACTTGTGGGACACACTTAGAGGGCATGCTTACTTTATGCTGGAGAATCTAAGTCATTCATCTGCTGTTTCTCACAGATCCTGTTTGCTCTCTTTCTGGGGAAGCAAAGAGTTTAACATTCCCTGGCTGCAGTGGCTCTCTGGTTTTACTATGCTGATGTTTACCTACTTTAGGTAAATATATTTGGTTTAGTAGAAGAAAACAGAAAAAGGCATGGGATACTTGTCTCTTTCCATCAGCCCTTCTCACAGATGTTCCTATGGGAAGAACAAATTCTGCCTGAATAAATTAAATTTGACCTATCACTTAGATTATAACAGTAAGAATTTCAGTAGTATTATTGATACTGCAGAAATATCTGGGTTTATTATGAGTGAATTTGGGGATTTCTAGCTTTCCTACACTTACATAAGACATTTATATGGACAAACACTGTCGTGCTTCATGGTTTACTTTTCACAGAATCACAGAATGGGCCAGGTTGGAAAGGACCACACTGGGGTCATCCAACCCCCCTGCTCAAGCAGGGCCATCCCAGAGCACATGGCATGGAATTGGAAATCCAGATGGTTCTGGAATATCTCCAATGAGGGAGACTCCACAGCCTTTCTGGGCAACCTGTTCCAGTGCACAGTCACCCAGCCAGTAAGTTCTTCCTCATGTTCAGGTGGAGCTTCCCGTGCATCAGTTGCTGGCTGTTGCCTCTTGTCCTATTGATTGGCACCACCAAGAAGAGCCTGCCTCCATCCTTTTGGAAACCCGCCTTTAGATACTTGTTAGACAAAACTTTACCTTGTTTATAGATACTTTACACTGCTGATACTTTGCCAGATACATTACTGGCCAAATTTTAAAGTATAGTTCTATGGAGGCTTTAGTTTGTTTATGTTGTCTTGAAAAAAAAAGGTTTTGTCAAAACACTTGAATATGGAACATTTAATTCAAATCAGTTATATTTTGGATTCAGAAATATTTCCCTGTTGGCTCATATTTTCCTTCCCTCGTAATGGGACTATGACAGTCTCATCCCTTGTGAGAGAAGATCTTTAATGATGGAAGAGAAAATGCAGCTAGGGAGCACAATGTGCGGGGGAGAGTGGGAGCGTTCGGCATCCAGTCTATGGCTTCCATGGGGTATCGTAATAAAACAACCACGTAATACAGTTAGATTTTCATATATAAACAAAAAATGTAGACCTTTCCACTTTATGAGATGTGTTTGTTTTATTTTGCACATGAAGTAAATATTTTTTAAGACAGGAAATTGTTTAGTGAAAATGCTGTGTAGCTGCTAAAATATAGATTAGCATCACAAAAACTACGTTTAGGAACTGGAAGAAATTTGGAATAAAAACTGAGAGCATCTTTTCAAAACTTTATTTCTAGTTTTATTCATTTTTATTTTGGTCTATTGGTAGCAACAACACATAAAAATCCTTTTCCTTGCTAGGGTCTAATGGCTTTTCCCAGTGTATCTACAGTCTTCATAGGTTTCCTAGGAACTCCAAAACAGTGTTATTCCTTCTTCAGTCTGTGGGATACCGTCTCATCATCCACAGGACTGCAAATCAATTTGGATCTTCTTTGTATGTGAAAAATCGTGTTTATTTCTGGATCTATGAGGGATATATAATTATTGAGGCAATATTAAAACTATAGGAAAATTAAAGTTTATCAGCAGTCCAGTCATTCTTGAAAATCTGTCTGACCTGAGACATCCAATTGGCAAAGGTGCTTGGGGAAATCATAGCAGGAAACTAAATAAAAATAGTGTTCTAAAGGGAAGATGCTTTTCTGATCAGCAAGAGGAGGATTAGAAAGAAACTGGAGTTTTGATTTCCTATAAGAAAGTTAAATTAATCAAAAACTTTTAATTCAGTGGATTTTCAACTTGTTACACTTTGCCTTGTTCAACTGAGGCTCCCCTACACTGTAGCTCCTGACAGTTCTAGCCTTGACATTTCTAATAATGCTTTCAATACCTCTTGAAAATTCCTGTAAAAGAGGATATATGTGATGAATTAATCAAAGCAGACTATATAGCAGTGTGTTTTCTTCCCAGATAAATACCCATGTTCTGTTACTGAGGTTGATAAAATAGTTGATGGACACTGGTGACCTGCTTCTTACTGTTCCTAGGCTACTGGATTTTTTCTCTTTTTTTTTGCATTCAGAAATGCACAAGCAGGATATGTATTTGGTTTTCTTCCTAATCTTGCAGCTGATTGCCTAAAACCTCCCATCTGTGGCTTATACTGGTTGAGTATGCAAGCACTTGCTTTGATAAAATAGATGCTGCAGAGATTTGATGTAAATGAATTTTTCATGCAGACTGTTTCTGTGGGGCTGCTGGCACAAAGTTCCCAGGAAAAGCACATGCCTGGCAGAGCTGCTATAACCCAAAGAAACCTAGATGGTAGCTGATGAGGAACAACACATGATAAATAACAAAAGCTTGTTTTAAGGTAAGGCTCACTTGGACAGTGGTGGTTCTCTCTCCAAGATGGGCATTGGAAATTCATACGAATGGAATTCATATTTCATTCATATTTTTATATGAATGTTGAAAGATTACACAATGTAAACCAGGACAGACTACTACCATGCTAAATCTGGTGGCTTCTAGAATAGAAGCTCTTGCCCTTCTTTCTTCTTAGAATCCCAGCTGATCTATCTGCAGTACTCTGAAGGGTTCACTACGAATTAGTATGCTGAGAAACATAGGCATTTATCACCACTGAAGGGAAACAAGAAGTATCAACAGTTGCTTCAACTAACAAAAAAAAGGCCAGTTTATAGTGTTACCATTAAAGCAGTGTAACCATATGAGTTTCAGAAAGGTTACCTAGGTTATGTCAGTATTTGCCTGGCTTCTTTTAAGCTGTCTCTAAATTACGGAAGCAGGGAAAGGAAAAATAATTGGAAATTTCCCAGATGTGATGCCTCAGGCTTTGCCTAGAGTCCCAGGATACTGCTCATCCATCTGGTCTTTGCGAGAGAAATGCTGATTTGTGTTTGCCACAGGGAACGCATTTTCCAAGGCTTGGCACTACTGGTAGCAACTGCAAATCAGGGTCATTAGCAGTGTAGCAAGAAGTACCTTCACCACTGGGTCTTCTAAAAATGCCTGCAGGTCCACAATTGTCATTGTCACGCTAAAATTTTTACTCTCTGCTCAGTTCAGAGGGTCTTCCCTCAAGCCATCTTGCAGACAGCTTCAGACAAATTTAACTGGCCAAACAAGACCAAGCAAAATTAAAGGCCATACAGTTGTCTGCCAATATGGAAGGAAATGTTACAGATACACACACACATAAAATCCAGTTAGTCTAAGTAAGTGGGTAGCCACACTTACCCTTTCTCAACCAGAGCCTAAATGTGTCTGTGTTCCAGACAGTCTCCCTCCAGTGTCACCCCCCACTTTTACTGCCTCAGCTTCAAAGTTTGCACTGAGTAGCAAATAGGACTCTCATCCTCTTCTCTGTAGGAATTTAATCTCCTCTCATCTTTTTCAAAGGCTTTAGTGTCTTCAGTCACCACTGGTCTATTGAGAACTGAGGTTTGGAATAAAAATGTGGGGTCTTGGTGGCTTTCTCTGGAGACAGGCATTGGGGCTAGCTGGCTGGCTAGTTACTCTTCTCCAGGGTGGGCTAAGGAATTTAGTATTGTGTGGGAGCTATCAATGTCACATATTTAATGTTATAGAAGGGGTGAATTACACATGCATTCTCTAAGTTCGTGGTCTCCAGTGTATTACCAGTTTGCAAAGGAGATTACACATGACAGGTCACTAGTGTCTGTTCCTGCAGAAAGATAAATACTCCAGTACACATCATCCACATTTGCTCAGGGCTTCCTTTTGGAGAACAGCAGCTTCATCTTGTCAGCCCTTTTTGCAGGGACCTACCAATAGAGCTGCTCAGTGGAATTAGCACACCATCTGCACTCTCAGTTAGGTTACTTCCTTGTGTGGATGGTGTCACCCATTCATGCCACTTGATGGTTACCGCCCTCAACCCTGTACTGAATGAGGCTGGAATCAGTTTTCACTATCAGCATGTCTATTCTATTTTCCTAGTGAGAGGGATGGGGACATGGTGGTGGATGAGAGGCTGGACATGAGCTGGCAGTGTGAGCTTGCTGCCCAGAAAGCCAGTCCTATCCTGGGCTGCATCCAAAGCAGCATGGCCAGAAGGGCAAGGAAGGGGATTCTTCTTCTCTGCTCTGCTCTGTGAGACCCCTCCTGGAGCACTGCATCCAGCTCTGGGGTCCTCAGCACAAGAAGGACATGGACCTGTTGGGGAGAGTCCAGAGGAGGGCCAGCAAAGTGATAAGGAGGATGTAACATCTGTCCTGCAAGGAAAGGCTGAGAGAATTGGGTTTGTTCAGCCTGGAAAAGAGGCAGCTTTGGGGTGACCTAATTGCAGCCTTCCAGTACCTGAAGGAAGCTTCCAAGAGAGATGTAGAGAGACAATTATGAGAGCATGTAGTGACAGGACAAGGCACAATGGGTTCAAACTGAAAAAGAGTAGAGTTAGGTTAGATTTTAGGAGGAAATTCTTTGCTGTGGGGGTGATGAGGCACTGAAACAAATTGCCCAAGTTTTGGATGTCCCATCAGGGGAAGTGTTCAAGGCCAAGTTGGATGGAGCTCCCAGCAACCTGGTTTAGTGAAAGGAGAAGGGGAGTTGGAACTAGATAATCTTTAAGGTCCCTTCCAACCCAAGCTATTCTATTTATTTAATTGCTCTTTGGATTTATTTGGACTGCTATCACTGTTCCCCTGGACTTCTAGCAATATATATGTATCTATATATGTATTGCAAAATACTTCTTTAGGTATTGTTTGTATCACTTTTCCTGTGTTACACAAGTTACTAAACCTTTTAGCAGTAGTATTAGTTACAATCTTCTGTCATCCTTCTGTTCACCCTTTACACTACCTTTTTAAGAGTTAAATTAACCAGAGAATTAATGCTGTGCCAATTTTTTTATAGAAAGCTCTCTGTAATTATTGGACTAACTAAATAATTAAAGTGTCAACATGTGTCTTTATAGTATTTGATCTAGCAAAGCATTTGAAATGTGGGAAGGGTAAGTGATTTTATCCTCTTGAGAAGTGCAATATTCACTCAAGTATATGCTGATTTTAGAGTCTTCTCTTATGAACTGGAAATTTAAATGTTGCTTGAAAAGACCTCCTACTGAATTTATTGACCTGTTGTTAGGAGTTTGACATGAGGGAGATCACCTCCAATTAACTCAGAAATTAAAAACTGTTCCAAGCATTTTAGATCATGAAACTTTATGCAAGCTTCTTAAAACACTCAGGAAGGATTTAATTATGTATCACAAGCTGAGAAGGTGTATAAGTGTTTGCAAGGTTAGATTTTTGGATAATAAATCCTTCAAGGCAGAGATTTTATATTTAAAGCATACATTTGCGCATGAAAGCTGTTTCAAAACAATCTAGAATGTGACTTTAAAGCATGCCAGCTATTTTTGCACAAACTCCTCATGTGGCCATTCTTAATCCAACCAGAGGAGCTTTCTGAAATTGCTTTGAGCTAGTTTGGGAGTGGATTAGTAGAAAGGCCTCCTTACTGGGACATTTGAGTGAGCATAGGAGGGAGTGCCCATGGAGCTGCTTTTGTGGGGAAACTCTCACCGGGCTGTTTTCCCACATTGATACAGCTCATCACAGTAGGGTCCTGATACTGACTGGAGCTTTTCTCTGCTCCTGCACCACATAAGCATTTATGACTGACAGCACTGCAGACTATTGAGTTGTTTGAACTGTTTATAGCTGCACTCTTTTTTGAAACATAAGAGATATCTCTTTTGGGTAGATTTCCTCCTGGTAGCAAGTTGTCACTTCCCAGGTTTTGTGCTGCAGTGAGATGAATGCTTAGAAATACATTAGGATACACTTGATTTTATTCATAAAGCACTGTTCATGTGATAGAACATTCTGGCTCCATCTAATTAAGCGATAATTCACCGTGGGCAGAAGCGTCTTTCAAAGCAGTTATTGACTGCCTCAGTAGGATACCTGAAAGGCTTATGCTGCAGGCCACACACCTGGAAGAGCATTAATCTTCTGGGAATTTATTTTCCAGAATGCTTTACTAATATTAAATAAATAGTTTTGTCCTGTGTAAAGGTTTTTCTGCTTATGCTTTGTTTGTAACCTACACTGAGAGTAATGCCTGCCTTCGTGGAGCACAGCAATATCTCAGTGATGTGAGAGCCGAGACAGCTGACAGCAGTCACTTCCTTCCAGGTGCGTTACCTGAATAGGATCTGTTTGCTGTCCTTAGAGGCCACTAGAGCTAAACTTTGCTGGAGGATGTATGGAGCTCTGATAAGGGCTTTACTAGTGCTTGCTTTCTTTTCTGCCTTTTGTTTAGTTTTTGTGGAATGCGACTTCAAAATCAAATGTAAGAATGAAAGATCAGCGTGTAGGATGAGTGGAGAACAGAAGCAGTGGAGAACAGAACCCTCTGAGAGAGGGAAGATAAGGGCATATTGAACCATTTGTGAAAAGGAAGAAATTGTAAGCACCAAAAAGTGCACAGGAGAAAAGGGAGAGTCAGTAAGCAGGTAGCATCTTTAAAGAAACATGGAAAAGCAAAGGGTAAAGGAAATATGGTTGTAAGAGATGCTGAAAAAGGATTGCTGGTAGGAAAAATGGGCCATGAGAAGGTGTATCATCAGCATGATTTGTGATGGAAGGGAGGGAGTCTGGAAAATATCTGGTCAGAAGCTATGTTGATAGCTTTACAAATTTGAGATATAGAAAGGCAATGGAAGAAAAGGCTCAGAAGTTCCAGTGAGTTTAGGCACAGGCAGGAAGGAGCTGGTGGCAGTGGGGATTAGGCACTTTGGGGAGCTGATCTGTAGTCCTTAGGTTATAGGGAAAGGTGGTAAGGTTGATCAAAGGATGAAGATAAGAGCTACTGCTAAGAAGGAGGCTAGGAAAGACTTTTTCGCACAAAGGAGCTTCAATGTCATCCAGGACTTGAACTGAGATTTGATTTTTGTTCATATACCTTGGTAGCTGCATTATGGGTTCACAGCTGCGCTAGAGTAGATTTCGTGGCAGTAGTGAGTAGCTTGTGTTTTTACCCTTCCCTTGAAAGAGTGCAAGAGCAGTATGAGTGAAGTTATTTCTTTGCATTGCTGAGCCCAGTGCCTCCACAACCACAGGTCCTGTGGGCCTTCAGGCCTGGCACAGAAAAAAGCAACAAACAAAAAATCTTCACTTTGTGTCTTGAGTTCATATTTTGTTAAAATTTGTGAAAAGTCATAGCATCTGAGTTACTTAATGCAGCAAATTCCTGTATATCTCTGTCTTGTTTAATGTGGTCTTAGTATGAAAATTCATGTTGCATTGTGTTGTCTGGAAATATCTTTTATATATCTACATAAAATATATTTGAAAACATAGACAAGTAGCCATTGAGGATGAGAACATGCACGGTGAGTTATCCATCTGTAACAGCACTTTTGAGAGGCTCTCCCCTCACCTTTATTCTTTCTTGTAGAAAAGACCTTCACCCTTATTTTTATCTTTTGTGGAGAACCTAAACTCCATAGAACACAGTACTCAGAAAATCTTGTTAATCGTGGATTCCTTTTTTTTTTCCATCCAAAAGCTAAAGGAGATGGGCTGGAGAGTGTAAAAGCACAAGATGGTTATGGAGATACTCTGTTACATATCACTTGCATGTGAGTACAGCAATATCTTGGAGTAGCCTGCTGTCGACTGTGAACGTTCTTTTCCTGTTGTCTGCTGCTTATGGTGGTTACTCAGGGCAGGAGAAGTGAAGCATTGCACGGAGCTGTTGGGCAACAAAGCCAGCTTGGGTCCTGTCACTGCTGCACTTGCACTGCTTCTTGTGTGGCTTACCCTCCATTGGTTCAGGTGGTTCCTGCTACAGCTATTCCTGTAACATGCAACTGAAATAATGAGTTACAACAATTTAAAGGCATTTCTGTTTCAATCTCCATCCCTGGTCCCTTTGGACCAGACCATTGGGTTTAACATTGCAAAGAACTCCTCCCCTTGCCCCTGTTCCAGCTTGGACTTATCCACAGACTTCAGTCCCTTAGGATTGTACCTGCTCCAAGTGGATCCTCATCCATGAGCCACAGTCTCTTCAGAGGTGCACCTTCTGTGGCATAGACTTCTCCAAAGCCACCGTCCCTCTGAGGTGCATTTGTTCCAGCCTGACCTTATCCATGGACCACAAAGCCTTCAGAAGTGTACCTGCTCCAGTGTGGCCTTACCAACAGCTGCAGTCCCTTCAGAAGTAACCTTGCTCCAACATGGCCTTGCCCAAGGCTGCAGTCCCTCCAGGGGTGTGCCTGCTGTGTTCTGGGCTTATCGATGGCCACGCATTTTGAGGAGCTTCACCAGGACCTCGTGCACAGCCACTCATGCTTCAAGGGGTACCTGGTGCAGAATGGATGTTCCCATGTGGTTTAACCCTAGGCAGGAGCTAAGCACCACACAGCCACCTATGAATTCCCCCCTGGTGGAATGGGGGAGAGAACTGGAAGAGTAAAAGCGTGAAAACTCATGGGTTGAGATAAAGACAGTTTAACAGATAAACTGTGCACATAAGCTAAGCAAACCAAGGAATTAATTCACTGCTTCCTGTGGGCAGGCAGGTGTTCAGCCATCCCCAGGAAAACAGGGCTCTGTCACATCGAATGGTTACTTGGGAAGACAGACACCAATGCTTTGAATTGTTTCCCCTTCCTCCTTCTTCCCCCGGCTTTGTATGCTGAACATCATGGCATACAGCATGGAATAGCCCTTTGGTCTGTTGGCTGTGTCACCAGATGTCCTAGCTGTGGCCCCTCCCAGTTCCTTGTACATCCCCAGCCCACTCACTGGGGGAGTGGTGTGAGAAGCAGAAAAGACCTGTGTGAGCATGTTTGAGCAGTAGCAAAAACACCCCTGTGTTATCAACATGGTTTTTAGGACAAATCCAAACAAACTAGCTAGTGTGAAGAAAATTAACTGTACTCCAGCCCAAAGCAGCTCACTGCTATAACTGACATTCAGGTAATAATATGATTAAGGCATAAGATTTTATTTCTCTATTAATCATGGAGTTTGGCTTTTATGGTCAATATATTTTGTTTACAGGATGGGTGAAGTTCTTGTTTTGTTGCTTGAATGTCAAGCTAGCAGAAAATGTGTCTTTTTCTGAGTCAATAAAGAAACCCGAGCAATAGCACTTGCTTGTGTGTGTGTGTGTGTGTGTAAGATAGCAGTTTTTACTGTCATAAGTATACCTTAAAACAGAAAGTCTTTTCAGTGCTAAATTAAGGGGTTTGCTGTTGTAGAAGTTTAACAATCTTGGAGAAGGCTAACCACACAAAACTATTTCTTTTCCAGGCTTGGTACAACCTTCTAGAGTTAACTTCCTAGATGAATAAGTGAGTTTACTTTCATTGGTTGGACTAGGTCACGATGGCTTTAGTTCTATGGCAACTGGATTTAGCCAAAAAGTGTTCGTCAAAATGTAGATCAGTTGCATCTGTTCTGCACCTTCAGAGAGCACCTAGGCAGACTCTGCAATGAAAGGAAGTGCTGTTCATGTTCAGCAAACCAGGGATGAGGCATCTCCCCAGCCTCATGGTGATGTAGGAGCTCATAGTGGGATTAGAAGATGTCGTGGGTTGGGTTTGTAACCGGGCAGAAACACCAATTTAGTGTAGTGGTTTGGTCAAAATACTCATTACTGTTTATCTGCTGTGAGATAAGAATTAGGAGAAATGCAAAGCAGGCACCAAACTTGAAAGAATATAAAGAAGTTTATTAACAGACCTAAAAGAAGGGAAAAAAAAAAAAAATTATACCACCTTCAGAACTCTCCTCCTCCCCCCACCTTCCTCCCTTCTCCCACTGACAATGTGAAAAGACAACCCTTAAGATGTTCAGTCTGTTTACCACTGCCATAATAACCTTGTTCAGTCCATTTAGAAAGAGAAGTCTCTTCTTGCTCATGCTATGAAAACATTATCACAACGAGACAGCCGCCCACTTCCAAATATTGTTCAGTCCATTTAGGAAGAGGAGTCTCTGCCTGCGTGTGAGTCCCTTCCCCCGACTTGCAGCTTGTTCAAGGTCACACACAGATAGCAATTGGTTTTCCCGCATTCGAGGGTCCACTCTTGAAGTTTTTTGGGGTACAATTTTAAGGTTGAGCCATTCAGAAACAAAAACAGAGGCCCTTCCCCTTCCCTGGGAGCAAAGGGTCTTCCTCATCATTGTTGGGACTATCTCTAGGAGCATCTCTAGGAACTGAAGTTTTCTCCTTTGCCGTTTGGAGCAAAAGTCCTCATCAGGTTCATCTCTAGGGACTGAGGATTTTTCCTTTCCCGTTTGGAGCAAAAGTCCTCATCTGGTCCATCTCTCCCTGTCCAAACTTCTCATGAAATTACAGCTGCGTCAGCATCTGCCTATCTCAGCGCAGGTGCTTTTGCTTATGAGTTGAATGCTCCACCCCCCATATCTTCATGAAATTACAACGGGATACTCTGATATATCATAGCTTCACAACAGAATTTCAGCTTTAAGCATCTCCTCTCTCTCTTCCCTCAGGTTTTCAGCTCTTCACAGCAATAAAAGGGTTAATCTCACCTAGGCCTTGCAGCTTTGCAGCTGGAATGTTGAATTTTTCTTATCGCAGTGGAGAGGGGGGAGAGCCGAGCCGCTCCGGCTGCCCACGGCAAGGCAGTGGGGGGGGTTCCACGACTGGAACAGGTCCATGGCTTCAGGATGGCCGTGGCCCGGCCCGGCCTGGCCCAAGCAGGGCCTGGCCGGGCCCGCTGGCCCCCACACGGGGCCTGCAGCCGCCTGTCCCAGCGCCGGAAACGAGAGAGAGCTTGGGGAGGAGTTTGTCTATTCTTAAATGTGGATCACAGAGGCGGTCACAACTTTAAGTGGCTTAGAGAATTGTCCATATTCAAACTGGCCAGCTGATAGGTTCTATCAGTTCCCAGAGGAAACTGTAAGCACCCCTTAGCAAGGACGTCCCTTCCGGGACTATGCTTGCTAACCTATGACAGAGGATTTCTCCCATTGAGCCTGTCACAGCCAGGGGCTGGTGATGTTTTTAATTGGCTAGAGAGTATGTGGCAATGTTCAGGTAGGACAGAAACTCTTCAGGTCATGATTGAGTGGATCATGTATCTCTGTGATTGGTGAAATATGTCATTAGTTGTGTTTTGAGCATCAGCTCATTGGCTTTGTGACATGGTAGGCAGAGGAATGCAGGCTGAGACCAACATGACATTAATGGGTTTGAGACAGTTTTTCTGCTAAGAGTAGACCCAGTTTGGCGTCTTTACCATATCCTCGTGTTTTTCTGAGTTTTGTGCTGGAATCTGCACCTCCCAGTCCCTCTTCCTGGTGGCCAGAAGGAGCACTAGCATGGATTTGCTACATCCTGCCGCAGAATTCTGTTCCATATCCAGGTTAAACAGGTCCTCTGGAAAGGAAAGTGGCTTGGCAGGCAGTCCTGCCTGCTGGGGTCAGTAAAGATATAAGACAGGAAGAGTCGAAGCCCTTCCCTGAGGGGGCTGGGAGAATGAGAAGTGTGGAGACATGAGTTCTCTCTGAAGCATTTTCAGGTGAAAACTACAGCTAATATTTGGGCTGGGTTTGCTAGAGTAAGGCCATTGTCTGCATGTTCCCTCCAGCAAGCTTGTGATACCTAGATGACAAGTGTCACAAAACCCAAATGAATAACTGCAGTGGGCTTGACTTCAGCCTGTCTTTCCTTGAGTGAATTTCCATTTGCATTTGTGTCAGTGGTTCAGATTTCCCGTAATGTAATGGTAATTTCCATCCTCTGAAGAACAGCAAAATAATCAATTTCTTTGACCTTCCTTTAGGTGATAGATGGAAAAGCTTTGAAAATACTGAGCAAGGCTCATACCTGCACCAGGTGATGTATTGCTGCCCCAGGGCCATCTGAAAGTTTCTGCCTCAGAGTATCTATCCTGTTTGCATATCAGCTGCTCTAGGAGAAACTCTTAAAAACCTGGATAGGAGACCAATGTGAGTATAAAGTCAGAGAGAAAAGTTCTATATTTTCTTCCTTTTGAGATCCATTTTCGTTATTTTCAATGTACCAGTTCAGCTGATAAAACAATCTGACCCATAAAACCTCCTACTACTGTCAGCTAAAAGCCTCTTGAGCAACAGAATATCTGGTGAGCCTGCCTGAAATGAGTCTGTTGTGTTTAGAGTACATGACCTGTTCTGTAGACCAGTGAAGGTGATTAATCTCTTTTGTTTTACAATATAATTGTATTAAGATCCCAGATTTATTTAATGAGGTTTAGCCATGGAGATGCTAAGCTATATCTGGAATGTGCTCCTTAAGCTGTTCCATCTAGATCTTCAAGCTCAGACTCCAACAATTAACGTGCAAGTGGTTTTGTCTGCACAGGAAAACTCGAGAATCTGAAGTAATTAATGGATTTAAGGTGGATTAGTTAAATTAGATTAATTCCTGAACTTCTTCCAAAGCAAATTAAACTAAACCAAGTTAAGGCCACTTTCATTCTGAGTAAAAGCATCCACTTGCCAACTTAATACAGTTTAACTAATCTTATTAAAAAGTGAATTAGGATTACTTTTCCTGAATACTCTCCCATGCCTAGTTCCTTTTCATTAAAACATAAATGACTTTACCTGTGCCTTCTTCAGGGCTTGGTTGAACCTGATGCTAAGATTAGATCCTAAGGTTAATACTCAGGAAAATATCTACATGGATGCTAGGAATAAAGTGAATAGCTTTTTATGATGTTTTATGTGCAAAATTAAAACATTTCAGGCTATGCATCTTCCCTATTTTCAGTGTTTGTACTGTGGATGCCTACAAGCAGAGTGACAAAGGCATCTAATTTTAGTAGCAAAGTGGATGGAAGTAGCACAAGGGGTGGGCAGGTTGAATCACCTGAATTCTTACTGTTCTAGGATCAGAGTAGTCTAAAGGTGTTATAATCCTCCTTACGTAATCTGATTTTCCGCTATTCAAGGTTAGCAGGTGAGTTGTACCTTAAGTTCTGCTGAGTGTTGAATGACTGGGAAAGTTTTGAAGTTCTTTTCTGTTATGTATCTTGACTTTGAACTGGTGGCTGCTCAGATAGAGAGATCACTCTGTCTGCCCAGCTCCCTGGCTTTTTCATTAGAGTGGCAGAACCTTTGTCTCCTGCAGTTTCTCTCTAAGGAATGTGGTTTTTTCACTTTTTGTTGGTCTAATCCTGATGGAGACAGTACTGGGAACTTCTGCATTTGATCTGGCCAGTCTGGGGCAAAGCTGACTTTGCTTGGCTGTGTTGTGGTTAAAAGAAAAAAACAGTGCTGTTCTCATTGTATTTTGTATTTGTTTTCTCAGGTCAGTAGTCAAAACCTAGTTTTCTTACTTTAAAAAGAAGACGTGTATATTTGGTATCAAGTTGAAAATTATACTGTCAGCTCTTTAGCACAGTGTGTATGTGTAAATAAAATGCTTGTTGTTGAAAACTGGTGTGCAATGCAGCTTACTGATTAAAGGTCAGGACTGCAGAAAATCATAACAAGTATTTAGAAACATAAGGAAGTAAGTTATTTTCTTTCTCTGTATATTTGCCCCTATTTGAATATCCTACTACAAGACTGCAATATGTAGCTCGAATTCAGCAGCTGGTAGCACCAGAGTAGAAAGGGGGCTGTGAAAGTACATCTATTGATTTTTAGTGTGACACTGTGTAGTCTAAGCAGTTGGTCTGTGTGCTCTCATGTGGGTTATCAGTGCTTAAAATCCTTGTGATCTTTCTGATTTTGATGAGACTTGTCATGTGAAAAAGTCATGATTTCTGTCAGCAGAATTTTAATGCACAATTATGCTGCTGCTTTTTTAGATCTGTTAAACCATGATTCACAAAATCATCCTAAAGCTGTCCTTGCTTTATTGACTTATGTCTCTGTTGCTGGAAGTGGATTACTTTTGATTGTAAAGGAGTTTGAAAGAATAAGAAAGGCACCTTCCTTGTGAAAATTTATGAGAGACCACGTCATGCTAGGGGTGTTTGAGTCCATCAGTCTCAGGAAGCAAGATGGGCACACTGTTCCAGTGTGGTGCCTGAGCTCATCAGACACAGCTTCTTGACCTGAGATAGTTACCACACACAGTTCTTTGTTGTGCCATTTAGATTTGCTGCCTAGAGACTCTTGTGTGTTACCTCATTGCATGGTGTAGCTAGGCCTGAAGGAGACATGTCAGTTCCCAGCTAGATGTCTAGAAAATGTTTGGATAAAGATTTTTGAAGATGGGAAATGGCCCTGTCTTCATTAACAGCATGACCTCTTTTCATCACTCAGGGAATGTAAAATGAACTTAGAATGAAGGTAAGTATAGGTCATACTTACACAAATTCTCTTCTCTATTACTGGTGATACAGGAGGGCTTTGGCCTAGAATATTTTTTGGTTCCTTGGCAAAAAAAGTATCTTCTCTGCAGTGCATGTTAAACAAAATCTTAATAATTACCATTTAACAGACATGCACCTGTTAGTTTTTTTTACGTGACTTTGTTTGAAAGGACAAAGTGGGTATCAAAATATGAAAAGTTTTCTTCCTTGACAAGTGGCCAGGTTTTACTCAAGATGGCAATGCACTCTGAATGCTGATCTGTGGTACCTTCCCCTAACTGATTTGATCTGATCTGTTACTAAATCCCAACCCTTTGTAATGCAATAAACTCCCAGTCTTTGATTGCATCTGACACCAACAGAGGAGCACTGATCAGAAAAATCTCCCTTTGATTTCTCTGGGTAGTGGATCAGATGCAGCAGTGAGAAGGAAGGAGATGAAGAATAAATGAACAACACAAAAAAGTGAACTTTTCATCTCTGTCCGCAAAGATGTTCTTTAGAACTCCAGACATTACAGTTCTTTTTTATTCTTAGAGTGAGCAAAACCTTTCTGTATACAGGACCTAAACCCCACAGAATAATATTAAATGTCTTTTGTAAAAAGTATGTATCAGTGCATACATGGCATAGGGTATTTCCAGTTGGTCTTTCTGGTATATAACCCTCCACAAATATGCAGTCTCCTAGCCCTTTCTTAAAAAACAGATGCAATTCGCAGGTCTGTTCAAATGCCAGCATCGTATTTACCAGTCTTCTGTGTTTAAATATGATTAGAGATAGTTGAAAACTTTCAGAGTCCTGAATCTAAGAGTTCAGGCACTACTCATATCTACAAGTCTTCAGACCAGCTCTTGGGATGCAGGTACCGTATCTTTTTTGGTGTCTCCATTCTGAGACCAGAGGTTTGCACAACATAAGAGCTCTCAGTCTCAGATTATTGCTGGTCCTTCATGCTTCTGTTGTAACATGGACAAATTCCAAACTCTTTCTTTATCTTCAACAGTATGGAAGCTCTACCTATGGTATAGGTTTCTCATGTGTTCAGAGTAGTCTCTGTTTGTCCAGAACCCCATCCCAACTCAAGATCTTCCTCTTCCAAAGGTGGTACAATTGCCTGTGCGTGTCCTGAACTCACAGCATAGTCCTGTGTCAGTACAGGTGTAACAGATTTTAGGTGCCTCAACCATCTGCAAACTGGAGCAGGATTTGCATGCTCTTAAGCAATGGACATTTTAAGAATAACAGGAATGAATTGTGATTCTTCTTAGCTATACTTTTAAAATAGAAATATTTCCTTCTGTTATGGATTTGAGCTATAATTTTTCATGTTGCCTTCCATATTCACACTGTTTCTGTGATTTGGATAAGTGATGACTAGAGCTATTCTAAAAGTAACTGTTTTCATATCAATAGCAGGGCTGAAGTGAGAAAGGACGGGCACATTAATTACACAGCACACTTTCTTTCCAATGCCAGCTCCTGCTAGGGCAGGAAATCTTTCTCATTACTCTAGAGCCTCTTTTGGCTCATACACCTTTGGAGTTGGAAGCCAAGGTATTTTAGGAAGTTTCTTGTTCATTTAAAATAAAATGTACATTAATTAGACAAAGCAACTAGTGCCAAATGCAGTGCATCACATATGAAAGACTTAATTACAGAGAAAAGTTATGTGTTCCAATTGACAGAGTAATCTGTACTCTAATTTACTTGTCTTACAACTCATTACATCTGAGATATTGATTTTCCAGTAGATCACATTACTGCATTTTTTCTTGGAGTCCTTGGTTTGAGTCTGATCTGCGAACCTCCGTCAAATGAGTTTGGGAAGCTCAAACCTCTCTATTAGGTAGTGCCTGTGGAATAATCAAAGAAGAAAAACTTCAGTAGTGCTGGTGATTTGTAAATAAATGGCCGACAGAAATGAGTCACTTAAAAGGATATGTCTTTTGAGACTTGTAAGATGATGTCCTAGTAGGTAGCTGAAGTGAACAGTGATTACTTTTTAATTATATGTACCTTGACTTTTAGGGTTTAATATCTCATTTATTTCAATTACACTGTGTGAAACTTCCTACATTAAGCCGAAGGGGGTAGAAAAACTGTAATCATTAAACCTTGTTCTGATCTTTCATAAAAAGTTGAATACCTTGAGAGTGTGCTTCACTACCTGAAGTAGTAGCTCAATTACAAGTGAGATCAACTGCTAACCTTGGCGGGGGAGGCATGAGAAACTATTAACCTTTCTAGCAATTAGCTAAAGCACTGCAGTTAGAGGAGTTATTATAAATCATATTATTCATAAGTTTTCATCATTTGTAGGTCTTGAACAGATTGGCAAAAGTTATTTGTGCTAGGCAATTCAAAGCAACAAGACTTCACTGGTGTGAATCATGTTCCCCATACTTTGTTTTTTTGTTTGTCTGTTTGTGGGCTTTTATTTGTTTGTTTTGGTTTATTTTCTTTTTTGACCAATAACTCACTGGGATGTTATCTTTTGCATTAAACTTTTATTTTTTCCTGAAGTAAATGGTTAATTTCCAAAGTGTTTACTGGAAACACTAGTTTATTAGTGGACACATTATGCTCTTCAGTTTCTCAAGCAACATTGGGATCCTGACTAGTCTCAAGATCCATCTAGAGCTATATTCCCTAAGACCAGCAGTATCCAATACTGTACATCTTAGAGAAAGATTAGAATCTAATCTTTCATTGGGAGATTTGCAGTTATATCCCAATGCACACTGATATCTGAAAGCAAGCAGATAGGTGTTACTGAAATATATTTATTTCAGGTAGATTCTTTTTAATCCTAGTGGAATCTTTATTCCAACAATATCTTGTGGAACTGAATTTCCTGTGTTTTACCAGTTTTAAAAATCTCTTCTGATATAGGATATTTCCTTATTAGCCAGGATCCAGTCGCTGGATTTCTCTATACATTGCTTATTTCATACATATGTTATATTCCCAGGTTTTGGGGTTTTTTTTGTTTTGTTTTTTTGTTTGGTTTTTTTTTTTTTGTTTTTCGTTCTTTGTTTTTCAAACAAAAATTGTATTTATTTTTCTTTGATTTCAATCTGTTCCAAAATGGACATGTTTCTATGTATTTAATTGTTTTTATTGCCATTCCCTGTCCTGTACTATTTGTGCTTTGATTTTGGAGAAATTGGATGACCAGAAAGCATGTGTGATTGTGCTGTTGATTTCATATAATGGCACTTTGATATTTTACAGATTGCTTGTTATTTGTTTCTAAATGAAGGCTAAAAAGTTATTTGTGCTTTTTATACTGCCGTTGGACTTCGTGCTATTCAGAAAGACATCTAATTCTTTTTCTAAATGATTATGGGCACAAGCCATCAGAGCATGCCAGGAGTTCATCCTGTTCCTTCCATTATTCTGCATTCAACTCCATTTAAGATGCATTTGCTACTAGGTTATTCAGTTCTCTAATTACATTAGGTTCCTTAGTCACGGATCATTCTGTAAACCGTGTGAGTTAGAAGAAAAGAAACAGGTCCTCTCTCCCCTCAAAAAAACCCCAGTTTGCTTTCCCCAGCATCAAATTTCAGATCACTTGCATTTTATAATATTTCTTTTCAATCTTATAGTCACATGGGAGGACACCTGCCTTTGGGGAGTGCCATTTCTTTTCCAGGGATGTCCTCACTTAAAGACTTAAGCACAGGGAACAGAATGCAGGCTCAGAGGCCAAATTATTCCTATTGGTTATTCGTATATGTAACTTCTTTCTTCCATGTGATTTTTGTGACAGGTTTGAACTGGTTGTGCTTTCAACATTTTCTTTTTAAGATGAGATCTTTTTTGAAGATGTTGCTTTGAGACTAAGTGGAATTTGGATTTTATTTGATTTTTGCCTCTCTATACCAATTGGAACGTTGTTTAGTACAGTGGCTGGCAATCTTTTTGGATCACTGCTATATCCTGCCTGAATGTTGCCTTTTCTCCCCCAATATTTAGATATTTTCCTTCCTGTGTGGTGGCATAAGCCATCTGGCACCTGGATTAGGTAATCCCAGCAGAAGAAAAGGTTCTTATTTATCAAAGAAAACCTTGCCCACTTACAATAAAGGACTAGTGCATGTTTCATTTTCTTACTCCCAGAACAAGACAAGTGGTGTAATGCAGGCCTGAGGCACAACAGCCTGAATATTATTTAACTCATAGAATGAGGCAACGCTGTAATGAGATCACTGAAGATATCATAAGGATGTGTCTGTGGGATCATGAGTTACTAGGGCTACTGGAAGCAATATAGCAACCTTGGGGTATAAACTTGCCAAGAGCTGCTTAGCTTTGCTGATGTATCTAAACAAAAAGAACTCACATATTCACACATAGCCTTGCTTAGGGCTGCATGAGCATGTCTGCAAAAACTGCAGAGAATTTCTGCTTTAGGAGCTCTAGTTCATCACTTCAGACTGTATTTTTTTCTTTTGCATGGATGCTTGTTTTCTCCTACAGTATAGGTTTATTAAAACTAAGAACTGGGAGCAGAGGAGTTTATATTTAGAGTATAGAAAAATCTGGAGCTCATTTAAGTGGTCTTGCTCAGAAGAAGAAAAACATGTCTGCATTTCAGCCAAACACTTGTAAATTATTATGATTTTGATTTATAAAAATTCTTCCTCATTTTACACACGATCATGTAAAACTGACCTGCATGCCTAGGTGCAATAGACCAGAAAGACTGAGTGGAATATTAACGAGAATAACAGAACTATAAAGCTTGTCATGCTGGTATTTGTGTTCTCAGTGTCAGTGCTGCTTGGCATCATGACAACCCCATTTTTATCTGTTCATATCTAAAATTGCCTAATTGCCAGTTTTCAGCAGTACACAGAAATTTAATACATCATTAAAAGATCACCTAAGAAAGATTTCCTGAAAGAGATTTTTCATTTCTCTTATGCTTCGAAGTCTATCAGGTTCTTAAACTTTAAACTTGTATCTAGTAAAAGTTTCAACTAATTTTGGATGATAACAGTAAAAAGTCACTAATTAAGAGGAAAGACAAAATAACAGCAAAAGTATTTGTTACTGTGTCTTCATCATCTGTGCAGTGGACTGGGATGCTTGGGCACTTCTTGTTCCACTTCTTGTTGCATTTGTGACCTCACTTTTTGATTAGTCTGAACTGTGTAGAGTAGTTAATGATCTTTCTTGCACATGCCAAGATTCTGGCACTTTATAAAATTTTTGCTTTCTCTCTAATCTTTACTGCTCTACATTCCCTCCAATCAATTAGTTCTATGAAATCTACTTCAACATCTCTATCAGTGGTGAGAAAAATATTATTGATTTCAGTGTGCAGTCATTCCAGTAGTTTCTTTATGAAGCATTATGGTATCAGAAGCCGTGGTAATAGGGACCTTGCAATGAGAAAGTAAAATCTCAACAAGACACGAGTCCTGACCCTGTGGGCTGTTTCCATAACAATAAGGTAGAGCATGACCCTGACCTTGTCTCAGAAGTTCTGCTTTTAAACTTAGATTCAAACAGTGAAGATAACAAGGAAATTAATAACATTCATCCCATGCTAAAGGAAGGGAAGACGAAGGAAGACATACTGTTCTTTTTTGTCTTCTTCCTTGAATCTGTAGATTTTTTTTTTTAGATTATGTATGTTAGCTATAAACGAGTCCCTATTTTATATTAAAAAAATGTTTTTGGTCATCTTTTGTCTAGAGATTTACTAACAGCTATTTAACAGCTTGCCATAAGTAGATTAGTAGAAACTGTACAGTAGAACTCCCAAGCTGTACTCTGTGAACCTGTTCTTGTCTAGATTCTGCATAATCTGCTGTAATGTTACTTCTCTTATTCCTAGTCTGTACCTGGTGTCTCTTAAAGATTACCTGTGTGAGAAGCTGGTGTGAAGGTTATGAGTATGAAGTGCTATAGGTGTGCCATGCTATCTCTGTGAGACCACTCCAGTGTGCACTAACAGCACAGCTCATATGAGCTGGTTTATGCGAGATGGACAAGGTTACCTCCTGCTTTGTGCAGAGTGTCTGCAGAGGCAATTAAACCTGAGTGGCTGCTGTGCTGAGAATTTGTACCCATTGTGCTGCATACACTCAGAAAAGCCTCACCTTTACTGACAAGCATTTTATTTGGTGTGAACTCAGTTAGAAATTTCATTGTCACCAGTACAGAGCAAAACGAAACACCTAAGAAAATGGAGCTGAGAGTATATCTGTATTGCGTGCTGTATTTGTGTGTAAGATTAGAGTGGCTGGATGCTTTGGTACCCTAGATTTTTAGAATGCATTGTTGTAGGAGGGGATGCAGATACTTGGTGAAGAGCAAAATGACTTCCAGGGACTGCAGGAGAAGTAACACTTACCAAAAAAAAGAAACTGTATTGTTTCCACTATATAATGGAAATTAGTAACACAGGTACCTGATAGAAAGACACAGAGACACATTTTCATAATTTTTTGTTCCTAATATTATCATAACACTTACAGAAAATATTAACATCAAAAGTTAAATGGGAGGCATTGTTGAACGGTTCAAGCACATGCAATGTCCTTGAAAGTTAATTAAGGGTATTTCTGAGTGTTGGTTAACTGTGTAGGTGCATAATCCAGAGCATCTTTACTTTGAAAAGATGTACCTAATGATTTGTCAGGGACCTAATTAAGTCTTTGCAGTACTGACACTTGGCAGACTGCTGGACCCTATTTTTTTGAGCTGATCTGCTAGAAGTTTTTGTATGTACAAATAGACTGTTGTGCTGTTTCTTCCCTGATGCCTCTGATGACTTCTTAGCTTAGCTCTAAAACTGGCCATAACATCTCCAAACATTTGTGTATGTTTAGCACCCTTTCTCACAATTTCAACTACATCTGTACATTGGGCCCTATCTCCTCAGGAAAGCTGCGTGAGTGCTGTCTGTGCCTTTTGGAGGTGATAGTACCCTTAATTGCTTGGGGGTTAAAAAAGAACCAGAAAACAATAAATCCGGGGTATGTTTCTGTGCCTCAATTTTCTACTACTCTGAAATGTCTTTTGGACTCTTGGATCTGTCCCTCTGGGATGGTCTAGAATTGCTTTTTGTAGCTTGTGACTGGTCTCCCAAGCTTCTGAATCTTCCCAGTTTAGCTCCTCTTTAACCCCAGTCCTTCCTGGAGCTAGACCAGCATTCCTGCTAGAAGAGAGTGTTCCTCTCTTATCTCCTTCCCAGAGCTCTCTCTTCTTACATTTTAAACCTCCTTTAGTTTCTCTGGTAACTTTTCACTGCACAGAATTCCCATCTTACAGACAGATAAGTACAGCACTAAGCATCCTCCATTAGTTTCCTCAGTAGGGAAAACACATAAAGACACAGAGGCCTTTCATGAGGCAGTGCTTGTCTTTGCATTTGGTTGAAAACACTGCACAGACTGTTATCCTTGGATTTCTCAGATAGATCCTCAATAGTTTGGGTTGGGGCTTTTTTTTGTTATAGTATTTCTTAGATGTTTCTGTACATGGGATTATTTGCAGTCTTGGCAAGCGTAGTGGTCAAAACAGGAATTCATAATGCTTGTATGGACACTTGCCCATACAATGTCCTGTCATCCCTGTTTGTCTTATTTCCTTTACACAGAGGGTGCCTGTACACACACTTGCTGCAGTGTACTTACACACCTATGTCGACTTCAACCACTCTGTGCTTGTGTGTGCACCCAAGATAAAAGAGGGAGGGTCAGGCTACACAGAACTCAAGTCACTAGGAACTCAGGTAATTTTAATCTTTACCATCACATTCCTTGGAAAGGTCCCTGGGGGTGTCACAGGTACAATATTTTATTGTATTATTTCTACCAAGTCTGAAGACAAGATGTGACCTCTGAATGAAGTGTCTGGTTAATAGGAAATTCATGCTTTTCTGTCTTCTGAACCCTTACACTTAGCAATCCATGGATTTATTAGTCTTGAGGTCCTGCTGCATAGTTTGTTTCCCATGCCACTTTACAGCAACGTTTTCAAGGTTGAATAGAGGAGATATCCTGTGGTATATGTGTCTGCAGCTTTCTGTTTCTTACCCTTGTTGCCTCTATTTACATAAGAAATATTAAGTCACCAGGCTGGCTTACCACATGTCGTTAGTAAATGATCTTTGACTGGCATCCTTACATGTCCAATATGTAAACAATCTTAAAATTCCTGTGACCCTCTAAAAACTCACCAACGATTTTCATCCTGTAGCTCCTAAAAAGCATGGGAGCTGTGTACACATATGAAACAAGGCTATAACATGAGTGACGTTTTTAGCTTCTCAGACAGACAGCTCACCATTGCCACCAACACAGACACGCTCAAATACACTACTGACTTCTTCAGTGATCTTTTGTCTTCCACAGCATCTTTTCCTTGTGTTTCAGGAGGGCCCTGAAACACCTTTCAAAGGACTGAAATATGCAAGGATCCTGTTCTCTGCTCTGCAGAGTTGTTGTTTCTGACTTCAGTCCACCATAGAGCAGAGTGAAGCAGAGGGACAGTGTGATGTTCAATCTGACTTTGCCATATCCATATGCATCTGGATGATCTAATTTTAGGCCTGTCAGCTTTTGCAGTGATAAGTTAGCAATATAGATCACATATAAGCTGCATCACAATGATTTTTAAATGAGATTTATTCATTTAGAGTGGATGATAAATGGTTCTCTTTTATCAGACTCTTGCAAATAAGATTAAAGCAACATTATTTTCCTGGAGTAAGAGAACAGCTGGCACAAAGTTAATGTCCGTAGCTCGTACTGTGCTTGCCTGACCTTGCAGAGATGTATAACAACAATGGGGAACATCCAGGTAGTTTTTCTGCTTCCTAAATCCTGTTTGTGTTTTACAACCAGGTGCTGCCTGGAGTACATAGGCTGTGGCTTATGTGAGCACTGTGAGAAGCTTTGGCAGGAACATGCAGTGGCCAAGACAGTACAGTCAGGGAATCACAAATACATGCCAAGTCTCTCCCAAAACTGTGAGAAGCACTGCTCTGTGTTTCTTCCGCATTTTAGAAGGTCTAGCATGTTGTACAGAGAGTACCTTGAGTATGCTCCCCTCAGGGTTAGCCCATCCTGCTGGGCACTTGGTCTTGGCTTCTTCTGGATTCCAGGAAACATCCTGATTTTTTTCCCTGGTTCAGATACCATGAAACAATGTAAGAGCTGCATAATAAGCCTTACAGCCCATTGCAATTCTCAATTTGTAACGTGGCACAAAGAATTTGTATTGCATGCCCTTAATATGACATGAGAGAATAAAGGGAGCCAAATGTATATGGACTTGTCGGTATCACTTACACAAAGTAACACCTGAAATGAACTCTTCTGAGAACTTTTTTGAGGAAACAAGTTGGTTCAGTCTGGGGCACTGGGAGAGATAACTCCTCATTATCAGGGAGAACAGTGGATTCTTTCCCCTGGATGAATTCTCAGTCTACAGGATAAAACTTTTCCTGTTGTTCTTTATTGCATTCAGGCAGAGGTCCTGTCCTTGTCCCTGGAGCTCTCTTGGCAGGAGGCTGGCTGTACTGAAGAAGATAACAGGATTGCAAAGGGTTGCCCTCACAATAAAGAAAAGGACTGGAGAGGTCAGGGAAGAGCTGACAATGACACTAGAGCTCTTCTGTTCCACCGACTTCCACGAATTTCTTCCTGTCCCAGAACTTTGCAGGTGTGGGAGATGGAAGGGAGGTTTTACAAATTGAGAGTGATTCCTCTCATATCATATTTGGTAATACATCTACATTTCCTTCTGGTGATTTTGTTCGAAGGAGATATCCTGTGGTATATTTATCTGTAACTTTCTTGCCTATATTTCCTCTATTGACAGAAGAAATAAAGTCATACAGTCGACTTACCATATGTCATTGGCGAATGACCTTTGACTGGCATCCTTACTCCAGGGAAAAAAAGAACTTTGTTATGCAAAGTACATGGTTTATAATCTCCTGTTTCTCCCTTGACACTTCTCTTCAGGATCTCTCCTATGAGAAAAAAATCCAATTGCCGCTGCTTGATTTTTCTCCTGCTTCTCAGATGTTATTTTTCTAAGAATTCCTAGCTATGAGTCTGTCAAAAAAGCCTGTAGCTGATGGCATTTTGCCTCATCTGTCACGACTCTGTATGCTCTGATAAATTAGCTGTATTGGATTGCAGATTTAAATTGGAAAGTAGTACAGAATAATAAGTTATTTTATTTGTTTCTTCCTTTTGATCTTGGATTGCTAGTTTATAATCTACTCTGCACCTAGTGATCTGAGCATTCATTTTTGCTAAAAGTAGCTATCTATTTCAAAGTTGTGGGTTGATTCCAATGTTGAATATCAAGCCAGATAGTGGGCAGGAGAAGAAACAAATTAATTCCCTGTTTTATTTTGAAGTGATACTCTATAAATCTTCTCCAGTTTGAGAAGTGAAGTCACTCCTGCACTCTCTACAAACAGAACAGAAGAATAGTACATGCATTGGCAGATCCTCTAGATCTGGTGATGGTTCATCAGTTGTCCCTTGGCATCCCTTTGTGTAGTCATGCACGGCACACAGGACAATCAGAGACATGAGGTACAAGACTGAAGATTAATTCAGTTGAATTCTCATGCAAGACCCTGCTACCTCTTGCAGTAAGTTCTTACACATAAATATATTCTTATAAAATATTATGTTGGGGCTTTATTTTGTTCTGGGGAAAGAGGAAAAGGATAGTCCCCCATGAAAAGGGAGGTTAGTAAAACATCTAAAAGCACTAGATATTTTGAAACCCATCTATAGACATACATCTATAAACAGACTCTGACAACTGTTGAGAACAAAATGTCCTGCTGTGCTTCTGTGCCTGGTGCCCACAGAAAGAGTTCAATAGAAATGGTCTGTGTTAATCTTTTGTGCTTGGAAATCTGAACTCTGATGTTCAGCTCCTCAAAACATACGTGAAACAAGGCGTATTAGTGATTCTACCGAGCAGGCAAAAATCAAAGCCTGAACAACAGAGGAAAATGTTCTCTCTTTTAAACCACTCTTCAACTTTTCTGGAGAACATCACTACAGGACTGGCCTAGAAAGAAAAAAGCAGTTGGGGATTTCAGAGTGCTCAATGTCCTTGCAGTGTGTATGAACACTGCCATTAAAGGCATGCTGAAAATAAACTCCTTTGAAAAAAAAGCATTGTTAGCAATCAATAGGAATTCATGAGTACAATATTTTATAGATTTTATAGAAATTGAGATTAGAACAAGTAAAGGTTATAGATCTCATATGTCTCATCAGGCTTGATAGAATTCAGTTTTCTTCCAGGCTGAATAAACTTTATTTAGTACTGTTTCATTTTAATCAAAATTAAAAGACATAGTGGGCTAGTCTGAAGACAAGTATGTTCTAACTTATGCTTCAAAATAGTTTCTAAGAAATTGATTCAAACATAGAACTGGTTCTCAGTCCATTTATGAGATAAAGAATGCACTGGTGGACATTATACGATGTCAAACTTAAAGGTATAACTCAAAAATAGGAGATACTGAGTGCAGTACATTTCTCTTTGTACTGACCATGTTCTATCTGTTTTTCCTTTGTATGTTTTTATCATTATATCTATAGCTGTTAATTTGTGATGTATTTCCTGTGCAAATGTGAAGGGAAAAACACAAGAATGAGAGCACCTCATTCAGTGCAAGATGATTTTTAATCTATTTCGCTTCATCTTCCTGTTCATTAGTGGTAAGAATTGAACCCAGTCTCCAACTCTGGTGTAAATTTGCGTATTCAAGTTGGCCAGAATTTTATCCCAGAGAGCCTTGAATTATATAGTTGATTCCAGTAGACCAATCTACCCTCACAAATCTGACCTCCTTTGTGCAAGAGTGTGTGTGTGATTCTGTAGATAATTTTTTAATCTTTGGGTCATAAATAGCTTAATGGAACATTATAATAGTTTGTTTTATGTAATTCTAATACTGCAGCTATTTTATGTTGTCGTACTCAGCCTCCATCCTACTGGGTGGATAACACAAATAAGAAAGCAACTTTAGATGCTTCTTTTTCTCTGAAATGGGAGGGATTTCTTCCCCAGCACCTTAAGGCCCTGTCAATTAAAAACTCTTACAGGGTTTTAACTGAGACTTACAGCACTTTGGAAGGAGCCCTCACTTTTAAATGGGATGCCTACCCATTTGATCTTTCAGTTTAAAGTTTTTTCTCCTGACCCTGGTTCTAGACAGACATCCTCTTTCACCTTTGCTCATGGGCTAAACAAACATGATGTTTTCATTGCTTCTGAGAAGGAAGAGGGCGACAATGGTAGAAACAGTGCTGTGGCTTCTCACAGGTAAAAGAGAGGGGCTATGTGACTTTAGGGTAGAGAATCAGGACATGGCAGAGAGGAATTAAGCCCCAAAGGCCTTTAAAAGGTATTTAAATAGAACAATCCTTGCTTCAATGGGTTTGCAGTGTGAATTAGTATGTGAAAAGTGAGCTACTAGTGTTGACAGAGGAATTCTGGTTGAACTTTTCCTCTTTGTGTAGCAGAACAGAAGGGGGTAATAAAAACCAACTTTGTGGGGTGGAATATAAAAAATAATAAATAGTGCAGGTGAATGAATACATCCTGCTAATTTTGAGGCATTTTAGTTTTCTTGTCTTCTATATGTGACTGTTATTGTAAGTGGTGTGGAGAGAAAACAGCGGATGAGATGGGTAGTTGGTGCTGGTAAAAGGGATATTTGCAATCGGATTAGGAAGAACAAATGGTGTTCTTTGGCATGCTAGAAGGAATTTAACATTCTGGGCAGGAGGAAGTATAGAGAACCATTAGGAAAAATGGCTCACAGATTGTGGGTTCACAGAGAACGACAAACATGAAAATAATCCTAAAGTACAGGATTTTTCTGAATGCACAGAAGTGCATTAAATGGAAAGAAATTTTTAAGGATGATGTAGTGAGAACCATGATACAGCCAGGCAAAGGAACCTTAAACAGGCCAAAAATGATAAAATTTTAACTAGTTGTGGAATGGGAATGTGTCTGAGGAGCTGGCAAGGGGTGGTGAACACAACAGGAGAGCAAAGCAGAGAATTTAATTCAACAGCACCAAGGAAAAAGTTGGCAAACTGCCAAAGGAGCTTGTAGAAAGCATAGCTATGTAGCAGATGTGAAATAACCTGTGATTGTGATCATCACATGAGCTATGGTTCATTCTTTCCACCAAGCATGTAACGCTGTATCTTCTGATTTAACCTATTTCAGTTTGTATATAGCTATGACCAATCTAGGGAAAAGTGTAAAAATTGGTGTCTTATTATCTTTGTTAATATCATTAATCCTTTGGGGCCAGGCAATTCTTTTGTTCTGTTGGATATCAGGTCACCACTTGTACCAAAATCTGGTTTTCCTGTAGATTATTGCTTTACTTTCTTGAATAAACACAAATTTATAAAATACCAGAGTTCTATGTCCTAAGAAAGGTCTGTGATGAGCTGGGTAAGTAACAGCTGAAACAACTTTTCTGATGGCAATTTTTGATTTTATATGTCAGCTATTTCCAGTGAGAGGACCATTCAGATGAAACAAACAGCATTAGCTTACATGTTACAGCTTTAAGGATGTTTTCACTGGTAGGCATCCTTAGTGCATCATCTACCATTGATGTAATTAACAAAGTATCTTTGCATGTTAATGACTCTCAAAGCTCATTTCTTGCCACAACTAATTTGACAGCTGTCTAAATTACAACAATGTGTGTTAATATTATATTTTCTTAATGCTGGAATTAAAGTTTGTCTTTCAGACCAAAATTACTTTCTCAATCTGTACTTCACAACACTAACTTTGACATTGATAGTCTGATAAATTGCTCAAAACAATTTTCAACCAGTCAGAACAGATATGATTTTCTTCACTTTGGATGAATATCAAAAGTGTTTAGTTCCCCATCCAACTGCTTCATCTTGCCAGATATTACTTGATAACACAATGTCATTTTGTAGTGACAGACCATAACTTTGTTCATATTCCAAACACTGCCCTTTATAGGATATAGAAGCAATGCTTGAATGCTAAAGTTCATTTCACAACTTACAATCTAAAATAGTATCATAAACTCACATCACATAGAATATCCTAGTGAAGGGTTATTTAAGGAAGTGTCAGAAAATATGGTGTGATATCACACTTTTTAGATCCAATTTGTAGCTTGTATAAATTCTGACAAAAGAGTCAATCACAAACAGAGGTTGAAAATCCACTGAAACGATGGAACAAAAACGCTTGGGATACAGCTTCTGGCATCAACTAGTGATAATTCCCAAGGAAAAAGATTTTCTACAAGTGCAAATTTCTAGGATTCTGAAATGAATCAGCAGGACTAAAGATCATTAAAATATAAATACAGAAGGTCAGTTGTCAATAATATATCCTATGCTTGACAAACATGAAATCTCTGACATCCTGTCAGGGGTATTTTAACTTCAGTCCTTTGTGTTAACCAAAATACTTTTTCTTTATGAATCAAAGTAAAAATGCTCATGAAACTCTTGCAAACTTTTGATAATGTTAAATCATACCATATTGTATATAGTTTGAAAAAGAATTTTTAGTTTTTTTTTTCTTTTTACTTCACCATTCTTTTTTCTCTTTTAGTTTTGACTGACGTTGCAGAAACATTCCAGAGCACATATTTGTGCTGATGACAAGAAAAAGTCTATACAGGAAATTTTTTGAGCACTCTAAATATAGATGACAGGACTTTAAACTACTTGACCACCTGACTTTTCAGAGATTTGGAGGGTATTTGCCTTACACAGAGGGAAAGAAAAAAGTTAAAGGCAGCTGAGTCAGACTTAGAATCATGCTGATATATTTTAAGAATCCTTTTTTCCTTTACTTTCCAGTCTTTTGTCTAAGACACTTGGTCACATTTATTTCATTTTCTACATAGAGAAGACAGCAATAGGTCAGTTTCTTGAACATTTTTCACTGTTCTGTTGTGTTTACTTTCAAGAGTATATTTTGTAATAGTTACCATTCAGATGAACATTTTCTTGAATTTTGTTTAGGATCCAAAAAAACCCCCTGAAGGCATTGCTTGACTATACTTTGGAAAAAGGAAATACTATAATCCAAGAACTATAATTTAAACAGAGGGTAAATTTTAGGACTTGCTTTCTGTTTTTAATGCATAGCAATAATATAAAAAACACCATGTAATTGTGGTATCGTCACACATTAAGCCTTCATACTGCAATCATCATTCTAAGAAAGTCTTTCTCTACAGCTGCCACATCTTGTATCTAAGCCACAACAGTTCTTATTACGGGTAATCTACAGGATAACTTAATTGAATAGGTGGTATTTGATAGCACAAGCTGACTCTTAATCAAGGCTAATTCTGTGCTTAAATGAGCTGGAATATCTTGCCAAGACTTGCTTCAGTCATATACACCATGAACATAACCCCCTAATCATATTACCTCAGGGCTTCCTTCTTTGTACAGTTTTACCCTGCCTCTCCTGGTGACTACATGGCCATCCTGTAGATCCAGGAGTTTACTTTCAAAGAACAGGGGAATACCTGGAGGAAATAATATGTACAATTACTCCTATTACAGCAGCACAAATAATCAGAGTTCTTTTGCGATAGGTGCTTTATATACATGAGGGTGGAAAGGGTCTCTGCCTCAAATGGCTTCCTAAATAAACACAAGTTGGAAAAATTAACTTTTATTGTCCTCACTGACAAGAATTGAATAGAAGAGTAATTTACTGACTGGCCTTAGGTCATGCAAGAAGCTGATGGCAATGCTGCTGATTAAATGTAAGCATCCTCAGTTCCAGTGCAGGGCTTCATCCAAAAATAAATCCTTATTTGTTAGACACCTGAGTGAGAACATCTTGAAATATATCCTGACAGTTCTTTCTCTAGAAAACATTCTCATAGTGCTAGGTTTAATTTTGACTTTTTTTCTTTTAAGACCCACAAATCTTTAAAGTTATATTAAATTATTGGAAGAAAGACTGAGAAGTGGTTAAAGGTGGTATACACAATAACTAAAATACTTTTGGGATTCAGTTCGGTTTTATTGCATTTAGTCTGTTCAGCCAAGTAATATATATCTAGTTCCAGGTATTTGCTTCTTGTCTCAGTTTGTGTAGTGTTGGTAGGAAATTGGTACCATAGATATTCTTTACAAGAAGGAATGATGTATGTCCCTCCATAAAACAATTTTGAACAGTTCACAGAGGCTGAGAAATGCTGGTTAATTTTCCCTTTGATTTCTTCCAGTGTTGAGGAGCAGTTCCCAGGATATTCGTTGGCTGACCTTGCAACCTGGAACATCACGGTCTGGTGTCACGTCTTGCAGACTAGTTGACAACCTCAGTTTGGATGTATTATAAATGTGTGAACACCAGCTGTATGTGTACTTTACTGCAGCTCTCTTGTCTTCTCCCTCCAGCACAAAGCCTTAAGGCCTTTGATTATTCGTTCTGCAGTTTGCTGAGGGCTTGATAACTGAAGGATGATGTTAAAGTTTCAGTCTGAAGAGACCTGTCAACACACAACTCAGCAGTTTGCTGTGAGGAAGGGATGCAGGGAAGAGAAGCTGCATTATGATTCAGTGTGTTACCTCACACATCTTTTGCTTATGAAATGAAATACTCCATTCAACCTAATAACACTTTTACAACATTCAAAAGGGAAGATGTAGTTCGCTGCTGCCAGGCTTGATAGAGCAGATATAACAGCTTGCATCGGGTTGTCATAGGGAATATCCCAGCCAGAGCACCTCAGTGTGGAGCACTGCCTGCTCTGCCATTTGCCAGGAGCTGCTACAGAGCCCAGGCTTTAACAGTCATATAACATTTGTTTCTGTTATGCAAATATCTGAAAAAACTAAATTGAGAACTTAAATATAATTTTTGCCACCTGTTGGGCGCAGGTCTTCGCAGGGGAAATTTACTGGTGGACCTTATAGTCTTTGATCATCTTGGTTGACTTTTCTCAACAGGAGAAGCAGTTGTTCCATGCCAGTCCCATGTTTGACCTCAGCACCGTCTGGATGAAGAACAAGTTGAGTTATTACAGTCTTCTGCCTGATTTTATCTGGGTTCTTCTAACGTGCTGATCATTGTTTTATCTCATCACTTAATAATTTGACAGAATTAGTAGCAACTACCATATGGATGTTAGCTGGAGGACTGTGATTCTTGCCTTATGAATAAAGCAGGAAGTAATGCGGGTCAGTCTGTGTTAATTATTGGATTGGAGTGATTTGTAGGTTCTCTTGGATATATATGAAAATAAGATTGCCCTAAGGACAGCAAGGATATTTAAGAATATTGTCTAAATCCACTTACGGATACTGAATTCTAAGTTCTGATGCTTTATCTCTATATTTTTATATGATGAAAGCAAGCTGTCTTCACAATTTTGAGGAAATGTTGTTATACCACTGTATAAATCCGCATTAGGCTTGGATCTTGAATGCTTTAAACAATTCTGGTTCCCCCATCTCAAATAAAATGTAAAATAGCTTAAAAAGTTAGTGAGATGAATAACAAAGATAATAATGGGTATTGAAAAATTTCCATAATATGAAGTTAAATATGCTAACACTGTTTAGTCTGGAGAAAAGTTGGCTAAGGGACAACAAGCTAGAAGTCTCTAAAGCCTGACATAAAGAAGGTGAGTAGAGTTTATTATCCTTTCCAGTGCAAAACATGGAGACCTCAAATGAAATTAGAAGGTGTTAGTTTCACAGAAAAAGAAGCACTTCTGAATATAATGGTTAATTCAGCCAAGACAGTTATCAAGACAAGATGTTGAAAAATGTTAAGGTTTTATAGAGCAGTTGACAGATTCATGAAAGAAAATCCAAGCAAGGTTGCCTAAGGAAAGTTCTTAATCTGCCTCAATAAACAGCAGGAAGCTGGGGCAGTATTGTGGGCAAATGTTTATTTTCTTACACTCTGCTCTAGGCAGAGTGGTACTGGCCAGTGGCAGAGTTGATGAGGTGGCAGAGATCCAGCATGGTACAGCTGTTTTTTCTATTCCTGTGTCCTGGAATCAATATGACTGCTAGAAATGAGAAATTTACTCTGAAATGAAAAGCTCTATCTAGATAAAAGACTCAATTTTCTAAAAAAAATACATTCATGAGAACAGATGCATTTTTTTTATAGCAAATTAGATAGGTGGTGAATGACTGTAGAAGAAATAAAGGCAAAACTTTAAAAGGCTAACAACTTCTTTTTCAAACTTGCCCTTTCAAATATTTTGTTGCCACATACAAGCATTAAGGGTTGCCTCTCTCCCAGACTGGATCTGCCAAGGTACCTGGATGAGTTAGGCATCCCCTTCTTGCTGAGGTTCAGCAGAAGTTGGCGTCTTTTTGTTTGACCTTCTAGAAATCCTTGACTGAATGCCTGTGCACGGTGCTGTGTCTGCAAATTAGAGTCGTATTATTTGGGTCACATGTAAGAAAACCTGGCCAGGTATCTTAACAAGGCAGATTAACATTCATCTGACACACACATCCTGGAATAGTGAGTGCCTTTTCCTCACAGAGATGCAGATCTGAATAACAAACACTTCCTCATTTTGTTTGGATTTGCTGTTCACCTGTGCTTTGATTTTATGTTCTGTAAAGATATTCCAGAAACATTTTTCTTTCTAATGACTAGTTAAATATAAAGAAAGACTAAATCTTAAATCATTTCTCTGAACCCCAAGCTATATCTCTGATTATATTACTGGGTTAAATAGCTTTTTTTCGTTTAGAATTTATTTTTTAATTCCCAGTCTTACTAAGTCTTTTGTAGTAATTCTAGAAATAAAGCAGCATGATACTCCTACCCGTTACTAGTTTTCTACATGGCCAAGAAATGTTGAGGATTTAATGCTGGCAGTATCTTTGGAGACCAATTCAGTATAAAATAAAAAGAATCCTGGTTTACAATTGATTTTACACAAGTAACTATTTCCTAAGCACCATTATTGTATACAGTAGGAAATAGGTATAGCTATTTCCTTAGAATAAAGCAATTTGTGAGACCTGTCATAAAAGGCTAAGAGAATGCTGCCTTTGCTTCACATCCCCTTTAACTACCTCTATAAAGTTTAAGGAATTGCAATAAAACTTGGGAAAGTGCTTTGACTGATGAGAACTGTTTGACAGTACTTATGAGATTACTGCGTGCTCAAGGCCACTTGGAATGTTTGCACACAAGAAATTATTTAAAATTATATTTGTTTTCTGGCTTTAAAAAAAAAAAATTTAGCTTAAAAGATCTCTCTCAAGCTGCCTTTTTTTTTTTTTTAAACAGAAAGATCTTTAAACAGTTCGCTGCCTCCTTGGCATTTCTTCATTCCGCTTTTCATTTCGTGTGAAGTCTCCTGGGCTCTGACCAGTTCAGAACGCAACTTTGTAGTTTTCTGTGGTAAATGACTGACAGTGTTGGAAATTATGCTCTTTGTCTGACAGACAATTGCATTCACACTGCTAAGCAACATTCGGACTGAACTTTTAATTTAACCCTACTGGCTTCTTTTTCTCTTTCTTTCAGCATTGTCTGTATTGTGATTCCTACCATGGCAATGTATCTTCTGTTTCTGAAGCAGCTGCAGTTTTTTCTGTGATTCCAAATGCATCTTTGGTGAACAGTTTGGGGTCTAATGCAGATTTGCTTTGTATATTTGCTGTAGCATAGAATAACCTGAGACATTTATATTAAAGCCAGTTAAAGGGTGGCTCCTGCCAGTCAGTAGGCATAGAGCCTGTAACTTTTTGATAGCTCATAGTGACTGATACGGTGTCAGTCAAATTACTAATAAAAAAGAAGTGCTAACAAGGCTATGAGTTTTGTGAAAACTGTAAACAAAGCAGATGAAGGTTAAATATAGCTGGAGTTTGAATAACTCTCTTATGTTAATCTCCCTATGCCAAAGTTTTGGCATGTTCATGAGAAGGTTTTGATACACTGTAAGTATCTTTCTGGTATTTCACCCAGAAGAGAACTGTGAATGGGTCTCATTAGTTAACATGCTTAAAATTACTTGTGTATTTTGGTGCTGCCAGTCTAAAACCTGCAATATAGTTTTATTGGATTTGTGGAGTGTTGAATTTGTGCAGGTTGTGAGACACTTCCATGAGGCTACCAGCCAGTTCTTCATTGGAAGAGGTGTGCAATAGCTATTGGGGCAGCAGGTTTTACTCTGCTGGTCAATCTGTACCAGGTCAGGGCTAGAATCTATACTGCACCAATTACCTTCGTAGGAAAAGAGAGGACAAAATATGTGTAACCTCCATCTCTACTTCAGACTCAGACTTACTGCCAGGATGCACCACAGAGACATCCCAGCTTGTGAAGAGGTTCTCTAACTCAGATCTAGCCCCAGTCATTTCCAGGCCACTCAGGCCCACAAAATGTTGATGCTTAATAAAATAAAGAACACAGTCCTTGGTCCCATGTGAACAGTATTGGCAATGTATAACCTTTCATAAGTAATAGATTTACTTTAATAACTGGGAAACGTGAAAAGATAGAAACCTTTTAAATTAACAAAGTTATGAAATATTTGTGTATATAAAAAATAGAATGAATTTAGTGTCAAGCACAGACAGCATGCCATGTTTTCATTCCAATAAAGGAATTTATGTCATTTGAAAGAAATTACGCTCTTACCCATAGGTCTCTTTTCTACAGCACTCAATTTTGAGATATCTATGTATTAGAATCTGAAAAACTGTATTATATTTATATCAGTTTAACCTGTGCATATTGCAAGTGAGTGTATAAATGTCTCCTGAATGTTATCCATTACCAGTCATCCCTTGCTTTGAGATGAGAAGTGTGCTAATACTGCTTTGGAAGTTTCAAGTTCAAATACACAGTTCGTAGAATGGGATCCCAAGATGCCACAGACACCACTAAAAACCCAACTTGGCTTTGCTTCTCTATCTACTCACCTAAATGCAGCCTGACCACAAATCTCCCATTTACTCATGTTGTATCAAATGCATTTCTAGTTCAAGCTGCAGAATATATGTTTCTCCTGTGTGCCAAAAGATGCATTACTTTGTTTCCATCCATCTAACAGTGAACTAGAGACTTGATCATCCTCCATTATAACATTTTTTTGTAGTTAAAAGATGGCAACACATTCCACTACACTTGTCTGTACTTGCATGGTGTGCAGAATTATTCCATACTGCACTATAATTAAGCAGAAAGCCCAGTTTATCTTCAGGTGCCTTTTAGCTGTAAATGGTAACTCTTCTTGATGCATTAGGATCTGCCTTCCCAGATTATGCAATCCTGTTGTCTGCTTGAGATTCAAGGCTCTGTGAAGGGTCCAAAGGGCAAGAGACAAAAACTTGAGACTGTAGTTTAGAGCAGCCTCAAGAGCAACATTTCCAAGCAAACAGGAGCAGCTCAAAGCAAACACTGATGTCTGGAACTGGGTGACATTCTATTTATATGCATGCTTGCAATATAATATATGCTTATCATACAATTATATAAATAATTTAAGCTTATAATATAATTACACTGAATAAGTTTAGCATGTATTAATAATCATACGAGCTGTGTTCTGCTAAATTACCATGATATAACTGTCTCTTTATATCTAATCCCGATAAGGACGTGCACAGTTGTCCTGTGCAAACAGAACAGTTTTTTGCCTATATGGATAATTATAGTAATAATCAATAAATGCATTTATTAATCATACAGAGCAGGTGAAGGGTAGTTCCTTTTGTATGCAGCTGCTCTCATGAGCCTTCTGGACACAGAACAAGAGTGGAGGTTGTTAAAGACCTCATGGACTGCTTAAAAGGATATTACCCTTTTTCTGTATACTGCCTACTGTAGAGTTCACACACCTCAGAATGTGCTCTTACTAAATTACTTATTGACTCTGAATAAGTCACGTTGATGCACATGTGAGTCTGAGTCTGATTTTATTTATGGGGTGGTTCTGAAAGAGCAGTATGATTTATGTATCTATGTATCCAAGTCAGTGGAGAAAATCTACAGTTCCACATCCCTTTCTGTAATGATTTAAAATTCACAAGTCAGTGTTTCAAAAAATTTTTTTTGCACTTCTGCATGTACATTTCTTAGCTTCAGCTGACCAAGTAGTAATGTGAAGAATGTCCCTATTCACCCTGTCTTTCAGATCTCCCAAGTAACACGATGTAACACATTTGTTTTCTAAGCATCATCCTACAAAGACTGCAGAAGCTACTGTAGATTTGAGAGGGTTCATGGGAGTGATGACAACATATTTTGGAGTGATCCCTTAGTTTACTATATGGATAGAGCAGATATAAGAGGCAATCTGAATTAAAGAGGATGTTGGGAAAGCATATGAATTTTTAGGAGTGGGATAAGCTCACCCACCTTTTGATTTCATGGCCAGCATTTTCCCCACTATTTAACTTATTCCGTCTCTGGCTTTTCACTTGTCCTTTCATCTTCGAGATGCATGTATTTAATATCTTAGCTCCAGTTGGATTCTGTGGACTTTAAAAGACTGAAGTATTTTTTAAGAGAATGGTAAAGGACAATGACTGGAAGGAGAGGGTATTTCAAATAAGTAAAACTGTGAGGGAAGTAGGGATGACAGAGATGATAAGGAAAATAAGAGAAGTTTTATAGGATCTCTTTCCCTGCTGCCCATGTTCACACATGAAATTTTGTCACTTCTTTCCAGTTTAGTCTTCCTGAGGTGGAATCTACCTGTTCTGGTTGATATTCAGTCCTGTTCCTTCAGGTCTCTTGGATAGTGTCACAACAGCAGAAGAAATGTCTCACCAGCCTTCAGTTCTCTCCATTCAGCTTGTGGCTGCAATTGGGCCTCATGTAGCTGTGAATCCATAGTTTGTCTGACTATTATGATAATTGCACAGACGCTTTCTTTGCCTTTGCTAATAAACTGGCTTATGTAACCTCTCTGTTGTCCCCAAATCCCATAGCTAGCTGCCTGCAGTTCCAAGGCATTATTTCAAATGGTAGGGTGCAGCATCCCTTGTTGCATAGAATGCAGAGCATGAAGCTTCTGCTGCATCTTAACTGGTAACTACCTCTTTGTACAAATAGCATGATCCTTTCTGAGTCATGTTCAGCGTGCTCCTTGCTGTGTTTGTGGGAGAGTTTATCAGTGGAAATAGAATCTAGAGCTGCATTTATTTCTCTCAGTTGGCTTCAACACTTGTTGGTTGTGGATTTCTTATTTTCTTCTTGTGAAATAACAAAGATTTTGATTGACATTATTACACTAGGAAGCCTAGGGCTGTGTTTACAGTGAATATGCAAAGCTGTAGACAAAATGTAGAGCATTTTGACTGTTTTTCATGATCTTTATAGTCTCTCATCCTTGAAGGAAAGTAAATAAAAACCAATGAACTTCCTTTGGAAGTCGTTAGGTGCTCAAATTCTATAGTGCTAAGGACTTACAACTGCACAGAGAACATAAAAATGTATACCTACAAACATGTCAAGAACATTTTCTAAAGTAATATTAATGACACTTTTTAATATTAATGAACTGTTGAAGATAATTTTTTTGTCATATAAGCTTATATATTGCTACCATTAAGCTGATCTTAATTGATACTCTCTTAAGAATTACAGTTGCTAATTCTGTATTCATAGGAAGGGAACTTCTTCATTAGCAATTATTTAATGGCTCATTTTAGCTGTGAAAGGACAGTCTCACTACATTTTCTTTTCCTTCCTATTTCTATCTTTTCCGTACTACCAATATGGGAAATCAGCATGTCAAACTTCTGGAGAGCTCTGATTTTTGTCTCCCTCTTAGCCCTCAGTCTGTAAGCCAACCAAATGTGATTCAGAGGTCGTATTGTTAATCTGCTGCTGCAAAGCTAGACTGAAAGGTGCTGCTAAGTTACACATGTCTAAGCAGGGAGGCCTGCAACGTACTGAAATGACGATGATGTCAGAATTGTTGTTAGCACTGATTTCTGCATTTTCTGCAGGAGAAGTTAGTGACAGAAGGACCAGCTGAGAGGCAGTCCATGAGAAGCATTTTATTATACAGAAGTGTCTCTTATGGTAGAAACTAGGTCCTTCTCAAGTAAACAGGGAGATGCACAGCATCTCAAGCACCTAATGGAAAGCACACCAAACTGCTCACTGAGAACTTAGTGCATGGTAGGGTATCTGCTATTTCCCTCTATTGTGGGCCATTTTTTTCCCTGGTGGTGGCAATAGAAGACCTGTAATTTTCTGCAGCTTATATAAACAAGTTTGTTTTAAGGGGATGATGTCTGCCGGACATAACCCAGAGGGCAAGCATTCATATTTTTTTCAAGATGGTAGGTGAAAGCATACTTTCCCTTGCTTGGTCTAAGTGGATTTGTTGCCCTTGCCACATGTGCAGTACTAAATAGAAACAGTGTTCACTGAAGAATCACAATGCTTTAAGCTGGTAAACAATTTGACTACTTTTATTTATTTTTTTTTTCCCCTGCTAAATCTGTCTTTTTCATCTAGGTCCCCTGAAAGCAAGAGCAAAAATCTGAAACATTTAGCTGATTGTGATTTTTTTAAAATGCTACCAAGAAAACAGGTTCACTGACACATATGTGCAGTATATACCACTGGTAAACAGAACCAGATCATCCACATTTCAGCTTATTTTTTCCAGCAAGGAGATTTTTGAAGACTTAGCGAGTTGAAAAGAGCAGAGCAGGCAAAGCAAGGGATTGTATTATCCATCCCTTTCACACTAAGCACATGATGTTTTTCTGAGCAGTAAGAAATTTGTTTTCCAAAGACATTGTCAAGTTCACTGAGATTCATTGACTCCTGGTAGCAATGTAAGCTTGAGACAGCAGTGACAGGCTTTATTTCAGGACACTGTGTATCGTGCAAAATGAGCTTCCTTCAACTGGAATGATGTCTGAGTTACGGCACCACCATGAAAATTAACAGACACATAGATCAGCCAAGCAGTAAGTGTGCAGGATTTCTGATCAGGCACAAATAGCTTCTCTCAGCTTTGCTGGTGATACTTTCCAGAGGCAGCTTCTGTTGAGGGGGTATCCTGCAGCTGAGAGCCCCATGTTCCCCCTCCAACCTGTCCTTCCAGGAATTGCAGAGAGAGCAGAATGCTGCGGCAATATTCGGGCACTAATTAATTTTGCCAGCAGGAGCTCGTTTTGGCCTTTGATTTTGAGCTGACAGTTAATAGATAGGGCAGTTTCAGAAAGTGGGTGTGCTTTACAGCACTTGGCAACTGACTCCCTAAATCACGGGTACAGTTTGCAATCTCAGCCATATAAAACATCTCTCTGTTTACTCTCTTTATTGAAGATATGTGTTCACAATGAAGATATAGTTTTTCAATACAATGAATGGTATATTGGCATTGATAAGGTGAACTTTACAGAAAGTATTTGGGTAAATGTTATTATCATTGCATTACAGGCAGAAACTGAGTTTGCATTTGGCTACACAAAATTTATGTCTACAGGGAGGGGCAGCCTGAGGCAGCCCTGCACAGTCTGTGGTGGGTAGAGCCTACAGACTCTGGGGCAGCTGGAGCATGTAGGGATCCATGGCTGTGTCTCTACTGCAGAAGAGACTATGGACAGGGAATGAACTCCTGGGGCTGCTAATGCTTGTTTTGCAGTCTGGCACTGTTTTGTGTTGTCAGGACCAGTTTTGTTTTCCCCTCTCTCTAATGATATCCTGAGATGCTTTGCACTTTCAAGGCTTCTGTTAAACCACAGATAATGCAACCTATAGCCTGCATTTTGTGCTGATAAAATGTTGTTTTGATGAGTTGTGACACTGCCATAGCATTATTTAAAATGCTCTGAACTGAGAATAATACACAGTGAAATAGCATTTATGCAATCAGACCATGAGGCAACCACAGGGGACCAAAGGAAAACCCTCGGCTGAACATTATGCAGAGTGGTGAGGCAATGCCACACAGCTTGATCTTTATTTAGCAGCGTGGGTAAAGTCCCAATCCTTAGCTTGGCATATCTGAGCTGATGTAAATTGCTGTCTGCTACTAAGTGTGATACCTGTGGTCATTTTCTAGCAGTCATCTCATGAACTGATGTGGGACCAAGACTGGAATTGAAGACCTCTAGACTTCCAATTCTTGTGCTCCTCCTCTCCAGAAAATGCTGCATTGAAATACAATACAAGAGAAAAAAGCACCTAAAGAAAGTAAAATTACGGTTCCTGATGACATACTGTTTCTGTCATCTCATCAGTTAAATGGAGAATTGCAGTAGAACAGGAATTATTCTGTCCTCTGGAGCCCCTGGGAGCTCTGACTTTATTTACAGTAGAAGTTGGACTGAATTCTGAAGTAATAAGAAATTTAAGTCAAATGCATTACTAAAATTATGTGCTACGGATGCATGAGGGATTAAAGAGTTTAAAAATAATGATTTACTCAAGTCAGCCTTGAGGATCAAAGCTTTGGCTTCAATGCTGTCTCAAGGTGGACTTTAGTACCTCATGGGACACTTTCATGGCTCAGTGCAACACAGATAATTTGGCATTCAAAGCTGTCAACAGCATGGATTAATAAAGCATTTACAGTATCTTTTAAGTTATTATTGCAAACCAAGTCTCATGCTCTTCCTGAGTGCTGCTGTAAGTGTTTGTTTCTGAAATGCACAATTTCTGTTTGTTTGGTTTTGTTTTGTTTTTTTTTTTAGGAAAATATCCTTGAAACTGGGAGTAGGCGATTAAAACCAGCAGGAAATGTATAAGAGAATTCTTGGTGGTCTAATAAGGGATTTAGAGACTCCAGCAGGGGAGAAGTGTTTTATAAATTTAATATGAGGGTAAATAGTATTATCTCTGTTTTGCAAATGGAAGAACTTATTCAAGATATTATTCACAGCCCTTGAGCTTTTGTGTTTCTTTTCTTAGCTAACTACATCATGCTCCTGTCTCCAGCAGAAGGCCAGGAAGATGCATAGAAATGGAACTTCTTAGCTGGGATTATCTCATAAGACAACCTTAAATTTTGGCAGCAAGTCAAAGGTTTACAGCACATCAGCAAATGGAACATGAGGACAGTTCGTGGTGCTGCTATCAACTCTCTATCAACTTCCAACAAGCAGAGGTTAATTATCTCGTTGTTACTTTTGGGGTCTTTGTAGCAAACGAGGCACTCAGACAGAGCTATGGAAGAGCACTGTAATGCTTGGATAGTTTTGGCACAAGGCAGTTGCTCTGCAGAGCTTCGTGGCCCTCTCACGGCAAGCTCCTGGCCTGCTCTCAGCTTGAGTGGAAAGGATCTGATGGTCAGTGTGCCTGTTTCCTCTCACTGAACCTTTTCCAAAGTGGGAAATATCTTGTTTGCTTCCTTGCCATGTGCTTGCTGGAGCAGAGTTCCAATCCTCTCAAATGAGCCTCTGAGGAAATTGATACACTGCACGTTGAATACTTGTACTTTGCACAGGTTTGGTGCCTTAAGATGAAGGTTCTATTGACAGACCAATGGAGTAATTGAGAAGGGTTGTATGGATAAAATTGCTAACTTCTAATGTAAATATGACCATTTAGACAAATTGAGAAAAAGGGCAAAGTGACTACCTAATTATTATGAAAAATGGTATTCATGTTTTGTACAATTATGACTATATTAAGCCTATTTCAGGCAACTAATATGCTGATCTGATTCAGAAGAGATTAATTGGTGATATGAACACTTAAGCTATATAATTTACTCTGATTGAAGAGGCAATACTAAAATGTGGCATTAGCAGATGTTGGATGAATTTTTGCTCTGAATCCATTCACTGAGAATGCTAGGTAAATCTCCCCTTATTTATTCTAAGCTATTAAATACTCTAATTCCCGGATTTGACTGTGTCTCTGTTTTGTTTCTTTGAATTATTCGTCAAGAGCCGTTGCTGTAGCAATAGCCAGTTCTGTGATGAAATGAAGCACATTCCAGGTTCAGCTGTTAAGGTCTGTATGGGGCCCCTTTGGCAGGATCCAGCAGGGTGCTTATTAAAAAACACCTGACCCTTTCTGTTTAATATTCAGCACCATATTTTTGTTCTCCACAAACTCACTGGTCATCACAGGGCAAGTCTCTGGGCTCTCCACTAGTTGCTGTGAATTATTCACTGCCACTCTTCTCACCCCAGAACAGAGAAAGTGTGTTTTGTGTATCATGCTGGCACCAGAAATTCCCTAAATCCGTATTTTCTGACAGAGAAGGGAAGCAGCAAGTCATCTCCTTAATTCCATTGACAATGAAATAGTTAAATACATTAATTCACTCAAGCTCATAGGTTCTGATCCAGAACGAGAATTTCATCTGCAGTGTGTGGATGCCCCTGAAAATTGAAGTAAGGGAGGAGATGGACAAATTACTGAACTGCAGTATCTCAAACACACATCATACAGCCTGATTATGATTAGAGTTCAATTGGAGGCCAACTATATATATAGTAGGGTGTAGTTCAGTTTCATTTGCCATAAGCACAGAAATCGCACCTGGATGCCAGTACACATGCTATGCAAATTTGCCTAAATGCCGTAAAGTCCTGAAGTATTAGCAGAGCAGGATCCTATAACAACTGTGTCCAAAAAGCCTAACTATGTGCAGTTAACACAGATATTAAATTGAATGCTTCTCTTACTATTATAAATGGCTGCTTTGCTGTCTTCGTCAGCAGAGTTGTGGCATTCATCCCATTGCTAAGAATAAGATGACCATCTGCATTTCTGCAGAGTGATGGCTACCCAGAGTGAGTTCAATAAAAGAAAATTATGGCTTTGTGCTTTGCTACAGCCAATAAATCATGAGCAGGTCTTGCACTGAGGCAAAAAATGAAAAATAACATTATGTGGCAAGACTCTTTATGGGGTACCAGCTGAGCAGCCACTTGAATTCTAATACCCCCAAAATGAATGTGATGAAAGTGGTGAGTAATGATCTGTTCATGAGGAACTGAGCACGTTGGGTTATTAGGGACACCGGTGGATACATATCAGGGAAACACTAAAGGTACCCTGGTGATTGTGTGAAACAGTGACAGCACATATATGCCAGATATGAGAGTGTTTTCCATTACTTTCCTTCAGAATAAATCTCTTCAGTGCTAGTTCAGCATATCATTGCTCTCCCTTTCCGTGACCTGGGGTCTTCTGCAACAGCCTATTCCTTTAGCCTAAAAGACTATGTCCTGGAAATCAAAGCTGGATAAATGACAGCCTCAGGGACCCCTTGGAGGTGGTATAGACCCTGTTTTTAGGGTTTGAATACGACTGGGGTTGTCTGACCACATACATTGCTATGAAACCTCCAGCTGTCTTATTTCTCAAGTAGTAAAAGCTTTACTCATTGGTGGGGACTCCATCAACTGAAACCTAAACAAGAGTTTTTGGTCTCTTGAATCAGTTCTTCTTAAAGGCAGTTGATTTTCTGGTTGTGTTTCCTCTTTCAGCTTACTTTGAAATCAGTGGTTAATGTTCTAATAGTTTCTTCCCAGTTTAGTTATCCTGAGTAAGGGGTGCACTGCATGCATGGCTTTGCAAACGAACAGAAATATGTGCTAAATGAAGGCGGAGTAAATACTATGGAAAGTGAGTTTCTAAGTAGAGTTTTGACTGTTATCTCATAAATATTCATTGGTGTCTACAATATAGTGGGGTATTTTCATGATAGTAGTAAACTAAATTATCATTTAAAGGCTGTTTGTAGCCATTTACTAGCATTAATAGGTAAATAACTGCTTAAGGACAAATTTTGATCTGAACTTAGTAGAAATAGCTTAAAGGGTCTCTGATCAAATCAGGTGTAATACAGATCCTACCGTGGCTCCAGACATGCAGAACTGCACTCCCATCTATTTCTTTTTCAATTTTACAGTCTCTGCTTAAATACGCGGTGATTGTCAGTCAAGAAATGCCTCCAGGTGGATTTCCCCAAAGGACTCAGCATGGTGTCAATGGGTACAGTGCTTTAGAAAATATAAGCTTGAACAAATATCTAAAAGCGCAATAATCACTAAAATTCAGTTATCTAGAACACTGTTACATGCACTGTGGGGGGAAAGGAAGAAAAGGAAGAAAATACGTTTTTGAGTCTGAGATTATTCTTCTTTATTGCTAATTAATAAGCTCTTGGACTCTATTTATTCTCTAAAGGACCACTAGATGTCAGCACATATCTAGGCTACCACAACTGGAGCAACAACCATCTGGTAGTAAAAAAACCCCCTCTGCCCTGGAACGGTGTAATTTAGACAGCACACAGTCACTGGCTCGAAGTGTTTTGCTTGACTTCATAAGGATTTCAGGTACCCACACTGTGACAGTGACTGTTTTGGCCATCAAAACAGGGGGACTTTCATGCATGTTACTTCTTGTTTTGCAAAATACTTTCATTGCCATCTGCATTTGGTCCATTGTCTTTCAGGAAGCACTTCTCATGTGAAAGTCTACCAGTTGCAGCTTTATAGTGAGGATGGCTAATGTTCTGCTTTTATTTGAAGATTTAATGGCCAAAATTATTTTAAACATGAACATGACAATTCTGTTTAAAGGGGCAAAAAATCTGAATAAAACTTCAGACATATTATTCATAGCATAATATGACGTGCAACTCTTCCATGAGGCAAAAGCCCCCACCCTATGTGTATTATAAATGTGCTCAACTCACCTGTATTTCATGTAAGAAATTATGAAAAAAAAAAATCACTCTATTATGCATCAGGCTATTTAAAATGCATAGACACAGTTCACTGCTTGCACAGTTTTAAAGTTAGATCAAAAACCTCCTTGATCAATTTTGCCACACAGTAGCAAGGATTAGTATTCAATCATATATATGTTCATATGCTGTGTATTCATTACTCAATATATACCTAGATCCAGTGTCAAAAAAAAGAAGAGTTTGGGTGATTTTGGCAGGTAATCAATTTTTCTTAACCATCCATATCTTCAGGACAGTTGTGTTTTGGAAAATTTGACATATAAACTGGAAACTTTTGTTTGGTTTTATTTTGTAATACAGTGCAGGACATGGTCCTTAGCTATTCTAGCAATTCAGACAATCCTACAACTCTTACTAGCTGTAGTTAGGGGACATCATGTCCCCACTGAATCAGGCTGTAGTGAGCTATAGTGCAACCCCTGCAGTGCTATCAGTCAATTGATTAGTTATCAAGAAAGGGATCCATGCTCCTTGTTCACACCACTTCATCAGAGACACTCAGCTGAAGCATGTGGGCTACAACAACCAACTTACTTCCAGAGACTATCTGAGCTGCTCACTGAAGGGCAGGCACAGAGGAAGCCTAGAGATTGGATGCCTCAGTGGAGAACCTGAAGTTAGCTGTGGTGAATCTGGGCCCATAACATGAAGTCATTTGTCCCTTGGCCCTTGAGCCACTAGCACTAAAGCCTTAATTTCTCTGTTTCCACCATGTCTCTGCTGTGGCAGTGGCACTGCATGTATTCCTTGCATTGAGTTATGGACTCTTGCAGATTCTGGTTTTGGTGAGCTGGAGAAAAAGCAGAGAGGCTTTTTGTTGGACTGGAGTGGCTTCAGCCTGTTCTCAGACGTGACCTGGTGTGAGAGGTGTAATCTCATAGCAGTTGCAGCCATTCTGTTTGCACTTAGCATATTTTACTAAGTCCCTGTCCCAGCATCTGCCAAGGGTCTGCAAGGTGTGTTATCAGCGCAGCAGAACATTCAGCAGGTTTCCAGGCTAGAGTGCATTGCAATAACCAGCCTCTCTCACGATGCCTGTGTTAGTCACAGGATCAGTCTGTGTGAGGAGGTGCCTCATCCCTGCAGTATTTCAAAGCTGATAAAGAGCTGACCAAATACAAAAGAGGGAAAGATGCAGAGTAAGGGATAACTGGGATTCAAGAGTGAGATCAAGTCTGCCACCAAATTTTGCTCACAGAAAATACATCCTGCTGAACTAGAAACTTGACTGACCTTATTCACACTGTGCTTAAGGCAGGTTGCCTAGCAGCAGATATCTTAGCAGAATTTAGCCACAAACAATGTCTTGCTGTCTCATCTGTTAGTAAAATTCAGGATGCATTGGAATTTCCATGCCAAAGTTAGAAGGCAGCCCCTCTGGATCTCACACAAGCAAAACAATGCAAACCTAGGTAGCCTGGCTTTATTGTTCCTGGAAAATGAAGACTATTTAGGTTGTGCTTGACAACTCGTCTTTTTCTAATGTGAAATAAAATAATTGATCTTGTTTTAAAAACACGTTTCTCTGACTTCTGAGTATTTGAGCAGATTAAAAAATGCTGAGAAGTGGGAAGGAGCTGAGGAGGAGTAATACTTGGTTTACAAGTAAATTTCATTGTGACTACTTGCTGACTTCCTATCATGTGAATGCTTGAGAAGTCTGTGAGGAAACTGGGTGAATAAACATTAATCTATTAATACTATGTCTGCCTGTGATAAAATCAGTGATTTTTATAATTTTCCTGATTTGGAAACCTGATCCAAATGGCTTTTGTTCCTTAGCAGAACACTGTGCATCTCTGTCCCCTGAGCCAAAGCACAGGCTGATTGTCAGCAGTGCTAATGAAGAAATGACAGTATCCCTTTTAGCTGGCCATTGAGTGAGAAGAAGTTCAGCAAAGGGGAAGTGAACCTTGCAGTTTTCCAACACATTCAATACTCCCTATCACTACAGCATCAGTCCAGGATGAACTGGCAAGTTTTTGGCTCACCATTGAGCATTTTCTTTCTCAGACTTGATCTTTCTCCATGTATGTCTTTTACTTCTAAGGAAAGATTTTGGTTTTTCAGATTTTAAAACCAGAAAAATAATGCTCAAGAATTTTAAGTTTGGTAAAAGGCAGGATGGTAATTTTCAATGTTAATGCAGTACCTGGAAACATTTTCATTTCTGTTTGGTTCTAGAAGATGGGCTATGGCATCTACTGGTGGAAGCCTGTATATCTTTGCTGCAGTCTATGCTGGGAATTAAAATTGGCAGATAATTTGGCTGAATAGCTCTGCAAACTATTGCAATGTGATATAATATACACATGTACTTTGTTTCTTAGTGTTGTGTTTTGGCTCATAAGAACAGTCCTCAAAAGTAGCATCCTCAAAATCCTTTCAGGTCTGTCCCCATCACTGAATCAGGCCTTCTCCTTGTGGAGGATCTGTACATTTTTACTTGTTAGCCCTTCCTTGGTACTCATGTGTTGTGTTCAGCTTTGTTCCAGTCTAGTGAGTAATTGTTGGTTAAAAACAAACCTGAGTTTTTGAGTCATTATGTTTTGCTCCTTAGAGCAGAAAAATATCTTCCTTCCTGAAACAAAAAGATTGTAGCAACTGATTTCACATCTCTAGTAAGATGGAAACTTTTAATCTCTAGTTCAGACATTGGGTATAAATACAAGTTATAAGCTGTGAGGGGATGTATTTTGTCCAGTTCCTGGTATCAGTTGCTTTTCCTTCTCTACCTTTATTTTTGCTCCTGGAAGGATCCAAAAAAAGATAATTTTATAGTACTTATTAATGATGGTGGACACTGGGATTCAGAGAAATAAGGTACACCTTTCTAACAAAGAAGATGATTACTGGAAATCATTTATGTAGACTAGTGGTGGGTTCTTGAAAATTTCTAATGCAGAAAATCAGAATTCAATGCTTTCTTTTGAGAGATTTGCTCAATTTCAATTGTGCACAATCATTGGTCTTGATGCAGGAATTAGTAAATGGAAATCTTATGGCTTTTAATATTTTGAAGTTCATTAATCATTAATCCAAAATAATTGGTTTATTGCTAAGAGGAAATAGTCTAATAACAGTGTCAGTCCTTGCCTCTCTATGCCAAAACCTTACTAAAAGGGAATAACAGGATCAGAGATGTATTGATTAATTCTATACTGATTTTTTAAAATGAGAGCCTTTCTCTATGTAGATTATGTTCTCTTTCTATTTATAGCATCTCACTGCTGTATGACTCTCACAAAGAGGCTTCCTTTCTCAAAGTAAGACTACTTTTATCAGTTATCCATCATGACCACATCTTTTTGGACAGGACTTTTTGGGGATGCAGTGCTGATCTGTGTAACTATAAACCCTGAATCTTGGTGTGTCATGACAGTCATGGGCTTAGAGTACTTTCATGTCCTGAACCAGCACAGGAACTCTGCAAGCTGAGTGACTGTGCTAGTAAACCCTGAGTTATACATTCTGCAGCGGTACATGTCGATTTACACGATGAATCAGACAGAATGAAGCTGGGCATTGGAGTGCACTTGATGTTAATTAAAGCCATGACTCATTCATTTGCAGTTTTTCCTTCACACAAAGAATTTTTAAGTAAGACCCTTTGCTCCTTATAAGGTCTTTAAATCTGCGTCTAGCTACATATCTGAGAAGCTACTGATCCCAGTGGTTGATCAGAAGATCTGGTATCATGGGCATGTACAGCAATTTGAAATCCAACTTGAAAGCTGACCAGGATTTTTGGGCAGCCTGCCTTTCTGTAGCACACTTGTGGGATACTATGGCCGCTGGTTACTCCACATCTGAACAGTGTCTCTTTGCCCAAGACGTACTCCACAGTCTGTTTACTCATCATGAACCCACACTGCTGAAGTAAAAGGCAACCAAAGACAATTTTTCACATTCCTCTTTTTTTTCCTCCTGCTGAAAATTGACTAAAGAACAAGTTGCAATGAGCACACCACTTGCCTTGTTACTATAAGTACATGCAGTAAGTGACCATCTTGGGCTCATTTTCAATTTGAATTGACCAAGTATATGAAGGATAGAAAGGAAAACATTGCAGACCAGTGGCATAATTAGTTGTGTGTTACGCAGCAGCCAGGGTCCAAATAAAGATCCCATCTCCACAAGGCAGGAGTAGATTGGCTAGAATTCCCTAGATATGACAGCCTTGCAACAAGAGAATGTCATTATAAAATGTATCCTTTTTTTTATACCCTAAGAAAAAAAAAATCCTTTGGTACTGTGTAGTAAGGATATAATTTTCATCTAAGTTCTGCAGCTTGCTTAAAGATTCTTCACAAGATTTTTTTCACTTTTCTATTAGATTCTAATGGACTATAAAAACTAGGGATTAACTTAGCCCATTAAATACTAAAAGATTAACATTTTTCTAATTTTTCTAACAATTTAGAAGTGACTTATATAGTTGCACTTCAATCATTCCACTTAATTTTACTTTCCATGTCATTTTTCTCCCAGCATTAATTTTGTCCCGGTTGCAGCATTCAGCTCAGGACATATCTCACTGCAGTCCATTATCTGACCAGTCGAGCCTGCAGAAACAGGGAATCTTAGTTAATTGGAAAAATGCACTGATGCAGAAAAGGTACATGTAACTTCTTGCAGCAGCTATACCTTTTAAAAATGCATCATGACAAAGATGACAAACTGCCATCAGTTCTTTGAGCTGAAAGATTTTTGGGAGCTGCTGAAGTCAGAAAGTAGAAGGACTGAAGCCAGAAATTCCTTTCATGTAATATTATGGAATAGATGTGTAAAGAATGACTGTACGGGAAGCACCAGGTGAGAATTTTTAGAAGCTCTTCAAAGCCATCAGTGAAATCTGATTTAAGAGTCCTGCTTCATTCTCCACCTACTAGTGTTCTCCAGGTAGACTGTATTCCAATGTACTTCTCAGAGTTAAATAATATAGCTACCTGGATAAATAACAGTAGAAGGAGTAGTCAGTCACAGCAAATTATAGACTTGGGGAACAGCTGTTTTCAGCTGAGATTTAAAATGAAATGGCAAAATTACAGTGCATTATTCTACAGTGGACAGAGGATTTCAGCAAATTCCACCATACCTGAAAGCTATCAAATAATAAGCAAAATGAATCAGACAAGAAGAGTGGCTGGAAGAGTTCAATGACCTGAGCCCTACTGCCACAACCTCTATTGAAAATGAACCTTGCTGACACTGGATCAAATGTAACGTGACATTAATTTTCTTCTTTCTGACCTTGCTTGACTGAACATGCTGGAGCACTTAATTCTTTATGCTCACATCAGAAGGACCTAATATGAGAGTCCAGTGGTAGCCAAGCCCTTCAGTGGCCTGTCCAGTAGCGCAGTGTGCGAGCTTGGGCTGTTCATTCCTGGAGTAGGGTCCAAAGTTTGACTGTCCTTGGTGGTTGGCAATTGTGAACTGTTTTCCTTGATCCTGATACCAGAGCAGGTTTCCAAGTCACCAGCTGCAAAAACAGCATTCTTGTGGAGGAGAAAAGAGCAAACCTCAGCCTAAAAAGTACAATAGAAATATCTCAGTTTACACCTACTGAGAAGTGTGATAAGAGCAGCTGTAGCTGATCAGCTTCTGTATTTTTAGCTCAGACACAAATCATAATCAGAGACAGTTTTAACATTTTGAATAGTATGGGGAGAAAAAGATGGAGATACATGCCGTAATAGATCATCTGAAAAGGTCTTGTAGGTATAGTCATCATCTGTTTAAAGATTTCACCATTCATATATCTTTTTTAACAGTCTGTTTCTTTCAGAACCTGTACACTTTAGATTTGACACACTTCAGGCAGAGAGGTGATACCAGTACAATATCATATCCCAAGCCTGAAGAAACACAAATAGCGCTGTAAAAGTTGCACACATTTTACCCCCGGCTCATTTTTTTACTGCAGAAATGTTGATTTAGTTAGATCCTTAACTGTCTTTTCCCTGTAGTACCCTCAGCATCCCAGTAACAAAAAGCCATTTGTTTTTTCCAGCCTCCATTTAACACCCAAACAGGAGGAGTCATGCTGTGCCCAGCATTATTTGCACTCATGAGGAAGAAACGGGAATATGTTCATCGCATTTTTTAGGGTTTGCCTAACAGCTTTGGAAATCAGTGGCAAGATTCACCCTGATGTTAGGAGCTTGTACATATGGATATTGCTTATCTAAAATACAGTATTTAAGGTGCTCCCCATAGATTTCTCCTTCTACCACAACAAAACCTACAAGATGCACTCCCCAGAAATTTGGAGGGGTAGAAGTCTCACTCCAGGTGTGCTCTGTGCTCATTTTAGAGCCTGATAAATGTTGAACAATTCAAACGAATCTGAAGTTATTTTGTGGGAGTAGTTATTGTGTTAATACTGAAGACTCATATGGGTGAAGGATATGAATGTCACATTTGATGAGGATTTGACAAGAACACCTATCTTTGTTAAACTTACTGAGTTGGTGTTGTTAATGGCATTCTGGGAATCAGAATTTGTGGAAAAAAAAAAAGAAAAGAATCCTCTCTATCTTGTAAGAAATGCACTCAATATTTGAGATGCTCTGCTTTGTCATTCCTGCAGTAGACCTTTACTTACTTAGGCTTAATTAATTTTTGGTTTAATCTTTCTGTGCTTGAAAATACATGGACTGCATTTTGCTCACCATCCCACCCACTTATGCTGCTTATGTCAGGTTTGAATATGAAAAAGAAATCAGCATTGTACAAAAGGGATACAGCATAATGACAAAAATTACTGTGCAGCAGAGGGTTTATTTATTTATTTTTTAAAATATTAGGGCTAAAAGGATGACTGTTTTGCCGAAACATGTTTAAAATTATTACAAGATAAATGCTCTCCTCGGGAAAATGATAGAATGCAATTGGAATCAAAAGGATAATTTCAAGGGGATAAAAATCACAGCAATACTAAATGGAAATGCCTGATGAATTTACAACGAAACTCATTAGCCATATACTGTCTGACATTGCTTCTCCTCGCCCAGTATCTCAGAGCCCAACATCAGAAAGGTATAAAGAAATGGAAAATATTTGTAATCCATACATTGTGAGCGTCAAGTGGGTCTACCAGAGGAGAGAGTAAAAACTGACGTATTGTAAGTAAGTGTTCCACAAAACCGGTAGCTGAAAATAAGGTTTTAATCACCATCTGCCAGCAAGCACAATGTTGAAATACACATGATGGTAAACATTTTGGAATCCATAAGTCTTTCTGGGCTGCCTTCCTAAAAAATAAGGAAAACAATTTTGATGTATGTTTAACTGGTGAGCATTTGGTCACCCACAAAGTCATCTGCTTAAAAATGTTGTCTTTGCCATTGCTAAGTGCCTATGAGAAGTGAATGTAGCATGAAAGTGTGTAGAGGAAGAAAAGTATAGATGTAGGGCAAAACTTGAACAACATTTATAAGTAAGACAGGTAAAAAGCCTAAATTCTCTCTGACATTGCCCTACACTTCCAAATTCTTTGAGGTGAGTAACGAAATGTAGGTGAGATTGGCTTTTTCCAACTGTGAAGCTTGCAGGAGAGTGACTGTGAGGAGAATAAGACCCCTTTTTTGTGCCTATGTTGGTGGGAGAATATATCTTCAGAGGGCCGTGATACTGTAGGTAATGGAGCTGAACACAGTGCTCATTGAAGCTTATCCAAAAGCCCTGTTTGTCAAAGACAGCCTGTTTGCAAATATTAAATGCATATTGAAAGTATGGTTATGAAAAATCTGTATTTTTAGCAACAGGAATGCAGAACAGAGAACCGCGTTGCCAAGACATAATATATATTCTATATACTTCTGGATCAGATTACTATTTCCTGAAACTACGGCAGAAATTGTATGTTCCCATGACTGAAAAGAGAGCACTTTTTAGAGTGTTTACATTGGGAGATAAAAGTTCTAGTCCCAGCTTTTGCATGAAATTAACATAATCCAGTAGTTCTTAGCCTCCCCACCAACACTGAATTAGCTTTTAGACTGCTTTTTCCTCTTTTAAAATTGATAGCCTAAAACACTTGAAGTGTGCTGCAGGAGTTGAGGAAATAGACACCAACATTTGTTTTTACTACTGTGAAAACTGAATCAGATGAGTATGATAGTCTGATTTTCTAAGGACTCCACTCAATAAGATGGATGTCAGCATATGAAGGAAACAAGAAACAAAAGTATTCTATGACACCAATAAGTGTCTTGGGGTGACTTTATGATGTGTATCCCCTATCGCTGCTCTATGCCCAGAAATTAATTTTGTGCCTTTCTATGCCTCTAAACTGAGTCTGAGAGGGGGGAGAGAAAAAAACCGAGCGAACTCTTCAAAGCAGTTTACAGTTTGCTTCAAGGACACAGAGACAGTTCTCTGTGTTCAGCTGTGGCAGCAGAGTGAGAGCGGAGGGAAGCACTCTGCTTGCTTTCTCAGCCAGTTTTTGGCTACTTTTTCTCCAGAGAGTGAGAGACAGAGAGTTGAACTTTGTTTTCCTGGGACTTTGGTTTTTTTTCCTCCTTCTTTTTTTGGACTGTTTCAACATCAGAACACATTGGGACTTTTTCCACTGAGGTGGAGGCCCTGGAGGAGGGGACCCCACCCCATCCCAGCTCCGAGGAGGAGGGGAGAGGCTACCTACAGAAGGACTCTGAAATTTTCCTAGGTTTTTCTCTCCATAGTGAGAGGTTTTATTATTTAGCCTTATTATCCTCTTCCGGTGTGTTTGTTAAATAAATCATTTTTATCTCTTTCACTTTTCTCCGAGGAAAATTTATTTTTTCCCAAACATGGTGGGGGGAGGGATGGTTGTAACCTGCCTTCTATCAGAGGATGTATTTCCAAATTTGCCCAAACTGGCACACTAAGTTTCTGGATTTGCAGTAGAATATCAAAGTTGCTTTCACCTAATATTTTATTCTCCTCTGTATACTTCCCACAGCAAGAAGATGGCATCCGGTGGTATATACATAAACAGGTAAACCGTCAATACACTGTGAATTGTTAAAAGTTCCCAGCTCTGATTTCACAATTATCAGGTATGGATAATTTTGTGGCCCTTTGAAGGCTGAGTATGGAATGTGCAGTCTGGATATATGGATGCTGATGTAACACAGACATTAATTGGTGAATGTGTTGCCAGCGCAAGCTTGAGTTTCCATAATAGTGCTAAAATCCAGGCTCAGGGAGGGGGAACATTCAAGAAATCAAACTGACAATGTGTAAGAAACCCCACATCATCAAGAAAAGCTGCTGTAGCAGAGCAAGCAGGCCAACTTGATTCCAGCTCGCTTCTGGTACTGCTCACTGATGTCCGCTGGAATGTGTCAAATGACTGAATATGAATGGGCTACAGTGGGAGGGATGGCCTTTTCCTTGCAAATATTTCTTCAGCTCTTAAGCTGCCCTGCAGCAATAATGGTTGGCTTTTTATAGAACACTGCCTGATTCATCGGCAACCTTTAGCTATTTTATTGATTTAGCATTTCTTCAGAGATGCAGTGAAATATATGACCCATAGACAATGTGATTTTTTTGAAAGCCAATGCTGATGTCAGGGGTATGTTGTCTGGTTCAAGCTCTGCTGCCTCTGGAGTTCATTAGAAGTTGATTTAAATATGCTTTCTACTCTGTTTATGAACTATACTTCTTTTTCCACACTTGGTAAGGGTGCTGTTTTACACTGCTTTCAGTGTGTATTTCAAACCCTCTTGCTGAATTGAGTCATTTCACAGTGAAGTAAGTGGAATGTAAGAGAAATATGCCGTGGTTGGGACACTGTGGCTTAGTATATCGAAAAAAATAAGGAACAAGGAAGAGGTTGGGAGGATGTTTAGAATCCATTTTATTTATTCCTTAAAAGTAATGAAGCAAAATGTTTATTGTTTGTGTCCCCTGAATGTTAATCTGCTCAGCAGTCGGAATCCCAGTGAAAGGTGATAGCAGGCTCTGACGGAATTGTGTGTAGCTCATCTGAACACAAGGCTAGTTGGTAGGTTGCTGAATCAGAAGCTAATGAGCAGGCAGGGCTGGGTTTTGGGGTGTGGTGAAAGTGGGTTTACCACACACGGATTTTAGGAATAGAAGGACAGGCCTGAGCAGCTGAGTTTGTGTTGAGACACGGGCGGGTTAACTGTGAAAGCTTCAGAGCCTGCAAAAGCCACCACTCACCATTTGATGCCAGTGTCTAAATGTAGCTCTAACTTGGGGTTTCTATTTCTGAAAACTGGCCTAAGTCTTTGGGAGTTTATAATTGTGCTGCTAAGGACAAAACGTAGCAGAACAGAGATGAAGGTACTCACTGTCCTTTGGCAGATACTTTGTAATACCAACATGTCAGGCTGAGCGTCCTTCTGCTCCTGTACATCTGTATGTATCAAAAGATGACTCGACTGAAGGAGCTCCTACTTTCTCCCTCCCCTTCCTTATACTTGCTTTATCTCTCCAGGAATCCCCACAGGTATTATTGTTGGATTTGCTGCTTCTCAACCACTATTGCTGCACAGTCCCCATTTTTCTTTTCCACTGTAGAGATGGAGCAAGAAGACCCTTGATAAGCTTAGAGTTACTTCTAGTCCACTGAAAGCTTGAGCCAAGAAGCTCAGAGACCATGTAGTATGACAGCACCACTCCACACCATGCAAGGTGGCAACACTGAATAAGCAGAAGACTTGAGTTGATGCATCTGGATTTGGTGGCAGAGGCAGTAGCTGTTGTTGCTACACATGATTAGCAAGATGTGAAAATAGCCTCATCTAGAAACAGAGGGATTTCCAAAACTGGTGGGGCAGTTTCATGCTAGAGCCAGCGATAGTGTAATACAGAGTGAAAGCAGCTGGCCTTTCCAAAATCCATCATGAGCTGTAAATCACAATGTCCCTCTTCTCATGTAAACAGACCTACTGTAACAGCTCATCTCTGTGAAACTTTAAATAGCCAGGGCTGAAATAACTCCTGTGTCACTCCAGGCTTCTGCTGATGCATGACAAAGTTACACTGGGATGGAAATGCCATGGTGAACCAGATTGGAGCACAAATGGTTGTGACTTTCCCATGTTTGCTTGAAGCCAGGTGATAGCCGGTTCTACTGAAAAGCAGAGTGTAAGTGACATGTTCTTCTGGCTTCCTGCAGTGGCCAGCTTTTGTGGCTGTGAGGAGTGCTACATGGAATGGCTGGTGGTGGTGGGTGGATTAGATTTCCCAGAAGAAAGTCTGATGAAACCAAAACTGTGATCCCTCCCACCAGCACAGGCCACAAAACTCAGGCACTTGTGATTGTGATTGGCAGCGGGTATTACAGACGCTCAGGAGTGGCTCAGAATTTTTCTGAAGACCTCTGCTGACAGAGGCATCCTCTTTCCCTTCCTAAAAAGATGGTGTCTTAGAATTGATTCTGATGTTTTAATCTTTAAAGCAGGAAGCAGTGAGAGCAATAAAATTTAATCAACAGAGCACTTGTTTTATCAAGTAAATGGATAATTGTGACATTTGACATTCTTATGAGGCTCTGTCTCTCGAACATTTGCCTAATTATCTCCCCCCTTTAAAGATCCTGTTCAGATTCCTGTTTAGAAGTTCATCACATAACTAGATTCAGCTTTTCTGAAACATTTCATTGTTGTTTTTGTTATTGTTATATTGTTATATATTGTAATATAGTGCATGCTCTTGGAAATGTCAAGTATGTTGCCAAATATTGTACTAATTTCAGTTTTCTTTGTCAGAGCCCTGGACTTTATTAGGAAAATACGTACTGTGAGTAGGTCATTCCAGCAACCAGCTCTATCCTAAAGAGCAATAGCGTTGCTCAGTTGAGATGTTGAGAGAATCTCTGTATAATGAAAGGGAACCTCTTAAGATCCCTTTTAACTCTATTTTCTGTGTTTCTTGGATCACCCATTTAGAGCAAAGGTGTCTGCATTCCAGAAGCATGCTTTTCGCAATGCAGCTGTGTCACCTAGCTGTAGCTGTCAGAAGCTAGGCTTTCATTAGGTTCCCTTCTAAGTTAATGGAGGAAGAAACACCTCCATGAGGTAACTAATCCCCAGTGTCTGCAATAACTAATCTTATGATGAGCGGAATTTCCCTCTGAAAAACCTGCTTCTCCCAGCTGATAGAGAAACTGTAGAAAAAGGCCTAGACGAGACATTCAAGACCTACATAGCAGAAGTTAGGTAAAATTAGGTCTGCCTGGGGGAAGTATCATTGCATACCTGACAAGTTTGTGCAGGTTTCAAAAGTGACAGGATAAATACATGGACTAAAAAATAAAAATACATCATCAATTGTTCAGGAAGCTGTAAATTGCTAATGGCTTCCACCCACTTTGGGATGGTTTCTGTACATATTATCTCTGTTCTTGTTGCCTTCCTTAAACATCCAGTTCTGGTCGCTGTCAGAGAGAGGATTCCAGCAGGAAGTACCTCTGGACACACCTGCCATCAGCTGCTACTGCATTCCTGAGCTCCACCTACATGGAACATTTCTTAATGTTCCCTCAGGTGTAGTTACAAGGGATAGATGTTGTGTGTGTTTGGAGAAACAGTACAAGGACTCTGTATGATCTGAGCTCCCTTCCTGCTTCAAATAGTCCATAGACCATCTGCCAGCCCTTGGTGTGAAGTTGGCATTGAGTCCACGAAGTGAGCTGGTTTCCTGAATGGATGAGAAGGCAGGTGGCAAGCCAAAAAAAGCTCGTTTAAAAGCCTGTGAATGGAGAATGAAAGACACAGATGTGTGAAGGAATACTCATATTATAGCTCAAGACAGACGTTAATGAGTGTGTGTCCCAACTATCACACCAAGGTTATAAGCCTCTGCTTACATGCAAGACAGATCTAGTTTGTCTGGCTCAAACACTGGCACTTCAAACTCCCTCTTAATTACAAGATTTATGCCTTTGCCTTTATCCAAAGAAATGAAAGAGTAGTTCATTCTCTCAAGTTCCCTTGTTTTTATTCTCATTACCATAAAGGTAAAGGTGTCAGTTAGAGTTGGTCAGATATTTTTATAATTAAAGCTTTAAAATTTAATAGTGAAATGAATATTTACACTTTGGAAGTTTTGGTTGCTCCATCAAATATTTTGTGTGATCTTCATAACAGTATGAATGCAGTGGGATACTGAAATACTTCAAATAATTTGTCCTCAGGGTTTCCTCCTCTTGATCTCTGTTTTTGTTTTAAAGAATTGTTGTACTGTGGTGCAATGGTTTATGAAGTTGCAGCAGTGTCACCCAGTAGTGCAGAGATTAGTCCTGAGTCCTCCACAGGATAAGGAGTCATGAGTATATTTTATGTGTGGCTGGCACTCCTCTGAATCTGCCAGCATGTCTGTCGTTTGTCTCAGGGCCAGCGGAGAGTAAGGATGGCTCAATTAGCATATTGATGGCAGGGCAACTGGAGCTTTTCACTCATTCAGAACCTGATTTTCCTTCTTGTACAGCTCACTAGTCTATTAGAGTGATTTCATGTTGAGGTTTCTCTCACTGCTTCCAATTTATTTGAATTTATATTTAAACACACCAGGAAACATTTTGGTCCTGCTGGTTTTGGTGGGAAGAATCACAAAGTTACTTCAAGTGAAGCTACAAACATGTCTTCTCTTGCACCTCTGACCTGGTAGATGATCTTGTCCTTTCTCCTTGTTCCTCCTCCTGTCTCCTTTTCGTGCACACTCATGTTTTCTTGCTGGTGTTTCATCTGCCCAGCAGTCCCACGGATGCCTCACATGCACTGAGTATGCACCTGGTGGTGGTTTGTGTCAGAGGCGTTTGCTCACTGCCTGGTGTGTCCTGGCAGGTGGAGTTACTTCTTCAAAAGGAGGGGAGGAAGCACTGCTGTCCTTGCACACAGAGATCAGTAATTTCCTTACCAGTGGAGCAGTGGCTTTAGTGCTCCTTCATTGCCTGCCTGCTGAGACCAACAGTTTAGATTATTGTGTACTTTCAGGGAGATAGGGGAAGAACATAACAAATTCCCTGTGTTTTGGAAGTTACTCCTTTTACAACTCTGATTCTTCCAGATAGGCATGACTGTTTATATGAAGAGAATAAATAAATATGTGTTTGTTTTGAGAAATGTGTTTGTTTTGAGAATACAACATCATAGAATAGATTTAATTTCATTGCTACATTATCAACATTGATAGCAAATATCTTTAAGGCAGAACAGAAGGGTAATGCATTTCTTCTTATTATCATCTTTGTATTGTTTTTCCTTCAATTTGATCCTGCTGCTGCAGACTGAGAACCTTTATGCAAAGCACAGAGACAACTTAGGCTCTCATCAGATTACTCATTGCCTTGCAAAACTGGATTTTAATGAGTACTTGGCATCATGTTGGAAAAATATTCTTTTGGGCAGCTCCATGACAACATTATTTTCATATTCAAATCCTCAAAAAAAATTTGCTTGCATTCTGATTGGATCAAAAACTGGATCTCAGTTTTAGAAGATCTATGAATCTTTTAAGAATGGCCTACTGAAAACATTGATTATGTTTATATGTCCAGCAAAGTTAGCATAACTTTTTGAATTAAACCAAATGAGGAATCGCTCTTTAACTGCCCTTTTTTTGAAATAGCCCCAGTAACACATGATACTTTTTGGATAGTGTGTTTCTGTTTTCTTCCACCTAAGCAGTCAAATGGAATAGAAAGGAAAATCCTCAGGAGTAAATACTAAAAAATCCACATGGCTTTTATGGCTGTGCCTACCCAGCAGTGAAGGGGCACAGCATGAGCACACTTACCAGGAAGTATCATGCACACTAAGGGCACTTCTGCAAGAGTACAGGAATTCACAACACCTCTCTGTTTCACTAAAAGCCTTCATGAAAGCAAATATTTTTTTGCTTACCTGTAGCATTTCTGCAGTATTTCAGAAGAGTATTCATATTTATCCTAAACTCTTGGGAGGAAATTCAGCTCCATTCATGAGCCAGGAAAAGGTATATACAACCATTATCTCTCACTTATAGCCTTGTTTTGAAGGCTTAAGTGCAATTTTCTACACAGAGATGAATTTCATTCTGCAGTAGTTCTAAGTATGCTGTTAAAATTTGCCATATATGTCACACTAAAAGGACAGCTCATCTCATGGTCCCTGTCCTTAACCTTTTTTACACATATGCAACCTATAAAATACATTTACCCAGAGCAGAATTGCATCCTGCTTGCTTCCTACCTTCCTTCAATAATAAATAGGTCATCTTTGGTTGGTCAGAACAATATTTGAATTTGAGGTTAATTCAGCAAATTCTGTTGGCTGCCATGAAAAAAAGCCAAACAAAAAGCCTAAGAAGAAGAGATGGAAATGTTGACAGGAACAGTTCTAATATTTTCCAAACATAAGTATTTCCAGCATTAGAATCACAGAATCAGAGAATCATTAAGGTTGGAAAAACCCTCCAAGATCATCAAGCCCAACTATTAATCAGAGAGTTGATTCAGAAGGGAACTTACAACAATAAAGAAAGGAAAGGTATCATCTAATTCTCCATTAATAGCCTGAAATCCAGGGATTCTTGCTGGGACTTTGGATGAGGAAGTGCTAAATCTAGGCTCAACCCAAATTACAGCAGTGGTTCTTACATCTTGGAACAGCACTTGTTGTCCCTCTCTAGGATGTTGTGTATTGACTCTTCCTGACATAACATTTTTAATGCACAGTGATACAGAAGCATTTATTGCAGCAGGTAAGGTAGGCCAGACAGCTGCCTTTACAAAAAAGCCTGAAGCCATCCAGAGTGATTCTCACCATCCCTCTCTGGTCAAGCAAATATTTGGATATGGTCTATGTTAAAGATAATATTCAAATTGAAATCAAATGGGTTAGTGTTAAAATGTTTTTCCACTTCTTGGTTTGGTGTCTGAACCAGAAAAATTGTATTTTCTTTTAATTTTATTCATAACTGGGAAAAGCTTCAAAAGAATATGCTTTCAGTAATGTACATATTAATTATAATGTGCACTATTAAGTGTTAGAGCAGGAAGATTTAAGCAGGCTAAACAGTATAGGCTATATTATGCAAACATGGCTGTTGCAGTTGCAAACTCCCACCAAAGGTAAAACTGATGTAAAATCTTATAGATGTTTTATTAAAAAGATATAGCTGAATCACCTTAACGAATTGCAGGGGTAACCTGGCTTGTAAAAAACTTCTGTGAATCATTTCCCAGTTTCCAGGAACCTGAATGCTGGAAACAAACCAATAAGTAGGCCTGTTAAAATGCTTAAGCTAACCAAGTATGAACAGCCCTCATCTCTAGGGTCAGTGAAAATTGTGTTACTAAAGCAACAGGCTGGAGGGATGGCCATTAATATGTAAGTAACTGGTCATTCTCTGTTGAGCTGTAGCCCCTTTTCTGGTTTGTCAAGAATAAGATTGAATTCAGCACCCAAGAAATGCATCTGGTGATGATAATTATTGAAAAACAGCAGTGCTGTTTCCTTTGTAACAATCCTGCTATGTAGTAATGTTTTTCAGGTTCCCAAGAAGTGTTCTTTTTCATATAGAACTTATTTTTGGTGCAGAATCAATGTTTTTCATCTTGTGGCCATGGAAGTTTGCTGAAGTAGGACAAGTTACATGGCTTTTGTGGTTTTTTGTTGCCAGAGGAATGTATCCTGGAAGATCCTCGAAAGTGTGTTCCTCAATACAGGCTAAATTTCCCTCTACCTCGCATTTACAACACTATGTCCAGCCAATTTATTATCTTTCAAATTAAACTTCTATCATTTTGGTAGCATGACCCAGTTCTCTTATAAGATTTCTCCACATACAAGGTATCCTCTTATTAACAGATGTATCTATTATCTTATACCAGCTTCTCCTTCCCTGCTGTCACCCCCAGGAAACAACATTAAGGGCTTCTGCTTGAATTGTTACCATTTCCATTGGGTTGCTAAGCACATTTTACATGTGTGCTCTCATTTCTTTCTTTCTTTCTTTGCTTTTTTCCTCCTCTCTTTTCCCCCACTTTGTCTCCAAGTCCATTTGTAATATATTTGTGGAGTTGCCCTTCAGCTTCATTAGAGCATTGATTTTTTTTTTTTTTTTTTGGTTAATTTATCTAATTCCCAGTCAAATGAGGACATGGTACTTGTAAATCATTTAGTTCCTCATTAATCTCTTCCAGTGCTGGTTCCATTTTTCAGCTGTCTTCCAATTTACTGTCTAGCAAAAAATATCCGCTGTTCCCATCACTTGTCACAAGTAATGTCACGGTTGCTGTGGATCCATTGGCCTGAATAATCAACACGATTTTTTTTATTAGAAATCAAAATATTTGCTGCTGCTATAGAATGACACATCTTTAATCCCATGCAAGGAAGTTTGCTAAATGAAATGCAATAAACAGAAGATCTAAAGCTTGCCCTGTAACTTTGTGCCAAGTCTTATTCATTAGTTTTTCTTTAACAATAGCTGTAGAATTTTAAGATGCAGCTTAGAACAGCAGAAACCCTGAGAACTGCATCCTTATGCCTGGGTACCTCACTGGCAGAGATCCCACTGAGATGAGAGGAATAAAGACTTCAGCATTCACTTGGAAGTTGCAAGTATCAGCTTAGTCAGAACCCACAGATAAAGAATTCTCTGCTCCTGTCCTCAACTATAGAACAGTGGTATCACATCAGGCTTACAAGCTGCTTATAGGTAGATTGGCAGGACAGGCAGGGTGCCTGCTCATATAGCAAGCTGGCAAGAAAATAATTTTCTTCTGAAATGGAACAGTGCTTTTCAGGGCAATAGGTGGTACTCCCCCTTCCTGGTCAGCACCAAACGCTGCCCTAGTAGAGTAAGAAAGAGAATTAGACTGAATTCCCTACTGAAGGGAAGGGTTGTAGCCCATAATTGTTACATCAGTCTTATTGTTGAGGCAGAATAGGCCTCAACAATGTTTGCTCCTTTAATGTTCCCGGGCCAAATCTATCCTTCAGCTGTATAAGACTTGGCTCGTGTCCCCTAGCATTGCTCTCTGCTCTACAGCTTTTCAAAGTGGCTTTCCTTGCATTTCAGGTATTTGCAGTGTATTTAAGTGTGAACATACATGTACTTTGTGATCTTTAAGTCATTAATCTCAACCACTGTTATTATCTTATTTTGAAAAGAGGCAGATTTTACCAGTAGACTCTTGATGTCACTCGTCCTGACTTTTTCCGTAGTCTTTCAGCAACGGTCACTGAGAACAACTTCAATGCCTTGGTTATTTTAGTTGCCATTCAGTGACTCATCTTCCTCTGGCTGTAATGGGATTTAAGGAGCATTTAATGTTCTCTGCCATGTATGGGGTAATTGCTTGGACAATAGAATGATAAGCATCTTAAACTTACTATAGATAGAGGTGTTAGACTGATGGGAAGAATTAAAATACGTGGACATTTTGTATTTGAGACATCAAATAATAAGCACTGCCTTTTCAAGAACAGAAGTCCTACATAGGGAAAATCAGGCCAGAATGTTTCTTCATGTGGCAGAAATATCAGGGGAGGTGGAAGAAATTGGTGTAGCTTTGTTTGAAAAGTATGTACTGGCTAAATTGCTGCCCCTTGCTGATCTGTCTAATCCTTTTAATGAGGCTACGTAAGCAAAAAGGAGGCAGTAATGATGCTGATGACTCAGAGATTTCTCTGTGTGGAAGAAAACAAGCAGGAGATGATTGTCTAAACAGAAACAGTACAGTGACTCTCCAGGTGTGCTTTGCACCCGTAAAATGGTTGCTGGATGGCAAACTAACCAAGATCAGAGGCTCCCAGTGTCCCTGGATACAAGTGCTAGAATACAAATTCGTACATTGTAGGTGTGAGATTTGCTGTTTCAGCCAGCTTTCGGCTTGCAGGATGCATTTTTCTTAAGCCGAGGTTTGTGTTGGTCCTTTATGTTTGAAGAATGAGACAGCAGCACAACAACTCAGAAGCAATAACCAGCACACAGAGACACTGGGGCACTTTGCTCTGCTCTGATGGATGGAGTTTAACCCATCTTTCTCTCTGAAACTGCCCTTAGCTGAGGATAAGGGATGGTACTTCTTTTATACTCCCTCATTCCTTTTTTTTTTTTTTTTTGAATAATGAAAGATTTAAGGGCTGTGCTTTGCATTCAGCAGTTCCCCCATGTGAAGTTCTGGGACATCATCCCTTCACCAATGTTGACTGTTTATTGTAACTTTTCATTGCAAAATTTGTAATTACACCCATGGACCTGGGACTGCAGACTCCCTGGAGAGAATCCTGACCACTAGGTGACAGAGTTAAGTTACTTTCCTTCACCCAGTGAGCTTTTAATTTTTCATGCAAAGTGAAGCTGATTCAGCTTCAGCCAGAGAGATTGTAAGGACTTCTGCCCCATAAAACAGGCAAGCACTTGTGGTAAGACAAGTGTTTTTGAGGGGCCAGTTGAATCCCATAAGCAGAAGATGGCTGTAAATATATGTTTTCACTTCCTGAATTTACCACTAGGTTGTGGTACAAAAGGGGGAGCAGTAGTTTGTCAGCTGTGCTTCCAAAGGCAGGAATAACACTCCTGCTTTAGACATGCTGATAGTCCACGAGCTGGATCACCCCTCAGATGGAACAACAACCGGTGGAACCCAGCAGGGCTTTGTGCTCAACTGCCAAATGATGTTAAGTATCTGTGTGCCTGGCCAGAAGTATTCCAGAGACTCAGGGAACACTCACATTTACGCTTGAGTCCCTTGAGGGAATTCAGGATTTATATGCCAAGAGGGGAAGGAGACAGCCAGCAGTTTTACGTATCCAAGCTTCAGGGTAGGGTGGTAAATACAGGGAGAAGTGAAATGTATATGCCCTAGCCCTTCTGTGCATCTGGTACTTAGTATCTATTTCACTTGAACAACATGGCCTTCTGCCATTGCAGCCTCATGCCAAGAAAACCACAGTAATATATGTTTGGTGCCAGCTGCACAAGTTACACAAAGAAAACTAGTTAGAGGAAAGTTTAGGAAATTTAGGGGATATGAATGATTTCTGAAGGGAATTATTTTTTTCACCTGCAAGGCTTAATTAGTAGGATTCCAGATTGTAACAGTGCAGTGCGTGAAAACATGTTGGATTGCATTGAGACAGGTGTTTTTTTTATGGGATGCAAGTTTTGATGATATAGTGAAGTTGTTGAAAAATCCCGCAGCACTTCCTCAGACAGCTCCAGCTCATGCACAGTGCTTTGGATATTGGAACCCATTTTGTTGTAGGCCAGAAAGTTTCACATTTGACTTCTTTTTCTTCACACTGTTCTTACATCAGTTTTATTTTTGAATTTGTCACTATAAAAATCTACACGACCTTTACCATAATCTTGTATATTTGTAGCAGGCTCTGTACAATGCATGCTCAAATGTACAAGGTAGGTGAGAATGTCACAGGCAGCACTGAACATCCCCGTGCTCTGCCTGGGGAGCTGTTACCCTGCTATGCACAAGAAAGCAGAACAGACCGCAGTGCATTTCACAGTGCAGAAGGCTAACTGAGCACTGCCTAGTATTTTTCACTTTCTATCCATACACTGTAAAGCAAAAATGTTGGTATATATATTTCTAGCAACTGTGAGTTTTTACACATGGTAAATACCATATTCTCTTCAGCTTGTCAAGATGTGCTACTTTCGAGTGTGGGGCTTCAAAGGAGGCCATTTAGAAACATAATTTTCCAACCTGGATTGGCACTTACGTGCCCCCCTAAAAGCGAGTCACTGAGACTGCAATTTTGAAATCCTGCTAAAAAAAAAGCAGTATCTCTCTCCTGACATGTCTGTGCACTTACTGCTGGAAAACAGTTAAATCAAGGGAATATTTATAGCACCAGTGGGAGAATAAAGTTGGTCCTTTAACTGTGACAGAGCCCATTTCAGTCCTGTCAGCTGTCTCCTTTCTTAGCTGAATATCAGAAAGCAAGTTCCATTTGTGCTGCTCTCTGCTGCGAGCTGAAGCTTCACTCAGTGTTAGTGGGAGTCTCTTACTAGACCCTTCTGCCTGTACTGGCTGCAGCTTCCTGCTTTTGATCCTTGGTCTCTTGCTTCTAACATCCACTTGTCCTCTTGATTGTAATGCTTCATGGAAGTTTTCCAGTCCATCTGTATGTAGGAGATTTTAAGCATATGCTAATTTATTTGTAAATTATTGACAAGATGAATACGGAAAGATCTGTTCGTATAATGCTTTTGATACTGGAGAAATCTGATCAGATGTTTTCCATCAAGGAAGCCTCTTGTCCTGGTTTCCTCTCTGTATGCTTCATTGAGACTATCTCCTGCTTGGCAAGTGGTCTGAGAAACTGAGAACTAGCCCCCACAATATTCATAGCTGCAAATACATGAGGGGTACAATCAAGTTTAGGCAGCTCAGGCAGACTCATTATGTTGGTGTTTGCACTTTTAGCTCTTCAGTGACTATAATAAATTCCTTCCCTGCAGTTTAGGATGGGGAGGCTCAGTGAACGTGTTGTGAGACATGCTCAAGAGAGCTCAAAGAACAGTTTTTAAGCCAGTTGGATATCATTAATTAAAACCACAAGTGAATTTCCTTAGCTAAACCTGGCAGCAATCCTTCTTTGACCCTCCAGTTATTGTGGGTTGTTATTAGGATTATTTTTAGGATGTCATTAGGATGATTGTCACTAGGATTAAGGGCCCCAAGCTTTTTTCCTCCTAAAGGGATAACATGTTCTTTTTCTTTTAGATTAAGGAAATTGCAGACCTGTCAAATCTAGCAATTGCTCAAAGGCTTCTGCCTGCTCCTGCCATGGCATTGCATCTCATTTTTATCACCTGACTGTCCTTTGCCTTAGCCATCCACTAGAAACACCTTGTCCTTTCTCCTGCTTTGTGGAAGCTGATGATGAAGGATGTGTATGACAAGTATGACCTGCAATGGGCCTGTTGTGGTACCTGATGCATGGCTTGGTAGAGAGGCAGGGCCACAGTTCTACCATTGAGCACAGATACGCCCTCTCACGAGGTCCAGGATTTAAGAGAGGCTTTCAGCACTTCAGCAAGAGCCTTTTGCCAGGGTCTTTCCCTGTCACAGGCTTACCAGATCCACTGCTCTGTCACACATGGAAGGTGCTGGGACTTTAGTATTGGGAAGGAAGCAGCTTGCAAAGACCGCAAAAAAACTAAACCAAATCAAATCAAACCATTCCCCTTCAATGAAGCCTAAGTGAATACCTTCTTTAATAGGCATAAGTGACTCTGATATAAAATGTTTGCTATGCTAGGAGTCTAAAGGACCGATGTGCAGAAAACAAGTGCCTTGGCTTCATAAATAAATTCATAAAAGAATTTGAGAATATTACTAATCTCCTTTGTACAGATCCCTGTTAACTATCTCTGTTGTAGAGACTATAATTTGTATTTCCATCCTGCAAATTGATCTTGTACAGACTTGTCTGACATATTAAAGTTCAAAAAACCTTTTTTTTTTGGGTCCAGAAACTGTAGCACTGAGGCCCTGAGTTCTTCCTGCTAGCTGCCGGAAATTAAATCCAGGCGCTTTGATTCATGACCATGTCTCTTTCCTATTCTCCCTGAGCACTGATACCCTAACCACTGAATTCTGGAAATTTGATTCTGAGCTTCACAGTCTTGGCCTCTCCATCTGTGTGCACATTCCCAATGTCCTTGCATGCTCTGAACTGGTATCTCTGTTTAGGGATTGCTGTCTAATATTTCTGGGACTTGGAATTTGCTCTTTTAGATTCTTGGCAGAGTGACCTGAAGCTGGCCCTCTGCTTTACTATTTTGGCCTTTAGCCTTTGTAGGGGTATGTTCTTCTTTCCTGGGACTTGCCTTTAGCTCAACAGTCTATGAGAAGTCTGTGATTTTTCTCATCTTTTGTCCTCTAGTTTTGCAGGGGCTCTGACCTAGTTGTGATCTGCACAGGTCACTGATACTGCAGGGAATGGGATCTCTGAGAAATTTTGGTCTTGATGTTCTTTTTTTCCATTTCCTTTCCCAAGTACCCATCTTAGCATCTTCACTTTTCTCTTGGCCTCAATTTAATATCTCATGCAACTTCACACTTTGCCCACTTCACAGCATTTCATCTACTTGATGATGTTGAACCAATTCAAAATGTCTTCCAGGTCCTTGATTCAGTTGTAACATTATGAAAATATCCATATGGAGAACATTTCCAGAAGAGGAATCTAAACAAGACAGTGAGATACTGTCTTATTTTTCTTTTTAAAACCACTGTATATTCACGTCCATCGCACTCGGGCATAGACTGCTGGAGGTGAAATTGTCCTTGTTAGAATAAACATTGTGGAAAAATTTCACATAAGATCATCAATGATTCCAAAACACAACATCTAGTTTTCCTTCTGTTCCTCCTGAAAAAAAAAAAAGTGATTTGCTGACTAAACTTTGATGATATGAACTCTTACAGTGAAATTTTTACAGATTTTCTGAGCAGTGTCAAATGGCTTCTATTGTTGGAAAAATGTTCTAGTTTTACGGCACCTAAATATATACCTATTCTATTTCAGAGAACTTTTTAAAAAAATAGCCCCTCTTGGCCACATGTCAATGATTTTAATTGCTTCATTCTTGCTGAGGAGACTCACTGAGCTCAGAGTGAGATCAGAGCCCTTTGCCTGGTAGATAAGCACACCTGTAAGTATACTGCAAAGCCTAAAATGCATCCAAGGTCAGCTTCCCTCTCTGACTGTCATTGGGCTCAACACCAACAAATGTAGAGGGCTTTCTAGGTTGCAATTGGTACAGCAATTTGGCCTTAAGCTGCGCTTCTGCTGCACAGTACTGTGAATATTGCGTAGAGGCAGCATCTCTAAAGCTAGACAAAGCTTGGGCCAGGTAGTGTAGCTTAGCTCATGTTCGCATGGCTAAATACTCTTTCTGTCTTTGAACATGATGACTGAGCCCAAATGGCTTAGTAAGAACATGCCAATACTGTTCTGCCCCAAAATGGAGTGCAGGTAGGATGTGGGAGAGTGGGAGTCAGGGTGGTTGAGAACTGAGCTGGGAGCATGCTAACACCTAAATGGCATTGATGATCACAGTCCAGAAATCAGGGCAGCACACAGCCCTGCTTATTTCATAGAATCACAGAATCATAGAATGGCTTGGGTTGGGAAGGACCTTAAAGACCGTCTTGTTCCAACCTCCTGCCATGGGCAGGGACACCTTTCACTAGACCAGGTTGCTCAAAGCCCCATCCAGCCTGGCCTTGAACACTTCCAGGGATGGGGCATCCACAGCTTCTCTAGGCAACTTCTCCAGTGCCTCACCAGCCTCAAAAGTATAGAATTTCTTCTGTATATATATCACTGTATTTAGTTATTAAGATTGAACTTCTTGAGTGTTTTTTGTTCTACTGCGACACATTGTAATGATGATCCCTGTGATGGTAGTGCCATAATGAGGACAATTAGCAACAAGGCTGACCAGCAAGGAAAAGAACCTTTGCTATTAATGCCTAACAATTTCCAGCAGTAGTAAGGAAACTTCGTGAAAGTGTGAATACTTTGTCCACTTACGCCATTGTCTTTGAAATGGTTACGTATTCTGTGACTGTGCATGTGTAAGTGGAGTAAGAACAGAAAACCTTTGTTCCTTCAACAAAGGAAAAACTATGACCACATGGTGCTTTTGCCTTAGAGGTGTTGCTCAACTTTGAATTCCAAGTAGCTTCTTTTTGGACCAAAATAGTTTATTCCCATGGAAACTCTGCATTTGCACATTGCTGCTCTGAGCCAAATCCTTTCAGGCTTTTGTCGTGAGGTACTCTGTCCTGTACAGTTCTGATCATGTCGCCATAATCCTGTGCTTTGGTACATGCTTTTCCTTTCATCCCTAAAAATGCATGGGTTTCATCTTAGTTGTAAGATGACCTAACAAATACATCTCCTGTCACCTCATTTATTTGTTTAATGGTCAGTACAGCCCTGCAACAAATGTCAGTCTTTTCACTCTTTGACTTTCAGTTGCAGAGGGAAGAAGCAGAAGTTCAACCTGTGGCATGTCAGAGATGGACAGAGAAGCATAAACCTCCTTAGAGTTCCGTAGGTGATTTTCATCTAGGTCATTTTTTTAAATCTTGACAGGACAGTACTCTTTTCATAGGTCTCTGATCTGCAAGTCATAAGTGTCAAAATGTATCAGTGTTTTCTTCCTCTGCGTTGTGACTGTTAATTTTTTTTTCTGCTTTTTGAAGAATAATGATCATCCACTCACGTTAAAATATAAAGTCATCTGGGAATCCCAGGCCATTATGTTTTTTCTGGAAAACTCCATTTAAAAGGCTTTCTGATAAAGAATGAAGTTGATAATATCTCTGAAATATCTAGGGGGTTTTTGTTTTATTTTTTTTAATTTTTAAAAAATATTTTATCATTTGTAGTTTAAGTTTTATTTCTCCAGGAAGATGTATGAGAAAAGAGCTTATTATGGCATCGTGTTGTGTGTGATTGTCTCTGGACCCTGCAACTTGATCTTGGCAGAGGGATTTATCTGAGTACTGTACAGAGGCACTTGAGGTCATGGGGGATGTTTGTGTATTAAGTAATGAAACTCAACACGTGGACCTCTGGGGTATGACTGGTCTGCACTCACACATGCAGATAATGCAGAGATGCTCACCAGTGTTCTGCAGAGCCCTCCATCAAGCCACGATGCCAAAGAGCTCCTGGCTGTGACTGATGGCAAAAGGGGTCGCTGAAGTACGGTTTGGACTGAAAAGGTTGGTAGTCAGTGGTCTGCAATATGCCATACTGAAGACTTTTGTAACACTTTTTATTCCCATTTGAGTTGCTCACAGGAATGGCTGGTGTTGTCAGATGCATGGGGATAGTCCTGCACAGAGGTTTGGCAGGACTTGTTTAGTAAGAAGCAGCAATAATTCCTTCTGACAAGGAGGGGGCTCCTGACAGGCTTGTTCAGGGACTGATGAATTGGTTTATTCAGCCTGTTCCCAGGAGAGAAGAGGACAGGAAGGTGTCCCACTGGGAAACTGCACAGCACAGTCCTGGTGGTGAGCCTGAGCTGGATGCAGCCTTTTGTCACAGATACCTCTACTCAAGACCATGGCCAAGCAAGAGATGTGACAAGAGATAACAGTTTATCACCCATTTGGTGAAGCTGATAGAACTGTTTTTTTGCAGTTAAGGCTAAGTCAGCTGCTAAGAAAACAGCTGCATTGGTTTAAGATGTTATAGTCTCCTTGCTGATTGCTGCTCTGCCAGCAGTTACAACTGCGGTGGGAAACCTGGCAGAAAAAGACATGTACCCATGCCTCTGCCATTCCCATCCACAGTCTGTCATCTTAGTGGAAACACACGTTCTTTGGTATTGCCAACTACCAGGTGTGTTGGGACATCACGGGATTTTGTTTTAAACTCTTTGAGCAAGGTTGAGACTAACACACTTCATGCTGAAATTAATTTTAAGTTAATTGAAAATCATGTGAAATAATGCTTGTCCATTGTCAAATTAAATCCTCAGATTGATATCTAAATACTCAGACATGTGAGCAGTTGTGGAGATTTTTTTTCTTTATCATGGAATTATGAATTTTCAGACTGAAATAATGGGTTTTGGTACTGTGCCATCATAGATGCATGCTACATGAATCTTTATTGCAGCAGATCAAATTCTTCTATGCAAATGGCAAAAATGAAATCCAAGAAAATTGCCTTCATTAAGGTATAAATGAAACCATTTGCCATACTTACAAAGACATTCCCAACCTGCTTTTGGCATAAAATGTGTCTTTTACAGCTTATCTTGGCACACACATCTTCTGCTCCTAATTATGAATGCCTTCGAGTGACACCAAGTAAGCAATAATTCCAGCTGCTCGTGACAAAAGAAGACACTGCTGCACTATGTTATTTCTCTGATGAATGTATCTTCCCAATAAGCTGAAGCAGGCTTTGCATCAGCAACATCTGCAACAACAGGGAGTTAGAAAGTGGGTCAGGTATATTGATGGTTTAGAGAAGGAGAATGGATGAAGGAGGGTGTGTATGAACGTGGACTTACTTTTGCCTTCATATTTTCCTACAAATACCTTGCTAATTGATTCAGGTCCTCTGGTGGCAGACACAGGGGAAGCTTTCAGTATAAAGTGCTTTATTTGGAGCTTCAGTAACCAAGGCTGGAAAATCTGACTCTGTTAGAGTTAGTAGTAATTAATTTTCTTGACTCATATGGGGACAGCATTTCTCCTTGCAATTCCTAAACAGGTTGAGGGCAGGATCTAGGTAGCACATTGATTATGCTGTTTGCCCTCGGCACTGCTCATTACTACTGGCTCTGGAATTGTATATGTGACAATGACAGCTTGAGGTGAAAAAATGTCTAAAATAAGATGGCAAATTTTGGGAGGGAAGGGATTAAAATCTGCAGACAAAGGATTACAATCACCTAAAGAAAAAGGTAGAAAGAGAGTATGTGATGTTTTGAGCCTGGTGTTAACATATCAGGCAGCCAGGCAGGAGGACATATTGTGGAAATATCTGCAGTGCGAAGTTTGATTCCCTGGGGTAAAAAAGGAGATGGTGGAAGCAGCAGCAGCTGCAGTCAGACTGAGAAATCTCTGCTTTTTCTGTTTATTTTAACAGCAATATTGGGCTTATGTTGTATTGATGGGTCTGGAGACTGTCTAGCTTTCTTTTTGCTGGCTGGGCAGGGTGGGTTTGGAGCATGCTCCCTTTGAGCTGTGCATTAAGTTGGCTGATGCATAATCTGTAAAGACCACCTCGAAGGAAGAAGAATCTTGAAGGAGTCACCTCAGCCATCAAATATAGTCCTTTGCAGTAGCAGGCAGCCCTGTGATAAATGTTTAGTACAGGTAAGTCAACAGAAATGTATATATCCTGGGAGTCACAGATCTTTCCCCAAACTCATAATACCAAAAGGCCATAATACAAAAGGCAGTAACACAAAAGCACACCACACCACAGGAAAAAGACAGAAGAGATTGGGGCACTACTAGTGTGTTCAGACTCTAAAGTACCAGGAGAATTTGTCCTTTAAAGAAGTCTAGAAGGTCCTACAGAGTAAACAATCCATCATGTTATCGATAGAGACCAAAACCTTCCAAACCTTTCCTACCAACCTACTTTGGAAGGATTTTTTGGCTTCATTCCTGGGGACCAGCTTGACCCTTGGTGCCCGAGCAAGATGCATCTTGATTTGGACAGTTGTTTATCCTCCATGTCCCTTCTGTTGTTTACTAACTTCTATCTTCTGAGACAGCTAATTAGATTCTGTGTTAGTATTGATGATTCTGAATACAGTGATAGTGAGACACACTAGAAACTGGACACAGAATTTCAGATATTTGACCATTAACTCACTGTTCGAGAGATTGTGTCAAACCTTGTAAAAACAATCTTCAGAAAATAAGCTAACCTTTTTTTTTGTAAATGTTTGTTTTTCTGTTAGACTTTTCTGCAGGAGAGGGAGAAAGAGCTCATTAGAGACTAGCACAGGAGTCTTGTAAGCTTGTTTTCCTATGTTGTCACTCTATGAGTCTGTCTTATTTTTCTCTGTTGTTGTCTATATTAGCATGGATCAGATGGAAAATCTGTCCTTTCCTATACATTTTTTATAAATTAAACTCCTTCAGGTGGGACTGCTGTCAAATTAGGTTAACTTTTAGAGTCTCTATCACACACAATGTCTGTAAAAATTACCCTTTAGGGTTTCCAGGCCACTAAGGACCATATGCTTCTAGCCTTTAAACAACAAAGAAGAAAGCAGAAGTGTTGACATTGTAAACAAGAAATCAAGTGAAAGCTTCAGCAAATTCTTTACACCAAGAGGTTGTACACAGCACTCTGGAGCAGGACTCAGAGAAGAGGAGACTGTGAAAGAAGCATTAGTAGTTATGCTGTCCTCAGACAGAAAATGACACTGCAGCACACAAATCACCAGATAGATCCCAAAGAGACAAACTCAACTCTGACTTACAAACCTTTGAAAAGTCTCATGCCTAGTTCCCAATAGGTGGAAATTTTTGGTTTATAATGCCTTAGTACACCAAAAGTTCCCTATTCCTTTTAGTGCTGGCTAGAATCTGGAAGCCCCTTGAATGCAGTCCTGTTATCTACCATTTTTCTGTAACAAACATCTTTATTGAATATGATTTTTTCTTGGACTGGTAAGGGAGAAATACTAATTAACTCCCTCCATTTTTTATAGCTTGCCTAATTATGAAACTAATTAGTGTCTGATTTTATTGTTGTGAGAATTAGAATATTGAAAAAAGCCTTAGAGTAACAAAATGATAAATACAGGTTTTTCCTAATGATTCTGGGCTGGGTCAGACATCTAGGTATTTCTTCCAACAAACTTATATATGCTTTGGAAAGGAAAAGAAAGTACTGTTTGGGATATTTCTCTTATTAAACCAGTTCTTAAAATTAGCCTCTGAGAAAATGAGAGCAATAACGTGTACATGATACTCAGGGCTGGGATTGTCAAGCAAAAAGTCCCGTTTGCTGTCAACAGAGGTTTTTCTTGAAAACGCTAAGGGCACAGTTATCACATCCATTCTAGTACTAAGAATACTCAGGAATTTATTTAAATCGCTAAAGAAACCAAGGCATCCAGAATGGAACAGAAGTCCTTATTGCCACTGCCACTGTAAATGAACTGAGTTACAGGATTAAAGAATATATTCATGCATTTACAGAGGGGGGGTCAAAATAGTAACAGTGTTGACTTTTGATGGCCAAACACTAATAAAAAGCAAATGGCCTAAAGAGTCATCTTGTAAAACTGGAAGTAACCTGAGATACCTAATTTTGCTGCAGTAAGTCAATTTATATTAGGGGGCTATACTATTTATTGAGAAGTTCTAAACTATAGGGATTGACCTTTGAAGTGAAATCAAATTGCTACAGGATTAGTAAGAATTATCTGTATCAATATATGTATATGTATATATAAGCTCTATTTTAAAAGGCAGTGTGCTGTTCTAATCTAGAGATTTAACACTTTTAAATACCAGTGTTAAGAGAATCTGTTTCAGTGGTTGTGCTCGTTTTTCTGTGTCTGAACTTCCACACTGATACTGGAAGTGTATCTAGACAAGCTTTTCAAAATGGGTTTCTTTTGTGCAGGATGCAACACAGAGGATGTAAAATTATGTATTTTGGTTTTAAGTTGCCCTTGGCATTAAATGTTTGAAGACGGTTATGATTCAGAAGGGAATGTACCTGGGTTTAGTGTACTATAGTTGGTTGCGAAGTATACAATTTAATGGCATATTTCTCTCTAAATGTGTTATATACTTCTCTGTACTGCTCTATGTAAGTAGGTACTAAAAAATATGTTAAAATGACACATTTTCTCTTTATTTAATTCTTAATAGTATGTGTATTACATCTTAGTTTATATATTTATCAGATATTCCCTATAGTTCAGTTTATTTGTAAAATGTTACCAGAATCTTTTCTAAAACAAGGTGGAAGTTCATTTTACTTTCTTTCCATTTCACTGCTGACTGGCCCTGTATTTTGTGACTCATTTGGCTCTATTCTTTGTGACGTGCTTGTAGAGTAAGTCTTTGTTTTCTTCCATTTTTTCAAGTACAGAAGACTGTGCAGTGTTGTCATCTTTACTATTTTTAATACAACTGGTTGAGTGAGCAATCACAGTCGGCACTTTTTACCTGTGAAATGCAGAGAGATCCCAAGAGAAAAGATGTCTTGGCAAAGAATGCCATTAAAGTTTGAATGGATAATGTCTCAAGAGAAAATCAGTTCTAAATGGTTAAATAAAGAAAAATATTATTTGGAATAATTACTCCTTCCTACCTGAGCAGCTTAATAGCACACATCTCATGAAGGAGTCTACATAACTAAAAGATCCAGGGTTTTAAAACTCTTCCCTCAAGTTGCAAGTGTTGGTTTTCAGCCAAGTTTTTCTCTATTTTTCTTCCTAAAATTTCTCAAAACCACTGTGTGACTTGCTGTTTCCAAGAGACCAATTCACACAATCCTAGTATCTAATAGTGCTCCCAAATAATTTGATGGTGAGAGAAATAACAGCACACAGGCTCCAGTTCAGCCCTTCAGCTGGGAGTGTCTTTGCCAAAGTGAAAATGTAGCTGAAAATAGTCAAAACAACCTTTTATTAAAAATTTTTCTATTCTCTTATGTTTACACACTGCCATTTCTACCTAGAAAGAAATGTTCCTCCAGTTCCTCCAGTTTCTTTTTTATTTATATAATGGTCATATTACAGAAGGTCTCCAAAGGTATCCATGTCAGAAGGATACAGTCCAGGATAAAAGTTGTGCTATACTCACTAGGTGTCACATCTTATATCAGTGCCTTCCTCAGGTAAACCTGTCCTAGGTTCACCTCAGCTCCATCAGCAGAAATATCTGGCACTTTACATGGTGTTTTCTTTGGAGGAAGTGGTCTTCTGAGTCCTTGAGAAGCAGAAAGAGGGACAGCAGTGTTTCAGCAACAAGAATTTGGCTTTTCTCCTAGTTAGGGGCTGGGACTTCCACTTCTTTTTTGCCCTGTCATAATTTAAACTCACTGGCTCATTCCCAAACTCAAAGTGTGAAGTGTACTCCACATGCAGGGCACTACTCTGGATGCAGGAGATGGGAGTTCAGATCCTTGGCCTCTCAGGAGTATAGTAGTTAACTTTCAGCAACATACTGGTGTTACTTTGACCTTCCTGTCCCCTATATCGGCTACATGCAAGCTGTTTTCTTTAGCCTAACAAAAGGGACCTTTAAAGTTATGTAAGAGCTGAGAATGCTAAGAGGAGTGAGCTGCTTAGCATAATTCTTGGCCTGAGAGGTGCTTTTATTTCTTGTTTATCTCCTTTGATGGCAGAAAAGATGCTTTGTCATAAACTAACCTTTTTCTTTGCTAGAAAAAGGCTGCTGGAGAAATAACAACCAAAAAAAAAGATTTTCAAATATTACTGATATGTACTGTACAGTGTCCAGCTTCCAGTCATCTCTTTCTTGGTCTTAACTTGAATTTGCAAGGTCATATTGTTGCATATGCTTCCTATTTGCACCAGTGATACATTTCAGTGTTATGAAAGCTGGCTGAAAACCAGAAGCAGCAGGACAGACTCGAATTGCAGCTGAACGTGTGTCCACTGGAAGTAAGTGGTCGCTTCCCTTTCTGCATGGGGACCTAGATATCAGAACCACTTTCAGTTATCACAATCACCATGTTTGGTGTAGCTGTGCTTTTTATCATAGGGTATACTCAGACAAAAAGGGCTATTGAAATACTTAACTTCTGCTTGAGTTAGTATGAGAGAGCAGACACAGGCCAAAAGTGCCTGCTGGTTTCACATAGCTAGTAATATGCTGAAGTTACGCCTTTCCCTATTGCTGCTCCATTTCTCCTGGAAGACTGAAAAGTAGTAAGCCACTTAACTGAAACCGGTGCTCTAATCTACATGCAGTGTTTACATTATCTAAAACATTCTACCGTTAAAAAACCCCTTTGTTCTGGGTGTGGGATGGTAACAGCTGCTTGCTTCTCGTCTGTTCCTAGTTCTTGTATCCCAGCCATGACATCAACTGTTATAATCCCTGCATGCAGAAATTTCATTTTACCTCAGACTTCTTTATCCATAACAGGTGTTCACACAAAGAGAAGAAATAGTGCTCATTGCAGTAAAATTGTCCAAGGTCAAATCAGGTTTGAAGATGGCTCAAAGAGGCTTTTTATTTTGTCCTCAAACACAGTTTCATGCTGCTTGGTGTACATTGTTTGTACACAGAATTCTACATTTTCCATGGAAGTGAGTGTTGGGAGTAATTTCATTTGCAGAACCCACAGGCTAGTTTTTTGCTAAATAACATTGCTCAGTGTGGTTCTGAAATCGCGTGCTGCTTTGCATCCTTTTTAAATGTTATGTGCTCCGTGACTTTTGTTTTGCAAGAGGAAAGAATTAATGTGAAATCTCTCTTGAATTGATATAAACTTCATTCTTTCCTGAAGTTTAAACAGATGGGAAGCTGAAGCACTAGCCCTCCTTAGCACAGTTACATGTTCTGGACAACAATGGAGATGTGTTTCTCTTACACTCTGGTATCTGTATCTGCTTCCAAATGGTTCCACACAATGAGCTGTGCTGGATGGAGTGCTAGACCTGTTTGAGTGCATTTCTTGGATTCATGTTACCTTCTGGGGCCTGCATGTTACAAAGGACATAAATCTTGATTCTAGAAGCAATACTCATGCCTTTTATTTTATGGGTTGCTAGTGTGAAAATTACAGCCTTTGCTGCAAAGGTATTTCAGGGTGCCATGTACTTAGCCTGCTCAAAATTTCCCAGTTTTAATTTTTTTGGAAAACCACACAGGTTAAATTTTTTAGGTGTGGCAAAACACGTAAGTTACTTTATATTAAAAACTAGGTATATAGGGTTTTCTTAAGATTCTTGACACTTCAAAACGTCAAAATGGAGAGTTTGCCCATTCTCCTCTTCATCGCCTCTACTCTTGTGCCTTTCAGAATTTACTGTCTCACGAATATCTAGTGAAACCTAATTCAACAGCATCTATAAAAAAATTTAGGAAAACAGATGTTGTGGGAAAATCTAATTGATGTAGCTGACTGAGGAGAGAAACCCTGTCTTTTTACTAGTTGCATCTTCAATTTTTATAATATTCATACATGGATTTTATCTCCTACCTTCCAAGATAACCTAAGGACTGTTCTTTGATCTGTTCAGCCAACACATATGATCATTTGCTACCTTCCTGTGTAAGGAAGCACTCCAGCTGCAGCAGCGTGTGGCTCCAAGTGGGCCACAGGCCAAATATCCAGCCTTGAGGAAGAGTCTGCAGCTTGCCCTGAGCATTGTATTACTTTTGATGCTTTGTTACCTTAAAGATAGCTCATACATGCCCACACTAGCTGCAGTGACCACAGTAGAGTGCTATCTGCTGTTTCTCTAATTTTTTTCTATCCCTCTCTGTGATCCCCTTGGCTAAAAATAGGTTAAGATTCTTGCATTAAAAATAGAAAGACAAAAGCTATGTGCACATCTATATATTTTATTAAAATAAATCAAATACAGACACATAATGAGGGTGAAAACACCTTGCTTTTTTTAGCCATTTTTTCCTAAGCTTCTCTGTCTAGAACACAATGAAATAGACAAATACGGGTTATATATCTAGCAAAAGATTTTGGTGGTATTGTAAACCATAAGAATGAAGCTTGTCTAGACTTTTTCTTTCTAATCAATGGGATCTTGAGATAGAATTAGGGTGTTAGATTTTAAATATGCTCATTTTTGTTGCAATTTTTGAACATGATTTCTTTATTGTGCCTGTTCCCTCTTTTGTCTGATTCAAATGGTAAACAGAAGCCTTGCTGTAATTGGTTGCTTATCCTATTTTTAATTTGCAGGAGCAATTTAATCCTTCTGAATTACAGAAGGGGCAAGCAACTCCATAAACCTGAGTAATGAGATTTGTTAAGCATTATTTCATCATGAGGATCTTTCCTAGAACACATATCTTTTCCAGAAAAATATTTGATTAAAACATGATGGGTGAAACAGTATGCTGATTCCCAAATCCTGAGAGGTTCCTCCTCCTATGAGGTTTTAAATTATTTCACCTCCCACTAAGATGAGCATTAGAGAAGGGGTATGACATGGTTTGCCAAGATGTGATTAAAGGACAAGGTACAAGACATACCAGCTGTTCAAAAGTAGTGTTACAGTTTTGGGATCAGGCACCTTAGACAGTCTACTGTTTAATAATATATGTTGCATCTCTGCTTTTATTAAACATGGGAATAATAACAGTCAGATCTGTAATTCTCATTATTGACTTGAATGAACAACAGTTTTGAAAGGTTATAAACAGACTTATTTGGATTACCCTACTTTTTTTTGTTTTCAAGAAAAAAACAGATGTGATTTAACAGATTTATATATACAACATGGTTATATAAGCTGGGTCTATGAAATGACAAAAGACTTGCCAGCAAGTGGAGTAAGTTTCCATTTAAGCAGCAAGTGGGGATAAAACTAGCAGCATGAGGTTGCCACAGGCCTGAACTGGATGTCCAGCCCAGGCCTGCAGTGGAGTGGTGAGAAGTCCTTCCAGTGCCTCTGTCTCTTTCAGGCTGCTGTTTCCTGCTCATCCTGCCTCTGACACCAGCAGGGACAGCACTGAGTCCTGGCATTTGTCATGTCCTTGCTCTGCCTTATAAGGATCCAGGAGATCTTGTTGTTTGTGAACTGCTCCCAAACTCTCCTCCATCCAGAGTCTTCACTATATATGTGACCTCTGGGCAGCTGCAGATGTGCTGTCCAAGTGAACATGTGTCTCAAGGGAATGACATTTGCTCACCTCTGATTTGCAGAATATTATCTCCAGAAAGTGTCCTGTACTGCAGCTTAAATTCACAAATTCCTGCTGGCTTTGTTGTCTTTGCTGATGCCTTTAGGGTCCAAGCCTCAGCAGCTGATGTTTTGTGGCTTTGACGTTCTGAACAATGTGTTTTGCCAGCCATCTAATGTCACATTGTTCCTTTGAAGGCATCAGATGCTGCAACTTGAGAACCTAACTACTTCTTCACTTTACTGTATAGGATGATCAGTCTTCACCTTTGGTTGGCCTCCAGCAGCACAGCAACATTATTCCTCTAGGCATCCAAAAGGTAATGAATGCCCTTCAACTCCTTAATGCTTTTTCTTCCCTGTCTCAGTTTCCTGCACCAGACTACTAATGTTTGAGTTCCATAGGTGATGCTGACACCAATGGAGGTAACCATAACACTTCAATTAATAATGTCCCAGGATCTGGATCTGGTTTTCACTAGCTCAGGGATCCTGCAGCTTTTTTTCTTTTTACTTCATTTGTAGTTGTGAATTCTTTTTCATTCTAAAAATGAAGCCCACAGCTTCTTCTGGGGAAAAGACAGAGGAAGAGCTGAGACCCTATGCACCTTCCAGGTTAGATTTGTAGAGTATATGATAATTTTAAAAGCTTCCATCTTTAAGACCATCTAAGGATGCTGGCAATTTTCTAAATAATTTCTAAACGGCAGAACCAATTACGAGGCATTAGTGTTTGCATACCAGTATTAGATATTACAAAATCTTTGAGCCTCTTTTGGATAAATTAGGTTTTTTGTTTGGAAAGAACACTTGTTTTGAAATTTAGGGTAGTGGATTTGAAAAAAAATTTACATGTTATCTCCAAAATAAACTTACCCTATTCAACACAATTCTGTCTTCCTTCAGTAAGGAATGAATTGTTATTCTACTCTTCTGTGTTAAATATTTGTTTACAGCCATTGAGGTTCTGCATGGTTTAGAGAAGGTTCCTTACTTGTTGAAAAGGTTTTGTGCTCAGAGAATAAACTTCAGGCAGGGGGACTGGTGAGGAGATCAGGAAGGCCACTGAGGCTGTTCAGCTTTGTAATATCAGCAGGTATATGTTGTAACTTTTCCATATCAACTTGGCAAGCAGAAGAGAAAAGATGCAAGTTCACATCCTGGCAAATACAACAATTTAAGAAGAATGTTAGTTCATTAATATTTAAATGCAGTTCTCAATAGTTTATGTGCAGCACAATTCAGTTGTGTGGTCCTGGCTGCTTCCAGAGAGGCAGGCATTACTTGTCGTGTCAAACCTTTTAGTCTTCACTGCATACCACAGCTCATTATGGGGGATCATAGCTTCAGGTGAGGTAACTTGATTCATTTATGCACAAGCTGGGCAAGAAATTCATAAATATTTAAAACTGATGTATATTTACTAGTGTAATATTGCATATTGAATTAGTTGTCTGGTTTGCCTGCCAGCATTTCAAAGTTTTTGTTTAATTATCATGTTATCTAAGTCTGATGGCCAGTGTTTTTAATAGATTCATGCTTCTGCTCTTTCCTTCAGCTTTTCCTTAAGCCCTTCTGAGCTCCTTTTTGACCCAAATGAATTGAAATCTTGTCAGCTTAGTGCACTGGCAAATGGAAATAGGTGACTAATGTTGATTGTCTTTTGGTATTTCATATTCTGCTTGCCAAGAATGTCTTATGTACTGCAATAATTTAGAATCCTACACACTCAGGGTAGTCATGCTTTTCAGACTGATTGCAGTCAGATGACAAAGAGTATCATCTTGAGCAGATGCTCACCAGTAGCCACGCCTTCTTATAATTACTTAACATAAGAAGAAAAAATTAAATAAGACACAGAGGACCATTTAGTCATGTGGTCTGATCTCCTCTGTGTCCTGTGTCATTAAATTTCACACACATACAAGCACTGAGAGCAGTAGCCTGCATTTGGCTAAAAAGCTGTCTTCCAGAAAGGCAACTTGCCATGGACGAGGGATCTAAAACCATTAAAAATTTCTTGGCTCCTTTATTAGCTGCTCCACTGATGTGTTGTCACCTTAAGAAGAAAAAATTTGAGCTATGTTTGAATTTGTCTGACTTCAGTTTCTACCACAGCTTCTTGTTATGCCATTCTCCACAAGATTAAAGAGCCCTTCAGAATCCAGTATTTTTTTCTGCATCGAGGTACTTATATGCTGCAATCAAGTCAATCTTTTTGATATGATAAACAGATTGTGCTCTTTAAGTCTCACTTAGCAGCATTTGTCTTCAACTCTCAAATCACATTTTCAGCTTTTAATCTGCCCCCTCTACTATTTTTCGTCTTTTTTTTCAAAACATGGGCAGGAACACAGTATGCAAGATTGGTCTTATTGGTGATATATCCAGAGACAAAATGATGTTCCCTACTTTCTACTCCCTTGATGTGTGTTAATCCTTCCTTTTAGCAATGTCACAGTCAGTGTTTAGGATGAGTTGGTGCCTACAACCCCTAAATCTTTTCCAATGAGTGCCATCACTCTCTCAGTACACAACGCCTACAATCCTTCAAGTTTATTACAGGGATTTAGCTAAAGTAGATGTATTTTGTTTGACAAGGTCCAGTTTGCCACTCAATTCAGACTACTTCACTTGGTTGCTTGGTACCTTTACCATTTTTCTCCTTTTGGGGTCATTTTCAGAGAAACATAACCATTCAAAGAAGGTTCCTTTACTTGTAGTTACTTTTTGTCATCAGTTATTTAGGCAGGGCCTACTCAATTTAACATCTGCTTTAATGTTATCATGGGGTACCACATTTTCTTTCAGACTTAAAATCTGAACCATCAGTATGTGTGTAACCAAACAAGCAATCCCATCAAAGAATGAATCTAGAGAAGTTTTATTAGACCTGGTCTTCATAAAAAAGACTGGAATTATTTATATTAATTACTTCAAAATATTTTAAAATTAAATGTTACTCCCTTTATTATTTAGGGTACCAATGTTGGCCTGCATTTTCCTCTCATTTTACTTTCTCCTTTTTCGTTACTGGTATAAGATTAACACCCCTTTGGAACTTCACAAATCATTATTTTTATCTTTCTTAATTACTAGCAGGTTGGAGCAGTTCTTTATAATCCCCTTGAGATCCATCTACTTGTTTCTTTTGCAGCAAAAAAGTACCTATAGAACATTTAACACATCAGCACAAAACCACTCTTATGAACTGCATTTACTACATGGGTCAGTATCATCACTGGGTTTTGTTTTGTTCCTAACACATTTTACGTCGTGTTTATCTTTAGCTATCACAACCATGGATATTTTATCTTGTCTATGAACTTTTCAATTTCTGATATTGTCACTTGTAATTTATAGCAACTGTAATTAAAATAATTTCTCTTTGTTTTCCATTTTCTTAATGACTGCCACCTTTGAGTTTTTATGGTAAAATTACTGCCTTCTGTGATTGCAAAGTCATAGTCTTCTGGCCATTTAATAGAGGCTTTATGAGAGCCCCTCTTTTGACGTTCACACCAACTATGTTTTTCCTTTTCAGCTGTCCCTACTGTTTTTCTCAGTTTAGGGAAATTAGCTCTTTTGAAGCAGCAGAAATACATAGTTTTGATTTGGGCTGTCTTTCATTTACCCAGGATGAATACAATCAGACCACAATTGCTTGTTCCCAGGCAACTACGAACTCTTAATTTAGTGATATCAACCACTTTTATCTATCACAATGCTGTTCAAATACTTATCTCTTCCAGTGTAGGATATCTATTGGGCTACAAAATTACCTTCTCCAATTGTACATGTTATTAATGGCTTGGTAGAATCTGCTGTTAAGCTACAAAAGGGCTACATTTGTTTCCCTGCAAAGAAGAAAAATTAGGATACTACATGTGAATAAATGTTTAATTCACATGTGAATATTTCACTACTTCCAAACGTCTTTGTCAAACTTTAATCAGGATTAAATTTTAAGGGAAGGCATAAATTTTGGGGGCATTGGAAGTTAATTTTTGGACACTTCCAGACCTTCCTGTGACAACAGCACTCAAAAACAAAGCTTGTTTACCTTTTTCTTTTAAAAGATAGGAATTGGGAGGAAATTTATTTTAAGATGTGGTAATTAGGAGGAAATAAAGGGATGAGAATTAAGAAGGCCTATGTTGTGCTGAACGAGGCAGGTGTCCTGGGACGAACTGGAACGGGGATGCCAGCCACAACTCATCCCTTAAAACTTGGTCTGTTCAGCTTGGAGAAGAGTGGAATGAGGGAGGACCTCCTTGCAGTCTACAGTTTACACGTGGGGGGAAGCAGAGGGGAAGGCACTGATCTCTTCTATGTGGTGACCAGTGACAGAACCCGAGGGAATGGCCTGAGGCTGTATCAGGGGAGGTTTAGGTCGGATATTAGAAGAAGGTTCTTCACCCAGAGGGTTGTTGGGCATTGGAACAGGCTCCCCAGGGAAGTGGTCACAGCACCAAGCCTGACAGAGTTCAAGAAGCGTTTGGACAATGCTCTTGTGCGCATGGTGTGATTCTTGGGGCGTCCTGGGCCGCGCTAAGAGTTGGACTTGATGGTCCTTGTGGGTCCCTTCTAACTCAGAATCTTCTGTGATTCTGTGAAAATTGCCCTCGGTGGGCGGCGATGCTGGCAGGGAACTGGACGAGCCGTTCTCAGGGCTGCCTGCCTGCAGGGGAGCCTCGCAGCCCCGACGAGGGCTTTAAGGCGCCGGGTCAGGCTTTAGAGGCAGCGAAACAAACCCGATATCACGAGCAGCGACTGCCACCCCCCGATTTGGCAGTGAAGGCAGCCCCCGGGCACGAAGCCCCCGAGCATGGCGCTGTACCGCGGCCCGGGGCCCCGCCGGCAGCCGTGGCGGGTCGCCCTGCCCCGCGGGAGGGGCGGCCCGGCGCTGCCGAGGGTATTTATAGCGGCCCCGGCGGCGCGGAGGCTGCGGGCGCGGCAGCGGCCAGGGCACAGCGAGAGCGGCCCCCGCTGCTCTCCGGTCCCAGAGCGACGCCGGGATGGAGGGTAAACGCTGATGGGGCACAGCCGCCTTGTCCCTCTCCTGTCCCCGCTGCGGGCGGAGGGGCTCGGGAGAGGCTGGGAGGAGGGAAGCGGCTCGCTCTCTGCCCCGCTCGGGGCTTGTAACCCTTTCCTCGTCCTGCGGAGGCTCCTGCAGCCTCCCCAACACGGGTATCCCCGGGCTTGGCGAGGAGAGGGGCCTCGGGGCAAGAGGAAGGAGGCAGGGTCGGTTCGCAGCCCAGGTGTACGGCTGCCTGCTGGGGATCTACCTGTAACCTCCTTTTGCTACGGTGCAGCAGTAGCGTAGCCAGGATGGTTTAATAAGGTACAGAGTTTGCAACAGTTGTCATCAAAACGTTGAAGAACAGTATTTTTTTGTTGAAATAAGTGATCTTTAAAGAGGGGTACCTTTAAATTAAATTTCTTAATTTTCTTTTTTTGTCAGGTATCAGAATATTATAGTGATATATAGCAATATAGTGATTTGCTTTGGAATAAAAGGTTTCTGTAAGGGAGAAGTTAATCCTGTTTTATAAATGCATTATCAAGTTCTTTACCCGCATGAAGAGGAAGACCTTGCAGCATTAATGAAAAGATAACTGTATTCTTATGAAAGTTGGGACTGTGGATGAACTATGGCTAATACAATAATGACACTGCTGGAGGAGCTTAGAAAATGCAGAGATTAAATTTGCAAGGTTGAGAAAGAAGGAAGTCCTTGGTCTTGTGAATGGAAGCTGATTGCTAAGTCAGAAAATAGTAAAAGTGTTTGCAGATGGCTCTCCCCCTCTCCCACAAGATCAATATTCTTGATAAGAATTTCTTCACTTATCTCAACTTGTGAATCTCTTATAAAAACTGTCAAAAAAGACTTGAGGCCAAATAAGTGTCTTTTATATTTTACCCTAAACATGGATTAAACAGTGAAAAAGCTTTTATTCCCAGGTTGAGAAGTCTCCTCTTACATCCATGGGTGAACCAAATTATTAGCACTATATTGTTCAAAAAGTCTCTGAACAAAATCATATATTTGAAAGAAAACTCCAGAAACTTAATATTTTACAAACAGTGGATCCCTTTTGCTTTATTTGATGTAAATTGAATGAGCATTGTAAATTTATATGATAGTTCTGGTGTGTAGTAAATATGTTCTGGTGCCCATAGTAGTTTAAGGCTGTACTGTAAGGACAGCTGTACTATGTGAGTAGCAGGGGAAGTACTGTATTAGTGGCAGCAGCTCCAAAAGTCACTTGCCTCAGATGCAGCTTATATTTATATCCTCTGCCAAAACAACACCAAAGATATGCTGCCAGCAGTCACCAAGACTGAGATCTGGGTGGTTTAGGTGGGTTGTAGTGTTCTTGTTCTAATATTGCCTGTTGTACACTACCAGAAGCTCTAATTTTCTTCCTAATTTCCTCCCCGAACCAATGTAAAACAGAATGTGTCTAATGGTAATGTGATCTCCACCCTTGTTGCTGTGGGTTTTCTAGTCCCTCTACGTTATTCATGAGTAGCATCTGTTATTTCTCTGCACTTTCCCTCTCATGAGGAGTTCTTTACTCTCACAGACCACTCTCCTTTTACTTTGGTGATTTGCTGTGTTTTCTGCTAGGTTCTGTCTGGTGAATGAGCTTCACTTAAGTGGGATGGTGAATGAAGTTAGGCTGTGTTGTAGCCTTCTCTATAAGCTCAAGTTATTGTAGAGATTTGGCTCTGTGGTTCTTGAGGTTGTACAATTTTGCCTGCTGAAATAGCTCTTCTTTTTATTTTTTTTTTTTATAAGCAAATGTGAGTCCATTGTTAAAACCAAACCTTCTGGGCTGATGGGTGCAGTTCTCCTTTCAGTACTGATATTTTGTGCTCTTAGCTTTTAAAGTTTTATTGTAAAGCATCTGGGAGAGAGACTGAAGGCACCTGCCTGTTGCAGCACTAGCATTGTGTTTCCTTTACACAGCTGGAGCAGCTGGCAAAGTGGGCACAGTTGGAGTGGAGACTTGGATGTGCAGAGAGTTAACACTTGCAGTAGCTGCTGTGGTGAGCACAGTGGGAGCACTCTGAGGGGTGACGCTCTGGGTTATTTTCCTCGGGTTTTTTTTTGTTTTTTTTTTTTTCCTTTTCTTTTTTAACCCCCCTCAATATATCTGTAAGTGACCACTTGAATTTCATCTTGCTGATTGCTAGTTGAGCCTAATTTCTCTCAGACATCACCACTGTCCACAAGGGAAGCCTTAATGACTGTGCAGGCATGAGTAACAGTATTTTTTTTTTGGCTATGCTTCTATTCACACAAAAGCCAGCAAAATCCCATTAATGAGAGGAGGCCAAGTTATAAATTCCTACTCCTAGCTGCAGAAAGGGATCTTCATTGCATATATATTTCATTCATTTGGCATCAGGGTGGTTTTCCAAGGTTGATTTGGCATGGAAAAAGCCTGGCAAATTCTGTATTTGGAGAAAAAAAATAGATAAGCTGTTTCCTTGTGGGGCATAAGTCTGAGTGTATTAAGTAGAGTTTCAAGCAGGTTGCTAGCTCATCAATACAACGGAGTCAGAGCTGGCAATCACAAGAGGAAGGGAGCAGCCAGAATTTGTGCAGTATGCTGCTTTTTAACCTCTGAATTGCTGGTGGCTCCATGTGTATATGGTATGAATGGGGAGTTACATGGCTTTATGCCACCAGCAGATTGGAGAGGTGAGTTGGCAAACATTTCATGTGAGGTGTTGCCATGTTGCCATCTCAAACAGCTGTAATGTGAAGCGTGGTTAAATGCCCTGGAAATTAGGGTGACTTTAGGGCGCTGGTAATATGGCACTCAGGTTAGTATTTTGGTCAGAGCAGGGGGATACTATCTCTCCTGTGTCTTAAAGTCTGATCTGATAAAAGAGGTACTAGGATCTTTGCTAATATCACTTCATCAGAGGAAGGGAGACATCGTTTTGCAAGAAATGAAGCTTGCCTCAAATAAAACCATTCTGTTTAAATGCATTCATGGTGCTTTAAAATTAATAAGAATTTTCTTGGCAGTTAATGAACATTTAGTGAAGAAGCTTAATTTGACATTTGAAAAGTTCAATAAATAATTTTTCTTTCTTGATTAAGGCATCTTTTAAACTGTCACTTATACAACCAGGAATTGTCACTTTTTAATGCATTAGGAGATCTTGTTGCATACTGATTCAGCTATTATTGCCTATTAAACAGTTTAGATTTTGTGTGCCTTAATTTCCCTGCTCTTGACTATTTTAAGCTGCCTGCTTCTTTAAAGATCATTTGTATTTGCATAAGCATTTATTACATATTCAACACAGAAAAAATGGACGCATTGGCATACATGTCTTTGTATTTCTGACTTGCTTCCACTCTGTGATCCAATTTGGGATAGTTTTTTATGCTCACCCCATATGTTTATGGAAACTACCTCTCCAAGCTTTGCAAAAATCAGAAGTTGAACTTCTTATGGCATCTTTTGCTTTGTCTCATGTCACAAACTGCAGAGGTTGTAGGAGGTAGTTGTTGGTAAAGCATTGAGAAGTCAAGGATACTGAGCAGGACGTGGCTAAATTTGGGCCATTTCTCCCCCCCTTTTTTTTGTTCTCCCATCTGTGCACACAAGTAATCTAATCTTATTTTAGCATTACTGGGGTTTATACATGTGCAATGAGGGAATAATTAATTGAAAAGGCAAATTGTTGTTGCTTTGTGGCATGTCAGTAGTGGTTGTTTCTGTTGATAATTACCATCAGGCCTTGTCCAAGGGTAATAGAAGATGTCTTTTACCTGATTCAAATGTATGTATGTCAATCTCTGTTACCATTTCTTGAATATATGCGATCTTTATTTTTTTTATTGAAAAGCCTGTCAAGCGTCAGCAAATAGAATTGTCTTTTAAAGTAAAAGTCACTGGACCAGAAGCTTTTCAGTGCCATGAATGTGGTGAGAAAGGTGGTTCTTAGTGACCAAGGTCTTTTGTCAGCAAAGTAGCAATGACTCTACAAAGTAGTTGGTTAAATCTAGAAAATTTGGAAGAGCTTGTGGCTCTAAAGCTTAGCTATCTCTGCCCTTTGTCACATCTCATCTTATGTATGCTGGAAAACCTTTTAAATATGATCTTATCCATTGGCAAATGTCAGGGTTTCAACAGGAAAGATTGTCTTTAAGTGGCTTGGCATCCCTCTGCTGGTTAGACTGTAAGACAGCTTGCAGTGTCTCATTAAGCTGCTTAAACTAATTTTTCTCAAGCAACCCTACTCCATTGTTCAGGGATTATTGAGCCCTCTTTGGGGCCAATATGTCATGTTAAAAAGCTCTGGCACCAGCCTGAAGAGGAAAGAGCAAGTGACAAATGCTGTATGTACCTGGTATTTGGTTGCAGTGCTAATGCTGAGGTCAAATGACTGATTTCAGTTTTGGCAAAGTCAAAAAAACCAACCAACCAAACTCCAAACAAAATTAGGTATCAGTTTCCTGCCTTCAGTAGAGGGAAAATGGAAGACCTGAGTGCAATCAGACTACAAGGTGGTATGGGGGCTCTGTTTGGGTGTCTTTCAGCTGCTTTGCTGGGATCACAGTCTCATTGCTGAGCCCTCGCATGCACAGTAGGATCAGATCTGTTCTCTCACCAGGCACCATCCAGACTGATGATCTAGTAAAGGACTGCTAGTGTCTTCTGCTGGCACCTGCCAGTGCCATGCAGCAGCCTGGCCTCTTGCAGCTCAGGAGTGGTTTCCCAAATCAGGTAGTAAACCCAAGGCAGGCACAACCTGAAGTGGCGTGTCCAGAGCCCCGCTGGGTCCCTCCTCTGGGTGACCAATCTCTGCTGATGTTACCAGCAGCATTATAATAGCCTGGGCAAGGCAACTTGCTACATTTTGAAAGTGCATTGAGCTGCTTTAAACCACTTCTACATTGAACTGATAGGCTAATAAATTATGAATATCTATTAGGAACTAGTTCAGAGAACCTAGTGGGCTGGAAAGTTACATCCTGATTAGCTATGCACCAGCTTCCTCATGTTAGTAAATAAGGGTGTATCTCAGAGTTATGTTGTAGACATGAGTTACAGCAATTGGAAATCCTTTACAGGAAGCAGAAAATATGGAAGTGTTTATGATATGAAAAACTGAGAGGAAAAGACTTGTTTTGACAGTAACTTGAATGTAGAGGTAAAACTTTCTAAAATGAAATTTAGACTTTTCATCTATTTCTACATTTTAACTTGCATCGAATCCCAAAAACCTCAGTTTTAGTAAATTACTGCCTGCTTAGTTGATTTTTGAAAGACTGGAGCTAAAAATTGATTTTATATTATGATAAAAAATATAGTTCTTGCATGAAATTGCAGGCTGTCAGGAACCCTTTTAAAACAAGTTGCAGAACTTCCATTTGGAAAAAACCCCGACTATTTGTGTTTTCATTTCACCTTTTCTTTCCATTGGGAACTAGAAAAATCTTGGGGATTCTGTATGTTCTATGTGGGTCACACCTATATTCATCATTTCTGTCTGAACTCGGCCTCCTGAAGTTAACTTTGCTATCCCATGCACAGTACTGTTGACTGACTTGGATGTTGCAGATTCAGTCACTTTCCCACAGAAAAAGGAACATTCATTAGATGTTCATCATCAATACACAACTTTTGATTAAAATAAAAGGAGTTTTGTTTCTCAGATAGTTCCTACACTCTTAGCAGGTGTTAAGAGTTATAATGTTGTGAGCCGAAAGGATCTCATTGGGGTCAGGGAGTTGGGATTTCCATTTCATAGTTGGCATTTGCTGTTTCTCAGTTTTGCATCAAGGTAAATTCTGATTCTCCACAGCCTTTCTTCCTAATTGGAAATGTTACGGCATGAATCATTCCTGCAGTTACTTGGTTAGGGCATTGCAGAGTTGTTACGAAAAATTAAGTTCAATTCCTGAGATTTGGCTGCATAAAGATGTCTGAATATTTTTTTAACTATTTGCCTGATTTTTTTTTTTTTTTTAAGCAAATCCTGCCTAGGGCAGCACAATATGGCATGTGAGCATTCAACTCAAAAGGGTGCCCCCTCAGAACTCTGGAAATACCTCTGAAAGCAGGACCTCTGTCCTAGTGTGGACCTCACATTCCCTGTCAGATATTCATTGCTGGGTGTCCTCTCCTCATTTCATTCTCCCAACCCTTCCTTTAGGAAAGGCAAATTCAGGTGTGGGATGGAGAATAGGACCCATTTGTTGTGGTGTTGCCGTTCAGTGCCAGCAGTGTGCTCAATGAGTCTATTCAGGGGTTTTGGAGCCCAGACACAAGCACTTTTGTTTTGGTTAGGTCCTGCTCTATAAAGGTCACATTTGCCTTTTCACAGTCAGAGGATTCCCATGTGGGGGTGGCTGTTGCAGACCATCTGAGGGGAAGCACCCAGCTTGTTCTCTATCCACAGGCCTGCTCCATAAACCAGCAAAACAAGAATATGTAATATAGGGGGAATTGTGTAAGCCCTACCATACTCATGCCTACTTATTTTTCTTTCATATGGATAGCTTTTCCAGGACAACAAGTCATTTCATATACTGGATTTTAAGAAAACTACATTTCCTTGGCAACAGGCCTGGGAAATCAGTTTAGGAAGAAACAATGTATTTTTGCCTTAAGACCGGAGTGGCTTTACTTTATTCATAAGAACAGAAAGCAGTGATTAAAGAAAAAGTAAGTGTCTTTAAAGATTATTTATACCAAGGGACTCAAACAGCTGCATAGTGTGGGACAAGTATGTGTTTTAATGCTTTGATACATGATATGGCACCACAGTAATTTGTTAAACAGGTTGGTGTGGAGTCTTAATGCTGAAGGCACTTGTTTTCTTTTGCTGGACACACTGAAAGAAGACCAATGACTAGATCATATAGAATGAGAAATTTAATTTTTTTTTCTGATTAATGCTGGCAATTACTACTGCATTTGTTACAAAGCAGAAATAGGCCTTTGGTCAAAGCCAGCTTTTTGCATTCCCTTGAATAGTCAGTGGTGCTAATGCAGTATAAACTGAACAGGATTTGGCTCTGGAATTCAAGCACAAGCTACTCTTTCACAACAAACCCCTTCTGTTTCCTCATTTGCCTTGTGAGCAGTAAATCTTTCTGGTCATTTCACGCTACTCTCCCAAATATTGTTAGAATGGGCCAAGTACAATGCTTCAGTTGCTTTTTGTAGTGCAAGGATTTAGCAGTCAAATACGGAAACACAGATGAAGCTTTTAAAATATATGGTACTACTTATATACAGATATAGAAACATCTGAAAAAATGTTTATTTTTTTCTGTACATTATTCCAACTCCAATTAATTTATGTTTGCTGCTGGGAAAATAATATTGATCATAAAAATGAAATGCTGGTTGGAAACCCTTAGGCTTCTGTAATAGAATATTTCTTCCAGGATGAAATATTAGAATTATGAGCTTGACTTTGCTGCTGCTGAAGCCAGTGGCTGAATGCCCAATTGCCTTCGACTGGAGCAGGATTGAATCTTCTCTTTTGCTGAAGGATGTCTTAAACAGTAATTCTTAATCTCTGTGTTAAAGCTCTTCCATTTGCTAAATTTTTAGTTCTTTTTGAAGCCTGGAGCCATTTGGCTGAAGTTGTATTTGATGTATTTTCTGGAAGTCTGTTTTCTGAGTCTGCTTCAGAATGTGTTTCTGTATTCTCAAATAGGAAAGAACATATTTATTATAGCCACATCTCTAGATGATTTCCCTATCATATTTGAAAACAAAAGAGGTACGTGTGGCAAGATGCTGTTTCTATGAAGTGGGCTTTCCCACTTCAAAGAAAATGATGTTCCATCAGTGCAATCAGGTGCGTTTGAGACAGATATGTAAAAGGCACAAATTTTTTTAATGGAAAATAGTGTCGTGAGCATTTGATGAGTGATTTTATTTTTTTCTTAAGAGACAATGTATCATCAGCATACTGTGTGTTTCTTAGCTTGGACGCTGAGCTCTGAGAATGTATTAAAGGCATCTATTTAACTGTGACATAGAAAGTGAACCTGGAATATTTCTGGAGGTTCGTCTATCTAAAGCGTAATGAATTGGTCATTGGTCTCTTTTAAAAAATGTGATAAAAGAGAAGATGTTGTGGAATTTCAGAGGTTTATCACCTACTTAGTCTTCTTCTTCAGGGTTTTACTGCAACCAAGAGGAAGCACATTAATTTTTTGATAAAGAAGAGTGTGGTCATCTCATAAGAACTCCAGGATTCAGACAGTTATGAGTAGAAGATTAAGTATCATCAATTGCAGAAAGATCATGAGGGATGAGAAGAGTGTATGTATCCAGTAGTGGTTTCCAAAACCTGAAGACTACCTCAGAAAAATGTATGTGCTTGGGGTTTGAGTTAGTGTCTGATTGTGAAAGAATTGTTTCTGCTAATTTCAAGTAATGAGCTTATGGTATATTCCAAGGCAGAATTGCAACAAATTCAGATTGAAATTGTAAGTGATAACCAAAAAAATATTGAGGAAATGGTAAGTAATTGCAAGGAATATTATTCCATGAAATATGGGCAAAGTTACGAACTCTTTGCTGGAGCTTTACAGAGGTAAAATGATGTTTAAATGAAGGCTGTCTTCCATCTCTTCCTTCTAATCTCTCTGCTTTGCCTTTCTTTCATAGACTGTGCCCAGGTTCCAAAACAGATGTGGGGACTAGGGGTAGAAAATCACCCATTTTCCAGAGCATATCTTCTTCCTCAGGATCCACAAAGCATCCTAGGGAGACTGTAAAACTGTGTGTAGAGGTGAACAGACCTGCTTCAAATAGAAAGCTGTTAGACCTATGACTCAGTTCCCTAAAGACCTGGTAGAAAAAGTAATGTAAAGTTCTGCTTTTGCAGAATTCCTGTAAAACGATCATTGTAAAGTCATGGAAATACTAGAATCCTATCTCTGTTCAAAAGTGACAGGAATAGGGCTAAGGGAGTTACCAATAGAAGCCCTTTTCACAACTCTGCTTCTAGCAGACACCTGAGAGTTGAAGAACAAAAAACCCCAAACCAATCAACCGAACAATAACAACAATACCCCAAACAAACAACAACAACAAAGTGTTAAAGAATGAGTGAGTTCTCTTGCTCTACCATCTATTCTGCTTGTAACCAAAGGAAGTATCAATAACTGTGCTCTGCAATAGATATTAATCTCCCACATAGTTTTTTTTTTTTTTAGATCTTGTTCTCTTTTTCATAGAAACAAAACACCTTTGATATACGTGGAGATCATAGACTCTCCAGGTGATGCTAAGGTTGAAATTCTTTTCTTCTGTTTATGTTAAACTCTGAACAGTACTTAAGGCAGCTATTTATGCATCAAATAACGAAGTCTCAACACAAAATTAGTCTCTGTTTTCTCTGCCCAAAGCCCTGATGCCTTCCATTTCCTGGTAATACCCAGGGGTTTTAAGTCTTGTAAAGCTGATCTACTAGCTTGTGTTTCCAGAGATAAACATCTAAGACTTTTTCAAAGCTGCAGTTTCTTTACAGTGCCTCTGCTGTGGTGTGCTGGAAAGCATGATGAGAATTGATATTTTTGATGCCTGTGATTTTCCCTCTTTGCCTGTTGAAGATTTAATACTGTTTGCCTGCTTGTTTTCCATCTGTCCCATAAGAACATTTATGCCTTTCCTGTAACAATGTGCTGAAGCCTACTCTGTTCAGGAAAATTTAATATACTGCCCATTTGGATTAAAAAGAGGAGTAATTTCAGAAATGCATGGAAGAGGGGGGTGGGGTATGTCATTTTTGTTGGCAGCATTATGGGAAGTGTGAGGTCCCATCTCATGTTAGAATTTTATCTTGTTTGTCATATCTCTCCTGATAAATCAAAGTGAACTGAATACCTTCTCTGAGTCACCAGAAAATAAAAGCTCTTGGGATTAGCAGGGTTTCTTTCAATCAATGGACCTTGAAGTGATGCACATTTCTAAAGAGCATTGTTGTTGTTCTATGTCCTCCTGTGCATGAGGAGCTGTAATTATGATAAGCATGATGAATGTTTCAAACTACAGTGACTGGCAGTCCTCTGGAAATTCAGTTGTTTGTTTAGACCTGTGAAAGAGGCACCTGTCTTCTCTACTTTGTAAGTGGAGCAAAACGTAAAGCAGTAAGCTGAAGTTGTTTTGGGCATAGAACTTTTTCCACACACTCCAGCCTTGCACCATCCTCACTGGAAGTGAAGACAACCCATGGTGGCAGTGCTGCCTGGCTTTATGGATCTCAGCTATTCGAAAGCAAGATCAGTGAACAGATACTTCCTGTAACCCAGATAATTTGGCTACAGTAGTTACTGCTTCTCCTTTCACCGTGATACTGTTTCAAATATCTATTCCCTTGATATCTCCAAATGTCTCAATTTCATCTTCATCCTCATGTTGATGAAAACTGGAGTCCTGATCTTGCCATATATAAATACATGAAAGAGATACATAGTTGTCACTGTTGGCCAGTGTCTTATAAGCATCTTGGGTGTGCTCTCAGGGGAAATGTAAAGGAGGAAGTGAAAATGTGTTCGTGGAACGCATCAGGAGAGTACGTCTCCTGGGTAGAGGTGGGGGAGGGGAAAGAGATTGTCACTGGAGAAGGGAATAAACAAGATAATCTGCCCAGCAGATTATTGTAATTAGTGACTGAGGCCACTTCATAGTGTAAGGGCAGAAAGAAGTACAGGTATGTGATATCGAAAGGTTTTATATTCATGGAGTGTGGGTCAGTGAAGCACTCTGCAAAGAATGCAGAAGACTCAGAGCAAGAGGACTGGCTGGTGGGAAGGAGCAGCAGAAAGATACGGGAAATACAGCTGAAAATTATTTCATGAAATAGAGGGAGCAGAGGGATGGCTTGTGGAGGGAAACATTTTCAGCTAATAAAAATGCCCATTATCTTCCGCTGCATTTCTATTTATCCAGCTGTAACATGTTCTAAGCCAGAACTGTATTTTCCTCTGTGTTTGGAAGGTCCCTTGCATGCTTTTGTATGCTAGAGAAAGCAGTAGATACAAGTAGGCTATTATTGCCTGCAGAATAACAGTCTATGTTTGAAGTAATGCCATGTTTTTTGGTCTGTAAAGATTCTTCCACCAAAATCAAAGATTTTTGTACATGTAAAAAGTTCATGTGAGATTTCTTAAGTTGACTGAATCTTCAGCAGTGAAAGAATATTTTTTTAGTTTATTATTTAGTTATCCTTGCTTTAATGATGAATTATTTTTCTTACAGTTGGTGTTTGCAAGCAGGAGATGCTCCAGAAGAGGAATGCTGTTTTGGTGGATGGGGTCATTTTGAATGGTCCAATAATGGACTCAAAAGCAGGAGAGAAGTTTGTGGAAGAGGCCTGTAAGATTATAATGGAAGACGTTGTCCAGAAAGCAGATGATGTAACAGAAAAGGTAAAACCGTAGAGTGTTGTTGAGAATTTGTAGTGAAGATAATGAACAATCAATCAATTTTTTAAAAGCTGTATTTTATTGCACTCTAAGTAGCCTGAAAATTGCTTCTAGTCTGTGCCTGGCTCCAAATAAAAAGACAGCCTTACAAATTAATGAAGAATATATTATAAAACCTTCCAATAACATAATTAGCATACATATCTGCCAGAAAATGATGGTGTTTTTTTTTTATCTCGGAATAAAAAGGTCATTTCCATTGAGATCACAAATGGCTGTAGTGTTTTTCATGCTTGGGGTGGGGTGGGGTTGGGTTATTTGCTCCTCAGGGGCACTGGTGTTGGAGAAGGAAGAAAGTACCTTGCACGGTACCACTGTGAAAGGACAACATTATAAAGATTGCTGTGGGTCCTGCAGAACCTGCTTAAGAGGCTGTATGGGGAAGAGGTCCTGAAAATAAATCATGCTTGCCTTTAGGCGTGCACTGCTTGCTCCCACCCCTTGGCAGAACGGTATCTGGAAATGCGGTGATTACAAATCCTTAGCTAAGGACAGAATTTGAGCTGCAGGCCTCTTTCTTTTCTGCCTTTCAGCATTTCCCACTCTAATGTTTATGGTTGAGCATTGCCCAAGATCCGATAAAACCAACATCCCATGAGGCCAGTTTACGGGATATATTTTCTGGCGGCATGCTGTCCTGCCATGGGAAGTTTTGTGAAAGCAGTGCTGAACGGGGTGATTACCTTGTACCTCTATAACCTCTTGCTCCTGGCTAAGCTGTTCACTGATGGTGTCTGCCCTACTCCCCATCACTAGGTCTGTGAATGGCAAGCCCCCGAAATGCTTAAGCAGATTCTTGACCTGGAAATGAGGGACACCGGAGAATGCCACCAGAAGATCCTGCAGCTCTGCCGTGATGTTATAAAATACAGCGTCAAAACCAGTAGGAATGGGATTTTAAGCACAGTTGTTCTGCATGTTAACTTAGAAATGTTTACAAAGCTCTGTCACCTTTCAGGGAACTGGGAGTGTGAATGTTTGTTTCCCTCCTGCCTATACAAGTATGCAAACAGTTGTTTGATGGAATTTTGGTCACTATAGGTTTGACTAAAATATGTAATAATGGCAAACTAATCAAAAAGTAACAAATGTAATGCCATTAGCATTAACAGTACGTTCTGTCACTTTGAAGTCTTGAGAAAGTCATCTAGACAAATGATACAAAAATCTAGCAAAATAGGCAGGAGAAGGACCTTAATGTGTGATTTCCTGGTGTCTGAGTGATGAGATTTGGAGCCACCATCATTGCCCTCATATGTTCTTAGTGATGAGTACTCTCCATTTATTATTTTTCTATTTGAGCAATAGTCTCTTAGGGTGTTAATTTGCTGATAGGCAGTGGTTCCTGTTCCAGAAACCATGAGAAGAGAGCCTGCAGTGTTTCAGAGACAGTACACCACAGCTCTGCGGGATTAGTTCTCTACAGCTAACCTTTCTGCAGCGTGTGCAGGGTAATTCAATCTTGGTGAAAAGGGATGAACAACATCTGTTCAGGAAATAGCACTGTGAATCAGTAGCTCAGGATTTCAAATGTTGTATGGCTTAGGCTGTACTTTGGTAAGTAAGAAAGACATTTGATACAGTTAGTCGAGCATTTCCAGGCTGTATTGCCTGCTAAAATCACTGTTGCTGTGGAGAAAAACTGTGAAATAATTTTGAGAGGGGACTCATGCCTTTGAAAACCATAGAAGTGTAGTGATATTCATCTGCAGGGGGAGTGTATTAATAATATGCAGATATAATTACTGAGTTACTGGAAGGTGTTCTGTTTATCTTACTTTTGCAAATTGCCTTTGGATTATAATTTGTTATACTATGTCACCTTAGAAAGGATGTCGTATACAAAAATATGCTGTGCAAATAGTCTTTTATTTAAATATAGACATTTATTGAAGTCCCAGATATAATATAAATGGAGCCATACTGTTCACCTGGTTTTGCAAGTAAAAATGCTGTGCTATGGATTAAAATTTAGGTGGTGATCCCTCTGTTGAACTGTGTTGTTTTTATAGGCAGCAATAGGATAGAATTTTGTCAAAATTAGTTATATCTCAGTGTTTCAAGGCAGGTAAACAAATTCTATTAGCTTCTCATTCATTTTAATTGTGCAGCAAAATTTTCCAAGCTGTTAGACTGCCTCTTTCTCTCTGTATTGAGAGTTTGGTGGGAGAAAAGGCACAGCTGCCTGGGATCAGCAGGTTCCTGTATTCTACTGCTTACCAAAATTTGGCTGAGCATCATCTGTGGCCTCTCAAACCCACTGTTTAAAGTCACTATGTATACTCAGTTGTCAATCCCTTTTAATTTTTGATTTATAAAACTTGTGAACAGCTCATATTCATCCTGTGCACCACTTGCATTTCCCAAGCCACATTTTGATGTTTGAAAGTGCTTATTAAATTTACTTTCAAAGGAATGTCTAACTTAAGGAAAGGACAGTAAATCCAGAGAATACTGAGAGAATGGAGTGAATTGTGGTTTGCAATGATCAGCATTCAGCTAAGAGGGACTGTAATGTATTCTCTTTTCTGGTGTATCCTGTCACTTGCTTTTCATCTGTATTTTCAGATCATCCAAGATTTTTCAATCAGCTGTATGCTGGAATAGATTATTACTCATTAGTGGCCCGTTTCATTACCGAAGCGCTGAACCCCAGTGTGTAAGTGTGGTTCTTTGTCCTCTTGATGATGAATTAGCATGCTTTTTGGAATAACAGCTTTTTTTTTGCTTTCTTGCTTCTGATTTCTGTTCTCAGTGTTACAGAAGAAGTAAGAATTGTGCAAGACCTTGGGAGAAAAAACAGGCTGGTTCAGATTGGCTGAAGATGGGGTTTAAGAGGAGAGATTTTTTTTTTCAATGCTATTAAACCTAGACTTTTATTTTGTACATAAAAATGAATTAGTCTTAACTTAGTTGTTCATTCCTTTGAGGCATTCTGCACAGAGTTGAATGCAGATGGTTACCTGTCTACTGTTTACTTGCAGATGTAAAGCTGAAATTTAAGCGTGACCTACATTAAGAGCAAACTCTGGTGTATTACTTTGAGAGTAGAAGTGTCAATAAGATGCTGAGAGGAACTAAACAATTGCTCTACTGGATCAGATCCATGATGTTTTTAGTTTAGAGTCCAGCTGCTGGTGGTGATCAGCTGCTGATTAAGGAAAGGTGCAGGAAGCCTTTATCTAGTTTTAGCAATACTCTGTGCCATGAGTTCTGTAGTTTTAATACCAATTATGCTATTATTTCTCTTTAGATACACATATGAAGTGTCCCCTGTGTTTCTGTTGGTGGAAGAAGCAGTCATCAAGAAAATGATTGAATTCATAGGCTGGGAAGAAGGAGATGGTATATTTAATCCAGGTAAGAACAGTCAGACCTCAAGATAGGTCATTATAAACTAATGCCTAATACCATTAACTCTATGAACATTGGAGTTTATTTATTTATTTAATCTAGGCTTATCATATGTGTTTCTAGCAATAATTAGGTGATTCTGACCAGTGAATGAATGAAAAAAGTTCTACATGAAATATAATTACATGGAAATTAGTTGTTTTTAGCTGATGCCGTTCCTGATCTTATTAACAACACCAACAGCCTCACTGGAATGAGTCAGCTGACAGGCAGGGAGCTGATTTATGTGATAGACATCAACCCATGGTGCCTGAGGTTATAGATAGGTGTATTCTGCCTATGAACTGTGGCAGCAAGAGTTTACATGACCTTAACTCCTTTGAATTTTCATAATTTTATTAAATGTTATGATTAGGCCAAACAGATATTTCTTAAGCTGCTTGATAAACCATGTTTTTCAAATGTTCTGTAAGGCAGTGTTCCAGCCCACCGCATTGGAATAATCAAGCATAATGGTGATATTCCAGATTATTCAGATAACAAATAATTAGGCTAGATGTGAAGATTTTATATCTATTTTGGGGGTGAGAAGAGAAATTTAATGAGTACATGAGTTTAAACTCCCCCTCCAAAACTGAAACAAAGTCAGTAATTCTAGCCTACACATGAGTGGTAGAAAAATAAATAAGCTAAAATTCCATATTTTTTAATATAAAAATGGTATGGATTTTTTTTTCCACATAAAATTTGATGAGTATTTTTGGTAGAAGCCTTACTTTTACAGCAGAATTTCTGGCTTAGAACTTAGTGATCTACTGAGAGCAGATAAATTAATTGTCCTTTTCTTGGTTCTACTTTTATGTAAGGGTTTTTCTTACTCCTTTGATTTTGCCTTTCTAGGTGAATAAAACCTGTCCCGAGTGAATAAAGCTTGTCCAGATCTTACCTTGCAGATCTTTCAGTTCCCACTCACTGTGTTTGGTTTTGTTTGGTTTTTTTTTTTTTCCAAAGACCTTTTTCTCCCATGGTCCTCCGAGGCCTGGTTACCCAAGAGATCTCCAAGGCTCTGAGGTTGGTGTGGGCAGCTGAGCTCGCACTGCTTCAGTGTAGAGGGGAAGGTGCTGTGGCAGGGTGTTCTCTGTTGGGAAGAACTTGTGCTTGGGCACAGCTCTTATTCCTCAGGAAATATCCCCAAAGCACATCCAAAGAGGCTCTGTTTCCATGCCTGCTGCAGAGCCCAAGGTTCATTTTATGTATGTAGCCTTCAGGGGAGGAAATAAACTGTGATGAATGCATCGCTAGGATATCTGTGGAGTTTATTTTTCTCTTAATAGGTCAAGCAGTCAGATGCAGGGAAGGTACTCATACTGTGGCTAATACAATATTTGTATGTCTCTTTTTGCAGGTGGCTCTGTTTCTAATATGTATGCTATGAATTTAGCAAGATACAAATTTTGTCCTGAGATAAAGGAGAAAGGGCTTTCAAGTCTGCCAAGACTAGTTCTGTTTGCTTCAGAAGAGGTAAAACGAAAACAAAGAAAAGCTTTTTGATCTCTGTTTTTCAATAGCCACAGAATTATATCATTTTCATATCTGATGGGGCACTGGTACACTAATTCTGACATCAGTGTATGATGTGGAATATTGGAGCTAAGTGGAGAAGTCTTATGGTAAATTTCCCTGCAGAAGCTTGCTTTCTTGCTTTCAGAAAACAAACACAGATGTTCCTGCTTTGAAAACTGCTGATGTAAGATAGGTTGTACATGGGGCAAACCTGAAGCAGAATGCATTTGCTTTATTGTGGAGGTCTGCAGCATCTGATTTCCCACAATATAAAGTCTAGCGGGAACTGTAGGTAGGTTTTGGATGTCAAAGGTTTTTTTCTGCATGTTTAATTTGTGCTAAACTGAGTACTTGTGGACCTGTGAGATGGCTTTCTGCAGCTCCCGCTCTGCCCTATGTCTGAATACAGATTGGTTGTGGTACAGAGTCAAACCCACCATATGCCTCTCAGAAAAAAATGCTGGACCTTTAGACATTTTTAATTTAAATAATTGAAAATATGTAGCTAGTTTTTAAAGTTTTTGAATAATATCAGTCCAAAATGCCCGTGGGAAATTGAGTCACGTTCATACATTTATTCTGAAGGTAGTTTCTGGAAGCTTTTTTCTCTTCCCTGTCCCTTCAATTTTAAGTGTTTATAATTTGATTAGTGAAGAGTTCTTATTAATTCTGACTCTACTGTATAAAGGAACCAGTGGAAGTCTGTACAGAACCTCATTGTATTAGAAAATACAGAGTTACTAGAATAATTTTAGCTTGGACTTTTATGCTCCAAACAGTTTGCAGTGTAAATAGATGAGAGGTTGATTTTGAAGAAGCCTGAAGGATGAAGGAATTGTATAAGTTTTCCAGGATAACACATGTCTTTTGAAATGGAGCCCACATGTCCTAAATAAAGGTGGCTTGTTTGTTTTTTCTCCCAACCAAAATATACTATCTTGTTTGTTTTCTTTTTTTTCCTGGAAAGTGTGTGTATGAAATGACATGCCAGTTCATATTTAATCCATCATGTTACATCTTCAAAATAGTTAAGGAGGAACAAATGAGTTTGAAGCAAGTTCCATGAGTGCTTTTGAAGTGAAGCCCATGAAACTTTTATCATGAAGTAACATTTTATTTCATTGCATGGTTTAACTACAACTCATTTCTTACTCTGAAATAAACAAACATTTAATTTCACGTCGAAAGAAATTTTAACTGACTGCCAGAATAAATTTATTTTTACGTCTTTGCTTCACCAGGAAGACCAAAACCGTAAAACATAGAGATGACCAGGAAAAAGAAGTTGGTAAATTATTTGTAAGGCCATGCTTTTGATTGCTGATACTTCGTTTGATTCACACAACTATGTAATCCTTAGTACTCAAAAATCATTTACTGTAAAACTGATGCTTTTAATATCTAGATAATGTGAGTATTTTCTAAGATCACTGGTGTTTATTCATCATTATCAGGGTGCAAAAGGGCATATTCATTTCTACTTGTTTTAGATTTACCTATACTGAGTCCAAGGTACACGACCTTTTGGAAACATTTGTTCAGATATGCCATATTGAGAATGTATGTAATCAGTAGTCCACACTTCAGATAAGTACAAAAGTGCTGGTGTCATACAATCAGTTTTTTTATTATTGTTTTTATTTTGAGTCTTATTTAACATTTTGCACCTTTGAATCACAGAATCAAGGAAACCTTTAGGTTGCGCAAGATCTCTAAGATCATCAGGTTCAACCTTTGACTGATTACCACCTTGTCAACAAGACCATGGCACTAAATGCGATGTCTGGTTGTTCCTTGAACACCTCCAGGGATGGTGACTCCACCACCTCCTTGGGCAAACTTCCAGTGCTTAATCTTTCCTGTGGTGAAATTCTTATTGTCCAACTTGAACCTCCCCTGGCACAGCTTGAGGCTATATCCTCTCATCCTTTTGCTGGTTGCCTGGGAGAAGATCCTGACCTGTGACCTGGCTATACCCTCCTTTCAGGCAGTTGTAGAGAGCAATAAGGTCCCCTCTGAACCTCCAGGCCAGGATGACATGATCCTTCTTCGCCACCTGGGCACATGCTGGCTCGTGTTCAGCTGCTGTTGACCAGCACCCCCAGGTCCTTGTCCACTGGGACACTTTGCAGCAACTCCTCCCTGTGCCTGTATTGATGCCTGGGGTTGCTGTGACCCAAGTGCAGGATTCAGCACTTTGACTTGTTGAATGTCACACACTTGGCCTTGCCCATCATTTCAGCTTGCTCAGCTTCCTCTGCAAAGCCTTCCTACCCTCCAGCAGATTGATCTCCCACCCAGCTTGGTGTCATCCATGAGCTTCCTGAGGGTACACTTGATCCCCTCTCCAAACATCCTTTGCTTGTTTTTGGAGAAGCAAATTGTCACCCCCCATCCCCTCAACAAAACTAATAAAAATGAAAACAAAACTTGGAAAAGTTAACAACCTGGGTTTATCCTCATCATGAATCAGGCAACAGCATTGGCATGGAGAAGCCATGAGGCTGTAATGAACCAAGTACTGGTAAGGAGTCAAACAACATGACTGTTCAAGGCCCTTGTGTCATTTTAGGGCTTGGCTGCAGTGCTGCGACGAAATAAAATTATTTTTGCCTTGATTTGCTAAGTCCCTAGGTTGCAGTTTGGCACTTGTCGGGTTGAAAGATTTGCCCTGCTGCAGAGCAGGGGAATGCACAGATTTTCAATGACTTGATGCTATTTGGGGCTATGTACTTTTTGTATGTTCTTGCATAACATAAAGATGTATATTTAATGCATGGCCCACCCGAGGTCCTCGCATATTGTGTTTGGCCTTCAGGAATAAAAAAGGCTCCTTGTTCCTGCAAGTAAAATGCTTAGGTATTTAAAACTGTGGTGATACACAGTGAACACAGTTTATGCTGCTACTCTGTAGTACTTTTTCTGGACAATTACAGGGTGATTCCTCTAGAGACAGTAGCAGTAGAAGAGTAGTTGTCATATCCCACTTTCTTGAGGCATGATTTGTGGCTCTGTAGAGGACGAATATGGTTCCAGTTATAGATATCAGCCCACCTTTTTATCACTTTTTGTTATTTGAGTCCCATCTAAACTTTTTTTTTCTGGCATGAGTATGTATTACATTGATCTGACAGATAGAAATCTGCTAAATTTGTGGTAACTAAGGGTAGAAGGATGTGTAAACAGTTGAAATACACATGCTGATATGAGAAGCTTTTTTTAGAATGAAACTAAATTCCTCCCCAGTGCAACTTGATCGTGAAAGTAATAAAGTGAGAGAACACAACATTAACTCATCATGTTGTCCCCTGTGGAAATTACAACAGACAAAAATGAGTAGTAAAACAATCTCATAATAATGTAATTGCTTTATGCAATCATGTTTCTAGGAAACTTTTTAACAGCAGGAAAATACAAATTTATCTTCTGTTTTAATGAGCACAGGTAGAAAGTACCTTGTCTTTGCAAACATTATCAGGAAACAAAAATTACGTCTAGATATAGGTAAAATAATACATCAGCATATCTTAAATGCACCAATGTTCCAATTTGATCTTGTGCTCAAAGGTGGTAATTTCTTACTGCAAATGGCTACAGATTTAATAATTTGTCCAAACAAACTAAACTGTGAAAGACATGGCAAGAGTAATCTGAACTCACAATACTTAAAATAATACTTTTAATCTGGATATTTCTTTCTCCTTTTTTTGGAAAGGGAACTATGAAAAGTGAATTAGTTGGCACTCTTGTGACTGGAGATGCTATGATGCAATGCAGTTTAACATAATGGCTTCTAGTAGCAATAGTGGTGGGAGGGGGCGAAGAAATTCTTACATGTTTTCAATCAATATAACTGAAAGACCTCTTTTTTCATCAAAGGAAGAATATTCCAAGTCTATGTAGTATTATGAGTCTTGTTCTTTTTCTGTCCTACTGGAGGACGGAATTTTCCGAGAAGTACAGAAGTACTTCTGGAGGAAAAATAATGCATCTTGCAGCCTGTTTGTCTTTGTATTCCCTTTGTTCTTCTCTTTTCCTCTGCTTTTTGGTATAATCTCTCAGGTACTCAAGCCTCTTTTATCTTTCCCCCAGTGTCTCATACCATTGCTTATAATAAAATATATGATTTACTGATTGTTTGCTTACTAGTATACTGAATTTGTAGGTCTACTGCTTTCTCAGTTTGGAGCAATCTGATTATTCTTGGTGATTCATACCTTTCATTTGAAAGTAATGGCTAGAAATCAGTGATGGAGGCAACTCGTATTTTAAGTGATTCACTAGTCAGTCAAAAACATCTCCAAACTTATACTGAACAACACACAGCCACTTACAATCATTATTACCTTTATTGATGTAATGTAAGACTAATTATCTACCTATGTGTGTTATTATTCTTGTAATAGTCTAAGTGACGGAGCCCTAAAGGCCTTGTGGATGTGTCATGTTACAAATTAAGCTTTCAAAAATTACTCAATAGTATCAGGTAGTGTCTTCGTATGCCTTTGTTTAAAGAGTGGGTGATGGTGGGGGAAACCTCTTTGTCAAAAAGAAAAAGAGCCCTCTGAGATCATCGATCTCATCAAAATAAGCGTGACAGGCTTTAATACCCTTAATATATTCATGCCCACACATTAAAATGTTGTACATTTTTCATAATTATGTTCTGCAGTAACTGCATTTGTGTGAACTCTCAGAAAGAAAATGGAATTAATTAACCACCTGGCTTCACCTCCTGTATGAAAAGTAACAATTCTAGACATCTTCGTGTTTGCTGGAGTATGTGTTATTTTAACCCTTCAGTAATAATGTGTAAAAGAGACAATTTTATTTTTGTGAGAAGGGCGGTGATAATCCAAGGGTTGGACGGTCTTGGTTCTGACAAGAACTGTCTAGTCCTATGGGATGTGGTGTACTCTTGAAATTGACTCCACTGCTATGAGTGGGTAGTTTTGACATCTAAATATCTTCAGGTCAAGAAGGTTACTGTATCTTGAATTCCCAGGCTAATCTTGAAGGCAAATTAAGCAGAGATCAGTGTACTCTTGTTCTGGAATAAGACAAAGTGTTCTTGTGCTGGAATAACAGTATCCACAGTAGAGCAGGTCCTGATAAAGAAGAATGTTGGAAATATGGTTAGATAAACCATTACTATTTGTTCAACAGAAAAAAGCTTGTAAGAAGTATGGAGTGGTCTGTAGGCTTGAATAGCATTCTCACCTTAATCATTTTAATGCATTCTGATTAAGTAAACACCCACTTCTAAAATCCTCTTTTACACTCGCTTCATGGGCTTCATAGACTGATGCCCTTTATTCAGTGTGAAGTGAAAAGTGGGCTGCGTGTGTCTTTATACTCATTCAGAGATGTCTCTGTGATGAGACCTAGCTAAAATTCTTTGCTAAAATAGTAATTTAATTTTCCGAAAAATGCAGCCTTGTCCACACTGGACCCTTTTGCAAAATCCACTTTAAAGTCCGAAGATGTGCTGAGTCCTGTCTAAAGTCTGCTTGTTTTCATAATAGCTTCTAAGTAAGGTTCACATTCACGTGAACTCTCTTCACACCACCATGATTTCCAGATCCTTTATCAGAGATAGGATGTTGAAAGCCTTGCAAATCCCTATGTAACACATCTTAAGCTTTGGTAGGTCTTGGAACCTGAGCTCCTTGATCCTGTGGACATGGGTTGCTGAATTAGGCCACAGGTCAGCTTAGCTAGTATCCTGTCTCTGGCAGTGGCCACCAGCTGAGGTTTGGAGCCAGCATACAGAAGAGTTACAAGCATAAAGTGGTAGAGGCTTCAAATGTACCATAAGATACATCCTAACTAAGGGTCCAATTTCCAAGGAGCGGTGCTTTTGGACTTTCAGACTGCATTAATTACTTCCAGGCTGTTGTGTTAAATAGCCTTTAGACCCTTTTCCTCATGCACATCCTAACTCTTGCACTCATTGATACTTTTGACTCATTTCTATTAAAGCATTTTCAAAAAATTAATAATTCTTCCCTAATGACATTTCAAAGCTTCTACTTTTCATTCTAATGTAGAACCAGCTTTAAGAAAAATTGTATGGAATAGAGCTTCTTTTTCTCTTAAGCCTGCTTTTGAAACATTGTGCACATCCTTTTTTTGTTTTTTTCCCCCCCAGCTTTAAGTGTGTGTTATCGTTAAAGTACAAGATGGACTGTGTGATATGTACCTTATCAGTTTGCTTTTTGTGTTAGAATATGTTGTCATGGCTGTTAGGTGCTGTTGAATTAATTTTAGTGTCACTGTTCCCTATGTTAGGGAATTTATTTCTCTTGTTTTAATTGCATGTGCTTTTTTTTTTTTTTGTGCCTCTCTCATTTACAGTGCCATTACTCCATGAAGAAGGCAGCCTCCTTCCTGGGTATTGGTACAGAGAACGTGTACTTCATCAAAACAGATGAAAGGTAAGAAAGCAAAAGCCGTGACTGTGATCTCTGAGCCTTTTAAAAATGCAGTAGTGCTGTACATAACTAACCTATTTGAATGTAACTGAAAAAGTTTTAAATCTGTGTCCCTTAGAGGTAAGATGATACCTGAGGAACTGGAGAAACAAGTCCAGCGGGCCAGGAAAGAGGTGAGAGGGGGAGAGAGAGCATGAAGGAGAGAGGAGTGTATGCAGACTGTGTGCTTGTGTCTGAGTGAATGGAAGGAAAACTAAGAGTGACCAAAATCTTAAAAATAGGGCAGTTAACGTAACAATGTCTTTCTTACAGGTGCAATCTCTTTGCCACAAACTTGTGAAACAAGCCAAGGCTTATGGGTTCTACACTCTTAGAAGGGAGGAAAATTCCACAGGGTGTTTACTGCTAATGAAAGTCCTGAGTACAATGCTGCTTTGAAGTATTTAGCACACTTCTTATAGGATTTCTTTTGCCCTTGATCCTTTTTTAAATGGATGCAGTATGTTTTCCTAAAATGGTTTTTCAGTTAATTACACCAGCTATTGCTCTATTGCCTCTGTAGTGACCAAGAATGGTAACGTGTAACTTAGTCTCTAAAACTATCTTACAAGCTTCAAATGCTAAATTCCATCCTTTCTATTATTGTAGCCAGAGTGCAGAGGTATGCCTCTTTTCCCCTAGGGACTTTGCCAAGTAGAAAGTCAAAGGCAAGCATTTGGAAAGGCACTGATGTGTGTATTTGGACAACATTAACATACATTCCCACAATCTGTAAGACAGTGCTTACCTATAGTCAACATAATTTATTTTAGAGAGCTTGAAGGACTAAACGTGACTTCCAAGAGGATCTTCTTTTGGCTTGTCACCTTATTTCTCACTTTCAGAGCTCAGCCCTTAGTCCATGATCAGTGAATACAAAGCAACTAGTGCAATGTCCATGGCATGGACAATACATTCCATGGAATCCTATCTTGGGAAATCTACCTTTGTGGCTGATAAAAAGCCAAGGCAGCCCTGTCCTGTCCTGCACTGGCATGGCCACAACAGCTTTCAGTAAGTTCTGATTTAGATACATTTTCTGCCAAAGAACCATCTCTTATTTGAGTTTCATGCTGGATAGCAGAGCTATGGTTACATGGGGGCCCTAATGACCTAGCAAACTCCCTTGCTTGCCTCCTTCTGTACTTTGTGTTATCTGAGGATGACAACCTGTACTTTACTCATTTGAGCAAACTGGGGGGAAAAAAAGGGACTGAAATAAAACAGAGCAAGAAAAAGCCGGCTTGCAGGAGAGTCAACTCTGCTTTTGCGAAAACGGTATTCTTGTTTGTTCATGTAACAGTACATGTAATGGTCATTTGAAAGGAATCATCTGACATTTATGATTTTTTTAAAAAGGTCAGCCTCAGTATGGAAATCTGCAACTTAAAAGCAAATGTTCTATATTAAAATTCTCTGCTTACAGGGAAACACAATTTCACTTGCATTTTAATGGAAGTTACAGGTGTATTGGAGGTTTTCATTTCATCAGAGCTTCAGTAAGTGTGCCTGTACTTGATAAAGTGCTACTTTACAGCTTTTACAGAAGGACACTTCAATGAATTACAGTAAATATTCTAATGACTCTAGACAGCAGAGGATGTATTTACTAGTGATAGAAGCACAAAATGATCACTGAATATGAATAGCAAGAGTCTTAGGCCTCTTTTTAGAGAATTTAGGCAGGAAGATTTCTTTAACTATATTGTCAAGAATAATAAAAATTTAGTTCCCTTCTTTGTGGGAAAAGTATAATGGTAGCAATTACTGGAGTTTGTAGAGATCTGTGGCTTGTCCCTGTATTCAGTTGTGCTGCCAACTGGCTGCTTGAGAACCTTTGACTTTGATGAAGCTGTGGGAGAAAATTGCTGGGAACACTTAACAGAAGATAGATGCATTGGATACATCTTTGCCTCACTTGCAAGTGTTTTGTACTTGAGCTTCAGGCTGATTTGTAAGTTCGTTTGACTGTTGTGGTAGCTCAGAATAAATGACCAAGAAGTGAATTAAGGGCTCGTAAGTCTTTGTGAATGTATGGGATTAATTTAAGTTCATTCCAGTGTTACTTTTCACTGCTTTAGCCATTTGTAAAGAAAATTTAAAATACAGATAAATCATAACTATGTACCTTTCTCACAGTTGTCTACACTGTAAAAAACTGTCAGAGTGCAAATGTGAATCAGTCCTGTCTGTCTGTAGATACTTAAAGTAGCAACACTTTGAAAAAAAAAAAAAAAAAAAAGAGAGCAGATTTCAGCTCGGTAATGATATGTGGAAGACTTGTGTGGAGTTTGATTTTTCAGCTGATGTCTGATTTCACTAAAGCTACACTGAGTTACCTCTGTAGACACAATTACATCATCTGAGAGATTTAATTCACTGCAAATGATGAACTTCAGTGATCCCAGCTTGTACTATTTAACAACCACTTTAGTGCCTCTTCAGTAACTGTGTTGTCATTTCGTAGGCCAGATGCTGAACCGTGCAGAGCAGTCCTTTCAGCATGTGTTTACCTGCAAGTGAGACTGTACACTCATTGCTAGGGCTGATACCCTCAATTTCATGGAGTTGTTACAGACTTCACCAATTCTTTTCATTGTTGCAGTTTCTGCTCCTAAGTAGATGCCGACACACAGGTCTGCAAGGGTCCATGAACTGGTCTGCTGTCAGCCGAAGGGAAAGCAAAGATGGATGGCTGACAGTGGCTGTCTGAGACCACAACCTGACAAAAGTTTTCCTTATCCCACCTGCCTGACCTTAGCACTGTCTGAGATTTCCAGTGGTCTCTCTTCTAACATTCAGTTACTGTCTACAGCCCTTCTTCTTTCCTAGACAGGAGTGGGAGCAAGGGAATAGTGCTGAGCTGTAGGTCAGGCATGGGATCAGTTGGTGATTGTCCCTGTCATGGTACGTGCCAATGTGGCTGAAGGCAAATCATGTTCCCTAGCTGAAGATTCCTCTTCACCAGGCAGAGAACAGGGGTGTTGCAGAGACAGTGCAGGTGGAAACTCTAAAGGGATGAGCCCTTTCCTTGCATGGGCAGTCTGCTGGCTGAGCTAGTAGCTTTATTTTATCAGTCAGAATGACAGCAAATATGGTAGTGAAATGTGGAAGACTGAGAAATGAAAATCAGTGTATAAAGAGAGATGTCAAATATCTGGTATGTTTTGATTTTGACAAAACTAGCATCTGTCAAAACAGTCTGAAGCTGCAGAAGTCTGCCCTGGGATGGTGTTAACTAGAAATGGAAAGTGTCTTTTCTTTTAATTAAAAAAAAAAGAGATTCAGCACTATTAAATGCAGTACCTTCTGCTGGGAAACTAAAATGTTGATTGTCGCATCTTTGTCCTACATTCCTAGATCTTTTTATACTTTAGCTCTGCAAGTATACAAAAAGGAAATGAGCAGTGCAAAGGATAATTTTTTTGTTTTGAATCCTATTGCAGGGGTCAGCACCATTTCTTGTCTGTGCTACAGCAGGCACAACTGTGCTGGGAGCATTTGATCCTCTGGATAAAATTGCTGATATCTGTGAAAAGCATGGCCTCTGGCTTCATGTTGATGTGAGTTCGTATACTGTGTGGTTTTGTTTAGCACTGGTTTTTTATAATTGCTATTTTACTTTGACTGTTGATATTTCTTTTTAGAAGTTGGGCTCTAATAATATTTCTTTTTCTTTGCATAGGGACCAGAAATATGTTCTGATTTGACTCTGTTACATATGCTGCAAATCAGCAAATGACTTGGTTCTGACAAGCAGCCAAAGCCATTTTGTTCTTGTCAGGTTATATTTCAAAATTATTTTATAATCAATTTCTTCTTGCAATCTCCTAAAAATGCCTCAAGAGTGATTATACTCAAGAGTAAGTTTTGATTCTCCCCATGTCCTTTTGGGGAATAGACAGAGAATTGGGGTGTGAGGTTCGTACATGTTAAAATAAAGGTATGTTTCTGGCTGAACCAGTCATAAATTATTCTGTTTCATATTTACAGATTTAACTTTCCTGTATATCACCTGACATTTTCCTAAACTGTTCAGATATTTTTTTTTTAAATTTCTTTGTAATTTTAGGGTTGGATGTTAAAATCCCTTCGTTAATCTTTTTGGAATTGTGCCCTTTTATTACTTGAAAAACTTAGCAGTTAATGTATTTTTCTAGAAATAGGCCACTTCATATTTTCTGAAGTTGCATTCTCTTTATAATTGCAATGCCACAAATGCAGAATTGCTAGATTAAAAGTCATGGAGCAATAAGAGAATCTGGAGCGATGCTTATGGATGTTTCCAGACCTGCTCTAAATTTCTGAAGTGTTTGTTTAATGTTGAGTATCTAAAGGAATATCACGTAGGCAGTGACGCATGTTTCAAATAAATGTCTCACAGGCATTAATAAATAAAGTCACTGTACGTGTGAGTCAAAAGAGTTTTCTTGTTGTCTGGAAGACAAAAATGCAAAATTTAGGCCTAATATTTAAAATGTCTGCCAAGCCTCCTCACAGCTGTGTGTTGCTGAGAAGGACTCATCAGATTTTCAGCAGAAGTGCAGCACTCCAGTTACATGTTAGTAACTCTCTTGTGTGTCTGTGTATGGCTGGTGGAAAGAGGGATGTAGTTGGAATCTGTGTTGGACCTTGGGTGAGTCAAATGGATGTGGCTGGAGCCATCTCCAGTGACTGTAGGAGAACAGTGAGTAGTCTCCCTGTAGCTGAACTAAAATATAGTGGGATAAATCTGGGTCATATTCAGAACCATAGCCAGCTGATAGTGTTTTGAAAAGAACTAACTTTCTTCTTCCAGTTTTGCTGCATATTAAACTAAGGTAAAAATATCCAGGAATATCTTTAAGTTAATTTTCTGTTTTAAAATGACTTTAGTTGTCAGAGGTTAATTGTTTCCCAGTAGAAGAACAGATGTCCAGTAACAATTTGGGTGTGCAGTCTGGAAGAACAATTGTTCTCTTAAGATGTGATTCATGTTATGAGCCTCTCAGTGGTTCCCAGAAGTTCTATCAGTATTTTCTTCATCTTTCACACTCACTGAGGGGTTGAGTGGATGTTTCTCTATTTTTTTGTTAAAAGTTCCTAGCTGTATCTATAAGAGAACACGATATGGGGAAAGACTGAAAACTTTCCACAGAAGTGACATCAGGCACGCATGTGTATATACAAGTATATACACGTGTATATACAACTGTGCTATGGTAAAACAAGCAGACTGTGATTCTAAGTGTGACATTTTTTCTCTCACAGCACCACTAGAAATAGATTTACTGAAATTTTATGTGAGCAGGAACAGTGAGACTTGGTCTGTGCCATTCAGAAAGCCTGTAAGAAGTACAGAGAAGAGTTGAATTTTTTCTTTAACTTTTTTTTTTTTTTAAGCAAGCATACCTCCTAGCACTATAGGCAGTAATATTTTTGAAATCTCTGAGAATCTACAGTCCTCTGAAAGGTCTGGCTTCTTGTAGAATGATTTACACATTATGCAGTCTGAGTTACAAGAAGTGAGCACTGGTGTTTAGGCCTGCTGTAACTTTGAAGGAAAAAAGATACAGTACAATTAAAACCAAGAGTAAAACCCAGGTAAAGTTCTGTCTAATTTAGGAATTTTCATGTATCATTGACAGACATCAAGATTATCTACTGTAAGTACTCCCATGAGCTGTTACTAAGAATATCTTATGTGAATGTCAGTGGTGTTGCTTCCAGATTTACACCAATTCATCTAATTTCAGAATATTTTCTGATCCCAAAAATTGATGTGTTTGCCTTAGGGAGACTCTTTCCATTAAATATGAAATGATAAAGCTTTTGATTCTTAGAAAGGGCAAAAGGGACAATGTCAACATAAATTCAGTAAGCTTCAGGAAGATAAATTTCAATAAAGACAGAAATAGTAGATAAACTCTCACATGAAGACAAACCAGAGAGAAAAACTGAGTTAAGGAAAGTGTTTTAGGAAAATAATACCAGTAGGTCCAAACTGTCCTAGCAGCCAAGCTGTTCAGTCAAGCCTAAGAGCAGAGGCTATGCCAAGCTTATATTGTTCACATTACAGCAATCCAGTTACTTATTGTATTCCAACCTTCATCTGTGATGCCTTTCTTAATAACTTGTTTTGTATCATCAATATGCTCTCCAGCATTTATGTATGTCATGTATTGTCTTCATGTAGCTTTAAATGCTGTGTATGAGTATTTCTTCCCTGATGGTCCTGACTTTGACTATTTTTTTTCTCTTATTATTAGGCCGGTAGAGAGAATCAGGTTTGACCTATTAGCCCATGCTTAGGTAATTAGCTTAATCATGCAGTGAACACTGATTCCCATAGTTCAGCTGTAAGTGATTTGTTGCATACCAAACACAGTAATTTTCTGTACCTTGTTACCAATTACATTGTGTGTGCCACGGGTTGGTAATAGTCCTGTTTTGACCTCCCCTGCATTGCTCTCAGCTGGATTTGTCTTAAACAAAGTGTGTCAACCTAGTTTGATAAATCTGCCTTCCTTCTGTAGTCTTGTGGACGGAGGAGAAGCAGTCAGCTCTGCTGTGTCTTTGCAATATCTCATCAGAAAGCCAGAGAAACGTGCCAAGCTGCTGCTCTGGTAGTGAGTGAAAACCTGGCTGGAAAACCATACCCACAGAGCAGTTACCAGTGGGTCACTGAAAGGAGAAAAAAATTTGAGCAGGATTCCACAAAGGTCTATCCTCGGGTAGAAATTATCTGGTATTTTCATTAAATAACTTAGATGAAAAAGAATATCCTGACAAATTTGAAAATGATTTAAGACTTCTGGAAAAGGGAGTGGGAGGACAGGATTAGAAATCAAAGGGATTTTGACAATTTGGAGAAAAAAAGAGGAAAAACTAGGCTACAGTTCAATAAAGATAGAATTCTAAGCTGCAACAATCAAGTGCACAAACACAGGCTGGGGATTGTTGGCTAGAAAGTAGATCTTTACTGTAAAGCCCAGATCTTTTTCTAGTTCACAAATCAGTGATATTTTCAAATAGAGTTAAATATCATTCAGAATTGAATAAAGGAGGTACATAAAATGATTCTTTCTTTTTGCTTCATACGCCATCTGCTTTATCTAGATCATCTGCAAATAAAAAGATGCAGTTCAAGAAGGCCCTACAGGAGAAAGATTAGAAAATGGGAAAGCAATGTAGATAAACAGAATCATACCTAGAAATTATGACCAATGAGGAAAGATGGAAAGCACTGATGTTATTTAAACTAGAGAAGACAAATAGACAGTACACAATAGTCTACAGAAGCCTTAAAAGGTGCTGCTGAAAGAAAAGGACTAATCTGTTCTCCTGGCCGCTGGAGGTGTGACAAGAGGTAACATTGTTTAGGACTGACACTTTAATTTAAAGATGTGTTATTCCTGTTACACACAAATTAGGTGGTGAAGTTGTGCAGCTTCCATCATTAGAGAGGACTTTAAAACCAGACAAAGCCAACGATTCTGTCTTCTTAAGTGCCTTCTCATTCATGGTGTTTTGTTTTTTGTTTCGTTTGTTTCTGAGGGTTGTGGTTTTTTGTTGTTGTTGTTGTTGTGGTTGGGAAGGTTGTTTGTTTATTTTGTTTTGTTGGTTTTGGGGTTTTTTTTTGCCAGCCCTGGCTCCCTATGCACTTGCTCCTTGAATTGAGTAAAGAAACATGGATCACAAATTCATGTTGTATTGCTGTGGCTCAAGGAGAGTAACCTAATTTCTCTCATCTAGGTCTCCGGTAGCAGTTTTTAAAACAAAGGCAGAAAGTAGGGCCAATAGTGTTGTGAAGGCAGCAATTGCTGGTCTCTCTCTGCATTTTATTTTTCACTTTAATGCTAATTACAGGATTAATTGATTTGTTGATTAATAACCTCTAGAAAAGATGTGGTTGAGAGAAATGAGAGGAGTATGGCTAATCTTGCCTTTGGGGGTGGCACACAATTGAGATGACCTCTCAAATGCTTTTCTAGTCCTGTTTTTCACAAACAGTGTGCAAATGTCAGCTTTTTCAAACACACAAATCTTCGGATGCAAATTTTGTAAAAATGTATTATATTTTAATGGGTTGTTTATAAATTCTGAAAATCAGGGAGTAAGTTAGTGACTGTTTTGACTTTATTGAATCAGAGAATGAGAAGAGTTAAATTTGTCTTTGAATAGAAAGTTCAGTTAGATTGTCATCCCATAACATGGCAAATTTGGACTAGCTGGAGAAACGAGGTTACAAGTCATGGTTCTGCAGGATTACTATGAAATTTGAGGCAAACAATTTCCTACCTTAGGTTCCACCTGTAGCCTGAGCAGCAGCCCTTGTCTCAGCAAGGATGTTGTGAGCATGACAAATATGATGAGATCCATTAATTTGGGGCATTAATCAGAATGACTTTTTAAGACAAGTTAATAACCTTTCATGTCCCTTGTGAGCCTTTGCCATCCTGTCTTACAGAGATAGCAGCTCTTGTTCCTAATATATGGCCCGTGAAGCAAATACTGATGATAAATTCATGTATCAGCTATCATGTATTTTTATTTCAAGGAAAGAAAAAAAGAACAAAAACCAAACAAGCATATATTTTCTATGCTTAGGTCAGGAATCTTTACATCAGCAATTTTCTTTTTCTTTACAAATATTTTTTTAAAATAAGCTGAGTTCAGATGTTTTGTGGACTGATGCCTTCTGTGTGTCTCTAAAGAACCTTGCTTGCTTCACAGGTAGTTTGCTTAAGTGCATTCTGCCTGCATGAATATTGAAAATAGTTTTATTTATTTATTTATCAGTAATTTCTCAAATGCACTGTGTGACACGTCTAGTGTTTGCATGATCTCCTCACCTTTCCTCTGTGGATAAACGTTGTTGTTTAAGAACTAAAGTTTCACAGCACCTGATGATCCTTGAAGAACTCATGAGAAAGGATCACATTCTCTGATTCAGGTTGTCCAGAAATTAAACTTGTGTAATAAAAGCTTGTTGCCTGGGTACTTTCTATAGTCCCTGGAGAGACACATCTGCCAAAGGTGTCACCCAATGATGGGTGTCTAGAGTAGATTGAACTAAATAAGGAGTTTCAGTGGAGAGCTGCTCACTACAGAGAAAGGCCTAAGTGATTCTTAGAGCCTACACTTAGTTCTTAGATGACCTGAGGGAGTCTTAGTCATTTTAAGGTCAGTTGGGTTGCTGGTAACATAAGTGCTGCTACTGCTCACTGACAGACTTTGCTTTTCATATCTTTGCACAATCTGAGCCTGGACTTTGCAACTGGCAGAGATTATCACTGTCTACTCTTTCCCCAGTGAATTTCTCAGAAAGGAATTGGCTAGCAGGAAGAAGATGTGCAAAGTGGGGCTTTCTGCTTAGGTTATTGCTTAGGTCAAGGCTGGGGGAAAGGAAGCAACTCTTTGGTATCAGGAATGAGTCTGCTTATGCAAGGACGTTTCAGTTCATTGCCCTTGCTTACACAGAAGGGCCACTCTGGTTTGTGGCGCACGTAGTGGCGCAGACCACCACCTCTTCTATTTCAGACATAGCCCCAGGCTGCCATCTTTATTTCAGGAGATGAAACTAAAGGCAAAATTTAGCCCACTGACCATGCAGTTGTTCCGGTTTGGCCAAATGTAGAAGTATATCCTCTGAGAGAAGGCAGGCTATAACCACCCCTCCCCCACCAGGTTTGGGGAAAAAAAAGTCCTCGAAGGAAAGTGAAAGAGATAAAAACTATTTATTTAACAAACACACAGGAAAAGGGATAATGATGCTAAATAATAAATTTTAGAGTCCTTCCGTAGATCTCTCTCTCCCCCTCCTTGGAGATGGGATGGGGCGGTGGGCCCACCTCCAGGGCCAAGGCCTCGGTGGAAATTCCTCCCAATGTATTCTGATGTTGAAACAGTCCAGCAGAGAGAAAAGGAAAAAAACAGTCCCAGGAAAACAAAATTTCAACTCCCCAGAGGAAAAGGAGCTGAGAAAAAAAACTGCTGAAAGCTGGCTGGAAAGAAAAGCAAGCCGGGTGCTTCCCTTCCCTCCTGCTTTCCTACCTCAGCTGAAAAAAAAGTCTCTATCTCTGTGTGACCTTGAACAAGCTGCAAACTGCTTTGAAAATGTTTTGCTCAAGTTTTCGTCCCCCCTCTCAGGCTCAGTTTAAAGGCATAGAAAGGCACAAAAATTAATTTCTGGGCATAGGGCAGTGATTTGATACATATCATAAAGTCACCCCAAGACAGCAGTAAACTAAGTTTTAAATGAGATAAGACATCTTTAGAAATTACTAGTTGAAGTATTATCAAAATAACTTTTTACAAATAATATTTTCTTGGCTCTACAAATGTTCCAACAGGCTTCTTGGGGTGGCTCAGCTTTGATATCAAGGAAGCATCGCAGACTTCTTCATGGTATCCACAGGTAAGTCAATTTAGTTCATGGGCTCACTTACCAGGAATTGAGGTGAAAGTTACGTGGCCTGTTGGCTTCCATAAGTGCTGCATTTTTCAAAACAGAAATTACTGTTATTTGGAGAAATTTCTGAACCTGTGGTGGGACTGGGTGTACAGGAAATCTGATTGGTCTGCTTGGATTGTGTTTTATTCTTAAGTACCCATGATTACAGATGCAATTTTCACCTCCCTTTTTCCATTTATGATTTTTGCAGGTCTAATTCTGTTGCCTGGAATCCCCATAAAATGCTGTTGGCAGGAATCCAGTGCTGTGCTCTTCTGGTGAAAGACAACTCTGTAAGTACTCCTGACTTTTTTTTGTATTCTAATAGCCTGTCATTTCTGTAATATGGAAGTGGAAATAATTAGAAAATAGCTGAAAGTCAGTTTTACTATACTGCAGTAAAAGGGCTGAATTATATTATTGTGAATTTCACCACTTAATCAATTAATAAAGGGTGAATAAGAGCAAGGTGAAAACGATCCAAGTCACTGTACTCACAAGTGGTCAAATTTTGCAGCTGATGCCCTTGCTAGTTAACTTCTGTACGTGATTTGCATTCAGAATGGAGTATGTTGTCACCTGGGCCTGGCACACTTTAACACCGAGCTCATCAAAGCCCTCAGAATAGCTGTCATCCATCAGGACTGCAGCAGTGCTGCGACTGTTTAAAGCAGGCAGGGCTCATCTTCACGTCCCCTTGTACAGCAGCATCAAAGTGGGAGAGGGATAGGAGTTACAGCACATGCAGGTAAAGGTGCTGAGCCTTCTCTCCTCACTCTACCAGTTCTTCCTCAACAGCAGGGTGATTTAGACTTCCCTAAAAGCCATGACTAATTTAAAGGCATAGCAAGCAAACAACAGAGCTCTGCTCTCAAGATGACTCTGCAATGTAGCAAAAATCCCTTCTTGTGCCTTTGTGACATTCTTTTTATCTTAAAACAAAACAGTAAGAGGTTAGTTATTTCAAGCTTCATTTCAAACTCAGAGCTGCTAAAACTTATGCCCACTGTCCACCATTAGGGGTGAGTTTTACCTTACACTCCATAGGTTGTAAAAGACTGATCATCACAAAGATATGGAGCCCCTAGGGTTTACATCACTATCTTGCGGCCATGGTTTGGAAATTACTTTTAATAAATCTCTGTCAAAAAACCTGATATTTTCTATTCAGCTGCTGAGGTTACCTATCCATGTAATTTGTTACTAACTTCTGTTAGTAAGAACTGATGAGGACCAAAGAGCACTCTCTTGGGGCCGATTGCTCTAGGTCAGGGGTGAGACATGGCAGGACAGCAAGGAGAAGTGTGCCACCTCATTTCCTTAGACTAGAGTGTGTGGGATTAAAGAGGATTAAATTTCAGGGTCACCATCCATTGCTTTATTCCAAGATGAGAAACAAACAGAATGAAGCTATTGACTAAGATTAATATGGTGTTTTAATTGCAGGCTTGGGAAGATTTCAGTGCTGTGTTTTTGACTAATTAGGCCCAGTATGTAGATATTGCCCCAGGTAATGATTAGGCTACTTGGACTGAATAGTGGAAATTTCTCAGGAAGAAAGAGGGAAGAAATGAAGAGGACTGAAATGTTCTAGGTGCTCTAGCATTTAGAGTCCCTTTATGAACACTGTTCCAACTTCAGGGCTCGGGCAACCTTCTTGTATTCCCCTTCCCTGCAGTGTAAGGTCTGGTAGAGTGATCCTATTCCACTTCTAAACCACAGCTAGGCAATGTTGTGTTGGAAGTACTTGTAGAGCTGAATCCTGGGTCTTTGAGGGGTGAAAACAGAAGTATCATGGATCATAGCATCAGATCCTGTTTTATGGTGAGATGCTCTGGAAAGCAGATTTTGCTGCATCAGGAAGAAAGGGTGTTTTACTCTGCGTCTAATTCCTGGAAAATTGGCTCTTACTCATTCTGTGTATGTGCCAGTGAAGTCTTTATATGCAAACAGACACACATAGATTTGAGTACTTTCTGATTAACTAGCTGGAATATAAATTCTTAAGAAAAAAAGATCAAATGCATATTTAAGACACTTTGACAGAAAAATGTTGCTTCACTTTGATCCTTTCCATACCAGAACAGGCAGCTGAATCCAGTTTCCTGTTAAAAATGCTATTTTTGTACCAGTAAGAGAAGGGAAGAGTACATGTATCAGTTTCTCACTTGGGAGCTTGTTCCACTTCTCTTAAAGCACATAAATACCTATGGCTAAGATGAAGCATGCGTTTAAATGGGAACGTAATTCCTTCACACTGTGGTTAGGATGCATCAGTGGGAACTGGATGCTGAGATGTGAGCTGGAAGAGTCTGGAACACATTGCTCTGCTAGTGAATGTTCAAGGGACCTCAGGTAGATTCTGAAGTGCTGAATTCTGCAAGACATCAAAGCAACAAAATGTTAATCACAAATGTTAAGACCCATTTATGAATTGCCTTATCTCCCTTTGAAAGACTGATTAAGGAAGTCTTGTTAGCCTGTTTTCCCATTTGCTTTGAGGTCCATTTGAAAACTGTGGAATACTTCAGAATTAGGTTTAGTTGATTATAAGTGACCAAGTTAATCCCCTTCAGTTTTTCTTTTTCTCTTTCATACTTTCCATATGAAAAATAATCTTTAGAAGATGTCGTCACATTTCAGCTGTACTGGCAGCACTGTAATTTCCCATTAACAAAAGAAATAGCAGCTTTTTTTTTGTTTGGGTTTTTCTTTTGACTCATTGCTTCAATGGGGTTCAGCGGTGTTCATATACTTAAGACATTGCAGCTGGCTTGTTAGAATGAAAAACTTTGTAATAAAATATTTTTCTGTACAGATTTAAAAAAAACTAGAAAAAAAGATTAACTGCAGTGAAATGCTGATAAAAAGAGTATATCTTCCAGCCTTAGTGAAACAAAGTTGGAATATTTCCAAGGCAGGTAGAGATAGAAAAGAGAAATGTGTTTGACTTGATTAGAAGAGAAAAGCATTTTCACCAAAGGGAAAGAGAGATTGGTTAATCCTGTGTAAAAGCTCAGATCAATGACTGTAGTTCTTCAGTGCTTAAAGCGCTCAAGAAGTGCTCAGCTATTCCTTTTTCACTGGCATGCCCTGAGTAACTTTCATCACTTCTCCAACAAGATAGTCTTACTCAGAAAACACTGGTATTGCCGAGTCATAAGTGGCAGTGAATGTTTAAACACAAAGCTAGATGGACCAATAATCTCAAAACATTGGTGAAATCAGTTTTGGTCTTATATGTTCTTAAAATGCTAGGAATTGGTGTTGGGTTATACATACTCCCTTAAAACCACAGAGCTACTCCAATTTGTCCTTGCTGTCATCCATATCTGTATGAATATTATCTACATATAGACAGAGAACTACTGTTTATCACCACTGCCAAAGTTCTGTAACCCGTGAGAGTGAAGCACTAGTTTAGGTAATTAAGAATCAGTTCTAGGTAATAAGCAGAATTTTTACTTATTAGTTAAGAATAAAGTCTCAATGTAGCTAATGAAATCTCAGTTTAGTACAGAATATAATTGATTAAGGTGATGATGGTAGCCATCCACATGTAATCTCTTCCTCATCATTAGAAATATCATAGAGATATTTATGCCCCTGATTCTTTTCCAGGGCAGCTGCAGAAAATGCTCTATTCTCATTGCTTTTGCTTGGGTTTAGTACAACTGAGAGCTCCTTCTCACCTCTTGAAGTGAATTGCTCTAGTGTCCTAACACACTGCACTGCTTTTGACAATTTTCAAGATTGTCTTTATTGCCACAGATAAGGCAAATCAGGGAGATGCTTGTCTTGGGGAAAAAGATATTTTATTAATGAAATTGAAATTCACTTTTAACTAGCAATGAAAATGGAAAGAGATCAGAAGACTTGCTGTAGGTAAGTCTGTTCATTGAGAAAAATATGTTGAATTATGAAACTGGAGCTCTTGCTTTCAGTATCAATATATTTTCATCAATTTGCCATTAATTAGAACACACAGAAATTATCCATAGACTTCATCAAAATCAAAAGCTCTTTGAAACTTCATAGTGGAATGGGGCCTCTATGAAAATAGTATTTCCATTTCCTAAACTTTAACAGACTGACTATAAAGCCGAGCACTTGCGTTAAAAAGGGTAGAAAGATAAAAGATGCTGAAGAAAGAAACTCAAAGTTGTCAAATGGGGAAGTTCTAATGAAACTTTTGCAATTCTTCTGAACAGATGGAGCACCTCAGTTACTGTGTAGAAAACTGTTGGGGTCTTCTTTGGACTGAGAGCGTTGAGTTAGAAAATGTATTTAATGCGTATTTATTTCCTTTTTTTTTCCTTCTACTTTTTCATCATTTGACTAGGAAAATTGAGATGACTTTTTTTTGTCATCCATTCCTTTTTTCTTCCCTTCTCTTCCTCCTCCACCTTTCTTCTGGAATATTTCTCTCTTTCTCACAAAGGATGATTTTTGTTTCTTTTCCTCTCTTCTCTAGTGACATGCAGGAGGATGTCACTGTACTTGCGTCTGGATATTTATACTATCAGTATCTTCAGCAGGATTTCTTGAGCACGTTGCATTCTTAGTAAGATAAGTAGATGGAAGAAAGATCATCAAACCAACATCAAACCACCTTCAGATTCATCAGGAGACTAGAACAGTACCTGCCTTTTTTTTTTTTTTTAAATGAGCTACATTCCCAGGAATTTGAGTTCATCAGGGACATCAAAATATTTGTTGCATTTTCACTCTAGAGCACTTTTTAAAAACTATGTAACTCTGCAGTGGTCCTGTGATCTTCAGTGAACGTCTCAATCTTTTGTAATACTGCTAACTGCGTTCAGGTTTCTTGAGACAAACAATGGTTACTATTTATCAGATGAAAAGCATGAGGGGAACTACTATTCTGCAACCTCCTCTATTGTGCTGCATTGCATTCTGATAAGGCAGGAGATAGTGCCACATTGATCAGCCCTGCTGTACACTCACTGCAGATACGCTGTGCAAAATTTTAGGTCAGTAAGAGACAAAGCAGTTAGCTTAAATTTGGGGATGTTGCTGCCTTTTTGCTTTTTTGTTTTTTCTTTTTTAACACTATGTCTAGTAAACTTGTTTTTCTCCCGGTAGTAAAGGTATGAAGGTCTAAATGAATAGAGCACAATATCTTGACAGAATGACTCCTGTTCCTCGTTGTGCAGCTACTAGCCAGAGAAAACCAAGCCATGAAGAAACTGAAGTATGGATGCCCCAGTGCTTGAGTATTCTGCGGTTTCTAGTGTCATCTTCTTGCCTTTCTTTATTTGAGAAAATTGGAAAGTAGGTGTTAGAATCTTATATGCTACAAAACACTGCATTCAGCACTGGCTTTCTGGCTGTGGCTACCCTGTGCTGTAGCTGCACATTATCACTCTGCAAAGGGACAGCAGACACTGGCCCTCCTTTTCCCCCACGCTGTCATATAAACTGTCTTTTCACAAGGCTGAATGTGCTGCTCCTGTGACTGAAGAGTTCAGACCAAATTTGCTGTACTTTTATCAAACAAAATATTACAATGGGATTGTCAAATCCTTACAGAAGTTGTGGAGAACCCTTGGTGGTGGTGCTCTCCTTTTGTGATCTACAAATATGTGTGTAGGTGGGGTTTTTTATTTGATTTGCTTTTTTGGAGGGAATTGAAAAGTCTAGGAAAGAGGCAGAGTTGTCCTGTGTATGCCAGTCGATTAATTCTCTTTTTTTTCTTTTGTCTGGACCTTTTTACTCCATTTTATTGCCGATCCCAAAGTCATAAGTAGGGTATTGGAATGTAGGTCAAGAACTGTACCTCTGTTGTGGGAATATGACACTTTGATTAAGAGTTATATCAGACACTGTGCCATTTCAAAATCAGACTTGCAGCAGATGCAGAGAAAAGGGTGAAATGCAAAATACTTTTTTTGTTGATTCAAATTGAAGAGTGATATTGAATTGGAAAGTGAATTGTGCTCTTCTGCTTAGCACTGACAGATCTATGTTTTCTGTCTCCTGCGCCCCTCGTAGGGCCATTCCCATCCCTGCTCTTGTAGCCTGCTTTCTGCCAGCCCTTCTCTCTACTTCATAGTATTACAGACTATATTTTGATATTTCATTCTTCAGCCAATGGCCAGTCCTGTGTCTCTTCTCTTCCTCTGCACCTTTAAACCTGTAAGAGCCTCTGTGCTTTCTGCTTCCCAGCCTCATTCTCTGCTGGAACTTGCCACACTACTCATTAATCTTTGTCTGTTTTCTGCTGTTCATCTCTGCCCAGGTCGCCCCTCAGAAGCTGTAGGCTGGAGATTGCTGAATAAAAATAATTTTATTTAGAAATCATGATTATCATATGTGAAAGTATCTTTTTTTAAGTTTATTTTCAAACGTGTTTGTCTGAACTGTGAAAGGGAAAAAAAATTGGGTGGTACTAATCTCCTTGAGGTTTTTCTGCTCGAAGAGTCAGACAACCTATGCTAAATCCACAGTGACTATTTGGTTGTAAGGGCTAAACATCTATTTCTTGGGACTGAAATCTTCCCTACCTGCAACTAATCAAAGCAGGAACAGATTAAGCCATTTGTGAACATGTAGGAAGTTCCTCAGGAGTTGTTCTTGATTATGGTGGTTATAATGCCAAGATTGTGGGTTCAGTCCCAGTATGGGCCATTCACTTGGGTTGGACTCGATGATCCTTGTGGGTCCTTTCCAACTTAGAATATTCTGTGATTCTATGATCTAAAGACTGGAGCAGTGAACACAGATGTGTCCGTCTTCTCTCTTCCATATCCATATACGTTTTTGGGGCAACTCTTTGTGTGTTACCCACTCCCATGGTTTCTTGAGATCTGAGTCAAAATTCCTCTTCAGCCTGCTGCTCTTCCATGACATTATGAAGAAAATAATAAAATTTCTGTGTTGTCAGTGCTGACTTCATGGAGTTTAGGTTCATCTGGGGTTCTTAAACCACACCATAAGCTTTGGATATTATCTTGCATATCCAGATCTTTTTAAATGAGCAGTTGGTACAGACAGGAAAAGAAGGGCTTTGGCTTGTGAAGAGGTTTGAAAGAGCTTCTCATCGATCTAAGTCTCTATCGTGTTTCCTCATAGGGCCTCCTGAAGAAATGTTACTCTGCCGAGGCTGCGTACCTGTTCCAGCAGGACAAGTTCTATGATGTCAGCTACGACACTGGTGACAAGTCCATTCAGTGCAGCAGACGTCCGGATGCATTCAAGTTCTGGCTTATGTGGAAAGCATTGGGAACAACAGGCCTTGAGGAGAGAGTAAACAGAGCACTGGCTTTGGCGAGGTACTGCCTCACAGTTTGGAATATGTCTAGTCTGTTAGATTGGCTGAAATGTTGGCACTGCTGACACTCCATATCCTGGAACAGACCCCTTTGTTACATTTTCCCTCCCTCCTTTTTTTTGCGTATAATAGGAGGCTTTTGTTTGCGTATAATAGGAGGAGCTAATAACAATAATAATTAGTGTCTTGCTACAATATTTAATGGTAATTATTGTTTTTAGCAATAAGTGTAGATGTTGGTAAACATAGAAATCAAAATTAGGCTATCAGTCTGTATTGTGGAACATTTATGTTATCTGAACCAGACATAGGACAGATTTACCAAAGCACCTACTTTTAGCTCAACTGCGTGTTCTGGTGTTGGTGTAAAAGAAGTCCTATGTGCCAGAATCTGAGCTGTGTCTGGAAAGAAGCAAATTTTCCTGTTCATGTCATTCCTCATGAATGAGGAAATGCAAAAAACTGACCATGGAAAACTCATATGAGGACACTTTGTTAATATTATGATCTAGTAGAGGTGTATGAAAGCAATATTGTTCTCACATACTGAGTGGTTTTTCTCCACAATTTTGCTGAAGTTCTTAATGCTTACACTATGTTCTGTTAAGGACAGAAACACCTTTTCCTTGTGACCTTCCCCATACCTCTTCACTTTCACTAAGTTTTTGGTCTTGCAGAACTGAGTTTCACAAGTGAATTCAGCAAAATTCTTGGTAAAAGGTGTTTATAAAGGGATGGTGATATCTTGGTTTCTGGGAAGAAATTTCCATACATGTGGTATTCTCTTCTCTTAGAAGAAATAATTTTGAAATAAGGTAATGGCCCATTAAAAAAGTTCACTTTAAGTAAAATGTTTGTTCAGAATTTGTACAAGATAAAGCACAATGAAAACTTAACGAAACTACCTACACACTGCCTTAAGTAAAATCATTGATATTGACATTTTACTTTTTATATGAAGTAACAAGTAGAAAAGAATTGAATGTTTACTTCAATGGAAATTAAAAGAATAGTCTCACAGTAATGAAGTTACTTAAAGAAAAAATAAAAATACCCCTGACCTAAACCCAGAGTGGATTTGAAGGGAATAAAAAGAAAGAAACAAAACCAGAAAAACTCAAAAAAGCTGTGACTTTTTCCTCTATTTTATTTTTTTAATGCTACTCATTTTTTTGGCTGGTTATGTGTTTTTTAATATCTTCTGGTTAAATTTCACCTTGTTTTTGTTGTACTGTTCTTTGTCTGTGCAGAGTAAGTAATTCTTTCCGCTATCAGTAGGAGAATTCAGCCTCATCGAGGTCACTGGCCAAGGTCATTGGACTGACTGTGTTGTGATTAATGACCTTTCTGGGATCGATATTTGTGTTTAACATTAGGATTCAGTTGGTAACACTTCTAAAGAGGGACTGGCTTGTCTCTTCTGGTTTTTGGTTTGTTTTTCCATTAGGAAGAAATTTAATTTTTAGGCATTATCTGATGAAATAGATTCTTCATATTGCCATCTTGAGTGTGCATGGACATGGGCACTGTACCAGGTTTACTAACCACTCAGCTGTGCAGCCTTTCTCCTCATTTGTTACATTAGATGTTACTTTGATTGCAAGGGTAGTATTTCAGTGCTCCTGAACACAGGCTTGGATTAATTCTGGAATTAGTCCCCTGACTGTAGAATTTAAGGGCAAGATTTCTTTTTTTTTTTTTTTTAGGGTGATTGCAGGCATTCTGATGCAGCAAACTTTGCCTATTGGCTATTCCTGTAATATCTGCTTGTTCTGGAGATGAATCACTCTTTCAGGGTATTAAATGTCCCAGGAACATAGTGATGCTATCTATTTGGAAAGGCTTGCTTTTAAAATACCTGGAGTAGAGCATCCAGCTGATTAGTTCAGAAATTTTTTGCTTATTTTCTTCCCCCCAGTTATTTTTGATGCAGGGATGTTGCTTTATAAAGTACACTAAAAAGAAAATAGAAGTAAACTGCTTTTAGAATACAACTCTAGTTACCATATAAACACCTCTGCATCTTACGCTTCATCTTCTTTGGAGTTTTTCTGCCTGTTTCCTCTTCTGACACCCACTGTTAGCAGACATATGTCTACTTTCACGGCAGATCTCCACCCCTCATTTTCTGCAAGGCTTAATCATAGCAAATGACATTTCTCTGTGTACTTTGGTTTTCACTAGGACTGGAGCCCTTCTAACATACTACAGCTGTGACACGATAATAAAACTTCACTGTCAGCTGTGGAAAGATGCACAAAGTAAATTGCTCCACTGCCATCAAATGATCCTGGCAAGATAAATCATGGGCGATGGATTTTCTAATGGCTGCCTTCTTAGGTTATTGGCAGCGTAGTTAAGAACATGATTAACAGTGTTGTGAACCTGACCAACATCAGGTAGCCTATGTCAGATTTTATACCCAGGTCATATAAAATAAAGGCACTGGAGGTAAGAGGGAAAGGTATTAAGCATTGAGAAATGGCTCTAAAAATTCAAGACCTAAAATGAAAAAAAAAAAAAAAAAAAAGGAAGTGATTATGCATAGGTTTCTCTTTCATAATTTATTAAAGAAAAAAATAAATTGAAGGCTACTGTCATATAAATAACCTGCTGATGTTGCTGAATATTGGTTTTACGGCACAGAGAAGTATCTTCTAATAAACAGGACAGAAGTAGCAAGCTTGTTTGACATAAGATAATTACCCTACAGATAATCATTCCTCTCTTTCAACCTAAATGACAGTGTGGGCATTAGCAGCCAGATAACAAACAAATGCACACAGGAGGATCTGAATGGTCATGGCAGAAACGACCAGAACCTTGACTTGCTCCAGTGAGAGGAACACCACTCCCCGAGCTGCTTGTTGTGGGCACTGGCCCTGCACCGCAGAGGTGGCTTTGCTGGGTGTGTGCTGGGAGCTAATGAGTCACAGGCACAGCAATGATAAACAGCACAGCAGCTCCCCAGGCGCTGTTCTGAAAAATGTGTGCCATCCAGGGTATTGTTTATTGCTTCCCCAGCCAGCCTGTTTCTGCAGCATGTCTGCTGAGGAGAAGGTGTTGCAGAGGCAACTGTGCTAGGGGTGTCCCTGCGGGGGCAAGTTTCGGGCGTGTGCATAGGACCAAGGGAGGTTATTTTCACATTTCTCTTTCTCAACTAAAAGAATTACTAGTGTGATGACCAGTAATGCAGCTTCAGGCAGGAAAATGCCAAACAGTGAATGCAAGAGAAGAACAGATTTGTGCACAACCAGTAAAGCACAGTTTAACTGTGTTGGGTTTATTAATGTTAGACAGCAATATCTTCGTGTAGAAGACTTAAATTTTGTTGGAGTGGAAAAGCAGCACGAATCTGTATTGAATTCTTTGAAATTTTTCTTTGGAAGGCTTTGAAGGGAGGCGAAGAAAGACAGAAGTCCCATCTATGTCCTCTTTGCTTCAGAATTCCTGTGTGATGTGTGCCATGGCAAAATTGCGGCCATGTTTTAAAAAAATTCTGTAAATAGAAGTTGTTTGTATGAAAATTTTGATTCAAACCCATTTTTCCATTGAAGGCTTCTGGGTTTTTCATGCTTGACAGGTGAGAAAGAAAAGAAATTCCCATTTTAATATGTTGTTAGCATAGGAAATCCAGGGATTGTTGTACATAAGCAGTGGCTGAACAGAAAGGTGGGCTCTTGGAATGTAGGCAGTACTGGGAAAATTGTTGAGCTTGAAGTATGTCCAGATAACCTAAGAGATCCTGGTGATAGCAGAATGCAAGAGGTGTCAGGGTGACCATGAAATAACATGTCAGCATAGTATCAGCACTTGAGAACAAGGGATAGAGGTATCAATTTGTAAAGAGCAACATCAGTGGAAATTTGCATTGGGAAAGCTCACAACCTGATGCAAATAGGATCAATTTGTGCCATGTGGCTCTGCTGAAAATCTGTGCCTGTGGACAGAATTTGGCTTCTCCTCAGTGTTCCTTGGCTTGCTGTAGCCTTCTTTTGTTTCCAGGAACTGATGGCTATTGCATTTTCACAGCAGGTAGAAACGAGGTTTAACTCTGTTGTTTTCTCAGTGTGCAAAAAAAAAAAGGGAAAAGAAATACATGTTTAAGATCCTGGGTTTTGTTGTTGTCTGTTTGTATTGTTTTGTTCTTGCTTTAAACCCCTGACTTTTTAATTACAGATATCTAGTGGAGGAAATTAAAAAAAGAGAGGGATTTCAGCTTCTTTTGGAGGTAAGTGAAAATGGAATTGAACTGTTGTTTTTGTTAGGAAGTGTCCATTGTTTGATTTTGTTCTTCTTAGTCAATTATCAATTTGTATTTAAACTATATAATCTAATAAGTTATGTTTTGGAGATCCACAGATATGATTGAACACACATAACCTGTTCTGTATTCCCTACCATCACTCTACCTAATTTCCTGGCTTCTGGTCCTGTATTGCCTCAGGGGGTGTAGATGGAGAACTTTTCTGTGAGAGTTCAGAGGCTGGCTGTAAAAAAGCAGTGCTTGCCAGATAAGATTGTGTGCTGGATGGAAAAATAGTTTGATCCTAAAATTGGACTTTTCATTGCTAAAGTCTGTATTTTTTTCCCTAATTCTATTTCTACTCCCATCTTCCTAAAAACCACCTAAAAGTTGTATGTTTCACTTGTCTTTACTAAACCTGTCAGCTTATTTCCTGTTTGGTGATCTTGCCTGGGGGAGAGTGAGTGAAGGGAATAGAGCTTCAGTCCTGTTTTTCCACCTGTCCTCAGCTGTTTGGTTAATAAGGCTGATGTCTGAGGATGTTGCAAAGACCTGTGATTTTTATAAAAAACTTTTGCATTGTTGGAAGTGTACTTGTATGAAAGACAGGCTGGTATGTGGGATCAGGAGGAAGAGAGTAAATGGAGGAGGATGGGAAGTGGAGTAAGTGCCACCATGAGCATTCCCGGTTAGGCTAGACAAAATAAAAAATTTGAAAAATATTTTATACTATTCACGCAATGTAACCTTTTCTCTTTAGCTTTGAAAACTGCTGATCAGTTGAAGAATTTTAGGCCAGCAGCACAGGATGGGGTTTGTAAAGTGGCAAGTCTGTTAAAAGCTGTCCATTTCTTGTTATTGTAGATCTTAGCAGAGAGCCCAGATCTGTTGTAGATGTGAAAACTCTTGGTAAGAGCAGAGGCTGCTGTGTAGTTCCTGCAGGAATGGGACACCTGGATTAAAAGTGGCTTTGAAGCGAGTGATGGAGTATGGACTATGAGAAAGAACTCGAGTTCTCTGAGTTCTTCTATGAGTTGAGAAGTTGAGCTGAGAGGTTGAAGGGGTTAAGAAAGTTTTCAGGTGTGTGGGGGGGATAAGCAATTACAATTCAAAGAAAGGCTGCTGTGAGGCAGTGAGGCCCAGCTATGCGAGCCCTTTCTGAAGGAAAGTTGGGCTTCAGACAAAAAAGTTAGGAAGATGATCCTCTGATACCTTCAGTGAGGAAAAACCTGTAACAAGAATTGCTCTATGGCCTGGAAATGCCACTTGTGCTTAAGTCATCCTGAACTCTTCTGTGATGTAATTGCTTACCTGCTTGGATAAGAGCTGTGACAAGATAACCAGAAATAGAGTGTGAAGCGTGGCTGGGGGTAGTTTTCTGGGATGAATGGTATTTTCAGAGGGCGATGATGTATTTGATGTGTGAAAGGAAACTGAGATAATCAAGAAGGCAATGGCAATATGGTAATGTATGCCATCTGTCTGTTCCTGCCATCTGATTTTAAATAGTTTTGCAATAAACCCTGTAACAGTGAGCTAGTGCTTGTGCTTATGGGGAAGGCGTTGCCTTTTCAGGGTCTGTGTTTATGTGTGTACTCAATGCACACTCTTTGGGGAAAGAAATATGATTTTAAGAACTGATCTTTATTCCATTCAGCGGCAGCACATGGCAGGTTCGCAGCTCAGTTCCTGCTGACAATGATATTCTTCTTGATGATTAAATTGTGTTTAATGCATTCTTTGAAGTGAAGCGGAAAATGATATGAGCAGCTCTCAGTGGCCTTTCATGAAAGAACATGTCTCAGCTGGTGGGCTCTCCTCATTCAGGACACTGCCTGGGATCACAATAGCAGCCACATCCAGAGTGAGGCAAAGAGGTGGTGTGACTCAGCTACCAAGCTCCCTTTTAACAGTGTTTTTTCTTTCAGCTAGTACTAATGAGGATGGCATGTGGGAGAGGAGTGGGGTGTGTGAGTTCACAATCCAAATTATCATAATCCATGTTATAATCTAGATGCTATAAGAATGCTGTGCTGCAAATAGTGTAGGTCAAGATTGACTTAGTGATTTATGGGTCGTGTTGGATGGGATCAGAAGGTACATCTATTCCTCATATCGTTCCTCATATTACCTGTTCTCTATAGAGGTAAACAAAAAAAAAAAGTTACAACTTAGCAGGAAATGTATAGGGACCCTGGACTGGCTTGCTGGGAACATTTTCTCAATCATATATGATATAGAAACCTCATAAGCACAAAATGCCTTATTTTATAATGCATGGTGAACAGCCATTTTTGCTGGGAGTCTTGCAACTAACTCTGTTGAGTTTAAAAGCAAAATTTCCTTGGAGATAAGCAGAGATGTGGAGTCTCAGTCTTTGCTCAAAAAGCCTGCTTAGATATTAGACAAGATACATTCAGGATATGGTGCATACCCTGCAAGGTGTCTTGAGATTCTTATAAAATGTGGAAATTGAGAAATTCAGCATTAACTCTAGCACTATGTAGTGCGCTCTATGATATGAAAAGAGATCGGCATTGTTCAGTAGACTAGGTGTGCAAGTGTTAAATGGTCACAAAACCTGAGTTTTTGTGTTTGTATAAAAGCCACCATTGGAGATTTCCATTAAAAAACCTCAAAACACTAAAAGGAAAATGTATTCTTTAAAGTTGCTTCAAATAAGAATTCTGTTAAGTTACTTTTCTGTGCCTCTCTTACACTTTTTCTAGCCAAAGTTTTTACTGAGTAAAACAGAGTTAAAGATGGATATAGGAAGAAGAAATTAAAAAGGAGCCCCTGGCAGCAGGAAGAGAAATGGATTATATGAAAAATTATTTCTAGTTTCAAAAAAAAGGGAAACAAAAGGTGACTCGGAGAAGGAGGCTTTAAAGAAAAGGGTATAAATGCAAAGGCTTCACCCCCCAAAAAATAAAGCAGGAGTCTTTGAAAAGCTATAATATGTGTCCCTGCCCCATCTATTACATTTTATAAGCAATCACTTGTTCTCTTGTCTAGCCGGAGTATGCAAACATCTGCTTTTGGTACATCCCACCAAGCTTAAGAAAAATGGAGGACGGACCTGAATTTTGGCAGAAGCTACACCAGGTGAGTGTGACATGTTACCTGAGGCTTACTGATTTATCTGTGTGCCGGATAAGAATGTGAAATAGCCCTTGGCTTTGCTCACCATTATAACCTATCAGTAGAATGGAGATCTAATCCTTAAATAGATGTTGGTAAGATTTAAGTTTTTTCTTGGTTTAGACAAAGCTAATTATTTATTTTCTTAATATAGGAGGTGTAAGCATTACCAAGTATTCAGCTTGCTGTCCAAGCTGTTAGCAGCTGGCAGAACTGAGAGGAGCAGTGTTTTCACATCTCTTGTCTAGACAGATTATTCATTACCTGTTTCATATACTTAGTGCTGTCCTTGGAACTTGGCTTGCATTATCTATGATAATCTATGATAATGCAAGCAAGGAAGTGCTTAACAAGATATTTCTGATGTTAAACATAAATGACAACAGGAATACAATGGGAAGATAATGTGGGAAAAACTTCACTGATGAGTGTTTTGGTAACTCTTTGCCATCCTGATGGAAAATCATTAACATCTTGGAAAAAAAGCAGCAGTAAAATTTTGAATTTACTAGTCAGGAGTCATTAGTTAAGACTTAATTAAGAAGCCACTACATATTTTGGTATTATGTTTTACTGAATAAGTTATTCTGTGAGGAATTGAATTTAATTCATTGTTTGCTCATCTTTGGAAGAGCTTTGGTGTTCTGTGTTTATTTTTTCATAGAATTTGCTACTAGAAATTTAAACTAGAACACAGATGTGTGTATCATATGCATACTATGTAAACAAGCTTATATACTTTATATACATGCTTCCTGTAACATCTGCTCTCATTTCGGCAGCTTTCACAGGAATTGCTTTCAAGTTTTGCCGGAGGCTGGTGTCTTTAGGAGAAGGATCTTCCTTAACCCCATCTGTATTGTTTTTGAAAGTATAATTCTGTAGTACAGACCCATGCATAGCCACAGTATGGATGCAAGGGCTTGGCATTTACCATGCTTTCACAAAGTTATGTTCCTTTCTTTTGGGGCTTCCCATCCTCTCCTTAGAGTGGATGCCTTATATATGAATGTGTGTGTATATATATATATGTGTGTGTGTGTGTGCTTGTGTGTATACAGAGCTGTATAACAGCTCATCTACTCATGGAGGAGTGAGGATTTGGGAAGTCATAGAAGAAATAATGCTGCAACTGTCGCTGTTTGATTTATGTGTGCCACAGAGGGGACTGAGGAGGGAAGGGGCGAAGCACAACAAATGGCTTTGAGCACGTATATTTGAGTGGCTTATGGAGTGTAACTTACTGGTTCCATGCTCTGTTACTCTATGGTGCTTCCAGTCAGTGTAGGGAATAGATACCTGCCTTTATTTTATATACCAATATAGGTAGATTGATGCTGGAAATACAGATTTCTTAGCCAGTGTTTGTGGAAAAGAACTTGGAGGGAAAGATGCGTGCATACAATTTCTTCCACTACTGCTGATCTCAACCACTCTTTTCATGGGCAAGGTGACATGTTGTTGATTCTTATATCTCCTCTGATGAAAAACTAAGAAATCCCAAATCCTAAGACATAAATTATTTCACTCTTCCCCACAAAAGCCTGAAAAAAAATCTAGCACAAACCAGACCAAAGCTCCCTAGGAAATGGCACAAATTTCTCTCCTGGAGGAAATCACAAATGATGATGGTTAGTTGTGTTATTTTAGACACTGCTGGAAAGTAGTTTGGCACGACAGAAGTGAGCCTGTTTCACAGTGAAAACATGTTATTTCACCTCCCTGATTCTCTACAGGGATAGGTCTGGGGTTACTCTGCTTTTTGGATGCTGAGGGCCAGTTTGGGACACAGCATGTGTCAGTGAGCAGATGAGATGACAGCACTGGGTCAGAAAAAATAAGACTTACTTGACTTTTTTAGCTCAGATAAATTTGTTTTAACATTGCTGATGCATCCAGCATGCTCTTTAAATTACATTAATCAATACAAATATATTGCTGGACAAGAAGGAATGCATTCTGATCAGCAAGGTACAAATGATAAGAGCATTAGGGCTGGAGAGGTTCTTACACGGTGCCATTGATGGACAAATGGGGCTGTGACAGTTTCTTGATTCCAAGTACTTCCTGAATATTCCCATCATTTCACTAAAATGAGCATTAAAATGCTTTCATCACAATTTCTCTTTTCAATCCACATTTTAACATCACAGTTAGTCTGTTTATCCAGAAATCAATCTTCCTTTTTGTTGACCTGCATATCTGCCAATAATTAAGGAAACATGTCTTAAAAATCCCTAGGGCAAGTCATTGATTTTATTCAACTACTTGTTCAGCAATATTGTTCAGAATAACATGCTGTCTTCTAAGGCTAGTTATATGACTTTTAGTGCTGGTAAAATTTGATAAGTGAATTGTTCAGATCTAAAGTCCTCAGCTTTGTGAAGAATTTGCATAGTCCTGTGCAAAATAACCCTGAAGGTTTTCTGCTGTACTGGCTCTTCTCCAGTTTCCATGGCCCACTTTATATGGAAATATATATGTCAGGACTGACTGGATGGTAGCGTGATACCTGATTCTGAGATTCTGATGTCAGGTTTCTTGTTGTCCTACATAGACTGTGTCTCTCCAGAGGCTTACTTTTTTTTTTTTCTTTTTCTTTTTTTTTTTTTTTTTTTTGAGTAGTCTGTTTGTTTTAAATTCTGGAGCCTTGAACTTCAGGTGTAAAATCTGCGCTCTGCAGAGTCCCCTACATTCAAAACAGAAAGGTGATAGAAAGCACAGCCTGAAGGACTTGGAACAGCCACTAGGTGGTCACTTGATTCATCACCTGAACAATTTAGGGAGTGAGAAAACAACGTGATGGTGGGGGACGTAAAGAACAACATAAATGGTACATTCCTCTCTAACGCGTGAAATTGGGAATTCTGTGCACATCCACAGTCTGACACCACTTTGATCTTTTGGGATTACAGCAGGAGTTGGCTGTGTAGTTAAACTAGTTCTGTAAAGAGTGCAGCAAGGCTTTGGACGCAGTTAGATGGTCCAAAATAGTCGGTGCCCTGAACACTGAGAGCACAGCAGATGGCATAGCCCATACATGATCCAGCTGTGTAAGGTGTTTTCCAGTGCCATTCTTCACAAGTGAGGAGAGATTTCTTCTTGTAGAAACCATACAAACGGGCCCTCTGTGGTAATTGAGGAGTTGCTGGTAGATCCAACTAGAAGTATATGTAAGTGGTGTTATGTTGTCATTGCAGGCTGGGGGCTGTTGTCTCTGACCTGGAACTGACATAATTGTCTGGACAAAGGAGCGATGGCTTTGCTAGTGCAGTATGCGCCCCCCAGTGGGAATTTTCCTCCTTTTCCTTTGGTGACACACCGTAGGATTTATTTTGTTTACTGCTGAGAATGGTCGGTGTGTCACAGGGTCACGGTGAGAAAAGCTGAACTGGAGATTACAAGTCAGAAATGGGAGTGAGGGAAGAAGTAAAAACACATAAGCAGGTATAATTTCAATTTTTTGTATTTTCTCCATACCTACAAGTATCTATGCATATTCTTTCTTGTAACAACCTTCTCTTTAGAAAAGTCAGCTTTCTCAGCTTATACTGAAATGCCTTCAGATGATGTAGAATTAGCTGATTTCTAGTAATACCAACTCTGGAAAGCCTCTTGGCAGTATAGAGGATGCTAGGGCACAAGGAAGAGTTTGAAGGGATACATTTGGAACTATTCTATTGCCATCCTGCTGCTAAGCCAGTCAGCCAGCCATGTCATATTCATTCTAGATCACTTTGTAGTCTGCTGAAACTCAGACTTTAGTCTTTCAGACTAAAAGATGACACAGAAGTAACTGTCTTTAACAGACTCCTCCTCCTCCTGCAGGAGCCTGGCCTTGCCAAAGGATTCTGGAGCATAACTGTAGGTAGACTATTATGTAATGAATACTGCTCAGTATAGAAGGCTAGTAGTTTATTGCTAAGTACCACTTTAAACCTCAAAATCTAGGTTCAGAAAGTGCCAGTAGGTTCTAGTAAGTCTTTTGTGGTTTACTGAACTTTGCCTGCTTTGTAGTTCTAAAAAGCATATGCTGGAGTATCAGATTTCCAGTGGTTCAGTAAAGCTTTTATACACAGTTGTTAGTGTCAGTTACTCAAAATTCTGGCATTTCAGTCTCTGACTCTACTTGTGTGGTGCAGTTGGTGTTTTTTGGTTTTGTTTAGTTTCCTTACTTCCCTTTTGAGGATTTTTGGCCAAGTAATACAGAATTCATTGGCTGTAATGGAAGGCTCAGGACACAAAGTCACATTAAAGTAGTAATGTCTTACCAAAGCCTTGGAATGCCATTTTCCCCCTCCTCTCTCCCCCTTAGTAAAAGGCAACCTTAATCCAGCCTTTCTCTCCTACTTAAGAGAAGAATATAGCTGTCTGTCATCTGAAGGCATATTTGTAAAATAGCCTGTCATGCTGAATGGTGTTGTGATACATTTGTGTAATGAGAGATTTCAGATCAAAACATAAATGTAAGGAGGTTGAAGAGGTGTTGCCTTGGCAACCCCTGAATCTTGTGGTCTTTGTGGTATAAATAAAAAACTAATCAAGGACCTGATTCAGCAGTATTTATTTATTCAAAATACCTATTGATTATGGTATGAGGTTTGGATGGGAAGGGAAAACAAGACCTCCAGTTGGTTATATTAATACAGTTTTTCCTCTCCACTGTGGAAGAACAAGAGAAAAACTACATAGGTTATAACCCCAGCATTAAATGCACTGAGCCAGGTTTGTGCATGAGAAAGGTCCCAAATATGTTACTGCCAGTGTATTTGTCTTGGGATTTGTATGCAAAATGTTATTTTATTTGCTGGCATCCCTGTGTACTACAAACTTTGAGTTTTTCTTACACTTGAACAAGAAAACAATTAAACAATACTTTAATGTGTGTTTGAAGAGTAATGACAGAGACAGGTTTCTGTGGACTTTCCTTACGTGAGTCATAGTAAGGACTACTACTACTACTACTACTAGAGTAGCCTACTGCCTCTACCATCTAGCTCAATTTGACATGAATTTCAGTGGAGAGCCACAACAAATGGCAGGAAAACAAATGGTAAGATTTGCATGGGAGTATATGGGATTTAGATTGGCTAAATCGTTGGCTTCCATGACCAGGTGACCCGCTTAGTGATGAAGGAAAGGCTGTGGGTGTTGTCAGTAGTGCAGTCCTTTAACCTCTTTGCTTTCTCTTAAAGCACCCTTCAAATCTGTGGTGGACTTGAAGAAACAAAAATCTACAGATGGAAGAGATTGCTTAGGCAATTTTTGTTTTAGGCCTTCCAGGGGAAGGTGGATTGTCATTTTGGCATATCAGATGGGACCTCTGAAGGGGTTGTTTGAAGAAATTTGATTTGTCAGGGAAATCTTCAGGGTCAACAGAAGGTTCAGATTCACCCTATAAAACTTAAGGCAGTTACCCAAGGAAGCTGCTTGAGGAATTGGCTGGTTCTCCTCCATCTTTAACCCAGAGAACAAGAAAGGGACCTCCCAGATCATGACTTAGGCAACCTGCAGTAAGAAGCACCCTTGGGAAAGACTTCATTATTCAGAAGGGGAACCTAAGAGCTGCCATGATCCTTGAGTGGCTGCATTATTTATGAATACAAGTTAAAAGAGCCTAGCACTAGATCCTCAGCATGCTGTGTGCTGTTTTAGACTTCTATTTCACAGGCTTCTGGAGAGAAGAGCTGCAAAATCTCCTCCTGATTGAATGGACCTAGCTGCATTCTCAGTATTGTGTTCAAGAGGGGCAGCAATGCAGCATTCCAGGAGAGGTGAGATCAGGAGACCCAGCGGAGGCAGGGCTGCACGTAAGGACCTTAGAGGAGAGAGGCACAACAAGCACTGAAGCTACAAAATAAATAACATGATAATAATCAGGACTTACATTGTAGTGTGACAATTCCTCAGCAGAAGGTGATGCTCAGAAGTTTAATAATAAAATAAGCATTGATTTTTAAAAGTAACAACATCTCTTATTTGGCAACTAATACTGCATAATATACAGCGGCAGATGAATAAAATTTTTGTAGTTTAGTTGCATATAAATGACTGTTACTGTTAAGAAGAAAGGTCTAAGCTTTGATAAATGAGAAGGAACAGTACAGTATAATATAATAGCAGAGAAAAATTATAGCAGTGTTTCAGTACCTCGTTAATGAGGGATTTGCACACTTTCTCTTTTAATATGTGTCTTTTTCTGCAGTTTTATGTAACTCATCAGTACAAAAGTGACTGTAGCTGTTAATTAAACAAGGTATTTAACATGACTTTGTTTTAAATAGATCCTCCATAGAATCGAGTTATAAGAATACAAAAATAACATGTTTTTTTAAAAAAATTGTCAATTCAAAGTAGAATATTTTGGTTTCTGTGTATCTGCTTATAACTGGAATTTATGTCTGTGTTCTCTTTTATATTTATTTTTGCATGATTACTGAAGTAGCAGTGTTAGTCTAAGGGCCCAAATTGACTGGTAAAGTCTTCATCAGGAGAAGTAGGAATCAATGCATGAATCAATGCACTTGACAGTGTCCATTCCACCTTAGCACTTGACCCTGGTGTTAGGGACACTTCAGTGTATATTTTACATTGGTGAAGTTGTACACCTGCCTAACTCTCAGCCACATATAACGGTGTGTGAGAGTGACCTGATCTCACACTTGCTCTTTCGTGGGATGTCTGGCATATCAGGCAGGTGTATGGGGCTAGAACAGAGCTATATTTGTATGACTGTATTGTAACCTACAGCAGATGTAATAAGGCAAAGGTGTGAACTGCTTCCAGCCCATGCTTTCCGTAGTGGTCCTAAGTGACGTTCTAGTAATTGATGACATGGCAGTTGTAGATACTTCTGTTCTAGATTTCCACTTTGCCCCTTATCCAGACTGACTTTTTCAGGGGTGTGTAGTACCAGCTGGGCTCCAGTTAAAGGCAGTCCCATTCATGCAGAAATCTTTACATATGTTAGGTCAGTGGTACCTGTCCCAATTGATGCAAATAAGCAACAATCAATGTTACTAAATAATACAACTGGCAGCAAAACAAATCTGTTTTAAGAACACTGTTGCACAGCTGTTAAAACTACACCTCAGTTCTTGGGAAGAAAAATAAAGAGAAGAAACCCCAATGATTTTGATGCTGAATGTGCAGGGCAACTTTTGTCAGAGACTTAATATTGAGCTGTGTGTGTTCAAGGCACACTGGGGACTGAGGTCTATTGATCCCTGGTGTTCAGCCTACAGAAACGATCCAAGCTGGAGGGAGGGAGTCTGCTGCAGCTCCATGTGTTGCATTCAACCTGAACAAGGATTTCATCTTCCCCAAGCCACCTGCAGAGCAAGATTGCTCAGATCTCCAGAGATGAAGTAGGTTTCACACTAGTCATTTCTTGCTTGAAATCCTTTTAAGTATAATGGAGAGTCCGATAATTTCTCCATGTGGTAATACACATAATGGCATGAAATGAAGCTGGGGGCGAAAGACAAACTGGAGAGAAGTACTGTTAAGAAATAAAATCACGAGATACCCACAGTTAAAAAGCAAAGGACCAAACCTTCCAGGGAGATGGCTGCAAGGTGTGTTTTCATCATGGTACGTAATGCTCTGTGGTGATACCTTAGCTGGTTCAGGTACAAGGAGCCATGTGGCCACAGGTTAAATATGGTACTTCGTTCAGGTTAAAAAGGAACAGTTCACATGACTGCTCTTTCAGGAGCAAAGCAAAGCAAATCACCTATGACAGTGGTGTATATTCTGTGCAGGTGTATTTCTTTCTTACAGGGGAAGCATGGGTTCCACTCATCCAATATCTTAAAATTTTTGCATTCTGCTTCCTTAGACCTGAGGATCATTCTTGCTTTCAGTTCAGACATAGAAAATACCCTGTTTTCAAATCTTTGCATTGTTAAAAGCTTCACACATAATAAATATTTCTGTTTATATACAGGAAGCTTCTAGAAAGTCTTACTTTATAACTGACAGGTCAACAGAGGTGGTGGGGATTCAATGGAACTGCATTCTCTCCTTTATTGCACAGATTCAATTGACTAAAGGGCACTTAAGCACTGCATAAGAGTTCCTTGCTATTCCTGTGTGAACAAAGACAGTACTATTTAATTTGTATGGCTTTCAAATAGATACAGCCTGTTACCCAGAGCAGTAGATGCTTTGCATCCATTGTTAAGCACCTCTTAAACTGTAGAAAAACCAAGAGGGTAAAAAAACCCTATTTCTTTTCCAGAAAGGTGAATGTTTGGGAGGACTAAGTGAAAGTGGTGCAATTCATAGAAATTACGCAAGCTGTTAGTGACATACGTCCAAAAATTGTTCTCTCTGTGTTTGGGCAGAATTGAAAAAGCTAACCTGAAAGCTGTGTCAACTATGACATTTTTTAAAACCAAATATTAAGCTGTTTTCTGAGTATAGGAAACCAAAGAGAATTTATAATGAATGTAAGAGTTTATCATCTCTCTTTTTATTTGTTTGTTTGCATTAAGAGCACTTCAATGTCACCCTGATTTGTACCTTTCATCATTTCCCAATAGCATAACAAAAATAAGTACTTCTTACTTGGAGTTATGTTGCCCCACAGAGCAGTATTGCATCTTTGTTCATTACTACTATAGAAATGAAAAAAGATCATATTTTGTAATGCAACAGTGTGAAACTCTTTAGAGCTGTCCATATGCAATGTTTCAATGTAAATCCAGGTGTGTTCCTATGCATACACATGTATATGAGTTTGTATTTACCTACAGGGATCATATAAAAGAAAATTATTTTTGGAAAGGGAGAGGATGGAATAACATATAGTATTCCTCAAGTAACTCCATTTTAAAAACACTTGTAAAGGGAGTCACAGGACAGTCGATGTTTGAAGGGAGCACAGGAGGTCCTCTCTGAGCTCCCTGCTTAAGCAGGGACATCTAGAGTTGGTTGTCCAGGACAGTGTCCAGGTGGCTTTCGAATCTCTCCAAGGGTGAGACACTCCATAAGCTCCCTGGGCAGGTGTTTGGTCACCCTCACAAAGAAAAATGCATTCAGATTCCCTACTACATAGCACTTGTTTGCCTAATCAGCATGTATTTTCCCCTGCTGAAATGGCACTAATTACACTTCCTTCACTTCATCTTGGAGTTAGAACATCTTGGCTAATATTTTAGATGGCTTTTTGTGCCTGCCTGTGAAGAGAACTGCTTTTAGCAAGAAAGCAGAGTTTGAAGGCGCTCAACAGAGTTTGTTCTGTCTGACCCTATAGAGTTCTCCTAAAGCAGCACTGTGCTCCTTCATGTCTGTGCACCCCTTCATCCTGCTCGCTTGGTGCCGTATGCACATTAATAACCAATGATAGAAGAAAAAAAGTTCAAGTTACAGGTTGAACTCCAAACTAGTGCTTTTCTGAAAGTATCATAGATCATGTTTAATAGCCTGTGGATCAAAATGAAACCCAGTATATATCACAGGGGAACTCAATAATTGAAGCATTCTGGGAATGTCTAAGTACTGGAGTGCTGAGGTCCCTAGAAGCTTCATTCTGTGCTAAGTTTTTACCTGAATAAAAGCCCTATCATCTATTTTTTTATAACAAATTGTAATCATATTTTAATGCACTGACTTAAATTATTTTATCTGGCATTCAGGGGAACAATAAACTTCCTTTCCTGCCCTTCCACCTCCTAATTTTCTCCAAAATGAGAAAAACAGTCCTTCGGAGACATTAGCATTTCGGAGTGTCTCCAGGACACTTGACTCATGGCTATCTCGTCTCTGTCCTGGTGTGTGCACAATGGTCCCTCAGGAGCACTGAACATGTTCTCTGGGCCTGTGAAGCTGATCTGTCTGTCTGCCAGCTCTGAATTTACTCCTTTCATATGAGAAGCCTCCAGGGTTCTCTGAAGGATCCTAACTGGTCTCCTGGTGATGGGGAAGCAATAATTTGCAACCCTGAAGCTGCACAGGTGGTATTGTGTGGGTATGGGGAGGATGTATAGTTTTGTCTCAGAAAAACAGCAAACAGAAGGGTTTTGTGGACTTGCTGCTCTGTGGTTCGCACAAGGGATAAATTCTTTTCCTATTTAAATGTGGTAGAAGGAAGGTTGACTTTTGCAGCATCCTGACAGAGAAAAAGACTTGGAATGAAACTGCAGGAAGCCTGGCAAAATTGAGACCCTTGAACCTTTCTTGACTGAGAGTTACGGGGCTCATGTGCTAGGGCTGCGTTGTGTGGCTGTGCCAGAACTGGGCTGGTGCAGGCTGTGCTGGCTGATCTGGAGCCCCTGGGATTGGGGCAGTGAGGCAGCCCTGCAGCCCAGGTCAGTCCCCTCTCATGGTGTTTAATGGTGCTCCTTGAGGACCATCATGTTTCCCCTGTGTTGTTTCACCTTGTGCCTGTAAGCTGCTCCTAGAGCTGCCTTCGTGCAGCTGCCCAAGCTGTGGCTCCCTGAGAGGATTTTGCTATGCAGTTCAGAGGATCTGTTTTACAGTGGGAGTTTGAACTTAATGGGGGTCGATGACTGAGGGGACTTTTAGGTGAGCATTTGCAGTGAACATTTTAGGGTGCACTAGGGACTGACAAGGGAACTGCCCACCAGAGCCACTGGCTTGATACATGATGGTTATATATGTTCCTTTATGATGGTTTTATATATTCATTAACCTCGCTAATAATTGGTATTTCAATGCTGAAGGGTATGTGTAGGATAACAGTAATGTCTTCCCCTCCCATTGCTCCTGTGCATAGGATGAATCTCACTGAGAGTGAAAGTAAAGAGCATGGCCAAGCAAAAATCATTCTTAGCAGTTAATTGTTAATGCATGATTTGTCCTGCTTTTGCACTAGTTAAACTGCAATGTGGAATGGAAGGCGCCATTTCTTGGCACCTTCTTAAGTGCTGCCTATCCCTCTGCAAGGGTGTGGTAACAGGACCTTCTCTGAATGCTTTAGATATCTTATATAGGTACTGGAATAGCAGAAATTGCAGGGGGATTAAATGACGATCTCATGAATGAATAGTGAGTAGTAGTGTGGTCTGTGGGTGGTGTTTTTTTAAATGAACCATTTCTACACCACTCAATAAATTTCCCCTGGTTACAACTCTTTCTGGTGGTATTGTGACTGTTCTGCCCTGCCAGCTGGTACCTGCTGTGGTTTCTGAATGAAACAAGTGTCTTCTAGCATTCTGTTGGGTTTGACATGTTTAATAAATAACAGCAATGAATTGACCATACTACAATAATAGCGATCATGAGATAAATAGCATAGTGATTTTTTTTGGTCATCTTGTAGGGAGTTGGACAGAAGGAAAATAAAATCTTTGAGTTTCACCCTTAATTAATTGACTGCTGCAGCATGAGTTACTATCTATTTGATGGAAAATAAGAAATGTTTTTTGCCTTATCAGCCAGAAAAGAGCAGCTGCTGAACAGAATAAGTCTTTATTTTGCCTCACAGGAAAGGTAAACTTTCACTGTACTCTGAAACATGGGTGACAATTTCAACTGGCTTAGCCTGTCTGGGGAAGAATTTCACTGTATTTGTTATATCAGGGGTAAGTGGGGAACTCCCATATCAGTGGAGTTGCAAAAGATGTGGGCAATTGAGCAAATGCAGCATCTCTAAAAAAGAGTTACAAACATACCTGGCTCACAAATATTTGATCAAAGAACTGTTTGGTGGTTGTTTTAGGGTACTGTCATTGTCTACTTGACCAGCTCTGTATTTTGGGGACTCTTTTCTGGGTAGCCCAGTGACTTTTGTATAAGCACATCTTCAAGAAAGGCATCTATTCATGACTGGAAAAATATCAAGGAATAGTAAAACTACCACTTTCTTTGGCACCTCCTTTCAACAGCTAATTAGCCTTCCTATACAAAATGGTGGTGAAAAAATGCTTATCCACACTAAAATAGCCTTCTCTAACATATTTTCCCCTTTTGCTCGTAAGTTATTAGCAAATCAACACATTCTTCTATTTATAAACTAAATAGATTCAGATCTTGAAGTCTTCATTAAACATTAGAGTTATTTCTGTGGCTGTCATCTTCCTTCCCATTTTTCATTATTGTAAAAAACCCCAACAAACATCTGAACTACGTATTGCTTGCCAGCACCTGTGTTTGCCAGCACCCGTGTTTCCACTACTGTATGTGGAGATAAAATTGTCTGCCTAATGCCTGTGCACTTGTTTATAAAATTGTGGATCATATTACATTTTTTCTTCTACTGTTTTTCTTTGGAAGGCTTTGTTAAAAAAAAAAAAATCTATCTCTCTATATATATATCTTGTGGTGATGAATGCTGAAACGAAAAGTTTTCTTATGTGTATAAACTACTAATTTGAGAACAAAATAAATTGTCAAGACATCTTGGGTGGTTTGGGTTTTTTTCACATTGGCCTGTGGAAAACAGACTGACATCCCAGATAAACCAGTGGTCCTGTGACCTGGGAATCTTTGTTTAAGAGCAGTCTTGACTGTTTTAAAGCATTCACACAAATGACCTAATTACAAAACTTTGTAGTCTACCTCTTGACAGAACTCTTAAAAGCTGCTTTTGGCTCGGGTGTAGAGTGAAAACAATTGCAGAAAAGTCAGTTGCTTGCCAGGAAGGATTTTTGGCTTCTGATGTGTGACCTGGAAACTCATATGAATTTTGTTTTATTGTAGACTGCTACAATCTTTTTGGAGTCACTGTTTTTAGTGTAGTCATCCATTTTGAGCTGTCTCTGTTTTTTTTCCCTGCATGCACAACATACCTTTTGACTGAGCTGGAGCAGCTCAGGTCTGTGCAATGGCTTGTCTTCCTCTTTTTTTTCCCTTTGTGAGTCTCTCACTTGCAAATGGTATCAGCTGTCATTTACTGACTTTCAGAAAACCAGCAGTGAGGATCAGCATCGAGGTTAATCCTGGTCTCTGTGGAGCCTCCCTAGCAGCAATGTTTGATTGACGCCCTGTTCTTCCTTCGTGGGGAGATATGCTAGCTATTCAAATCTTGCTTAGTCCTACTGCATTTCCATTGTGTGGTCCTGATTCTTCTGTGCTGTTCCTGTCTGAATTATTCCTGCTATTTTTCATTTAAATGGCTTGTGTAAGGCTTTCCTATTAATGCTCTAAGTGCAAATAAATCATCAAGAAAACTTGAAATATCAGCAAAATAATGAAGGTGGGCTGACCCAAAAAAATGGTGCTTGACAAAGATATAAATATAACTGAACACAAAAGACTACATTTTGAATTTGTTTCTATAAATTTTAGAATTTCTATGTATTCTTACCCTTTAACTCATTATAAATTAAATCCAGCATGAGTTTTTCTTTTTTAACTTTAGATTCATATTGACTTAAGCAACCTTATTTCACTAGGTCTATCTCCTTACCACTTCTAATACTAGTGCTTGTTTTCTGAAATTTCCACATTATCCTAAAAATTATCCACAGCTTCAGTGAGCTGTTTTTAATCTTAGGTATAACCATCCAGGCCTATAGACCTAAAAATTTCTCTTTGGCAGACCTTTAAACTCCCAATAGCTGCTGATGGCTTGCAAAGCTCATCAGGTTTGTGGCAGGAAATCCTCCCAGCAGAAAAAGCAATCTTAGTGAGCACTTCTGCCTTGCCTGCATTTTTAATGATTTAACCATGGGTAGGGCTTCAGTCATCCCTAATGAACATACTAAACTGTTTCTTCTTTCCTTAGTCCTGTCAGTCAAAGTTCTCTTTTCCTTCTGATAAATTTTCTTCATGTCACATTTGTATTGATTGCTATCTGATCTGCTTCCCTCTTTCAACTTGTTAAATATTGCTTTGCTATCTTCCCTTTGCCAATAAATCGGGATGGGCTTTTAGATAAAGCTGTCTTCTTTCTTGATTGAAAGATTGCAGCTTTTGGCCATCTAATCTATTCTTAAAGAGCTTTAAGCCTTCATCTATCTTTTCCACCTGAAGTTTTTTGGAAATTAAGTCTTTTAAAAACAGTCTTTGTGATTGTGACCATCATTTTCCTTAGGCTTCAGTGAGTATAGTCAGGTTGTGATGAGTTCACAGGGGGTCTGCTGATTTATAGACCACTGAGTAATTTCTTTGGGCCACAGTATGGTTTAAAATGAAGATGTATCATACTGGGTCTGCACCACCCCTCTGGTGAGTTGGGACAGGATGTGCAAAACTGATTTTTGTATGAATTAGAGTCTGTGGATGTGCTGGGTCAGTGTGTGGTAACAGGGTGTGGGGAATGCAGGTAAGACACAGCCACGTGTCTTGGCTGCTTGAACGATGCATCAGTTTAACTAATATAATATAGATTTCTACAGATGTCCCATCCCTGGAAAAATTCAGGGTCAGGCTGGATGGGGCTTTGTACAGCCTGATGTAGTGGAAGGAGTCCCTGCTTGTTGCAGGGTTGCTGGACTAGATGACCTTGAAAGGTCAACCCAAACTATTCTATGTAGCATTTGTGCTTGTGAATTGGGTTGTTTTTCACAATCAACAGTAGCTGTGAGGCAGTTGTGTTGACCTGGAGGACTCACTGCCAAAGCATCCACAGTGCTCTGCTGGAAGTGGTTAGGGATGGTGGTTAGGACCTGGCTGGAGGACCTGCCCTGGATGCCCCGCGCTGGATCCCAAGGATGGGAATTCTGCTGTGTCTGTAGCTGTGCCAAGGCTCAGGGCTCGGGTCCAGCCGGCTGAAGAGCTGCACGTGCACTTGGGGGTCACCTCTGGAGCACGGCTTTTCCAAGAGGATTTTAAGCCGCAGGTAGTAGTAGAGCCAGATGACCATCGGGGGGCACCAGAACGACAGTAATGTGTTGGAACTGCTAATTAGTGCTCAGGCTGTTAATGTATCTTTGGTGCAGTCACGGAAAAAACCCCTGTGTTTGGAGGGGGCAAGAAATTTCTTCCAGTTCTTAAATCAACATAATTTCCTCATTAATACTGCAAACTCTGTTTTGAAGGCACGAGCTGTTTAAGAATAAACTATAGCAAGTATGAGTTATCTCCCACTTTCCTAGCAACACTAGCTTCTCCTTTTTATTTTTTTTCCTTCAATCCTTTGTATAAAATTATGTATTGATTTGCATGGTTTAAACTAAAAAAGTTACCTTTAATAAGATATATTGAATAAGTATCTTTGAGAGATATGTGTCTAATAAAATATGAAACTTGTAAGAATTTTACAGTTCTTCCTAGGCATTTGAGTGTCCTATATGGAGTCTGAACACAGTCATATTTGAGGAGGTAGTATACATTTTCAACAGTAGTTGATTGCTGTTGTTTGTTTGCTTTTTCCCTGACAGTTCAGCTGGTGGTCTGAATTTCAGATGTGAAGGGATACCTCTAGACATTATTTCTGGCTTGTTGCTGTATGAGGTTATCAGCATGGGTAGATATTGTATAACAGTGACTACAGGCTACTGGTATGTCATGGTGTTGAAGCATCTTTGAGTGTTCCTTCACCTGGCCTCATAAGAAAACAGGAAGAAAAGAAGCATTTTTTCCCTTAAAAAGAAGGCTGTTCTGCTGTCTACAGGCAAAGTCCATAGATAATTGTCTCCTGAAACTCCTGCTAATCTTTGATGAAAATTCAAAGAATTAATATTTAATATTTAAGCTATGAAGCTGTTTTAGTGAAGACATACTTTCTGTTTTGTTTTGGTCTTTTAAAGTAAGTTCCTGAGGGTGAAGATATTGAGTTTCTGTGGATGGAGACACAGTATGTTTTCTGAAAAGCAAGTCTGTTATCCAGGAACTGGCCTTGGTTGACCAGTGCTGTTGAAAAGCGTAGTGCAATTTGTCCTGCAATGGTCAAAACCTAAAGCTGCCAGGAACTTCCACCCCAGTGGTACTCAGGCTCTTCCTCTGTCCAGTTATCCAACTGATTTACCAGCCTTGAAGTCCCCATTGCATGGATAAATGCTGGAGCACAATCAGAATGTGGGCTTTAGTTACAACAATACACACAATTAATTTTTGTAAGTGAAGAATTTTGCAAATAGTATTTCTGACTATCTTCAAAAAAAATCAGAAAGCAATGAAATGAATGTAGCATCTAGACACCTGGAAGAGACTTGATGAAAGTACTCCTTGCTTGAAACCATGTTGCTCTTTCTCACTAAGTAACTTGGACTGAAAAAGACACTTTCACCACGCTGGTCTTGCTTTCTTTATACCTTTAGACCATCATAGTCACAGACTACTAGAAAACAGTATTTTCATGAAACATCTAACTTTCATCAGGAAGCTAGGGGCATCTGGAAATTCCTGCTTTTTCAAGTTCTCTAAGCCTATTTAAGGTCTCCTAGAAATGATGACAAGAACTGTAATCCTACTGCTGCTTAACTTTAAATCAGTCACTCCTTAAAGCCATGCAGTTCTTTACTTCATGCACTAGATGGTGATGAAAAGCAGCTCAAGTTGTGTGCTCCCTTCTGCTACCCAAAGTCACAGCTGACAGTGGAAAATGAAAGCACAAGACTGACAGTTTTCCCTACCAAGCTTTTAAACTCTTCTTGCTGACCATCAATGATTAATCACTTTAGTACAATCATCTTAGAGATTAAGGTAGAGGTGCTGCTAAATTCATATATCCTGATGTAACTGTGATTTTTTAAAATCAGTTGTTTGATAAAAGCGTAGGAAGTGCTTCTGTCTGTTCGATCGTAAAGCATTCATCAAATATTCCATAACTTCAAGCTGGGGTTAGTGTTGTTTCCACAATACAGGAATTTAAATATGCCAGTTCTTGAAATAATTGCTATGGACTGAAACTTAAGTCTCTGAATGTACAGATTGATTACCTTTGGTTAATGAAAGGTGGTAATGAAAAAGGGGGGGGACATTACTCTGAAAACATGATTACAGTTTATTATTGGATTAAAAACAAACCAAGGAGAAACCATTTCTGTACTGCCCACCCTGAAATTACAAAACCTGCTCTAGCCCCACACTTTGAGATTACTACTGGTGTCAAAGGGAAAGATTGCAAAATGTGTTTTGGATCCTGTAACTGGAAAAAATGCATTCCACTGATGAGAATCAGTCAAAAATATTCTTTTACTAAAAAAGCCAAGGTATAATGTTCAGGAATGGAGGCTGATAGGTGGACCTAGAGAGATCCAGGACAAGGGGAAATCTAGTACAGTACTGTGCAGAGTGACTGTAGGTAGAAAATATCAATGGTGCAATGTTTAGACAGAAAGGAAATGTACAACACACAGGACTGTAAGATGATGTTGTACAACACACTGGACTGTACTATAGCTATTATAGGCCAAATAAATATAGTTCAAATAAACAGCTAAATGAAGGAGACTGTCACATGAACAGTAAATGTTAATAGCAGGGAACAGTTATGTTTTGTCCTCTGTGTAAATCTGTAAGGAAGAAGCAGCCTGTCTTGTGACTAGGGCTCAGAACCACTCATATATGTATATCCTTTCCCTGGCAAGGTCAAAAGCTGGTGGAAACGACCCTCATTCTGCTCCAGTGTGGGAGGAGGTGCCAGAGGTGATGGCTATGGAAAAAGATGCAGTGCTATGGAGTTACCTCCATGTATGGAAAGATGGATGCGATCTGATGGTGCATGGAGCAATGGCATGGCTTAAATTAAGCTTAAACTGAACATCTGGGTTGTCTTTTTTTTTTTTTTTTTTTTTTTTTTTTTCCCTGAGCAGAACACATGCACTCAATGCAGAGGCTTTATCCCAGAAGCTGGATAAAGAGATCCCCCTTGGATTTAACCTCAGCATAAATATTTGTAACTCTTTGTGACTTCTGTGAGGCAGGCAGTGAAGGCAAAGATCATCACTGGATAGCAGTGGATAAGTATCTGCTCACAGGCTATTGTAGCGTTAAAAGAGCAAAAGGAAATTCGATGCAGCTACAACGTGTTTTACACTGGTGATCTGTGTAGCAACAAGGAAATGCGTGGAAAAGCAAAATTCCAGACAACTGAGTTGATGATATGATTCATACACTGAGTTTTTAACTCAGCACTCATCCCAGTTATAATGAGAATCATCTGAGGGAAGTACAATAACTACAGTCTGAAGCTTGTAGGAGGCAATAGCCTATAGCCATGCTAGATGTGAGAGTCATTTGCTCTGCAGCCTGTTGGAGAGCTGTGCCATGTACAAGATGGAGCTTTTCCTTTGGCTTGTTTTTTGTGTTCCTGTTTTTGGAGGAGTCCGCTGCAATCTTGACTTTCATTCTAACTTGGTCCTACACAGCTGCATGTATTACATATGTAACATATGCGTGCAAGTAATCTGTGCTTACAGGAAAAATTGATCTTTGCATGTACACATGGCCAGCTTGGCAGCAGTGCACCAAAGGAATTGGTATGTGCTAAATTTATAAAAACTGGCTCCAAACATAGAAGGGAAATAGCGTCAAGAGAGCTGAGGCACACCCTTAAGATGGCGTTAGCACGTATTCTCACAACTGTTCTTGGTTAAAGATGGCTCTTGCTCAAACAGCCTCAGAAATGCAAGCATCACATTGCCTCATTCTGTGCATTTTAATTTTTTATCATAGAGAACTTAACATATGATAGAATAATGAGGTAAAAACGTATGTGGATTTAATCCTAGTCGGAAGTTCCATTTCAAGTTCATGCCAGATGAAGCTCTACCCCAAACAGAGTTTCCCAATGATCAGTGTGCATTTGTGGGACCAATGGGATGCTCCTGGGATAAAATGCAAATGATTTCTTATACATAGAAAATTATTCAAAGCACAGGTCCCAACCATTTCAGTGAAAATCACAGAATCATAGAATGGTTTGGCTTGGGTTATCAACCACAGAAAAGACTTCAGAGCACTGGAAATTCAGACCCAGCAACATTTGTCCTGTTCCAGCCCAATAGGTGTGAGACCGCGGTGGTTCCCTGCCCTCAAGTACACAAATTCCAAGAGGTGCACATGTGCATGTGCACACACCAACAATACATTATATACACACAGCTGGCTGCAGAGATCAGCACAGAGAGCAGTGTCTTTACTGGCACCCCCATGAACACATCTAAATTCATGTCATACAGACATGGACACTACAAATAACCATGTTCTCTTCAGCTGGTAAGGACTGAAGTCTTGAAACATACGCATATTCCTGTCTCTCTAGTAGCTGGGCTCAGAAATTGAGTCTATCCAGTTGCTGACACCTTGGTTGCAGGTATTCAGACCTCCTGTCCTGCTAGCTGGCTTGTCTATCTTGGAGTTTATTAATGTTCACACACCCACACAGAAGAAAGAAATAGGATTTAATAAGAATGATGGGTAGTGTGCAGTGATTAGGTGCAGAGTTCATCTAGGTAAGGATACTGACCATCTGTCTCTCTGTATCTGCCTTGCTTATCTTACTTTCCCTCTATTTTTATGCACAAAATCAATTAGGGTGGAAAAGACCTCTGAGATAGAGTCCAACCTTTCACGGACCACCACCTTGCCAACTCGATCATGCAACTAAGTATCACATCCAGTTATTCCTTGAACGCCTCCAGGGATGGTGACTCCACCGCCTCCCTGGGCAATCCATTCCAATGTTTAACAACCCTTTCTGTGAAGTAATTCCTCCTGAAGTCCAACCTGAACCTCCCCTGGTGCAGCTTGAGGCCATTTCCTCTTGTATTGTCAGTGGTTGCCTGGGAGAAGAGGCTGACCTCTACCAGGCTACCCCCACCTTTCAGGTAGTTGTGGAGAGTTAGCAGGTTCTCTCTGAGCCTCCTTTTCTCCAGACTAAACAACCCTAGCTCTTTCAGCTGCTCCTCATGGCATTTACCCTCCAGACTGTTCCCCAGCTCTGTTGCCCTTCTCTGGATTCTCTCCAGAACCCCAATGTCTTTCCTGTAGTGAGGGGTCCAGAACTGGGCACAGGACTTGATGTGTGGCCTCACCACTGCTGAGCACAGGGGGACAATCACTGCCCTGGTCCTGCTGGCCACACCATTGCTGATACAGGCCGGGATGCCATTGGCCTTCTTGGCCACTTGGGCACAGCTGGCACACGTTCAGCTGCTGTCAAACAGCACCGCCAGGTCCTTTACTTTTCAGCCACTTTGCCCCAAACCTGTAATGCTGCATGGGGTTTTCCTCAACTTCCCCCATCCTCCTGATCTCTCTCTGTTCACACCTTTAGTTCTTCACCTAGGCATCGCATATTATGCTTTCTACAGACACAGAATTTTCTTCCCTCTGCATCCCATAGGATCCCCTCACCTAGCATTCCTGTGACAGTTTTTCATTTATTTCTCTTTGTGTGTTGCATGCCAGGGGCAATTATCCTCTTCTGATAGTCAGAGGAGTAATTAATGTGATGTTCTCCATTTTAACTGATCAGGTTATTAGCGTTCCTTTGCAGGCTTTTGTTTCTTAGACTTCATAGTGTGTTATGTTATAGTCATGGAGGAGCACTTGGTTCCCCTTGAGTCTGCTTGTACTCTAGATATCCTCCCTCTCTCCTGTGTCCAGTGTGGCTTTTGGGGCAATCCAGCAGTTAGAAAAAGCAGAGGAACATGGGTTTTAGATAGCTTTGATTCAAGACAAACTGTCTGCATGGACTTTGTCTTACTTTGCTTTAGCCAGCTAAAACTTAGGCAGAGGTCTTCCACTGAAGCCCATGGAGGAGGAGAGGAGCTTTTCCAAATTGAGCCCATCTATCTTAAGGCCTGTCTTACTCTAGAATGAGATGAATCAGTCTCTAGAGGTGCCTCTTTTTCTCCCTTAATTAAAGGCAAAACCTAGATGGCTAGCATAGGCTAGATGTCTAACCTTTAGACTGCCAAAATGATGGGAATGGAACCTTACTTTCCCCATTTTATCCTCAGTGCTGTAGGCTGTGTCTCTAGGTAACACATAGTAAAGCTCAATGTACCTAACACTTCCTCTCAAGCTGTTGCTCCCCTGATGTGCAGGGCTCTTACAAAAATAACCAACTACAGTCTGTAAACAGTGTAGGTCCTGAAGGAAAAATACTGTCAAAGATCAATCTAAGTCAATATACAGAGCTGGACCTTGGGAAATGGTAGCCTATGTTAGTGATGTGTGTGGTATAAAGAAGATGGAGTGACCAGGCTTTGATTTTCTGTGGTCCCTCAGTAAGCCTTCACCAAGAGTGAAGCTCACACCAGTCAGCAGCCTTGGGTGTGTGCTGTGAGTTCATGGAGTGCTAACTAAGGAGCTGGCAGGAGCTGGAGGAGCTGGCATCTGCACTGACAGCGGGGCACTCTGCATTGCATCCTGCTGCTGCAGTTCAGCTGAGGTTCCTCCAGGAAGGAAAGCTCTTTGACCCAAATGGGATGAATCTGTCTGCATTCTGCGAGAGTATTTGCAAGGCCAATTTGCACTAAAAATATTCTGTCCTGCTCACTAATGTACCTGAGTGGCATCTATCTTTGGCACAGAGTTGTGATTAAGATCTCAGTCATTATTTCCTTTCTGTGTGACTCAGTTCCTTTCAGAGATTAAGGTGGAGATAATAGTATTTTTTCTTATCTAAGAAGTACATTGAAATGTGAGGACGGAAAGCACTGTAAAACTCCAAAATAGAAGGAATTTTTCACTTATACTCAGGAGTATGGCTCTTTTTCCTTTTTTTTCTTTTCCCCAACAGCAGCTACTTACTGATTTGTGACTCTCCTTCTTACTTGCGTAGTGTATGACAAGTAGATGGATGTGGCTTTAAGAGTATCAGGTTTTTAAGACAAATGAAAAAGTTTAGAAAATGGTGTAGTTCAAACAGAGCTTTAGATTCCTTAGCTGGGCTGGTCCTGGCAGAAGAATGTAAGAAAGGTCTACAGCAGCATGAAGAAAAACCTAATGAAATGCACGACAATATAGTCATGGTAGAGAAAAATAAATATTTATATCCCCATATATTTAATTTTATTGAATATTATATGATTTAATTATCAAAGCACAGTAATAACGACCCATGCAATACTAATGACTATTGGCAACAAGGCCCATGAGGACACACAGTCTGATTAGCTTTAATGGGATGGATTTAATAATATATTGGATTAACAACTGTGAGAACGAAGTATAAAGACTTATTGTTCTCTGAATAAATATTGACCTCTTGCTCTCAGGTCAATAAATCTTAAGCTTGTGTCCACTTAAATTAGTATCTACTTATTACGTTAGCACTCTTCTGTTTCCTATCGCCAACTTCAGTAGGAAGAGGGAGGAGCTGCACTTTCCTCCCACTGCATCAAACACTTCTTGCAGGAACTGAAAGTAAACATTGAATTTGTAGATAGAGGGAAAAAGGTCTGGGCCCTAAATTGTCCTTTCTTCACATAAAACTGCCCTTTCTTGCTGTTGCTTGATAAGAAATTTCAGAGATGTTCAGAAAAAATCAATTACTATTAATGCCACAGAAAATGTGTATAGCTTGCATCATCTGCTCAATTAAGCAGTCTTTATACTTGTGTGATGTTGTGAGTGGTGTCAGAAATTTTTGGGGGAAAGAGTGGGAGGAAATCCTGCTCTTTCATGTGTAGTGAGATACAAAGTTCTTCATAGGATTTCATTTTGTTCTTCAGATATTTAAGTACAGATTCCTTTCTAGCTGTAATAATTTCAAGAGGAATGAGATGGAATATATTTCTTTTTCATGCCTACAAGGGAGGGATTTTTTGTTACTCTCCAAAGGGGTCAGTATGGCCAGAAATATCTACAAGTCTAAAAAATTTTTTATAACTGAGAAGTGTTCCTCTAAAAGCAATAGAAAATCCTTGAGCTTGATATCCATTCAGCAGATATTTAGACCTTACTTTCAAATTTAATAGATAATTTAACAATAAATAATTTAATAGGTGATATTTATTAGGAAACATGGGTTAGTCTAACTCTACCACAGGTGAATTTAGATATAAAACTCCCTGTGACTTCAGTGGCAGAGTTCTGTAGGTGAATGTTGATTAATGTAGAGAATCTTTTCCAGACACACTGACCAATCAGAGATTTTATAATCTTTTGTAGGAGGATTATTTGTATTTCTTGAGTTCTACAGAGCTTTTTCAATAAAGGAAGTGAAATTTAGCAGACTTTAATGGATGAGTTTTATATAGCAGATCATAACTGCTTTCAAAGATCAAAAGATTGTTCTCATTCTCTCTCCTTGTCTGTAAGGATATCTATGCTGGTGCAGAACCCTGACAAAAACATGCAAACACTTTACCCTGCTTTTATTTTCCTCCAGATTGTGTGTGATTTATAGATAGTTGTGGTACTAAGGGAAATTGTGGCATTTACCATAGTCCACAGGGAATTCCTGGTCATACTGATGAAAGAATAAGGTCTTCAGAGAAGTTTGGTGTACAGAATTAGAAGATTTCATCTGCACCTCTGAATACTGAGCCATATCTATGACTCTTAGGGTTTAGGCCCAAGGTCAGCAGATTTTTATTTCGTGTATTCCTTTGAGGTTACAAATCCTTGCAAAATGGATTCTAAATTTTGTGCCCAGTCTGTTGCTCCCCCTTCAACTGACCTTAAATTATCTAGGGATTGACTGCAGTCTAGTTCTACTTACCTAAGACTATTATCAATCATCATTACCTGTATTTTGGCTCTTTAGTTTGCAAATACTCGTAGGTGCAAATCATAATTTTCCTTTCATTTTTCACCCTTTCAGACTGCTATAAAATTGCACATTTTGACACCCTAGAGATTCTGCTTTGTTCTTTCAGTTTCCTGGCTGTCCATGCATTAATCACAGAGGTTTGTAACATATGCTGGATTTCAGCTGGGGTTAAAAAAAAAGATAAAACAGCTCACTGGGAATGAGGAGAGGAGCAAGGCTGAGCTGGAGTGAACATTGTCTGGGGGAAAGATGTACGTGGGAAGTGTTGTGTTGACTTTGATAGGGTTCAGTGGCCTTTATTTCATAGCCATATCAAGCTTTACAAAAAAGAGTCTCAGGTAGGAAAATTATTTTGATAACTGACAATTATTTGTCTTGTATTTCACTGTGTGGAGGGGCAAATGGGCTCATTTACTTTGTTAAATTGCATGGTCAAATTAGACAACAGCCTTACTTTTGTGTTAGCATTTTGGGTCATGGTAGACACCATCCCCTCATGCTCCCCAAGATATTGTATGCAGTCTCTGAGAAAGTCACTATGATGACATTAAGGAAAAAAAATCAAGGCACAAAAGTTATCTAGTTTTGTTGAAATACCCATTTTTCTTTAGATCTGGTTAAAGAATATGCATTACTGCTCAGTAATTCTTACTGTAATGGGAATACAGAAGGTGCTGATATCTTATACCAGAAGCTGAATTGTGCAAATAGTAAATAAGATCTTAACAGCTGGGAATCATTCCAACTTTCTGAAGTGACATTCCTTTTTCTACACTAGAAGCATGTCAAGTATTTGAACTTGTGTCACCATGTAATGCAACCGTCTCCTGTTGTAAAGTGTTCCTCCCAGCCCCAGACACTCAGATTGCACTGTGGTTTCTTTATTCCCTCAGTGCTGTAGAGTGGAATCTCAGCCCCATGCGTAGAAATGAAAAAGGATAGGTTTTTTTGTTACTCTTGCTTTCAAGATGACATGCTACCCTTTCGTCCTGGATGGAGAAGGGGAGCTTTGGCAGGGTTGAAAGACTGGAAATCTTAGTCACTAAAATGAGAATTCAATAAAATGGTGCACAGAAGAACCTTGTGTATGCCGTGAAAGCTTTTAAAATAATTGCTTTTATAAAACCTAGAGTTGTAAGTTTCATAAAAGTAGTTGAGAGCAGTGCTCAACTCTCTTAAAGGTCAGAACTCTGGAATCATAGTGTTGTGTGCAAGCCTCTGGCGTTTCCTTGATCCCTGCACTTTCTACATGGCTTGTTAATAAGACCTTGGTAAAGCAACACAGAAATAATAGAAAAATAATAAGAATTCCATGTGAATTGTCTTGAGAAGCCACATATGCTCAGGCAGAATCAGACATGGGACAGTACACCTGGAAAGCTGTGTTGTTCACCAATGTACTTTTTAGCTGTAAGTAAAAACACACACAAACTTGTTCCAAGTGCTGATTCTGTTCTGGGGGCTGTCTGTCCTGGCTCCTCCTTTTCAGAGGCCAATACCATTAGCGTGAAAGCCTTTGTCTGAAGGCTATTTTCTCTTGCATAAGTGACCAGCCTAAAGAAGTCATTTAAGACAATCAAAATCTGAAGCTAGCTCACCATCTCCTATTATTCAGGTAATTTTCAGTGATTTGTGGGGTTGGTTAATGTGTCTTCTGGCAAAAAAGCAGTGGATGGGAAGATGATGTGCAATATATAGTAGTGTGGACCTACTGTGCAGCCCTGAGTGTGACTTGAAGATGCACAGAGAATGTTGGTTCTGGGACAAAAATACAGCAGCATCTTTTCTTGTTTGATATGTTAGTTGCTCTGAAGAATGTGGAAGTGGTTACTGCTATTTTGACAAATGCACTTATTTCTGCTTTTGTTGCCTGGTGTGGCACAAGGGGAACACTGGCGCAATAGTGTAAGGCAATAATTTATTAGTGGTTTAGGGATGTGGGCCCAGAACAAATTCTAGACAAAAGAAAAACATGTTTGGGTTTTACAGAGAGCCTTGGCTACAGGAACAAAGCTGTGATTGGGTGTGCAAATATTTGGTATTTCGATTGTCCGAGTTGGTGTGACAGCTGACAAATGGTCTGAGTTTGTTTTTAATTATCACCAAGAGGGGAAAATCCTGTTTTAAAGCCAGCAACTGATGATGCAGCAAGAGGCAAGGAAAGATATTTAGCAGTGGGGAATATACTTTCTTTGTGTTAAAATACGATGAAAGCACTATTACTTCCAAATATTTATAGTATTTAGCTAGTTTTGTGATTACAGCCAACCAAGGAAAGTGTTTTGTTCATTTGTGTTGCATCCAGTGAAGGATATTAAAATGTCAGCTACTGTTCTTACTTGATACTGACTGCAATAATTGATATCAAGCTTATCTTCTGCAGCCACACTGGGAAATGCAGCAGACATGTGGTGGCAGGTGTTTGTGAGACCTACTTAACAGAGAACTTATTAAATACATGTATCATACCTTGTGGATGCTCTGTACACTTGTATCAGGGCTGATTGCAATAGATAGAATCATACAATCATGAAATCATTTAGGTTGGAAAAGACCTTTTAGGTCATTGAGTCCAACCATTAGCCCAGCACTGCCAAGTCCATCACTAAACTATGTCCTTAAGTACCACATCTACATGGCTTTTAGATACACTCAGGGATAGTGATTGAGCCACTTCCCTGGGCAGACTCCTCCAGTGCTTGACAACTCTTTCAGTGAAGAAATTTTCCCAAATATCCCATCTAAACCTCCTCTGGTGCAACTTGAGGCCATTTTCTCTTGTCCTATTGCTTGTTATTTGGGAGAAGAGACCAACTCTCACCAATGGATGATGTATGAACACATAGACTTCACTGTTCTGAAGGGTTGTATAGGAAAAAAGAAACATATTACCCAAAAGAGATGTAGTAATTTGTCCAAACATCCTCTGGCAGGGTTTGGGACCAGTCCTATTTGTCAAGTTTGTATCCAGTACTTTGAACCACTGTTCTGTCATTTAAGCAAGATAAGAAACCGTATTGTGAAGAACCCCTGAAATTAATAGTCCATTATGCAAAAATTTAGGATTGTGTCCAAATACTTCATTAATTGGGGTTTTATTGACTTTTTTTTTTTTGTGGTAATTGCTGTACAATAGTTGTTTTCTTATGAATATGCATGAAGTCGAACTGGTCACTTCTAGTAGGAAGAATAACTTGCAGACTTTGAACAGCCAATAGTGGTCTTTCAAGTAAAAATCATGACCTTCCAAATGAAAGTTTGCCCCTCCTGGGGGAGACAAAATAGATTTTTGTGGTCAGATGAGAGGGACTGTTCTGTATAAACTTGTCTTCCATTGCAAGGAACAATCGAGACAAGAACACAAAATGTGTTTCTCATATCTGTGAAATCGTGAGAATGTGATCTTTCCATTTTGTCAAAAGGGCAGCTTTTTTGTCTTTTAGCTACGAATCTTCAGCCAGCTTCTCATGTGGTATTCTGTACCTTGGAAAATTTAATCAAGGCTGTATTTGAGGAAGAGAAATAGTTTGAGCTGCTAATATGCTCCTGTTCTTCCAGTGCTGTCTAGCCTGCTTTTATGGATCCCTAGAAAGGTTATTGATTTACTGCGAATGTGGCTTTCTATAGTAAGAGCTGAAGGCTGTTTGCAAACTACCACCTGAAGCAGAGGCTTGAGCAGGAAATTTAGATAATTACATTCTGCTTCCATTGAAGTCCATGGCAATTTGGAAATTAGTATCAGGAGAAGCAGAGTGGGGTTCTGTGACTTGGAGCTGCTGCTGCCAGCAGCTGGAATAACTCTTCAGCTTTATGTTGCAGAGATGCTCAGCCACCTGGGAGCCGTTCCGAAGATTTGGAAAAACGTTTCTGCTAGCAGTTGCCAGTATTAACACTAGTTTTTGTAGGCATTCTGTCTTTGTAGTTCTTGCAGGGTTAGCACATTTAGACTCATCCATACTACTCAAAGCTGTTCACATGAGATGTCCAGACAGGTTTTGCCAGCAGAATGGGCAGTCCCCTGAGTTTTCTCATACTTTCTTTTCTGAGGGACAAAAGTTCTACAGATGTTTTATTTAAGCAGCATCAGCACTTTTGATCCCACATACTTATGGTTGTACAAATAGTGATTTTTTTTTTTTTTTTTGCTTGGCCATTGAATTGAGAAATTGGAAGCAATTCTTGGTTTTAGTTGACCAGAAAGTTTTTTTCAGGCAAGCTAAATGAAGCATTTGCATAGTTTCAATTTCCTCAGTCCTTTTCTACTGGCTTTAATAAAAATGGCTCATTTTCCAATTGAATTTAAGTTTTAATTGAAAACAATGTTTTGAAACAAATACTCAAAATATGTTTGTTTCCAAACTTTAGAAGAAGTTTAGTCTTTTCTGGTTTCTTTATTTTTATGGCTGATGATACCTTAGGCTATTTGTCAAATTCGCATTTTTTTCCCCCCTGAAGCAATATATTTTCATAAACTGATTGCTTAGCAGAATATTTTTACCCAACGTTGTTAGCAATTTTGCAACTCGCTCCTTTTGCCTTAGTGTTTAAATAAAACATAACAGAATGTTGCTTTTAAAGCTTATAGCCTCTAGCCTACAGTTTGGAAAAAATGTTGTGATATGTAACATCAGGTATGACTAGAGAAATCCAGCTGGAGTCTGTGAGAACGAGGGCAGTACAGGTGGCATCCAGGTAACAGAAGTACAGTGTCAGGGGCAGGGAATATCATTTGTGATGGGACAGTTTGAAAATACTGAATTAGGTCTAAAATGAGATCACTTACAGATTAAAAGCGGGTATTAGAGAAAGAAATTATTAATCAAGGTTGACACGGTCTTCCATTATCAGCAAGCTATTGTGCAGTTGTCCAGCCTGAGCTTTCTTGCACTTTCAGCATATCTGTTATTTGCAATTGTCAGAGACAACATTAGCGCAGAAAAGTAAGGGGCTAATTAAAACCAGTAGGTGCTGATTTATTTATTTCAGCAAAAAAGAGCAAGATAGCATATTTGTTGGGAAATTCTACTTTTCTTTAGAGCAACTTATTTGGCTATCCATACCCAGCAGCACCAGTGCAGCTGGGGCTGGGGGCTCAGTGCATTTACCACATATAAACAAAGGAGCCAGATTACTCTGTTCTATTCCTTCACATCACAAGGTATCTGCTATTTTGGAGTAAGTGCACAACTTGAACTCCAAACTGGTGATAGTGGGGTATGTATTTTAGAAGTCAATGAGATTATGTGATTTGAAAAAGTCAAGCACCTGGTTATCTTATTGCGACTTTTCTTATTTGTTTTGTTATTAGAATAAAATTTACAAACCAGTTCTTCCCACAAGTGTCCATACTGTTCACCAATAGGCAGCTAACAGTGGATAAATTCCAAAGTACAGTACTGTGCCATGACTAATGGAGTGAGAACATTACCTGTTTTACAGAGCTGCTTTGGAGGTTTCCCTTTGCACAAGAAAACCATGTGCTAGAAGGCTGCTCTTGGCCTAAGAACAAGGCTTGCATAGCTTGACTAAAGTGAGAATGGATTTGGAGGCTTTGCTATTTGAAAGAAGAAGAAATTGTCTCAAATAGGGGTTTCATCAAGTCCTCTGAAAAGTTTTTTATTGTCCAAACTTAGGAACTAGCTCTTGGAGACACTAGGTGTTGGATTCTCCTGCTGAGAATATGCTCAATCCTTTTTTGAATCATTCTGTAATGCTGGTTGCTGAAGTGTGTTATGCTGTTACAACCTGAGCCTGATGGAAATTCTCAAAGTGTTGGAGAAATTTGGATTAAGTGTCATTGGTGAGTCAATTAGTAGGACACAGTGGTTTAAAGGTATTGGTATGACTGTGCAGAATTACTTTTCTCAAGGATACCTGAGATATGGAAAAGGAGATATGTTGCTCTTCTGATCCCCCTGGTGCACTAGACACTTCAGCTGTAGTGTCTGAGCTGGTCCCAGATACTCATCACACTGCTCTGTGTGTGTATGTGCTGGAAAGGAGCACTGGCATCTTCCATGTAAATATATATGAGGATCAGCTGTGGTCTGGACTCTTGACAGAAACAGCTTAAAGTTTAGGGCTAAAACTTTCTGTTTGTAGTGTGGCTAAGTGCTGGCTGAGAGTGGGAAAAGAGGTTACCCTGTTACTCAGGTAGGTAGAGAAGGAGCTAAACTACTCTGCAATTTTTGGTCTCTTTTAAAAGGCTCTGCTATTAATAGAAAGGGAAGTATGAGCTGTTACAGCTGCTGTGTAGCTCTGCACAGGCAGACTGTGATGAACCCATCAATCCTTAGGAAGAGTTGCCTGGGCTGTGGCTGCACAGTGCAGTGTGGGAAGCTCTGCTGTAGAACGGCCTTGCACACACGGCACCCCCTGCCTGCATTCCTAGGTGGAAGAAGGACCTGTCTGATAGCTTCTATGCTGCTGTAGTGAGCATTTGAAACAATAATCGCCAGGCTGGATTAGCAGGGGAGGCTAGCAGTGGGAAGGAAGAGGTGAAGGGAGCGAAGGAGAAAAGAGACCTTCAAGTTTAGGATATATTACACTTAAAATTTTGAGACTGCTCCACGGATAGGCCACACAAAGAATTAGATTTACAATTTGAACTAAGTTCTGGAGGAAAATAATTGGACTGGTGAAGCAATCTCACTCTCACTAAATTGCTTTCTGAGGAGCCTATCCTGAATGGGGCTGTGCAGCTCTTTCTGATATTTCAGCATCCTCAGGTCTCATTGACTTTGGGGGGAATTAAACACATTGAACTCCTTGCTAGGAAATTAGTTTCTTATAGGTCTAATTTTTCTGCTGCAAAGTGGTAGCTGCCTTTCCCTTCTGTTAGCAGTCATACCCTGTGCCACTCAAGTCCAAGCCTCAGCATGCAGGTATCGTTTAATGGTTCTTTTGTGAGACATGTAGTTAAGCATTTGAACACAGATTCTGTTCCTTACTGTTTTCTGTGGATAGGATCCCTGACAGTTTTGTTACACTGACTGCACCAGTTTAGCAAAAAGAACATGCAAAATATTTGATGGAAAGTCTTTCCAAAATGAATCCTGTCAAAAGCCTAGAAACCAGTTTTGTGTTTTGTTTTGTTTCTTTATGTGGGAAGTGTTGATGAACAGAAGGGATGAACACACTTCAAATTAAGAGGACAGCTTCATTATCATGGAGGATGAATGAGATAATAAATGAGATCATTAAAGTGAAGTTTTTCTACCTTTCCTTTCCACCAGCAAAGAGCTACTGAAATACAGTATATTTACAGTCCTCAGATTACTGAAGCTGTAAATGCTTTTGCTTTCATGGCCTCCATTTGTGCTACTGCACATTTTGGGATGATGGATGATGGAGCACCAGGTGTTGGGATGAAGAGAATCGATAATGTGATACAAAAGATGAAATAACTCTGATGGAACATCAATAAAGGCTAAAAGTTGCCATAGGGATTTGAATCTTAAAGAAGACCCTGAAAAAGTGTATTAAGAAGAATTTGCTTCTCCCCTTGCACTTGTAGTGTCTTTATTTCATGAGCAGAAGTCACCTGGGGGCTCTGTCAAGTACAGAAGTAGAGGAAATTTTTATTTTCTGTATGTACATGGTGCCCAGCACAACAGTTCTGGGACACGATGTCATAATGTCAAGGTAATTTCAGGACACAGCTGGCGTGGGTGCAGTTTGGAATGTTTGGTCCGAAGCAGAGAGGATTTGATTTGATAAGAAATATATTAAATTAAATTTGTTATTAATTTGAATGCTATTCCCACAAGCAAACTAGATTAATGCATTTAGAAGTAGCTACTTGTAGTTTATGTCCATGCTGTTGGAATGTTGTTTTGAGGAAATGGCAGCTGCTCCTCTGCTGCTGCAACCTGTTCTTGGGGCACTAAAGAAACACAGTAAAGCTAGGCTGTTAGTGTTGAGAACCTTATCTGTTTCTATCCAAGCTAAAAAGACTACTGAAATATGCCATGTAAAAATAAAGCTATTAAGGTAAGGTTGGTGTCATAATTTTTCTTTTGCAAATCAGGCAGTAGTATGTGGCACAAAGCTTTAGAGCTGAAATAAATTAATGCAGAAATCAAGGTTAGGTCACATACCTATTTTCTTAGTTCAAAGTCAAACCATCACAAAGGGAAGAGAAGGAACATGCTGTTCTGAAATACCTTGGTGTTATTACTAATATATTAAAATGTGAGACCTTTTAAAAAATACTCCTGTCAAAATACTTAATTCTGCCTTCCAAGGAATAGTCCAGCAATGCATTTAAGCTTATGACCTATTTCATGCATGACAACGCAGAACTATTCACATGCTTTAAGCTGTGCACAGGATTAATTGGCCAAAGTTAACAGCCCTGCTGGGACGAGATCAAATGCTCTGCTCTAAGGACCTGACTCTGCCGATCTCACTCATGGGTTTTTTCTGCAGTAAGACAGCTATGAGATTTCATCCCATGCAACACAAGACTGGTGTAGCCAAAGGCTACTCATGCCTTAAATCTAAGAGATTAAATCTTAAACTCCAGGATCAGGCCTTGTCCTTTAACATTGCATCACACTGACTTTTTTGGCAACTTGAGTTTCACAGGGGTTCAAAGCAGAATGTCCTCTAGGGGCAGATGCTTTGCAGATGTGGTGGAGAAGGGTCATCAAGGGCAAGAAGTCATGCTTAGCCTAGTTATCACAAGGAGACAAACCCGGCTTTTAACCAGCTGCAGCTGATGTTCTTCCTGAGTTCAAACCTTTGATCTAAATCAGGAAGACTAGGGACCTTAACCCAGCTTTTCCCATGTCACAGATGAATGCCTCAATCATCAGGGTTTACATCTTGCTCCAATTCTTTTTAGGAACTACAGAACCCAAGGGTCTCAGTGCTTTAAACCTGCAGGTATGAGCTTGGCTTTCCTTGGGGCAAGCAGTGGGGAAGACAGGCAAGGGGTGCAAAACTCAGACAGTTCAGAAAAACTTTTTAAGTCACAAAATACACTTCCTGCCCAAAGATGCTGTATTCTGAGTGTGACATTAACCTTTTTTTTGTGTCTACTTTCAGGTTGCTCCTATAATTAAGGAGAGGATGATGAAGAAAGGCAGCATGATGCTTGGGTACCAGCCTCACCGGGGCAAAGTCAACTTCTTCCGCCAGGTGGTTATCAGCCCGCAAGTCAGCCGAGAGGACATGGACTTCCTGCTGGATGAAATTGAACTTCTTGCTAAGGACTTGTAGCTGTAGTTCCACAGCATCAGGTGCTGCTCACAGTGATATTTATGGAGAGAGAGTGGCAGCAGCATTCTGGTGCTATTTTGTGAAAGGTAGTAAAAAGCTCGATGTATAATTTGGAAACTGTCATTTTACAGGTTGGTGTTGAGAACTTTGCAGGTAGAACACCCCTTCACAGGAAAGTATTTGCTGATGGGGGCTGGGGGGCAGGCTGCTGCTTCCAGCACCATTGCTGCCATTCTGGAAGTGTTTCCTCAAGAAGGGAGCGCTTTTGAAAATGGTGTCTATGTCCCAGGAAGGGTAGCTATTTACTGTGTGCCTGTGCACCATGTAGCTCAAACTGGTCACTTACGCATGCAGGCAAAATTCCTCTGAAGTTGCTATTAGGAGTGGATTTGTCAGTGAGCCTTAATATGCTAGTTAATTCTCTTATCTGCTCTGTCAATATTTTAGTTTGGTTGGTAATTAACATGATAAGACTGGAAATTGTGAACTTAAGTGAAATGAGTTTCTCAAAGCCCCTAACTAGGTGGATTGCCCAGGTTTTCTGCTGTGAGCACAGGCAGACAGTAGCATGAGGCTCAGTGCAGTCACCACACCGGGAGGTTTGCAGGAAGCTCCTGCACAAAGCCCTGAGTAACCAATATCAACCCTGCTGGGAGTAGGTTGAACCAGATGACCTTTTAAGGTCTCTTCCAACCCACAGGATATTGTGGTTCTATGAAACACAGTGATTGGGTCCAGTCAGTGTTTGCCAGTGGTGCCCACCCACCACCCCTCTAGGAGAGTGGAAAATATTGGAATAACGTTTAGAACTACTTACCTCTTTGTTAACAGGAGTTACCTATAATTTCTAAAATGCTGTTCACCTTCATCTATTTCTAAAGTGTAAAGATTTATTTAGAAGTTTTAGATGCACTTTAAAATTTTAACAGAGGAAAAAAATATATATTTACCTAGAAGAGACATATTTTTTATGCATGGTCACTTTATATTAATAATCTAGCAAATTGCTTATTTGTCATTGTTTGTTTGTATTTTCCTACAGATTTGAGATGACTCATTATGTTACCAGTGTATAATTTGTAATTCCACTCTGAAATTACAATAGTGGTGATCAGAAAAGGTCTTCCTGTGATTTTAGGATATGAACAATTTGAACATTTTTGGTCAATCTTAAGTTACAAAATTAAGTTCTGCACTTTGTGTTAAGAATTAGACTATACTTTTCATCTGTTTTTTATTCTATAAAAATGATCCATTTTGTAAAGATAGAAAATTATTTCTTGTGATGAAGTTGTTGCAGCAAACTAATGGAAATAGCCATGTATTTCACCTTGTAATCAACATCTACTCAGCTTTAATGTTTTGCTGTTTGTTCTTTATTCTGTTGAGGTAGCACTGACCAGTATGAACCTTTCTGCTATAGTGTTTTCTGTCCTCCTGAAAGCTATTTTTAAACACAGTGCTTCCTTGTTTTAATTTCCTACACTGTACTAGGATCCAACATTGAGAGAAATTCCTACTTCCAATCTCCAGGATGATAGTGTGGAAAGCTTAACAAGGTAATGATAACCAAGGAGGTCACACTGTCAGAGCAGTAGCTGAGAGCAAGGGTCACCTGCAGCCCTTGACAGGTGCCTTTACCAGTGTCCTGGAAGTGGATATAGTTGTGCTATCATAGTGATCCACTGGACTTCAAGCAAAACCCATGTTGATAGTAATATGAAAATGAGTATCACAATGTGGCCCCTGGATTTTGCCCTTTAATACCTACAAATCACTCCATCATTTATTGCCTAGTGCTTCTGGCTATACCAGCTATCCTGATCTTGGAAAGCCTTTAAGTAAGTTCAGGGCCCATAAGGTTTATTTTGCCTCCCCGTCACTCTGGGTGGGGTGCAGAGTGCACAAGGAATGCTGCATGGCGGGGATGACTTTGCTGTTGCTTCTTGAGTTAGACAGGACTGTTAGCTCTTCTTCTCTTTTTTTGACCTTGAAGGGAAAGACAGAATACAGTGTCAGGATGTTTTGTTTATGGTCCAGGTTATTGGTGAGTACTTGATCTTTGATTCATGGAAAAGCTAAGCTTTCAACAGCTAAGAATTTGGTCCATGGTGTTTTATGACACCACCACTATCAAAAAAGTGTTACTGTCTTGTTTCTCTTCATGTTCTTAGTGCATTTCTCTGCTTCCACACACTGTGACCCTTGTGGCACATGTCAGACAGGAGTAACACAGTTCCTTTCTGTAGCAGTAGTGGCTATAGTATTTTAAACTGAGAGCAAACTGGAACTTTTTTCATATTTGCAGAAAATAACTCTCTGATCAACATGTGCACTGATTTCTTCAAAGCTACAGGTTAACCTTCCAGTGTGATGTGAATATCTTATTCAATCTCCATATATTTTCCATTGTTTCCGACCCCTTACCACGTCCCAGGTGCACAATACGATGGCTTCATTTTAGGACTAATGTAATTTTCTCATAGTTGCTTATGTATGAGTAGTATGTACAAAATGTCTATTTTGTAGCTGGTGATTTTAATAAAAAGTGAAATAAATGACATCCTTATAAATACAGGCTATGCTTGTCATTTGTCAATCTAAAACTGCATATACAAATATAGAAGGTACCTCTAAGCACTCCAGATAGATAGCACTTCAGCTTTAACATGTGAAACCTAGTTTAACCCTGCTTCAGGATGTGGTTTATCTGTGTGCTGTGCCCATATCACCTTTAATAAGCATTTTGGGTGAAAACATGTCACAATTTATCTTACTTGTGCTTTCAAATGCAAAAGCTAAATTGTCTGAGCAGAAAGGCATTTAATTTTTATTGTTTTTCTGCTATTCTAGCTAGCTGGGATTGGCCTGTGAGCTCCCTCTCCTAGTTACTGGCAATCTCCATCTCTCAGGATGCTAAATCAAGTTCTGGAAATAGTGAGGTGCATAAATCAGTGTAGAAGCTGATCCATTTGTTGCCTGTAATTTCTTGTGTCTACGTCTAATGAAATTTTCTATAGAAAAGGAAAGAAATATTTAGACAGAAGGGATACGGAGGCAGATTTTGCTCTGAGTGGCTGTGTCTTGTGAAAACTTTGGGCATTTTGAGATGGGTCCATGTGCAAAATCACTCACATAAATCATTGTGCCCAGAGCCAGCCGTCCCTGTCTTAGGACTTCTATCACGATTTTCTGTGATAAATGAACACTAATCATCAGAGTCTGGTTACATATGATTGCAGTGCTTCTAATTCCCACTGATTTAATGGGAAACCCTTGCTGGATTGGACCCTGAGTCTTATCACTGGGATCTCTTATTTCAACACCACTCTAGCACTCTATACATCTCAGTTTATCTGCTTGAGGTGCATGTCTAGCGATGCAGATTTAACTTTATTTTTATGAGGCTGAATTGAAGGGTATTTTCATTTGTATCCTTCAATGATGCATTAAGATGCTTTTCAAATATCATTTGACCTGTCCTTAAAGGACAAGAAATGTCCTTTAAGAGAAGCCTAGTAGAACTGGTAGAGTCGCATTTCTGTAATACTAGGTAAGAATATGTAAAAACCTGTTATGTGCTTCAGGCTTCCTCAGGCACACAGACCACAGCACTAATTCATGCTCAAATAATTTTTCTTTTTAAATCTCCAGGTATCATGATAGGGCTTACAAAACTGATATGAAATGTTGAAGGCAGAGGAGAATTATTCAGAATTACTATGTGTTGAGTTTGCTCTCTTCTATTAGGTCATACATGAGCTCTGTGACAAGCCAAAAATAAGCTAAAAGTGACATTTAAGTCCCATATTTTCAACAGTGCCAAATGTGCCCAGCCTCTCTTCCCTGTTGGCTACTTCCATGTTTTTTCAGTGGCTGAGTGACGTATGGAAAATCAGATGTTGCAGGTAAGGCCCACTCATGCCTGTTCTCCTTTCTGTGGTGTAACTGGTAAATGCTGGTAATTATTTGAGCTTATGAGCACTGTGTCTACTGCAGTAACTGCTAAATATTGCTACTGTTAAATCCCAAAATAATGCAATTGCACATGTTAATTTTGTCTTAATTGCTCACGCTAATTGCAGGTTAGATGCAATCAAAGCTGCACTGCCTGGCAAATACACTGTGTACGCCACAAGAAACTCTGGTGGAGGGGTTTTCTTTCTTTAAATTGAATCTAGTCTCCCACAATTACATGTTTTTGCTCCAGATGTACAGTTAGATGTTATTACTCTAATTCTGTAACTGCACAATGATCAACCAAAAAATTGCTTTGAGAAGAGAAACAAAACAAGGAAATTTGCTCTGCAAGAGGAACAAAAAAGAGAATGTCAAAGGTTTCAAGGCAAACCCACAGAAGAAAACAATTGTGTTACTATCATTATGGTGAACAATTAACCTCTGCTAAGTCTGTTGTACATGAATTGCTCTGTGGCTGTGCTGCACGAGTGGAACAGGGAAGCTGTTCCAGTCACGGAGTCATCAAAGAACTTGCACATGCCCTGGCACTGCAGCAATCTGCCCCAGCATGCCATGGCCCATCCACTATCCTAGAGAAGCCCTTCCAGAGGGCTGGACGCTTTGTAGTACATTAAAAATTTTTGTATGTATCAGGGTAAAGTTTGTTTTAAAGTGGTGTCAGTAAGAAAAGTGACACTGAAGGGGTAATTTTTAAAAAGCCCAACAGAGAGGACCACTTTCAGCCTTGGTAGGTAATGTACAACTAAAGAACAATTGATCACATTTTTAAAATTCATTAAAGAAAACTAGTAAAATCTTTATTTTATCAAGGGTGAAGGCTAATAATAGAAATTGAAAGATACAGACTCTTAATATGCCATCAAACGCAATTGTTCTGTTTTGATGACATAATTTCTTTCTTGCCACTTGTACAAAGCTATTTAAAAATGGAAAGTATGCTGAAAGCACTTGCCATGAAATAGCACAGGCCCACGGGACGTAACATTTTTCTTTAGGACTGTGCACAACACAGCTCTTCCAAGAAGCTCTCACCCAGCTTGTCATTCTGGGAAGTGACTCCTTAAATCTGTCAGGCACTGACACTGGCAGCTTTATCTATCCTTTCTTTTCATGCCAGGTGATATGGATTTTTATTCTTTCTCTTTCTGTACCCTCTCTCATGCCTGTAAAATTTTTTTCAGGGGGATATTTTCAGTATTTGGAGCTATAGGAAAAATGTCAGAGTAGCATAAGGGGTAAGATTGAAAGTTGAAGCAAACGTAATGCTCAGGTTATCTTGATGTGATGTTTGCCTTCCTTTTTCAAGTAATGGATTTGTCCAGGTGCTCAGATGATGAGCAGTCACTGCTTCTGCCGGAACTACTGTAACATCAAAATCAAGACTTCACGTGGGAGACCAGTTTGGCCTTGGGTAACTGAGTAACAAAAAGAGTGGGAGAGAGAAATTGTCCTCTTTTACAGATGAATGATACACAAGGAACTTAAAAATTCTATTTCTGTGGAAACTTGCACCTTAGCTTTAGAAAAATTGGGGAAGGAGTCACTAACAGGAGACAGCAGTGAGTGAAAAATGGGACATACCCTGATACAGGCTTAGCAGAGGGACATGCTACTAGACTAGCCAGAGAGTTTATGGGAATAAAAACTTGATTTTCTAGACTGGACTCTTAAAGTATTTGCTGTTCTATCATTTGGGAAAACCTACATAAGATTGGAAGCAGGACTGAAAATGTAAAGTGGATAGGACAGGTAGTGAAAGATGAAAATGAGTAATGGGGACAGGATGATACTTTGGAATTGATTCTGAGCTAATCTAACTTCATTTTGTCATCATTAGCACTTCCAGAAAGATCAGAAAGTTCATGAAATTTGCTGATGAAGTTATGTTGGAAATTTTAGAGTTTGATGTGCATGGAGAACTAGGTGATTTTTAAGAGCATGTGGCAGGGGAGGCAGTCAAACAAAGTGCAAAATCTTTGGGACTTGCAAAAAGCAGCAAGAATTTTTTTGTTTAAGATAGGAAAAACTAAACATTTTCAAAACAGAAAATTGTGAAGGTAAGTATAATGATGGCATAAAAAGCAGTGTATAAGCTAAGACTAAATGACGTGTAAATAAAGTCACCCAGCTAAGAAATTCAGTGGCCATCAAAGCAGACCTAGCCTCTCATCTGGAGCACAGCAGCAAGGAAGCTCTAGCTGGGCAGCAGGCTCAGTGTCTGATCCAGCTCTGTTGTACCTCAAGCTGGGAGCAGTGAATAGTGAAAATATTAACTGGTGCTACAGAGCCAAAGCACAGCGCTGCAGAGTCGTGTGCTCCATCTACTGGTGTGTCCTCTGGTAACCAACTTGTGCCACACTCAGGATGTCTCTTCCAAAGAGCACTCCTGGACTTCTCACATGTGGCAGAGGAGGGAACCGGAAGTGAAAGTTCCTGGCATTTTTCTGGCAAAAAAAGATTTTTCAGAAAATTTTGCTTTGATTTAGGCCGTCTCACATTAAAACATTAGATTTCAATGGACTTCAGGGAAATATATGCAGACCTGTGATTATTTGTTTTTATACTGCCTAAATAGTGACTGGAATGTGTTTCCATGCTGGGTAACCCATGATGACACTGGTGTATTTGAGGCATCCAAAGTGAGCAATGGAGAACTCAGGGCAGCATGAAAATTTCACTTCCCTGATTCTGAGCCACTCAGCCAAACAGTAATTCCTTATCCTTGCTTTTTATCAAGGTAAAAATGGAGTTGAGGAGCATACAAACCTCTTTTACATTGTATGGCTTCAGAATGCTCAGATTCCAGGCTTGATTTTATCATAGAATCATAGAATATGCTGAATTGGAAGGGATCCATGAGGATCATCAAGTCCAACTCCTGGCTTTTCACAGGATACCCCCAGCATCACACCCTATGCCTGAGAGTGTCCAGAAACTTCTCGAACTGTCAGTCTTGGAGCTGTGACCACTTCCCTGGGGACCCTGTTTCAGTGCCCCACAACCCTCTGGGTGAAAAACCTTTTCCTGATACCCAACCTAAACCTCTCCTGACCCAGCTTCATGCTGTTTCCTTGAGTTCTGTCACTGGTAATGAGAGTGAAGAGATCTGAAGCTGCCCCTCCTCTTCCCCTCCTGAGGATGCTGAACACCACAGTGAGGTCTCCCCTCAGTCTCCCCTTCTCCAGGCTGAGCAAACCAAGTGACCTCAGCCACTCCTCTCCAGGCTTCGCTTCCAGACCCTTCACCATCCCTGTGGCCCTTGTTTGGACACTCTCTAATGGCTTAATGTCTTCTTTACATTGTGGCACCCAAAACTGCTCCCAGGACTCAAGATGAGTCTTCACCAGTGTGGAGTAGAGCAGGACCTTTATTCTGAAGCAATCCAAATGTCAGGGGTTTTTTTATACTTTCCTTTCCATGATAAATATCAATGTTCTATAGGGAGTTGCAAAAGAGGATGTCCTGCCCCCGTGCTCCAGCACATTTTGCAATTTCCCACAGAACAAAATTTCCAGCTTCTTGGCCACTCTCAACTCAGACATTTGGAGGCATTGAGTGAACATAGTCCTGCCACTCCTGTGGCAGGAAAAGATCTCAAGATGTCATTGAGAAGCTATGACCTCCATCCTGAAATAGAATCAGCGATATCAGAGAACTAGTATCTGCCTAGTCTATAACTCATGACCAAAAATTCTGGAAAATCTGCAGTCGTCCCATGAGGTTTTAGATTTTCCTGTATGTCCTTGATCTCCACCATGAGCAGGGCCAAGATTTACTTTTCCCCTTTGTGTTTTCTACATCTTCAAAGATTATAATTTTATTACCCCTTAATTGTCTTCTTGTCTAGGCCTGCATTACAGTCATTACTCCCATGTTTCCTCAGAGGCCATGTTTTAAAATCTTCTGATTATCCTGTCCAAAACAAGACAGAGCAGTCCTCTGGAATCTTACCAGGTTTTAAAAGAGTGTCAGGATCACTATGTACATCTCTCAGCTACCACTGCTGTTTATCCATCACAGTGTGATGTTCTCCTTCTTTTGTAACAGCAAGACATGACTGATTCTTACCAGGTTTGTGATCCATCCTGAGCACTAGAGCTTCTTTGGCCAGCTGCTCTAAGTGGCTTTCTCCCATTAGATATTTGTACATTTAATTAGTTCTTAGTAAGTGTTTCCACTAAAGAGAATCACATTTTTCCAAATTATTTATTCAATCTGCAAAGAACAATTTGAATTGTCAGTCCGTCTGATCAGCAGCACACTTGCAGCCTCTCACAGCATGATGCAGCTTGAAGATTTAATAAGCAAATATTTTTGTCCATCACGTAGGCTGTTACTTAGAACACTGGATAGGAGCTAGAGTCACCGTGGAACCATATTCAAACGCTGCCTAAGGATCTGCACAGTAACTATTGTATCTTTCAAGCCTGTGTCCACTCTGTGCTTGAATTTTTTTAGAGAGCGTTTCCCTGGTTTGTGAACTAAAGCATCTCTTGAGATGATGTCAAAAACCTTTCTGAGCTGAAGACACATGATGTTTACTGTATCTTTATTTTGCAAGAGCTACTGCTCCATAGAAAAAAAAAAAACCCATGATGAATCCATGTTGACTCCTACTCTTCTCTCATTCTTTCCCACTTGTCTTCAAATAGTTTGATTCTTCCCACCCCTTGTAATTATCTGAGATACAAGGGACTGAACAGGTTCCCCAGCCCCTCTTGCCCCCTTTAAAACGACAAGTCCTTTGGACAACATGGGAGCAAGATATACAGCTGCAGAAATCCTCTCAGGGGCATGTTGCAGCTAGGAGATTTTGGTCCTGAAGTGGTTGAACCTCAGGTTGGCTGTGGATGGAGCTGAGGCTGGCAGGTGCAGGAAGGCCTAGTGAGGCCGTGTGCCTGGCTGCTGACTCCGTGGGAAAGCAAGGGCCTGGGAAGGGGAAGATGAGGGAGCACTGGAGTCTTGCCTTGGTACAGTCACGATGTGGCTGGGACACGCATTTGTATTTAGAGCCAGACATGTACTCTCATTTTATGCAGGAAAGTCAGAGTAGTCAAAGAGAAGCATGGCTAGATCTGAGATTGTGAGGATGAATTTCACCCAGATCAGTCAGGCTGAAACAATACAATACAGTAAGCATTTTTCACTCTCTTGTTATCCTGTGCTATTTTGAAAATTAATCTTTTATTGTCTGATTGTAGCTAGTGAGAAGACTAATATAGCCAAAGAAGTACAAAACATTTTTACCTTTCCAGATACTTTTCTCTTTTTCAGTTCTTCCTGATGGATTTTATTTTCTGTGTCTTTTTTCATTTTGTGTTTTTCTTCATGAAGCATACCCTCACCATTTAATTCACTACATTTCTTTAGAGCTGGAGGACAAAGATGTTGCTCTGGACCCAGAGTGTTGAACCTGATGAGACAATCATGTAGGAGATATGGCACTGAAAAAAAAAAAGCTACTTCCCCTTCCCAGTTAAGAGCTCTTCCCCCATAATTACCATCTTAATGAAAGCACAACATGCAGCTCACAATACCTATAATTTCATTTTAATTACTTCTGGAAGACAATTAAAGCAGTCATTTAAAAATGCAGTTTTGCACCCCGTGGAAGGGACCCATGCTGGAGCAGTTTGTGAAGAACTGCAGCCCATGGAAAGTACTCAGGCTGGAGAAATTCATGGAGAACTGTCTCCTGTGAGATGGATCCCATGCTGGAGCAGGGAAAGGACACCTCTCCCTGAGCAGCAGCAGGTCCAACCTGTGATGAACTGACTGTGACCTCCATTCCCTGTCTCTCTGCGCTGCTGTGGGGGAAGAGGTAAAGCCTGTGAAGGAGGGAAGGGCAGGCAGAAGGTATCTTTAAGATTTGGTTTACTTCTCCTTTTTTTTCTCTTCTGATTTTTATTAGTAATAAACTAAATTAATTTCCCCAATTCAAGTCTCTTCTGCCTGTGATGATAATTGATGAATGATCTCTCCTGGTCCTTATCTCAGCTCATGAACTTTTCACTGTATTTTCTCTCCCCTGTCCAACTGACAAGGGGAGTGATAGAGCAGCTTCAGTGGGTGCCTGGCATCCAGCCAGCATCAACCCACCACAGGACAGTTTATTAGGGAAAGCAAAAGCTGCGCACACAAGCAAAGCAAAACAAGGAATTAATTCACTGCTTCCCATGGGCAGGCAGCTGCTCAGCCATCCCCAGGAGAGCAGGGCCCCATCACATGTAGTGGTGACTTTGGAAGGCAAACACCATCACTCCAAATGCCCCCCCCTTCCTCCTCTTCCCCTACTTTCTATACTGAACATGATGTCACTAGGTCTGGAATATGCCTTAGGTCAGTCTGGGTCACCTGTCCCAGCTGTGTCTCCTCCCAGCTGCCCATGCACCCCAGCTTCTTTGCCAGCGTGGCAGTATGAAAGGCAGGAAAGGCCTTGGCTCTGCACAAGCCCTGCTCAGCAATAACAAACACATCTCTGAACTATCAACCCTGTGGTCAGCACAAATCCAAAACACAGCCCCATACAAGCCACTGTGAAGAAAATTACCTCAGCCAAAACCTGCACATATCTTCAAGTTAATAATTTTATGATTGACAAGATATGTGGCCCAAGCAAGAAGTGTGTTGCTGATGGTAAAGAGGAGGCATTCACTCCATAGCATTCATACATTCCTATTGCTAATGTGCTGGCTGTGCATACAGAAAAGAAGATGAAAAAGATGAACATCAGCATTTGACCTTTCTGACCCTGTCTCCAAAGCTTATTTCATGCATTTGTCCATGAAATAAATTTCCATCTCTCCTAGAAGTTAATGTGATAGATTTTGCACATCAGGACAAGTAGTGCAAAAATAGAGATCTCCAGCCTAGCTACCCCACATGGCAATCAGGCATCAGCAAGGATTGCTAAAATGCTCATTGGAAAATTGAAAGGCAAAAATTTTTTGTAAAAATCCATTGTATTTCTTGCTTGTATTTTTGAACTAAATACTTTGTGTTATTAGCACTAATGTGAAGACACCTAAAGGACAGAACAACCAATCTTTAAGCTATTCTGTGAGCACTCTCCACATGTTGGTGGGCAAAGCATGGTGTCAGTACTGAAAACCTGCCTGCAATCCATAGAAACTAGAAGTCAAATTGCTGAACTCAAACCTATTGCCCTGAGCAGCATTGGTGAAGCGAAGGGATGGTCCCAAAGCAAGCCATGAAAGCACATGGAGTAGGCTGCTTCTCTCCAGGCTTTGGCAGTGGGAGCATTTGCTGCCCATGCTCAGGCTGCCCCCAGCTCCCTGCACAGCCCTGCTCGCACCTGGCCATGGGAGCCACGTTTGGGCCAAGCTGCTGACGTGGGGAGGATGGTGAGACTGCTGCATCGCCTGCTCGCTCTCGGGAGATTTTGAGACTTTTTCACTTTGAAAAGCAAACCTTATTCTGCCAAAATGTTTTCATCTAGAGCTAATAAAAGCAAATTAGACTCTTCCCCAGATCAGGAATTAATTTTGTCTGGTTGTGTGTCATGGCTAGAGTAAACAGTTTATACTTGGGCAAAGGCTGTGTTTAAGTACGACTGGATCCTGTTTGGTTTACTGTGATTAACCTAAACAATTGAGAAATGTTGAAACAAGTTAATTTAAATTCTTTCTCCCATTTCCTACAGCTTTTCTAGGTTAGGTTCTTAAAGCAACTATTCCAGAAATTATTTCAAGGCAAGAAAACTAATGTCAACATTCTTACATTAAAATGAAATTATGGGGTTTTTCCCCCCCCCCCCCCTTATTTAATAAGACTTACACGTCCTTTCCAGATGTACACAGGCTAAACAACCTGCTGCTTAATGGGAAGTGTCTTTATGCTCAAAACACAAGAGCATTCCACTATGCCATTCTAAGCATTACAAGAAATACTTAGAATCATAGAATCACAGAATAAGCTGAGCTGGAAGAGACCCATCATTGAGGGTCATTGAGTCCAGCTCCTGGCCTTTGCACAGAACAGCCCCAAGAGTCACACCGTGCGCCTGAGAGCATTGTCCAAACACTTTTTGAACTCTGTCAGGCTTCATGCTGTGCCCACTTCCCTGGGGAGCCTGTTCCAGTGCCCAACTACCCTCTGGGTGAAAAACTTTTCCTGATATCCAATCCCCTGCAAGTTGCTTCTGCACTCTTCCTCAGTGTTGAGGCTGAAGTGTCAGCGATGTCATGTCACAGAAGCACTGCTCCTGCTTCTCACATGGGGCTTAGATGAGCAAAAGGGGTGGTACCAAAGTACGAGTGGATCTGTGCAAAATTGTACAGGACTTAACAACTGGAAAATTAAAAGTCTTGGTATGAGATTTATGTCCTGTCTAAACTTTTTTGCTAATTAAAGGTATGGCCTATTTTCTTCTGCCTCCAGAAGCACCAGATGGCTTATGGAAAGCAAGTATTTTTGTTGAAGAGAATCAGTAATTTGACTTTAATTTGATGAAAGGGGGAAACTTCATCTTTCCAGAAATGTCTGGATTCAAGTATCAGCAGTTATTATCTTCAACTTGCTTTGTGCCTGTCTTATTGATGGGCTGCTCCTGAATATGCTGTCTGCTAACCCATGCGCTGCAAATTGTAATTCTCCTTGGTGGCAGCACCACATAGTTGTTTTCAGCAGACAGGCTTCATGTTTTCTTTCACTGGGTCCTTTCCCTGACAGCCTTTATTTCAGTTTTGTTGGATCAAAGATGAAACACCCTTTTTGTCATTTTAGGCATATAAAAAGCTTTGCTCTTTCAAAAAATAGTATTTTACTTTAAATGATTCTCAAAAGGTCACTGTAAAAATGCACTGAAAGACCCCAAAGTAGGCCTTGTATTTCCATCTCAATCTCTGAAACAACAACCCTTGGCACTTCTGGGTCTGGGGAAGCATTTCTTATATGTTGCCAAACAATATATTCCCAATTTAATATGGATATCTTTAAAATCTTATTTTACTGGGTAGTCATAGCATAGACAGCCTTGATAAGTGAGTGCAGTGATCCTCTCAGCATTCACATACATGTATAAGGAAGTCAGATAAAGTCCAGCTTCAAGACCTGAACATTTGCAGCCACAGGCAGACAGATGTTTATCTGTGGAGAAGTTTATACTGGCTTCTGTTTGAGAATTAGAAAGACAGTTTTCATCTTCAAGCAAAACCAGGAACTAGATGCAGTCAATAGCTTCCGTAAAAAAATTTCTAACCTTAAATGGTCTCCTGAAACGCTGAATCATGAAGACCCTGGCATATTTTTAACAGAGGAAATCTATTTCTGAAGCTCTTTGTGTAGCACGGAAAGTTTGGGCCTAATTGAGGTTGTGGGGGGAGCTCCATTTCTACAGCTCAGCATACAGCTCTGACAACAGGTTCTGCATCTCAAGTTGGTTTAGTTCATCAGCACTTCCCTATACCCCCCACACTGCCAGCTGGTGGCTGAAGCATTCTGTAAAAACTGGGACATTTCAGAGATCTTTATGTTACACCAGCAGGCGGCTGAGCTGTACAATACAGAAACCTCTCCTCTGGCAGGGCTGGAAATGTTGTAGGGCTGTCTTAATTCCTGGCTCAATGCCTGGGATTCATGGGGAGGGGGGTGAGTGAGAATTGAGGGTGAGGGTGGGGGGCTTAATGCAAGCTGCTCCTGTGGATTACAAACTGATGGAAACTTCACCCCAGGGGTGCCAGGAGCTGATTATGTGGTTGTCCTCTCCTTCAGAAAGATAAGGAGACAACTGTGGTCCAGGGAGCCTCGTGCAACCTCTCACGGGAGCAGAAAGACAGCAAACCTGGCCAGCAAACTGATCACCATGTCCATGCAAGCCCGTAGAAGCACATCTGATGTGCAGTTCTCTTGGGCTTTGCTTCCTCTGCATCGCTCCTGCCCTAAATGAGCCAAGGGGCCGAGTTGGCGTTTTCATTGAGCAAACGGGATGGGCAGCCTGGACAAGTGTTCCAGGAGCCTTTCATTATTTTATTCCGTTATCAGTCTCACATACCGAGTTGAGACAGAGATGGTACAGAGCTCACACCGTCACAGGCATCCAAACACTTCCTTGTTACAGAGCATGCTTAAAAGCTTCTCAGTCAATAGCATGCTTCTGAAAGTTGCAGACAACTGTTTTAACCAATCCTCAATAGCTCACGTACATCTGTTGTATGCTTGTTATGCCTTTATATAACAATGCACAATATTCCATTATTGAGCTTAAACTTATCTATCTTGCTAAGCATATTTTTTGCAACTTCAAAACCTATTTCAGCCAAACCTAGAAACTCTAACCATTGTTTTAATGTCCTTCCTTGCTATATTATTGTATCTTCTATCTTCGAGTTTTTGCAGCTAGAGCTGATTCCTAAATTCATTTTGCTTTATTTCTGAAACCGGCTTTTTTCTCACACCTAAGAGCTTTTCCACCTCTTCATGTTTCCCCACAGGACCGTGTGTTAAGCAGGTGTATGCAATGGGTTTGCTTGCTCAGGTGCTGTTTCTGGAGGACAGACCCCGGTGGTCAGGGCAGTCCCTGCTGGGGTAAAGATGAGGCTGGGGGTAGAGGGGTGCAGGAGGAAGGGCTGATCAGAAACAATGGTGAGGTGCCCTTTGGGAGGTCGTGCAAGGCTGATGATCTCAGCTCTCAAACCCCAATACCTGGTGCAGGTCTTGTTCTGAGACACAAACACAGAGGGGAGTTTTCATGACCAGCAGGAGAAAGACCAGCACTCTGATCCAAAACCAGAGGCAGGAGGGAGGTCACTGTGCAGCCCCTGTTGGGCATCTGAAGGTGCTGGGGAAGAGGAGCGGCTGGGAGGGGCTGCTGGCAGCCTAGCCTTGAAGCCATGGATGAGTGAACAAAGAGAGCAAGGTGAATTGCTTTTTGTTTCTTCTTCCACAGAAGATCTTGCTGCAGCAGAGGAGAAAGAAAAGAAGTGTTTTCAGCTGCGAGTGCTCCCTCCTGTGACACAGGAGAGGGTCAGCCTGGGAAAAAATGCCAGGGATCTTTGCTCTCCCTGGTTTCATGCGGCAACGTGTTTGCGAGAGAGACATTTCAGCAGTGAGGGTTTAATCAGGCCAGACTTGATCAGGTGACTGTCTAATCTTTTTAAGAGTTTAGCTACCTAAATGAAACTGTCTGATGAGATTGTTTTATCACCATTATAGCTGAGCAAATAATTCACAATAGATAATTTATGAGCTGCCTTTTGCCTTTGCCTCTTCATGAAGTGATTAGATGGTACTCAAAGCATTCATTAGTCAAGAATTTTAAATCTATTTCCTGGGCTTGGTCCTCTCAGGAGCCTCACAATTTGGCTGTATTTCAACAAACCACTGACTGTCTCCAGCTTTCTGCCCATGAGCAAAGCCATTCAGCTTCTGAGGTCAAAAATAGATGAGAGCTGCCAGTAGGTCAAGGCATGGAGAGGAAATGGGGTTCAGACAACAAAGCTGGGGCACCATGGGCTCAGGCAAACTGAGTCTTGTGGGTCATGCTGGGAAAAGTAACTCGGTAGGACACAAATGACTGAAAGAAAAAATAACCAAGCACCAAAATCTTGCAATGAGTTGCGTCACTTGTACTGACCCAGGCTGAGGCTTGAATTTTTGCCATCCCCCCCCAGCAAGAGCCTTCTCAACACGCACATGGTGTGCACCGACTTGCAGGAATGTTTGCCAAGTAATAAGCAGCATGAAGGCAGCCAAACTGCATTCAGGAACAGGCAGACAGTCTGGAACAGTATTCACTCCATCTTCTTTGTGGCCAGAGGGAAAAACTGCCACAGGCAGCATTTTATTAAAAACATACTGCCAAAAAAAAAAAAAAAAAAAAAAAAGGCGCAAAAAAAACCCCAAAGCAAGCAGGAGAGAGAGAGAAAGAACTAAGGATTGGGAAATAAATTAATCAATGTTCCTGTGGAAGCAAAGGAAGCCCTTGGGCCCCAGTACAGCTGGCTTGACAAGAGGACAGTATTGCCGGTGCTTTACATGTAGCCCCGTTTGTTTCCAGGTGCATTTGGAATAATGATGTCTTAATACCTCTATATTTCTTTTTTTTCTCCTCAGGAGCTGGGTCATGATTTTTCCATCTTTTATCATTCTTGTCTATTTCAGGAGCAGTTGGGAATATCCTAGACGGGGATGAAATCCCCACTGTGCTGGAAATGACATGAACTGGTGACACAGAGGCAGGCTGCGCTGGGAAACTTCCCTAACCAGTACAGACCACTGCATGGTTCAGCAGTAAACCCAAGGGCTGCCTTCTGCACTGCACAGCTGGAGCCTCCTTGCTGTGTACCCTGGTGATAAAATCCTGACCGACACACTAATGAAGAGCTGCTCACAGTAGGATGTAGAATACGATATTTAGGATGAGAAAGGTGGGCAAAAGCCTTAACTGAAAAAAAGTTATTAAAAGTATACAGGGTATTTTATTTCAAGGTTATAGTGTACTTCAAGACTGAAAGATCTGTGGAATTTGCCTGCTACATTTTAAAAATGCATTTGCAACGCTTGCTATGTTACGCCAAAAGGACTCAGATTTGAGCCAGCATAAACAGGATGTCGGGGCCTGAAGATCTTTGCCAATACGTGGCCAGTGGTGGGGACTGCTGAGGGGTGGCCACTGCCACCAGTGCACTGGCACATGCTGGGGCCAGCCACAAGGATGTGGGCAGTGAGCCTTTGCATGCCTGTTGGGAAGCTGAGAGCTGTTCTATACTTGGCAGAGGGTAGCTGGCTTGAAGGAAGAGCTGGTCACCTGTGGCTGTCTGCTTGAGGGGCACCTAGGTAGGGCCTCCTTCCCAAAGCCCTCATTTTGCTGATTGTAGACTAGATGTGGCCACTATGCTTTGCACACCTGACATTGGCTGTGTGTGTTGCTCTGTTCAGAGCACTGGGTGCCAGAGAGACTGAAATCTCTGACATGCTGTGAAATCCTTGACATGCTCAAAATTCCACGAGGCCTTGAGCAACCTGATTTAAGGTGCCTCTTTTGAACTTGACCCCGGACCAGACGATGAGCAAGCACAGCAATGGACCCGGATGCCCCTGCCATTGACTTATGAATGAGGACATGTGGGTGCTTCTTTGAGGTATCCACACTTGAAGGTTCAAAAGGAGATATTCAGTGCAGCCAAGTATGAGGGCCAGTGGAGGTTTTGGCACGAAAATTCAGTCATTGAAAAAATGGTGATGTCTGGAGCATCTCAGATGCCAATATCAGGCACTGGTGGACTGCACCCTGTGCAAAGGCTTAGATTCAACCCAAGTGACATTCAAGGCAACTCAAAGAGGGCAGAGGGAAGTATCTTCCTCTTTGTTTATTTGGTGCCTCTGTTCTGCTTGTCTTCCACGGGAGGGGTATCAGCTTAAAAAGGTAGAGAGCAGTAACTGTAAGGCACAAGCACATTAATCATGCACTTCTCAGTGACACAGATCTAGTGGGTTGCCTTCTGGTTCACTTAAATAACAGCACCAAAATGACTGGGGTCTAACTACGGCCTTATCATAGAACCATAGAATCCATTAGGTTGGAAAGAAGTTTAAGATCATGGAGTCCAACAGCTAACCCAAAACTGCCAAGTCCGTGACTAAACCATTTCTGTAAGAGTCACATCCACATTGAGACCTGAGCAAACCAAAAGCAGGAAAGCATCAGCTGTAAACCCTTTCTCCATCCCTTCCTTTGAGACTAGTGAAGGTGTAACAGTGCAGGAGCTAAGGGGCCAGCAAGTTTGGCTATCTGCTAGTGCTGCTCTGCTGAAGGGCAGGGCAGAGACTGGGGGAAGGAGTCATTAGCAAAGCAGGACACATGCACATTGGACACACTGAGCATGACATTCAGGACCCTGGTGGGAAGGAACGGACTTGAATCATTTTAGGATAGGGTTCATTTTAGGAAGAGCCCTCTCCCTATCCTGGATGCTCCAGAGACGAGAGACTAAATTGAGTTGGTGTTATTTTATTTGCTCCAATAAACATTTGATTTATACAAAACAAGACAAAAACCCCCTCAAAACAGTTTACAAAGCAAGTTAAGTGTTTGAAACTTTTGATATACAAGAGTATATATTGCTCACATTCCTATTTCATACATGATGTACAGGTGAAGTATTCCTTAAAAGAATAAAAATTTTCCTTTACATGTAGTGTTAAAAAACCCCATAAAAACGTCAGTACTGTCAGGAACTATTCATCACCATTCCCTGACCTTCTGTGTGGATGGAGGAAGAGAAATGGGCCGTGACCTTCCACCTGCCTGGATGCACTCCCCACCCACACCTCCTACCTCTGCCTATGGCCCTATGAGTTTACAACATTGCATCCCTACAAAATTGCCATAGTATCCTCTGACCTCCACTGAAGTTGTGGAGATTTTGCCCCACTCTGTTTAAATATTTCTGAGCAGTTTGGTTAAAATGCAAAAAAAAAAAAAAAAAAAAAAAAAAAGCACTTACAAACCCATTTCAAATAAAGTATTTGCCATCATAAATCATCATAAATCTTAACTCCTATTTGAATAAGCATGATTCCTATTGACTTGCATGGCAACATCTTTGAGAGGAATATTGATATTTATCTGTCAAAGGTGTTTAATAAATCACACCAGGTATATCTGTCCAGGATTGGTTTCTGCTGGTTGAATTTCTAACTTGCAAGGCCTGCTGACATGCTATGAGGAAGAGAGAAGTGGATAAATCACTGTAAAACACCTGAAGACAAAATTTTTAGCACTTATTAAACACATTGCTGTCATGTATATAGGCCCAATGTGATGTCAACTGTCTTAAGCATTTTGGGGAACTGAAAGAATGTAAGCAATGAGGGATCCTCTTGAAAAACTCTTTGTTTTTGGTTTTTTTTTTTTTTTATTCTGTGGATTGCTGACTTGCTGAGGCAGCCCTAAATGCAGGCAATGCTGAGGGCAGGATATGCCATTAACCTATTGCTATGAAGCTTTCCGTCACCTCCAAGGTCTTTTTGCAAAAATAAAGGCACCAGTTGTTGTCTCTTACTTTGGAAAGCACAGAACAGAGTCAGACTGTGGTTTGTCCAGCAATCAGACACACATACAGGGGAAAAAAAAAGTTTGTTCTTACAGCAACACAATCAAGGTAAAAGAAAGGGAAAAAAAATAGTATTGCCTGCACTCAGAATGCACAGCAAATATAAAACATCTGCTTGGATTGTTGCTGGCCCTGTCCTGTTCTGTATGGTTTGGGGGTGGGAATGGGAGGAAGGGAAAACTCATCCTGCTGGTATTTTGCAACCTGCTTACAAGCAGCACGAATTCAAAGCAATAAACATACAACATTAATGAACTCTATAACAAAACACACATGTGAGAAGGACCAAAACTCCTCACATGCCTGCTCTGGGACACTTTGAGGACTTGAGTTAAGATGAGAGGGAAAAGACATTCCTGAACCTTCCACAATGTGCTGCAGACAGGACCATGTAAGTACAACTGCAAAGTCAAATTGGCCTGTCTGCTGTGAGCCTGCTCCTGCAACTATGAACAGCAGGACCACAGCCAGGTGGTCACAGCATGTGGTTTGAAAGTCATCTTCTTATTGCATTTTATTTCTATTTTTTGGCAGAATGCTTAGTGCACAATTGCTGGTGTGGTGCTATACCAGTCTCCCCAGGCTCCTTCCCTAAGGAGTGGGATTTCTAACGCACTGGTCATTTCCTGGAAGCACTTTTTTTTAACAACTTTTTTCCCCCCAGGACATAGCTGTTTATAGATATATAGATAGATATATATATATACATACACACACATTTTATAGCTATATATGTGTATATATATATATATATATATATATATAAAAATAGCAATTTCATAGTTATATACAGGCATTAATAAAGTGCATAATGTTATTGGCTATTTTCAAATCTCATTTCCTGAGGAAGTGCTACCATACATAGCTCCTCCTACGACATAGTGCCGGCTGCCAGTGCTAGGGTATGACGGCTACTCCCCCAGCTTTTATTTCCCCGGATACATCTCCCTGTCCAGAGCTGGAACCTAAAGGGAGTAGTGACAGCCTCAGTCCTCCAGGAAGCAAGTCAAGGCACTGATCAAGACTTCTTCCTTTGCCAAGGTGAACACGTCTAGGAGCGACTTCCCCCCGTTCCGGAGCTCTCGGGCACACGCTACTTCGCAGTGGTCACGGAACCGTCCTCGGGAATCTTCTCCTCTGAGCAGCTCCTTCCTGAGAGCCTGTCGTGGTGCTTGAGCTCGCTGAAGCGCTCGGCCACGCACTGCGCCGTCAGCCGGGCCTCGGGGTCGTGGTCCCAGCACTCGATAAGGGTTTCACACACCATCTGGATGCCCTGCAGGGAGCACAGCAAGAGCAGCCGTGAGCGGCCCAGCCACCGACAGAGCTGCTCTCTGAGAGCTGCTTTAGTGCCCTCAGAAGTTTGGGGGTTATTTCACTTGTGTCCCGGAGGTTCTTTATGGGATCTGCTGCTTCTGCCATGGGGGCATTGATAGCTTTTTGGTTTTTTTTAAAGAAACCCTACTACAATATTTTCATCACTTTAGTTGGTACCGTCATTTCTGGGCATGTGTTCTGATACCTTATAACAAGAACAATGGTGCTTTGGACTAGTGCTATAGAATCAGGCAGGGTTTTTTTGTTTATTAAATATGATAAGAATTCTAGGACAACATGACTTCTTGCTCAACCCATGCCTTTGCGTGCCTGAATTCTGTTCGAGTTTTTCAAACAAAATTCTGATTGCCAGCAACACTGGGCTGTACATCAGCTCTTTATGAATTCCTTGTGGACTACCTAAATCTATGTGCAAATATGGGCCACAATCCCACAAACACTTAAACACATCACTCACAGTTGGAACTGTTTAACCTTCATTTCAATTCTGATGCAAACGTTTACAGGAGCAAAAACCCAGTTGCATCTCTGTAATGCATTTTATAAACATGAGGTATTTTCCAGGAAACTGTGTTTTGCTTTATGACACTAAAAGCCCATTAAGTAGGATTTATCTTAAACTTATTTGAAAAATAACATTTCACAACACTGCATTAATTGTATAATTTACCTAATTGGTGATGTTGACTGATGTCAGTGCTAATAGCAGTGTTACTGTCTGTATAAAAATAACATTAGTTTTCTGCTGGCATTGAAATTACAAGCAGTAAATTAAATTAAATATTAAACATTAACTTGAAATCAATAGTGCAACAAATTTTATTAAGGGGGGGTGTGGGGGTAATTGTAATATGTAAATCCATTCCAGAATTTTATCACGATGAATAATGAGTTCATTACAAAAACACGACTGCAGAGGAAGGAAATGAATATGGAAGAGCCATTACAGTAAGAACAACTTTTATGGAGTTCAAAGCAGATCCTCAGCTGCTGCAAACTGTCACAGCCCTGCGGAAACTGATGCATCACTGCATTTTAGATAGCACAATGTGAAACACTGAAGGGATTCAGGCGAAGGGAATTAAATCCACCTTCATTAAATGTTATCTGAGTGTGTTATCAAGCATCCATTTCCTTCCTTAGACTCCTAGCTGAACCCTGTTGGAGCCAGCTGTACCCATTCTGGTGACACACAAGCACAAGTGCATGGCCCTCCTGGTTGGTGGGGTGCCCTGTGCTGGGGGCAGATTGAGATGTGGGTTTTACATATGGAAGAAATCTCTGAAATCAAATGCAGGACACCTAGGTCCAAATCCATGATAATTTTACTTGCCAGATCATTACCAGAGGTGATGAAATCCACAGTGTATCCCACAGCTCTTACCCCAGTACCTCAAGCTGCAGCTCTCCACACACTCAGCCTTGCTGTCAAGGGCTTTTAGTGCTGCTAGTATCAGATACCCAGGTGTCCCTCAAAATTCAGCATTCTTCCCTTGTTAAAAGCCCCTTCTCAATAACCCTACTCTTCACAGCTGAGTACATAAGGAGCAAGTCCCTGCAGTCCAGGAAGGAGCTGCACTCTGCCATAGTCATCAGGTGGCAGGTGTTCTCGGTTGGAAAGATGATTGATTTTGGCCAGTCACTTGGTCTTTTTTAAGTAGATGTCAGACTGATTTTAACTTCCCAAATTGAATGAAAAAGGGAGTGTTACATTGCTCCTGATGGAAACAGTAGATGATATTCTTGGTTGTGTGGGCTTTTATAAATGGTTGTGATAGTTTCCTTTTGTCGCTAAAGACCACTCAGCATATTTCATTGAGAAGTGGAATGACCAAACCTCACTTCTCTGATATGAGTCACATTTTATCTCTACTGATAGAACTAGTGAGAGCAAAGGTGAAGAGATGCATGCCTTTGGCTTGTTTTCATTCAGTTTCATGTACTAAAAAAATCTACTATTGCCTAGGAAGTGCAAACGTAGTGCTCGTGAATGGAGGAAGCTGACAAAGTGCTTTGTGATATGCAGGGGAAATGGACTGCTAATGCACAACCTGAATAAAACCAGACTGGCTTGCTGAAGACTAATTTCATATTTCCTTAAACCTGTCAACAGCTAGGATACAACTATGACTGGTCTCCATGACAAAGTATGAGATTTGCTTTCTCTGCTTAAGAACCTCTGTAGCAGGATGGTCTCCCTGGAAATGGGGTAAAACAAGTTGAACAGTGCCCGATTTGCAAAGCTACCAATGGTGAATGGAGAAGGGGGTCATGCTGCTTTAGGTGTTAAATAATGCTGAAATCAGACTGACTCAAACATCTTGATGGTGAGGTGAAGATGTGGTAGACCTGGTAAACTGCCTGACAATAGAACGAGTGATACTACTAATAACTTATCTAAAGCTGCTGAGCTAACAGAGCTGGCCTGGAGACATCTGACTGACAGCTCCTATACCGTGTAGTACATAATTCTGATTAAGATATTTTTGTCTAGTCATTATCATAGTAAATAAATTATATTTATATTTATATTTATATAAATATATCTGGTTTGCCATCCTTAATCGTTTGAGACAAAGTTGTATAATGGTTCAATTGCGCCTATATAATCGTTAAAACGTAAACTGTTGACAAAATCTGGGGCTAAGACCAGATCCAGCCACACCTAGACTCCTCTCTGAGAAGATGTTTAGAAAGCAAGGAGATCCTTTCTGTACCTCATGACTCAACAGGAGGGCTTCGCTAATAAATTTTGTCTGAAGCTCCCATTCTGGCTGCAACAGAGGCCCACATGAGAAGTTGTTGTCTTTGCCCCTTCAGAACCTACACAAAGTGTGCTTTAAGGGCCTAATTATTCTGTGGCTCTCTGGATGATTGTTGGATCTCAGGTTTCCAGTGTTTCTGTTTTAATTGCTTTTAGATTACACTGGTGTGCAGCAGGAAACGCAGGGCTTTGGGGCAGGCACGGTACAGAGAACTGTGGCGTCTGAACCACATCAGCACCAGTGTCAGTGTGTGACAGAGCTCTACTCTGCGCAAAGAGAGGTCCAGCCTGTTGGGCAGGGCACTGAGTTAAGGCTCAGGCTTCAGGCAGCAGCTAAATCTACAGCGCAGCTCCCACCGCTCACAGCTGGTGCTCTTACCTGATGGTTAAGCCAGGAGCTGGGGATCTCGGGTCGCCCTCTGTCTCTTAGGACATTGTCCTTCATGCTTTCCACACAAGGGTGCTCTCGCACTTTGGAGCCAAATGGGGGCTCGTACTCTTTCACTTCTGACAAGAGAAGAAGCAAACACAGGGTATTTAGCTGGGCTGTGCTGGCGCCAAGAGTGAAGGGAGCTGGCTGTTCTCTGAGGAGCAAGAGCTACTGATTAGCTGCTCACTGCCACTGTTCTGCTTGACCAGCTCCAAACAAAGCAAAGCCAGTTGGCATTTTCAAAAATGTTTCAAATGTGTTTCTCCCACACACTCCCTCCCTCCCCTTTTGTTTCCTAGCCAACAAAAAAATTCTCATTTAAACCCTTCAGTACATAATAATATTAGCAACAGTCCAAGAAGCAGAGTAATCTATAATGGTTTGTGAGCCTTTCAATCTCTGCTGAGGTAAAGAACACAGGAGCTTTAAGGTGAGTTTTGCCTGAGCCAAACTTTTGAAGAGCTAGTCACCCTTAGCTCTCCTGGAGTCCACACACACTTGCTAGGTGAAATATAAACTGAAATCTATCTAGGTCATGAGATGTGAATGTACAGATTGCTAGGATGAAACAGTTGCTTGAAAAGGACAAAGATACAGTTAAGGAGCAATGCTGGAAGCTGCCATACTGCCCTTGTTTACTCACTCCTAAGCTGCATTCTTTTCTAGAAAGTAGTAGTCTGCTCTTATTTTAGACTTCCTTCCCAAAATGGATCAGTTTTGGCCTATTATACAGGGGCACAGCTTTCTGAAGGGACCGCCGCCACTCTAGTTTTTGTTCGCATGCTGCATATTTTATTTGCTTTTCTTTAGAGAGAGAAAGGAAGAGGCAGACATATGGGACCTTTGGAGAAAACTCAAGAAATCTCTGAGAGCGGAAATATTATAGTAGATGCTGACACAGTGTAGAAAATGCTGTGGTTTCTTTGGGAACAGATGGAGCCTTTACTCACCGGCCTAATGACTTGCTGGTATCAGATAAAGATTTATGAAGTTGGCCTGTTCTTCTGCCTCTTATTTCTTTCTAGGAATTAATTGAGGGCAAGAAAAACTGAAGTGTAATCTACAAAGCAGTCTGGAGAATGCATGCGAGTGCCCAGACGATGTGTGAAGAGAGACAAAGGAGTGGAGAGACAAACCACTGTTGCCTAATGTTACAACCAAAGTTCAGCTGCACTCAGTTGCTCACTCCTCTCAAGGTGTAAAAAGCTCCAAGAAAGGTGGTAAGGATTAAAGGCCCAGAAGAAATGGGAAGAACCTCTAAAACTTGGCTTTGTTTACTTTGGAGAGCAAGGTAAGGATGGAGTCATATGATATGCTACTGAAAATAACTAATGATCAAGATAACACACATCAGATCCGTCATGTCTCACAATAAAAACAAGGCAGTACTGAAGACAACTAACTTTGGATTTTCTCCTTGAAGTCAAGCTGTAGATCTCACCTGTATGTGATGGCCATGAGACAAAGACTTTATAAGGCTAATGCTTAAAAAGAATGGCCAAGTTACAATAACAAACATTTTAGAAAGGATATTAAACCTTGTGCTTCAAATGTTCAGCGTTCAGACATTCAGCTGCAAACAACTGTGTGCAGTGCAGCGGATCACCCCATAGACGCCTCCTACAGAGCTCTCCTTCCTTCTCCCTAGCCATCTGGTGCTGGCCACTGTCCACACAATGCTCTGGAGAATGGCTATAGTCCAGAAACAGAACTCCTATATTTTAAAACCCAAGTGCCAAAGACTGCTTCGCCTTCTTTCCCGTACAAGAAGGCATACCAGTTTCACCCACATTAATCTGAGTCGGAGATTACTCAGCCAAAGTAAATTTACAAGACTTCAGCCCTAGAAATGAATTGGGAAGTTGCCATCTTGCTAGTCAGACCTGCGTTACCATGCAGCGGATGCACAGTGATTATATTGCACATACCTGTATGTTCAAAGCTAACAAAAATATTAAAGTTCGCTGGGAAAATTTAAATCGCGTGACCTAGATGGCCATTTCCTGCACCATCTCCACCAGTCATGGTTTAGTTGTGGTAGTGGTCATGGACACCAGCCAAGGCTCTGAGATCTTGCAGTGTGAGGAGTCGGAGGAGTCTGAATGACCAACAGAGGAAAGTTGGTGCTGTGGTACCGACTTGTTCCCTCTCACTGATTTAATCTGAAGGTTGCTCAGGTTCATGAGGTGGTTCAAGCAGGAGAAAGGAAAGCCTTTCCTGGGACCTGATAGATTCATAATACATTTTCCCTGTTTGAGAAATTGTTTATAAGTTATGAGCATTCCTCTTCCAAAGATAAAGATTGGATAGGTTTTTCACATTTGGATTTTTTGTTGCTGCTTTGTTTTTGTTTATGGTAAAGAAAGAGAAATTGAGGCCAGATGCCAAGTCACTGTAATGACTTTCTACTAATACAGTCATGCCTTCCCTCAGTTTGAAAAGCATGTGGCATCTTCTTGCTATATATTATCATGTTTCTCTTTCCCTTGGAAAGAAAAAAAAAGCCCACTAAATCCTCATGCAGTAAGTCATCCTAATGCTGTGGAATCTCAACTGTCAGACACATTTTGCAGTAAGAGCTGGTGTTATTCATGGATCATGTTTACCTGCTATAGTAGATGTAATAGATGTCAATTTGAGGTAGGTTAAGATGTTTGTGCCTAGCTGCCTGTGCATGGCTGTATCCAGATGCTGATTCTATTTCTCATGTCTTATATGTTTCTTTTGATCGATTTTAGGCCGGTTGGCCACTAAATATGACAACTGGATGAAGTACCATAAATACATCAGGAACCATGAACTACAGAACCTTTAGCATTCAATAATGGCAGACTTCCTTCAACTTTAACCTCCAGCATTTAATCTTCATGGTTGAGACTTGCACTACTAACTGCTGTACCTCTAGTTTCTTTTGACATTGGCCTAGCCATAACTCTCAGAAAGGCTGGGATTGGATTTTTAGCCCCAAACAGGGACATTACTGAAAATCTATTTGTTGCATGTGATGAAAGCTTGGAAAATTTGGCTCACTTGTGGTCTTTTTCTACTCTAAGCTTTTTGCAGTGAAATTTTCTTTGGGTCAGAAGAGCATACACACAAACCCTGTTGACACTCCCTCGTGATCTGTCTTACTGATTTCTGTGGGACAGCTTCTCATGCTGGATGATGAAGACCTATTTGCAGAATCAAAGCAGGAGTGAGGTGAAAGGCCAGCAGAAATCAACTGTGAGGCACAGTCCACAGCAGTGAGCTTGTGTTTGGGAACTTCTAGGTCCCTTTGAAATGCCCCTTTATTTAGAGCTTATGAGGGGGCAGAAGGGATAAATCAGTTGATAGCGGAGCTACTGTGACAACTCATGCAAACACAGTAGTGTCCTTCAGATAGTGTCTTTCTTCATGCTAGGGGAACTTGGGGAGTGAATCTGCCAGCTTGCGCTGTTGCACAAAGGGAAAATAAGGCCCAAAGCAGAGGCCCAAAAGCTATTTCACGGCCAAGTTTAAGGAGCTGTCAAATGCTTACTTCATAAATTTCCCTAGGTTTCCCTGCTAAGGGGAAGGGTGCACTGGGATGGGTGAACTCACTGAGCACAGATATCTCTTAAGTGACTTCACATCTGATGATCAAAGACACAGTCACTCTTCCATAGGTTTGGGAGTGCACGAGCCCTGCCATCAGTGTAGGCTTAGGGGATGCTCAGTCAATGTACACTGAATCCTGAGGTAGGAAAGTAGCAAACACAGAGCACATCAGTGCTTGACATGGGGCGTGGTGCAGTGACCTTATCCACTGCCACATGGCTTGTTGAAGGACATGCTACCTTACATCTAGCACTGTGGTGACACTTGGAGAATTTCTAGGACATGGGTGCCTGTCATGGGGTGATGCTGCACTGTGTGGATCTACCAGCCAGGGCTGTATGCCACTACAAGCCAGCTGCAGACATGCCCTAACTGGTCTCTGCTCCACAAAAGGAGAAATTTAAATCAGGCCCCAGCTGGAGCCACCTCAGGGCCCAGTGCACAGGCACAGCCCCGCTGTACAGGCCATCTAATTGCTCCCTACTGCCAGAAACGTCACCGCTCCACGTCAGTGTGATGAAAGCTGAGCATTTCATGAGGTACCGGATGCACAAATGTTTAGCTGCCAAACTGCGGCTCTTGGCTGAGTCTTTCCAAGTAAGCATAAGATTAATCCTGATTTTATTCACATGAAACACAGCTCCAGTAAAGCAAGGCTGCCATTTTAAACAAAGCCCTGTTACTACTATACCAAAGCCAGTCACCACACCACTGCTTGAGCAACATCGCCATTTTCTGAGGGGTTTCTCTTCTCCCTCTTCACCAAACCCATGTATCCAGAAGTTCGCTTTCCTCTCCTTCTCCTCTGCCACCCCCAACAGTCCCTCACCCACACCAGTTGCAATACAAACCAGATGGTTTTCTTTTCTTTCTAGGAGGCTGTCAGAGAAATTACACTTGTCTCAGTCACCAAAGCTGTGTCACTCTGAAAGCAAGTGGTTGAGATGAAAATTGTATTTCTTGCAACGTGCAGCATCTGGTGCACAGCTGTTGTGCTGAATGAAATACCAAGTTAACAGCAGTGTGGTACAGTTGAAGTTCTCCCCAAAGTAGTATTGCTGAGTTTCTAAATATGCCTCTTAAATTATACTCTGGTGAAAAATCAGTCAACCTCGATCTTTGCCTCTGTCTCCCTTTCCCTCGTGCCCCATTTCTGCTGCTCCATATTTAGCACAACAAAGTAACAACGAACAGCATGGCCTTTCTCAAAAGCCGATCCCCACCTGCTTATTTACTACAGCAGCTTCACAGTACGGATTGTGCTGCTGGGTATTTTTGTTTAAATGTCTGCTGACTGAAGAGGCCTGGCATAGCGTGGAGGCTGTGTTTCACAAAGCTGCTGTAGTGAAAGGACCTGCCTGCATCACCTCCCACACTCACTGAACACCTGCATGCTGACAAATGAATCCCGAGAGCTCCCTTTGAAAAAGAAATCAGTCCCTGTACCTCCATGTGGCTGAATGGCAATTAGCCCCCATTCCTCACATGCCTCCCTCCCTAAATAAAGTTGTTAATGCTGTTGCCTCGGCTTAGACTCCCATTCTTGCCCTCAAAACTGCCCTGAGCTGACACCTCAGCCAAGCCTGCCCTGCAAAGACAGAGCCTAGATCTTCCAGGCTCCTTTGAAAAGGCTGTCTGCAATCAGGTCAGCCTACTCCGCCTTACATGCAAAGACATTTCTCTCACTGCCAAACAGTCTAGGAGTAAAAGAGGGGTTTGCGTGAGCAGAGGCAGCTCCTCAGGAAGGCTGTGAGGAGAGAAGGGAGTCTCACAAGTGACAGATGGAGAAAGAAAGCAGAGGGGGAGCTGTAGTCATGAATCACTGTAAGGGTATTTCACCAGCTGGCTGCAAAGATAACCAGACTGCATGAACCAGGGAAAAGTCTAAGAAGGAAATAAGAGTAATGGTGCAATGCTGTTGTAGCGCAGTACCAGTGACAAGTTAAAGGATCTGCATCCTGGGATCTTTACACAGAGATGCTAAGTGCAAGTTCCAACCCCTATGGATCTGCCTGAGTGCTCCTGGGGTTTTTCTGGGGACCTCACCTCAGGAAAGATGACTGAAGTAGGGAAACAAAATTCAAGAAATGTGTTTCTGGAGATGAGAATGACTGAGGGATGAAATGAATAGGGAAAATCAGGATGTAGGTGGGGGTTAAGCATCATTTGAAAGGGGATGCTGGGCCAGAGAAATATTTCCCTTTACTGAAATGACTTCAGCTCTTCTTCTCAAGGTTATAATGGTTCAACCTCTTCCAGCTAAACATGCTGGTGATTTTCCTTCCTTATGAAACTCCCTTTATATCCTCTTTTAGCAGTTGCCTTCTGAGAACAGCAGCAATAAGATTTGCTTTTGCTACAATCTTCATTTTGCCCTACTCAGCAAATATGAACAGGAAGGGACTCAGGCATCATCAAAGACTCCACAGAAAACAGCTCATATTTATATGAATCAGGTGAGTTCCTAAATGCAAGAAACAGAGAGAGATCAAGAGACAGGGCAAAGTTCTCTTTTCTCAGGTTTTAAATCTCTTCTGCCACATTCAAAAAGTGCTAATGAGAGGCTGGGGTTGTGCCAATGCACTTAGAAACAGGCATGACCACAAGCCTTTAAATATGGATAGGTTTGCCTTGGAATATGTCAGACTGAAGTTCAGTTCCTGAAGCATCAAATGTTTTACCCTTAAATGTTTGACTAGAAAAGACTTAGGTGGTTTCTTCATGCTTTTAAGCTAGCACTTTTGGCACACATACTCGCTTTGTAGCTTTCCTGGCAGGGTGCACACAGGGGTGAATTTGTTGCCCATTATACAGCCCACCCAGCAAGACCAAATGCTGGTCAGACAGAGCAGGAGACTGGGATGGAGGCAATTCCTCCCTCCTGCACATGCACATCATGGTGCAGCCACACAGTCACTGTGCAGAGTGGCTTCAGAGACCTCGCTTGTGGTATCCCACAGATGCTGGTAGAGAAACAAGGAGCAGCTATGCACATCTTCCCCTGGGACATTGGTTTCCCTCCTGTACACTATGTTCCTCACAGCACAGTGCTCTAGCCTGCAAGACTGTCCTGTCTCTGCATCTATGGCAGCCTTCAAGGTGGAACCGTGCCAAGTCTGATGAAAAGGGAGCCTTTGTGGTTTTGGAAGAAGGATAACAAATCAAATCACAGTTGCATATCTACTGTAATATGCACATTAGTGTTACCTTTTACAGCCCCTCTCCTTTGACTGCCCGTGGGAGCCCTGAACTATGCAGCAATATTTTTTAGAATGACTGTTAGACGATTCCAGGAGGCTGAAGAATTTTATACGCAATTTTGTCTTTAGTTCCTGAAGTAAGGTGAAAAACTTCAAACATGGCAATATGTATTGCAGATATCCCAACAGCAACTTTTCTGTTTCTAGCACATACCAGTGTTGCACACTGGGAACTCTGGGTCAGCTCTAGGCAAAGCAGAAATGGAGAGTTTTGTTTCAGAAGAAACTCTGAATATGAACAAGCATAGCAGCTTTTCCTGGAGCTGTTCTGATAGTCAGTTCCAATCATTTTTATTTTGTTGCTACACTTTATACAGCAAACATCCCTTGATTTCTCATATGGGTGATCTCTAGCAAAATCACAAAGCATGATGTGCAGCATCTGGTGATTTTGGGCAAACAGGAAACTTTCCATATGACTATGATGCCTCTTACTAAAATTATCAATTAGTAAATGGGACACTTAACTGGCCCTTATTAGCTCTGAGGAATAACATTCCATGAAAGAAAATGGGAAGCAGTTATCACTTCTTGGGTTTCCCATTTACTTATGTTTCCAATTATTTTGTATGAGGTCAACCAGACTGAGTCAATCCATGGTTACACAAGATGTCATAGGAAAACCAGACTTTAATAATCTTTAAAACTGATCTACCTAACAGTAAATTTATCCTTACACCAGTTGAGGATCAATTTATTCATGCATTCAGTTGCTTGGCTTTCAAGCCTGCTCATGTACATGTGCATCTCATACTACTGAAGGACTGTTAATTTACAGCATCCAGATACACTAGAAAACATAGAGATAGTTAAAAAGAATCACCCTCTCCCCAGACAACCACGAGAGCACGTCTGTCTCAATACTTTTAGAGAGAAGAAAACAGACGGCACTTACCTCCGACAGCGTTACAGCGAGATGTCATTTCCCAGAGGACCAAAGCCATGGAGTACACATCTGTTTGTTTGAAGGACTCCATGTTCTCCAAGTTCATCCTGGACTCCAAAACCTCAGGGGCCATATATCTTGCTGTGCCAACCTACAGGAGAAGAGATTGGGGAGAGCTCATGAGTTGAAATTGCAATTCATGTTTTGGATTCTGCTGTGATTTAACTTCAGCTTTCACAGAAACAGTGCCATTTGACATGTATCCAAAAATTCAGGCTATACTTGGCACAGGCCATATTTTCTGCTGCCAGGGGAATCTGGCATTGTCCTGACTACCAACTTACTTGCACCTCTCTTGGTGAGGAAAAAAAAATAGCCCTTTTTAGTTCCTTAAGCAAATAATTTTGACACTGACAAGTTTTCTCACTCTTTGGCTATTCGCAGATAAACTCTGACCTTTGGGCCTGAAGCAATTGCTGCTGACCAAGTGTCTTTCAGATGAGCAAGAACCACACTGTATTATTTTGCACAGTGTATTACAGTGTTAGCTGTTTCTTTTCATGGTAGGCTTAAAAGGAGAGTAAATGCAGGCCTGGGAGAAGAAAGCAAACACACAAATACTGAATGCAGAACCACACATTTGAATCAAAACCAAAAATCTGCCCCTTTGAAAGAACATTCTCATAAACTTTATTCATACTGAGCCATTTTCAGCAATGACTTTAGCAGCTTTGCTGAGATCTAGATTATGATTTTGCATTACAGAAGGTGAAGTTTAAAAGCCTGGTTTTATCACAAGAAAGGATTTAAGAAGAATTTTTGGATCACTCAACAGTTGCTCTCAAACAACAAACTCTTCACAGGGTAGGTAAAAAAATGTATCCCCCTTGAAAAACTGCAAACAGAAGTCTTTCATCAGGCAAAGACAGCTTCAAGTTGGAGACTAGTTAAGCACAGAGATGAACAAACACAAGTGGGTGATGCAGTAGGACACATGACTTAAACGAGCTGTTTACGCTACAGCAATCACTCCAGAGCCCAGAGGCAAGCAGGGCTTCGAAGGAACATTTCAATTACTGGGTCTGTAATTGCAGACAGCCACATAGTAAAGGCACAGTCTTGAGAGAGCCCTACGACACCCATTTTATAAGTTTCTGTAAACATGTCTTATCACCTCAGGCTCAGGGCAAATGGCAAAAAGGGGAAAGTATAATAAGAAGGAGGAAAGATCAGGAACATAGCTTTGTCATAGGACCTTGCAACAGCAGAAAACCTGTGTCAAAAGTATCCGAACGGTTGTAGGATCAAAGCCTTTATAAACAGCGGAAAAGGAAGAAGTTCAGAGTGAGCAGTCTCAAAGTTAAGTTCCCTGCTACACTGACACTGATGAATTTAAGGCCAAGCATGTAAATAGCAGCTATGCACTGAAGAGGTACTTGGGACAGTCATGTCTCAGCAGCACCGAGGTAAGCACCAACTCCCTTCCCAACACGAGACGTACATATGGAAACTCTGAAGCAGAGGTTGTTGCTACCATTAACTCCCTAGCACATGATTTCTTCCCCAAGCAGATCCCATCCAAAGCTTAAGAAGGTTACCAGTGCACATGGCCCACCCCCCACAAACCTTGCTGATTTTAACAAGAGTTAATGATGCCTAAATACAGTTCCTTCACACTGCCACAAAGTCCAATTCTGGTCTGGCATTTCACACTCCCTTCACAGCAATGAAAACGATTTTTCAGTTTTGCAGGACAATGGAGGATGATACCCTATAACTAAAATGCACAGAAAAAAAATGCAGAGAAAAATTGATTTGAAGAATGCTATCAAATCCATCCTGCTTAGAATTTATCACAGATTCCAGTCTGCTTATGTCCTTTTATCTGCATTTATATTATTAGGTCGTTCGGTCAGAGACACTTTTTCTGTATCTTGAAAACACGTGACTCCTGAGTCTCAAAGGCATTTTTAGGTACCTAACCTCTGGAAATTTGGAGCTGGTTGCCTCTCTAGGGTCTGGATATGCTTCTTCTTTGCAAATACCTGTCTGCTTTCAGTTCTTGGTTTTCCAACTTCTAGTGAGGGATCATCTCTCTTCCTGCACTGCATTATCATTTTTTGTGACATTTGAATCTTTTTTTACTGAAGATCTTACATTTCTTTCAAGCTGTTGAGAGATGTTTCATGCCCTGAGGTGTATCAGTCAGAGAGGCAGTAGATATTTCTCTTTACCTGATATGGGAAACCATCTATTACAAGGATGCTGATGCTGCTGAAGTACAGAACTGCTGGCCTTGCAGGCACCTACCAGCCCTTTGAACACAGCGGGAAGAAGGTCCAGACTTACACGGTCACATTAAGTAATGTCTACAAATATTAACCACCATAGATGGCCAAACCCAAAAGCCTGCAAAGGTTCTAATGGGGAAAAAGGTGGTTTCCAGCCTAAGGCCTTTGCCTAAGGGCACTGGCATTGTAGTCAATAATGGCTGTATCTGCATGATATGGAAGGTAGTTGGGTAGATTGGAAAGAAGATGGCTTTGTAATGCCAACAATTTGCCTTCAATATTAGTGTCTAAGGATGACCAGAAAAACAGTTAAATACTTACACTCTTACTTATTTCATAGAAAGTTCCAGGTTTTCTTGAATTAAAAATTGGGTCAGCTCCATTATACATGTTATAAAATTGAATCTCCTGGTGGCAAGGGTTTGAGTCAAAGGGTAAATTTTCGAAATTATGCATAAGGCAAATCCTGGAGCAAGACCTCTTTAATAAAAGCTACAGCACTGAAGCTGGAATGTTGGGGAATTTAAGTGGGTTGCTCTTGTGTGCCCAAAAAGAATAAGGCAGAGGTTGAAGTGGAGTCAAATCAATTGACTCATACTCCTTGTCACAGAGAAGAATGACCAGCTGGGTCACCCCCAAACAGATTCACTCAAGCTAAACAAAATAAAACAATGGGCTTCAACACCAGTGTCCAAGGACACCAACTCCAAAGCCATAACCTGTTCTGGGCAGCCCTGTACTTTGTCATCAGTGTTGGTGTGGACTGTGGAAGCGGCAGTATCAACACTATCCTCCTACTTCCACGTGTCTCTGAGCAATGCCAGAGAAATCAGCTTGCAACTTCAACCAAATATCTGTGGGTGATGACTTTCAGAGTCCTTGCCTTGCTTCAAATGGGATCAGTCTTCTGACTGACAATATGGTGTGACTTCACTGAACTCTAAAAAGATCTGGCATGCTGGAGAGAAATGATATGTAGCGGACTGGTATTTGTAGCATTTTAAATATGGCTCAACTGATTAGCAGTCACTCCTGGCTCTGGTTAATAGATCTTCTAAAAATGAGATCAGGACAGTTGCTTTTCAATAATGAGACTTTCAAAGGCAGATCTTCATTTGATAAACAACAGTAAAGCTCCTGTGAACTCAACAGAGCACCACAGACTGAAGATCTGTCCCTGAAAATGTTCTAAGCTAAAATATTAGTTCCATGTGAGGTAAAAGTCAGTTTAAATGTACAGGCATTGAGTGACCTATGTATAAAAATATAAATATAAAAATACACATATAAATGTATGTATAATTAAACTATTAGGAATTAATTAAATTAACAAATGGTCTGAATTTATACTATGGGAGTTTTCATTAGAAGAGACAATATTTAGAGATCTACGTAGTCTTAAAAGCATTCATATACACCCCCCTGGCATCCCTGTCAAGTAAATGAGTATTATCCACGCTCCTTAGTTGAAAAAACACAACAGGGCAATTATTTCTATTTGACATCCTTGTATTTGCTTGCATGTGGAGAATTTACCATAATGTTAAAGAGGATTCTTCTTTTGAATTTTAAAATTATTATCTATCAGCAGTTATGTGCTTACACCTTTTGAGGACACAAGACTGACTTCACATATACTGGGATACACCAGGATGGGGTCTAGTCACACAAAAGGGTAACGGCATCAGGCATGAAAACTGTGTCAAAACCTCACAACATGAAGCAGATCCTTATTGTATTTGTGTGTGTGTGCATTGCAGCAGCACCACGAACAGCTGCTAACAAGCTCATACATGCTCAGTGTGAGAGGATGGCTGCATCATATACACATGCAGCTCTCCCATCATAACAAAACCTACATTGCACTTTTCCCATTGTTGCTTTAGTGTTTAGTGCCTCTTTGTTTATAAACACATTCACATTAATTTTTAATGATTTTAAGTCAAAGCTGCCACAGCAGCTTAATTTTTTTTTATCTTTTAAGGTTTTTTCATCTTTTCAGTTTTTTCATCTTTTCAGAACTGGCAGACCAACTGGTACATTACCCTCCCACCCCTTCAATCTTCTAACTTACCTGCCCACTGTTAGCCAAGTCATCCACAGACAGGGAAGGGTCCAGCCTCAGGGATAACCCAAAGTCACAGAGACAGCAGGTTAAATCATTTTTCACCAGGATGTTGGAACTCTTTAGGTCTCTGTGTACAATAGGTGTTTTGGGACGACCACAGGGTGTGTGATCACTGTGCAGATGGGCAATCCCTCGGGCCAAGGACCCACCCAGTTTCCAGAGGTCCTCCCAGCTGATAATGTGCCGTGTGAGATATTCCTGCAAGTTTCCTTTAGCGTGGAAGGCAGTGATCAACCAATACTGTTTACCAAGATCTGTCTTACGCTCCTCTGCTGTCAAGAACTGGAGGATGTTCTCGTGCTTGAGGTTTACATCTGAAAAAATGTCTTTCTCAGTTTTCCAGGAAGCATATTCTTCATAGGGGAAAATCTTGACTGCCACAGTTTCATACTGTTCTGACGTGTTTTGCTTCAATTTGGCTTTATACACTTCAGCAAATCTTCCTTTGCCAACAACTATGTCCAACTCAATGGGCAGCAGCTCTGTGTTGTGGTTGATGTTGTTGGCACAGGTGGAGCTGATGTCTGAGCGGTCATCGTCTAACATAATAGCACAGACATCACTGCAGTCCTTATGCTTCTTGGGCTTAACATTCTTCTCCCATGCCTTGTTGAGTTTCCTCTTCTTGTGAGTGCGGTAGGCATAAAAGATAACAATCACAGCAACAGAAATCACCAGTAATGGGACAAGACTTATGATTGTGACTTTGGAAATTTCATCTTTCTCCTCTGGCTTATGAGGGTCATCTGTAAAGAACAGAAGGAAGGCATGCGTGAAGTCATATCATAGTTTCATATGTACAGAGTTATAATTTTTATGCAGAATGCAATACATTATCTTCACCACAAACAGCAAATAATAAAAATTGTTACTGCTTTCTTGCCTCAAAATGTTGTTTTGTATGTAGGCCTCTGCTTACCAGGACTTCCCTGTCTGCTTATTTTATAAAAAGCCAGAACTGAACGAGCAAAAACCTAATGTAATTTAGTAGCTTTGTTCTTTTCTCAGGCTTTTAATACATAATGGATGAAACCTTCACTTTCCTGAATACAATAGCCAAAGTCTCCTGTACTTATTCTGTCAATGTATTCTTGGCAGAACTGCTCCTTTAACCACTAATTACTAGAACACATTAATTTTTCTATAAATAAATAGACAACGAATCCTGTAAACTCCCACTCGCCCAGTTATTACTCCAGATCCAGTATATTTTAGTAGGACCCCTGCAAAGCCATCTTCAGGAAGCCTGTTCACGCACTGTATGAAAATATTCAGGCACAATATGTATGCTTGCATACAGACCTGAAAAACAAAACTCATTCTCATGCTTTGATGTAAGTGAAAGAGTGTTGCTAAAACAAATTCAAACACCTGCTCAGAATTGTCACCAGCACCACCCTCCAGATACTTTTGCATGGATTTATGTATTGGAAAACTTCCTCTGTATGTTTCTTGCTGGCTGTACACTGGTTTTCTGCTGTAAAGAAGATGTTCACTCCGAACTCCATACCTGGTGCAGAGCACACACCAGCATATTCTTAGGTGGAACATGTAGGGAATAGAAGAACAACAGGGACCTATTCTAGAATAGGGATGTGTTCTGGGAAGAGTACAGATTATTATCCTAGAGGTGAGAGCTGCCCTGTCACCTCTACAAACTACCTCCTAGTTCAGTATTTCTTAGGGAAGATAACCAGTTTAAAAGGGAACAGTTTTGTTCCGAGATTACCAGAGGGCCAGAGTTTATCTGAACCTGATTTGATTGAACACATGGAAATTTACTCTCTCAGTCTCCTTCTTCCTGTGAGTCAGATAAAACGTACTGTATCATCCTTGCATGAGGGAGGGGATTGTTAGGAAGAAATCCTGGGAGCCTAACCTGAATGGACTAAAACAACTGAAGCTGCAATCACAGTTAAGCAAGTTGCTTGTCTTGGCAGCACGATGCTCTGGTGGATGCTTCCAGCCATGTCATTGACTCAGGCTCTGTGCCTCAGGCCAAATAAGTCAATATGAAAAGGAAAAGTTTAATAAGCTCTGAAGGGAAGCTGTCACTAATTACATTAGCCCCAAGCCTCTGTTTTCCCTACTCTGTGTCTCTCAAAACAAAGGTGAGCAATGCTAAAAGGAATAAGGGTAAAAAGTTTACAATTAGAACAAAGCAGTACCTCTGACCCTCCAATTTCACTTGTAATCACTTTTCCTTTGTAAACCCAGGTGGCAAGCAGCAGGAGCCATCAGCTATTCAAAGGCAGGTGATAGGACATCTGAAAAGTATATTCTTTTTATTTGGAAAAGGCTTGAATCCTGAACCAGGACGTGCTTCCTCTGCTTGGAAGGTCCATCAACCAGATGTAAGCAAGTAATTAAATCCTAGCCTCTCTCATAGGGTTTCAAGGAAGATGAAGTGCCTTTCTAGCACTGTCATTCCCAGCCAAGCACATGTCAATGACATGGACTAGCACTACCTACAAAGAATGTATTTCCTTCATTTATGCAAAAGAACATTCACGCAAAAGGAGGCAATCCCTCCTTCCAGACCTATGCAAACCACAAATCCTTATTCTCCAGTGATTTCTCTTGACAACAAAATGTTAGTAAATTTCAAACTTATTAAATTTTAAATCAAAACAATACCTAAAAGGTCATCACAGATTAAAGGCAACTCTTTTGCTTTCCAACATACTGAAGAGGGAAAAAAGCCCGCTGTGTTTGTATGGCCGTTACGGAAGGAATATATTTAGAAAGTCAAATGTCACTGCCAGTAAATAGATTTGCATTGCTTATTCCCATGTGCATTCTTTGCTTTTAGAATATCTGCTCTATTAAGAACTCGGGAAACACCCTGGTAGACGAGAACTGACTGCATTGTGGGACGGCTGTTTTGGAGTTTTGGCTGCAAGCAGGTCACAACTATGTGACACAACTGTGACCTGTAACAATCAGAGAAAATAATTTTATTGCACATTTGGGGTTCTGTTTTGCTGGTTTTGGTTTGTTTTTGTTTTTTCTTGACCACAGAAAAACAGGTTTGAAGTTTGGACTTTGCTCTAGGAAATGAGAAACATGACATCTGTATCATAGGATACACTTGCTCACAAAGATGAAAACTTTCTTTAGGGCCTTTAAAGTCCTTTTTCTTTGCCACAGAGCTGCAATATGTAGACCAGATATTTGAAATAACAGATGTATTTCAAAATGAGCGACAAAAGCCCCAAGATGTCTGTCTATTAGTTGTCTTTCAAACAGCTCCCCGAGTCCAAGCAGTTGGAGGTAGCTGGGTGCATGTTCAGCTCTGAGAAGAAACTCACCCAAAGTCCCTGCTCCTTTACTGTTATGGCTACCTGTGTGAGGATCTCCAATCACTCCTACAGTGTCCTAGACCAGGCTGTATTATTTTGCCCTACAGCTGAGAACTCTCCAGCAGAGTTCACAGCTCCTTCAGCTCTTCCTCTTTTTGCACAAGAGAAAACTCTGCTTGTGGTGCAGGGGAATTTCTGGGTAGAAGGGAAAAACTGTCGATGTTGCAAATGTTACTTGAAAAAGAATGCAAAAAAAAATTAATCAAAGCAGAAGCTGAGCAGTTTGGCCACTTCCCCCTGAGCACTGTATCACCCTGCAGCCCTGCTGCAAAGTGACACATCCGCTTTGGCACGGTCGCTTGGAGAAAGCAGAGAAGCAGGGGTGAAAAGCACACAGCTGCACAACCCCACCTAAAGCAGCAGGGACAAAGGCTGTGCTAATTCTCAGTATTTAAAATACTAGACAAATCCCACTCAACGCTTGGGAAGTGCAAGAACGAGCACACATCTGGGAAAACTAGTGTCAGGACTGATAAGGCTGAACTCTAAGCTTAGGAGGGGACCAAGCTGCCAGACAGGAGAGTTAAAGGGGATAGCAAGAGCAAAGAGCTGGTGGCACTGACATGTGTCCTGAGCAAGACACTTCTGGAACTGCCTTTAATTTTGACTGATGGTATGAGCAGAATCAAATCAGCCATTCCAGCACAAACTAAGAATGGGGTACTTCTCTGCAAAATCTGTGTACAAAATCAGGACAGGATCAAAATTCAGAGCACAGCTGTATGTTTGCATAGTGGCTAGCCAACATTTTATGGCTTGACTACAGGAATCTAAGAATAAATATGTTCACTTATAAATAAATACCTATGACTGAAGCCTCATAATTTAAAAAATGGGAGTGCAGCTTCCTCTTTTTGAGCAGTGGAATGAGCAAAACCTGGCTGCACAGGCAGGCAAGGAAATGGTTAAATGAAACAGCCTTTTATGTTCTGCAAACGTGCTTCTAAATAACTTTACCCACCCAGAACTATTATTTGGGTGGATCAGCCCTTTCTTAAGCTTCAAAAGAGCCTATTAATATAGCATAACAATAGAGAAGTTGAGCTAAAAGAAAGCTTCCTGTATGCGGTTTAAACTAAGCACAAACCATCTGCATAACCCTTAACACTACCTAAGCCTTGAGGGAATAAGGCTCAGGTGCCAAGGAAAATGGAAACACTGGTTTTTTTTCTGTGTTGACCCTGCAAATTTTTTAGGTTGGTCTGCATGCCTTTGATACAACTTTAGGGTCACTGAACTTTGGAAAGAGCAAGTAAAACAATGGCAATGAAATGAGGACACACACTTGAATGGCAGGGCAGCAGAATGCCCAGCCAGTACTGACAGAACTACTTCCTTGCTGTCTGCTGTTCCTGTGAGCTCTAAAGCTGCTGCCTATTCAACTGCTAGTCAAAGCCACACAGCAGGGAAAGAATACATCTGATATTAGCAGAACTCAAGTTACATATATCGACACTGATGTATTGCAAACTTGTGCAGTGTCTTAAAAATTCCCAGAAACACGAAGTCACAAACCATGGTCCCAGCCACAGAACTGTGATCTAGTTATTTTGCAAGATCCCAAGACACAAAGCAGCCCTTTGAGCTGACTGGAGGAAAACTCCATTTTGTAGAAATTCTGAGGTTTCAAAGTTTGATTTGAATTCCACACTGGAATGAAAACCAACACTTTTTGAATGCTTTTGCTTGAACAGAATTTCTGTTCAAATGTTGCAATTTGGCAGGAGATGTATATGAGTGCTGAATCCCAGCAGTGAGCGGACTAGTATGGGTGGGGTACGGTACAAGTTCAAGACCTGCTCTGTTTGAATCAAGAGAGAGCTTTTCACAAAATGGGAGTTTGAACCTTGCACGTGTAGTAATTTCTAAGCAAGACACTAGGAAACAAAATATGGAAAAGCCTGCCCATCTCTTTAGTACTTTCTGGATGAAAACTAGCTCCATAAAATGCTTAACTTCCAGTGAAATGAAATTTACCCTGAGCAGCTGTTTGGGGTAATTTAGTTTATCTCTACTGAAGAATCCTCAAGTGGAAATGAAATTCTGTAGCTCAATGTCTCATATACCTTCCTGATTTTGGCCTTTTTAGAATTAAAATGGCTTGAAAATCTCCAGCAGAACATTGTTTGGTGGGAAATGTTGATTTTCAAAACAGAAACTCTGCTTCTGACACTCCTATACTTTTCCCTGAAACAATCTTGAGGACAAAACTGGTCTGAAAGTGTATCCAACTTTTTAAAACTCCTGCTAGTTTTACAGGCATTGTTTTGGGGGCTTTACAGATGTGAGGTGGGAAGCTTTTTTACTGGGGGTGGAGGGTGTTTCCTTAGGAAAACAGTTGATCCTGACACAAAATACTTGGTACTGAACAAATTCAAATTCCGCACCTCAAACTAACCTGCATTTTTTTATCATGATAGTTTCTTGGAAACATTTTAATTTTTCATACTTGCTGGAGATGATTTTTTTTTTTCCATTTAATAGCTTTGTTGTACAGGAGATCAGTTCCACCTCTCCCTGAGCTCTATGCTGAACCAACTCATAGCAGAAGAGAGAGATTACTAGATTTTAAAACCAGAGTGGGCTCTATCTTACTATCCAGTGGAAAATAAACCTGGAATTTCTTGCAGACTTTCCTGAAGGTTGAATTCCTTCAACAAGTTCCTGTATTTGACAAGAGCTTTTTTGGACTAGGTAAACCAAAGCTGTCAAGGCCAGTAAGTTGTGCTTGAGCTGTATGTTTTCATCTTTTAGTCTGAAAAGGAGATACCAGAGTATCTCTCTCCTGGAGAGGCACTACCTCCAGTAGCTGGCAGGTCTGCCAGACCTGCTGTAGAATCATGGAATTGTTTATGTTGGAGAAGACCTCTAAGATCATCAAGTCCAACTGTAAACCCAGCACTGCCAAGTCCATCATTAAACCATGTCTCTAAGTGCCACATCTACAGGTCTTTTAAATACCTCCAGGGATGGTCATTCATCCACTTTCTTGGGCAGTCTGTTCCAATGCTTAACAACCCTTTTGGTGAAGAAATTTTCCCAGCTATCCAATCTAAACTTCCCTTGTACAACTTGAGGCCATTTCCTCTTGTTTCATTGCCTCTTACTTGGGGGAAGAGGCTGACCCCCACCTTGCTACGACCTCCTTTCAGGCAGTTGTAGAAAGCAAAAAAGGGTCCCCCTTAACCTCCTTTTCTCCTGGCTAGACAACCCCAACTCCCTCAGACACTCTTCATAGGACTTGTGCTCCAGACCCCTCCCCAGCTTTGCTGCCCTTCTCTGGACACAATCCAGCACCTCAATGTCCTTCTTGTAGCGAGAGGCCCACAGGATTGGATGTGCTCTCACCAGTGCCAAGTTCAGGGGGATGATCACTGCACTGGTCATACTGGCTCCACTCTTTCTGAAACAGGTCAGGATGCCATGGGCCTTCTTGGCCATATGCTCTCACTACTGGCTTATGTTGAGCTGCTGTTGACCTTCACTCCTAGGTCCTTTTCCTCCAGGCAGTTTCTGGCCACTCTTCCTTCAGCCTGCAGCATTGCATGGGGTTGCTGTGACCCAGGTGCAGGTTCCAGCACTTTGTGCCCTAAGGGTTCACTTAAAGGTGTGGGAACTCATTCACTTGCTCTTTTGAGTATTTGGCTGCCTAAATGTAGCTCTCCAGTCAACAAATGGCTGACAAACCAGACCCAGCCCACAGAGCACTTAATGCATGTCCTTGTCCAGTGCCACCACTTATCTCTTCTCCTGAAAGGCAGTAAGGCAAAAGTATGAGCAATTTTGAAGACCTGTGGCTGCTCTCCCCTGTAGACCAGCAGCTTTGCCCTTGGCAAATGACCGCCCAGGGGGTCAGGACTCAAGACTTCTCTGTAAGGCCCAGGGAAAATCCCCAGTTACATGACCCAGTTACATGTGTTACATGCTGGAAGAGTCATGCATGTGCATCTGTCACCTGATGGGAATGGCTACATCTTAGTCACAGGGGTGGGAGGCAGGCAACTTGATTGCCTCTGGGTGGCTTCCTTCAGCAAAAAGGCTGGGCAGCAATGACCTAATGGATATTTCATCTATTATAAGCAGAATTTCATTTTTAAACTGATTGCCAAGTATGCAATTCAGCACCGAGGAGGTTTAAGAAACTCTTAAGCTCTAAGACAGAACAAATAGTTTGTTGCTGTTTTTATTCCCTCACTGCTGGCTAGAAGTGTAATTCCTTGGCTTGCTGGCACAGCACCCATTTGCTTAAAATCTTCCACCCCCTAATGCACTCCCTTCCTATCTCTCCCATTCTAATAGGTCCCTTCACTGTGTGTACATGGCATCTCTCACACACTTTGACTTTTGTAGCTGAGCTTTCCTACTCAGCAATACGAAAGCCAACATATTTTAACTTTACATGATGTGACTAAGTTTCTGTGATACATGGCTCAGTTACAGAGCTTGGGTGTCTGCTGCTGTTTGCTGGTGGTTTTCTGGAACAAATCAATCTCTCCAGTTTCAATATGTTCCAACAGATGCCACACATTAACCACTATTTTTATTCTCAGCCTGAGTTTCACCCCTCCAACCTTTCCCAAAATATTATGTTGCCAGTGTTAGTTACAGTTTGTTTCTGTCTGTAATTATTAAAGTCTCTTCCATGACAACCTGATAAAAGGTTGGACAAATTCCCATACTTATTAAGCTCTCAAGTGATGCAAATTGTAACAAATATGCCAACCAGACTGGAAGAGCACTGCCTAGTTTGTTTTTACACAAATCTGTAACTGAGCATGGTTATTTTCCTAAGAAGAAAACAATATCAATAATACAGAGCAAAACAAAATTTTGGCTTCTTTAGCCTCTTTTCATCCTATTTCCTTTCTATCCCATTAAGTGAATCAGATGTTCAGCATTAGACAGCCTCTCCTTTGGTTACACACAGCTGCAGGCACTGGGTGGGACTCTAGTGCCTGCAAAAATACCTAGGAGGAAACATAGAGAACAAAGCCAATATACAAGCAGTGAGAGGCTCTGTGCAATGTTATGTAATGTTACTGACCTCTTTTATGGGGCAGCTGGAAGACAGTTACGTTCTGAACATGTTAGTTGGATAACAGAAAAAGGGATTAATGAAAGCCTTTGTTTAAATTCACTTGGAAGCAGTCCAGCTGTAATCATCTCCCTTCTGGTGTTCCTTGAGCACCGGACAACTCACCACGTAAGTATTTATGGACTGGTGACTGTTTGTGCACAGATTTTAAGTCTGCTCTTAAGTCTGAGATCCTCCTATGCAGTCAAGTAAAATCATTAATGCTTTGACTCTAGTAAGAAGAGGAAGAGGAGAGAAAGAAAGGAAAAGACAGGGACAACGTGTTAGAGACAAATGAGAGACATGAAGTTAAGGACACTCTGAAACATTATCCATATCTCCTGCAGTCTGGGCACGGGACAAGGCATCACACAGGCATGCTTGTGGTGGTTCAGGCAGCAGAGCAACAGCTGCTCTCCCAGGTAACAACCGTACACAGCGAGCAAACACGGCCCTTGATGCACTGCAAATCCATAGGGTGTAATTCGTTCAGGCAAATGACTCAGTCACAATTGATTAATCAAATAGGTATGTCTCTTACACTCTCAATTAGCCAACTCTGTAAAACCATGATCAATGTGAAGTTTCTTAGGCAGCACAACACCATCCCTCCCTTGACACACTTCCCCCCCCAGTTAGCTTCATTATTCTCATAAACTCTTGTTGACCTTGTCTTGCTGACCTCTTGTTGTCAGTCATCTCTATCACTGAGATTTTGGTATTCCAAGGCAACTGTGTGGATGATTCAGAGTTGCTGCTAAAGATTTCCCCCATATTTGGGTGTGGTGAGAGTGCCCAAAAGAATGACTTCATCTTACAGTAGGTGAGCAATAAACAGTCTACCTGAACAATCCCACAGACACCTCGGTTGCAAGCTGCATGGAGATCTGCATAGCAGGGCAAGAGACAGGTGAGGATAAAAAAACTATCGTCATGTAAGTTATTAGAATGAAACAACTATAAACCAAACAGAGCTGCGTTAAAATCCTGGCTCCAATTTTTGAGTTCTCTGCAATGTTGCTTGGGTTTGAATTTGATGCCCAGGATAACAACTGAATATATACTGACAACAGTACTTAAATGATTTGTTTTCTTCTTTGCAGTCTCCACTGCTCATTTGCACATTGCTGAATGACTGTGTCTGAATGAGCTGCATAAGAGAAAGGGGTTGCATGGCACAGCAGGTAGGTAGGTCATGCATTAAGTAACATGCAGGAATCCCATTTTCTTGTCTACAATGAGTACCTGGTCATCTTGGTCCACAGAGAACGGGTCAGATGTGGGGCTGGAAAGGGCACAGTCCTGCTTGGTCCCTTAGGGTAAATAAGGCTTGACTTCAGTCAAAGAATTGTTTACAGGGATTGTTAATAAAACCCAGCTTTGTTAAGCAGTTGTCATGCTTGCACTGGCTAATGGCTGAGAGATGTTGTGGTGAAGGGAATGCTGAGGAACAAAGCTGCACAAGCATCAAGGGAGAACTGGGACTGTGCAAACAACTACAGACAGACCTAGTTCATCACAGCAGATCAAAGCAGAAGAAGGTAAAGATGCAGAAGATCCAGCAGACACAACCAGACATCAGGGAGCAAAAAACCCTGGTAGCCTAATCCTGCGCTCATTTTTTCCATGACAGAAGGACCAGGCCTCTGTCTGCCACCTAGGCAACTTCTAGTCACCCAAGGCCTTTTACCTCTGATTCTGGCTAATCTTTTCCAGTGGTTTTGCTCCCTGGCTTTGCCTTCTGGTAACACCGACATTAGACTTTTGAATAAATAATAATTACAACACACTGGCATTGAGTTTTGCTGTGAGAAGCATTTTTCCACCACAGGGGTGTAAGCCGCTTGCCAGTCACCCACAATTTTGTTTGGCACAAAAAGAGAGGGATTAAAAAATAAACACAGAGTAGTCAGATTTACAATGGTTACCTGTCTCCTGCATGTTATTCCTCCAAGAACTACAGAACATTGTTTGGAGCAATTCTGCACTCAGTATTTTCCACCAGGTGCCTGTGGCCTGAAATGCCAGGGATCTGAATCAGGGTCAGCCCCCTGACACAGCAGAACTACAGGCATGTTCAGGCACGTTTCTGACTGTGTCCTGCAGATTGGCAATTTAAATGAAAATCCATACAATAAACAGGCATTTGATTTTGATGTAAGTACTTCAAACACTTCTGAAGTCACCCTTGGGTGAGTCACAACACCTCCAATATGCAAAACCTTTAGATCCTTGTGTCTGAAAATGGAGTCAGGAGGTTTGCCCTTCACAGTCAAGGCCTATGCAAGCCAACAGTGCTATAAACCAATTCTTCCATAAGCAATAACAGCTCAGCTGTGAATCACTGGAATTTGGTGACTAACCTTTGGTGGAAATTAGAACTTGTTGCCTTACCCACAATTTTCTTTCTTACCCCAGAAACACCAGAAACGAACTAAATCTGGTCTGTCTTAAGTGTGCATACAGGAAGAAGAGGTATAACAGTAGTCGTTTATAGCAGCAGCTTGAAAGGAAATTCTGCAATTCACGGGTGACAAATTGCAATCTTTTTTATCTCAGTTTCTGCTAGTAAATGACTAAAATCACTGTTTGATCAGGCTTTTTTAGAGTAGCTCTTGTCTTGCTCTCTAAAACTACAGAATGTGCAAAACCACTGCAAAAATTCTTGCTCTGGTGTACAAGAAACGTAGTGAAAAAAACCCTGCAAGAACAATGTACAGAATAGATCTGGATGACAGTCATTCCAAAGGCAAAATTATTACAGGCTATTATCTAGTTGTCTGGAGGAGCCATGGACCAGCTGGCTGTGATGTTCTGCTCAAAGTTAAACACAGACAGGAAACCGCATGTCTGATACTGTAAAAATCGTTTGTCTTCCTGCCATGGCTAACCAGGCAAGCAACCCAAAGGGGCTGTTTTCATTTAAAAGAAACACTAATCCACAACAATATAAAAGGAATGACAAAGCCTCAATTCTCCCTGCTCCCGACTGGAGTTAATGCCTGTGTTTGTGAATGAACTGGAAATGTTATAAAGTGAAGTTTTACATTACTTTAATTTTTATCTGTAGTTATTCACTTAATACATATAAAAGTAGCACATGGTTTTCATGAGTCACCTCGAGCGCTTACAGCACATGACATAGAAGGAAAAGTTCCACTTGGAAGAGTGAAAGGAATTAGGGTAAAAAGACTGGGTTTAAATTTCTACTACTCCTTTTAGGTTGATCTGGAAGTGTGAGTGGGCTGCAGAGTTGATAGGAATGAAGGCACTTGTGTTGAATTTCTAGAACGGTTTTCCTAACCATACCCACCAAAGACACATTTATCAGTGACTGCGTTCAGCTACACAGCTCCAGGAAAAACAGCTATAACGTAGCTAACTCACAACAAAGTAGCCAAAATCCACAAGGGTGTGGTTCATGTTGTACAAAATCACTAGACAGCTGACAGAGAGTAAGATCTCTTCTCTGGGAACACATTCTCTTCAATAAAATCAAGGCAATCAGTTAGAATTAGGTCCTGGGTCTACCATCTGTGCTCATATCAATACCAGTATATACTCAAAATCCTTTAAAGAACACCCAAGTAAGGGTTGGTCACACAACCATGGATCAGCAGTCAGGTTGTCTGGCTTCGAATCAACCTTGGGGAGGGGATGAGGAAGATGGGGATGAAGGGTGGCACCAGATATGGATAGCCTGGGCTCAGGGAAGCAAAGACTTGCTAGCTTGCTCTTGGCTAATTTGGTGTGGTTTTGTGACCTAAACTAGTTAGCCTTCGTGGAAGCTAGGAAGTGACAGCTACAAGTCACTCACATAGCTGTCCCCCTCAGCGCAGTCACACACCATGTTTCCCAGGAGTGGAAACAACAGCCCAACCTGTCGTTATCTCAGGTAACAAGGACTTAATTATATCTGAGGAACTTAGGGGTGATGAGGATGGGTGTGGTGGGCCACACTCCTTCAGAAGTGTGTGTACACAGAGTTCTGCATAGGAGGCCTCACACTTGCCTCAGAGACCTGACTTGGTCTCAGTGAAAGAATCACAGCTGGTAGGAGAAAATAAAGCACGAGGGGTGCCTGCACCATGCACATCTGTGTGTGCAGCATGAGGTCCACCAGCACTGCACACATCCGTACTGCCTTCACTGTGTCTGCAGTGGCCTATATTAGCGTTCATGAAGTAGAATGGGGATGGGTTATGCACTTGCGGTTTGGTCTGTACTCACATTTCCCTGGTTTGTGAACTCACATACGCTTCCTTGTGCCGTAGTAGGTGTGAGGGAACAAATGTCCCAGAGAACGAACCTAGCTACTTCACACCCGCCACAAGAGAGGTACAGATGGTCACTTACACCAGGGAAGCTGACTTTAAATTTACATCCTATCACATTACCAGTAACATCTGTATATGTAGATAACATGCTGTGGCAATACAGCCTTTTAGAGGAGGTAGGACCTTAAATATGGCATTTGCCTTTAGTTTAGATTTTGTAATGTAATTAACATGTGTTGCATTTTGGTGTATCAACAGAACAACTGTGAGCATCTTGCTTTCATCTTCTATCAGCTTTTAAGTGCAGTGTCTTGAGCTGAATATTAGACTTACTCCAAAATGAGGACAGCCTGGCAGGAAGAAGTACCCTCAGACACAGAAAAGAAAGGTTGAGACTTTGCAAGATTCATAAAAGACCAAAAGAGCACCTGCCACTAGAAGTTCTCCCCCACAAAATACAGTTCCAAAGTACATTGGTATAATACAGTTAATATTATATGCAAGGAATGTAGGAATTCAAGGTAAATTATTAAACCTACCTGATGTAAAAATGAGCATATCATTGCATTCTTCACCTGTGCAGGAACACATGAACATCAATCCCCCATCATCCTTCTTTTCTCTCATCAAACACTGCTCCGATTTATAGTCATCCAAAATGTGACCATACAGTGTTTTCTGGGGATCATGGCATATTGTTTCTAATGTCATATTTTCATCATTCTGTCTCCTAAAAATGAAAAGGAGAAAATTGAAATCAAAAAGGGAATATTTTACAAAGGGAGCAGACAGGACTGCGCCTGCCCAAAATTTGCCTCTTTTGAGAATATAAATGGTATTTAAAGAGCATCGTATTTTCTTCTCTGTCTTTCCTGAATGGGGTAAATTTGGCAGTATCTGGGCTCCTCACATCTGTACAATGGCACAGCTATTCCTATATCACATTACTGCTAAGCTCAGAAGAGTGCCTCTGAAATCTCACTTAGAATTATTAAAGCTAATGCTCAATGAACTGCTGTGAACTTCAGAACATACTTTTGGTTTTTGCGGTCACTGAGCAGACAGTAAAAATCTGTGGGAAATTATGACAAAAACGGAATTATTTCCTCAAAATCTGAGGAATTTCTAGTGAGTTGGCCTTTTCATTTTGCTTTTGAAGCCTACAATCAGCACAGTTTGTGCACTGAAGGAGTTATATATATAAAAAACCTCAACCAACCAAAAAATCCTCCACCAAAATACCAATCATAAAAACTGATGCAAGCTAGAGATGCCTCACAGTCAGGGAAATATTTACAGTGGATAATCTGGACCATATTCCTGTGTTTTGTCCTGGTCCACAGATTTAATTTCATTGACAAAAGTCTTGAAGGCAAAAAGCACTTTACAGTTTTCTTGCCTTTTAGATAAACGGTCATGAAAAATCCAAAATGTATCTTAAGTTGTACAACAGCCCCTTTTTATGGCGATAATAGACACTGATGACTTACTAAAGAAGCGCAGGACAAATATGGAACAGCACACTGGACTGATCCTGAATTGAAGTGCCTACTTCCAACTACGCTGAACGTCCCAAGTCAATGGACACAATTAATCCCTTAGCACACAAATTAGTTATGTCCCTCTGTAAATCAGCAGCAATGCTGCAAGGACTCAGTTCTGTTCCTTTAGTCCAGTTATTAACTCATTAACAGTGTTTCTGGCTTTCTTTGGTAGGATTGGATTCCCATTTATGAAAGCGCAAACCCTCAGTTTTTAGACTGGAACACAAGCTTAAAGCCAATAAATCCTAAAGAAGCATTACAACTAATTTTCATAACCTCTTGATTTCTTTGAACCTAGACATAGGCTATACAAAAGGCATCGTGCCTATATCAAAGTCTCTACCTACACAGAAGTTTTTTCCCATTAAGAGGAAGTATTTCTACCTATACATGGCAATAAGCCTCTTGTGATAAATCCACATAATCTAGTTCACTTGAAACCTGAGAGAGAATTGTCTTTGTTCAGCAACCGTCACCACAATCCTCTCGAGCCTCAAATCTGTTTCTACTCTTGAGTGCTGTGGGTGGATACAGTTTAATGGTTTGCCCAAGACCATGCCTCTTTTCCAATAGCAGCTTAAGCTGGAACAGAACTGTTTTAGAAGAAAAAAAAAAGTCCCCAGAACATTTCATATCAGAATTGTTAACCTCAAGCAACTCTTGGTATGCTGTGCACAGATATGAGTTGGGAGTGAGAGCAAAGCGTGGTGAGGTAGCAGGGACATTCTGAGTATCAGAGCAATCGAGGAAAGTACTAAGCCATGATGAATGAGGGTGTGCTCCTGTCCCCAGCTGCAAGAAGAAATAACTTACCATATGGCAACACAGACTTCACTACTCTTCTCGCAGATAGAAGTGATGTTGCAGTTGCTCTTGCACTGATGTTGGTTTGAGCAGGTTGTTACTTTAATATCACAAAATTTGCATAGGTTTGGCATTTTCAGTCCACTTTCCTTATTTCTCTCTACAGGTGATGTAAATTCAGCTTAAGGAAAAAAAAGAAAAGGAAATTCAGTAATGGTAGATTATCAGATTGTATTACTGCTTATTATGAAGATAAGGTTTTCATCAGAAGCAAACATTTTCTCCTACCTTAAATTAGAAAATCTTTGATCTTTCACAGCTACCAATTTTCTTTACAACAAGGTAAGTGCCACGGTGTCAAGACCACGTTAATCAAAGTGAATTTGAAAAGCAAAATGAACTTCTATTGACTTCAGAGGGAGCAAGTTGCTTTGTAGTTTGCAGAATCAAACATTTTCCAAGACCAGTTTGCACTGAAATAACTCCTCTGCACTCACCCGTTGGCATTACTCACAGGCAGTGTATCTGTCCCCCATGCATAACAATTGCATCATGGTCTGTGTGCCAAAGTAGCTGTGGGTTCCATAGTGAGAATGCACAATTAGCTGTGTGACATTATTATGACAGGGATCAGGATGAATTTTGCAATTTTGTCTTTACTAACCTGAGGCCTAACCTAGGTGTCATCCCTAATCTGATTACTGTTCACACATAACACAGAGCTGGAACAGACTTTCAGCTTAAGGTAGATGGTCTGCCAGAGGTTGTGGGTGAAACTTGAGCTAGAAATGCAACAGGGCATCTGTGCAGCTCATGTGATCTACTACAGGAGTGTTACTGGGTTAATTCCAGGGGACTTGAACTCAAACTAACTTGCAATGACAGCCTGTCTTGTAGATGTCTGCTTTGACCCAACAGCTACTTTTCTGCACCCAGAAATTGAATCATTACATGCTTACTGGTTCAGAGTCTTAGTACTCACCATCTGCTTCAGTGTGGCAGTAGTAAGGAAAAAGATATTTTTTGTGCTAGTGTTTGAACTTCAGGAAACATACTTTTAGCTCAAATACTTTTGAAAAGCCAGTGCAACTACAAGGAACAGAAAACGCTGACACAAACTTCTTTCTAAAGCTGAAACGAACATGCAACTATCTGAAGTGGAGCAGACAATCAACAATGGTTTCAGTCTGACTCACTTTGCAATGTAATTGGAAAAGTAGGTCGAACCGCTTTGAGGAGATACTGGGCTTACATGTGTCTTGGTTTTTGAGACAAAACTTTAGGAGGAAACACTCCGGAATGAGTGTTCCTCCCCTTTTCCTCCATCAATGAGACAAATGGGTCACAAGGAGTGAAAGTGGGAAAAAGAAACCAAACTGTTTATTAACACACGAACAAAACAGGGCAGAACAGGATAGAAAACCCCCCTCAAAATACAACAAATTCCCAGAGAGGGGCTAGCTGGGGCCACCCTGTGGGCCCACTGGGGCCGCCCCTGCAGGCTCCCTGGACCGGCGAGGAGGGAAGGGAGGCAGTGAGGCAAGGGGAAGGAAAGGGAAAAAAGAACAAGAAAAGAAACCAACTGAACTTTTTCCAGCTAGCCAGAACACAAAGGAAACCAAAAAGCAGCACAGCGCTCCCGGCGCGCTCCCTCCCGAGCCCCTGGAGCTGTTGGGCTGAACCGTTCAACTGCCCCCTCCAGTCCCTGGCTCCAGCCCCGGCCCCGGGTCCATCTTAGAGGCACAGCGTCCTTGGGCATTGAGCGGATGGTTAAGGAATAAAGCGGCTTCATAACATCACCCCAGGACAACATGCAGCACAGCCCTTCTCTTGTAGCCACCTGTGTGTTAAAACTGTGTTCATACTGCTTTCTGTGGCCAAATGTTGCTAGTCAACCCGTAACAGGCAACCAGGGATTTGTAATTTCCCCCTCTCTACTCAATTAGCTGAGAAATCAATTTTTTCCTTCTAGAACTTCACTCTTTACTACCATTAGCTTATTTTATTATGGGAAATAAATACACATGATTTTTCCAGGAGGAAATAAAAGGGCCTCTTGCTAACATTTTCAATGGATTTCTGAACCATTGTGAGGGACTGAGAGAAAAGTCTTCCCTCTTCATCCAAACCACACATCCTTCTCACCACTAGCATGCTCTGGTACTGACCACTGTAATCAGTGGCAAAACTTCCAGCGGTTTTACGGTATAGAAGAAGATGCTACACAGAGGGGCTGGTTAGGATGAGCTCACTGGGTGTGGCAGTGTGCTCCCCCCTGGTTTTGGCTTAAGCAAGAGCCAACAGTGCTGGTTGTGAGGGCTGCACCTGGCTTAAAACTGGACTCTGGGAAGACAGATAACAACACAATAGCTGAAGACCATAAAACTTACTCAACAGCTGAGGGTTAGTTGAGCATGCGCCAACCAAAATACAGCTGGCATGCAAATATTACTGCAAGTCAATCATCTTACTCCATGAACAGAGAACAGCCCAGGGTCTGCTAAGCTCTCCTGCACGGTAGTGGGCTGCATGCCAGGATCTCCCCTTGAACAGGAATGCCTCTTGAGGTTGCTCCTCAAGGCTGAGAGAATCCTTATTGCATCAAATACTCAGTAAGTGAACTGGGAAGAAGCATGCTGAAACTTTGAAATCTTAGCTAAGTGAGATAAAGGAATGATTGTGCACATATAATCCTTTAGACCTAAGTTCCTAGCCTGGAACTAGGTGTGGATCCAGACACAGCTGGAAACCCCCTGAAAAAGGGGTTTAGAATGCGAGGGGGTCCTTTCTGAACCCCATGACTCAACATGAGGGTGTCTCTGACTTTTATCCCACCTTGTCCTCTATGCAGTAAATAATCAAGAGTACCTTGCCATCAAAGCTTGTTAAAGCACTGTCACTTTTACTGTCAAACTTTGTTAAAATAAACATTGCCCTTCTCTCTTCCAAGGGAAGTGTGTCACTCCATTTACAACACTGGGAGCACTTAAATGGGTGGAGAATGCTGGCAGAATTTTAAGTCCCAGGTAAACATTTCTTGTTCTTAATTATATGTGTTGCAACAACTCGCAGCAGCCATGCAGAGGAACAGTCTCATTGAGGCAGGTGTAGTAGGAACTCAAAAGGTCTTGAATGTAGTGTTCTATGAAATATGTGTTAACATAATCTTCATTATAGTAAACTGTACATCTCTTCTGGAAAAGAAACTAATAGCTATAACAACTTATCTAGGTTGCAGTAATGAACGAAACCTGATAGTGAGGGACTGTCCCTCTACCCAGAAAGAAACAATCTATGGTCCTAAAAGCCTGGAAGAAAAACAGAGACAAATACTATGGGAGAGGTGAAGTGACTCACCCAAATTTACACAGGAAACCTGAGGCAGGGTGCCAAACATCTCACAACTGAGCACAGAGGAAAGACATCTGCTGCTCAATCTGCAAAGACTTCAGCTGCATCTCTGCTGCTTTCAGCTCTGAGCTCACATGGCAGCTGTGGCACGACGGATGCCTCTGCCATAAACATGACGCAGTTCCCTCCAGTGCCTACAGCACTGGAGCCCAAAGCCACGTGAAGGTGGGTCCTTAGGTAAACTGTTTCAAGCACAATGTATTTGTTGAGAGAAAGGGTTTGGTTCCTATGCCATCGCTGGCTGTGCCAGGTTCTGCCAAGGCTCACCCACTGGAACAAATGGATGACAATATGTTTGGACCTCTTCCAAGGAGGGATCATCAAACCAAACTACTTGGAGAAAACAAAAAAAAAAAAAAAAAAAAAAAAAAACAAACCAACAACAAACCCATCTGGAAAGCAGCAATCCCCTGTAAGGTCACGAACCTTAAGTTTCTAAGGTAGGCATTAGTTTAATCACTAACAACACTACCAAAAGGTTGGGCAGCTAGGGTCAGGTAATTTCTTATCAGATTTAATTACTGTCAAAAGCTAATGGGGTTCTCGGACTTCCAGAACTGACTACACTTGTATTTTCCCCCCGAAATTCTTCTAACAGAGGCTCACAGATCAGTGGCCCTCTATTCATGCCTCTGGCAGTTCAAAGTACTGTATAAACTGCCCAGGTGGACAAATTTTATTCCATGCTTCAATATTTGATTTAAAGTGAGACTGCAGCTTACTTTCCCTAAGACTGTCATAATGCTCCAGCAGGTGTTGGTGCGTTGTTTGTTATTCCTCATTGGCCTTGACCACTGTGATAACCCATCTAGTTCCAAAATGAAGCCAGTGTGACTTTTTCTATCTGATGCTGAAACCACACTCTGCAAATGGCCTGAGAGGAAATCTGGAGTTAGAGATGAACTTCGACATCACCCTTTGATCACAGCCTGCTACTAAACTCTGAGGACTTAGAAATCCTGAAAAGATGGGTCTTCTTCCAGGTCACATGAACTCCCAACTAACTTTAATCAACAAAGTCCTACCTGGAGAATGACAAATTGGTAGGATTCTTCCCCAGGAATGCGTATTCACTCATTACCTGAGGGACCTACAACCCGCAAGTGGTTCTGGACCAGCAAGATTGCTACTCTTCTTGTAGTTACTTAAATGTTCATGTTTAAGTAACATGTAGTTACTTAAATGTTCATGACTATTCTGCTGCACAGTTCATACCACAGTAGCCAACTGCTCAAGATTTTCTCCTGTTAAGACAGCTAAAGTCACTTGAACATTGTGGACAGAAGCAACCTCTGATTTTGCATAAAAAAAAAAAAAAGTGGATATAATGAAAAAGTAATGAAAAAGTCAACAGAGAAATCAAAGATTTGCACAGGTTAATGAAGCCATCCATAAATGTGTGCTTGTCTCCTAAAATTTGAATTTGCCATCCACTCTCTAATGTTAGTTTTCTTATTTTGACTTCTACAGGAAGCCTAATTCTAGCTTTCCTTGCTTCTTTGTCCATGGAGAGGGCTCCAAATAAAAGACTGCGGTTTCTTGGCTATAAAGCTGTCAGCCAACCAGTTCAGCAGAGATCAGCCACCGTGTTTAAAATGCATGGAACGTGCAAGCCAACACGTGGGCTGGACACTATGGAAGAGACACTAGAGCAGTCACATTAGAAATGTCCACTCCACGGATTCTGGTGGAACCAGGCTTACAGGACAATGCTTCTCTTCTGTGGTTCACATCTTTATTTATGATTTCTTGGGACACCATAAACAGGTCACCTCACCCAAATTATATTGACTTGCCTTGAAGTTTGCTTTGCACCTGTTTTTTGTAGATATGTAACTTCTATTGAGGCCTAAGGTTGTAGTTTACTTTTCCCTTATTTTTTAATATCATTACAGAATTCTCACAAGCTAACAACATTAAATAAAGCCCAAACCAACATGCTGTCTTTTTCGGAAATATCTACACTGGAAAACTTTTTATGCCTTACGATGCATTTCAGAAACAGCAGCCAGTTTCTCTTACTCCTATCTCGTAAAATCCTGTCATGCACTTCTGTTCTCTCATCCAGTGTCTCTGGCACATGTATACTTATAAAATAGCAGGCAGATCCCACACCCGAAAACAAAAATGCTGAGAGAGACACTAGGATGAGAACTCAACTACTACTCAGCTGATGTGAAATAATTCCACCTGATGAGAGAGACTTTAAGATTTCACTCCCCTGTATCACGGAAATCTGCCAGGAGGACAATGCCTTTATCAGAGAGCCTTGAAGCAGATTGTCCTTGTTCTCCCACAAAGCATAGCTCCACGACATCATATATCTGTGTTTGGAAAGCACAGTAGCAGCTATGAAGAACATCCAAACTGTATTACCTTCTCATCCAACAGAAAGAAAGCAAGTTTTGCCAGGAACAGTACTAAACACAGCATGATTTCTGTTTTGACTACCATCCCCAGTCCATGATCTGTAACCCCAGCAGAACTTTGACAGTTATGGAGACACTGCCAGCTTCATTAAAGCGGAGAGGTGATGGCTCAAAAGCACATTCAATGCCTTACAAATATTGATGAATTAATTGCAGGACTGAAGGAGTCAAGGAAAATGCATGATCTGAGCTTTTCTTTAAAGATCTGGATGAATATCCTGATGGCTATTCTTAATTATAACGATTACATTCAGTGTGGTAATACAAGGAAGTGAAGATGGAAACATAATCAATCCTAAAGATAAAAAAAAAATCATGAGTTACAAAATCACAAGACTAGCCAGACAGATCATGGAAATAAAGGAAGGGAAAAAACACAACCAACAAAAAAGCCCCAAGCAACCAAAAAAACAACTTCTGGGTTCTCCGTTACTTGCCATTGCTGGCTGTACTCTTAAGACTGCTTTTTGAGACATGTTTTGAAACTTTGGCCATGAGCAGGAGGTTTGGAATTACTGTCTAACTAAAAAAAATGAGAAGATAAAAAGAAAATAAATCACTGGGATCCAGGAGGTGGATCTTCAAGAAAAATAGCTGTATTGTATTACTCATCTTTAAATCACAGGAGCTGGCAACACTGCAGATCACCTAGTTACTCCCATCATAACACCTTTGGGGTAACCCTATGAAACATGTATTTTCAATTTTTCAGTTGCAGCTGCCATTTCTAAGTTTAATGCCATCTGAGCTGAAATGGAGTGTCACTCTGGTACATGCACCTATATTTGCCATGTGAGTATGAGCTCACAATATTCACATTGTCTTGGACACTCCATTGGGTGCAGTGCTTTATCTGAACTATGAGTTGCCCCAGCAGGAATTCCGTGGGTACGGAACTTTTATGATTTTGTGACTGTTTCTATTAAGATTAACAACAATGATTATCCAGAGTGCTGAGACAGCCTCTGTAAAGCCAAACATGAGCTATCTTTTACGTACAACTAAAATATGTCAGAGGAAAACAGGTTCCTGTTTAACTATCCCTCTGGCAGGACTCCAGGAAACCACATTCCTATGGATTGTTTTGCAGAATCTCTCAGCCATGATCTTTATCATACATAGTCACAGATCACTGACTACCATGGAGCACAACAGCTGCCTTAGTTAGTACTTAAGGTCATGCCTTTAAGTGTACTGATTGCACTTCTCCAAATTTCAGGGGCTCAGCAAAGGATAAAAGCCAAAATAACTTGTTTGAACACAGTACTTTGTGAACCATTTGGAGGAGATGTATGTCATGGTTTCCCCCTGTCATGTAAAGGCTTTTGCCCATCATATGAAAAAAATGCAACTCACACCTACCACACCAAAGAACGATTTGGTGGGCCCCACAGGCTTTTTTCATGTTTGTGTGACCTACAACCTGCTCCTCAGCCATGACTGAGAAGTGTGCTAGAAAGAAGAGAGCAGACTAGGTAAGCCATGCTGACCAGCTAGACCTAGCCAGGAGTAGATTTGCCACCCCTAGATGAGGGAAGGCCAAAGTAGAACAAATGGTTCATAGCAGGAAAGCCACTGATGAACTGCACTGAATTTGGGAAACCACCATTTCCTACCTACCAGCAGGCAAGATATAGGGGAAGGTACATGCAGAGGGAGAAGACAAAAGGAAAAGGAGCAGGAGTTGGCAAACTTCGTTTAACTTGCCTCTGCAGTAGAAGTGCCTGGCTTTTAACAGCAAGTGGAACTGGCAAAACTTTGCTTTAGGGATTGCTGCAGGCACTGACACAGACACAGAATCAAATCTGGCAGGAGCAGGGGGAAGGGACACAACCAGAAAAAATAAGAGAGAGAACAGCACACTAAGCTGGAGATCCTGAAGAAGAAAATAATTTTTGTATTTAAAGCATTAAAATATCACTATTTTTATCCACTATTCCCAAAATGAGTGATCATTAGCAGTCTTAATCATGGGCTGGGCTCTTCTCTCTGGTATACAGGGCACAGCAGTGCCTCAAACATGCCTAACGACAGAGCTCACTGTCGTGACCGCTGACTGACAGCAGTGCAGGTGAGAGGAGACTCCAGCTCAGCACTTACAATAGAAGTGTGGAAGCATTCTGAAAACATTATTGTGATGCCTCAAATAATGAGATGGATTTTCACCTGCAGCTTTTTAACTTGCAGCTCTCTCCCACATTTTCTGGGCACTATTAAGCACTCCATGGTTGGAAGAACAAAAGAATACTGTCTCCAGGCAAGGAGGCCGAAAAAAATATAAATGATGGCTTCCCATAGGGCACTTAAATGGACATTTCATCTTCTCCTGACTTTAACCCACAGCCTCCCTAACACAGCCAGTAACAGCACACAGCACTGGAGAACCATATGTGATATAACACAAAGTTCAATTTATTCAATTATGACTACAGGGTCTAGGTCTTTTTCTGCATAATGCATTACATTTGGAATTTACTGGAAGTTGTCTTTGGTGGTTAACCCCTCCTAGGACTCCAGATATACAGTGGACATCAAGTACAACAATGCTCATCTGGTTCTCAAGATTAGCAAAAACAGCTTTCCTGCCTTGTTGGAATAAGCATGATTCATAGTTCAGAACTGACATTTGCATAACTAATTCTGACCTGTGCACTAAGAAGCATATCCTGCATTTTAATCTCCCTTTTTATTCTCGTCTGCTCAGTGAAAGCTGCCATTACTTCACTTGAAACAGAGATGAAACAGTATAAACACTTCAGCTTTGTACAAATGTTATTTTTCCAACTCATATGGTCTGAAAATAGACAGCAGTCATTCAAGAATAATACAGTTATTCTGTGATACTTTTTCATAACAGATGAGTCTCTGTGGAAGACCCCCTAACAATTTAGAATATACATAATTAGGAACAATTCTGACTCAGAAAAACACAAATGTAGCTCCACTCCGTGCTACAGAACCTCACCAGCACAAACCCATGAAACTGTATCTTCTACATAGCTGGAATGGAGTTTCATTCATATCTCTTCCTTCAGCCAGTTAATAAAACCTGTTTATAGTAACATGCTTCTCTCCACTCTTGTTCCCTCAACAGTCACACCACCACCACCAACCTACTTCAAAATATGAAAGGGCTCTTAATTCTTCATAATGGCAATGGGGAAGGTGAATCATTTGTACTGATGGGCACACATATTCCCTCCAAAAGCTTAATTTACATTTCTTCCCTTTATGTCTCTTACTACAAAAGTAATGAGGAACATCCACCTTAAAGAGTAATTTACCCTGTTTTCAAGGGTCTATTTATTAAACTCCCAGTTTCCAACAGGGAAATTCAGAAGTCCACCCAGTACAGGTGGAACAAAAACTTAAATTTGCTAAAAATGTTATATGGCTAAGCTATTTCTGTGAGCTGTGAAGTATTCCATAGAAACACATCCTGGCACCTCAGTTTATCTGCAAGGCTACTGAATGTGCTCAATGCCACATGCAAACTGAAAAGCCCATGGGATCACAAAAGAAATTGATCATATCCTTAAGGTACCAGAGCTGCTTATTGGGAGGCATCGCTTTCTTACTTACAAGCAGTCCTAAATATCTGTCTTGGGATACCTGCTTAATGCAAAGGCAATCTTGTCTGCCTTTTTAGGTGCATCCTCACTGGACAGGCTACAGGTGGGAGGAAAGCAGAGAAGTTTTTAACTTTATGTCTCAGGTCAAGGGAGTGCATCTTCTGCTAAACTTCTGGGCAACAGAACACATTAGGATCTGTGGTACAGGCAAAGAGGCAAATTTCAAGTGTTAGGAGCTTCCTGCTAAACTGTATTGCCAAACCCTGCCATCCTTCCCATGGGGAATTGCAGTTGTGGTACTTGTGATGGACAGAGTCGGTGGGCATATGGGTACAACAGTTCCTATTTTTCCCTTACAATGACAACTGTGGTGCTGGCTCTTTGCTGTGACACCAGAGCATGCTGTGCAGATGGAGCCCTGTCCTCAGCTCCCACAGACCACTGCACCACCAAAGACACACAGAAATCTAAAATAGTAACATATTTGCTTAGCCAAACACTCACAAATGACACTCCTACAGGGCTTTACTCTTATTTAGTATAGGGCCTCATCATGCCTAACTTTCTGAATGGCTTCAAGTAACCAAATGCTGGCCCGGCATACACACAGCATCACATGAACTTATTGCATTAAATTAAAAGGATGGAGGTTTTAAAATTTTCATGTGGATCATCAAATCCTGTTAAAGCTGATTTACTTCAATACAGGTTTTATTAGGAACAAGTCTAGTCAGACTCAAAATTGAGAATTACTGCACATATAAATTGTTGTGGTTTATTCAATTACTTTTAAATCAACTGTAAGCTCAAGAGTTCTGAATTCTGTACGTGGAAAAAGCTTTCGTGTTACTTGATTATCTACCTGCAGCATTTTCAGCAGTAATAAGGAAGGCTGGATAGACAGCAGAAAATCATCTCTTCCAAACGCAAGGTGGAAATTATTTAGAGACTGCTCTCTACACTGGCAGCATACAGAAACTCAGGTGGCAAAATTCCAAATCTTTCTCCTGAAACTACAGCTAACTCGCACTAAAGTTAACCCTTGCTACAGCTAAATTCTTGCCAAATGTGTATCCTCTACTGTATTCAAAAGAGCGCACTAAGAAAATTAAAACATAGAGGAAACTGTGTAAGTAACACTTAGAAGCTGCTGTGGCTTGCCAAGAGTTAATACAGGTAGGCAGATGTTTATTAATACTGTTTATTCACTCAGCAGACTGGCAGGCACTTGCAAACCCTCTCTGGTCTCAGAGACAAACCTCCAGGAAACGTTATGAAATATGTTACTTTGGGGGAAGACTTTTGCTTGCTTTTTAAAGTAGTGAAAATGAAGCATAGACATAAAGACTGTGACAAGTCACACAAAACAGGAAATTCAAAGTTACGTCTGACTCCCACAGGTTCCCTTTGATACAGCCAGGTTGCTTGGTGAATCAGAAAAAGTGTCACCCCTGTATTTGCCATTTTATGCTTTTAACTCTCATTTTTATTTGCTTTACTAGTATGCCCTAAAAACTGGCGACACACACTCTCCTGACAGGTTTAGAAGTCAGAAGGCCAAACCCATGTTCCCTTCTGAAAGGCTCCTGCCACATGCAGCTTTACAGAGCCCTCATCAGATCCCTCCTTTGGGGATGCCACTGCAAAGGCCCACTCACACACACACCTCTTCTGACATCTTATTTTTAATGTTCCTTTTTGATGCAAGGAAACAACATACTTTGTGAGCTGCAATTGTCTGCCACATGGAGAAATCCTCAGACCATTTTCAAAAAAATAACAAATTTGTTTCTAAAGCATTGTGAACACAAAAGATCTTCCCTTTTCCCCCTTCTCTCTAGTGAGGCCATAAAGAAATATCTGCACAAAGAATTTTGCAAAAAACATCAATCATTCTCCCCTGCTCATTATTTGTTCACATCCCTCACTGCACTTTCTCCTTCCTCCCACAGGAATCAGACCGCACCTCACCACACCTCCCTCCCCCTCCAAAGGCCAGCCTGACCCAGAAGAGTTCTCCAATCTATACATCTATCTGACAACACAAACACAATGAAGAATGTGGTATGAGGAGCGGCAACCCACAGCTGGGGTAAGGCAAAACTGCATACTTCAGCTGCAGTAGCACTGTCAGGGGCTGAGAAAAGTCTCTGTGGATATACGGCTGGAGCTACTTCTGGGAAAAGGTCAGGCTGCCCCACATGCCAGGGATGTGGGGGACCTGCTGTCTGCTGCTGTCTCCAACCCACATCCTGCTTTCAGATGTTAGGAGATGTCACAGCCCTTCCAGGAGAGGAAACAGGGGCTCTGCAGTTGGTCTTTTTGCCAGGCATCATCACTGCAAGGGCAGATGGGATTTGCTTAGGACTCATCTGCATGGGTCATGACACTTTGGGGAGAACTCCAAGGATTGATGTTTCTTCCCAGACATGTCAGCAGAAGCACATCAGGCCTCATAGTTGTTTAAATCCACTGTAAAAGTAGGTTGGAGGTTATTTTGATTCTGAAGTATAGAAAAAGAACTTTTGGTGTCTCAAGTTAACATTTATGGGAGACATCTAAGAAGACAGGGACTACCCTCTGTGACTGTTTCTTCAGCAGTACAGAGACCTATCAGATGCCTCCTCTTCACAGGATGCTGAAAGAGTCAGAGCAGGCTTGTTTTTAGAATATAATTTTTTCAAGAGGAAGGATATAAAAGGGACAGAGAGTATGTGAAGCACATATATCTTCTGTCTGATGTGAAACATCTGATTTTGCTGCAGTTCTGTAATGTGAACACAAAAAACAAAATTCAACCAATCACCCTAATTCTGCTTTGTTTCAGGGAAAAAGTGTGATGAACATTTACCTGAAACTGCTTCTAGTCTGGGAAAATACTCTGTAAACCCAGACAAAAGTTCTACCTTTTGTTCTGAAACTTTTGCTGAACTGCAACTCATATCTCTGATTTCAAAGATCCTGATTCAGACTACAATTCCTTTCTCTGAACTGGAATCAAGACCCTGTGGACCAAAGAACAAAACTTTAGTCAAACAAAGCCAAACCTAAATAATGGATTTGGGATTAAAAAAAAAAAGTAAATCAAAAGCAATCTTAAAATGTAACACGGTAACTGGAATGGGCTGCATCTGTTCAAATATCAGTTTAAGTGTCACAGTTACAAGCAGGAAATACTTCAGAATTATGAAGCACAAGGGGCAGAAATAGCATGAGTAAGACATAAAAAGATTTTATGTACAATAGCATAGTTTGGAGCACACACATTGCAGGCCTGCCATTCAGTGTTTTAATTTCACCTAGGCAGAGGTATTTGAACAGAAGTTCCCCACTCTTTTTCCATGCACTGGCACTTCACAAGTGCACCTTTTGTGTCAGCTGCTGGAGCGTGTTCGAGCCCTGAGTTAGGGGGTGCTTTGTGCCTCGAACCAGAACCCACATTCTTTGAGCATGATCTCAGCAACCTACACAGACAGGATTGGAGCTGACAGAGCAAATGGGCTTTGGCCACAGCTCCTAAGGCCATCTTAAACAAGAATGAGGTCTGCATGGCAAGAGTCTCTATCCTGTACAACAGAAAACTGCATGTGTGTACACTAGTTGCTGCTGAACCAAACCAGAATTTCCGTGGTATTTTATAACACTCCAGTAAGTGTGGGGAGAAGCTGCATGCACACAAAGACTCACAGCTGCCCAATCAAAATAAGCATTTAAATGGATTAACCAGACAACTGTGCTTTCAAACTTGCAATCGTTACACAGCTACATAAATCAGAGGGATTTATAAATATTTGTTTTTCCAGATAAAAGGAGGATATTAGCGGGATTTTTTAAAGTATGTTCACTGCCACTATCTGTCCCTCCCAGCCATAAACAAACAAACAAGGAAACAAAACAAAAACAAGGATGTTATGCGTGCAAAAACTGTAGTCACAATTTTAGACTGGAGGATTTTGGTTTAAGCTTAATATAAAAAGACAACCCACTAATGTAAGTAGCATGAAAGACCTCATTTTGTTTAGCTTTTTGAAGACCTCTGAACTTGAGGAATAATCGAGAGATGCGGAATTTTAGTTAAGGCACGCCCTCTGACTAGAGGATGCTATTATGGTACTAGTTGACAATATAATCTACAGATTCTGGTAAGACAGAATTCTATGCAATTTCTTCCTCTAGACCTGAATATAATCCATCCTTCCTAGTCTATTTGAAAAACTGTTTCCAAATAAGAAGACTCATTTAACAAGTCCACATCCTTAACACACACAGAGGCTCCTCTGTCAGCTACTGATGGGCAAACATGTTTATGCGGAAGCTCTGTTCAGAGCTCCTTTTTACTGAGAGAAGCCATTTTCCTTCAGGAAAATGGTGTTTATGAACCATTCTGTCCCCACACAGCAAGTTTTGAATGACAGATCCAGGAAAACAGTATTAAAAATAAATTACTCTCTTTCATCATCCATCAGCTCAGCTAAAAGAGTAAATCAGAGGAAAGTCAGACACAAATGTAATCTCTTAGGAGTAGAATCACTTTGAATAGATTTGAAGAAAAATACATATCCTTCTCAAATTCAGTAGCTTGGGTGGTAATATTTGTCTCTGTCAAGTTACGTGCAAAGAAGCAGAATAAGAGAATTCAATGCCCTGGGGTTATGCTATCTTGATAGATGCATCTAACTTCCACAACTATTAATGGGAATTATATACTGAATATTGAGGGAAGGGCATGTGCATAAAACTACACACTTCTAACGATATTCAACCTTAGGAAAACTTTCTTTTTCTGACTTCTGTTGCAAAGACCCTACTGCTGTGGCACACTGTTAGTGAGTGACCAGACTGAAGTATCTCTCTCAACAAAGCAGCATCTCCTTTGTCTCCCAAAGGTAAATTTGCTAGCATATCCCCTGGGTATTAGCTGTTCCTTTTAATGCATTTGCAAAGGACTCCTTCCAGTTACCTTTGAGACTGTGAATCACTAGCTGGCAATACCACCCTGCTGAAATAAGGGCAGGAATAATCAGCTCCTTCATTTCTATTTGAGGCTGAAATTTTACTGGGCTTAAAGGAAAATAAAAGCCATGAGTGCAACCAGTCCATTCTGAAATAAATAGGTGCTTCACCCTTAAATACCTCTCTTGAAACTCCACTGAAAGGTCGTTATCTTTACCATTATTTCTAAATCACGTGCAAAGAATTCATTGACTATGCTATAAAACTGAGTATTTTAAGGACACTTACATCTATGTGAGTGCATGGTCCACCCACATTAAAAAAAATTAACCGTGGACACAAAAAGCCTGCATGTAGGAATACAACACTTCTCATTCCCTACAACAATACATTACTCACTGCTTGCAGCAGCCAGCCCCGACCAGGGCTTGCATTACAATGTAAGTGGAGGACATTTCCACATTAGGTGCTGCTCAGCACGAAAAGACCTGCCAGTCTAAAATGTTTAGTCTACCTGCCTGAAGATGTGTGAGGGACTGCAGGCTCTCACAGTTCGTTTATGATGAGGTAGAATATAACTGTAAATTTGAAATGTACACGTCCAGTTGGATTTCCAGGGTTCTCCCCTCTCAGTTGCTTTATGTAATAGTTGTCACTCTAATCCACTATTTCAGTCCTCCAGCTCTATCTTCAGTCATTCTTAAGACCATAATCTTTCACCAGGACTCCAATAGAGCATATACACTTGCAAGCGTGTTTAAAAGAAACATAGCAAAGGAATTTAAGTCTCTACGAAACAATTCCTTCTATTGAAGAGAAAGGCTGGGAAGAGATAAGACAGAAGCACAAGTGCAAGCGTATCAAGCAGCAGCTCAGAACGTACCACTGCCTCTCAATTTTCATCTGAATACCTCAAACTTCATCCAATTATTTCAACCATTTTTTTTTCTAACAACTGAGAACTGTGAAAAGCAAAATATGATGACACTCCACAAATTTTCAAATGGTGCAGTTGATTTCTGGCACAGCATAATGTTCCTCTGCTACTACATAATGTTCCTGCTACTGCAGGACAGAACATGTTTACTGCCATATATATTAGTTAAATTTAATAGGATTAGGTCTTCAGCAGATGCGGTGATTTCTGAATGTTGCTATGTCAAATTATACTCATTGATGTTTAATATTTTAGAATCATCAAATGTTTCTGGATATTGGCCATCATCATCATCCTTCATCTGGAGGGCACTTATTAAACTGTAGAAATCAGTAAGAGTCTGCAATGCCTTGAACTTTTTAATCAAATGCCAAGTAAACTAGTAACTACATAATGAAAATACTATTTCAACAACTGTCATTGAGGAAGCTGTCCATAACATGGTCACAGCAGCCGAACCACTCAGCATTCCTTTAAACACCACGAGCCAGTTACATGCTTTGTTATGGTGTCTGGTGGAACTGTTCAGTGACACGGGCAGCTCATTCTCTAAAGCTGTCACTTTGGCATTTCTCACAAATACTGCACTCATGTAGAACACAGCATGTTTTTAAGTGTTCTCATAAGGCAAAACAATTCCAATCTTTCCAAACACAGTAATAACTTAGACTATACCAGAGGAAAGGGTTCCACAGCAATAGAGACATTTTTTAAATTCCTTGGAGGTAAAATTTTATAACTCATGCATATTTGAAATATCCCTGTACAACAATAGTTAGCAGAGTAGTTTAACTGTTTTGTTACTTCTGGAGATGCTAGTCCTAATTCAGAGAGGGATGTGAGTGATACCAGCCTGGTGGTAACCTGCTGCATCACAGATTCAAAGGTTGCGACAGCTCTATGACTCTGGATGGTGTTCCCAGCCTGACCTTCTGAAAGTGACGCCACTCCACTCAGCTAGTCTTGCAAAGCCCTAACTTATCTGGGTATGCATTTAACAAGCCAAACCCTATCTTAATTTAGAGATTCACACTGGAAAGCCATCACATCCCTTGGCCGTACTCTAATAATGAAGTATCCTGTTTGTTAAAAATGCACACCTTGTGTCTGGGGTGGTTTCATTCACCTACAGCTTTGATTTGTCAGAACGGATGCTTTTTCACCTTTCATAATATCCTCCCCCACAGAGTCTAAAATATCAAGTTAGCACAGCTTAACACCTTATTTTCCACCAACTAACTGTGGCGAACTTCCATGTGAGCTCTCCTACCTACAGCTAAGCATTCTGGCAGAGCAGATTAAGCTAGGTTGCACTACCTTACCTTTGCCTTGAGGCAAATGATCCCAGTTAGTGGTGTTTATGTTATGTGTGGTATCTTAATAAGGCATGGCAAAGTGCCTGCATATCTGACCAAAACCATATCCAGCCAGAAAACAGCAGCTGTAGGTACAATTCCTAATTCTTTTGTTTTTCTTGTGCTCAAAACCACAACAGTCCATCATTTTGAAAAAGCAGGAAATCATTAACATTAAAACTCTTACCTGAAAATGCAAAAAAGATAGCATGGTTCCCAAAACAAACAAAACCTCCTCCTTCCTTACCCACTGCAGGCCTAAGGACAGAGTGGAAATTGATGCCCTGGTAAAAGCAAACTGTATCATGTTTTCAAAAGCACAAAATGGAAACTTAAATCAAAATCCACCTTTTTAAGGGAAAAGTGATGATTGTATGGGTAGTCTAAGTACTCATGCTCAGCAACAGCTTGGAAAAGCAGGTGTCAGTGTTTTCTATTTCTAGGTATGTGGTTATGATAGTGGTAAACGTGCCTTGTCATTTGTTTTCATGGATAAGATACTTCAAATAATTAGTGGTTTGCTTCTAGCATTTGTTACCCACCTTCACCCATGAGGCCAGTAAGTTTCTGACTTCAAACCACCAGTAGGTACATGTCTGATAATCATACTATAAGTCACCAGAGCAAAAAAGCCTAGTTAGGCAATGTGCAAATTGGCTGAACCATGAATAATACACATGTGGACAACTGAGGGAAAAGTTAGGCCTTCAGTAGTCAAACGGAAGTAAGTTACCAATGCTTCCATGTGCCTCAGCAAGCTCCTGGCACACAGCCTCTTAACCTGACAAAAATAGAGGAGAAAAAGAGTGCTAATATCTTACTGAACTTGACTGGGTGTTTGAGACTGTTGAGAATTTCTGGATGCTCTTAAGGCTTTAATCCAGAATTTCTGTAGAGAAAGAACAGTGGTTATGACTCTCTTTGAACCTCAGTTTCCCAGTCACAATAGACAAGTGTTGAAACAATCTCTGTTCATTTCCCACAAGTTCTATAATTGTCTATAGACAAACTATAATTAACACAACATTGCATTATTTTTTGCCACATGTTAAGCAACACAAGCTGAAACTGTGGAAATACTAAAATAAATGACTGCACTGAAGTTTAATGGTGGCATCAAAAATACAATGGATGAAATTGTGGGAAGCTGGAGATCTGTGCTTGGGTCTCCAAAGACTAAGAGGCTTCTCATTTCCTAGGTCACTGCTTTAACCATAGGCCAAGATGCTAAAGTTGTTCTTAGTTATAAGTCACCAACAAATCTTGTCTCCTCTCATGTAATAGAAGGAGCCTCTCATCACTTCCAGTCTGTATAGGAGGAGCTTTTGTGCCTAATACAGATATTTTGATATCTTCTTTTTAGGGTCAAGTGCATATTTTTTTAAATAACTCAACAGGATATGGCCGAGTCTTCATTCTGAACCCCAGTTCCTGAATATTGGTGATTTAGCTGGATCACATTTCTGTTTTTCTTCATACACATTAAAATCATAAACATATATGTACAAGAATCCTGAGGCTGCTTCTTGCACTAATAAATATTCATCATACCATTGTGGCCTCAGGGAAAAGTGAGGACAGCGAAGCCCCCAGCCAGACAGAAACCTTAAGGTGAAAGCATAAAATGTGAGAAGTAAGTAGTGTGTGAGCAAGAAGCTGATGGAGAAAGAAAAACAAAAATAAAGAAACACGTTTTGGTTGTATTTTCTTTTCCAGAATAGTTTACCAATCTCTTCCTGTGGAATGTCTTCCTGTATCTATTATCCAGAGTAAAGAGAGAGCAGATATGGCTTTAGTTACAACCAGACAGTGTGGTATTCCTGTTTACATGTAAACTTGGGTTAAGATAGCTCTGAAAGCCTCCTGGCCTGGCACTGTACTTACCAGATGAGAATACTACAAAGGCAATAAAAGGATCAGCTTCCCAGATTTTTGACTTAAGGCATTCCCTTGTGGTAAAGTTGGGTGAGGAAATGGAAGAATAGACTGAGGGGAAGAAGGGAAATTCAATAGCCTAGAAGCATGTATTGCTGACCTAGTTGCTTTGTGAAGGATTAAATAAAGAAGCTTACGAAGTCATGACTATTACATGGTCCCCTCTGATCTTTTCATGAGGATGAGAAACGGTTGTTTTCAGTTTAGAAAGGAAAAAAGATTCTGTATGTAAAGTGTCTCTTTGTTGTGCTGTGAACTCCCTGGAGAGAGTATCAGTCACCCTGCAGGGGCTGGAATAATGAATGAATCCATCAGGGAACAGGCTTTCTTCTCCTGTGACATGCTTTGGAGGACCACCCACACACATGTCAACCCTTTCTCTGCAAAGTGCTGCCTCTAAAGCTTTCCCCTGTCTCAGCCAGCAAGGATCCTTCATCCCAGAGCCCTTCATTGATGGAGTTCAGATACTCTCAGACTGAGGAGTGACATGACCATGGGTCTCCCACTTTCAGGGCAAAAGCTCTAACCACTGCAGGAAAAGGAGGCAAGGCAACCGTGAAAATTGTTAACAGGAGCTGTGGGGAGGTAGAAGGTACACAGCAGGGCAGCTGGCCTACTGCCACAGCACAGTCACTGCAGAATCATAGATCTCCTTGTATGCCGGAGACAAATGAGAAGGGTAATGGCTGCATGCTGGTGGGCAGAACTGGTGAAAGGGAATAAAAGATCAACTACCACCTGCAAATGACAGCTCTTCTCTTAAAGTCTCCATTGGTTCCTGACTGCAGATTGATGAATTTGTTCAAAATTTTGAAAAATCTCATTAAATGCTTCCCATTAGTGAAACACACAAAAACTTACTTCTTACTTCCTGCACCGTTTCTTTAAGTTTCTCAAGAAGAATGGAATGCTCTGAAATCACTACCCAGTCATGTTAAAGGACAGCCTAAGATAGCTACAGGGCTGAGAACGGAGCATCCCAAGTGGAGCCTGAATTTGCACAGTGGATACTAACTGCATAATGAAAGAATATTTTAAGAGACTAGACAGTTGGAGGAAAAAACTGGGAAAGGAAAAAGACATAGTTACATCTATCATATTTCCCCAAGCCCACATTTCAGTGGCCAGAAGCTATTCACATATACTGCTGGCTGCAGTACTTGAAGGTAGTCTGAGTCCTGATGTAACTATGGCTCCACATTTGCTCCAGCCACAGAGCTCCCAAAGCATATGGGAGTTGGTCAGGACAGCCTGGTAACACTAAAATCAGGAGGGCAGCCAGAATGGTAAGACGTTTAATCTTCCTTTGAGCACTAAGACCTTTCCTAAATTTCTTGAAGCTGTGCTATCCAAACCACTGATGTACTGCAACTTTATACAACAAGTTTTCAGCAGTATCTAAGCTATTAATTAGGCTCAGGGATCAGACCAGATCAGTATCTCAAGACACACAAGAATCCTGGATAGGTGCTTCTGCTTTCTTCCCCAAAAATAACCAGAAGAGATAACTCATTACTAATCATCTGTGGTCTGCTTCAAAGTTTGGCCCCTTGTACAGCAACATTAAAGATGTGCTTATATTAGTTAGTGAGATGCAATCTACAAAATTGCCACATTATCATCCAAAAGCCCCAGGCACCATCAAACCATGCCAACAGGTGATGTATAGGCATGATGAACTTAATCCCATGCTGGGCTGCAGAATCCATAGCAGGATAAAAACTGGAGGGAGATGGCTCACCTGCATCTCACAACTAAAATATTTAGACCCAGGAGAATAACAGGTCAACACTTGATAAATCTAACTGAACCCCCTTTTCTTTCTAAGTCAATAAAATGACTACCAGCCCACTTATGATCCTTCTGAGTAAAATGTTAAACAAAATTAAAAACCACATCCACACTCTGAGGAGGCCTTTGTCCTTTAGTCCTCATTTCTCATTCTCTACTTTTCTTCCTTACTAACTACACCAGCACTAGAAGCTTATCAGTGATGAGGGAGCTTCAGTTTTCATACATCTTAGGAAATGTGCACAAATCTTTGCAAAAGAAAGGCCTGGTCTTGATGAGAAATCATCCTTCTTAGATATTTATCCCTTTTTTGGGACTACCTATCCCAAGTCAATTCATCTGCATTTTCCCAAATTCCCCTACCACGACTCTTCCTGGGCAAAAATCCTTAATGATACCTTACAAGAAGTTTGGAAGTATTCTCTTTCCCCTGACTGCCTGAAATCTCCTGTTCCTAATGTTCTGAGGACTTCAAAAAACTGCAGTCAAATTACTCTTTAGCTCCAAGAAAGAGAACCAGATCACTCTGGCTCCTGTAAGACTGATACCACAAAAGCCCCCTCAAGGGAATTACAGCCTCATAACATACAGTTGCCTATTATTTATTCTGTGGCCAGATTCTGCCAGCTGGTATAAATCAGGGCAGGTTCCTTGCCTTCAACAGAGGAAGCTGATTTATGCCAGCTGACAGTCTGGCTGCACGTGTTCCACTTGCACAATGCTAGTTTTTAAAGAGACCTGTTAAAGTGCCCCAGGCACTTAAGAACCACGCTTGGGTCTTTACTTGGAAAATGCTGCTCTGAGGAATAGAACTGTGAGACCTTCCCGCTGCTCTCTGGGTGTACTGTTCAAATTCATTTGCTTTTCCAACAGAAGGAAGTCTCAAAGCCCTGACAGAGCCACCACGACCTTGGGAATAAATACGGATTTTCTAATGTCCCCTGCACAGACCAGTTTTTTTAACTGAGCTTTAATGCTGCATTAAATGAAGCCCACGGGAATACCAACGCAATGTTTTGGAGGAACTAATCAGCTGCACAGAGGGCTGAGTTGATCTTTCAAAACTTGTGTTACTGGTAACTACAAACACACTATAAAAAATGTGGTGTGACTGGCAAATCACTGCCTGAACTTACAGCTTTGGCTGCTTGATAAATCTTTCTTTTTTTACCTTAAAACCTCAGGCATCTACTTACAGAACAGGGCAATAGCTCATTTGAGGGTGTGGTCTGAAGTGCTTGGATACAAACAGAAGATAGCAGGAAACAGAAGACAGCTTTCTAATACCTCTGGTTTCAGATTGCCATTTGAAAGGCACAATGTTAATCCCAGGTGTCACTGTAGGGATGTAACCGCTGGGCTGTAAACTGAAGGAGTCTTTAAGTGTGAGGAAGCAGACTCTTCTATCTGTTCCTGAAATCTATTATTTTGGCAAATTTTTGCCAAAATACTACTCTGGGTGAGCAGAGAACTGGAATCCTGGAATCAGACTAACAGGACTGTTAATAATTAAAACTGTGGTTCCTTTGCATGACAGAAATTTCTGAATACGGCTTGTTAGTACGCTATGAAACAAGGACTAGAAGACACCAGCCATTCAGAGCACTACCATTCCCACCCAACAAGGAGCAAACAAACCCATGGCTACGTAGGTCAACCTTAAAAACGCTTTCAGGAGCGTGTTTTTCCTGCCCCACAAAGTGCTTCAACATTTCATACATTTTCACACTCACAACAGAGTGAAACTAAAATCATTTGAGGTGGCGGGTGTCGGGATGTCTGCACATTCATGCCCAGTGAGAGAGTGACAGCCCGCCAATATCCTGGGGAGAGCGCATAGGGGGAGCTCCAGTTTCAAACGTGCATTCTGTGGGTCAGGCCCGCCTTTCTTCCATTGACCAGTGATTATCTGAATTATTGATTAATGATTATTTCTCTATCTTTCTATATTAGAAATTCCACTGCGGACTATGGAAGAAAAAAAAAAAAAAAGAAGGAAATGTTTCCTGATGAAAGTTTAATGGAAACTGGTACATTTCCACAAATTGTTTCTGTTTTGACAAATCAGCATTTTCCCATGAAAAACAGTGTCAAAAACTCTCAACCAGCTCTACTTCTAACCAGACTAACTCAGGGATGGATGCCAGCAGGAAGTTCTTGCTAAATACCAGTTGTTTGAGTAAAGGAAAACTACTTCTTCCTGAGACAATCTTCCCAGAGGTGAAAAGGCTTTAAAATCCATATGAAAAAAAGGACAGGTAGTTCCAGCTGTAACAACTACAAGAGCATTCACAGCTAGAGAAAGAGCAAGGAAATGGCATATTTAAAAAAAATATGCACAAACATGGACAAATCAGCAACTGTATTTCCCCTGACACTGCTAATGTTACTGTTTCTTAAAATCTAGAACAGTTGCTAGAACTTTGCAGAAATGCAAACAAGTGGACATTAGTCCATATGAACTGCTGGGCAGAGCCCCTAATACCTGCTTCCATTTAGATTCTGCTTAAATCTCTAGAAACTAATGGACACATACAAATGATGAGCATGTTGTCACCAGGAAAAATAGAATTAAGCAATTCCTGGTGAGATTTGTTAGTTCTAACTACTCCTCTGGTTGAGATTCCATCAGCAGATGGTGTTTGAAGCAATTTTCTCTCTTTACATATCTTACCCTAAACATCTGTACACAACTAAAACTGTGTTGTTTCAGGCAGTAGGATATAAAATGTTGTACTCAACAAATGCCAGTGCTGCTGCTCTGTCGCTATGCCAGAGTGCAGACATAATATGAAAAACAACTGTTGAAGACTTAGCTGGGTCACTGAGAAGCCAATTCTGCAAATGTTTAGTATCAACTCATTGCTTACAGTGGCATTTGCCCTGTCTCAGTGTATGCACCCACTCCTTGCTGTAACAGCAATCTATCCCCTGTAGTAAGAAGATTCTCCACTGTTTCTTAATATACCTGCCAGTGAAGTCAAACTTCAAAAGGACTTTGTCTGTCAAACCCAAGACATATTCTTTCTGATTTATTTTAGTCTATTTTAACCTTCCAGAATAAGAGTTCATAGAAAAGCACAAGTATTTTTTCACTGCCTTTTATTTTATTCTTGAAACCATTTTATAAGGGTTTAAAAAACACTTCCCCATTATCCTGTAGGAAAAAAACCCCAAAAAACCACCAGAAACAAAAACCCCTCTAATACCAACAAAATTTAAGGCTAAAGACCTATTAAGTAACCCAAAATCTCAGCACTAACTCTTTTAGACTAGGATTCAGCCAACTTGCTTTTTTGTATCAGGACTGGCTCTCCACTATTTCATGCTGGGAATCCCTTGTACTCTCCAACATCTTCACAGACTGGTCTGATCTCTCAGACAATTTTACTGATTTTGTAATGCTCTGGCAATACAAACTATCTAATGATCTAATGTCCCCGGGATGTGCCTACCTGGGTGTTTCCCCTGATCCTATGTGGCAAAGGGGATGGTGCTGTAGTCTGCCTCTGCTTGTCAGGTGCACAAGGGCTGTGGGAGCCATGGACAAATCAGGACTGTAGCAGCCCACGTCCCTCCTGCTGATCCCAGGACCACAAAGGTGGCTGGAAGCCCTGCCTTTCACTGTGGCACCAACGCTCAGCTGTAGCCATGCCAGCCAGTGTGGAGACTGCATGGACCACTTTCAGATCAAAATCTGTGATCATGTTCCATACCTAGCCGATACAAATGCACCCTGCTATGCAAGATCCAAGAGTAACAGATTGGGCCCAACCAGTTGGTCTTGCCCATTTTGGCAATACTGAAAGTAGGGCACAGCTCTTCTGAGGTCAGAGAAGTGACAGTGAATGCTAGCAAAGTGCATATGGCACATACACACATTATTGAAACAAGAGTTCCTATGCCACAAATGCAAAAAATATCAAAGTATCACTTTAAAAATATCTTGCAGAGGAAATATAAGCATTGGAAACTCCAACAACTGGTGCTACAGCAATACTATGCTCTTTTTTTTTATCCCCTCAAAAGAGCAAATGCTTTCTAAAAGCCTTTGAAAAAAACAAACTTGCAAAAACCCCCACAAACCAAACCATGAGAAATTTCCCTTCTGGTAAGAGCCTGACACCATATTTGCTCCTATGTTTGGAGGTAACCTTGTCACAATGACATCTTTTATCAGGCACCATTATAGGATGCTGCATCTTTGAAACTGCAACAATTCATCCCAGAAAGGAGTATTTCATTTTGAAGCAATGTTGTTTGACTAAATATAGGTCACATAATAGTAAGGCTTTACAAAATATAAGTGAAAAAATACTATGAATATGAAAAAATCTGAATTACTCCATTGCCCTTTTTTTGAAATTACTTTTGAAACTGCTTCAGGAAACCTCCTATAACTCTGTGTAACTCTACTAATGCTAATGGAATTATATTCATTTGCAGCAGTTTAAGATCTGGCTCCTAATTTTTTAATAGAAACAATTCCGATATGGAATTCACCACCTGAGTATTAGAGAAGCGTGTTTATGCCAACGTACTAAAAATAGCAAGTAAACAAAAGTGTTTGTCAAAGTATTAGGTATAAAAGCCTTAGAATTCAAGGACACCCCATAAATAGAAGAAAATGTAATAATATCTCTGATGTATCCCTACTTCCCTCCTGAAATACCTGGAAAATTGCCACTTTTAATGGGGGGCAGGAATGTATTTTAGACTCAATCATGTTACAAATGTGTTCCATCATGTTACAAGATGTTTGTTCTCTTACTTCCTTTTTGCAAATAGCTGAAGCTCTAAATTTGATTTTCATACTATAAAATTAGCTAGCTATGATATGGCTTTTAAAATAATAGAAAATAATGCAAGCAGAGTTTGGCTGAATGGAGAAATTAAGCTTCTGATGTTCAGAGGTGAGTAATTATTACACAGATGATCCCGAGGAACAAACTTCTGGCTATGATCACCCAAAGATAACCTACAAATTCATATTTACTTGAACACACTAGCATCAATTTCTTATGTGGGCAACTGCTGGTTTGCACTGACATTAATTGGTTAAATGCACAATCATTCAAAAAAAAAATCACACCTTACCCCTTCACTCTATGCAAAAACCCTTCAATTACTTCTGTGTCATACAAGACACACAAGCATCTTTTTCCACGAGATCATTCCTATTGAACCTGTTCATGAATTCGTGGGTTTGCCCAATATCTTTATGGGAATGTGTCATTCTTGTCTAGTATTTTGCTGTGAAGAATGTTGAAATGAAATGTTAGCTGGTGCTTTGTTAACCAGCCAGCTGATTAGTTAGTAGGCATACCTGGGAACTGAGCTCTTCTGACACTGATATATCACCTTTTTTCAGCCTCACTATGCTGCTGAGTTATTACAATATAAGTAGCTTTTTTTTTTTTTTTCCTGTTTTGTTTTCCCCCAAGCATTTGGCAGCTCTAGTTTTCATTCTGATGCCAAATAACTACCAACATCCAAATCTCACACTTTCTGCTCCACAGAACTGTTGCTTTCTGATCAACTCTTCCTGCCATAATAGAATCCTATGGCACGATAGAATCCTATGGTGATTATCAAAACAGCTTTTGGAGCTATGGGATAGATTATCTGACAACAGGTCTACTCAGTTTTGGTTATTGTAGGGTGTAGATGAAGACGAGTATGAAAAATGCTGGAATTGTAACCAGTTTATGTCCTTTTTCCTCACTGGACCTATGACAAAAAAGAAGAACAAACTCTTGAGCCATGCCTGCTTTTAAAAATCTACCTGTAGTTTGAGACTGTCTATAACAGAGTGGAAAAAACTAATGTATAATAATAAATAACATGAGATTAACAGAAGTGGAGCTTCTCCATTTAAAGTTTTTTGTGATGGGAATCTGCTAAAATTTGGGGCTGGGGTCAAAATAAAAGCCATTACTAGTTGAGTATGATTTATATTAATGAAAAAGTATAAAAAAAAGATATTAAAGATTAACAAGTAGCACACCTCAAATTTAATATAATTTTGAGCTGTATCTTGTTCTTACACTGTTTTTTTCTTCTGCCCTAAGCTTTCATGAGTAACTTTACAGGTATGCAGAACCTGTTGACTTTGACAGGGCTGTTAATGAAGCATGAAGTTATTCATAACTGCACATAGCTAGTGGCAGTAATTATTCAAGGGTTATCTACTTCATTTTATTATGTTTCAGCCAAAATTTGGGATCACTACTGAACATGAATGGACCAGACAGGAGAATCAGAGGGCCCAGATCAAAGTTTGTAGAAGCCCAGGTGTCTGCACACCTCACCTGAAGACTAAAACTAGATGTGCTATCACAAGACATCTTCACAAGTGTTTCAGATGCAGTTTGCTGCAATCTGCTGTTGTCTGTTTAGGTTCACCACGTGTGCTACAACGTGATTTAGGGCCTAACCTTGATATTACAGATGTTAATCCACAGTTGTGTGTAACTACTTGTAGGACAGAGACAGAAAGCTCCTCAGGGCAGGAACCTTGTTTTTGCAGCAGAATTTTAAGCTCATAGTATATTATAAATTATGATATGAAGAATACTGCAAGCCACAGACCCCAAAAACCTATCTAAGGATGTCCTGGTAAAAGCAGAGTAAGGATTGTAAAGTGTCATTAAAAGTGAGTCAAACAACATGCGCACTCAGTGCTAGAGGAATGAGTGCTTTTCAGTCCAACTGCTCACAGTCGCGGCTACACTCTGCTCTTGGCAGGAACTCACACGAAACCCAAGTTTTGGTAACCAAGTGCAGACCCACGCAGCAGCGGGCTCTGTGACCACGCACAGGCCCTCGCTCCGCGAGCCACCCGAGGCACCTTCCAGCCCTGTGGCCGTGGCTGTGCAGGACAGCCGGTCCCCGGCGGGAGCGGCGGTGCCGGCGGCCGGAGCGCGCTGCGCAGGGGCCGCGGGTTCCCCGGCCCGGCGCCCCCGGCCCGGCCCGTCCCCCTGCGCACGGGGCGGGCCGGCACCAGGTGCGGGAGCTGCCGCAGCAGCTGCGGCAGGGCCGGCAGCCGCTGCCCCGGCCACTGCAGGGAGCTCCCCACATGCCCTCTCCGGGCTCCTCCGGCCCGAGCTGCTGATTTCCTGCCAAATCCACTCCTTTCTCCCCGCTCTTCCCTCCACGGACGGACCTCAGCTTTGGCCGCGAAACCCCGAGATTCCCAGTCCTTTCTTCCCCGCTTACTCTCCCCCAGGGCCATCAACAAACACGCTCACCCCTCCCGAAATGTTTCCAGCCTCAGAACTTTCTTAGCAACCGTGTCCCTCGCCGCCTGCCCCCCTCCCGCCCCGCTCCGCCGCCGCCTCCGGCCCCAGCAGCTGTCAAGCGGCAGCGCGGGCCGGCGCGCACTTACCCCGGAGCAGAGCGGGGACCGAGCTGCCCATGAGCACCCAGAGGGAAAGGCGCAGCAGCAGCCGCCGCAGGCTCCTCGGCAGCCGGGGAGTCATCGCGGAGCCGGATCGGCGCGGCCGGCGAGCCGCGGGCGGGGCGCGGGGGCGGCGGGGAGGCCGCGGCGGCGGTGGCGGGGCTGGCGGGGAGCGGGGCTGCGCCGCTCCGCTGCTCGGGACCGCGAGTGACTCACTGAAACTTCACTTCGGCGCTGCAGGGGAAACAGGAAATCTTAAACTTCGCAAACAGCTGGGCAGGACTTTCTTACTCTTACAGTAGTTCCTTCTCCCCCTTCCCACAGTCACCCCCTCCCCTGCTCTCGCCCTTTCTCTTTCCTTTTTCTTTCCTTTTTCTTTTTCGTCCTTTTAACATGAAACCTCACCCAGTTTGGTGTCAATCATCTGCCAGAGGCCAGCCCCTCTCAGGTCTGGCTCTCCCACCACAAGCGCGGCGGGGCCAGTCCCGACGTGCAGTCCGGATCCGTGCGCCTGCCTCCCTCCGAGGCGGGGACCGGGCACAGCCACCCGCCCGGAGCCACACCGGGACTTGCGAGGAGGCTCAAGGTCGACAGGAAACCGCCAGCTCAGAGGGCTCCTTTTCCCTGAGAGTTGGAAAGGACCCAGTCGTGTCATTTGGGACATGTGGACTTTGCAGAGCTCCTCCTCGCATCCGTATCCCTGACCTTAATGATGCTGCTGCAGCCTGTTTCCTCTTCTGCAGAACTGGTATCGGAAAGAAGGACGTAACCCCCCGATGAACTAAAGCAGGGAGCAGGGCAGGTTGAAGTCAGGGTAATAGCAGGAAATGTTCACACAGACTGGCTGGGCACTCAGCTTGCAGATGTTGAAGCTGACTAGAACAACTTGTCACCTGCTTCTTATTTTGCTCCCAAATAGGCTGGTTGTGCACTCCTCTGTCTCAAATGCTGTGTATGTGACACAAATGAAATTTGTTTCCATCCTTCGCAAAGGAACTTCTGCCAGAGATTTTGCCTTCTCTGCAAGGGGGAGATTGCACCTAGGATTCAGGGAGTAGGGTCACACCGGTGATGCCAGCTTTTCATGGCCCAGTCAGAGACTATAAGAACCATTCAGCTTTGAACGTGAACAAGGCTTGAGCTCTCTGCCAATATAAATCCAGCCACTGCATAGCCAGCAGTTGTATTGAGACCCGTTGTCAGCTCAGTGTCTTCCTTCCTCTCTGAGTTAAATGGCTGGGCATTGATTGAAGGGTGATTGTTCGAATGTTGGTGATTTGCTTTTGTCTTGGTTACAACACTAATTAGAGATGCAGATCTGGGTATTTCAGAAAAAGGCCTAAGCCCTAGGGGGAATATATGTAATTATTCTCTGAGTGTCCCAGATCACCTGTGTTTGAATTTGGAAATGTTCGCATAAAGAATTTAATTGGCCTATAACAGACACTAAAAGTAAAATCATTGTGATTTTATGTAAATTCAGTTTTAAACGCTCCCTAAATGCATATTTTCACCATGAAGTCTCAGTTTATGGCACAAAGTCTCATAAACCTCTCCAAAAGCATTTTCCTCTCTCTTACCCCCTTTAAATATAGTCAAGATTCACACAAACAGGTGGCAGTCACCACCTTTCAGAGGTATGAAAAGTTGTGGGCCCCCTTTTGAGCACAGGCTGGAGTGTTCTTATCAGTTCCCGTGCACCAGCTCTGTGCTAGAAGGTGACTGTGTTTTCAGTATCCACTTAAACAAAAGCATTTCTCAACCCCCATAAGTATATACTGTGTGCTGTACACTGCTCTCTCCTTGTAGCTGTCAAGTTGCAAGTGCCAAAGAGTTGCTGTTTGCTTAGAAAGTTGGCTGTGTGTGCTGAACTCTCCTGTTAGTTTTTGGTGACTAAATTCCAACATGCGAAAGAAGTTTAAAAGCAAATAAATACAGATTTATGTTACTATTCAAACCTGTCACGATCAAGGTGTGACTTGGCAAGCTGGCCTCTGCCTCACTTACATCTCTCTCCCTCACATGAGTGCCATGGCTCTTCTCCCACATGAGCATATTCTGCCCTGTCTCTCTCATCCAGAGTCTGGCAGTAGGTGAGGGGCTTGCAGGAGGTGGAGGCTTTGGGAAGAGCTCTATTCAGGTTTCAGATAGACTCAAACCCTTGCGTGCAGCCTGGCCTCACCACCCCTTCTCTCACATGAGGTGATAAGGCACCCATTACCCAGCAAGTGAGGAGTCTACTACAAGTGGAATTTGATATTTCCATGTAAGCACTGCCTTTATTTTCACAGATACGTCATACAGTGAGGATTGTGCTACAGCTGGGCTTTGGGTGTTCAGAGAACCCTTGAGAGTGAGAGGTGTTACTGGAAAGCTTTTGTGTGGAAAGAAAATCTTACCTGGATATCTCCAGGGGAAGAGTAGTATCTTTGTCACCAATAGCCTGTGTGGAAGTTGAAGTAAAGCCAAATGTGGTTCACAGATTTATCCCAGACAGGCTTACTAGCAAAAGCTCATATTTTGCCCTTTTGAGTATTATAAACCTCCCTGTTAGAGCCCAAATGCAGCTTAATCAGGATTCCCTGGACAACCAAACTACACGAAACAAGACTAAGCTGGTAATTTCTTTCCATTTCCTTGTTCACAGTTCCCAGTTCCCTGTTTTCAGATAGCAGTTTGTTCTAGATTGAAACTGTGAATATTTAACCTCAGCCTGACTGAGGTAGAGAAAGAGCCCCCTTCAAAGAGCAGGAGATTAAAGGTGTAAATAATAAACTCCAGCCTGAGGGGAAAGGAAAACCAGCTATTTTCAGTTCCTCACTTAGAAAGGCAAAATATTATGGTGCTGAATATTGTGTTTTCTTTCTGAGCCTTAGAAATATATGCCGAGCACACAAACAAGTTAGTACCTCTTGTATCTCAGGGCCTCCTAGTGAAGACACGGTAACTGCTTCTTGCTGCAGGTTTTAAGTACAGCTTTTAAAACAGTCCATAAAACTTCCTAGTCTTTCTTTGTTATTTCAACTATTTTTTAGCTTTCAGTATCATATTTCTGTCAAAATCCCATGTGAACTACAGCATTATTCTCATAGAAGAACACTTTCAAGCTTCTACAAAACATGCATTGTTACTAAGAACTGTCGTTTCACTGTACTTAACATACACTGAACTCAAAACCATTCTGCTAACAGCCACAAACTGCTGATGTGCACAGTAGAGCAATTATTTTAATTAGTTTATTAACTCCAGTGTTGCTTTGTTTAAGAATCCCAGAACAAGATTATTCCCAGATCCACTGACTGAGATTTAAGTAAGACCTATACAGTTGCACTAACACAACATCATATTCATGCTGGTGTAGAGCTGATATATGTGGTGTAGGGTGAGACATCTCACCTTACTTTAGCTGTCTAAAAGTTAGCCTTGGAATGAACTTCCAGGAGATGGCTGAGACAACCCACCACCTTTTGTGCCATCTGATGGAGCAGTCCTGTTTTTTTGACTGTGATGGGGTAGTCCTGGATCAGGTTTGAGAACTGAAGGATGGAGGACAAGTACTGGATGAACAGAACTGCCATTATGGTGGCAGCAGGGTATAAGATCACCTACATTCCCTTGGTCATCCAAGTTATTTCAAAAACCTCCTAGACAGAATGAACTGATGATAGGGAGCATAATTAGCCCAGACATCTACTTTTTAGGTATCTGATGTCAGATGACATGAATCCTAATGAAAATGCTCTTTGAATTGTGTACATCACATAAAGTAAACTACAAGATGCTTTACCCACTGGCAGTCATTGGAGTTAATGCCTGCGATTTTTGTTTGGAGTGACACAAGGCAACCAGGTACATAGTATGCTGATATTGCCTTACTGAAACTATTCATGAAATAACTGGATTAAGTAGCTTGACCCAAATAAAAACATTGATGACTCTGAACAAGTTTCGTCATAACTAATTTCAAAATAAAAATAGGAAATCTGCTTGAAAAACTGACATGTCCCTTTGTAATGTTTTTGTTGTGATACAGATTGGGTTTTGTTTTGAACCAGACTATTAGTTTTGAAATTTTGTTTGTTCTCACCATGTTACATATAAAAAACCAGACATGGGAACAACATACAACACTTTGATTTCACTACAGTAAAGCAAGAGGTTTGTTTTTCAGAGAAATTTTGGTATTTCAGTTCAAATCAAAGTCAAATTCTGTAAGCCTGTATTATTTGAAACTCAAAACCTCTGTTCCCTGCAGCACTCTGTTCACAAAACTGACATTTGCCTGCTAATTTTCAAGTTGAGGGTGCTTGGCATGGAGTATTGGCCTTTCATCATTCTTGATAAAAGCTCTGCCTGTCTTGTGTATCATTGGCTGAAGAACACATCGTCCTCTTTGGAGCAGTGTGAAACTGTTGTGCCCTGTATCACTGTTTGAATTGTATTTCTCTCTTAATTTAGGTTATCATAGAGCACAGAATTACAGCTACTGTTAAATGCAGTTTTCCTCTTTTGTATAATCACTGGTTTCAACTTGTTAATAATAATTTGCACCGTTCTGAGAACACACACAGTCTCAAGCAAGGACATTTACAAAAGGTTACATTCATTGTAAAATGTTTTGAAAAACTTATAAAATGTGTTTGGACTTAACACAGCATTATGCTTATCTCATAGATATAATCAAATTAAAACATCTGTTGTGTGTAATCATCCGTCAGAAAAAGGAAATCAGCTTGTTATCAGCTCCTGCATACATCAGAGGCAACAAGAATAATGTTATCCTCGAGATTTATCTTAGTAAAGCTTTCTTCACAGATCTCCTGAATGACACTTAGCAAAATAAGGTTTTGAAATATTATTCAGATTAGCACTAGATTCTCAGGGCACTGCTGTTCACATAATCTCTGACTTTTAGCTATGATGCAAATCAACCATTTCTAAGCCTCACTGAATTGGCTTGCTCTGTGTTTACAGTGAATGCATAAATACCCTGCAACAGTGAAAGCAGAACTACATTAGTGTCAGAAGAGATGCCTTTCTTCAATGCTTCTGGCAGGAAACACTATTAATCTCACCACACAACCTTTAAAATGAAAAATTCCATCCTATTTTTCCAAAAGCAAAGGACATTTGGAGGCTTTATACTGTTTTCTTCAGCTTCTACAATGGGTATCTGAGCTGGAGGGAAACCTTGCACACTTCCCTAAGTGTGTTGTATCTTTTGTGTGGAATCTTTTGCATGTGCAAAGAACTAGTAAAATTAAGTCTAGATGATGTGGCATTTTAAAAAGACATGGAAACAAATTATTACAGATATACTCTGCATATAATTTAAGCTGCTCAAAAATATGGTTATCCATGGAACCTGTCTTCATTACCGCATAATTTGTAGTACTTGCTATCATCGAAGCTTGTTTTTATAGGCTCTTCATTAGAAAGAATTTGAACACTGGACGCCAAGCCTCAGAAAATATCTAAAACGATCAAAGAACCTCAGTAGTATAACACAGAGGCCCTTCTGTTTCATTTTTCCCACAGGAACCAAAGGGAGTTGTGAATCTATCGTAGAATATATCCCTAAATCTAATCTGAAAGAATCTCAATACTTCAACCACAAAGCCCCAGAACTGAGGAAAACATCCTCCCACCCCACCAAGCAGAAGATCATGTCTGTATTGTTCAGGAATGCAGCACACTGACGATGTTAAACTGGCTCATTTGACTGCGATCTTTAAACAAATTTATTTGCGATAGCACAGCTGTTCCTCTCAGGAAGGATATGCATGGTTCCATAATTTTTATCTTCAAGGCAACTTTATGATCTGTGGTCACAGGAGGTAGCTACTGTGCTTTAGAGGTCAAAAGTAAGCAGTTTAGGAGGATCCAGAATGCCTTGGGAGTTGGATATATTTCCAACAGAGCTGACCCCATAACAAATGACCTAATTGTGGCTTGCAAATAACTTAGCTAATAAAATTCACTTTTGCTGTTTTCCTCTTCTGTGATCAAGATCTTCATCAAACTAGCCTGTGAGCCCCATTTGCAGGCTGTGCACACAGTCTCCCACATCTTCCAGCTGGTGGAACATCTCCCCAGTTGGAAGATGCTCTCCATGCAATCCTACCAGCCCTGAATGTGGGGCAGGCACTTCCTGTCACGTGTCAGGCCAGAGAAGCCAGGCTACCATCAATGGTTTCAATTCCTGGCTGTCTAATACTGTCTAATATTGAGCCATGAAAATTACATTGTGCTCACCTGAAACTCTCAGATGTGAAGGATACCTACTCTGTCTGGTAAATTGGGACAAACAGGGCATTAAAGACCTCTGCAAGGATGAGGGAAAGATCATTAATCCACAGCTTCAGTGATACTCAACACTCCCTGCATCACTAGAACAACACAGGGGCTATTAGAGAAGGCTTTAGTGCAATTTGCACCCATTTTGTTACCTTTTTCAATATTAAAGTGTTATAAATAGTCCTTGACTGAGAATTAAGTGTTTTGAAGTTAATAAAAGATATGTGGTTGGCTCCACTGTCTATGGGGAAATAACACTGCATTTTCTGTCAATTTGGCAATTCTGGAATGTTAATTCCCCAACTTCTATGCCCAGATATTGACTTCAGTGAGGGAACAAATGCATATTGCTGGTTCAAAGTCAGTTTTCCCTTCCATAAAAATGTGTACAACATTTCTTGCTCAACTTTGCCCTGTCTGTAAGCATATTTTTGTCTCCAGAGAAAGTGATTTGGTAATTCTTCTGCCTACTACAAATGGAGGTGCTATTGACAATGATGAAGGGCGAGAGTGTGAGTGAATATTTGATGTCTCTTCACATGCTTTGAAGTATAGATAAGGAGACATGTTGTCCAGTGCTACCATAGTTTGATCTCTGAATCATGCACAGCAATTGGAGCCTTCCCATCCTGAGGGACCTCTGCCAATCTTATATTATAAAAATGCTCAGGAATTGAAGAATTTGTAGGCTTTATAGTGAATTAAACAAGACAGCCAGGCAGCAGAGTGGGATGTTGTGCAGAGAAGTGTAGTGATGCTCCTTAGGGAGTGAGAATATGCTGTTGAAGCCAGACTGAATTTTCTGAAGAGCTATTAGATGCATGCATTTGCTTGCCATAAATACCAGCCTGGTTTTCATCTCTACCTTTCTTTGATGATATTTTAGTGTGATTCAGAAATAAGAAAAGATTGAAAAGTCAACTTCAGTAATCTCCATCATAAATGAAAAATAATTTACAGCCTGTCTGCATGACATTACTCTTGTATGATTTCAATGTTTTTCCTTTAAAGGGCATGCTGTTCTGAATTGGCGTGTCTTTCTTTTCTTCATTTTGTTGCCTTCTTTTTGACTCCATTCCTTGGGTTCCTTTCTCCCATTTCTCCTATTCTCTATTGCATCTTTCCTTTGTTTCTTTCAGTTAGTTTGTTATGAGTAAATAACCATTTACTCCTAATAATGGGGATAAACTGTCCCCATTGACACTTCCTTTGGGTGTCAATTGTAGACTACTATTAAAAAAATTAAATTTTTTAACATCTTTGCTATTACTACTGTGTCAAACTATGGTAATGTTAGACGTACAAACTGCTTTTTCAGAAGTGTCTTTGCTTGTGTGTGCACATTAACATTTAATCCAAAAAAATCATGACTATTAGTTTCGCTATTAGCAACTACCACACTCACTTAATTAAACAGTGGTAAAACTTCTGGGCCTTATATAGTGTTTTTCAGTCAAAGCCCTGAATAAAGGGCACAGTGAAATGAGAGTGGCATAACATAGTTCACAGCTCATTTATTCGCCCGGTTAACCACAACAAAGAGTCCCAGCCCAGGCTGGTCTCCATTTCATTACCGCCCTCAAAAATTTCTAGGTATTTTCAGATGTGCTGATAAGCTGATGTGTAAAGTCCTGGAAAAACACCATGGCACGATGTCCCACCTTTTCTAGCAGTGAAATCATATATGTGCGTGTGGTGCCGGCAGCTGAACTGGGGTTGGTGTAGCAGAATGAGCTTGGCCTCCTGTACAGAACCTGTTTCCACTCCTCTCTGATCTGCTTATGAAGCTTAGTGGCATGTTGGGGAGTACAGTTCCTATTTTCACTGTAAAAAGGTGCCTAATTTGCAATGATAACACAAACTGATCCTTGAGATTGCTGACTGTCTGCTGGTGCTCTCCTGCAGTTTGCCTGTCTGTGAGCTCTTCCACCCTTTCCAGGGACCAGATCACTTGCACACGAGTGCTGCACTGTGATCCACTCCCAGACTTGTTTGACACTCACTCCTGAAAGATCCAGTGGGGACAGAGGTAGAGTAGGCTAACTTACACACCCAGATTCATGTTACCAGAGTCTATGCTAACTGCAGTGAAGACCTATCTTCCATGTAACTGAATGGGAAGCTAAAACACCAGCAGACTTTTACCATAACCCAGAGCTGTAGCAGGATGTTTCGGTCTCAGAGCATCTCCTTTCTGTTCTGCCTTCCCCTTTGCCATCAGTGCGTTCTCTCACCTGCTCCTTCCAGTTCTTGAGTCCTCCCTCAAAGTCTCCCTGCAGCAATTTCTAGCCCTTCTGAGTTCCTGCCAGCTGCCACTGCCTGTTCAGCCCACTCTGTACACTGCATGGATTGCTAGGCAGCAGCCCCCAGGGCTGGCACAGTTTGACGTAGTTGCTTTGGGTTGTTGTGCCCTTCAAAGCAATGCTGGGGTACATGCCTTTGTCTATCTTGTGTGGGTCACAATCTATGGCTCTGGTGAAAGATTTTACATGGTATTTCCTGTAAAGTTTCTTAAAACCAATAAAGATTCAAGGAAAAATGCAATCTGAAACACCTACTAGGTCACTGTTTAATTTCTTTCCTTACTTAGCTGCAGTGGGCAAGAGAATTGAAAAGGCAAACAGGAGTTTTAGCACTTCAATGGTGTGATTAAAGTTTGCTGGTCTCACAGTCATACAGTCAATAATGATTGACAAGGGAGTTTTCATCTCTGACTTTCTACCCATAAAAATGTGAAGCGAGTGCTGTCTTGGACTCTTTAAGAACTTGGATATCTGGCTGTTGCTTATTGATTGGTTTTGACGTTATTCATCCTCTTGGGTGTTGGTGAGAGCAATAAGAATCTGTCAAGGAACAAATTTACACAGATAGTTCAAGTCTTGTTCTTTCCCTTGCCCACAGTAAGCCAGACATCGCTGTCAGCCCAATCATTTAGAACACAGGCTCCAAAAGTCTCCAGTCCCACAGGACATCCCCTGAAAGTCACAATTCCTTCCATGTTCCATGACAAGTGGTGCCAGCTGCAGTTGTACTGCAAGGTGCTTGGAGCATAGGGCCAAGCTCCATTGCCTTCCTGTTTTCTGCTCATTGTTAATCCATGTCATGGCAAAGGAAGCCACGCTTTGGAAGGGGTTTTACTGGCAACCAGAAGGCAGGCAGGTCATGGAGGTGATGAAGGGAGCAATGTACCATTTTGCCTCTTCTACACAGACATGTAGACATGCCTTGAACTGCAAGTCAAGCAAACATAACTTAACCTTCCAGTGGTGGTAATCACTAGAGGAACCTGACTCATTTTTTTTTCACTGCTAATTTTTGCAAAAAGCCTTTTTTTTGTTGTTTGTTTTGCATTGCACTCAAGGTGCAAATTATCATAGTTGCACCATTCGTGACCACAGCTTGTTCCTCTCTTCAGGGAGCCATAAAAGTTTTCTAAGAATCAGAGGAAACCCAATAATTCTTATGCATGAAGAGATACACTACTCCCTATGAAGTTCTCAAAGATTCTCAGCTGGAATGCATGGTAGAGAAAGAGGCTCGTGAGAAGCACGAGTAAATTTCTTTTCTTATGAGTGAACATTATCACCTAAAAATAAAATTGCTTTGCCTACAGCACTGAATGGATTTTTAAACAAGGAAGTATATTTATTCTTATTTCTGTTGTTTACTTTTGTGTATGGCACATGAACAGAGAAATTGGGGGATAACTCATAACTCTGTGGACATGTTTTCTTCTGTGTAACATGCAAGTAATAACTACTATCCCACCACGTGGATAGGATTTATCTATTAGGGTTTATAAGACAGACTTCACTTTACAGGTGTAAAACACCATAAATGATATATGTACTTCATAACTTTAATGTTTTCTTCTACACGGTCCTTCAGGTGCAAACATCCCTCTCTTTCCAGTGTTCATGTTGATGACTCTTAACAAGACACCTGTTGTATCAAAAGGGATTTATCTAAGGCTTGCTGACATTACCACTTGCTCCTTGTAGCAGAGTAGCAATCATAGACCAGCAACGTGAGCTTCCAGGTGTGAAAGAAGTGGTGACAAGTGAGAACTGCAGGTGTTGATAGAGTGTGCAAGCCAATATGTGAGAAGCAGGAACCAGTGTTTCAAAGCCTAACACATATTTTGCAAAGGCAGCATTTGCAGCCCTTGACAGGAATTAGAGGCTGTTTTGCAGCACCCACAGAATAACCTTCTGCTATTGCCCTGCAAAAGGTGCACACCACTTTCAGTTTTTGCAAAGCAGTTTACCACTGCCCTTACATACAGGCAGCTCAGAGCATGCAGCTGCTGGGGGGCTTTTTGCCTCCTTCTGCAGCAGGCAGCCATTTCTGGCCTTCACCAGCACCATTAGGAGATGGGCCCGACTTGTAAAGCCTGAATCTGGATCCAAACACAATTTTCTTCAGCATTCATAGATCTTATCCTAGGTTTGGGCTTGCTCCTCTCAGATCAAAGACCAGCTGCAAAACTTGTCTTCCAACCAAAACTTCCTCAAAGCTTTGGGGGTCTTGGGTTGCAGCTCTGTTTTAGCTCAATTTCTAGCTACTTTTGAAAACTCTATATGTAGAAAATTTAAGGGCAGACATTTGTCCCATTGAAGTCAGTAGAGTCTTGCTTTCTTGACACTGATTAAAAAAGGGCACGTAGGTCATATAGGTAAGATCAATACTAACTAGAATATTCAGGAATTTTCCTACAGGTCTAACATTTGGTTGCAAATCAGCCACCTTAGGTCCATAGGATTCTCCATTTTGTAATCTCATTTTATTACATTAGATGCATAGACATCTCTATGTAATATTAACTCAAGAAACATGTCCAAAAGACAGTCCTTGTTTATTTTGACCTTATACATTCCAGTTGTTGCCTCTGAGGAGGTGGGTTGTTTCCTCTAAGAGATTTAGTGCAGAGATAGCATAACAGATTAGAGTGGACTATTGAGCCATTCCAAGGAACTAATTGTTACATTCCTGCCATTGTTTAAAACCCAGGTTGGAGCCAGGTAGGTGAGAACTGATACCCTGAGTGGCTCAGAACACCTTTTGCCCAAAGGAAAGGACAGCACTAAGCAGAGCACAGCACTCCCCGGGGTCATGCATGAGTTTTTAGTACAGTTTTTGCTCTTAGCGCTATGTTGCAAGGGTTTTGGCAAACATCTTGCTCTAGGAAAAAGAGTCTTTCTAAAGCGTGTGTTATTAGTTATCTTTGTTTGTAATGAAATTAAAATTGAATGGGTTGTGCTCACTGAGCAGCACAGAAACAGCAGTTGGCTTGAAATGAAATGAGCTTGAGTTGAAAACCCTCATCTTCTGATATGCTGGGCAATTTCCTCATAAAAGTGTGAGAAAAGTTATTTGTATAAACATTTGATTCTCCAGCAGTGTACAAAGAAACACTATCAGTAGCAGGAGGTGGCTGTGGTCACAGCTAAGCAGTCTCAGTGACCTTAGATTACTAACCTAGCACTGCATTGCTCCTGGGCTCTTGTCAGCCTGTGAAACACACCAGCGGGTTCTGTTCAGTCTCTGTGTGAAACTTCATTGTGTTGGATGAAGGAAATCTTCATCTCTCTGAATTTCATCTCAGCTGATAATGACAGCTGTTTTTTAAGGGCTTAGAAAACCAGCAAGAGCAAAAAAACTCTATCAGACGTTAGAGGTCAGAACAGAGCCCTGGGAAAATCTGCAACTGCAGCAGCACCTGTCATGTGTATGGAAGGAAAGAGGAATAAATTCCTGTGGTTACTTATGGTCCCATCTCAGTTCTGTTACTGTTCTTGCCAAATGAGTATAGGCAAGAGATTTAAGATTTCCAGTGAAGTAATTTCAGGCAAAATAATCCACAATGGAATTATTTTAAATAATTGTTGAAGAGACTGCCAAGGGAAATGAGAGAAAAAGTGCCACCCCTTTTTAACTGGGTGGAAGGATGTTTTTGGAGAGTTATGTGGTAAGAACCCATCTGTAGCATAGTATCTTGGCATTTTACAATATTTTGTGCAATTGCTGTGACACCAAACTTACCTACAATAGTTTAGCAGAGAGATTAAAGCAAGGAAAGCAACTTTTACAGGGGAGAATTATAAAACAGTGCCTCACAAGTGACAAGAAGCAGCTCTTCAAGGAATACCAATTTACACACAGATTGACAGTTAGCAAGTTTTTGCAACAGTGCCACCTGGCCTTCCTTTGGAGGAGGAGAGTGCAGCACACACATGCCTTGTTCAGGTGGAGCACCGCAGAAATGCATTGTTTAAAACTGACTGATATTTGTAATGGGGTTAATGTTCAAGTTCAAATGCTTTTGCAAAATAGTTAGCACAGGTTACCTCTGAGCTGTGGCCAAGAATAAAATACAGGCACTCAGATTCAAAGGTATCCAACCTTCTCCCTTGAACAAACTATGACATTCTCATAAGTTCTTTATTTGTAATCAGAACCAATTAGATTAAACCAGTGAGAGAGATGTCTGTGGATTTATTTACATCCGTTAATGTCAAACTACATTGGACAATCAGGATCCAGTGTGAATCATTGGGAAAGGATGAAGGTGTTAGTACTCCTTTAGCTCACCTAACAAGGTCCTGCTTTTAATATTAAAGCAAAATTCTAAGCCCTTCCCCAGGGCCTGTAATTATTTTACTGCTATTTACTCCGAGTGCTTTTCTAATTTCTAATGTAACTGTCCCTAAACTACTGAAGTCTTACTGGATAGTAAGAACTCTTCTCATGCAGGAATCTTGATGATCAGGAATGTTGTTTTTCTTCAGTGTGAGCTATAGTCATTAGATCCATGTATTCATTTTTTGTGACACCCCTGAGAAATGACTCCACTGTGTAACTGCTCCACAAAGGAAGGAAAAGAGGGAAGCAGCAAATATAGCAGCTTTCCCTGATCTGAGGAAGTTGCACAAGAAATGTTCTTTATGATATCCCTAAGAGGATCTGTTGGGCAAACCAGCTTAGTTCCATGTTCCCCAGGAGTTCTCCTTATTCATGACATTAGAAAGGACTAAGATTTGGTGAAGACTTCTTAGAAAATCTAAAGAAATATATATTTTCTAAGCTTTGAAAGGGAATGGCATTTCCTTCCCTAACCACATTCTATTAAAATACTTCCAAAATATTTAGAATTTTCACAAGTGTTTATTTTGGTGGTTTTACTGCCTCTCCCCCCTGTACACCCCAGTTTGCCACTAAAATGGTCAAATGAAGGAATAATTAGAAAAACAATAAAGTATGATTTCCGACTCTCCTGATGAATCTTCTCCAGATTTGAACAATAATAATAAAAATATAATCTTCAAAATAATGCAAATTTATCATTAAAGAAAATATGCAATTAATTTTTTTATTAACTTTTTGGGTTTTGAGGAGCACTGGCAACAATTACTGTGGCTGCCTTAGGTCCCTAAAGAAGGGTGGTGTTGGTAGAGAGTCTTTTGTGCTAAGCAAAATGCAACACTAAAATGAATTGTTTGAGTTAAACCAACGTTGTTTCTCCATGGACACTCTTAGACATCTTTACTCCTGGTTTATGTTGCCAGAGATTAATTCAGGTGGGAAGAATAAGACTGAGATGTCTCCATTAGTTATGCTCATCTAGAGAAAATACCGGGAAACAAATCATTTGTGGTAAATGACCAGAAGCTTAAGGGAGATGCTTGTGAAATGACATACTTTCTTTTAAAAATTGGAAGGATGACTGATCATTGGAAAACAAGCCCTGGTCCAGATGGTGGTAGATTCTGCATTTCTTGATGTCTTCAGATTGAGGAATTGTGTTGCAACTGAAGACAAGTTACTGGACCAAGTCAGAATTAAAGTGAGTCAGACCAAGTTGATTAATAATCTTTTCTGACCATAAATTACAGGAATCTCCAAAAAATTATGAAAACAGTAGGAAAAGTGTGGGCAGCAGCTCCCTCTGTCTATCTCCAGCTGCTCCTTCTCACTGGTTGTAGGCTCAGGACAGAACACTTCTCTTATCTATGGCAACTAAGAAAGTGAGATCCTTTAGCTTTTTTGTTTTGAACTAATCTCTCTTTCTCTCTGAGCTTCTTTGCCATTTCTATTAGGCCCTTTTTACATGGATAAATTTGGATTCCTTGTAGAAATTCCTCCATGTATGGCAGAAAAGAAGACCCATGGTTTCAGCTTCATGGGATCTGCTTGGGACAATTTCCACAGCAACAGTCACTGTGAGTGGGAAAATGGCTCTTCCCATAAGTGGCTCCCACCAGTAACAGGTGTTGGATGTTTCTGCCTGCCTGCCTGCCTACCCAGTTTTGCTACAAGAACGGCAGTTTGGAATGATTATTTCTCCCCCTTTTTTGCAGTTGTTACATACAGGAGATTGGGTGAACCATTCAGTTCGTTGTAGAATCACAGAACATCCCGGGCTAGAAGGGACCTTGAAAGATTGTCTAGCCCAACTCACTGAATGCACAGAGCTAAAAGGCAGGCTCTACTCCCAAAACTTTGACAGTCATACATAAATACATGTTTTCTACCAGCCTTTATTTCTTCTACTCTGTGAACTAGTTGCTTTCATCAGGTGTCTGAGATTGTCCCAAAGCACAGCAAAGATTTGTTTGTGCCAATGTATGTCTCTTAGCCAGCAATGAATGCAGCCAGAATGGTGGTGGAAAAGGAAATCAGGGAGGACACACAACTGCCACATGAACAACCAAGACAAAAACCACCGATTCGTGCAAATTAACTTTTAATCTTCTTCTCCGTAGAAATGTGTGTTAGCCATAGATTTACAGCTGGCTTTCTGTCATGAATTCCGGTCAGGTCTGCTGCTCAGTTTAATTCAAAGCAGCAGCCCGTTACCCAGCAGCTGCTCCACAACTTGGGATCAAGCACATCTCTGAGACCTGAGACTCCGGTCCATACAGCTAGGTAAAACATATGTCCATTGCCCTCTTAGCTCTGTAAGATATTCTAAAATGAAAAAGGTTGTTGGCAAGCCAGTTTCCCCATGAATTCTCCTTGTGACAGGAATACTGACTCAAGGGTGATTTATATTTGAAGACCAAAAGCATTTTTCCTATGCAATTTACTTACTCTTGCAAGCCTTTTGGCCTCAGTGCAGTAAGTCTGCGTATCTTCACTTTCACCTAAGCTTTCTGTGTCAACCCTTACTATCCAACTTTTGCGAAGGAAAACATGCATTTTGATGGAGTATTCCTTTCAGTTTAATTTACTTTTATTCACATTCTTTACTATCATATAGAAACCAACCTCTCTACAGTGGTTTAATCTGTACTCCCTTGTATTTAGTCACTTGTCAAAATAAACATAAATATTAAACTATTTCACTGTTTTAAGAGCAGTATCTAAATACAGCCTCCCTCCACCCTCCTGTGTTTTCACTCCAAATGAAACAGTTGCTTTACTTGACCAGCTCCAACATTTTTGTTATCACCTAAGAAGTACACTGTCTTAACAACCTCAAACTGAGTATGAAGCAGCAGAGAACTTCTCAGTATTCAAGCAGAAACAAATTCTGTTCCACGTGAATAAATCACATGAACTGACTTTTGCACTCAGAAGGTCTCACTCATGGAACTCTAGAATTCAAATTGTTTTAAACCGCAGAGTACTTGCAAGCCTTTATGGCCTCCCTTGAAACAAATGTAACTGAAGCTGGAAAGAGCCTGAAGGTAAAAAAATGAGGTACTAAGCCTTAAATCCTAAACAGAACAAGGCACTATCTAAATTTCTTCCATAGAACATCTAAAGCAATAATAAAGTCCTTGGTTGCCTCTGCCTATGGTCTGTGGGATCAAGATTCACTAAGTTGTGGGGTGCTTTTGGGAGGCTGGTTTTGTTTTGTTTATTGGGGGTGAAAGGAAGAGGGGATTATGGAATAGAAACAGCTGTTGAATTGTGTCATATGTGGTAATAAGCTCCTTTCCTCCCCACCCAATCACATAGGGAAAACACCACTATTTCATCAAGATGATCAGAATACAGAAGAGCATTCCACAGCAGCATTACCTTGGCAAGAGGTACAGACATCGCAAAGCAAAATGAAATTGTTTTTGCAAGTAGTTCTCCCACATTTTTTCCTGAACCCCGTGATCTAAAGCACATCAGAGGTATCCACCTTACTCTGACATTTCTTCAGTTCCTTTGAAAATTATGGCCAAGGCTGTAAACAGGTACTGAGAGAAAGTAGAAGCCTGCTGAGGGACTTGAGTTCAGACTCAAAGCACCTTACACTATGGAAAAAGTCAGCAGTTACCTTCTGGATCTATTTGCAGGTTTCAGATTCTACTTCTGTTACAAGAGTTCAGGATGGAGGTGACAACTGCATGAATCACTGGGACGACATGTCCATCTACAAGGAAATGACAGAGTTTCCTAGTGAGCTGAAAGTGAGAGAAAGTATTTCTGGGAATTGCTGCGAATTTGATCATCCATGTCTAACGAGGAGTCAGCCATAACTGATGAATAAGGGCTATATATCTTTGAGGAAAGGTGGTGACAGTGTTTTGGCCAACTCTTCAAAGTGTTTCTCCTTTCAGCCAGACACACTTCAGTCTTGCCTGTGTTCAGCCTGAGCTGACTGTGCTTCATCTACACAGTTTCCCGTAGGCATTTTGACATGGTACAAGTGATGGTTGCATTGTTCAACAGGGGGTGTACAGGAGGACAAAGAAGACAAGGTAAGTTTGAGTGGACATGGTAACTGTGAGATAACTTATATTAAGGCAGAATTCCCTTCTAGGTATTTCACCAACACCTTTGCAACACCAACAGCCTCATCATGCACTCTGAACACTTCGTGAAAGGTGCCAACCCGTGTCTCCTGGTAGGAGCTCACCTGCCCAGACTGAACTGAGTTGTGCTAATGGGGATCAGCTGGCAGAGCCTCCTACTGGAGCCCTTCTGGATAAGGCTTTGTGACACAAGGTACATCAGAAGACTCTCTTAACTTTGGCATAGCTATGCCTACCCTGTGTTGTCAGTAGGTCATAAATATAAACAGGCTGTGCTGGCCAAGAGAGATTCCCCCCACACACTTCTGTCCTCTGAACATGCATGCAAATCACTGCAGTACAAACTTGCCATTCAGGAGGTCTGAACATCTCAAATAAATGACCAGATTTCAAAAGCCCCCAGCACTCACACAGGAGCCAGAAAGAAGTTTTCCAACCGGAATAAACCAAAACCCACTTTGATGCCAATGAGAGCAATAGGAATCTTGGACAGTCAGTGCCTGAGATAGCCCAAAGGACCTGAGCTCCAAGAACAGGAGCTCTGCACAGGGCTGCTAAATCCTTCAGAGTACATCCTTCACTGCTGCAGCCTCAGACTTTGCTACAGCAAAATCACCAATAGATGCCTTCAGCTATTTTTTTATGATATTAATGAAACCAGTGGATTCTCAGCTAGCAAATCTGAAACTGCCATCTGCTCAGTGTTCCTGCTTTCTGAGTGCTTGTGTGCTCTTTTTTTATTCTGCCTAACACACATTCTTGATGCCATTGAAGTCAAGAGGAGTTTATTGTTAAAGATGGCCATGGAGAACTACCTGCAGAATTTGGTAAATTGAGTACCTGCAGTGCAAAGATGCTTCATAATGAATCAAAGAAGAAAATCAAAGTTTAAGAACAACAAAACATATGCTGTTCAGTATTGCTCTGCATTATACTGTTGCTGAGAGGATGAAATACAGGTGAAATATGAATGCTGTTATGTGAAATACATATAACAACATTTAAGAGTGCTAAATAAATTGTTCTTTTGCTTTAGTTGAAGAATTGTAAACTGAAAATAATATCCCTTTTGTGTGAGGAAAAATGCTCTAAATTAGAATTGTTCAAGAAAATCTGTGCAAATTCAAACTATTCCCAAAGACAGAGAGCAAGCACTAAAAAATTTTCTCCTAAAAATCACTATGCTGGTTGCACTTGCCTACTATGTAATTTTCTCTTCCTACAATTCATCCATAGTCTTCAAACTTGCAATCTCAGGATAATAATTTTCACAGTGCATGCAAGCAGTATGGTATGTGAGACTTGGGTATATGCAGAAAAAAGCAAGCTGTCCATTCAGTTGTTTGGTGGGCTGAAAGGTAGTCAATGGCTGCTCTGCGCTTCTAGTTTTGGAGGTTTCCTTTCAAAAGTTTTTGTTTCACAGCACAGCCTTGAATTACTGGATTCAAATGGATGTCCATAGTTTATGCATTCTTAAGGCACAATTTAATACTTAAAGCTGAGACATCCAACCTCTAAGACAAATAAAATACTTCTACTTTTTTTTTTATATGGATAGATTTTCTTTCAAATATCAGATAATATAAATTGGCAACAAGAACTATACTGTATCAGTAATTTCTCTTACTTGTTGTTTAATAGGCAAGAACGGGAAAGAGATGGCCAGGAGCGGGGAGGGGGCAGACTGGACAGATGATGAGGACTTTTAAACATTTGTTACATTTCCAGAATTCCATTCCTGGTAAGACTTTAAAATGTCACAGCTGCTGCCCTTTTGCTTGTATGATTATTTCTCCAGCTGTGTGGAAATGCTGCAAAACCATTTTGTGACCTGTCACAGAAAATATTTTGACTCAACAACCAATAACATAGAAATTCCTACTAAATAGTATTACATAACTCTGGTGTTAGCGTGGATTAAAAAAATTTGTTGATTCTTAATCATTGTATTTAGAGGTGAGGTGTGTATAATGTATTTTCCCAGCAAAGTTGCATTCCTTATTCTCTTAAGAGTTTACAACTTGGTTCTTTGGATCTCCTCTATACACTTAAGCCCAAGTTAAGGGAAGGGTTAAAAGGCAATTAAGGGATAGACTTTATCCTTCACTGGAGACTGATTTCTGGCTCTGTACTATGTGCAGGGATAAACCCCCTGCAAATCAGAAAGAATTTTTTTTAGCAATAGGCTTTAGAAGTGGCTACCCAAGTACCCGAGAAAATGAAAATGGATAAGAGGGAAAAGTTATCTAAGAGAGATGTGAGGCTGGAAAATCTGGGAAAGCACTACAGGGAAGTTATTCCAATTGCTTTAAAAATACTTCCCCTGATGGTTCTGGGTTCTTTTGCAAAATGTCTCAGTTATCAAACCCTGCAGAGACACCATTCTGCCATTTCTCAGACAGGGCTGACTGACTGCTGGCCACCTGACAAACTGGGGAGATGCTCCACAATAGTAAGTGGTCACTGAGCTGCCAAATAAAGCCAGTGGTCTGCAGAAGGGTGAGGGATAGAGAGAGGCTCACTTCAACTCCCCGTGTTGTCATGAGAGATTGCTCAGAGCCACATCCAACCAGGCCTTGAACACTTCCAGGATTGGGACATCCATAACTTCTCAGGGCAAACTGTTACAGTGCCTCACCACCCTCACAGTAAAGAATTTCTTCCTAATATCTAATCTAAACTTACTGTGTTTCAGTTCGAAGTCATTCCCCCTTGTCTTATCATTACATGCCCTTGTAAATACTCTCTCTCCAGCCTTTCTTGTAAGCTCTCTTCAGGTACTGAAAGATCTCAGGTCCTCCTGAAACTTTCTCTTCTCCAGGCTGAACAAACACAGTTCTCTCAGCCTTTCCTCACAGGAGAGGTGTTCCATCTGTCTGATCATCTTGCTGGTCCTCCTCTGGAAACACTCCCTTGCCCTGCTGCCCACTCTGCTCTGGATGCAGCCCAGAAGACCTTTGGCTTCCTGGGCTGTGAGTGCACATTGTTGGGTCATGTCCAACCAGTCCATCTCCTCCACCAGCAACCCCAAGTCCTTCTCCCCAGGGCTGCTCTCACTCTGGTCATCCCCAGCCTGTACAGATATTGGGGGTGGTTGTCCCAACCCAGGTGCAGCACCTTGCACTTAGTCTCGTTAAACCTCATGAGGTTCCCATGGGCCAACATCTCAAGCTTGTCCAGGTCCCTATCAGTGGGATTTTATGTTAAAGCAAAGTAATTTCTGTTTTCTCATGTTTGCCCTGTGCTAGCACAAGTTAAAAGAGCCAAGCTCCCAGACTCTCTGGCACAAATGTGTATCATAGACCTTGACAATGCTTCACAAAATAGTAATTACTTCTTCCAAATTACATGAAAAAATGGAGAGAAAAAGAGACAGAAACCTAGAAGGAAGCATGACTGCTTGTCTCCACAGCCAAGTGTTTGCTACCATCTTGTGATGCTGCCCCACAAGATTAGAATATGACCTCTAAATGTTACTTCTCTTCAGTCAGTCTTCAGGGGAGAAGCTAATGGCTAGCTAGAGATCAAGAAGGAATCCTGTCACACACACAAGTACAAGAACAATGTTATGCACCTGGCTAAGTGTACATACCTGGCTAAAAACATTAAATACCCATCGGTGTTCATTATCTTAACTTACATCAAGTTATTGACTGTGTCTGAAAGCAGGAAAGTAGGCTAAAATGGACAGGTTTTTTTTTTTTTGTTGTTGTTGTTTTTTGTTTTGTTTTTGGTTTTTTGAGGAAATTAGGCAAAACTACTGCTGGTAACAACAGCCCAAAGATTTCCCAGCCTGTCACTACAAAGATATTGAGGAGGAGATTCAAAATTTGGCGAAAGAACTGATTTTCAGATAGATGCTTTCCCACCTCACTGAAAAATGTCTTTAAGAAAAATCATTCAACCCTCTCAGAAAACTCATGTTTTTTGGCTTTTTTTTCCCCCCTAAAAACGGGTTCCCAAGGGTCAGTTCTTTAGACTCCTTCCAGTAATACTTGCACATGTAAGAAAATCCCAGGATGACAGATTCTAGACTGACCAGAATTCTATGGTTACATTGGATTAACTTCTTAGAAAAACATTGCATTTTCTGTAATTTGTTTCATAATCACATAAGGTCAAATATTTAGCCAAATTCGTGGAAGAATTATGTTGAGTTTATTGGGGTTTTGCAAGATGTTAGTGGGTGCAAAATGAAACTGTTGCTACCATTTTCAAAGCCCTATTTGTTTGAAGTACTGCTGAGCTTCACAGTTATTCTTTAGGCTCTGTATGGAGCAATGCTTTGGGAAAATAAACAAGTATCAGACTCTGACCCCATGTTGCACTTGTTCAGTCTTTCAGATTTGCAAGCAAAACTCCTGACTGAGCTGCATTTTCACAGGAACTCACGTGAGAAACATGAAAAGAAGGGTTATCAGAGACTAGCAAGGGAAGATCACAATCTGAGAAACAAGGATTTAGTGCTACAAGTGGGATATAATCCTGAATGCATTTCCTTCTGTCAAGCCTCCTATGATAACATACAGTGAGATAAATCAGGATGTAGATTCAAGTATGGGTGATAATTTGTCTGTCTTTCTTCAATATCCTGCTGTTAAATGTGGTTTATCAAGGGATAAACCTTGACGTGACTGAGTGACTTACTTGTTTTTCTAGAACACTTACCGTATTGGAAGTTGATACTGTGCAAAAAATTTTCAAGGGGAACAACAGCTGGAGCTTCCCATGAAATAAATATGCCAGAGAGGAGACATTTGACAGTCTGTCTTGTACCTATAGGCTGTGCATTTGTCACAGAGAACAAGTTCCTTTGCCAGAGAAAGAGTTTAAGAGAAAACAACTGGGTTACCTAAACGTAGTCATGGCAGCCTCAATTGACACAGGCCCTATGAAGGATTTCAAGACAGAAAACTGAAGGCCTTAGGGAATACCCCAAGCATGGGAAGGTCTCTGGACACCTGTGTTTATGTGAGTGAATCCCACCCTGGCAAGCAAATGAAGCAGCAGAAGGGTTCTGGTGAGCAAAGGGATATCTGAGGTGGAAGGAGGCCTTGAGAAGACAGTCAGAGCATACCCACAGCATTTTCTTCTAGAAACCCTATGGGATTAAACACCTTATCATAGGAGAAGAAAGTAAAGATAAGAGTGGAGAAGATGAAATGGGGAAAAAAGAGAAGAACTTTGTTCAGAATATGGACAATCTAACACAGGGCAAAGAGAGACATGGCACTAGAGAAACATGTTCTGGAAAGGGGATATGAAGGGTGAGGAGCAAAGAGGGAGGTAGATCTACTTTGGAGAAACATGTACAATCCACCAAGCTCAAAATACATGAGGTAATACACCCTGCTTCACAAAAGTAGCGTCAAGTACTTTTTAAACAATTTTCCTTGAAAAAGATAGATCACTAGTTTCTGCAGCAATGGGGAGGATGAACTCTTAAAACTTTGCCCAGTTCTTCCAGAAGCTTTCAGAAACATTCAGTTTCTCCTTGTCTCTTCCATACCACAGCTAACATGTTTCCAGACAATGAAATTAAAAGGACATGAACCTTACATTTTTTACGATAAAGGAAGAAACCACACCAGAGAGAAAATGGACAAAAAATTTTCAGGGTTTTCATTTTTTCCTCTAAACAATCCAGTGGGCAAAATTCTCTCAGGAGTCCTCTCCCTGAAGTAAGGACAATTGCAATGCTGTGATTAAGACAGAAAGATTACTAGTTAACTCTAATTACATTTTGATTTCTACTATTTTTTATGGTTCATTTTTCTTTGAAAGCTATTACTCACTGGAATGAGCCTGAACAGCTGTGAGCCTTTCTTGGTGATATGGCTTAGGAAATACTATCATTTGAACTGATTAAGTGTGCACATTCCACTTGTCTTTATCTCATTAAATTGTAATACACAATACACTGTACACACTGGAAAACACACGGATCACATGCACAGGAGACAATCACTTGAGAACTAGAGACACCAGGCTTTCCTGGAGGCCACCTGGGATTAATTCCCGCATAGCACAATACGTATCAGTTTAAAAGACCTCATAAAAACTGGGATTAAGATTTCAGCCCTGTATTAAGGTATATGACATATTTTCAGCTGTTTTAAAAGTGAAAGAGAGAAAGAAGAAAATTTTCTTAGAAGAAAATGCGGGGCACATTTACATTATGAAACTCCCCTTATCTAGGTAATACAGTCTTTTGCCCAGTGCTCTATGTAGGAGGCAGCAGCCTATCTGAAAGGGTTGGATCAGGATGTAATTTTCTTCCCCTGAAAGAGAGATTAAAACCTGCCTAGTAAAAGATCACCAGAATCCAGGACATGTTGCACCGCCAAGATAGAATGTTTTACTGATGGTATTTCAATTCTTTATGAGACAATGGTTTCCAGTGCAGGTTAAATTTAAACAGAAGCAGGGAGGTGTTGCCTTTTACAGATCTCTCTTCTATGATGTTGCTCCTCCCTCTAGACCACATAGCATGAAAGAATACCTATGTGCCATCTTTGGTTTTCCTATCTTTCTTGCTGATCTCTGTTGTGGACTGTTGCAGCTCTTAGATCTATTCTTGGTAAATGCAGTGACTCAGAAAAATGTATGTTTCCTACATGAATAACAAAAAGACAAGCTGCTGTTACACTCCATATCCCTTTATGGCACTTGGTGCTTGGTTTGCTGAAGTTAAAGGGACAAGTCAAATATTAACAATCTTTAGAGCCTTTTCAAATGCCGAGGCTGTTTTGCCTAAGGTCACAAATTATGCAAAACCATTTTCTTAATGAAAAAATATTTCAAAATCCCGATTGAGTGCCACATATATGGATGTCAGGTTATTCTCCAGTGAACTGCACTGAAAATCTCAAAGCCTCATTTAGTAATGCCCTGCCTGCCTCTCTTAGCCTGGGTCAGTTGCCATGGCATCTGTACAGCTCTTTAAAAAGAACCCAAAGCCAATGTAAGCTACGTCTGAGTCAGCTCAGTGCCTGACCTGACAAAAATACTGTTGCCTAAAACTGGGCACTCCTAGTAGATTTTACCTGAAGCAGACTAGTTTAATCCAGACAATAACACTACCAAGGCAAGATAGCGCATGTAACAGTTATGAACAATAAAATAATTCTTTTTGCCACTGCACTTGTCAAAGAATTAGAAGGTACCTCTAGTGTCATAATACCAGGTGTCAGGGAAGCTGTTAACTAAAAGCAAAATAATACACCAATGCACAAACAAGCACCTAGTACCCAGAGTAAAGGACTTGACAGGTTTTTTTTTTTTTTCTCATTTTTCCCCCCCCCCCGTATTGGGCAAGGATTAAAACTTCAGTTTTGTCTTCATTTAGATGTTTTCCAAAAATACATGGATAGGAAGCATAGGTTTGCTAGGAAGGAAGCAGGTGACAGAGAGCGTGGTCAGACAAGTAGTGCTGATATGGCACGTTTATCTCCAGGCAAGGAATGGAGAGATGCCTGTTCAGGAGAGGACCATGCTCACCTCCAAAGGGACATCTACGTTCATTTTTCAGCATGTGTGGAATCTCATTCAAAGTCTAGGCTTATTATAGATTTTGTGACGGAAGGAAAAACAGCATGAGAAACAGATGCCAACAATTTTGTTTCTCAAGTCTCTGATCACCCCTTGTCAAACTCCTTTTCCTGCCAATAAAAGCAAAAGAGTGTAGTGCTTAAGTGTGTAATAGTGGGAGTCAGAATTCATAAGCACTTAGAGAAATTCCTCCCAAAATTTTAGTAGATACTAATGATTTTGAACACCATATTTCATGCAAAATACTGGACACCTTCTATTTTTAGCACAGCAAACTATCTCTTCCTAAAGCAGTCACTATTAAACTCTTTTTGCAGTATGTGAAAGAGAAGGGAAGTTTTGTCTGGTAAATTTTAATTTTTTTTATAGTATCATGAAGGGAGGGGTTTTTTTTGTTCTGTGTGAACAAATGCCTATTTCTTCAGTCATTCACAACTGACAAAATAATGAAAAGTGTACATGTTACAGGTTTAAATGGCAGTAGTAGGGAGGGTCTTGGGTCATTTTACCATGCCCCAGATTCCAGTTTTAAAAAGCAGGGACTGGGCATGTCCTGCTGCTAATTCTGCTTTTCTAACCATTTGAGTCTGAGAGCTAGAGGTGAATGACTGCATCCGGTAAGGAACTTTCTTTTGCTCCCCAAACAGTCGAAACTTCAGAAAATTCTCCTAGCCTTACATCTAGGGCTCAAGTGGGAAAGGTCTCAGATACAATCTAACAGCATCCTAGTCTAGGAGAAAGCCGCGCACGCTGTGTGAACCAAATGCTGCCCATTTGACTCTGCGATAGCCAAGCCTTCTGCACGCCTGTTAATTGAAAAAGCACACATGCAGACGCATGCAGGTTCCTTTGGAACATTCTGCCCACTGGAAGAGAAGAAATCTGCCTTTCACATGAAGTCATTTTGCCAGTGTTTTGAATAGTATTTTCCGCATGTTTTTTCTATGAGATCAGCAGTCATGCCCTACTGTTCCACATTATCAGCCTTTTTTTTTTTCCACCCTGTGTTTTACATTAGCAAATCAGCCAGCTCTGAGATCATATTACGTAAGTCTCTTGTTTTCTTTTTTTTTCAATTTCTGTGTTTCTCTAATTAATAGGAAGTGGCTCTCCATTAAGGTCTAGGGATGACAAATGGCTTCCTTTCCTCATTTGTGCACAGCTCAGCTGCGAGCCCATTGTTCCTTGAGCTGCTCTTTCCCAGTGCTGCCAGTCCCAGGGCTGTTGTGCTTCACAGAGCAAGAACCACTCCAGGAGCAGGACAACCATGTCGTGAATACATTTGTCCCTCACCAGCCAGAGGCCCGTGTGACAAAATACAAACATGCACACAATAAACTTTCACCTGTAATTTTGGCCCTCCCCTAAGGAGGATTCACCTCAGTTGACATTTAGCAACTGAAAGACAGCTGTCTGAGCTGTCAGACTGGTTACTGAGACTTCCTCTCTAATCAGTGGGGAATATTCAACCCGTCTGAGGTGGATGAGGATTTTAAGGAGGTGCCTACTTGCCACTGGCTACAGAGCATACTGAGGCAGCTACTAAATTGAACATCTACTTTCCAGATGGCTGAAGTGTTATGATATGAATTCCACTGTAAATGGTTTCCTGCACCAACTGAAGCCTGCTCTGAAGGAGAAATGCCTTCTTTACCCTGCAGTCTGAGACAGTCAACATTACCTCCATTTTCTATTTATTTTGAAGCTGTTGCATGACTTTCTTTTCTCTCTCTTTCTTTCATTAATGGAACTGGTAAATATTTTGCAACAAATCATGTACTTCCATGAAATGAAAATTTTGGAAACAAATAGTGACCACCTTCCAATTTTCTTCAGTCCATATGCTTTTCAAAGTTCAGTGACTGCACCTTTTTCAGACAATTGGGTAAAGATATTGAATAATTAAAATTCTAAGGCTGTGGGTTAGTCTGGTTTGGATCCATTCACCACAGAGTATTTTAACTGTTCTGTGGCGGAATAATAACTAGACGTTACTTGCAATAACTAATTTAACTCTACTCAGAACTGGTTTAAAAGCATGGCAGTGGTCTGTTATAATGACTCAGTTGCATGGCAATAATTTTGAGCTGAGATGAAATATTTAATATGCTGAAATATGACTGAGATTATCTTGTCTAAAAATTAAATTTTGTGAGTTGAAAATTTATTTTCTGCAGATGAACCTTAATATGCACTTAAAATTCATAGTTTCTAAGAATGCTATTAGTGCATTTATTTGCTGCAATAGTCCTGAAAAAAAAAAGTAGAGCAGAATGAATGATGTATTGGAAATACATTTGCTACTTCTGTTCAGCAAGTTAGAAGCTGAGCATTAACACAGAACTAACAACAGATTTTAAAAAAAAGGAAATATTGAATTGTTATTCCCATTACATTTCTTCTCAAACAAAATGTTGACAATCATTTGGTTGTCTCAAGATGTTATGAGGGAACGGTCATTTCAAGTAAGGCCCTTCTCACTTGCATATTGAAGTCTGAAGATAATTTCTGATTTTTATTTGGGAAACAAATTCTTGAGTCCTGCGAGTTATTTTAAAACAGGGCTGGAATAGTTAGGACAAGGTGGTGTCACAGAACAGAACGCATACACAATAGCTGTTAAAATGAGATATCATACTGACAAAGCTCAGGTAACAACAGCCTGTAAGAAAACAGCCTATGTTACATCCATGGTCTTCTCTGAGAGTCTTCACTGAGAATCCTTCCCTGAGAGTCCGGGCCACAGCACCCTTCCAAAGAATCTGGAATCTCTTTTGCCTTCCTAGCCTTGTCCTCATGTCTTGATAGAAAGTGAGTTGCCTTCCAACGGGCAATTCTAATGTGCTACCTCTTTCTTGTTCTTCCTGTGTTTAAATTTTGTTATTCCATATTCCTGTCCTGCATGGGCTGGGATTTCCTAAACTGTCATCCATGCAATGAAACAAACTAATATTCTCTATCCCCTTTATTAATTGGTCACAAAATCCAAAGGGTAGAGCACTGGACATACTTCAATTATTGAGGTGAGTAAAGGAAACGGGATGTGTCAGAACTGCTGCTTTGGTCTCTGGCAGCTGAATGCTGTAGCAGCACATGCTGCTGAGAGTTACTAGATGGAGGATCTGTTCCATGGAGGTGTGCTGGTAAGCTGATTTAGCAGCTGTGCCTAGATACAGGTCCAAACAAACAAGGATCTGAAAGCTGGCTCCAAATCAACAGCCTGGTGACCATTCAGCTAGACTTAGAAAACATTTTGTTCCAAGACTTTTAGTGCTTTCTATTTTCTGCAGGAAAATCTCCACTGAATTACTGTTATGTACCTTTCACCCAACAGGAAAATATGTGATTTCTTTACATCCTGAAAAGCTGATTTAATACTGAATCCTAGTTGGTAATTTGGCAGCGGTACAGATAAACTCCCACAAATTTCAGGAGTGACTGTTCAAAGAGGGTGACAGGCACTAGTATGCTTGGCAAAAAAAACCCAAAAAAACAACACACTGACAACTCAGCACATTCTTCTGTGTTTTCTTTGTCAGGTTCTCTGCTGGAAGCATTTTGCAACCACATTCTCAGAAATTCCATTTTGGTTGCAAGACCTTTGCCCACACTAGAGAAAGCTGTGCCAGCATTGGAGTAAAATTACATCCAGAAATGTAAGGGAAATAAAACATCCAGGAACATTCCTCTTTCAAAAGTTACTGGTGAGAATGACAGGCAATGTCCCCTGAGTTTTAGAAAAGCTCTGAAAATTTCTGCTTCCAGAGCTCCATTTCCAGGAACCTGTTTGGCTGATGCAGATCTCTGAGAATGAGAATATATTTAAATATTTTCCTTAAAAAAGCGACACCAATACTGCACCTTCCCCAACAGGAGCACTTCCTAGCTACAAGTAATAATTATCAGCAAACCGCAGAAATTAAAGGCAAGTTGTTTGAAAATATATGCCCAGTCCCAATTGTTAGGGAACTAAAATTTCCTTATTCCCTTGAACAGGCATGTCTATCAGCCTGACAATCAGTTAGATGAAACAGCTCCAATTTCTAGTTGAGGAATCCAGAGGTTTATAGGATTTATAAAGTAAATCTGAGGTTTTTAGGTCACTAGACTACATGTGGCCTACTTTGGTAATGACTAAAAAGTGTTATCATCATTAGAAGTGATTGTGTTCACATTGATATTCACGGTGGTTTATGCAACTTGAATGGACTAAGTTTTTTTTTGTTAGAAAATGGTGATGGTCTCACTCCATTATCTGGAGAAGGTAGACAGCTTTAACATAAAGAACTCAAGTCAAAAAAGAAATATGATCATAGATCAGAATGGAAAAGCTCAATCATCAGGAACATACACAACCTTTGTCAGGACAAATGAACATTCTCTAGGCTTGTGAGTCTGTTATCTTTCACAACATTAAAAAAAGTCAAAACAAAAAGGAAAAAGAGGCTGGGAAAATTTCTATCCTTACTATTGTAAGCCATGCACAACACCTGGAAATGCTTAGGATTCCAATAGCATCTCAGAATATAGCTGCTTTTTTTTTTTTTTTTTTTTTTTTTTTTTTTTTTTTTTTTCACAAGCCATACTAGTATTATTCACTCTATTTTTTATCTGAGCAACACAGACTGGAAAGAACTCTAAACATTTCTGGAGATAGTCACTCAAATTTTGCTTCACCTAGACTTAAAGCATTGCTATTTATTTTCTTGGATTAATCTCTTCCCTGGGGACAGAGCCAGCATCAGAGTAAATATCACCCTCTGAGAATACTAAATGATTGATAACTAGGTTTTGTCTAAAAAACAAGAGAAAAGGACACTTAGTTAATCTCACTGTAATACCCCAGTTATTACTCTAGTATCAATGTGTACCACTGAGAAGCAGTTTTGTAAGTCAGACACCAAAACTAGGCATAGAATAACTATTTCCCCTGGATCCATTACAAAATTTTCTTTGTTTCCTGTTTATTTCATTAATTAAATCAGTTGTTACACAAAGTAATGGAAAACAATTTATTAAGGATTTATTAGAAAGAAGATACTTCAGACTCTCCCTTACAATGTAGTATTTAACTATCTTGCTGGGCTGGGCTTCCTTGAAGTAATCACTTGTGCTTTGTTTTGGACAGTTTTTCTTAAAAATTGTGCTGAAAACTTCCATTTGCTCCAATGCTCATAATGTCACAGTGCAATAAGAGCAGGGCTGCTCAGATCTACCATGTGAGCATGCAGAGTTTAGTTGTGTCCTCGTGCTCTCCTGCTCATATACCCTGTACACCTGGACAACGAGATGTCTGATGCCAGGCTGTGTTTGCGTTGTGTTTGCACAGGGCCTAATCCCTCAGAGTCCCTGTCTACAAGCATATACCTAAGCTCTTTAACTTAAATATAATAAATAAAAAAAAAATTCGAAAAAGGAGAGCTTTGAAGTTAGTTTTGAAGACAGGAGGAGTCACAGCTCACTGGAGAAGCCAAGCCCCTGGAGAAGAGCCTGCCTCTAGCTCAGGCCAAGGTGAATTTTGGGTGGGAAACAGGACAGGCTCAGTGAAACTGGACGGTTGGCAGTTACAGAGGACAAAAGAGGGTCCTTGCCAGTCCACATATTTTGTAGCCAGGCCAGCTGGACTTGATGGCAGACTGCTCCAACAACCTGAAAATTCTGTGCCAGACAATTTCAATAGGGAAATGAAGACTTTCACAAAATGAAATGAAAAAAAGTTACCACCCACTCTGCTTGGGTTGCTGCAGAATTTACCACACAGTATTGTCATTTGCAGCTTACAGAGTACTACTTCTGTCCCTGTGCCAGCTTGCAGAAGTTACAAATGAGAGAGATGAAGGTGTTATTAGCTCACTGTACAGCCAGTGGGGCGGGTGAGTATGGGGAAGAGTAAGGGCATGAGTACAGAGGTAGTATGGAGTAGTGTCACGCGCCCAGTAACAGCTCAAGTGAAATAACTGGCAGTATGGATGCTGACACAGCTGCCTCAATGATGAAAGGTTCTCAAGTGATTGGAACAGGTCACACCTGAAACTTTTTCATTATGCTGTTTACAAATCCAGGAAAATACAAGTGTATTTGACCCAGTTTTGTTTCTTTATAACCAAAACAAGAATTGGATTTTGGATTAAAGCCCTTACTTTGGAAAAGAAGTTTTTGTGCTATAGAGCAGATTCCATAGTCTGTGCCAAGGCTGCATGAGTGCAGGTCACCTGCAGCTGCAGCTCTGGTATTAGACTACTAAGAACTTGCTTAACCACAAACATGCTGTGGCCATGTCTTTGAACAGGGCTTATTTCACTTTAGCATTAAAGGTTAAATTTCAAACCAGCATATCCCTCAGTTAATGTTTCCTTTAGCCTTTGATGTCTGTTTACTGTTCCACATACCTGTTTCTATTTTAGGTCAGAGAGCATTCGTATGTAGGTAAGAGTATACATATCTGAGAGACTAGTTGTGCAGGGATATTATAGAGGGTAATTTTAGGTCCAGGACACATACTGAGGAATGGACAGACTGCCAGAAGGATTATAAAACCAGTTGTGTGTTTTCAAATCCAAAGGACAGGTTTCAATTAAGCAAAGCTAGGTTTGACTGGAAGAGAAATCAGTGCCAGGTAGACAAGGCTGCTCTGATCCCTCTCCTGCCCCATCCGCCCTTCCCATTTTGTACTTTTGGCCAGCTATGAAATGAAAATTTGCTCTGAATTTGCACAAACCCTTGCAGCATGACAGTCTATGGAAAGGAGTTCCAAGGTGAAAGGTTTCTATATAGCTGACAGACTAGATTGGTGCAAGGGCATGTCAGAGGCTGGCCCATTGCCAGGAAGATAACCTACCAGTCGGTATTCTGGAACTCACTTGCATTAAACAGGCAGGAAGATGCTGTGTATTTTGCCATTGTATAGGTTCTGACTCGGTGCCAAAATAAGCTCCCGAAATGGATGCACAGCGCAGCATCTAAAACACTGCACTGTCCCAACTGCGGTAAAAGGAAAACACTTCTTTCCCTGTTGCTATGTACTTTGGCAGATATCCCATCCAAAGAATTGTGCTCAAAGTACTCTGGAAACACCTGCCAGGAGACTACTTGGGAATGTTGTTTAAACAAGCCTACCTGCCAACTTTCCAGCACTGTTGACTTTGCAGTACCAAAAACGCGTCCTATTTTAAAACAGGCTTGATGGATAACAGGAACTGGGCCCATAAGGATGAAGCACAGAATGTGCTTAAAATGTGCTTGCAGTTTCTGAGTCTGCTCAAAGTATATAACTGTCTAATGTGCAGACATTTCAATATGTAACAGTATACATGATTGGACTCCTGACAGGAACAGATACGTAATAATGGTATGTGTTGATGTTGTGTGAGGAGAGGAAGGATATGTTTTTCCTACAGTAATTTACTCTAAAAGGGGTTCCACATAATTGTTTTCTGATAAGATGTATTTTTAAGTGTGTGTACAATATTTTTAGTAGAGCTATGAAGATTTGCAGGGCAAAGCTTTCACGTACAGTGTTTGTTCTCAGGAGAGGTCACGCAGAAGCAGTGGTAAAGAAAGTAACCTCTTGACAGATTTGTCCAGTGAAGGGAAGAAAAGGTGCAGACAGATAGAAAAAATGTCCTTTTTGGACTTAGCATGCACACAAACACACGGAGATGGCCAGAGTTAATCTGATAGTGATGAAAATACAGTCTGCTTCATTAGCATTAGTCAGTGCAAAGACATATTGCCAGAAATTCAGTGAAGGGGACACTGAATTTCCTTCCATCCCCACCATGCACATATTTCTATTTCCCCATACAGTGTGTTTATTTTCAGATGTAGGTAGCTCAGTGTCCTTTTAGTTAAATTCCCTCTGGTCCCTTTGAGGATTTCAAAGATCTGTTGGTGTCTCTGTTCTTGGCCCACTCCTAACACGTTCATCTGCTGGAGAACTTGAATCCCATAGCAATTTTCTGTGTGTGAAGGTCGTGAGGTTCTTCCACCCCCCTTTTGCTAGTTCTAGTAATAGCCTTAGTCCATAAATTTAATCTCTTCAGGGAATTTCAGCAAACATGGAAAATGGCTCTCTAAAGGGTCATCTTAGGCGCAAGGAAGAGGCTCAGCCTCTCTGACTCAATCACCCACACAATGCAAGTTTAGTCCTGCAATAACTCCAAGAAAGGCTGCATCAGAGTCTTTGCTAATCCATGGATGTGCCAAAATGCTTAAATCTAAAGTTGCAATTAACCCCAAGAACATGTAGCAAATCAATGAATGTCCATCAATGTGGCAAACAGCGAGTTCTTTCAAGCTCTCTCAAAACTTCCCCACTGTTGACCCAGAGCAGTGAGGAATCCATCTGCCACTTGTAATGCAGTATTTTGTAAACTTTAAAACTGTTCTAACCAGCTAAAATCAAGAAGCTGCCTGAAGTGCTCTTTATGACCAGATAAAAAGAAACTGTCTGCTGTGCCAGCACAAGTATATAACTCCATCCTGAAATATTTACAGCCTTATTGGGCTGCATTTTTCTCCATCTAAAGCCAAAGAAGTATTTCCCAAAGACTACTGACTTTGTAGGTCTATTTATATCCAGCTTCTCTTGAATGTCAATGGAAATATTCATGTTGATTAGAGTAGGATCTGGATCAATGATGATATCACTGAAGTCATAATTCATGAGACAAAAGGCTCACAAAATTTAGCTGCACCTACTCTGTCACTAATCAGTGGGTGAAATTTTTTGCTGACCTTTCCACTGCAAAGGCATCTGTGCCATCAGAACAGTCTCAGCTGTTATTCAACAGTTTAAAAAAACATTCGCAAATATTAGACATTTTTTGTCATGTAAAGTCCTCTGGCTCTATCACCCCATCTTACCTGTGGAAAAGGCATCGGTATCCCTAATGACTAGAGCAGGCTGAATACTGTACACCCAGCTCCATGGAAAACACTGAAATGTAGAGCTCTAAGCTTGGCTTGAGGACACCTAGCATTTGTTTTTGCAAGCTTCCATCTTTCACGTGCAGTATGCTGTCAAAGAGAGAGTTTATGTCCTCAAGCCAGTAGCAGACACATGAAAATGTAAAAACCTCCCATATCCTTAATCAGCCACTGAAATCATAGAAGTATGTCAGGGACAAGTAAAGCCAACAGAATGCATGTGCATGCTATGGTTATCTTTTTTATTCTCTGTAATGGGATTGACCTGGCTTTATATCTAATTTCCCTTTTCTAGTGTGGTGTCTGTGATTCCATTCACTGCCATTACAATCTGATAGCTCAGTATATCCTTGCCTACAGTGGTTTTTGTTTGTTTATTTACTTTTCTACACGAATGCTACAGCATTTGCTTTGTTTTCTGGTTTCCACTACATCAGAATTTCTTTTCTTTTTAATGATATAGAAACCAAAACCAAAATTGTGTCTGTTAAAAATATTTTCAGGAGGACTAGTGCTCTAAGGTATTTATTTTTAAAAGCCTTTATGGTATTTAAAAATATTTAGTTTAGTGCACAGAAAATATATGCAACACTTTGATATTCCTGCGAGGTTCAGATCTCTGACTTAATGGGAGGAAATTTCATTTTAGTTATTATGAACTCTTTTATCCATTGTCTAATTCTTGTTTCCTGTATTTTTAAGTACAGGAGACTGAAAAATTAAGCTGATTAAAATCAGAAAAATGTTATTTTAAAAAGCTAAACATAATTTCTGAGTTGAACTGTCCTATACATAGCATTCTTCAACATGAGAATTTTTCAGCATTCTAACACTGAAATGCTTTCTATTATAAGGTGTTGTGCTTACAGACTCTGAAAGATGCTTGAGATACTTGGCTCAGGTTTATCTTCTCTGTGTAATGAAGCCTCTAAAGCAACACGATAACAGATACTAAATTATGGCAGCAAATATGAGTGAGAGGTGGAGGTTGTATTCAGGGCTGTTGGTGATGTCGTATTGTGTTTATCAAGAACTCAGTTATTGTATTTCCCATATTAAAATTTTCATTTAGAAATCTCTTTTCTATGTCTGAACCTACAGACCACCATTCATGTGCAAGCCCCTTCCCTAAAACTGAGGGTGTTTTTCCCCCCAAAGAAACAATAACTTGCAAGCAGTTGCTGAATGCAGCTGTAACCTTCTTGATAATTTAGTCAGGAAAACTTTAATCCTTCACGTAGCAGTACACTGACTTTTTGGAGTGGAGTCTTGAAGACACAGGAGCTTGGGAACTAAGGGCTTCTAATCAATAAGCCTCCCTAACCTTACCACAGGTTTGGGGAGATCAGATTAAGAATTATGAAAAGTTCCTACATTTTATTTTGGGGTTGACAGTTTTTCTTCATCAGAAATGCTCTAATTTTCCTTCCTTTTTATTTCTCTCTCTGATTTTAATAGTTGAGATGGAGCTACAAAGACCCAGTCATTCCATTCAAGCAGCAACTAGACCCTAGTTGCTTTCAGAATTGATTGTGTTTGACTTCAGCCACAAAACCTAGGTCTTAAATTCTGGCTGTGCTTGGCAACTTTTAAACCCTAATAATAGGAAAAAAGATTCAGCTAGGAATTACAGAGCAAGTTGCTCTTCAACTTCACCAAAAAATAGTGTCAGATGTGTCTGTGCTGGGCAACTGTCACTGCAAGAGACTGTAGAGTCCTTTGTGGCAAATGGGTCAGAGAAGGGTTGCTAGTGAGAACTGATAACTTCACGACAACTTGCTCAGCCTGGCAGAAAGAAAAAAGTATGGAGAGTAGCATGAAGTGTTGCTGATACACAGGTATTCCTAATCCTAAAATAACAATCTGTTGGAGCTGCTCCAAGGTATACTATTGTTCAGTGCCTAATGTTGACCCTATGACATTTGACAGATCTTTGAAGGATGGGAAAAATCTGCATTGGACTTCATATCTCCATACCAAAGAAGTAAAGTGGTTGTAAGAACCATCTACCTTGGTCTTACATAATCTGGCGACTTCTGAATATTATATGCAATTTTGGCTGGACAGCTTGAGCCAATTCCAGCTCCCTCAGTAGTAAAAAAGAAAAAGAGCAGTGGAAAAGAACCAGCTAGTGTATTCCCTAGAAACAGCAATAATAAAAAAATGGTATGCAATGACGTGGTAGTATGCAAAAAGGAATGGTATGGCCATAGAAACACAGGGATAAACAGCAGGGAACAGTATGTATACAGCAAAGGTAACTCTCTCCTGTGCTGTTTTCTGTTGAGGCCAAGGAGCAAGGGAACATCAAAGCTGACATGTAAGAAGCCTTCTGGGACAAGAGCAGTATCCCCAACCAGCCAAATCAGGTGAGAAGACCACACACTGCTCCATGTACCATGCTTCTCCCCATCACCTGCCTCTGCTACTGGTTGTGATGGTGGCAGGGTGGCTGTGGCACAGCTAAATGGCAGGAGAAAAGAGAGGAGGGGCAAGGAGAAGAGTAAACATGCACCAGTACTAGCAGCAGGAGCTCTGTGGGTCCAGGACTCCCCAGATGGCATCCAAATGGGGCAGCCCCATCTCTTTGATTGTGGCATGTAGCCCAGGTGACATTTTGGTGACTCTATATATGCCTGAGTGTTAAAGCCTTTTGCTGGAGTCACAGCATCTTGTTCTTCCACTGAAAAGTGCTAATCAGGTCATTTTCCAGCACTGACAATCACCTTTTAATTTATGGCCACTAATCTGCTTTCTTAAAGTGAATTTTATTTATTAACCTGCTCTTTTGTAGTGGTGTCTGTTCCATTTTGATACAGGTGCAGATGCAAAATGTAACAGCTTTATTAAATCATGGATTTTATATCTTTAACAGTTTTGCTATTCCCTACACTCTAACAGGCAATGTCATCACAGTTTACTGGGCACAAAATACCGGTCTTGAAACAATTCTGCCCTTTTTTTTTAATGAAGATATTAATGAATGTGGAAAATGTCTCAAGTTAATTGGTTCCTCTCAGAGGGACTGGAATGGGAAAAGGAAATGACAAGGGAAGTAGGTATAAAAATAAACTATTCTTGTGTTCTAAATTTCCTGATCCCCTGGAGTTTTCATAAGCTGAAGTAAAGGAAAAACCTCACAGCTGGTGCATTTTTGCATTTTAGATGCATATGAATAGGAATACTTATGCTTTAAAATACCAACATAATTTTAACCACCATTTTCTAATTGGAGCTGATATATACTTCATGTATTTCTTGGCGGCTTCATTTGGAAAAGACACAGGGACCTCAAAAAGTGTAGGATTTCATTAGGAAAAAAAAAAGCAGCACAGGCTGCTGTCTATACTGAGGAACTTGACAAGCCTATGTGAAATCAGAGGAACAGATAGGCCAGCGTCCTTCCTCCAAGCTCCATCTCCATGAACTAAACTCAGGAACATTTTCTGCCTGGGACAGAAGAAAAGTCTTATGTGCCTAGGTAAAAAAGAACAGTACGTGCTTAGGCTAAGCCAATCGCCCAAACTCGTTTTCCATAAACAAGGCTCTGCTGCAGAGACATAACTGTGTTTAATCCTGTCTGGATGACTTCATTTGCTAAGCACTCCAGAGCCTGCCATAGACCGTGTGATTCACCCAGCTCCATTCACTCTGGAAAGTGGCTCTCTCTTTGACTCTGAAGCAGCAAAAAAAGGTCATTTATCAGACCAGTGGAATCTACAGTTGTCCCACTGGATCTTGAATCCCCTAAAAGGTATATCTTTCTTTCAGGAAAAGTCTTTCCAAACCATTGTATTTCATTGATTTTTATCCTTTCCCTTTGTTTTAAAATAATCTCAACACTTCAATTAATCTCCCACTTCCAACATGGATTCACAGCAATTCCAGCTACTGGATAGCATGGTGAAGAGTTGCATCCTGAATATAAAAGAAATCCATATTTTGATTCCTTATCCATGTTATACTTTAGGTGGACATTATATAACTGCTTCATGCAACAAATAATTTTTAATTAACCTTTATGTATTTCTTTTTTTCCTCCCCCACTACATGGAAGAGCTTTCCCTACCCATGGAACCAGATGTTCTCTAAAGTCCTTTCCAACTCAATCAGAAAAAGCTGGATTTTGAGACCCTTTATGCCTTATGTGATAACTCTCTTTGAGCTAAATCAAGCATGCAGACAACTGAGAAGTAAGAACTGACTCAAAGACAGCGCAGGTTTTGGCCCTGAAGGTGAGGCTTTCAGATCTGCCAGTGAATGTGAGGTACCACACAGGTTTCTCAGGCTGAACTTTCCACCATACCCTTGAGCTAGAAAAGAAGGCCAGGGAGCAACAGTCTCTGGAGTCTAATTAAAAGATCCTGGCTTGTAGTGTGGGAAATGCCTCTACGATGAATAGCACTTTACTGCGCTGAACAATCTGTTCTTAAAACATAAAATGGATGTGCTGATTGTAAATTGGGGATCTGCTTTATTTTTACTGAGCTAAGGAGCATTTGCCTACATGATTATGAATAGGGGCTGGGCGACTGCTAGAACTCTTAACGAGCTGGCTGCAGCAGTAATCAGTGGGCAGTGACAGTATAGACAGAAATCTGAGCTGGATCATAATAGACGTGGACCTTGGCAAAATCTACAAAGCCTGAACTTGTCATATGTTTGCTGCATAAGAGAGTGAAGTGCAGGGGGCCCAGATCTGGAACAGAATAAGGTATCTGTCGTGGTTTGACACTGGCCCAGTGCCAGGCACCCACAAGAGTTGCTCACTCACCCTCCCCTGCCACAGCTGGGCAGAGGAGAGAGGGAAAAAAGAATTTGACAGAGGCTTCATGAGTTGAGATAAGGACCGGGAGAAAACACTTCAAGGGCAAAATAGGCTTAACTTAAAGTTACAAAGTGAATTTATTACTAACAGAGTCAGAGGAGGGTAATGAGAAGTAAAATAAGCCCTTAAAACACCTTTTCCCCCCAGCTCCTCCCTCCTTCCTACCAGCAGCACAGGGAGACAGGGCATGGGGGCTTGGTCAGTTCATCACCAAGACTGGCAAAAGCAATAGAGTAGCTCAGAAATATCCATCATGGTGCTGCACCAAATACTGCTTTAGATGACAACTGCATTTTGTTAATATATAATTCATTCACGTTCACAGTTCACACAAAGAGGCCTGAAGTATGCTCCATGCTATTCCTGTGACATTGTCAGATTCTTTTAACAGATCAGGACACCAAAACTGATGCCATGACTTAAATATGGAAAACCAGTGATCTCTTTCAAATGGGAGATCCTGAAACCTAGCCTGAAACAATGCCATTCTCACACCTGGACCACAAATTCCTGGAACTGAAAAATATTTTCCAGTTAAAATTTCGTCATAAATGACACATTATCCTAAGAAATTTTAGTTTGACCAGAAAGAAAATTTAAAAATTATAAAAATACCAGTGGAAGATTCCAAACCACCTTGTAAGAGCAGACCTGAGTGTGTGGATTTGGAGGACAAGGTTCTCAGGGAGGGATGAGGATGGGAAGCATATACAGGCATTGACTACTAGAAATAATCCAACAAAAACAAGACCCAGCATGTAAAGTGCTATGCAAAATACCAAGATATGGTCAGCTAGTGCTAAGGAAATCTCATAATGTATATTCATGTAGGATCTTCGGGGGTGTGCGAGGCAATTTTCTTACGGGGTGTGCTGTAGCTTACTCAGAAGTTTTCCTGTTCCTCCTGTTGGCTAAGCATTGGTATGATTTTCAGAATGGTTTTAAATTTTTTATGATCTCAAATATTGTAAGCTCTATTGGCTTTTGTTTATTTGTTTATTGCTGCTCAGTTGAACTGACCTAAATTCTGGGACAGTGTCTCTTGCAGAGAGATCAGTATCTCATTTCTCCTTTTGTGGACTTGGCTTTTATTCCTTTTGCTAATCTCACTGAGATTTCCTGTAAATCATTCCCATCAGGGCTGCTTTTCTCATTTTCTTCTTTTGTTTCTAGAGTATTTTACTGGCTGTCTTCCTCTAAGGAACAATTCCTGCAGCCAGGCCAAAGAGCTTCTTCACAAGGCACTTATTTAAGTGCCTCTAAAAATTGAAAGGAAGACGACAAAATATCCAAACTTGAAACTGATGTACTCAACAGAGAAATAAGTAAAGGGAATGAGAGATGGAGATACCTCAGGAACTAAGCACCACCCCCACAGGGTCCTACCCAGTCTCACAGCACACCAGCCCTGCTGCCCCTGTACAGATTGGCAGGCAAGAAAACACTTAGTTATTCAGCTGCCTAACTAAGTATCTTAACTTCTTTTTTGGTTTTTACAATGCAGGCATCAGTACCTTTAGACAATATAAAGCACCATGCTCCCTAACACATTAGAATTATATACATACCTGCATGCATGCAATGCACACACTTCTTTGGATGACAAATGCTGTCACCAAAATTATAAGAAGCAGCTACGGTTTGGAAAGAAAAATATATTCCATACTGAAATGTGAATTATGTACTAAATCTACTTCCTGTCACATCATGATTCAGACGAGTTCCACACCCACAGTGTCAAAGACTGAGTATATGCTGTGCAGAATGATGTTTTTTAATCAGGTTTTGCAGGAGAAAAAAGCCAATAAAATCTGTTTGCCTTTTTCACACCTCAAAAAATGAAATCCCTTAAAAGAAATTAATAACAGATGGAAAAATAAAAGACCAGATTTTTGAAGCTAATAAAAATAGTTATGATTCCCAGTTAAGCCTGCACTGCAGTAGCAAGAAGTATCAGACTGGCCTAGGCGGTTTGAAACTCCCAAGTAAAAATGCTACAAGCAAAATTTGGGCTACAATCAGGTCATCATCACAAAAAGGATATTAGGAAAAGAGCAAAGGGAAATATTTTTTTTTGTTATTCAGATGAAGTGTTTAAGCAATGTGCATGAGCCAATCCCACTCCTCACTGGATACTGAGACTCTCTGGTTATGAGGAACTGTTGTTCAGAACTGCCTAATTGGAGCTGCTGGATTGGACCTTAAAGGACTTGCAAGAAAAAACTCCGGCAGTTTGTCCCCCAATTTGCACTCCCAAACATGTTGTCCAAAATCTAAATTTTAAGAACTTAGCCTATTCTACAGATTAGATTTTTTTCTCCTATCCAGCTTCTCTTACTGCTTGAATAAGAAAAAGAAAGTGAAAGTCACTCTTTTGGTTAATGGTATGTCTTAAGGATAAGGAAAGAAAGAGAAAGACCTACATCTTGATTAAAATTTATCTGTCACTGGGGTTGTTTCTGTGCAACTCTTGTGAGTCTACCATAAATCAGCTCAGTTAAAATATCATGCTACATATACATATCATTCCTTTCTACTGCCATGACATTTTGACTTTAGAAAGAATAATGTCAGCCCCTGTCATCTAGGTTTGCTTGGTAATATCTCTTTTCCTTTCTGGCCTGTGTGTCTCTTACTTTCCCAGTGAGTGTCTTGCTGATGGAAATTCTTGTACTTTTGCCTTTTCCCCTAGTATTTCCTGTAAATCTCTTTGTTAAATGACAGATGATGCTGGAAAATACATGAGAAAAGGATATACCGTAAATATTGCATTTCAGTTAAAATCATGTTTCTGAGAAGAGATAGGACCATTGCAACTGAAAAGCAAAACTGTCCCAGTCCCACAGCTGGACTGAGTATTGATGAGACACAGAGTTTTTAGCAATTGCTGGGGTAAGATGAGATGTGAGTCCTAGGCATTTTCCTAGAAAACTAGAATGGACAGCGCTGTAAGCCAGATGACACACACACCCCCACACCCCCTAAACCTTTCCAGTTTGCTTCATCTAAAACTGATCTGTATTGCCCACAGCATGGGCAATGTCCATGCTGTGGGCAATACAGTCCTTCTTTTTATCAGAAGGACTGAGCAGAGACTGGGTGGGGATCCTGTTATGGCAGGGTGTGTTTCTCTGTAGTTGTAAAGACTCATCCCTCCATTGTATTTACAGGAAGAGAAAATCAATCTTATGAGCATGTCCTCATCTTAACCCACTTTCTGTACACACAGATAAAAATGAAATTCAGACTCCCCACATCCCCTGGGCTTCATCTGATTGACTGTAAACCTCTAGATCTGCCACCTACTCTAATGCTGAGATATTACTTGTAAATTCGTAACAGAATTCTCAAGGAAGTAAAATATTTTTAAAATCATGGATAAATCTGGATCAAAGTATTATCTCAGATTTTAAAACAGTCAACTGAATTAGGTAGTAGTAGAATTTTTTTTAGCTCCTAGACACTACTGAAGGACAATAAGTTAAAAAACAAATCAAATCCCTACAGTAAGTTTTAGTCTAAATCTGAATAATCCTTATTAGGCACATGGAAAGCCATATCATCTTCAAAGCTGCTTCACTTGCTCAGCATTGACACTGGGCTCATGCCCAGCCATTTTTTTCCAGAGTTTTTCTGGCTTCCTGCTATAGATGCTGTGGAAGAGTCTTGAGAGCTTCACTGCAGAGAGGAGGGAGTAAGGAGCATACCCTGGGACTGAGCTGAAAGAGTGTATTAAAATTGCAGTCCAGGTTCATCTTCTGATTAAGGGAGATGCCTAAGGAATAAACTGGATGTATAAGAGCTCTGGGGCAGTGAAGCACTTCCCCAGTCCAATCTCCCTAAGAAAATGTTTCCATTTTTTACTGCTAAAAAAATAAAAATTGACATGCTGATCCCAGTTTGTCCATGGGCTACACCTCCAAAGTGCCTTACTCCAGCTCCAGCAGACTTCTTCCTCCTCAAGTGTCACCCCAGACGACCCACTGGGAGGAGTCACATTCTCTGTGTCAGTCAGGGCAAGGAGGACCAGAGCACCCCTCCACAGGTGACAGGGTTTTCTGCTGTGCCCCCACAGCATGAGCTTGGCTGAATGGTTGGCACACACCAAGAGACCCGTGTGGCTCAGCAGCCACACTGCCGGGCTGTGTCCCTGCAGAGTGCTACTTAGATTTGAAAAGGCAGCTTGATTTCTGGACTTCATGTGTCTTGCCCCACTGGCAACCTGTCGTGGGGGTCCAAATTGCACAGACTTACAAAGAAACAGAGGCCAGATAAATATGAATAAATATGGAAAGACCAGTATAATTCTTAGTAAGACTACAGCTCTCCTGGATTGTCTTACAGCCATTGAGGCACAGGATTAACAGAACGCCCTGCTTACAAATTTTCCTGCCTCTAGGCTTGTTATTTTAGGGTGCTAAAATAGTTTTAATACCAAAAAAGAGTTTTAAAGTGTTCTTAGCTTATCCTTAATACTTAAAAATTTATTGGAGAATTATTTTTTTAACAGACAGGGAAACCAAAGAGAGTGACACAGAGTGATTTTTCTTAAAATGATAGAAGAATTAGGGGGAAATATCTGTTATAAAATACATCATGGTAGGTGTATCATCAGGGCTATGGAATAACACAGATGCGTATGACCATTTTGGACAGGATATTTTGGGGGAAAAAAAAGTTGCATAATAGTTTTCCTACTAAATTTTTTAAAATTAAATTTATGCCTTTTTCATATGATCCCTCCTTTCCTTTTCCAAAATGAATGATTTTTATCAAAATATGCTTTTCCAGTGCTTTTGTTGAAAAAGAGTTTCTCAAACACCCACAGAACAGCTCCAGTCAAGAACAGGGTTTCATTCTTACAGTTGATACTATGGTGTTATTTCCCCTCACACACAGTGAGTACAACCATTAACAGAGCGGTTGTGGTGTATGACAGACATGGTTTCATACTATCTCATAAAAGCAGCATTCCTTACCAGAACTTTACTACCCAGAATATTAGAGATTAAGGCAAGACAAGGAAGAAGCAATCAGGTAACTGCTATAGAGACAGAGAACAAAGCTGGGAGGACTTTTTCTCCCGATGCACAGAGCAGTTGGAGGACAGGCAACGTGCTTGGCAGAAGTGAAGTGGCTGCATTTTTCAAAGTGTGGGGGGAAGCTTACGTGAAGGTACACAGCCAAAAGGGGGGTGAGAAGGTGCAGGGAGTTGTCCTGGGTAACAAATATGCCTGAAAGCTTTTAGCAGCACTGCCTGACTTGCAAACTCAGCAGCCCACTGTTTAGTCCATTTATAGTGCATCTAATAGCACTGGTGTATACATTAGTGGCAGCCTGTGGAACTCAACCCCTTTTCTGCTCTGCCCTCATGTTAGGTTACCAGATGGACATGTTTGCATAAAAAGATTAAAATGCTGAAAACGTTGAAACCATGCAGTATTTACTAGTTACTGTCAGCTTTCTATCTCCTACAGCCATTTTGCTTCCTCATGTACAGATGTATTTACATAATTTTCCAAATGCCTATTATTAAGCTGACAGTTATGGTACCTCTGGAGTGCTTACTGTCTATTATGTAAACATAACACTGCTACAATTCATAACAGTCCTGCTATTTACCCAATAGAATGTGTAACTGTTCCAAGTGAGCCATTACCGTCTGCCGCGTAAAGTAAATTCATCTTCAGCTGCTCTTGCAAGCATGAGTTGTAACAACGCTTAACATTTCAATAGGGCCATGCACATTGGAAGATCTCAGTGCACCTTATAAACATTAATGAACGAATTTAGAATTAAAAGCAGTCCTGTGTGGCAAGAATTAGAACTAACCTAATAATTCATGACCAGGTCCCAGTTCAGGAAGAAGTTTAATTGTGGGCACTGACTTCAATGCGGCTGCTTATGTGTCAGAAGATTCACATGTGCCCAAGTTCCCAGGTGACTGCAAACTTGCAGGGTCCATGACATTCATTTTTCATCTCTTTCTGTTGGCAGAACACGCTCAGCTTACAATCTTAACACAGGAGGTCTCTCTGCAAACCAGTCTTAATTCTGTAAGACATTTGGTTTGAATTTCATGCACACACATTCCCCCCAACCACACAGTGAGTTCATTCTTTTCAGGTTCCTTGTATTTTGTGCTAACTCTTCCCAGAAGAGCGCTTCACCCCACTGCACGGTGTTCCTAGAAGTGCTGGAGGGAGGCAGATGGTAAAGTCAAGCAGTGCTTTTCCCAGCTGGGCAGCAAGGACACAGCTCTTCAGCCAGACATTTCTGCTTGCTGACAGTTTGGAGTCTTGAAAGTTTTTAACAGAGAAAATAGCTGCAGGTGTCCAGACTAGAATGTTAAAAACCCACATGTGTCCAGTGCAGAACAGTGACATACTGGGGAATAGTAAAATAAGTCACCTCCAGTTACTATTTCTTGCTTGAAATCCAAGCTTTTGAATTACTAAGATACGCCATGACCAAATGGTACTGCTCTGAATGTATTTTCATATTGCAGCTTATTTGGGAATAAGGGAAATGGAAATGAAATTTTATATTAACTTCATTTTGAACTTACATTAAAAAAAAGTCCAATTATCTTCTAAATTGCACTGGTTCCTGAAACACTAAAAACAATGGAGCTACAGCAGCACAAACAAGAAGAAAATTCTATCTTCTTATTTTAAGAAGTCAAAAATGCTCAATAAAATGCTCTAATAATTACAGTCCCTATAATAAATAGTAATAAATTAATTTGAAAGAGCTCTTAAGAGACATCATCATCTATGCATGATAGCATTTCTTCATGAGAGAAGGCATAGTGGAGTGAGTCAAGCCTTTTCACTTTAAGAAATGTAATAAGTATTTCAGCTCTAAAAATTAACCAGGTTGCTACTGCTGAGTTATACTGGATTGTATTTTGTTCTGCCAATCTGTTTCCTAACTACACCAAAAACATGCATATGTTCTCTGGAGCATCTACAGTGCACAAGTGCTCTAAGTAGCAGACACTGTACAACCTACTTCTGATCAGGGATAAATTTTAAAACTGAAACTCTAGTACTAAAAGTGTTCTCAGAAGCAAATTCCTACACAAGTGGTGCATAGATATCAGATGATTTACTGTGTTTCCAAAGGTGCCAGGCCACTGAAAGTCTCTATGAACATCATCTCAGGTTCATATGCAGTGGTGCCTTCTCAGATGGTACGTGGGAGCCAAGTTGCGCATATACAGTGCATCAGGCAAACACCGGTTGGACAATTGAGATGTGCTGAAACAGCCTTGCAGCAGCTTGACATTCTGTGGGCTGGCAAACCAATGGTAAAGCAATGCACGGCAGGAAAACAACTCACAGGAAGGTTACCTTTAGCCTTCCCTCTACTTTATCATATTCTCTTCTACTGTTTACTGCTGCTCATATTTTTTCATTCACCCTGCAATGATATGGGAGAATGCAACATGTGGAAAATTGGTAGAAGTGACTCTCTTAAGACTTAATGAACCTGGTCCTTGTCTGGCAGCTGGTCGACCTTGCTGCATCTCCATTTAAATCCATGGAGTTAAGTCATCCATTAAATCAAAATAATTTTGATCAATGTTTGTGTAACTAATGAAAGCATAATTTCTGTAACCTCTCACATGTGATACTTAATTTTCTGTGGTGACTGAGCAGAGACTTCCATATAAGTAGTAGGACTCCTCTTTTTAAATGCTGAGTTCTGGGTTCCACGAAGTTGATGACAAAATGCTCACTGCTTCTGATCTTTTTTTCTGGCTTTTCAAGGATATGAAAGTAATTTAGAATGGACAGGACAAGTACAAAGTCTCACAGTGCAGAGCAACATTGACGTGACAGATGAAGATGAATGATACACTCAAAAAATAGAGAACTTTGAATATCCCTTCTTCTGTAGATTTAATTTAAGTCAGATCCTTCAATATTGTATGGATGTGGATTATATTAAAGAGTTTGAGAACAATCCCTAAGTAGTGAATTGAACACTATTATTCAAAAATGTAATACAAAAGTAAGTTAGAAATCACAAGATATGAAAGACTTGAGAAAAAATTAATGGTCGTGCTCTCATAGCTCCTAATGATAAATGATGTCTCACACGCAGATTGAAAATCTCTTGCCTTTTGCTTATGATGAGTTTTTCCATTTCATATTACTGATATAGAAATAGAGGACTTAAAATATTCCTAATTATGGGGAAATTCTGATCTGGAACATATATCTCATTTCTTTATGTTCCTCTTATTGCTTTTCTGAGTGATACATGAAGTGCCAATTTGAAATTCAGCAGAAGTGGATGTATTCCAACTTTCCCCAAACAGCAGAGGCATGTATGCAGCTGGGCCCTGTGTATTAGCAAACACAGTTATTTGAAACCTAAATGTACGGGTCCTTTGTACTCTCTCATGGAGTACAGCAAAAGATGTAAAAAAGGTTTACATTTTATCTTTCAGCATGAAAGGTACTGAGGGACCAAGCAAAGGATCCTCCCCCATCAGCACAGGTTGTGGGAATGACCCTATTACAGCTCTTCTCTCAGCTCCCTCTGAAATGGCAGTCCTCTAAAATGGGAACAAAAGACATGGGCAGAGTAGGGAGTGCTAAATCTGGATTTTCTTTTTCATGGCCCATTAACAAAACACACTTTAGAGAGGTCTCAATTTACAGTGGAAGCCAGTCAGACCTAAGACCACAAAAATACAGGAAAATCAAAGAACTTTTTAAAAAATCTTTTTCTTCAGTTTCTGCACTAACCACAGTGACCAAAATCAAAGAACACAGTTTATAGTACTGCCAGCAAAGATTTTGAAGTTAGAAATTCTGAAAATTTTTGTTAGCCTTTTATGAGAAATAGTTTAATCAGAGTATTTCCAAGGGTCTCTTCCCCATTTGATTTTTTTCTCTGTTCCTGTACTGATTTTATAACAATAAATCTACCAGTGAAAAGAACAAAGTGACATGAGATTTTCAGAGCTTTTTTTCCCATCTTCTATTTTGGAAACTAACTTCATTCACTTCAGGAAGCAAGGGGGAAGTAAAGCTCAAATGAGAAGATGCAGATCAAGAATGAGTTTCAAATGACCATCTTCCAGAAAACTGACCTCCTCTTACATGTGTTTCCATCATAGTGGAGAGATTTACAGAGTCTATTTTCCTTTCTCTTGCAATTGTAAAACTTCACACTTAGCACTCAGGCATCCCCATCTCATTCTTTCCCAAATGCCTTTCAGTCAACACTGCAGCTTAACTGCTTCTTTTAGCCATGTGGTTTTGCAGCCTTGCTGTCCAGTACCATTCCCCTCTTCAGAAACAGATCCTGTTCCTGGATGAGAAGCTTCAGGGGCATGTCACATACACTGGTGATCTGTCACTGTGCTTTCCACACCTGCTTTGGACACCATGAGATTTGCCTCTTGACTACATGTAGTTGGCTTTTGATATCCTCCTGGAAAGGGTATAGTCAGCTTTATTTCCATCCCAATCCAGGCATTTAAGTGAGGACACAGAAGCATATTCATGACCTGTACTGGGTGATTAGCCTTCTGGAAGACCTTAAGCACCTCTGCAGACTGGCCCTTAAGCAGGTGCAATGTGTCAGCCAGTAAAGAAGTTGCAAGTTTAGGTTTCAATATCCATTTGAAGGAAATGTAACAGAGCTAATAAATTCCACATGACTACTCGCAGATGTGCAACTAAGTTTATTTGTCTACTTTGTGGGATTAGAATGCTTGAAATTTAACAGGACTAGTGCTGAACCTCTCAGGGGATAGAATTTTTTTTCCTTTTCTGTTGCTGTATAATTACTGAGTATAACAAAATTGTTGTGCCTATTTACCAGAATTTGGATTTCTTATTCCTGCAAGTCATGCTTTGCCAGTGCAAGGTGCAATTGTTTGCAATGAACCATGCACACCTGAGCCTGTTAGTTTTGCTCATTTAAGCACACTACTTATTTTTGGTACCAAGACATTTGCTTTACCAGTATACATTAAATCAATGTGCTTTGGGTTCATTGCTGGCAGTCTTGGCTTGAAAGCACAGGTTGAGCTTCTATCAATTCCATTTCCTTTCACATCAAATTCATTAGAGAAAATAGAGGGACATGAGGCAACCACTGAGTATGAGATTTGGCCCAAAACTCATAAATGGTCCATGCACTCCATGCAGCTGCAGAACAAGTCTGTGTGACAGTTCTGGGTTTGCCTGCATGAAGATGACTGTAAGAAGTGGCTTCCTGGCAACATCTGAAGAAAAGGCCACAGTCTAATTCCTATTTGTAGAAGTGGCTTTAGCTAAATTTGTTCTTAAAAGCCCCACTTGAATTATTGAAGTTACAGACTTTTCTAAGGAAAAGAGAAATGTAAAGGTAGAGTGGAATAACTTTTTTTTTTTTTTTATTTTTTTTTTTTTTTTTGGGAAAAACCCATTTGCCTCAAAACATCTAGAATAAGGTTTACCCAGAAATCACTTTTGTGGGTTTTGAGGCTCCTGGAAAGTGGTTAGATGCCTGTGAGATGCAGAGTAGGCTCCACTTAAGTACTGAAATGAGTCAGTCTCCTGTTTTGATAAAGGCTGAAGGAAAGAGTCTTCGGATGGAATCTGCAAAACTGTATCTCTCTCCAATAAAGGTTGTTACTGTGTATTGACTCAAAACATTTTTGCAGAGTCCCATGGATAGGGGGCAGTGAGATCCACTTCAGAGGGATCTCACAGGAGCTCTACGTAGGGGATCTCCGCACAGTTTGAGGAGCCACTGCTCCTCAGCTCACTTTGTGGTCAGGCCACACCGTAGTAAGTACTCTTGGGAACTTAAAGACCCCACTCAAAGTGGACTGTTCTGGTCGTATTTCACTGGTCTTGAAAATTAATTTTATCTCATAACATTTTCTTTATGAAGTCGAATAGTAAGTAAGGGATTGATTCTGCAAAATACAAGCCTCCTTGTGTCCCACTAGTTCCTTCAGCATGCAGAATGCTCTCTAGGCTTTAATACAACTATGAATTTCTCCAACCATATTGCAGTTACCACTTGGATTCCCAGGATTAAGTTATCCAAACCTCCTTGTGAAACAGCAATCTCTACTTTTCCTTCTTTATCAAAGTCACCACAGACATGGGCTTGCATAGCCATGGAGTCTGGCTCTGCTTTACAGCACATCTCCTACAACACCACTTTAGCTGTTAAAAGTGTTGACTGCTGCAGCTCTAGGGCCCTTTTCAATATAGGGATAAATGTTTTACATTTTATTTCTGCCAAATGTAGGGAGCTCTTTATAGATTGTACAATATAACTAGATCTTTATATTTTTTTAATATATATATGATTAGAAGAGAAGCATCATCCTGCAGGGATCCTGCCAACTGACTCAATATCTGCCCTTTTTTGCTTTAGTACTTCTGAGAAAAACATATCAATTAATAGGATGAGGGGATGGAGAAAAATCTAGGGTTTCATTTTGGGAAATAGGGCTCATCTCATCTCAGCTAGCTTTAGCTATCTTGAAGACAGGCAATACAAGCCAGTCACACAGGACTACTCATTTTCTCTTAAAAGAGTTGGGTTGATTGGGTCTCAGGAGCTGCCTGTCTCTGTTCCTTCATCTCCAGAGAGAACATAGATAATTCATGTAGATTAAAGGGTGATATTTATGATAGATATTTTTAAGATGTAGTTAGTATGATCCTTGTGCTGAAGCTCACTCCTTACATGAGGGGGGAAAAAAAAAAAAAGTGAATTCCAGTGAGTAAATGACAGGGTCTATTTTCCCTTTAATGCAGGATACAGTTTCAAGCAGTTTTTGTACCCACTGTTTCTAATCCATTATTTAAATGACGAATTCTTGCTTCCTTGCGTACCTAATAGATTTTGCTCTTATTTACAAACTGAAAAGTCTCATGCTTGGTCCTGATATTTTGTAGACTTAAGACATTATTATGCATGTGAATAAACACCTGAGAACCATCCTTCAGGCTGGGAGGAAAATGAAGCACTGCAGGGCTGAGGGAGTATGGCCCGATGACTGAAACAAGGCAAAAGAGAGAAAGAAGATCTTAAAGATGCCAGCTGGTAAATATTTGTGTGACTCTGTTAAGCAATCATATTGACTCTCAAGTCAGCTTTGTGCAAGTACAAATCTAGGAAAAATGCCAACAAAATTATTTCAATTTGGGGAATTGCTTCTCATGCAGAACACAAAAAATTTAAAGTACCCCTCCCGAGCTTTCTATTTTCTGTTTCTCTGGCATCTTTACAAAAAGCATTACGATATGATAATAGTGGTGTTATTGTAGCCACTAGCAATACTAGTTAATTTGAGTCTGCCTGACGCTTTTCCCTCAGGCCAGAGGAAACGTTTGCATGCAGGAAGACTTGTCTCTGTTCTCCAAGTGTTTCAGCTGGTCTAATGCAAACCATGGCCTCTCCCCTCAAGTTTTTGGTTGCTTTCAAAAAGAGCATGCAGACACCTCTAGTGTCAGAAGTTACTGGAAAAGACCTGGATCAATGCTTCCCTGCAACAGAGGCCTAGCAAGGAACTGAATGCATGTTTCAGTCAAAAAAGCAAAGCAGGAAGGGCAGTGATGGGAAACACAACAGCAAGCATGGAATGTGAAGAGAACTTTGGGAATAACACCCAACACCTGCAGCCTCACTAGCAGACAAATATTCAATGCTCTCAGAAATGACTCATACTAATTTGGAAGTGTAGAGGACAAGCTTTGACAGCACAGTGAAAGAGGCAGCTCTTCTTCCATGGAGCCAAAAGGCTGTTCTTTAGCCAACAGCATATTCAACGTCATTTTAATCTCACCAAGATCATTTTCCAAGCTTGAGAAAGGAAAGAATCTGTGTGTGATTGGCTAATCAACATCCCCCTGCTAATAAATGCTGTTGAAGGGCTATAGTGTCACTCACTGATAAACAGATTTGTTAAAAAGCTCTAATTATTCCAAGCCATTTATGGAAGGAAAAGGTGACAATGGGATGTTGGGGAGGGGGTGGCAGGCGTTACTTTCTGCAATTTCTGAGAGCAATGCTATTTCTTAATAGTACAGTAAGAGTAGAAAAATCCCGATGAGAGAACACAACATGTAGGTAAGGTTTGACAGTACAGATGACTGCATCCAAAACTCATGCCTCTTATGATTTGCAGGCAGGCCTTTATCCCTACACTCATTAGAGCTAGAGCTTATTGTGATTTTGGCTGTCAAAGCATTAGCACTCTGCTCTTCCTGGATATAAATAAAATGACATCACAGAAAACGGACACTTCAGATTGCCTCCAGCTCTTTGACCCAGCTTCTATTGCTCCTAAAGCTGCAGTGCTGTGGCCTCTAGCAAAGATATTTCGGAGAAGAACACATTAAGACCTGGCATTTCTTCTCTGTAGGAAATTTTAGACTTTATTCCCTCTTTGGAACAAAAATATAGACATTTCAAGACTTTCCTATGGAAGTGAGAAATTCCCAAATATTTTCTTTCAAAATAACTAAAATGACACTGAAACTGGAGACTGTGACAGACTGTTGCCTAATACCCAGGTCCTAGTGGAGTCAAAACCCCAAGAGTCCACAAGTGAGGCAGCAGAGAAGGAATACGAGAATCAGCATTCCACCTCATTGGCAGCGGTATCCAGAGCAGGGTTTTCACACAGATCAGGCTTTTAAGTTGTCTTATTTAGGTCCTGCTTTCTACATGAACCACCATCAAAAACTAGAAAACAATGTCTCAGCCTCTCTATGTTCCAAATATGAAAGCAACATTGTTATGGGCAGAATGAAATGCTGTAGTTTAAGGATTTGTGGTTGGTTTTCGTATTTTTAAAATTTAAATTTAAGTCATTTTAAGAAAGAAATGTGTTGACGATCTTTTTCACTCAAAGTATCTGTAAGTTCCTTGTATGGATATAAACAGCTATTTTTTCATTAAAAAAAAAAAAAAAAGGCAGTGTATTTCTGGAAAATTTCAACAGTGTCTGCATGAAAGCCCTGAGAGAAGTTCCCAGCATGATCTCTCAGCTGCTGCACAACTGTGGGCCAAACTCCAAGTGGACCAAAGGCTCCTTGGGCTTCTGTCCTCCAAATGCCTGTGAGAGCTAACCCCAGAGAGATCCTGTGGTGCTGAAGAAATGGCTATTGCTGGGCTCTAAAACCTCCTGCCAGACAAACAGTGTGCAATGATGAAAACCTCCTCAGAGTTCTCTGTCAGTTTGCTAAACTGACAGAGTTCCACAAATCATTCCAGATGTGATGGGTCAACATTTTCTGACCAAAAAAAAAAAAAAGAAAAAAAGGGAAAGGAAATGGTTTGACTGGAGAATATCCAACCCACTCTATTCTTGGGATGGTTAGATATTCTGTCGTACTAGACTTCCTCCTGTCCTTTGACTTAGAAGAAAACACAGCCATTCCTAAGGAGCCCAGAGCAGCATGCTCCAGTCAGTTCAGCCTCCAAGTACATTTCCCATGAGTCTCTCATTTCAAGGAGTACCACTGGTTTCAAGCTAAAAGCACCTTCAGCTCTGCCACGCAAGTGTGCTATCCCTTTCCCTGTGACTGCCAAAAATCTTTTCTCTCAGAAATGGTGCTGAAGAGCAGAGATAACAGAAAGACCAATTTATATTGAGAATTCTTCCAAATGCAGTTTATTTTTCAGAATGACTGCTTTTTATTTTTGTTTTAAATATCCCCAAATTTGTTCCACAACTGAATTTTAGTGGGTGGAGAGACATGTAGGGTCTTACTGCAAACTGGAAGAAAGTTAGCAATCCCCTGACAATCAGGAATGTCCCAAAATGTGAGTTTGACTAGCCTACCTACAAGCAACACAGTTTTCTACACTTGTTAGTAAGGTACCTACCCTCCTGTGACTTGTTAAGTGTTGTGCTTATCTGTCCATTCAGTTCCCAATAATATGCTCAAGCAAGCGTGGCAGAACGACGGCAGTTTCAGGGATATTAAGTTCCTACCAGGTCCATGAAGGCTGGGTAGAGCCAGGCTATCGATGCCTCCCATGAGGGAAAGAAGTACAGTGTTTATAGGATACCAGGAAGTCTGCAATATCAAAAGCCCCTCCTAATGACTCCACTGTTGGTAAGGCGTAAGCAAAAGGCTGTGAAGTCAAGGACCAAAGAAACTAATAGAAAAGTAAGTTTTCTTCCTTTTGATGCTTACAGCTAAGCTGATTTTTTCTAATGGAGGAAAGCAAGACAACGCTATTAGGAGATGTAGTTTCTTTCCTAACTTTTAGCAAGCCGGTCTTGGTCATTTACTGCTTTTTCTTCAGTACAAGGATTAATGCAATTAGGAGTTTGCCAGTTTTGGATTGTTACAGACTTGGAGTCAGACTGTCTGTGATTGTCTGAGACTATGTGAAAACAGCTTGCACAGGCAAGAACTTGGCTATCTTTTAACAATTCTATCAGTCAGTTTAACAAGATATCTAACACCTCCGTACAGGGAATGCTTAGTTAGTCATTACCTTGGCATAGCTTCCAGTGAATTTGAAGGAAGCTTTGTAAAAACAATGGATGGCAGAATAATTGTAGGATTTTGTGGGAACGGCAAAATTGTCAACCATGTTGACTCTGGTTTTGGTGAACACAAAAATTATAAGAAAAATGAACATTTTTTCATTTGATGAAAGATCATTGTCATAAAGTCCCCTCCATATGAGGTGACGGACATACTCATACCTTGTACGAAGGAGAAATAGGGAAATGTGGAACTTCTTGCAGCAAGCAAAAAGAGACCCAGATCAGATATTGAAAATACTATTATTATTTAAAGAATTTTATGTAATTTGGAGAGCAGAATGTTTGAATTGCTGAATGTTAAGAAAGAATACAAACCATGTCAAGATCCTTATGTGAATCATTGACACACAGTGTAAAATCTGCAAGGACTCAGCAGCAGTGTAAATTTGCATTTCCATAGTCATCCCTGCTGAGATGATCTCAGATGAAACAGTGGGATCCACATATATAATTTAGTACAGGAACTATTCAAGCCTGTTCTACTGAAATGTATAGTGTATTCAATTAGTTTTATTGCATCCTTATTTGCCAAATACTGTTGCTCCTTAAAAAAAAAGTTCTAACTAATTTAGCTTCATTCCTGTCAGGAAATTAGTATGAAATGACAACCAGCTTTTTCAGAAGTGTTGTCTTGACTATTTTGATGAATTTAGCAGGATGACGCAGTGCAGCAGATGCTGTTAGGTCTAAAGCAAAGAGAAAAAAGTACCAAAACGGGGACTCTGACCTTGTGCTGTTATTAAAATCTTTCCTGGTTTAGCAGAATGTATAAATGTTGTTGACTTAAGGGCCAATAGTTATCCACTGCATACCTAGTTCTTGCTTACACAACTCTCATTAATAATGTCCAACTGTCTCTGAAATTCTCATTTCGCAACACACATGAAATATTCATTCTGGCACTGGGGAACTGAAGGCTCTAAGTTTCTCATTTTTGCAGTTTCCACCCATGGGTGGGTGCTTTGCCTTAGCCAAGGTGTCCAGAGTAGCCCATATTGGCACTGCTTTGCCTGTCCACACCCAGCATCAGCCAGTCAATTCCATAATACACACCCCTTGCTGCAAATCCTGGCTCCACAGCTGTTCCCCACACTTCCATTTTTCCCCTGTCAAAGCCATTTCTAGCCCATGGTTCACTGCATACAAAACATGTGCCTGTCCTGTGCTCAGTATGGCTGTTTCCTGCCTTGAACCTCAGTATAGATCACATTTCGTTTCAATGCTGTTTTAAAAACCCTCCAGATGAAGCCACTCTGCATTCCCATAGGTGACCAATATCATAGTTGTGAACTCTCCTATCTCATGGAACATAGTTTTGAGGATATTGGTATAAACACCTCATCTCTCCTTCAGGTCCCTCATGGTCCCTCTTTTGGGCTGAGACATCTTAAATACATTTTAAAGCTTCTCCAATCATGAGTCTGTGCATGAGGTCCTGTGCCCATCTGATACTTTCTGGAGTGGCAGTGGGTGACTGACCAGACTGGTTGGAGGACCAATACCAGAAGACCCTCCTGCTCAGTGGAATGATCTTTTTCCTAACCCTGTGTAGCAGCTAATTTTATCCAGACAGAGACCTAGTTATCCCATTCCAGCTAAAATCTCAGGATTGGTCTAGCAAGCAGACAGCGCTGCATACAGTCAGGAACATGCGATGCTGAAACAAAGTCAGGAGTCAGTCCCACTAATAAGCACAGTAGAATGATAAAAGATGAAGCAGGTGGTGCAAAGGATCCTGTCCAAGTCATTTTATGTGTTTTACTTCATACTTGAGTTAGCCTTGTTTCCCAGACTGAGTATTGCCACATTTCAAGGTGTCTCTCTCTCAGTAAGGTGTCCCACCAACCCAACTAGGCCTGGTAAATCTGCACAAGCCAGGCACTACCAGAAAATAGCAAAACTTGCACCATTTACTGCCTTTTATTTGCATATGACAATAAGGGATTTGTGGCAGGTGACCAGATACAGGTTCATGGCAAAGCTGCTCATCGAATTCAAATTTCAGTGTAACCACTAGGTTATGGTTTCACCCAGAGAAGGGGACTTAAAGCTTTATCAGTGTGTAGGCGGCAAATGGAACAAGTGCTTATCAACACACGCAGAGCAAAGGTAGAAAATATGAGCAGCACTGACATTTTAAGCCTTTCTGTGAAACGATGCATTACTAAATATATCTTTTCTTTTACATACCATATCAGAAAGGAGGATTATGATCAAAATGTCATTCTTAATTGTATTCACTATCCTTGACTTGGTAACATTTAGAGAAAACTCTGACTTCTTTCCCCTAAAAAGGAGAGTGTACTCTTCCCAGGCGTATTACATAAAATGAATTATTTACAGCTCCATGAGAGAGATTTCTTTTTAATTAGAGGTATAATTAGTGAATCCTTAGTGTCTGGTCTTACAAATGGTTAGTATTCTGTAAATTCTTAGAAAATTGATTTTTACATGGTGATTTTAATGGTAGCCATGTAAACCTGAGCAAAAATGAGCTGTTTTATAACAGAGACAGAAAGGCAGGAGGAAAGTGTATACAAACTTTGCCATTACTTCATTTACAATTTGGTACATATGGTCCCACATGGAGTTCAGTACACAAATTAAAAGCTGTTTAAGATACTACTTTTACCAATGCTCATATAAACCACAGAAAGCATGAACAGGAAGAGATGTATATGCTGTGTGTCAGACTGTGTGAACAGAAGGTGAATTCCAGAAAAACCTTTTAAAGGAAAATGTGTCACTTTCTGCCATTCAAGTATGTTTATTTTGACTCTAGAAAAGTTATAGTTAATGCAACGTTATCAGATTTTTTTTTTATCTTAAGTAATCTGAAAACCAGAATCCCTAAATTCAGCACCAATTTTACTGTAACTGAACAGAATTAGACTTTCAGAGTAGAATATTTTTATCTTCTGATGTAAGGACAAACTGCAGCTGTTTCAAAGGTACTGAAGCTTTCACATCTCCAATCAAGTGCATTGGTGTAAAAGATTAGGAACTCAAAAAGTGAAGCAACCATCAACTGCATTTGGACTGCTTGTATGAGCAAGGGATTCTGCTATGTTCATCTGCATTTTGGACTTCTTGATTAAGAAAATTTTTAGGGCAGATTCTGGACCTCCTTGAAGTTACAGCACAGCTGCTTGTACCCCTACAGTAACAGAACTGCTGGCTCCATACAGTCTGGTAGCACCAGATCATATTTTAGGGGATGAATGTAGGGAAGAGAGCTATGGTCATTATTGGTACTCCTAAATACATCAGAATTTAGGAACTTTGCAAATATCCTTCACAATAATTTATAATGTGCAAAGCAATCAAATAGTTTACTTTAGCACTGGGGCTGTGAGGGAATTGGCAGTCTTGTAAAGCTTTTTATGTTGAGACCTATGTGATTTTGTTTGGATTTGCTCAAAAGTCTGACTGAAAACATCATCAAGCTTACCGACAGAGTGTTCCCTCCTTTGACCGCAGCATAAAGTCTGGGGCAAGGAAGCATTTTAAATTTCAATTTTTAGCTTTTTCATGAAGAAGGAATATGCCAAGACATCAGGGAGAAAGCAATTCATAAAATAGCAAAAGCAATCTTTGAAGCAGAGCAGTGACTATTATTCCATTCCGGGAGGTGTTCAAGGTCAGGCTGGAGGGAGATTTGAGCAACCCAGTCTAGTGGGAGATGCACCTGCCTATGGCAGGGAGCTTGGAGCTAGATGATCTTTAAGGTCCTTTCCAACCCAAATCATTCTCTGATTCTATGATTCCATATATCTGACGCCAACAATTTCAAGGCACACAACTATCTACTCCAAGTAAAGAGCAGCTGTCTCTGTTTACACCACCCTGAATATCTAAAAGTACAGCAAAGCAAGCATGGCCTGTGACGAAGAACCAGAAGGATAAAGGTTTGCAGAACAGACAGGAAGCAGCAAATGGACAAGGATGTGATAGTTTAGACCCCTAAAGCTTGAGGATGTGATGAACTATGATTTTTTTTCTAATTTACCAGGCATGGACAGACATTTGAAGCACCCTCAAGTCAGCAGTACTTCTGACATCAACTTTGAGAAGATGAGGAACTCAGAACCTCATCACATTAATTCTGATTTGAATGCAAAATTTTGTTTTGATATCTTTGCATTGCATTTCTTTTCAAATCCAGACACCATTGTCAAGGTAGTGAAAATATAGCTATACTGAGGTTATATATTTTTAAAATTTCCATATAGAGCTAACAGCCTAAACATGACACAAAATAAACCAGCTTTTATTTGTATAATCATTTTTAACAGTGGCTTTGGAATCTGATGAGATGGGCAACTATTTACAATTTTATGTGGTGTCAAATTCTATTAAGGAAATACTAATGCTTACTGCTTTGCACCTGCAAAAGACTCTTTTGAAAAAAACCCCTCTTTTTTAATCTGTCTTTTTACCAGACAAAATGTTCTTTGGTAAAATTACCATTTATGTGACTATAAAACCAGAGTCAGGATCCAATCCATAAATTCCTTTGAGGTAGGTAAATATTTCTTCAATTACACAGAAAAAGTAATGAGCTGTGTAAGCTGAGTGATTTTCCCTTAAAGGCATGTATTTAGAATTAGAGAATTCTTGTATTTAGTTTTGTTCATTTCTCTACCACATTGTACTTCAAACCAGTATTCATTGAGGATTTGCACCAGGTCACATGTAGGCAATATGAAAATTTGAGGGAGATGTTTTTAATTTTCTTTCTTGTTTCTTTTCTGTCTCAACTCAAACTTGGGTGTCTTTTATAGCTCTTTAATAATGAAGACCAAGCAATTGCTTGATGGCCATAAAAAAATACAAATCAAGATTTTGACATCAAATGAGATTGAATTTTCTCAAATTATCTTGTCTGCAATGTCTCAATTTTCTTTAAAATACAAGTGCCATTGCATTCTTCCTTCCCCTTCCCATCTCAGTCTGTTCCTGGACTTTCAGACATTTTTGATTTTATATGACAGGTAGGGAAAATCATCTTCATACTTTTGTACTTTGACTACATCTTCTACTTTCTCCTTGTCTGCTCTACAGAACTGACCAAGAACAACTTGCTTGGTTATGACCGACATGAACAGAGCCATATCACATTCAGCATTGTAATAATTGGAGAGGGGTCTTTCCTCTAAGGTGTCTTTGTATTCTCCCTTTGCCTTGGACACAAGAACACAGCTTTGGGTGCCTGACCATTAACTTGTCTCTTCCATCTGAAAAACTTATTTGTTCCAACATCCCTTTTAAAGATATTTCTGTCCATTGTGACTATCTCATTCCATTTGGAAACAGAGGGATGTGGCAAACACTTATCTCAGTAAGTTGTGCTTTGGATACTTTATAGCTGAATTAGAGTTTCAATTTTTCAATGCTTACAAAGCCTTATCTCTTGCAGCTAGAGCCTATTTGAACATGTTAAGCACTTGGTTATATCCACTGACAAGATCTATTTGGTACCAAATTAGAAACCATCTAACCTTCAGCAGTTTGAACAAAATGAGTGTAAAAGAGATAGAGCTCGTATTTGTTGAACTCAAAGTGAAAAAATTCTAAACTCTGAGTAACATTCCTGAGCTCATTCATACTCAAAATACCATCAAACATTATGGGTCAGATTTTGAACTTGTTCAACAATGTGAGAGAAGCTTACTAGCCTGAGAGAATTTTCCATACTGCAAGATTGATGATAAACTTGAATATGAAACCTCAAGCCACTCCCTTAGAAGACTAGCACAGCAATGAGTCCAAAGAAGCTGCAAAACTTCAAACATTCTGGGTGTCAGGGTTGTTTCTAAACACTGACTGAAAAATAGCAGAAATTATTGTCCCAAGGGAGCTGCTCTAACTTCCAGTGTTGGCATTATTATTAGTATGGTAGACAAAGAACTTGGTTCCAAGTCAGGACATTAAAAAAGCAAAAGAAAATCAAAAATTAAATTTTTAATTAACCAGAAATATTTGCAAATGGGGGACAGAGGAGAGGAACAGAAAAAAATCTGCATTTTGTGGAGCATGGTTCTTTCTTTAAAAGTTTTCTTGAAACATTTTTTATTCTAGGCAATGAACCCTCCCTTTCTTCTTTCAGGAATATTCTGGACAAAGAAGCTCCAATATTTTTGTGCTGAAGTCAATATTTACAAAAAAGGGAATTTTCACCATATGTACATACAAGTATATCTTTGTTCCCAAGAGGTCAAGTGTGATAAGCATCTTACAGTGATTTTTTAGCCAGTGCACATCCTGTATCTTTGAGCGCAATCAAACAAGTACAACTCATTTTTTATTGATATGATTTGCCTGAACATTTCTGGAGCAATGCTGTAAGAATGCGCCCACACCCTCAACAGCCTGAGCTTTAACAAATATATGTAAGTGTGGCTATGACTGATGCAAAGTGCACCACTGTTCTTGCTGAGGGATTTCTGCAAAATACTTTTTCTCATGCATTCTGACTTCATCCTGAAATATTTTTTAGGAAGGGGCCTCTTTCAGAGGTGCTGATAATCCTCAGTTCCTCTGAAAGTAAGTTAGTGAGCTTTTTGCACACTGCTACAGCAGTCTAACATTTTGAATGCTGCTTCAAGCCATACCTATCTCAGCTGACTGTTTTCTGCTCTAATTTGGCCAGAGCACAACATTCACATCAGTCCTATCTTGACATCAACAGTTACTTACGTTTCTTCATTATTCCACTTTTACCAGCTGGCCTATTATATTATATTATAGCATGTCACGAGGGACTGTCTCAATTACATGAGGTTATGCTACATCTGTGAGCATAATGTAAAACTGGGGTTGGGAGAATGGTGTTTTCTCACAGTTCTGGCTAAGCAAAATGGCAGTTTTACAAGAAAGGGTGCTGAACAGTAAATTAGAAACCTAGAGATCTCCTGATTTATAAATTACTGTTACTTGAATGAGTTATGTTACCACAAATATATACCAAGCAAATATGCAGTTAAACCGCCTGAGCAAGTCAAGGACTCTCTTCTCTTATCTGTCTTGGGGTGCTCTGGAAGCTTAGGCTTAATGTTTGAAGCTGAAAAAAAAAAAATCCTTAAAAGCACTTCAAATATTCTATTGTGCAAACTGCAATGAAAAAAAGTCTGCTTCTAAAGGAAAGCATTCTGATGGGGTGGGCAAAAAAGTGCTCAACTTCTGTATTGACTTCATATCACTGGAAAGGCTGTCAAATTCTCTAGGCAGACAAATCCCAAGCCAGGATAAAATGACTGTGCCAAAATATTTCCCTTAAACTATATAGGGGCATTTGAAAAAAGAAATAGTTCAACAAATCTGATTTAATTGATACCAGCTGGGACTTGCTCCAAAAATCACTGTTTTCATTCTATTTTACAAATCATGAAGCTGCGTTCACATTTTGTGAAGGTGTGCTTCATGCAGTAAATACTTCTATGTCCACAGACATTATGAAACAATATAAATATTTGGTGAAAGAAGCCAACACCTGCATCTTCTATGATCGTGGGTACAGAAGAAAGTGGTTTTAACACATAGGAGCGTACTGTGGCATTTAGTCTGCTGCTATTCAACTACTGCTGTGAAGGGAGCTTTTGAGAAACTAAAACAATAATGTTATTATTGTCGCAAAACAATACTGCTCAAAGAGTCAGTGCTATATATAAACTCCTAAGAATGTTTTCATCAAGCTGGGAAGCCAAGTCTTTGTGAGGCTAAAAAGACATTTTAGTAAACGAACAAGTGTCCATTCTGCACTGCATTCCCCAAGGGTTAGAAAAATAGCAGAAGGCTACATAGTTTATAGCATATCAGCATTTTTTCTTCATATACAGAACTAGAAAAATGAAAATATATCTTTGTTTTATATGGATTTTCTTTAGCCTTCAGACTACTGAGCTATTCTTCAAATGCCTCTTCCTAACAAAGACTTAACATTTACCAGAGGATCAGGAGCATTCCTCAGGCATTAGAAGCATGGTTGATTAAAAAAGCCTGTATTTAGTAATTAAAACAGTGCAGCTAATCCACAGCTTGAAATATTTTGGAAGCATATAATAGAGTGAACAATGCAGCTGTCAAGTAAAGAAGAACTTTCCTCATAAAGGATCACTTCACAATACAAGCATCTCCAGATCCCTTCAAGCTATAGAGCACTTCTGCATAGTTGAAGACTTTTAATATTTCTTAATGGCTGATATAAATCACAAAATTTCATAACAGTGCAAGATTTCCTAGGGTTAGTTCAACTCTTACAGAGAGCAGTGATTTGCTGTGTTATCCAGTTAATGCTTACATGCAAGTGATTTTGATTCAAACAATGTAATTTAGATGGGTTTAATATATTGCTGGTCATCCTTTTGTAAGAGATTTGCCATTCCATATCCTAAGTGGCTTAAAACTTTAAATTATATGATTAGTCATGACAGATGCATTAGGAGTGGAACTCCCAGACTGATATGAAACAAGCCCCAAGGAACCAAATACAGTGAACTTAATAGTGGGAAGGCCCCTCTCTTTTGTCTTTCTGGTGGACATGGTCTGCTTTCCTCACATCTATACTGTGTTTTCAGAACAAGCAAGTTTCACAAAACGTTTGTGGCAGCCTCAGTAAGAGCATCTGCTATTTTATAAGCCTTAACAAAGTCAAGGTATATTTCTCACATCAATTTTCAGTCAAGAAAGTAATAACTGTTATTCACAACATTTCCCAACCAAATTTTTGCTACTTCAGCCAATAAATATGCTAATCTCTCTCAATTATATTCCTCTCTATCAAGCATGGAGGAAAAATGTCTTGTTTGCTGCAGAGGAAAGTAACCAGAATACTTAATTTGTGCCAGGCATTTCAGAACCCATGGCTGGGATCACCATCACCAGGGAAACCACTTCACCTGTGGCTGCTACCAACCACAGCTGTCTGTCTTCACACTCATTCGCAACAGCAGGCAAAATGTGCCACACTGGAGGTGCTGAATCCTGAGGAGCAGCCATTACCTCCAACATTCCCCCAACAAGAGGAGAATCACAAGTGAAGGGACCTCCTGGGTGTGACACTGATGTCTGAGAGGTGCTCGGCAGCACCCTACAAAGGTACCCGCAGGTACTGCTTTGTCAGCTCTCCTCTTAAATTGCATCAGCCTTCACAGACCCTCAGTCACAAGAGGAAAATGACAAGAGGGTCTTAAGGCTCACATGGAGTTCAGTTCAAGGGATAACTAACGCCTAACTAGGGAGCTTGTCTAGGCCTGGCTGGAAGGAGAGCAAATTATTCAGCTGTGAATTGGAAAAAAGGTTACAGCACAATTTTTTATGGATTTTACTTTCAATGTCTTTAAGCATAAAGACTAAAGAAAGAAAAATATGGGAGATTTCTATTATCTCTGTCCTATGAATATTTATGTAACAAACTACAACTGACATGTAGTGTCTGTTAGGACCTCCCTGTTTAAACTAATCCATGTAAATTACATGGGCTCTTCACAGAGGGCATACTGCTGCTTACCTTTACCTCCTACAGAAGCACCTCTACAGATATTCTCAAAGCACACAAGAATACAAATGCACATAGTTAAATTGGATCATACTAAGAAGATTATGTCTGCATTGATTGAAAGGTGCTGCTAAATCTGTACAACGTTCCTGAAACTGTCCAAAAGACGTGAACACAGTTTCGCTGAGAAATTTTCCCTGCATTCCCAGTTACTTTCTTGGTAAGCAAGGTTACAAAAAAAAGAAATGTAAAATATAGAGGTGATGAAATAGGGAAATATAATACAATGTATATTTCTAAAGGAATAATACATACAGAACACCAAGCTCTTAATTGCCATTAAATTTAACCTGGTGCTTTTAGAAAAAAAAAGAAACCTAATAAATTTTTCCTCAAGATTACTTTTAATCAATCCAAAGCCTTAATTCTGTTACAGTATCACAAGGGAAACACAAATTGCATTGCAATATGTCAGTAGAGAGATAAGCCTGGGAGATTTTAGTATCAGACAGTGGAGAACACCCTAATTGGTGTTTATAACTCTAGTAGAAGACAATAGTTAATCTTGGATGTTACAGAACACACACTGAACATTTCCTTCCTCAGCATATTTGTGTGTGTGTTTCCGCACATGTTATTTTGATGACATTAAATAAGAAATCCTTGTTTCAGAAAAAATGAAGTATGAACATAACGACACATCTGTGAGAAAATCACAAAAGGCTGGTGGTTGTGGGACATCATAGTTCGTACAGGTCCTCTCACAGCCAAACAAACTGCATCATAATGTACCTGCTTTCACCTCATTATGAAGGCTGGAGAGCCAAACACTGGCATTCATATTTCCTTTTCCTCAAAAGGGGTGGAAACCCGTTGGCCTTAACCCACTTAAGAAAGGCTGGCTGGCCAGGGTCAGAGGTGGACTGACTGTTCTTGAGTACTTGTCTCAGTACTCAGCTGCTACACAGCCCTTTTATTCTCTGCCTTGTCTTTTCATGGTATTTGTTTCAAAAGCTGGGACTGAATCCTTGAACGGTATGAAGTCACAGCAAGCTTGGCTTTTGGCTGCAGTGGGAGCAGTATCCCGTGTGATTATTCTGTGAGCTCCATCTCCCTTTAACTTACAACATGTCAACACATTTTTGCAGCTCTATATAAAGTCCTGTAATCTTAAAACAGATGCTTGTTGTAGATAAGCAGGGAATGGCATACACTGTGCTGATTCTAAACCAAAACAGTGCTATCTCTGTGAGCTACTGGTCTTCTTCACCAGCCAAGAGCAGTGCAAGGGATTCTCTGCTGCTAGCCTGAAAAACTGTCAGCCATTTGTTTCATAGAGCCAATATTACCTGCGGTTCTATTGTAACAGTGTTTGCAATACACAGGGAGGAGGAATGGAAAAACTGAGACTTCTTCAAACATCTCCACTGTTTGCTCATTTTAATCCCCCAGAGCCATCAAATAAAGAGGGTTTTATTTTTCACTCTGGTTCCCAACTTGCTTTGTTTTTAAATCAAAAAAGTGTCACTACTTCTTCACTGTTCAAATCCAGTGACAGCTTTCAATGCATTATTTTAATTAGGCTCCCTAATTTGTTCATAAGCTGTCCAGGTCACAAGGAGAATTAAAAACAAACACTGGTAATGTATTTCTGCATTACTTCTACACACAGCTATATTTGACTTGTGTTCAGAAGCAAAGCTAGCAGGATGCACATGACTGGAAAGGGCATCAGTGAAGTCTGACATTGGTTAAGCTTCTGGAAGCTCTGCTCTGAGCTCTGCAGTGCCTCTGTTTCTTTGGGTTTTGTACAACAGATACAGACTTAGTAATTCTCAAACAACACACAGATATTGGAACGGAAAAGCTCACCACTAAACTGCATGAAATATTTATGCAGTGATAACAGTTGTGTTTGCAACACACATAATAGATTGCTCATTCCGATATACTCCTCAAGACCATACACTAATGATGCCTCATCTACAGATTTTGTAGTCATCAGTAACTTTATCCTAATTCTAAAATTTGTCCCCCAATTCCCTCACATTCACAAGTCAAGTTTCAAAGCAAGGACTAAGATATAATTTCCTCTCAGCTTGTTGTTTTTTAGAAAAGAGAATGTAATAATCATTACAATATTCTTAACCTTCCAGGAATTCAAAGGTTTTTTAGATATTTTTGCAGATTTTTCATCATTTATGAGACAAAATGAAGACCCCACAGTACTTCCTCAGTTTTTGCCCTCTCATGGCAGAAACATGACAAAAAAGCAAGACACATCATGATTCAGTGGATATATTAGTCACAGTTAAGCTCACACATGCAGAGTTTATTAGTGATTTCCTAGCAATCCATCCTGATGTTCTAATATTAGCTCATAAGCAACTCAGGGATGGAGAAGGGACAACCAAAACCATACACACACTTTGATCCCTTCCTGAATTTTCTGTGCAAGTAAAGTACAAGGTTTTCAAATTTGCTGATTTCTTGAAGTATTTTAAAAATGCTTGACAAAAAGAATACTATTTACCACAACAGAGATAAAAGAGAATTTGGGAAGACAGCTATCATCCATGGGAGCAAGCCAAGTAACTTTGTGGACCCTAACTATGAATTTTCAAACTTTCAGGTGTTTGATGGCTTGTGAATTTAATCTTAACTCTGAATTCCCTAGGCTTTAAAAAATCCATGTATAAATACCTTTCTGCTAACTATAACATTCTTGCAGGGTGTTGTGCTGTAATTTACTACTGTTCACACTGAAGCCAAATTGCTTTCACTTAAAAAGCACCTTTGCTAAGGCATATATCATTTCTGGTACCTTTGCTTCAACACTTTGCTTTCCTTTTATGCACACAGAAGGCTTTTACACACAGGTGACTGTCAATACCTTTAATCCCAGCGGTGGTACAGGCAGAGAAATGAGATTCTTCCTCCTACTCCCCCAGGCAGTTCTGCAGGTTGACGGTTCTGAAGTGCAGAGACCTCGTATCAGCTGCTGCACTTTTTCTGTGGATCAATTAACAGAAGAGTTCGCTGTACAGAACTGTCAGTCGGGATCTTTCACAGAATCATAGAACCATTACAGTTGGAAAACACCTCTAAAGTAGACGAGTCCAAGCATTACTTTACATGACTGTTAAACCCCTGAAAACTACAATCCAAACTAAGCTACCATAGTGCCAAATACTGCAAGAAATCCTGAAAATGCTACTAGAGCAGCAGACTATGTTTCAGACATGGACTAGGGGTTCTGAGGTAAGACTGAAGTGCAATTACCTGCCTTTTCTTCTCTCCCCTTTTCTCAGATGCTATTGACCTAAATAGAGAAGAGACTGAACACACAATTTTACTTCACTGGAAAGTGCATCCATAATTTTTTTTTTTTTAATTTACAGTGAGTCTGTACCAGCAAAGAGGTTGTATTACATTTGTTAATCACCTTTAAATTAATTTTGTTATTCAAGTTACCATGATAACTTTGTAAAAGCTTTGTAAAGCCTATTTCTTTAGAAGACACCAGAATTTCTTTTTCATGTTTTTGAGCCTGAAAAGTAAGTTGTGAATGTTTGCATTTTCAAATTATATACAGATATATCCTGTACAGTCATTTCTGTGGTATTGACTAGGAAGCAGTAACCACAACATTCAATTGAATAAAAAAAGGTAATATTTCAAAATGTATTCAGCCTCATAATTCCATTATAGCAAGAGATTCCTGCACTGACTTTATCATTTGTCTGCATGGTTTCTCATTTCCTACAGTGGTATTTCCTTTCGTGATGAAATAATATTGCTATTATTTTCTCACTGTAACCTAGAGATATATTTTACATATAGCCCATTGAAACAATCCTGGTCCTTATGTTCCCATGTTAGTGAACATTCAGGATCACCAAGTTCACACAAATAACTCTCTACATTTCTCTAGTATTAAATACAAAGAAGACTTTGTAAAGAACTAAGAAACATCTTTTTTATCATAGAATCATAGAATATCCTGAGTTGGAAGGGACCTACAAGGATCATCAAAGTCCAGCTGTGCCCTGCACAGGACAGCCCCAAACATGACATAATTTTTGTTTCTTGTGAATAATTAATTTAACAAAGAAAAATAGCAATTACACTACTGAAAGTATTCTACTAGTCACAAAGTTTGACAAAAACTTTTGATTAAATCCTTGCAGAAGCATCAGAAATATTTAAAAGTTCCATTTAAAATACTTAGTTTAAAAATTAGACAACAAAGGAAGGTAGAAGAGCTAAAAAGGGATTAAGAAACATTAAAACCACTTACCTACCTACCCTATAAGCATGGGAAATACTAATATAAGAATACATCCTGAGGAAAAGTCCATAAAAGGAGGTAGTAGTCTGTGTTACTTAAAAACGAGTGTTAAGTATAAAATAAATACCATTGTTAATGGTCGTATTTCTTAAAAATAAATTGTATTTTTTGTAAAAATTTATATCTTACAATTCACAGCTCTAAGAAATATATAATGCAATTTGGTTTGTCATAACACAGAGGTATTTAGTTATTCATCTTGTAAAAATGGTTTCTATTTTTTAATCTTAGAAAAGACTAAGCATCACTATAGATGAAGGAGTTACAGGACTTTCATACTTTATTAAACAAAGATTCATAAGAAATAACACAGATTTGGAAACCCAGAGAAGGGAATTGGAATACCAGGTTAATAATATCAGGAAGAAATAAAAGTCTAATTTTCATAATGCTACAAGTTGTCTTTCAATTTTGAGATCGCATTCATCTTTTAATCTTCCCAATCTTGAAAAAAAAGAAAAAGAAGTATAGTAGCAGGAATAGAACAGAACATTTTAAGCAGCAGGGGGTCTGAGAGTCATACCTCTTCATTAGATTCAGTTGCAGTCAAAGTACCTTAAATGAAGATTAGCCCTTAGCAGTCAATACACCATCTGTTCCTGGGGTACCCAGGTCTGATCATGTATTTTAGCGTGTATTAACTTACAAGGGCCACTAAGAGTTTCACATCTGCACTAAGAAATGCCTTTAAAAAAATCACTTTTGTCCTTCCTACTTTCATGTTAGGTGGCATAACAATGAAAAGAATGAAATGGAAAAGATACTTTTTAGGGCAGAAATCTATTGGAGATAATTGCATGTATTATGCCTCTCAGCAGGCAGCTGAATCAGTAAGTCTTCACAGAGCTCTCTGCTACTGGAAAGAAACTGGTGCAGAGAAATCTGTTTGCATTTCAGCTTACTTCCTAATATAAGTGAAAGTAGCCAGAAGATGTGCCTGTGCCCTTGTTTCCCTCCAAGACAGCAAGCCCTTCTGGGGTGACAGGATGAAAGCGCTGCAGATTGGCTTCGACAGGGGCTGTCCTTCAGTCAAGACAGGTCTCAGTGTTAGAACAGAACAGGGCAAGGCAGCCTAAAATACCAGCAGACTGGGGTAAACTTGGCCTTTTGATGCTCCATGTTGTTGAGCAAACACGCTCAACAACAGGAAGAAGGAAACAGTATCTAGAAATACAGGGAAACAGAATTACCTCACCACCTGTAAACAGCCATCAAAGCTATCATTCCTCCAGGACAGCAAGGTCGTTAAGCACAGCACCTACAGCTGCCCCTGGAAAGTGCAGAGGAAGGCAGAGCAGAGCTCCTCTTTGTAGCAGCTGCACACAAGGGTTAGCAAAATTTAATGTCAAGAACTCCAACCAACTTTCCCACGGTGTCATTGTCTGCAGGCCAGTTTGGAGGTGTAGCTTGATGGAATGCACTGAGGGAAGAACCTCTAACACGAGGAAAGTTTGGCTGCAGACAAGCTAGGCTCTAGGCTAGAGGTCTTCTACCCTTTTCCCCAATAGTGGCAGAAAATAGCAGCAGGCATAATTTTTGCTAAAGAATCTGAATTATTTTAAGTTCACTAAATTTCACTTCCTTGCACTCACTGGGGTGACAAATGTCAGCAGCAATATTTTAAGAGATGGCAGATACAGCAAGAGTGTCAGATTACATAAGAGCAATTAATGTTTCCTTGGAAGCAGAAAGTTTCCTTCTTTCACACCAAATTAAGTCAATAAGATTGAAAATGAATGTCAATTAATTTTCCTTATTTTAAACAAACAAATAAATCCTCACTGACCTGTGAAATACAAACCAAAACAGGCAAACAGCCTGATTTAAGCACTACTAAGCAATTAAAAATGAATGCATAAGTTTTCTATGGGCAACCACAGGAAACCTGCTATACTGTCTTTACAGTGCCTGGCTATATGAACGGGGATGTAATTGTTAGCAACTATTTTCACATGCTGCTAATTAGCTCCAGTTTTTATTAAAGGCAAAGGATGCATTGTGTGAATAGCTGAGTTCAGAAGTTTTTTTGAGGAGAAAGCACTATCTGTGATATCCGAACTGTGCAGATAGTGTGTTTTCTATAGGTGCTTCTCATAGGAATCAATAGGTGAACAATGAAAGTAGCTAGCTAATCCTAAGGCTCAAGTATTTGGGTCAAGAAGCAAATTCTGTTTCCAAACTTTACTCATAAATGTCTGAGCTGCAACAGCTCATATAGAGCTGTTGATAACTCCCAATCCACTTCTTCAGAATGACTGGCTCTGTGCAATATCAAAGCAGAGGTTCTAAGAGCCTCAAGAATAAATAAGCTAGCACTTTCACTTCTGTGAAAATTTGAGTGCTTTTTGCTGGTTTTCAGAATTCCATGCTGTACAGTTAAGCCTGGTTGATATGACCCTTCCTGATTTCTGACCATGTCATGTAGTGGAGAAGCATTATCTTAACAAAGAAAAATTAAAAAAAAAAAAAAAAAAAGAAAGAAAAAGGTAGGTATTCTCTGAACTATCCTTTTTAATTTTGATCACTATTACGATTTTTTTCTCTACCAGAACCTAGAATCTGTACAAGCAGCCACAAAAATCCTACTTTGAGAAATCACATTTCCTTTAACTTCCCCTCACATCCTGAAGAGTGACTTGAGGGTATTTTCTGTGTAAATTCAGAAATGCTAACACATGTGAGGGTTTTGTCTCCTTGTTTCCAGAAAAGATTCTAACACGTCCCTCCTCAACTAAGCAATTCAACTGAGGAAAAATATAGTGCAGACCCATAGATCCCAAGGTTGTAGAAAACCTCACATGGCTTTGCAGCTGACTTTGGAGTTGATTTATAGGCTGTCACCAAATCAGTGGTCAGAAGCTGACACAAAATGTCTTCTGCAAGCTTTGATTCCTTATTCAGTATAATGTCTTCTTCATTTATATTCTATTGAACCAAACAACCCAGGATTTCCTCTCCCTTTGTTGGATGGCTTCCTGTCCCTGCAGCTGCCTTCTGTGATGTCAAAACATGAGAGTTAAGTGTTGCCTGAGGATTATGTTGCCCAAGTTCAACAAAATAAATCAGATTTGAGCATTTAATCCTTTTAACATCTCTGAATATGTGGGTTTAAACAGCAAAACCTTCTGTGAGGCAGCTCCTCCCCTTCACCAGACAACTTCATGACAAGCAAAGATTCAGTATGACTTGCCTTGAATCTTACACATTGCAATATACTGAAAGTATCCTGTTCTCTTTTCTCCTTTACTGTAGCAGAAAAACACTTTTACTGCATCAAAGTCTTATATGAGCAGGTCTCACTGTATGTATAATTACATATTATTCTTCCCTTCCCATCTGACCTAAATCAATTCTTCTGGTGGCAGAGTCTGTACTCTGTATTTGAATAAAGCATCAGTTGTATTGAATGTGCTGGAATTGGCAGATGGTTGGTCAGTCATTCAGTTTGATATTAATTGCTTCTTTGAGATCTCTTCGAGAAAGCTGAGGACAAAATGCATAGTGTCTTATTACATTAAGAAAAAAAAATCACATCTGAAATTCTTTGATGAAAGATTCGTCTGCCTGGCAGACAATGTACTTTCTCCTTAAGAGTCAAAAAATGACTAAAAAATTCCATTATTTAAAGATTATCTCATTTCCTTCCAGTGAGTAAAAAAAAAAATCAGACATTTTGTTTGGAAGAAAAATAATATTTTTCTTACTATTTGAACAACACTTTTAACTGATTAAAAGAGGGGGGTTCTTTTGCAGGAAGAAGGTAATGTAATTGTTTCATTATTATTAATTTTTAAATTCCTCGCCACTCATTTATGCTCAGCTGTGTTTATGTGTCTTTTTAGTGGCTCATATTTAAGACTATAGTAGCAAGCAGGGGCAGGATCAGTAAAACAAGAATATTTAGCACTTGATTTTAAAGACTGGAGCTTTGGAAGATGATCTAAGCAGCTGGGGTGAGGTCTGTGGGTCTGCTCTTCATGTGTTATGGTGGGTCTACTGCTAGAGCCAAATAATTTTCTACAGGTATAGAAAGAACTCCCACAAACTCTCCAACATACTTGTAATTATATTCGTGCTTCACATCAAATAAATTTTTCCCTCAGTATATTAAATGTATCTGGCACCTAAAAATCATTATGTATGATTTAATCTCAGATTCATTACTCCACAGATATGTAAAATGTATGTTGCATCATTTATTCATTGGCCATTAGAAATACATAAAATAGCTGTAAGCTGTTAAAAAATGTGGTGCCCATTCTTCTCATAGTTATGTACTGCTATTTCCATCATAGCAATTACAGCAGGTGCCAAATGGCACCTATTTCTTTTTGATAAATGGTATCTTATGCAGCATTTAAGGAAGTACTGTGTCTGCTCACCCTAAACATTTTTAAAGAGCTGATGATCAGTTAAAACTGGAGGCTGCTTCTGCCACTGCAACATTGTACTTGCTAGGTGAGCTAAATGTCTTGTTTCAAAGTTTCTCTCACACCAGAGGTCGCAAAATTCCTATGCCATTTCTATGTTTCTCTTTTGCACTTTTCCCTGAATCCTTTCCTGCGTAACATTTTCTTTTTCAATAAACACACTGGATGCCCCAGTTTTGTCCTCCTCCTATCCTGCTTTTGACACCATGGTGGGCATCTGGACCTTGAGCTCAGACACTGCAAATCATGACTGTTTTAACATCTGCCACCTGTTTACAAGCAACTTGGGGATACATCAGTAACACACCTGGTGTTTCCAATTTTAGTAAAATCCTCCACTGAGTCTCCAGGCTTGTTCCTGAGCTAGCAAGCATCACATTAGCTCCACTAATTTAAATGAACAGCATAAATCTACACCAGCCATGTCTTTGTCTTCAAAAAATCTCAAGACTTCTTGGCATCTTACATGCTTTATATGGAAAGATGGATAAACTCGGGACCGAGATTTTGTCTCAAAGCTGAGCCTTCTTAGGTAAACAATAAAAATGGCTTAGTTGTATATGGCTACATTTTGCTCTACAACTGGAAAAATATGCCTTAACCAGAAGTTATTGACATTAGCTAAGGCTGTTCAATTAATATTTTATGACAGCAAAATACACAGGTTTTTTTCCACATGGAAGAACCACCGGAACAGGATTGACAGCAGCTTGGATACTGTGGGCTCACATAGCTGGTTTGGGAGACAGACCAGTTGTGTTCAGAGCAAGGGAGGCCTCTTGGACCCTGTCTCGTGCTGTGGCCTGGAGGTGCCTCTGCCTGGTGGATATCAAAAATTCAATGACAGTCTTCAGAACATCAGAACAAAGGCAGCAATCTGAGCCATCTTTGCAGGTGGGTTTTAAAAGTTCTCTGGGCTCAACCATCATTATTATGCATGTAGACAGAGTGTACAAGTTGACAAACTTGTGCTGATAGCATCTTCAAAGGTGGTTTTGCCACACTGTGTAGTACCTCTCTCTAAGAGGTGTTGTACTTTTCCCATTCAGGTCTACAGATAACAGAGCCGTTCTTGTTTTGCTTTTGAAAACGGCTTCAGTGTATCTCTATCCTGCTGCCTAAGTACACTGGCTCATTTGAGCCAAAAGGAAAGGGGCTTTAGAAATGGGAAACTTTATTACAATGGTCATGAAGATATTCCCAGTTCCATACAGTTAGTGGGCACACAGTGGAGTGGTGCTCAGGAGTGCTGCTCAGACAGCAAGCAGCCATACCATGTATTCAAGAGGAAGGTGTTTTTCCTTGATGATGACCTAAGATGCTGTAAAGATTTAGGTAATGTGGTGAGCTTCGCAGGGAGGTTAATTAGCCTGGGTTTAGTGCTGGTCTGATGCAGCTCTGCTGCTTCCATTCCTGAAGCTAGTGTCTGCTGGAATTTGAGCCGTGTTATGTGTACCAACCAAGTCACTCAGGGCAGCCAGGTATCTCTAACATAGCTCTTTATCCCATGGAGTACAAACCCAGAGCACTGCACTGAAGATTGCAGATACTCAAGTGGGAATAGTTGGACAAAATCAGAAAATTCTCACTGGAGCTCTTAAAAAAAGAAAAACTATCGTATCAGCTAACCTGTTCATCATGCATGCAAGATGGCAAATGCAAAACTATGGAAGAGTTAAGAGAAAGAATTCCTAACTTTCTCAAGCCTAACTGTCCCATCCTTTTAGCAAAATCAAGCCAACAAATGAACAAGAACGTATTGCCAGGGAGAGGATCTGCAAGAAATATTCTAAACCAGAAGAAAATACATTTGGCCACAGCAGCAAAGAGGCAGTTGACACACTCAGCAGAATTTTTGAGCTTATGAATAAAGATGACAACAGAGAACTGAGCCAAAACTCAGAGTAAAAACTACATAGCAATATTCACACCTCTAACGAAGCCAGGGAATTTCTGGCTCTGCATCTTTTGTGCTTTAAATACAACATTTTTGGCATTTGACCTCTTTTTGTGTGTGTGTTTTAGTCGTGTAAAGAGATCCTAACTTTAAAGAACATCTTATTCTGCTTTTTTCCAATAAAATACCCTGCTAACGATCTCTGAAGTCAGGACCACATGAACATCAGAGAGTTGGGCTCAAAGATAAACAAAACTACAATTAGACCACAGTGATTTTTTTTCTCCCCAAACAGTGTCCTGCCACTCACACATTATCCTTTTTGTTATATAGATCTTCAGTTCGGTTTTGGGCATGTTGACACTCTTCCATATTTGTTTCTGGAGGTACTTTAGAGCTAAGCCATACGTGAAGTCTAAGTCACTTCTCACCAGCCCCATAAATTTGTCAGATAGGAAAATGCCAAAATAACATGAAAAATCACTCCATCAATTCCTGCTGCCTTACAAAATATCTTGGCAGCCTAATTTTATTTTCTTTTGACCATCTTGCAACAAATTTGCTGGAAACATCATATTTGGACAGGTTTACTGTCCAAGGCTTTTTTGTGCAATAATTGCAACAATTTTAGCTTGTAATTAAGAATGGATGGAAAAAAGTTACACGCAAGTGTTTGTAAATGGTTACAAGGGGGCCTTGCTCTGGGTGGTGCTCAGGCCTGGGTGTGGAGAAGGAGACAGAATTATCCTTATCAAGTTTGCAACGACCTGTAGGGGAGGGGCATGTGGGGGGATGCAGCTGATATGCTCAAGGGCAGGGCTGCCATTCAGAAGGAGCTAGATGAACTGACAGTAGACTTCATAAAATTCAGTCAGGACACTTCCCCTGCCCTGTGTCTGGGACAGACTGACACCCAACAGGAAACAGGCTGGGATTGCCTGGCTGGGGAGTAGCTCTGTGCAGCAGGGACTGAGGTCCTGGGGCATACCTGGTTGAACCTGAGCCAGCAGGATCCTGGCAGGGATGAAGGCTGAGTGCCCTGGGCTGTGTCAGCAGGAACATAGCCAGCAAATGGGGGAAACAGTTATTCCTTTTCACTAGGCATTTGTTTGGCTATCTCTGGAGTACTGGGTTTGTCTCTGGGCCACTGAGTACATGAAAGTTGTCAATAAACTGCAGTTCAGCAGAGAGTTCCTGAGACAGCCGAGGCTAAAGCACTTGTCTTGTGAGGAGAGGCTGAGGGAGTGGAGTGGTTCAGCCAGGAGATGGGATGGCTTCAGGCACCTGCTGCCCCCAGGACCTACAGAGACTACTGAGAGGCAGGCTCTTTGCTGAGGTGAATAGTAGCAGAATAAGAGACAGCAACCATAAATCAGAATGAGGTGATTTTTCTTGACTATAAAAAAAGTAAATTTCCACGAGCTCATTAAGCAGTTAAGAAGGAGCATATCTGGTAGGCCAAAGCCCTGAGCAACTCATCAATACAGTCCTCTTGTTGGCTGAAATGTATTCTCTTCGTTGAGCCCAACTGCTCATCCTATTGCCTCAGCTGCTCCAGCTGCACATTAATTCCTTTGGAGAGGAGGTACCTGATGAAATACATTAGTTTAAAACAATTTGCAAGTAGCAAGGAAAAGAGAAGGAAGCTGGGGAAGGATGCATGAAAACTATGCCACAGTGCTGAGGCAGCAGAAAGTAATCACATATGTGTCAATAGAGTTAACAACTGAAATACTTTGTGCTCTGTGATTAGATTAATTGATATCAACTTTGATAAGTGCTGGACATTTCATCTTTAAAAATAAATTTTCATGAGAGAATGTGCTTGCGTGCTCTATATTCACAACTGCGGATGATTTTGCTCATTTCTGTTAAAGGGCTTTCTTCTTTATAGACAATCTTCACACTGACAAGTGAAGAAAAATTTGACCCACATCTTTTTGTTCCATACTGACATCTAGACCATTGGTGTGGAGTGGTTCGTAGTAATTTCTGCTTTAAGAAGAGATTAAAAAGATATACATACCTCCCTACTGCCACAGGTCACTAGAGACTATTACCCAGACGCATTTTGGATCACCTAAGGAGTGATAAAAGTAAAGAGGGCACAGAAAGCATTTAAAAGCTCATGAAATTACACAGTGGTGACAATGGAAACATAGAGATGTGTCAATGAAGAAGCTTTCATATCATCAGTTTAATATTCTTTTTCTTCTGCAGTCCACATCTGAAAAATGCCAGAATAAATGCGTGATATTCTGAAAAATATTGGTGTGCCATACTATTGCAAAACAGTCCATTTCATCCACTGATTTTACAGAGACTTTCCCTGTGGAAGTTTAAGGCTGAACTGCTGAATAACCTCTGCCAGCTTGTGAGGATTTTCTCTACGAGCTGAGGACAGCTTTGGGATTTCCCTACCTTGCAGTACAGTGGATGTAGGCTCCAGGCTTGCAAGTGGGATATATGGTGTCCATAGTGTACGTGCCAGATGTGGAACTAACATTGCAGCACACACTGATTTCCTGACTGAGTCAGCCAGAACTCTCCCCGGGGCTTTTCCTGTGCTGCAACTCCTCAGCAAACTCAGACCTCGGAGTCACAGATGGGTCCTATCAGATGCTAATCTTATCACTTGTGTAGGCTAGGAGATATGGCAGCAACATGCAAATGGAAAATCCTGTTGTAGCTAGCAATGCTTTCCAGACTATAGTTTGAACCGCTAACATTCAAAACATAAAGGACCAATTTCAGTGTGTGAGTAGCTCAGTTAACTTCTAGAAAATTATTTTGACCTACCCAGAGATAAATTTTCCTCTAACCATGAATGCAGTTAACATAAACAGCCATAGAGAAACTGTGTAGGTCATTGATTTTGTAGATTATTTTACACGTAAACTAACTTCACCTTCTGGATTTAATGAGTGTTGATTCAATTTTATGGACTGCTGTTTCTACAGTGGCCCTGAATCACATAAAAATCTCATAAGGAAAGAGTTCCATGATTCCAGGTGGTAAAAATTAGCTCTACCTTCATTTTCCACCTGCTTTTCCCTTTGTTAGGATCATGTACTTTATTGTGGTTTTACCAAAAAAGTGAAATACAATTTGATAGTGATGATTTAAATAACAAAGAGCTTGTGTGTTTGGATGTAGTTACCAAGACTGTCTGTAAAAGCAGAGGTTTGTGGAAACTGATTTGGTATATTCACTAAGGCTGAGCATTCTAGCTCTTACAGTTATTTAGACTAACTTGGAAAATTTGAGCCTTGTTTTTCTAATTGGAGTTTCGCTTTTTTTTAGGTCTAAAACATACATACTAAGTGGTCTGGGCTATTGACAACTCTTAGCTACCAGTCTATGCAATCTCCAAACTCTCAGATATCAAAATATTTTTTTCTCAATTATGTTGAAGTTAAACAACATTCTGAAACACTTGTACTTTTCCAAGTGTTGACAGTAAGGTAGAGAACAAGTGAAAGCTAAGAAGAAGGATGTAAGTATTCTCCCTCAGACAAGAACATAGCCTCTCTAGTTACTCTTCCCACTGAAAAAGACCTCTAGAAGATAAGGCAGGGATGCTCAACTATGAAGTTTGTAAGACTAAGTAAGAGGCAGGGATGTGAAGTGGAAGGTAGGCACTGAACATGGTATTCTTTAAGTAAGCAAACACTTCTTAAATAAACTAAACCACCTATGTGTGGTATAAAATTTGTAACATGGCTAGAATGCTTATGTTAAATGGAAATCCATAAAATATCAACTCCAGCACAGAACTACTGAAATGAGCCCTGCCTCCGCTTAGCAGAAGCAATGCTGATGTTTGAGAAACTAAAAACTCTTTTCTTCTCAGAGAGTTCTAATGTTCAATTGTTTGCTGCAAAGAAGGTAGAGCAATATAGCTCTACAGAATTCTGCTTGCAAACTGAAGAACTCACAAAAATTTTGTCATTTTTTTTTTGTTTCTAAAAGTATTCCCAGAGATGAAGCACTTGATCCTGTCTCTATGCTGCACTACTCATGAGATATACTTTGCAAAAAAACTTAACAGAGAAGTTTAGTGTCAATTGTGGCTGAGTAATTAAGGAAAAAATTCCTCTCTTGCATAGAAAAGAAAACAAAATAACAAAGCAGCGCATTCCTGAGGTTATTTTAGAATGCATTTGTTCCTGTCTGTCACTGCCTGAGGTAAGGCAACAGAACCTGTGATTTTTGACTGACTTGGTTCTGCAGCTACTTGTGCCAGTCACTTTGCTAAAGAGTGGAGGTGGCTTTTCAGGTGCGGTGGTGATCAGCACGCAGCACAGAACCAGCTTATCCACAACCATGTCCTCCTAATATCTATGCCTGAGAACTGGTAGAATTAACAAAGTATTACATAAAGGTAACAGCAAGAAAGATCCAGTCTGTAAGCACCATTCAAAATAAGTCATGGCCAAAGGTCTGACACTTTAGAAAAAGAAGCTGTTTCAATAAACTGTTCCTTTTCTCTGGAGTTACGTTATACCATTCTTGCCTTTGTTGGTGCTAAAGAAAGAATATAAATATATAGCATTTTCTCACTGGCTGCAAAGTATTTGCAATAAATAACAGTTTGGGTGAAAGAGAATAAATAACAATTTTAAGCTTTCTCCAAACACAAAAATTCAAAAAGTTCTGGCTGTCCTTTGTTTCCAGAAGCACTCTGCAGTGCACGAATTTTACATCTACATTATATTGCCAATGGAAATTATGCCTTCCTTTTCTGTGATCCATCCATTTCCTTCCTCTGTGGGCTGGTGCATGTGCACAATCCATAAACATAAATAGATAAATATAACTATATATATGCTTTTATATATATCTATATATAAACATATATATAGATATATAAATAGACCTATCCTCAGTCAGGGACATGAGTAGCATAAAAGTGATCTATGTAGCCTATTTGTTTCCTTGTTAGGGTTTTCTAAGGAATGAGGTAGGTTATAAAAAAACCCTAGATTAAGTAGGTTTGAGTTTTCCTTTGAATACAAATGAAAGTTATTATTAGCATAGCATTGGTTCTTAAATTCTGTTAAAAAACTGAGTCATCCAATTAAGGGCAAAATTATTGTGAAGAAGATTAATTGCTTTCCAATGAACCCCCCCATACTTAGTGGGAGCTGTGTTTATTGCAGATGGATGGAGTTCTTGACTGTACAATCATTACCACTGACATCAGTGAAAGTACATATAATTCATGAGCTGAAGACTGACTAAAGAATTGGACTGCTATTTATTCCCATCCTGAGGAAGGGTCTGATTCTGGTTTACAGGAGACTTCTCTGATTGACCTGAGGAAGAGTGGGCTCAAGCTCCAAATTGACAGTGTGATTAATAACAATATCACAGTGATGTTCCAGTCTGTTTCATTAAAATGGATCCTGAAAATTTTGCCATGGAGATATTGCCCATTGCTTCATCTGTGTCCCCTTACAGGTCTCCTGATGATTTAGTAGCTGAAGATAAAAGCAGAAGCTAAAGGCCACCAGGTCTTCTGCTGGTATACACCACTGCATCTCTACTGAAGGGCAATGGAGTTTCAGCAACCCACACCATCTGAAGTTCTTCTGCTGAAGCATTTATTGCAAACTGGAAGGGAAGGCAGAGCCCATATGCCACAGAGCAGGTTCAGAATCTTTGAGCTACTTTTTCTTTGTACCCAGGGAATGTGCAGGTACTCAGGGGAAAGTGTGAAAAGAGAACAGAAGCCAATAGCCAAATGGATGATTGTGCTGAAGGAAGAGCGAGCTGTGAAAAACTGAGTTATAATGAAATAACATATGGGGCAGTTGGGGTGGGAGGAAGCCCATCATGTTTGGTCCCTCAGTAAAGTTAATTAATAGTTGAAAAATGTGAAACTGGATGCAAAAAACAACACGTGGCAAATACCAATGAGGTAAATAAGGCCATTTAGAACATTTCCTATTAAAATTCAAACACATGCGAAAATAGAGCTGCAGCAACTCATTTAAGAGCACATGGTTGTTCTTCATAAATTTTGGTTTACACCCACTGGAAATTACCAAAGTGCTTTTTTGTCACAAAAGAAACTTGAAAGCTCTCTGACTGTGAACATTTTACTCAGCTTGAAAACACTCTGAAACCTGTTAGCTGAAGAGAAGGTGCAAGTTTCACATTGCTCCAAACCTCACTCACTGAGCTCTACAGCTGTAAGCTATTTTCTCACAGAGGCCAGTGCCACTTCTGCGGAGGGACCCAGAGAATTTCACTGCTGCCCACTCTTTGTCAGGATCTGCATAACATCATCTCTTGGGGTTGCCTAGGATTATTGAGTGCCCTGCTTCCCTAGCTATCTTTCATATTTGCATGCAGCTATACTGCTTGGGAACTCTCCACAAATGTATTGGTGTGAGTGTGTACTTGTGTGTGTTTGTGTGTTTGCCAATATATTTGGCACAGACAGAATGCATCTGTCTCAAAGAAACTACAGGATATCTACTCTGACAGCATTCCAGTAATGACATTCAGCTGAGGCAGACATATCTATGGAACAATCATGCATTTGTCTGGTCTTTTGAATCCGAAATGCTAACTTGAGTTGGAAAGGGCAAGGCTCTTTCAGAGCACTCATGAAGCAGTTGGGAGTAGGAGATCTAGAAGACTTAAGTTTTTTTCTATCTTGTTCTTTGGAGCCCAAATATGCAAGAACAGAGCATAGCCCGAGGGAGGCTTTGCTCATGCCTAAGCCCCTGACCTCAAAATGGAAAACTTGGAGTCAGCTAAGTCTCCCTGACAACAAAGAGGGGGGAAAATGGAATTGGCTCTCCACATCATTAATTTACTTGCATTACAATTTCATTCTCAAATGAGGAATAAACGAAATCAACAAACACTGGTAAGAAGCGATCTCTTGTCGACCATAAAAAACATACACATGCATATGCTTGTGTGTGTTTATATATATACACCTATATATATCTATACATATATACTTATATCTCCATGGAATGGAGAGAAGTCTGCTTGCCCTTGGGCCCATGACAGGCAGCATTGGGTGTGCCAGGGCAGGAAACAGCACTTATCTTATCCTGTGACATTTTGGGGTCCTCTTCGAGTCAGGAAATGCCATCATGACCTGCAGCAGATAAGATAAAGAGTTCTAAAGAGGGCTGCAGAGTCTTTATGAGTAATCAGAGCCTTTATGAGAAATCAGTTGTTCAAATAACTGCTTATATTCTGTGTATTCAGAGAAACTAATACTAATTTCCCCACTTGATTCTTACATGCCAGTGGCACCACTGGCATTTTCTCAGAGGTATCTCAAGACCTGACATCTACCTTGTGTTTTGGAAAAAAAATCCAACAGGAATGCTTGGTAACTTGAAGAATCCATGATCAAAACAAGCCCTCCCCACCTTCTCTAGTGCAGTTTCCCTACCTGGTAAAATGAAGAGTTAAAGTGAAAGGAAATGGAATATGACATAAGACCTGAGGCCAAGTCCTTAATTTGTTTTTTTGCTGAGGCTGAACTCAGGGAAGTTAGCTGGATCCTTGCCTGAGTAAGTAATGAGGAGAAATTAAGGAAGGGCTTGAAGACTGGGTCTTTGATGATTAGGTCAATGCCTTCCGTGTAATCCCAAGCGACCAAAAGAGCACAGAGAAAAAAAAGAAAACTACCCCTTAGCACTTCTCATTGCCAGCTCAGGCAGGAGGACTTCAGTACTCATAGAATCAGGGTTCTACAACAGAACTGTTAAAACCCCATGGAAGTGCAAAAAAACACTGGGGCTGGGCAGTTGCAGCCAGGTGGCTGCAAAGCTAAAATAGAGCCATTTAAAATTTTGACAGATTCCTCTCTTCAAAATCACTGTGAAGCACAAGGCTCTAAGCATACATCTCCTCTACCATGCTGAGCACACCACAGGATTCCAAATCAGACTGGAGATACATTCTGCAAAGCAATTGCCCAAGGATGTAATCCAAATGCCTGTATCACCTACCTCAGTGAATTCAATGCCTGATTCATTAAGTCCAAGGACTGGGTTTGCAAAGCTTTTGTTGAAACTATTGTACACCATGCAAGCTATGCAATTGCAATAAAACAGATGACTGCTTTTACCTACAAAAAAGGTAGGTGTTTTGTGTATTTTGTATAGGACCTGTACAAAGCAGATTGGTTCTACTAACACATAATATCATGCAAAAAGTTTTCCAAGAAAGAGAATGATAATGTTCAAAAAAGTAACCAATATGTGACCCTGCTCAGTCTCCACAGAACTGCAGACTTTTGGTTTTTCTTGGATCTAAGTGTTATGGCCAAATTTTGTATTGAGTCATTACTCAGACAGTCCTATTGACTCCAATGGAATTGTACCAATCCAAATCAAGCCCAGTTGTCCAACATCCTTCCCTTGACTCCTAACCCTTTGCAGCCTTATTCTTCCCACCTCACAAAGCTTGCCTTGAGCTAATTCAATGGCAGGAGTACAAATGCAACACTGCAGAACTGACCAGTTTTATGTGTTCATAGCCACAGCAGCCAGAGAGAGTCAGTAATCCTGGAATCATCTGATTAGACAGCACATAAAGCTAAATTTAATTCCGTTGTTTTGCTGCCTACAGCAGTAGTAGGGAAAGGAAAGCTATTAGTAATCCCCTTCTGTATTGCTCTCACTGTAAATAAGTGCTTTTTAGTGGATTACCCAAGGATGTAGATTTTATATTATAAAACGTTCTTCTTGCTGTATAAACTATGAGTGTAAATTAAGGCATAAGAGGTAATGGAATAATAACCAAGAGTGCTAAGGGTGTAAATTCTTCAAAGGGCTTGCTTGAAGAATCGGATCATAACATCAGTGAGCAGATTTATATTTATGCTGTTGGTCTGAAACAAACAAGATCATTCTAAATAAGAGAACTTAAGCAGATTAAATAAGCATTGTGCAAATATGTATACAGTTCTTCTTCACCCCATTTCTTCCCATGCATATCACTTGTTTGCATTTATTATATTAACATGCAGGAAAAAAAATTTCAGTTGCTTAGGAGTAAGCTCATAAGGAACAGAAATTGCTGATATCAATGCTCAATGGTTTGGCTGGCTCCAGCACTAAGGAGGCAGCTGGAGGGCATCCTCACTGCAGATTGTGTCAGGAGCTGTGTGTGACTCCACACAGTGTGAAGAGGAATCTCACACTCGCACCCCCTGGTGCTGAGAGACTTTGAGTACTGAGTGTCTGTCACCTAGCTACTCTCTCCTTGAGGAAGATGGGAGTCAAGTCCTCTGGGATGCCTTTGCATTCCATTGGCTGATGCAGGTGAACAAGTTGACAGCCAAATGGGTCCAAACTGGGAACTCTGCCACCAGAAGAAGGAAGAGGCAGAGAAGAGTCTGTCTCTGACAGCTGTAACTAAAGCTGGTGTTCGTACAGCCCTCATAAAGGATGGCTGGCAGTACCACAGGGATCTTCCAACAGAAAGTAAGACTTCAGCTTTATGAGGTTTAGAAGAAGTGCTCTTTACTATGCAACTTTTTGCAATTAAAAAAGACAGAGCCCTCTGCAGGCATTAATGCTTTTTCCTGTTCCTCTCAGGGCATTTGACATATTTTTGCTCACATAAAAATTGCCCACCAATTCTTTTATACCATGCTTTTAGGAGATGTCATCATGAATCATTTTCTTAGTAATAGTTTGCTTCTACCTCATGTAGCATATACATGTTATATGTGTACCTAGAAGAGGACAAGCATCTAGAATATATGATCTCCCTTGTTGGCTGTCTGACTAAACATGAGGCCTACACCACGTAAGGCAGGCAGACAGAAAGGATTTGGGAACGGCAAGACTCCGGGGGGCAAAAAAAGAGTGTATCCACTTGGCTTGTTGTTTCCAGGCTGCCAGCAATGAAGTGATGGTGTTCATACACTTATCCTTCGTGTACCCAGCCATGTCATTGTTACCCAGCTTTCCAACCTGGGCCATGCCATGACTCACTGCAGAAACCAGTGTCTGGTTTTTTACAGAAAGGCAATGTGTGCATGTGTGTGAGTGTACAGACTGGGACTCTGCACTGAAGGACACAACGCTCATGATGCATTCAAGAATCACACAAGCTGGAAGTAGTGCATTTTGCCTTAGCACAAGTGCATTCAGTTTAGGACACATTTCAGGCTAGATTAGAAAAAGAAAAAGCATCTGGTGCAAACACTTTGGGTTTAAAAGTTCAAAAGCCACTTTCTGAGACTACTCCCCCTTGCCAGTATGCAATTTAATGGCAGATACATTTGCTGTTTTCACCTATATGTTCATTACCAAAGTGAGAAGAGCAAGTTGAAAAGCATACTAATAATGAAAGCACAAGGATATTTCTTATAAGAAGAGTGGTCTTAGGTAAAGGGAAGAGATAAATGTTTCCTTGCTCAAGCCAGGAACAGAGATACAGAGCTCAATGTAACTGCAGATTCTGATACCAGATTCATTGCAAGCTGGACATTTATTTTGTACAAGAGAACATAATTTTGAGAACCTCTCCAAGCGATACCTCTGTAACATCCAGATTTTAAAGGGCAAACAGGTATAAAAGGTTAGAAATAGGATCTTCCAGCTTCCGCCACATATCAAATTAGTTGTTTTTAAATAAAGAATCTCAAATGTTAAAATCACTGCATACTGGGTGGAATCTGGCAGTCTCATGCAAAGAAAGCAAACAATAGACAAAATATGGTCAAACAGTGCATTAAAACCTCTCTAAAATAGTCTGCTATTACATCTCAATATTTTCTGAAGCTGTCTGATGAGCAATTTTAGGCATCTGCAGAGTCTGCAGTAATGTTATGTCAGATCTGTCCAACCACAAAACTCATCAGCTGGGGCTCAGTGGCTTACCCAGCTGCAAAACCGAGGACAGGCTGAAGTAGACCAGGGACAAAGGTCTGTCTTCACCTACCCAGCACACCATATGTAAGCAAGCCATCATTTGTAGGCTACAGCAGCTGAGCTGCCAACTTCCAAAATCCTTGGGTGGTACTGTGGGCTCTCGGAGATGCAGGCAGAAGTCAAAGTACATAGGGAAATGTTGCAGTGAGATTGTGAGAGATTAATTGGGAAGTCTGAAGCCATAGGTTTTATCCCAAGAGCATATGAAAGTCTCACCCAGGAGCACAGCACAGCCTGAAGTTGCCTTAAGAAGCCAACGAACCAGACAAAGAGACAAAAATAAATCCCAGTTTATATTGAAAGTAGCATTTTTGTTTTAAAATGCCTCATTCAGCTATTTCAACCTCCCCTTTGGTTTCAACTATTATTCAAATCTTTAAAATTCTGCATCAGTCCTTTAATCTTGTGGAACCAAATTTCTGTTCTGCAAGGAAAAGGGAATGTAGGTTCAATAAAAAAGCAGAAACTCAGAGAAGAGCAAAAGTAGTTTAAGTATTTCAAAAGGACATGCCCCTTCAAAAAAAAAATCAATTGAAATTGTGCAACTGATAAAGAAATCCTATAATACTTTAACTTGGAAGCATTCAAACAGCTGAAAAATAACATTGCAGGGCTGAAGAAATAAATCAAAGTTCATTGGCCAAATTCTGCTCTCAGAAAATAACAGCTAAGATCAGAATCTCTCCCAATTGCTATCTGTTTTCCTATTTTATAATTAAATCTTGCAATCTTTCCTCAGACAAAATCATCCTCTGGGATTGCTGGCATTTTTTAGGACTTCAAAAACTTGGCTCTCAGTGTTCTCAGGAGGAAAATCTTTAAGAGTTAAAAGTATACAGCTGAACTGCAAAGAAGAACCGTCCAGAAGTGGCACGACCTCATCCCCTAGCAACAGAAATCAATAACAACAAAGATAATATAATTACGCCACAGAAAGGATCCAGAGGGCAGATTATGTCAAGTATTATGTTGTTAAGAGAGAATGACATGTGAAACAGACAGTGTGTTTTAAACATGGATGAAAATACAGAAAATGTGCAAGGTCAATAGAGAAAAGTGAAATACGAACACAGAATAAATTAGCCTGCAAACTCTTAAAAGGGAAAGAAAATTATTCCTGTTCCTGCTTTCACTGTTTTATTTATTCAGTACACAGAATCAGATTCCCAGGGGAGCAGAGAAAGGCATTTTATTTCACAAGAAGCATAGTGGCACAGAGAAAATAGATGACCCTATGATGACAGCCTTGTTCTGGAGCTCTGAAGACCCAGTTCATTTCCTGTTTTGGTACGGATGGTCCATACTACTCAGACAAATCATGGGCTTCCTGTTCCTCTGTCTCCCCTCTGGAAAAGAGTGCCAGTAGAAGTACAAGGATTCAGAACTGAGATGGAACAGATACTGCTGTAGTCTGGGAATTACATGGAATTACCTACAACAGAAGGATTCCTGTCTGCATTGGCACAGAACACACATTTGTCTCTTGAACAGTGCACTTCACTTTTGCTGCCCAGGTTGCTCATAAGCTTAGAGGAGGCAGCACGTAGCGCCTGGGCAGCCTCCACTTCTCTGCAATACTTGGAGCTCCAGCACCACCCGCCTGCCAGCATGAAGTTATTTGGAAAATGTTCCCTGACACAACTCCCAGCCAGTGCTTTCCATATGGCTTTGAAGCACTAAGCAACGTGGGGTAACTTTTCAAGGACAATCTCATTTTAAGCAAAACTGACCAGTACCGACGGAAGCTCATACGCCTATTGCTTTACATAAGGCAGTAATGTCCTATCGGCGAATTACCTGATCCCTCTCCCACAGTTTTGCCTGTTTCTTCCCTGTGCCATTGCCATGTGAATGTAGTTTTCTCCTCAGTCCTAAGCAGGCTTTGACTAAAGTGACCCTGCCCTTTTCAGCCGTGTGCAAGATTTTTGCTGAAATTAAAGTATTTAAGCTAACACAAAACCCAAACAAACAGCTGCAAAAGGAGCATCAGAGGTTAGTAGTGGTGTCTCATCACAACTTCGACATACTGATACATGGACTAAGCTACAGCTCGGTGAACTCAGTTTCTAAGTACTCAAGGAACTCAAAAGCAGGAACAAGGTGAAATGTTTGTAATAAATTTCTGAGAGGATAAACACTAAGAGTATTGTTTTCACTTATTACTTTTCTGGCATTAGTGAAAGAACCTTCTGAATGACAAATATGTGCTCATGGACAGTCTTAGCAGTGCAGCCAATAATAACGGAAAAGCCCAAACTAGAAAGACAGAGAGAGTATTAGAATATATGTGAGATGTTACTCACACTGTGGGTTTTGTCTCATTTAAACATTCTTTATTTTGCCTGTTTTCATTGCAATCCTTGTGGCACCTGGTGTGGTCAATCTTTCTACCTCTACATCTAATTTTTAATTGATAGGGTTCATATGTCACACATGGAGGACACATAAACACAGAGATACCTAAGCACAGAGACTACACCCACAGCAATAAATGCAGCAGGGCCAGGAACAGTCCTGGACCCTGGGTCTCAGTCATCCACACTGTTAACCTGTAATGTTTCCAGGCACAGTTTTGGCCCAAGGCTGATAGTCCACCTTGAAAAATTCCTGGGCCCTGTTCAGAAGTTGACACTGGCCAGGGAACATTCCCAATGGCAGTTTGGATGCAGACACCTGGCTTGGGGGATCAGAGAATTTAACAGTATGGACAGGTTCTTCCATGCCATTTGGTCTCAAAGTCAGTCCTGGGGATATTTAATTGACTCATATGTACATTATCTGTGATTATTTGTGCCTTCTTACCATGTGAAACAAGTGTTACTATTCTCAAAGTCTTTCTAATTCTTTTTGAATTAGAAATGTTTGAACTAATTCTTAGAGACAATAGCTTCTTGCCTCCAATCTGTGCAGAGTCCTACTGCATTTTTTGAACCTTTGCAGGCAAGACCCAAAACTGGGCACCCATCCAGGCCTGCTCTGCTGTGGTACCCATCTTCATATCTCTTTTATGAGCGCAAGTAGCTGATAACAGACCAATTATGGTCATCATTCCTGTCACAAGATGTAAAACTCAGCACAGATGGTATCTTATTCAACCTTAATGCGATGCAAACAAAAGAACTATTTTAACACACTGTATAAAATCAGGGGACTTTCCACACTCTTTCCCAGGAGTGCCTGAGAGCTGGTGATTTAGCTGTCTTGGCACCTACCCTAGACCCATCAGCCAAACTAGACTATTTTTCCTTCAGAACAATATGTTTTGCAGATATTAATAAATCCTGTTTTTTTCCCCAGCTTCATATAGAGCTGTGTTAATCACAGCTCAGTGGATGGGAGAGTCAGTGCAGTGGGTGCAGTTTCATAAGCCCTTCTCACAGCCTGCACAGTCAGTCTCCTCTAATACTGGCTGTTACTATTCCCCCATCTGAGCTGCTGTTTAACTCCACTGCTTTTTCTTTGTATCACACAGCTCATCTTTCCTAAATCCCAGAAAGGTTTATCAAAGACTAATCAAGTCACTGATACTCCATGTGATAGAAATGAGCCAGAGTTTTCAAACAGGACTCCCTGTAAGTTAATTTGAGGCAAGGTCATTACCTGCATTTATTAGCAGTTTTTGAGGTGAGAAATACTTCTGAAGGGTGAGGTTAAAAAATGAGGCTGAAATGAGTTAATACATTTTTTTTTTCCTGTCTGGTAATCTTACAATCTGCAGGGACACAGAGGTTACTCCTATAGTTCAATTTACTGGTGTGTATTCATGTGAAGTAAGAAGATTTTCCACATGAAGTAAGAATACTTTGATTTTTTTTGTGGCAAGTACTGTATTTAAAAACAAAAAACCCCTGATGTTAGGGCAATTTAACACAGAACAACATAGAAGTAAATGGTAAGCAGGTAGAAAACACAGTCAATATAAAAAAAATGCATAGATTGTGTCCCAGTAATAAAGAATATACATAGAGAATCCTGGCAGTAGTAACACTTGTGATTATTACCTGTTGTGTACGATATTGCCATTCCTTAAGGGTACTGCAGTTATTTCATAGTTTGTTAAATGGTACATGGCATCATGGAGAAAAAACTGTGAGTGGTCTATTTGGAGCTGTGCAGAAGAACAGAAAATCTTCACTATTTTGTAAGTTAAACTTACTAAGTTTTAGCTCTTTGTCAATGCTAATGTCTCTGAGTGTCTGAATGTCAGCTCCCAAAAATAATTGGTTTGATATCTTTGTTTAGAATTCACTGTAAACAAAATAAATAAATTAAATTTTGGTCAACTCTTTTGAAAGGACTGCATTCTTTAGGCAAGCCATGTATTTTATTGCCTCTAAAAACTCCTTGTTTGGCTCAGAACCATTTAAAAATGACACTGAACAATGCTGAGTATATGTTTATATAAATGAGCAGATTATTAGCCTTGATTCAATCAATCTTGTATTTCAATTGCTACAGGAAATGGCACCGGCATGAATCAAAAAACACACACAAATCATTAGAACTAAACAGAGTGCAAGCTACTGAAAAATTCCTCTCTAATTGATAGAAACATTTGTCTACTACCCCACCCTCTGCTTCTTTCATAGCTGTTACACAAGAAGGCATGTTGCTACTATTCTTGTTTCTGAATTCCAATAATGTGTTCAGGATCACATACACTTATAAAGAAGTTAAGTAACTTATGATCTAGATGGATATAGAAAACAATATTTTTGTCATGATGTGTGAGGCAGAAACACTATAGCTTTAAGAGGTATGAGTGAAAAAATGCTAACAAGTGTTCACTGATTTGATGTGCAGTAAAGAGTGAAAGGGTTCATGTCTTGAGCTGACTGGAGAAGTCTTTGAGAAGAACAAACCACTGTCAAATTCAGCGATAATAATGCTAACATTCAAGTATTTCCTGATTTGCCAAATAAAATCTCAGGTTTCATGTATACGTTTTTTTTCCTCAATTAAAAAAAAAAAAAAAAGAGAAAATAATATAAAACTAAAAATAATACAAATTTATGCAAAAGTTTCTGAGGAATGAAGGTGACACACTGTTTCCCAAACTTTGTTAAAAAAAAAAAAATGGCAACAAAACCAAACACCCTTGCAATCTTTCAGCAAATCTTCTTGTTATAAATGCTTGTTTATATTCTTCTAGGATGTGGTTGGACAATACCACAGGAGAAAGTTACAAGGTATTTGCACACAGGTAGAAGAAGAGGGGAGAAACTGTACAAGAAGAATCACAGAGAGCTTAAAAGAGAAAGCACCTTTAGCCAGGTGAGGAAGATGAGAAGTGAAACCTTACTAGGAGACTGAAGTTAATAAACATATGATCTTGGAGAAAAAAATGCTGTAATTTTATTTCAAATGAGGCCTTGACTTGCTGTAACTGATAAGGCTGCAAGTATTGCCAAGGGGTAATCTCTTCCTGAGTATGTTCCTAAAGAGCTCTCCACGAGAGCATGGAGCTGTGAAGGAGAGCAGCCTGCCATGCTCTTCATTTCTGCTGCTCAATGCCCTGAAGAAAGCAGGAGTCCAATGAAAGTGTACCTAAATTGGCCCTCAGCATCTACTTCTAGTGGATTGTTCCTATGCCCAAGGTAATGCAAAGGAGTAAAGGTATTGGTATTCATAATGAAGGGCCTGGCCTTGTCCTTGCTGATTCATCTCTGCTTCAAGAAGTATATCAATTTTTAAATTAAACAGGAATAGGTTTGGAATATGTGTATACCTTGTTACAACTGTTTCTTCTTCACTGGGAAACCAAATAGAAAAGGTTTGCCTATTTTTTACCCACTGACAGAATGGGTCTGTTGGAAGAACAGTTCTTCCTTGCCCCTTAAAATATAAAGGATGTGATTCTTGTCTGCAAATGAATAGCAGAAATAACTGTTGAAGTTAGTGAAGCTCAACAGTAAGGAAAATGAGAACCACATCCTAAATGTCAGCACGGTCCCTCCAGATTTTCTGTACTGCTTGGCACTTACACAACACTTTTTATCTGAGGAGCTCAAAAGGCCAGTTCTCAGTTCAATTTTGTAATACCCCTCTGAGGCTGGTAAAATGCCCAGCTAAGGGAACTTGAGTACAGAAAGGTTAAATAATTTACTGACAGTCACACACAGTCAGTAGCAAAAACCAAAGGCCCAAATTCCCAGACCTGTGCTGTAAATGTAACAAGCAATGAGCAAATTCTGGCCATTGTCAGTAGATTTGTGTATCTGTACTTTGATGGAATGCATTGACTATTCATCCTTAGGGGCTTAAATGCTCAGTAAATCAAACTGAGCTAAGGCTTGTTTTAAATAGATGTAGATTTCTAAAACAAATAGCAGCATTCACTCAGAGAAGTGGATCATAACTCATGGATAGGTTGTTGTTTTGGAACGAATAATCAGCAAAATGCAGGAAGAATTTTTACAGTGTTTTCTAGTAACAGTTATTACTCCTGTACCATATTACATTTAATAGCAAAGTCCTTGCTGAAACTGCAATGCTGCAAATGCCTAAAATGGTTCTTTGTGGAGGATAGGAATTATTACATTTAGTTTCCATGCAAAGAAACTGATGTCCATTTGGAAACTGGAAAAGAAGAAGATTCAGCTCAAACCAATTTAAATTTTGAATAGCTCAGGTAATGACAGTTGAAGGAAAATGGAACTAAAATGCTACCCCATTTAAGAATCTGTTACACTGTACTTTTCGCAAAAACTTGATGTAAAATCTGAACTTGTATTTCAGGATTTCTGGAATTCTAGACCAATATGAAAATCCTGTTTAGTAGCATTTTTATAATCAATGAAATTCTAGCAATTAAAGAGAAGACCCAGCAGTGTTCATATGGATATGTAGGTCATCAGTAATTTACAAATATGGAAAAATTTTTTATAGCTAATATATATTACAGGAATATACTTACAAAATTTCCAAGTGCTGTGGAGCTAGGACAAATTGTGGGTACCTCAGAGGACAGGATTAGGATTCAAAGTGATCCTGCCAGTTGGAGAAATTACCTAAAAAACATAGGGTGTAAGTCTAAGAGGATATACAGTTAAGTAAGAATAATTAACTGCATAACTGTACAATAGGAATAGGAAGAGTAGCTTTAGCAATGGTTTGGGATTTATAGTGCCTCAAAAGCCATGTTAACAGTGTCATGTTTTTGGAAGGAAAAAGGTAAATATGACACTGGGGTACCTATATAACGCAATTTTCAAGGCACAGGAAGCCATCCCCCAGTTTTTGTCAGCTGCTGCTATATGAGTGCTGAGTGAAGTGGTAGCCCTGTGCCCAAATTTCAACTCAGGAACCATGAAAAATAAGAGAGGGAAAAAGGAAAAGAGAGTCTCAAAATTCCATCCTGAAGGAAAGGTTCAATAAACAGGGAAGGGGGATAGGGTGGGGATGAGAGCAGAGTTGATAAGCTGTCAAACATACAGAAGGCTGCTACTACAAAAGAAGGAAAATCCATTCCCTGTGACTAATACAGACTAAAATTCCATAAGGAAGATCCAGGGTGGGAATTGGGAAGAGCTTTCTAACAGCAGGAAAGGAAAATCCTGGAGTAAATTGCAGGAAGCTCTACAATCTTCCCACCAGTGGTGAGATAGGTAAATATCAGGAATGACATTGACACAAGATCTGTAGATGATTTCCCTGGGACTCTGATTCTATTCTGCTAAGTTACATTTCTTCAATATTTCACAGGAATATCAGCATTATTCATTTCTCCTGATGTAGTGTGCCTGATTTCATCACTTGATCTAAGCTTCCACTCAGACAAAAAAAGTCTCTAAGTGGACCAAATGGCTCTAACTACCAGATGCCCAGCCCACAAATCACTTCTCAACTAACACAGTGCCAATAGGCTAATGGGGAATCTGAAGCAGACGCTACTCTCAGAAGGGTTCTAAGTTTCTGTTGTGGATGTTACAATCAAAACCAGTGAGAATACGTTTGAACTTGATCAAGTTTGACACTTAGTCTTGCTCAAAGCTAACTAGGGTGGTAAAGAGAAAATCATGATCTAGACCCATTTCATGCATAGAGAAGACCAAACATTGTAAGGTGTGTTGACAGAAACACTAAAAGGCAGTTAAAGAGGGTTTTAACAGATAAATCACACCGGGCTTTGATCATGTATATCATGCATCAGAAACATTTTGATTGGTGCACCTAAGCCTATACTGCTTCAGAATTATTTTTGCTTTGCTGCTTCTTGCAACTTCACCTTGCAAAAGGTTTTACCCCAAGTTTAAACTAAGTTGAGATATTTAAATAATCTTACAACTATTCTTCCTCTTCAAAGTTTAAAAATATCTATACTGGCCCTGATGAAATAGGCATATGATAGTTGATCCTGACATTCATTATCAAGAATTATAAAAACTTACTGCAAAAACATCCTCAACTGCCAACAAACACCTTTTTTTTTAAGAATCAAATTGTATTTATTACTTCAGAATGGCTTTTTATTTTTGTAAACCTTCACTTGTATGGACCAGAGACAGAGTAACAGTGAGGGAAGATGAGGAGAGGAAGAGGGGGAAGAAGAGATTAGGGGAGAGCAAGAAGAAAGGAGGAGAAGGGTGAAGAGCAATCTTAACCCCAGTACCTCATGTTTATTTTTTAGGAAACGTTGTGTTGCAAATCTAAGAAGTATAAATAAATTCAAATCATGCTGAAAAATTGCTGTTACTCTTACATTCACTAAGTTTATATAATTGCTAATAATGTGAGAATTTGGCCTCTGAGTTTTAGATGTTTATTTAAATTTTCTATGATTAAAACTCTTGAAACAAACCCCTGTTTTTATTAGACTTTGTGGCATTCACCAACTTAGAGAAGGCTTCCTCCTCCATTCTTCACAGAATTCCTGGGTAAATTACTGGATAAAATTATATTTATGGTAGCTCAAGGGTTTCTGGAATTTAAAACCTGGTAGGTGCTTAACAGTAAAACACAGAGAAGCTCAGATCTTGTGTGTGTGCTGAATGAACCAAGGCCAGAGCATATATGTCTTCCATTGTGCAAAACTGAATGTGTAATTAAATTAAGAACAATAGGTATTCATAAATCAGCACAAGTGCCCATGAGAAACAAGTCTTCTAATTTAATAAGAGAATCAGTGTTCCTTGTTCCGGGAATTGTTATTTGGTATGAAGGTAGACTATACTGATAGTAGAGAGACATTTTTCTGTGAGAAGAAATATTTGGTTTATTTATCAAAAACAGCTCCCTTCCTACACATTATTCAAGTTAATTTACACAACTGATTTGGAGGGAAATACTATTTGTGCTTTTTGAAAAGGAGCTATAAAATGCTCTTAAAGAAAAATAAATCTTTGTGATCAGAATAAAACAAAACAAAAAGTAGTACTTGTGTGGAAATCATTATGGTATTTCATTCTGGTCTGATTTTATACTAAAAGACAAAATCAAAGAAAACCTAAACCCATCAAAAAACCAAGACAGGCATAAGTATCCTTACTAGGAGAGAAAATTCTTCAGTGGTATGAAAAATATTTATTGTCTCAAAAATACTTCAGAATTTGAGTGGAAAACAGTCGAAATATTCTCGACTTGGTGAGTAAATGCGGCTTGAAGATGGCTTCATTATTTTCTTATCCTGATCCTTCCCAACTACCCGTTTTCTCATCATCTCATGAGAAGACAGAAAGCAGAGAACTAATGTTTTCTAACTTGGGTCCTGCAACCCCAAATTTCATCTGCCCATTAAGACGTGTTGCAGCTTTTAAAGTAGAAGGAAGAACCTGAGTAGGTTATACTTGGTAATGTAGTCAGGAACATGGACATTTCAAATAATGGGGACACGACACATCACATTTACTTTAACCTCTTAAAAAATAAAACATTCTAAAGAAACTTTCAGAAATTTGTCTTCAAATCTGCTGTTAAAAGAAGTCAGCCTTCATATGACTATTTTTATTATGCCAGGTTGACTGAATCCCATTAATGGCATACTAAAGGAAGTAACTACATGTTTTCTGCACAGAGGGTAAGTACTTAGATCACCAGTTTAGGAATCATACTCTTTTCTCACAGTTAATCTGAATTCCTTTTCAAGGCACATTAATCTCTGGTGTAGACACATACAGACTTGAGCTGGCTTTGAAATTCCATCTTCAGTTTTACTCAAACTGCCAAGAGAATAGTTAATACATGTAAATTCCTTTATTTTCCTTTCTTTCCTTTGACATACAAGTTCAAAGCAGGGAAACCCCACCAATGCCTCACTTTGGATGAGGCTGAAACTCAGTTTTGAGATTGTCTTCTACAGCATTTCCATATTAATGAACATTAAGCTGCCAGGGCACCTTGCTTGCCTAAACAAGATAGTGCACTGAACTACATGAAATGCACAGTGTATTTACGTGATACATTTGAAGCTTTTTTATTTTCACAAAAGATGATTTGAACTCATTGTGTCATAGTGATTTGAATATATTTTGTCATGAGTAGCATTTTACGCTTTTTTACTATAAATGTTTTTTAATTGATTTAATGAGGTTTGGGTTAGTATTTTTCCACCCAAAGAAAACCAAATTCTATACATACATTCTGGTCCTGTGAGTCCTAAGCCCAAATTATGTAATTTATTTTATATTTTCCTTGATTTTCCTCAGTGGAAGAAAGAGTTAATACTAGTCTGGCTTGAAAGTGAAAGAAAAAACAGGGTTTTAACATTCTGAGTTCAAACTGTTGTCTTCTTCTGAAGCTTTATGTGACATATTAGACATACTGCATCACTGGTTCTGTACATTACTAGTATTCAACTCTAGTATGAGAAACTTAGACACTGTAGAAATGAGGTAACTGGCATTGCACCAACTCTCTGTTATTTAACTCTGGGCAAAATAGAAGTATGATAGGATTTCAAAAGCAGACTCTCTTCTGTTGCCATCACAAGACATTGAGCTAAGACTCTTCTGGAAGTCTTACCCTAGGAGTACAGGTTGCAAGTCTTGCTGGAGTCCAGTCAGTGAAACAGTGGAGCGAAAGCTTTTAAAGTATTTTCCTGCTCCAGTCACAGCTGTCACAGCTGAAAATTTGCAGTCAGTTTATTTGCATCATTCTGTGGCAGATTCTAGAAGATTCAGTAATTTTAGTCATTCAAAGCACAAAGTTGTGCTTTGTGGATTTGTGTCCACAGAACTGTTGTTACTGGCATTTTGACATGAGGCAGGTTTTTCCTACAAGTTCCTTTGAAGTGACCACTGTAGAAAAATTACTAGCTCTCCAAGTGTTTACATAGATCTACCATCAAACTTGTAGGTCTATTCCATGTAACAACTAAGAAAGTGTTTCTGACACTTTTTTATTCCCAGTTGGGTGATTTTGGTGACATATCAAAAAGACAGAACCCAGAAGCACAAGGAGATAAAAGCACATTATTTTTAGGTCCAGTTCTGTGGTGTTGGGAAATGTTTGTGAAGGCTGCTTGCCCAAGGCATTGTGTTCCCCTTGAGCTTCCAGAAGCCAGAATGGTGATAGACCACACAGCAGTGACCATCAAGGGCACCCTTGCCTTTCAAAGTCTTTGGTTTCCAGCCCTATAGACTGCGTTATTTTCATGGCCATTGTAGGGCTGTTTTTTCTCTGCCTGCAGCATTTTCTACAGAGTAAACTCATAGGCTATGTGTGAGAATGTATGAAACAATTCATATAGAATTTTGCCATCATTTCACAGAGGACCCACATTGTCACTGCCATTGTACCCAATTCCAAACACAGGATGCTGATCCCCTGACAATGCAGCACCAATGAACAACATTTTATGAGGCAGAGGAAAGTAGTCTAAAGAAACAGAATTTAACTTGAGAAAAAACCCCACCAAACAACAAAAAATCCACCCAAGCAAGCACAGCAAAACTGAAGCCCATTACAAAGAAAAGATTAGGATGACATGACTATTTTTTCCCCCCATTGTTAAGTGTAAACCAAGCTAACGGTAAAAAAGTGGTGGAGGATGAGGGAGGGAAGTTGTGGATGATTGCTGCATTCTTTATTACGTCCTCTCTCCATCCTGGCGAGTTGGAACATCAGTGCAATTCTCATGCCAGCTTCCAAGCAAACAACACACACTTCCTGGCTATCTCTAATCTGGGCAGCAATGTGTGTGAAAGGAGAGTGCTGAGTGATCTGTGGTTGTGACCAGGTATCCTGTTTTGACAAGAGTGTTTGTCCTTTACCCAACATACTGCAGAAGTTATTCTTGATATTTTTGTGCCGTGCTTTATTGGAAAAGACCTAATTAGGTCTTTTGGGAATGACTTAATTTGGATTACTGAGAAGTTTAGAGGGCCAGAGGTAACAATTAAAAAGCAACAACAACAGAAAAGCTTCACTTATAAAATGCTTTTTGCTTTCAACATTTTAAATTACAGTTAATTCAAAGATACTTTCCTCTAATTAATATTTACACTGTGTTACAGTCTGTGGTTCAAAATCAAGTTTTAAATTTGATTCTAAAATATTTTGAGGAGCTAAACGAATTGTTTTAGTAGCTGCCTTACTTTTCCATTCTATAAGTAATGCTGCTCAAAAGTTATTTTCAGCAAAAGACTTTTATTTTGGAAAATGCCGGTTAACCAAACCCCCTGACCAATAGAATGCAATGCTTCTAGTGAAGCTCTGCTGGCAACAGCAGCAATCTGAACAAATTTAAAGATGAACAAAGTGCAGATTAGTGTAATTAATTATCTGGTACTTGGATGAGATGTCATTCAAGATCCATGTTTTAAAAACAGACATGCTGTCTCCCAGGGGAGTGGTCTATTATTTAGGCTGAGGAGAACTCTGTAATTTTACCCAACGAGTCCTTAGATTTACTCAGATGAAGAGTGTCCTTCACAAGAGAGATTTAAAAGAGGCTGAACACTAAAGATAAAAATTTTGGCTGGGGTAGAGTTAATTTTCTTCACAGTATCTAGTACAGGTTTATGTTTTGGATTTTTGCTGAACACAGTGATGGTAATAGAGAGATGTTTTTGTTATTCCTGGGCAGGGCTCATGCAGAGCCAAGGCCTTTTCTGGGGGTGCATGGGCAGCTGGGAGGAGACACAGCTGGGACAGGTGGCCCAGACTGACCTAAGGCATATTCCAGACCTTATGACATCATGATCAGTATAGAACGTGGGGGAAAGAAGGTGGAAGTGTGGAACGTTTGGAGTGATGGCATTTGTCTTCCCGAGTAACTGTAATGAGGCCCTGCTCTCCTGGAGATGGCTGAACACCTGCCCATGGGAAGTAGTGAATTAATTCCTTGTTTTTCTTTGCTTCCATGCATGGATTTTCCTTTCCCTATGAACTGCCTGTATCTCCACCCATGAGTTTATAAGCTTTTACCCCTCCAACTCTCACTGCGATCCCACTGCTGCGGGAGAGATTGAGCAGCTATGTGGGGCTTGGTTGCTGGCTGGGGTTGTACCACAACAGCCACACAGCTGACATGTAGAAAGTTACAGTTGCTATTCCTGTTCCATCTAATGTGGAGAAAAGGCTTGAATGGGCAGTTTCCATATTCCACCTAATTGCCAGAGCCATCTAGATACTGGCATTTTTCATAGGGAAAGAAAAAAAACCCAATAGTTTTAGTGTGAAATACTCATAAAATTCTACTTCTGTTTCCAAGTCAGCTTTAGCAAAATACTGTTTAATATGGATGAGGAAAAGAAAATAATAAAATTTACATTATATCATTTGTTTAAATGGTCTAGTCCTTTGTACACTGAAGACTTGTATTTTTTTCTCTCTATGATTACTTTGCACTTTGGACTAATCTAAAAGCTGATTTCATTGGACCCTGGTTCACTGAATAAGATGGACATAACCGTCCAGTTGTGGGCCTGGTCCTAAATCGAAGAATGCTAAGGTAGGCTTGTCACTGACTTCCATAGGAGGGGAATGGATATCCCCCAAACCAAAAAACTCATCGTTTACAAACTTAAATTATCTTAGTTAAATCTAACATACCTGAAGATTTTACTCTGATAAATAGCGCTGGCATCAAGTAAGGGAAAGAGGAGACCAGAAGTATGCAGGTTACTTGTGTTAGGGACAGTTTTTAGGCAAACTCTGATCTGAGAGATATGTGGGAAGGTAACAATTCTATCTACTGTGTCCAGTAGGCACAGAATTTACCCTTTCTCTAGCTAGCTTTCTCCGTTTACTACGTTTGATGAGAAAAACCCACTAATTAAAAATGGCTCTCAGCTAGCTACAGAACCTGCTCAAAATGTTCAATATTCAGAGAAACTTAATTCCTCAAACAAATTCCCATCTATCTTAAAGAAAAAACAACTTGCATTTTCCTTTTTTTTCTTTTGAAGATGAATTTTATCTCTGAATACCTTGGAATTGTCCAACCTTTCTACCACAGCCCAGGGAAGGAAAACTGGAGCCACACATTCTCCTTAAATTCCATCTGATTGCACAAGTGTGACCTTGGGATGACTTTGACCTATTATTTTTTCATTTTAGAGTTTTGTCAGCTAATTCCCTCTGCACCCCAAATTGCATAAATCCAAAGATAAATTAATATTTTGGTAATGTTAGGAACCTGCTCTTAAGTCCTACATTTCTAAGTTACTTTTTCAATTTTTTTTTCTTTGAGAATCAAATGTTCATCATCTATTTTCTATCAGTTCATTTCAACATTTGAATAAAGGCAATCCAGAGGCACAAATTGTCATTACATAAAAAACAACAGGACATTTAATGGCATGATATGCAGTTAATATAGGGACTGACAGTGATGTTATATATTGTTGGGAACTCAGTGTCAATGAACTTAGAGCAGACCTCATTAAACAGCACTAATTTGCTTTTTCTTTTTAAGGCAAAATCCCAGTTCCACAAGACATTGTAACGGACTGTGATTCCAGAAGTCCTTCTGAGCACAATGCTCACATAAGGACCACTGGAGGGAACTAGTTAAAAGGATTTACTTTTAAATTATCCTGTATGAACTGAATATATTAGAAATAATGAATCATTACTAGCTGATGCCTTAGAATGCTAAATCCTCATTTTAGTTAAATATACTGGAGCTGCACAGGAATGATCTTGGAGGGTAATGAAAAGCAAAATAATGACAGATTAGCCAGTTCACTAACTTCACTGATTAAAATCTTTCTCCATAATGAGCAAGCCAAATTAAATGGAGGCGTGAGGTAAAAATATAAAACATACTTTTTTGTCGAAGTCTTAAGTACTTTAGCAAATTTTGTGAACAGATTTCAGATTCAAAGACCAGAAATGTAGCCTGAGGTCTCTCCCTACATTTTACTTGGGATATGATGCTGTTCCAGTGATAAAGCCTAAATGAATTCGACAAGTCTTACAAAACAGAAATTCACAAACTGTGACTTGAAGTCAAGACTTGGAGTTAATCCCCTGGCTGAAGAAAATCAATAAAATAAAGTGAGGGATTTTAATCAGGTAAAGCCTCCCCAAGATAACTTAGCAGTATTCTGGGAACAGCAACTTGCAGACACAGAAATCAAGAAGTCCAGCCTTCGTACTACCTTCAGTTGATTTTTTTTAAAATATGTTGAACACATACTAATGCAACTAATTAGTTCATTTGGGAAGCATCATTAAGAATCCAGTACCCACTAGAAAAAGATATGTTTTCCAAGGAAAAGTAAAGTAATCCAAGAATTACTTGGAAAAGTCTGAGACCCTAAGCTGTCATGTTCTCTTACAGCTCATATGGTTTACCTGCCAGCACAATACACCTTATAAAATCTGTAAGACTAGTGACTCCAGTGCATTCTTTATTATTCCACAGCCTAAAGCTAGCCATATTTTAATTTCATTTACACTTCTGTCAGTCCAAATAAATTCACTGGGTAGCATCCTGAGTTTTTTTAAGTCAAGGACAAATTGTCCATTTACTTCACTGAGAAGTGTTCTCCCTAAATTTGGTGGAGTTACTCCAATTCATCTCAGTGCTATCAGCTCTGTGTCTCGTCTTTTATATCCTGGGGTTACAGCATAAATAAGGGAGCAATTAGAGATGCAAACCAAGTTTCAGTATCAATGTTGGAAGCGAAATGTGTCGCACTAGGAAAATAGAAATATGAATCCCAAATGATTTAGGCAGAGCTGCCAAAGGGAATATCTAGCATTTCCCTAATGGAAAAAGTGACTGTTAGGTGGAAAGCATAATTGGAAAAGTACAACAAAACTTGAAGCCATATGATTGATTTATATAGAGTGTAACTTGAAGTATGCTCACCTGTTATTTCCTTTCTAAAGTCTTTAAAAAGAAAGCATTGGTCACTTTCCCAGGGGTCTGTCAAATAGTAACAGATATGGGGAGACACTTATCTAGATATTCTGGTTTTGAAAACTGTTTTGCCACCATCTTCTGTTAAATTTCACATATTTCTAATTTCCTTTACTTGTTTGCATTGCACTGATTATCTGTGATTGTTCTAAGACAGTGTCAATACAGAACAAATTATTTTAGTAAGGGAACTCAAGAAACCCACAGCCTCCTTTTTAGCAAAACAGAAAAGTCTGCCTATATTAAGTCTAGCCAAAAAGAATACTAGTTTCCTGTTTGTTAGGAGAGCTCTAAATTTCCACGAGTTACAAAAACTCATGCCTATAGCACCTCCAAGAATTTTTGTATCTAGGAAGACTTACAGTTGGACTCGATGATCTTTAATGTCTATTCCAGCCTAAATGGTTCTGTGGTTGGTGGATTATTGGATGATGAGTTTGACTGGTTGCATGCGGGGTGGAATAAGATTGCTTCCAACCTTCAGCTCTGTGTGCTGTGCTCAGGCAGTGTGCTTGTGTTTCTCTCTTACACCCGGCAGCATGCGGGCAAGAGAGGCAGGAAGCCCCACTAACTGACTGTTGTATTTGATGTGATCTGGAGCCCTCATTATGCTTTACTGCTATTGCAGACCTTTCTGGAACACACCTGGATCAAGAAACACAGACAGGAGCGGGTATTTCTCAGACAGTGCACTTCAGAGCCCCTTTTGCTCAGAACTGACCTCAAAGGCCACAATCTGATCTTGTTTTTCAGTTTGTTAAAGAAATCCATAAACTCACAGATGTTACAAGGAATACATTTATTTTCCCACATTCTGGCAAACAAAAATAAATGAGATACTAAAACCCTATTTCTAATGGAGAAAAATAATATTAGAGGTGAGTGAACTATGACTTTGGCCAGGACTTTCAGCAAAAAGGTATGTGACTGAAATTGCTCTGAAAGGGACTAGTAATTATTAAGAAAAAAAAGAAGTAAACATGTCTTTTAACTTAAACCAAAGTATACATCACCCTCAAGATCTTAATTAAATTTCTCAGCAGGAATTAGCTCAAAAAGAAAAAAAAAATTCAGTCAACTTAAGGAGTCTTCCATAACACAGAACCTTGTGCCATCAAAGGCATTTCAGAGAAAAACCATAGTATGAGCTTTACAGGTAGACTAAAAAGAAACTAAAAATCCTCAAGTGGAGATATTACAAAACCTAACTCTATCTCCTTCTTTATAGCAGCAGATAAATGTGTCTCATATTTTTAATTTTTAAAAAAATTAATATCTCTCCGTAATTTTTAACTATCAGTGCCTTCCTGATACATTCTTAAAGATTTTACTTTCTACTAACTTCTCTTCCTTAGTGTCTTCCTTTTCTCCTTTTTATGTAGAGCTTGGTGCATCACAGGTTACAGTTACGTGCCCAGTCTGCACCCCCACAGAGAGCTTGGTCTGTATTTTTGTCATTTGCTGGATGGTTTGTGTGAAAACCATTCAAGTGCCCTCTGGTGACTGAAACTCACAGTAAATTTACAGCTCAGTACAGCAATCATGAGTATTTGATGGACCCAGTAATAGCAGTAAAGTGGATGTGGACGTGTTTTAGGCATTTCCCTATTGCTGTGACCAGCACTGGAACATCTGACAAACAGCATGCCTGCAAGCTAGAGGATAGAAGCCATCCCCCTGGTGTAGAGAAGATAGATGCTGTGATGACAGGAAACCACATATGTTTATTACTTTGTCAGTCTGAGGTCTAAGACCCGCAAGAAATACAAAGTAATGATAATCTATAAACAGTTTATTGCATTCTTCATGAAGCAATTTCTGGTACGTTTATTACTATATTTAAGAAAATAATGGTAGAAAAGCAATGTATTAGTAATGGTAGGCAAAGTTGCCATTTTACCACAGGCTGGAAAATGGATTGTAAAATTTATGCTCTTTCAATCAATTCAGATTTTGAACACTCTAATGTAACTGAGCCACAGACTAACACCTTATTGCAGAAGTGCACTGTTTATTTGTCTATCAATTTATCAATTAATCTAGAAGCTTAGCCTCTGGAAATGGAGAATCATATAATAAAATATATGTAAATATTACAGCCAACATAGCTTGATAAAATGAATTCAAATTTTAAGCAGTAAAATATGAAGAAGAAAAACATAAGTTTTAAATTTAAACCATTTGAGACAATAAAAATGGCAGAAATACATGGAAATGCATTTTTTAAATTTCTACTCTAAATAGTAAGTTAAAAAAGGGCAACAAGACACATCACAGAACATTTTGGCTCACTAGAAGACATCCTGGTTGTGTGGATTAGTATAATAAGTGTAATCTGATCCAGCAATGAATTACCTACTGAATATACAGGTCTTAGGAAAATAGCAAAAGATACTCAACCTGCCCATGCCATCATGGGCGAACCATTTTTTCCTCTCCTACCTAAAGGAGGTCTACAATTCCTTTCCACACTAACATTCAAAGCAAAAAGGGGCACTGCACTGAATTAACCAAGGAAACCAGAGTTATTCATCATTTTTTGGCAGTTGCTTTATACCAGGATAAGTTTGATTATGTTTAGAGATACTTTTAGACACTAAAGCCAGCTCAAATTCTGTGAAACATGAAGAATGGGGAAAGCAACAAAAATTCAACAAAGGGCAATTCTGGGGTTTTGTACTGGTAAGGAATTCCTCTGAATACACTTGGAGGCCCTGGTATTATCACAAATTGAACGCTTCTAATACAGGCATAGTGGTTTAGTCAAGGTATCCCACTCTGCAAATTCTTGTTGAAGTGGGATAGTCAGCAAATGATATGTAAGGCAGAATGGTCACTTTTACAAGATGTTTTGCAAAACCTCCTTTCTTCACGTGTTTCAGTTTTCCTGAGTTATAACAATAAATACTGATCCTTGTGTGGGCTTCCTTGAAAGTTTCTTTACTGTATGCTTCAGTAAACCCAAAAAGCTCAGCAAAAAAATAACCACAGGCAGCCACAGCTGCATGCTTGAAAACAGAGTGCACAAAAAGTTTCCATGTGTGTTAGGAGAAAAAGGATCTGTTAAAATCCGCTATACAACATGACAACAAATCCTCTACAAGTGTGACTGTTCTCCAGCTTATCACTACTGTTCTGAATTGCTGTTATTTCCCCTCCTTTTACCTCAAACTTTTTCTACCTCCAGACCCTTCATCATGCAACATGTTAATCCTTATTGTCCTTTTTTGTTCTCTGCTCTATTTCTCCTTTGTCAATGTCTCCCTGAAAACATTTACCTGCAATATTATTCTTTTTGTATCCTCATTTTCCTTTTCTTGTCCTCCCCTCTCACAATATGACAAAAATGTTATATTGCAGTCCTCATAGAATGAACATTCCTGAAAATAAATCAAACTCAAATTTAAGGTTGAAGAATAAACCCTAAAACCATCCAAAATTTCCACTGGTGTTCAAGGGTCTCCACCTTTCAAAAAACTCCTGCAACAGTGGGTTTTAATAGGGATGTTTATTGTTTTATTTATTGGAGCAGGCTTCTTTATTGTGGTTTTGTTTCTCAAGTTTGCCTTAGAGAAAACCTCTTAAATGGTTTCTAGACCTCTTGAAGGTCTCAAAAACAATCTCTCTCCACTACCAATTTTCTTTTAACAGCAGGACAAGCTTGCCTGCCAGCAAGCCAGTTCCTTGTCAGAATGAGGAGCTTCTCACCAGTAAATGCAACATCTTCAACACTGTATTTCACTCTCTGTGGTAATAACACAGCCCTACCAATGACTTGAAAATAATTAGCCAGCAGCAGCATTGATATTTTCTTATTGCCAGCACAGCTCTTCAAAGCAGTAATTCGTCTCTCTTCAGGAGCATCAAGCTCTTCAATTGAATAATGATGGACTTGAGCAAATACCAGCATCAGCAGCAGGATTCCTACTGTGGAAATTTGTAATCCAGTCTTCTTGCGTAGTAATCTAGTATTTAAAGAACTACCATCAAGCCCTCCATAAAAAACCCTCTGATGTAATTGTGTGCAATTAAAGTGGAGTAGCTGAGATTCAAGCTTCTGAGGCCAGTGTTTTCCTTCCAACACACACTTTGAATAAATCTGCAATTCCCAACATTCTCCCATGTTATTACCATGTTCACACATCCAAAACAAAGTCAGTGAGTTCAGTGATCAGTTTGCTTCTTCGGTAGAGACTATAGCAAGCAACACTCTCCCTTTGTCTCAGCACGTATATCCTCTTACTGAGCCTCTCTGACCAAGACTTCAGTCTTTTGAACAATCTGTCTACTCCTCTACATACACAAAGAAGTCCTGAAGCACGTCTTCAGTCTAGCACTTTGATTTACACTGGCTCAGAAATTTACAAGAAAAGAGCAGCTAGTTCAAATGCAAGCTCTAGAAACATTTAACCTTCATTCTCACCAGTCTTTTTTGTTTCCCTGTGCATACATTATTTTTACACATGGGCATAGGACTGATGATATGTGTTTGCACTCTCCTGGCAGTAGACTCACAAAATGCTGTCCAGTTTCCTCCAAGCCTGTAGCAATGCTCCAACAATTTAGGAATAAGTAGTATGAGATAACCTCATTTTATTAAACCAAGTCTGATCAATAGACAAATGATAGTAAAAACAACTTTTGGAAGGGAACACAACATGGTCAGATTGCTCAGCTGGGTGGATGTCTTTATCTGAGTAGCCGTAAATTCCTGGAGGAAGCAGGTGAGGGCCATAGAGGCAATGCACAAGCCCAAAACCAGCAAGAGGTAGTCAGTGAAAAGGCACTTTAGGCGCACTGTGAAAATATAAGTTCCTCCTGGCTTTGTTAATGCTACAGCCTGAAGTAGTTTTCTTTAATTAGTTAATCCAAGTTCACTTTTTTGTTTGGGGAGGGCAATTTTCTTTTTGTAGAGTTAATCAAAACCACCAGACAAAACGGCTAGGTACTTTTCTGATATCTTTTTTTTTAAAAAAAAAAATCACTCAATGGTGCATGTTTATTTATGCAAGTGTATTAGGAATATCAGCTGTGTAACTCAACAGTTGATTTCCCAATTAAGCTGACTGGTAGCAGTAATTAAGACAGCAAGAGGTGGCCTGTAACAGTATAGTCAGGAGGCTATGTCAATTATCAAATTTAATAGATTTATGTATGCCTTCTTAGTAAGTAAGCAAATTGTGGTTTCTTTTACTACAAAGTCTGTTTTGGTTTGATTTGAAAATAAACCTCTTTTTCCTCTGTGCAAAGAAGAATGCCTTTTGAAGCTGAAAGTCAAAACTCCAGACATGGTCTACACCATTTCTAATAATCAAAGAGCTCTTAACTGAGCATCAACACACACTCCTCTAAACAGGGCACTTTCTGAGATCTATTTGGTTTCCACCACAGCCCTCCTACCTCATTATTTGCATTACTAAAAGCTGCTTGTCCTCTACACTCCCTGCTGCTGAACAGCTCACTTCTACCGATGTCTAAGAGAAGCTTCTTCCTTTTCATTCCTCTTGAGATTCCACTTTATTCTTCTATTCCAGCTCCAGTTCCTCTCTGGTGAACTGACAGGCATAACTACCTGAAATTTGTTACTTTTAAATAACTGTGTTTTGTAGGAAAAAAAAAATTAAATCAGAATGTTCTGCCTACATGTCCACAGGGCCTTTTCCTCCATTGCTGAACCCTTGATTTACTGCCTTCGTGCACATAATATGAAAAAGAAATTAGGATGGTATTCATATAAATCCCAACAATTTTCTTCAACACATTTCCTTTTCAACACTTTGCTTCCTGATAAGTAGAGTTGGTCAGAAGTTTTTCCAAGAAGGCCTAATCACAAACAGGAATGCTGTCTGAAAAGATCTGTCCTAGTCATTTAGTCCCTTGTTTCTTTGATGCATTACCAGAATAGTAGTGTTTCTAACAGCTCTGATTCATGAACAACATTGTTTCAGGTCGAGGCAGCTACTGAGGCTCCCACACTCTGCTCACTCCTTCTTGGGCTGCTGAGTCAAACCAGCAACCTGTACATTGGTTTGCTTTAAGATGCTGTGTGGAGAACTGCTGCTGCCTCAGGAGTGAATTCCCAAGCAGCATTGCCATTCATTTCGGACTCACAACTCTGATAGGTATTCCCAGCTATGTTCCCCATGAAAAATACCTAGGTTAGAAATTCACTGTGGCATGGCATGTAGTAACTGGCCTTGTACTTTTGCAGTTTGCATTCTGCACTGGCCCTTATGGCCCTTACGAAAAGGAAAAATCTACGCACTAAGAAATGTTAATAGAAAATGCAGAGCAGTTCTTTCCTTACTCTGTCCTTAATTTCTGTCTAAGCATACAAATCCTGAGACATAATTAAAACTTTAAAAAGCTCTAAATTATTCTTAAACATACTAAAAATGGAACATCTGCTTAATTCACAAATAACTCAGAAATTTAGGACTATTCACACTTGCTTCAAGCAAAACAAAAAAAATAAATAAGAAAGTGTCACAAAACCAGGAAAATATGATGAAAATGCCTCCAACCACCACAAGCTAAACATTTTGATACCATTCATTCCACCCACAACTCAGAAAAAACAATGTTAAATAAATAGAGAAATGGCAGATTCACTTGTACTGAAGTAATTTGAGAATTCTGAAGTGAGCAAAGAGAGTTGTGCAGGAAAGTGCATAGAACTACAAATTCACAAAATGCAAGTTGCCATTAATTTCCTTGCAGTTGTGACTAATGAGGATATAGGCAGGGGAGAGTCTGGGAAATATTAACAGAAAGAAAAAGTGAGGAATTGCTAATAATATCTCAGGCTCCAATTCCAAGTTTATTATTTTATGGCAAATTACATAGCTAACGTTATTAATATTCAGCCTAAGTAAAAAAAGGCAGACAAACTACAGGCTAAGCTCAGCTGCACAGAACACATACCCCAAAATTCTCATTTGCTTGTTAAAGACACCTCAAGCTTGAGCATGTTTGTTCCCTTACATGCTCACCTTCTTCCATTAACTCTTTATACTAATCGTTGTTAAACTGAAGTTTTCCTTTTAAAAAATCAGACGTAGGAACTAAGCTTTGCAAAATAAATTTGTGTCAGCATAACTGCAGAACACTTCATTCTTTGGCAGTAAAACCATGAGATACCATTTTGTTTATAGGATGAAAGGATCAGGTTTTTTCCTTTTGTATTTAACTGAGGCTTCTGTTACTAAATTTTTATCAAAATGATCTTGCTCATAAGTTCATGTCACTGTTTCTTACTGGCTTCAGAAAACACACATGGGTAATGAGAAATGATTGCCTTCTAACAAGGCACTCTTGGATGAGGATATGTTTATGCCTCTAAAGTTTCACAATAGATACATGACTTTCATGTCTTTGAATATCTGTCCAATTCACATCTCAACAGCCTTGGAGTCTTCCTTATGCTACTTTTAATACTTTTTGAGTTTGTTTACACTATATTACACTGTGTTGGTTTTCTGTGTAACTGTTCAGTTTTGCCATTACTGGCATCCAGTTGCACTTTATTATTATATAAATGTGAGGTAAACCAATCAAGAGCATGTTGAAACCTTACATGACAGCTACAGGTGAGTGTACATGACACTGGTGCAGATTGGGAACAATGTAGGGTTTTAGCCTATTGTTCCTCACCTAAACAAAATTTGTGTTCAAGGAAGTAGAAACATTGCCAGAAGATTTACACTCACATTCTGCTTCGACTCTGTGCCTCAGATTCTATACAGAGAAAACCACATTTTCACAACGTAGACAGTAGAAATTAGAGGGAAAAAATAAAGAGATCAATGGAAAAGAGATCCATTAGCCTGAAAACGTGGAGTAGTCAAGACAAAATTAGAGTATTTGAGAAGCATGAAGAATTAATCCCCCAGCACACTTCACAAAGGTATTTGGAACACAGTGGGAAAATAAAGCAAAGCTGCAGTAAGATATTAAGTCTGGAAGGCACTGGAGAATAGGAAAGACTAAACAGTTAATATCTTTACCATAAATACAGCACAGCAGACCATTTATATTATTCAATTTCAGATGGCCATTCTATTTTTTGGTTTTTTTTTGTAAAACAGGGTAAAACCATGCAAGCTGACCAGAAAAAAAGGAGTAGTAAAATTTTAATCACTTCAAAATGCCACAGACTATGTAGTGCAGATATTCATTTTGCACAGGTAAATCCAAACTAATCCTTTACTCAAAGAATAAGGTGATTATTTCTCAGATAAGGTGCCTAGCTGCACTGCAACTCATGCTTTTCTGACTAACATTAAGGTGGACCCTGGAAAAGCTTATTAAGTGGCTGCACTGGTGACTGACTCCCTGTGAACCATGATGCTAATCAGGAGAACAAACATGAAAGTTCTGTAAAATGCCCTGAAGCTGCAGTTAGTCAGAAGAAGGTGAAAACAAAATCTTGACAGCTTTTCCCTGGAATGGTGCTGAGGTTATCACTGGTGATGCATTAACAGATCCTTAAGCTAAGACTGCAGAGAAAGGGCAGTAGCTGGACTGACTCGCTACAGAAAATGACAAGCCATCAAGGAAAGGCACTGGAACTGCAGTGTGCTCTGCTGCATTTGCATGCACTAACCAGAACAGGGACCAGCAACAAAATTCCAACTATTTATCCTCCAGCACACATTTTTTTAACAGTGATCCTAGAAAGTGAATTTGTTCCTCCAAAAGGCAGAGTGCTTTCTGTTACTACTAAAGAAAATTTCAAAGGCAAATGATCTGAATCTCAGTGGCATTTATGCCCTCAGTATCTGCCTGTGGACAATTAGCACTGCTACTAGTTAAGATTTAAGGATAGAAATTCACTGTGTTTCAAGTGTAAAACACAGAAAAGATGGTCTCTGTCTAAAAAAACTTTCAATTCAGACTGAAAAATTTGAAATGGAAGCTAGGCGTGGTAACAGCAGGGTATTCAAGAAAACAGATGGCAGACTGAGTTAATGAAAGGATTTATGTCACATGTTCTGAGAGTCACACATGAAATCATTGGACAAAATTTCTGTCTCCTACTTACCTGCTCTAAACATATATATCAAGTTAGATGGTAGATCAAATAAGGGACATAGGGACATAGTAGCCTGTAAAGGAAAACACCTGCAGCATCTCATGCTTAGATGTCTGCCCCTCAGAAATATACACCAAACTCATGCTTGAGTACTGAGACTCTTATAAACGATTTGCAGTCAGAATGATAACCCCCTGGCATCAAGATGCAGGTGGAGCTTTCTAGACAGAGTCAGCAAAAAACCACTAAACCCAGGATCTGTCTGAAATCCCGCATCTTTTAGGAGCTTAAAGGCTTGAGCTTGAGCAGATGCCTGGATTCCCTTGGGATAAAATGTTCTTCTGCAAGTAGATGCTTACAGAGCTGTGTTTTTCTCAAGCAGGTGAGCAGGGCTCAACTTTTGAAGATTCAGCTTCTGAAAGGAATATATAGTATGAGCTCTCAGATTTTAAGTAGTAGCCTCATGTAGATATTAGAGGACTCAAAGAAAACTTCTGGGCTCCTAGAAAAGCATCTATCCAGACAAAGTGTGTGTGAGATAAGAATGCATACTTCCCCTTTCAGGGGTTCCACGTGCCTGTGCAGAGTTTTATAGCAATCCCAGGGCCAGGAGAGAAGCACGGGGTCTGTTAAACAGCTGTCCTGCCTCCCAAGTATGTTAAAACTGTGGAAAAAGGGCCATCCTGGAAGAGGGGACCGGAACCACCCACCATCAGGCTAATCCCTTAGCCATGGACACATAATCTCATCCCCTCTTTGTGCAGTTCAGTGACTGTTTTGCAGATACACATTTCAAATTGATCTACAAGCACTATCATCCCTTTCCTTTGGGAATAGCTCATAGTTTCTTCTCCTACAGAAAAACCCCATGGTCATCAAAAAGCCCACCAGAAAAAAAAAAAACCCCAAACCCAAAGCAGGCATCAAAACCAACAGAGTAGCATTTTGCTGAACTGTTTCATAGCTGTCCCTAACCCTGATTAACATTAATGGGACCTTCTGCGAAAGCACAAAGGGGAACCAAGGCCACTACTTTGCGCCTGTAATTGTAGGGTTCCCATTTCCTGAGGTTCTTCCCTGCAGCAGGAAATAGTAGAAAGGTCTGAGTCAGTCTTGAATCACTGCCCAACACGTTGTGAGGGGATAGGAGTCCACGTGCAGTTTTTATTATGTTTTCTTTGGTGTCTTTTGAATATAAGCATAAATTAAGACCGCAACAATTTTAAAGATCGGACAGCCCACTATGCTTTTCACACAAGTATCTGTGATGTTTGCACTCCTAAAGCAAACAGATACAATATCCTGCCTCCTGTTTAGTGTTGCCTTAATAGCTAAAAAGCTGCAAATCCCACTGGGGAAGAAACATATTTCAACAGTGGATAGGAACAGCAGGAGAGGAAGGGTGACCTCATGCTTCAATATTGGTCAGAGGCTTGAAAGACCTAGGTTTGAGTTCTGAAGTGAGAAGACCAAATTTCTTTTGCTTAGATACACATTCAAATGAGACATTTCATACCTAAACATTGGCCACATCAAAACTGTAGTCCTTAAACCCATGACCTCCACCAGGCCCATCTGCCTGGAAAGGCTAAGTCTCTGAAGACCCCAAATGCATAACACAAGCAGAGAACACCAATTTTAATGCTGCCTGTGGAGAAAAATTAGAATTTTGTTTCTCTGGGTAATGATGACAGTAAATTAGGCAAGACAATGTTCCGAGTTCGAGGTCTTGCTCCAAAGTCAGCACACATACTTCATAGCTGGTTTATGTCAAATGCAAACCCTCCGCAAAGCAGTAACTTGAACCCAGTCCTTTCCCTTTCCCTCATAAGTGTCCAAAAATTACGCTGAGTGTCCCGTTTCCCCTCACTGGGCCAGTGAATTTGCAATGTATTCCACTTAAGTGGAACAGCTTCGGGGAAAGGAAAGCACCAGCCATATGGAGTTCTCACTAGCCAGTAGCCATATGGAATGCTCACTTTTGCAAGATGTGGGTGTCTTCACCAGTCAGGCGAAGACAAGAATCAGCTGCTGTCTCCTCTGTCTTGGATCAGTGTTCCAGCCACTGACGCTACCCTACTGCGCGAGATACCAACCCACACTCGAGAGAGGAAACATTGACTCTTTTTTTTGGCTGGCAGGCTGCCAGAAAGCTGCCTTAAAAAAGAAGGTATTGTGGGCTGCAATTCCCTTCCCAGTGAGTGAGTCTTTTGTCTTTGTGGAGTTGTATAGATGGAGGGGGTAGGATTTAAGTTGTAACACAGCAGTGCTTTGCATAGTCCTACTAGACCAGGCAACTCCCAGCTGATTATTTTGTTTCCCAAATCTCTCAAGATCCAGTCTTTCCCAGGTGGTGTTTTTTGGGTTCAAGAAGGAACCCAAGTATCAGCTTGTAACTCTCAGCTTGATGTGTGTTGGAGTTAACAAACACAATGGGCTGTGCTTTGCCCAAGGCCTGTGGCAAAACCATGACTGCACTCATAGTTTGTGAAATGCTCAAGGGCACTTTCAGGACAAAGCACTATACAAAACACAAAATACTGTTGGACTGATTTCCACAGCAGAAAGGAAGCAAACTCTTTCCTATCAATGCCACTGGCAAAATTCCTTCTTGTCAGTGACAGCAGAAGGAGGCTCCAGATAACTAGAAAGTCAGTAAGAGATAGTGAGAAATACCACTGAGCAGCGTTGCATTTTGATTTATTATATTGTTTGTGCTTTACATTAAAGCTCTTTCCTGTTTTGTAGCCCCTGGTCTAGAGAGCTGAGGGTGTGCATTCACTGCCCTGAGCCAGGAATTGCCTCCATGTCTTGGTGGCGGTTTTTAATCAGGTACACCACCCTGCTGAATCCAGTGGCGCAGGCAGGCAGAGTGCAACAACTGAAAACCGAGGAATAGCAGGGTGTGAAACAGAAGATAGTTGCACCACATTTTGCAGCAATCAAATGCCAGCTCTTTGTAAATGTGAGGAAGGTATCTCATCTATCAGTCTCCTCTCCTTCAGACTTGTATGTCACATCCTTTTTTAAAATAGTGTCTCCTACTTCTCATACACTGACCAAATTAGTAGTGGCTAGTAGGAGGCCCTGGACATCACCTTGCTTGCCCAGAACATAAACCACTGTATCCAAAGCTTTTGTATATAAAGAATCTTTAGGGATGTAATTTCAAACAGTGGCCTGTGCATTGAACTAGAAACGGATTGGAAAAGCTGCATAACTATCAAAACAGATAATTCCTCTTTCCCCCCCCCAGCAGTGGGATAGGAAATATAAGAAGCAACATTGCCAAGGCAGAAATTTCTTTCTGAATCCCCTAAAAATTCAGTCCCTGGAAGAGATACTAGGTGCTATTAAAAAGCTGGAATGTACACTAAATTAGGAACTGAAAAAATGGCAGTGATGATTTAATTCTGAATGTGTGAAATTCCTGAGATATTCCTCAGTGATATCCTCAAACCTTAATGACTTCGTCCATTAATGCAGATAATAAAAGTTACTGTAAACTACAAATATGCACATATCTACAACAAATGATTCTTGTTGTATTGTACTATTGTACTATTCTATAAAATAACTTTAACTTTTCAGGAAAGCAGAGAGATTTCAACACTTCAGAGAAATAAAAAAGTCCTAAGTAAAATGATCTCAGAATGAAAATTCATGCAAATTCACTAATTTTGAAAGTGCATGCATCTAGCAAAGCATTTCACTAATTTTGAAAGTGCGTGCATCTAGCAAAGCATTAAAGCAGCTTATTAAAACAAATATCTATTTTTTACAAAATTCCTTTTTCTACTCAGGCTGAGCATAGAACTTAACTCCTTGATGCCAACTGAACCTAGGAGGCTCCATGAATAAATGATGATGTCAGCAGCAGGGCAGTGCAAAGCCAAAGGCTCAGCCTTATTGGGTCAGGTTTTGGACTGATACAAGTTTTCACACAGATGAACTACAAAGCCCTGAAAAAATTTATAAGGTCCATGTTGACAGACAAATAACTATCAAGGAGATGCTAGTCTAAAAGAATAATCCAGAGGAAAAAGAATCAAAACAGATTAAAAAGTGGTCTGGGTGAGGTCTTGCCCATCAGTCAGAAATCAGGTGAAATGTTAAGCTTTTGTGTAGGCTCTCTACAGTTCAGTTCAGGACAGTTCAGGACAATTTCCTAAATACCTAATAGAAGACATTTTCCTGTTAACACACAGCAGTAGGTGTTTCTGCAAAGGATTGATTGAGCTGTGTTTTTAAAAGCTGAACATATTCATTCTGCATTTACCATCATATGTTGAGCAGGAAATGATGGGGGGGAAAGCGTATTAAAAGTTGGAAGGAGAAATTTGTCTCCCTCCAGTCCAGAGTTTTAAATGATGAGATTTAAGCTATGCATTATTAGTTGTTTACTTTTTGTCTTAGTACTTTTGAATTACAACACTTTATTCATTAATTCAGATGTGCAGAAGAGGTCTAACACATGATTTTTAGGTTTTACTTATAAGAAGTCTGACCCTTCTCATGGCATTTTATTTATTTGCTCATTTTTTACTCCCACTATCACTTTGTTTTTTTTAAAGATAGACAGAGACATTATTTCCCACTCACTCATCTCTACTCACCTGTCCCTTTACGTTGCAGTTTTCTCTTTTAATAAGCTCTGAAGACAATTTGCTGTTGAGGCAGTTTTGCCCACTCTGCAAAATGCAAGTTGTTGGTTTATTCTTTCCACCTAATTCACAAAATGCTTTGGGCATTACTAAGTGCTTACAGCTATAAATCACTATTTCTGTAGCAATTTTATGCCAATGATCTTACTTCATATATCACAGGACAGACAGCCATCACCATCCACTCTTTGTGCAGTATCTGTTGCTTTGAGAGGCACCAGAGTTGGATGCCATGGCCCAGAACTGTGAGGCTGCTGGCTGGAGAGGAAGCATGGCAAAAGTGCCAAGGAGTTGTAGCACTGAATGTTTCCTTTCATGACCACGGACCATCACCATCTACACTGTTCAGAGCAGCTTCCTGAAGGGTCACTCAAAGCAGCCCTCCAAGGTCTGACCACCTCTATGCCATGCAGATAGGCTACTTTGAGTCTCTGGGTTAAAAACAGCAGTATTCCTCTTCAGGAAAAAAGTCATCAAGGAAGCCTTATTCCCAGAGCTTCCCCTACCTTCTTTCCCCTCCCACTTTGAAGTGAGCTACAGCAGTGGTCTTGGAGTTGCATTAGTGTGTGGTATTATCTGAGATTGTTTTCAAGGGCTTAATTAAGATGTTTACCTGAAGCCAACAATCACAAGAAGTGTGATGTAGAAGTATGGAATTTAACTTGAATTCACTACTTTAAAAAATTTATAATTTGCTTCTGGAAAGCATTTAGCTCCCTGTGAGTTATCAGAAACGTAACATTTAAAGAGAGCTGAGATTTTTTTTCCATGAAACTGGTACTACAATTCCAATTATCATAGATCACTGTGACATCTGTGAGCAATTACCTTTCACTTCCTTTCTAAAACCTTGACAACATGCTAAGCTTAGTCGGGCCTCACTTCTTTCCTGAGGTTTGGATGCATGACCAAAGTCATTTGCAGTAAGATCAAGTTCAACCCAAGCCTTCTCCTCCAACTTGTTTATATCAAGAGTTGCTGCTTCAAAATTGCCCTTTCCGAATTCTCCCTGTTTTTCTGTCTGTGCTTCAGAAACCCCTTAAAACTCCATAAGACTGGTAGCACACTTTGGATGGTACTTCTCTCTTTTTATGAACCAGATAAAAGATTGCTCCTCTAGGGGAACGGATACTGCAAAGCTGGAGTTATTTCTCTCCCTTTGTCCAGCACAGACTATTAACTTCTCCATCCCTGTATGTTACCAGGTTTGTTCTTACACCACCACATTAGTGAGAATAGTAACCCTGGGGATCAGAGTGACATTGCTTATTTGAGAGGAAAAATAAAAAACAACAAAAAAAGAGTATTTTACTTTTCTCTAGCAGTTGAACTGCATCTTAAACAAGATTGAAGGTGGCTGTCAGTACACGGTCAGTGCTGCCTGGGTTTTTTTTTATGTAGTGGAACAAAAAAGCACCACATCATTACATAAAAAAGGTCCCTTTTAAAGTTATTTAACTGTTTCTTAAGTGCACCCAATCATTTTTTCCCATATTTTTAAGTGTTCAGAGGACTGATTATTTATTAAAACTAGGACCAGCAGAGCTGGAAGTAGTTTCTACAGTACTTTCTACTTGTATTTCTACAGTACATCCTATAAGTGGAGGTCCTCAAAAGATAATCAAATTTATCAGATCTGACTGGTCTGAACACCTCACATGTAAGAGTTTGAAAAGCACATATGTTTTTGATTGACACCAAAAGTTCACCCAAATGAACCTTTTCTGAAATTTTTCAGCTCCATGACCCCTGGGAGCTTTGTTAGCACACACATTTTTTTGACCATCAACAGCATTATTAGCAATATCAGCATCAGTAGATACTGCTGCCAACTGGAAGCATCCCCCATAGAGATGTTTGAACCCTAAATGGGATTAGAATACCTCAAAATGGATCTGATTTATACTGTTCAAGAACTGAGAGGCAACAGACGTTCACCCCTGTTCTTGCTGCTCTGTGGCAAAATTTTAGTCTTCGTAGTCTTCAGTCCAACACCATCCCCATCATTTAGGAAGAACAAATGCAAAACATACAAACTGGGTTGATATTATTATAGCAGTGCTGCTGTGGTCTTTGCAATGACCCTAACGGTTATTTCTAGAATGATCCCTCAAGGTCTTCACAAGGTTTTCAAATAAAGTATTAGAAACACTTTTCTTCTACCCATTACTTATCATTCCAGTACCTAAAGGGGACCTACAAGCGAGCCAGAGAGGGACTTTATACAACAGCCTGTAGTGACAGGACACATGGGAATGGCTTCACACTGAAAGAGGGCAGGTTTAGACTAGAAATTAGAAAGAAACTCTTTACTGTGGAGGTGGTGAAAATGGCACAGGTTGACCAGGAAAGCTGTGGCTGTTCTGTTCTTGGAAGAGTTCAAGTCCAAGTTGGATGGTAAAGCTGTCTCCGTCACTAATTGTTGTCTTCCCTGATGAGGGAGACATTCAGATTTTTGCCAGGAGAAAAAAGGAGGCGAATGGGACTTCATGCTTCTCAGTCTCCAGATAGGTGTTTATTAATTCTTATCTAAGGAGTACAAGCCACTGGCATGGCTTAGACATAGCACAGAGCAGAGAATGCAGCAAGAAGACAACTTACCAAGATCTCACAGCCTTTTTAAAGGTAAATTACCCTATGAAAGCATAAAACACAAGATATTTTCACTTTTTTACCAATGTCCAACAAGTTCCTAAATCACATAGACAGGAACTGCGGAATTCTGTATCCAGTCACCCAAACCACTATAGCTGCAAAATATGGAGTTAGTGAAGAAGGAGAAAGAAGCTTTTAACTACAACTTATCCTCCATTTTGACGTTTTCTACTTCTATCTACTTACTATGCAAATAGACCTAAAAACTCTAAATTTTTCCCCCTGTGATAATATCACATAATATTCTATCACCTAATTCACACCATTGTAGATTCTAATTCTTCCCAGAGGCTGGGCAAATTTTCCCATGGACAAAGGTCAACAACAGTACTGTCCAGGGGGGTAAAACCTTTCAGAACAGGCAGAGAAATATTCTCTGCATTCTGGGTTCCCACAGATGGGACTCTGATCAACCTGGTCTAATGGAAATGGGGAGTTGCAACTATAAAACCACTATAAAACCACTGTTCCTCATTACTCTTCTAAAGCCATACTGTATTTCTATGACTAGTGCCTACTGGAGATTTAATCTAAAGTTTGGCATTATGAGACTGGTGAATGATTCAGGCCTTCTGAATCAAAGACAGACACTTTCCACAGTCAAGGAGAAGCAGTTACAATAGCTACATGAGATAGATGATCTGCTTATAGTCCCACAAACTTGTTTAATTCAAGATACCACTTCTGCTATTCATGGTGATTGTAGAAAAAAAAAAAGTATTCACTGTTCAGCTATAAAGACAGACAAAATCTCTGCCTCAAGACAAATAAAGGCTGATACTTATTGATTCAATAACACTCTGATTGATAGACTACAAACTCCCTCAGAAAAATACTGCTACTTCAACAGTGATGATGGAATCTCCCATTGAGCCAATGTTTGAAGTTTCATTTTTCAGAGCACCTTTGGTGATAAATTAGTGTGATTTTAACCACAAAATGATGGCTAGAGGTGTCCTAGTGTTATTTGTTGTGCCCACTGTAGCAGCACTCTTCTCATTCCCTCTTTGTGTTGCATAGTGTCTATTTAATTCTGCTCACAGTGCCAACAAAAACTACTCTTTGATTCTCTGAAACATCAGAAAAAAGATAAGCTGTGAGTGGGATATTATTAATGGATAGTGAAACTAAACCCCACTGAAAAGATGTGACTGGCTGAAAGACGTAGGAGACTGGTATTTAAAAACCCCAACCAACCACCACTGCTTCCTTACACTTTTCTAACCTCAAGTATTCATATAATGATGAATTATTTAGGGAAAAATGAAAGCCATATTACATTTCTTGCAAAACACTTACACTTTCATAAACACACTTAAGAACTGCCACTTCAAACCCACATTCATTGTTCCAGGATCCTCTGCCCATGTTTCAAGTACTTGCACTCTCACTTCTCAACTTTTACACAGGACAGTTTTTGCTTTGTATGAAAATTATCCTCAAATCGATTTATACTTCGTCATTTATGTTTCTTCTGGTTGCCTCATGAAAAAGAGATCTTATTGAAGATTTGAAACGTAATAAACAAAACTATTTAAATATTAAAAATATGTTAAAAATATCAGCCAACATTGATTAATTTATGTCAATTCCATCAAACTAGACTTAAAAATTTCACAAATTGCTGAGTCTCTAACATGACTCTGATTGAAGAAGCTGAGAGACTTTGGTCTGCTTATTAAAGAAACTTTTTTTCTCCCTCTGATATTTATAATTCCCTTGTAGTCTTATAATTTCTGTAACATCAGCCTATTTTTTCAAAGGTTCCATATTTAGACTTAGGCAACAACCATGCTGGATTCCACAATAATGTTGTCAATGGCTTCTTCTCTTGGCTATTCCCATTGTGGCTCCACTTGTTGGTATGTGGGGCTGCACAACTCCCTTTTAATCTGTGTATGACATTTTTAAGCATGCCTTTAGTGCTTCTTCAGAAGCTTACATGCTGCATTTTCACTTAAGAATTTAAAACAACTTCAGCCAAGTCTAACTTCAGAACACCATGATGGCAAGAGGCTGCTCTGTCAGTCAGCATCAGTACTAAGGGATGAGAAAGCTGAATTCATGGAGTGGGGGTTTGAAGAACTCCGAAGTGCTCCTTTACAAAAATTGGTATACTGGACATTCAAAATAACAATAAAGCAAACAAACAAAACCATAACTTGGCTATGAAATCAGGCTCCTCTGATGTCAGGGAAAGTGACAGCAAGCGGGGTCTCTCAGCTCTTTCTATATGCAAAAGTGGGGCAGGCCCAGTTTGCACACCGAGGTGCCGGCAGTGAGTCGCAAGCTCGATACGGCTGTGGGAGCGTTTTGCTCAGCAGTGGTGCTTGTACTCATCATGGGAACTGCTCCCCTGTGCTGTTCTCACTGAGCAAAGCACTTACACAAGTGAGGAATACCCCCTGTCTCTTCCAAGGCCCCTAAAAGCCCAGTGTACTTCTTCAGCCGCTGGTGCTCTAACAAGGTGGAAAGCACTGAGCAATGTACTGCCAATGAGTAATATCTAGAAAGTAATTCTGCCACTTAAGAACAGTCAAAATGTCAAAACAGGCAAATGTTTTGCAATATCTAGTTGAAAAAGTAAAAAGAGCCTTACATGAACAAATTTTCCTGACAGTTTTTTTCTCTCTCAATCTTTTGTACTTTTTATCCTGATCAATAATAAATTAAGCACCAATGCTTTTATTAATTTCCTTCAGCATCAAGGAATTTTAAATAAGTTCACACATTTGTTTGTTCACAATAACAAACACCTAAGCAATTTTTGTGTATGAAATTCATTTTAAAAAGCTGTGCAATGAGAATAAAGCTTTCAAATAAGCTCATATGGAATATTACTCCCCTGGAAGCACAATGTCACAGAAAAAATTTCCAATTTCACTTTTTTTGTACTATGCAGCAACTTTCTACATTTAGTTTATCACCCATGTCTTACAGTATTGCCAACATCTGTGAAAGGATTCCTTATACCTGCCAACATAAAAAACACCCCAGACAAAGCAAAACACAGGCAGAATATGTTGCTTTGGAGTTCTATTTATTTATTTCAGTTAATTTTTGTCCATTTAATGAATAAACTATGGACACAAGTAAATAACATTTCAAGCTCAACTTTTGACAATGACCAAGAAATCTACTTTATTACCAGAGTGAAAATCTTGCACTAAATAATTGAGTGATTTTATAATCTCATGTCAATTTTGGATTGCGCTAGAGGGAGATTTTTATTTTCTTGCTACTTTATGTTTGATTTTATCACACTTCCTCAAAGGAAGTCAGACCTTTTTGTTTAGCTCTTACTTACTTAGATAAATCTTTTTGTTTAGCTTTGTATATCCTGACCTGGCCATATGAGGAGGGCTATGGAGAGAGTGTAGAGGGTTTGATCTTCTGAGTTTTTTGAAAGGAAGAGATGCATGAAGCACCAGAGCTGAAGCTTTTTGTCTGGTTAAATCCCACTCTTCCCACTTCATGCAAAGATACAGTTTTACCCTTCATATTGTTACCTGCTGCAGACTCTCCATGGTTTCCATCATGGAGAATACGAGACACAGCAGTTCAGATATTTTGCCTTGTAATCTTTTCAAAGATACTTTTGGTCCAGTTATGTACCCACAGTTGTTGCTTTGCAAGACAACAACATTGAAGAGCTGACAAAGATTAATAACAATTTTCTTAGAACTGATGCTTTGTCAGACTTTAGTAGCAATCAAATTTCCTTTGTAATCAAATCATAGTATTAAAAGAATCAAAGAAAACTATTATGCAGTGTCTTGAAAATGGTCATTAGAGGCAGGATAATCAGTCTTGTTTCAAACAGGGGTGGTTGGCTAACGAGCAAAAGCTACAGTTTAAGAAGGGGAGGATTTCCTAAGTAGAGAGAAAAACACACCAATGCATGCAGCCACTAAAATCATAAAAGGACTAAGTATTATGAGTAAACAGTGATCAAGGAAACCTCTCAGATCACTAGAAGCCAAGTAGCATGAGAGAGTGAACAAAGAAATGAACTTTTATTGTATAAGTTGAACACTTTGACGGCATAGAGTTGACACACATGAGTTTTTAAGGGGGATTTGATAACTGATTCACATGATATAAAGAAAACTTGGCAGACCTTATGAAACATTTTTTAAAAGCCCATTATCATTCTTTCTTAATCAAAAGATTTAAAATTATGATCAGGTAAACACAACTACATGCCTCTCCTGTTTATGTGCAGAAATCTGTAATTCTTTGAACTACCCAAAGTTGATTCTTTCTGGCCAAATATTATCAAATATTCTTGGGCCTATTGCAGAGTGATTTTTTCCTCTACTATTACTAAATGGGCAAACTTTTCTCAAACTGTGCTCACTACTCTTGTTTTTGTAGTATCTGTAGAGAAGAAAGATGATGATTAGCTGTGCATTGCAGCAATGATTTTAGCATTTGTGGTTTATGAGTCAGTTATACTTTCCGTGGAGGGAGACCAGACCATCTCTGTGGAAAGGAAACAGCCTTGCAGGTGACATGTCATGGCTGCTGAGATATGTGACTATGTCTAAAAAAAGAAAGTGATGTCCTCCCTCCTTGAGGTAAAGAAAAACTTAAACTTCCACACAGAATACCTACTAGCTAGGATAAAATGTTAGAGCTAGTATGTAAAGTTATGTAATCATACCTTATGCCACTCCTTGAATAATAATTAGATTCAAATGATAGTATTCAGGTCCAGTATTTCTTGGCTGACTTCCCTCACTCCTTTCTCTTGTGTGCTTTTTAATGCAATAGATTAGCATGGAATAGACTCACATGGAATTTGAATAGGATGAATTTAAAATAAAACAACATTGTGGGCATAGCAATTGCTTTGCTAATGGTTAATAATCTGATTGTGCTCCTTCCAAAGACAATGAAATAAGATAATTTGGTGTACTCTTTTGTATCACAGACAAATTTACAAATCCATCCAGTAGGACTAAACCATGAAGAGCCCAGAAGCCCAAAATCTCCAATTTATTTTAAAGGGGTCAAAATTGTCACTATGTTTCTTACACTTACTAAAAATGACAACAAAAAAGCGCTGTTGTTATGAAGTGAAATGTTACAAATGTAACTGTATTTGATGTAAAAAAATGATACAGCTATTTAACTTTCCTCGTCACTAATTTGGCCTTACTGTTTACTGTGACTTAGTAAGAAGACAGTTAATGTTCTCAGCAGTAAGAGATACATCTAAATGGTAATAGATTCCCAGAAAGGAGCACTTCTAAACTCCATCATCCTGTCACAAAATCTGTGAGGAAGCCAGCACTCTACTAACTAGTATATTATCTTTCCTTGTGCTGGTTGGCTAAACAGGGAAAAAGAATATTTTAAGTATGCCCAAAATGTCCTGAACTGGGAAAACAACACCATAAACTTACTGTCAGATGTAATTCTGTACAACCTGCTAGAAGGAATGGAGGAAAGAAAAAGTGTTTGTCTCAGTGGAGAAATGCCAGAGATAAATCTGGCCAACTATTTTCACAACAACGTAAGAAAAAAACAGTCTCTCCAACCAGAAAAAAGAAACCCTGAACCAAACTTCAAATAACTTTTGCAACAGCTTTACTGACATAGCTTTTAAGTTTCTAAGAAAAATGTCTGTATTCCTGAAAAAAAAGACTCCTGGTTTCTGCCAAATAGCAACCAATAAAGAAATCTCTATTCATATCAGAGGATGAAAAGTTCTCAGAACAAAGCCATTCTATTTCCAACTTTGCCAAATACCAGCGTAAGTTTATTTTCCAAGGGAACATATCCAAGGCAAAGCACTTTTCCTAGGAAAAAAATAATATTCTTCTAACTTACGTCAAACAACAAGGAAAAATAACAAGCATATTCCTGAACCTTGAATACCAGGTCATAAAACTCAAAAGGAGGAGAACAGTTTCCTCAAAATCAGGAGAAAATGTGGCAGACTTTCTAGAGTCTTTCTTCAGTGAGAGCTTGTGTGTTCAAGGCATGTTTGTATTATATGGGAAAGAAGCAAGAATAAGCAAAAAAAAGTGGTGACTCTAGGGAAACTATTGTAGAAAATGTCTGTCTTCATAGTTCAGTAAGTGACCCTGTGCTTTAGGAAAGCTGTGACAGGGAGCTGCAACAGCACTGTGTCTTATGAAAAACTTTGCATACCTGAGCATTCAGAAGTGTACTATGCCTGCTTTCCTGCATACTAATTCCTCATAGTTTACAGTTCAGGACTGAAGAAACTTCAGGGTCTCATCCCAGAACATTTCAGTGCCATGTGTAAACATGAGCAATGTGTTTTAATTGGCAGACACCAGTGACCTGTGCTCTGACAGTACAGGATGCAGCTGAACGTGTCATGAATACAGAACAACAAATTCAACACACATACCATTGTGCAGAGACCACATGCCCAAACACAGAAATTTAAAATAGCTCTTGAATGTTTTGAAACCAGGCAGAAAAAAAATCTGGTCTTCACTTACATGAGTGAACTCAATTACTAGAGAATGAGTAGAGGATGCTTTCTACCCCTGCTCCCATCCCAGGGAATCATCAAAATCTGTTCCAGTTTGAGACTCCCCAAGTGCCAGGAAGGGTTCTGACCTGGAAGTTAGCTTTGGAGGTTTTTCAGGCTCCTAGCTCTGTCTCCAATGCTGTGAATTAGCATTAGCAAATACCTGCAAGCCTACTATTTGTTATGGAAGACGGAGGTTATTTTATTTTCCATGCTTCCTTTAACAAGAATGTATTACACCAATCCACCACTCCCATACCTTCAAGCAGCAAAGAATGGCAAGCTTATAAAAATGCTTCCAAGAGCTTGTTTCCCTTTAACCATATCCAGCTCTTGTGAATAGTATCAGTCAGGATAATTTCCTGTGTGTACATTATTTTCTATACTAAAATAAAAAGCAACACTTCAAAGCACAGACAGCACTCTATAGGACTACTCAAAACCAGAGTTATGAATCTATGTTCAAGAACCATACTCCTACTCCTGGAAAGTATCCATCTTTCATTATACTTAGTTTACCATTCTTTACAAATGGAAGCAAAGAAAGAACATGCGTGGTTGTCTGAGTCTTCTTTACGATGTATAAAGTACTGTGTTTATTGCTGCTTTAGAAATATAAGTTTTCTTTGGTTTTTAGTAGCGGTTTTATTTGGCAATTCTCAAGATGGCAGAAAAACTGTAGTTCTATTTAAATTAAGATGGCAAAATACAAACAGATTTTTATACAAAATACCAGAGGTTTGCTGAGGTTTCTCTTTTTCAATTTTTAAATAAAAATATAAAGAAAATCTAATGAGCTAAAGCTTATAATTTTTTCCTTTATTATCAAAGAAACCAGACAATTTCAGAAGGAATAAAAAACTACCTAATAAGGTTTCTTTCTGAATTAATTTTATGAAACTTAAAAAATTTTACTGAAGAGGTCCATGAGCAACCTGAAGTTTCACCTTCTTTGAACAAGGTTTTGGGCTCTCTGCTCTTCAGAAGTCACTTACAATCCATGTGAGTCTAAATAGCATGGCTATTTCTGTTTAATCCTCTGTCTAAATTAATTGGTTAAAAATATCCAGTCAGGTTCAGAGTATGGTTGAAACATCTACTTACTCCCAGTATCAGTACATCTATAATAACCTCCCTATGATGCTACGTCTCATGCTGGGGTCATATCCTTGTTTTCTTTCCTGCTTTACCTTTACATTTTAAATTAACTTCTATTTAATTCAAATTACTAGCGGGACTGGAAAGAAAAGCTTGATTTGTGAAATATTAATTATCTGTATCTTCTGAACTAAGGACTGAGAAATGAAATGCAAGCTTTTTGCTTCTTTCAACAAATTATCACTACCAACAACATTAACAGCAATGATTATTGATTAAATTTATAAGATTAATAATTATTCCTACATTCTGTATTGATTTATTGGGCTGAGACCTAACTTCAAAATTGTGAAGAAAAATAATCTAAGCTGCGGAAAATGCTAGCATGCTCATACTAGGAACATGAAGCTAATTAAGATCTGGTGACTAACACATGTTTGTGCTTTTACTGGCATACAATGGATATATGCCAGCACAGCTAGTTTGGTTTTGTTTTTTTTTCTTCATGAAAACAGCTGTTTGCAATGAATCAATTCTTATAATTTCCCAATTGACCCATAATGAAAGAGAGCAGCCAGCTTCTAAGTACAGTTGTTAATATCCTTTCCTAATCTGTGTTTGTGGGGCTACCTTTGCAATAAGTGAAGGTGAAACTGGAAATGCATGCAGACACACATATGTGTGTGCATTCCTTCTACAGAGAAGAAATGCAAAGTGACATTGGAAGTTGATGGCAAATACATGAAAACTATTTTAGGAATTATATCCAGACACTAAGAATTTAGAAGCTTTTTGAAAGTAACATTCATTAATTATACTTCACAAAAAGTTTTCAATTTATAGCCCAAAGAGGACAACCAGGAAGCTCTCGATGCACCAGAATAGGTAACAGCAAGATTATTTTGTTGTTTGGAAGAAAAAATGCTTGGCTATTTCACAGCTACTTGACACCATTCCTATTTTTATCTTCCTTAGACCATGATAACTATGATGAGAACTGAAAATCTGAGTATCAGAAAGAAGAATACACAAGATTAGTCTTATTTCTACCTTTCTCAGTTGGTTTAGTACTGACAACTGATACATGAGCAGCAGTTTTCAGTTTCAGATCACTACTTTGACAGGTTTTTCTACCTAGAGAAGCGAACCTACTTCTTCTGTAGTTAACAGATAAAGCCAAAGACTCGTCTCCTGATTAGATGAAGCAACAGTAGCAACACAGCATTTTCTGAAGAACATCAATACTTTTCCTGTGATTAAAATAAAGCTTTTCTAAGGTCCTCTATAGGCAACTGCTATGTAGTATATGCCACAGATTCTAGCGGCTTAAACAGACACCTGAGTTTATGAAAGATACACAGATACTACATTCTGTTTGAAGTACTAAAAAGGGAACATCAGTCAATGTACATCAGTCAAAAGACTCATGTATGTGGTATGACCTTCATGGCAAAGCTAGAACACAAAGGAGTTGTCCAGCCTTTGCCTGAGCTTTTACCTGTGGATTTTGATGATCATGGACAGATCATATTTCCTAAAGAACTCCACAGCAGCTCATTTAAAGGAACTCCGTGAATCAATTTGCAGCAAGCTGTAAATGTTGCTCCTTTGAAGCGGCTGGAATTCCTTTGAGAATCTCTCTTCTGAAAAACTCTGGATACCTGTCAATCACTTACCTAGGTGTTTAATGATATGAAAGCCAAAAAAAAGAAAAACATACGCAGAAAAGTGTTATGCAGTAAAAAGCTATCAGACCTGGCCCACATTGCAGGTCCAGAACACAGCATGTAATCAATCTGTAATAGTTGGTAATGTACTTGGGTCCATTCTACTCAGATAACTTTGTGGTGGAAGCAAGGACATTTAGCTTTTAACTGAGCATCCAAAGAGATCTTTTGGAAGTCTGAGTAAGGAAAGTTGATAATACCAAGAATTAAGTGGAATACATACTATAAGAAAAGTCATATATTTTTAACTGCCCCAACAGTGGAAATTTATCGGCAGCATTAGAAGTGCTATAAAAAAGAATGATACTGTGAGTGTCTGAAATATATTTGGCTAATAACTATTTTTAATATGTAAAATATTGCATGTTTTTGTTTAGCTCTCTGGTAATGTGTTTTCCAAGAAAGAGCAATATATCTGCATGGAGTGGGACATAAACCTGAAACACAACCCTGCAAGGAAACCCTACAAGCCTAGGCCCAACATTCTTACGCCATGACAGGCCTTAAGGGTGGCAAAAATGTCCAAGAGACTTTACACCAGGAAACCAATCTGTGTTGGGTTGTTGAAATTCCTCAATGGAGATCATGTTTCGTGCAGGGTTTCTCAAGTACATGAAGATGGGGAAGATCCTTTATTTGGTATCACTTTAACAGATGGATTGGAAGAGAAAGGAAAATGTAAGAGGCACAAACAGGTCCCTTTTCTCCAAATCGTTTTGACAAAAGTCAGTGGTAAGAAATTACTTCAGTTACTTCACATATTTTAAGTCAGAGGTAACATTGGCAACAGCCCATTAACAGGCGACCTGAGTTGTAACTCATTAAAAAGTAAAAGAAAAAAAGGAAATAAGTACATTCCAATGTTTCCTCTCTGTCAGTGTAAGCCACACTAGTTACTCAAAATTTCTTTCTACAACCTCAGCTATTTTCCAGGGGACCAAGAGGGTGAAAAGTAGCCCAGAGGTAAAAAGCAATTTTTAACAGGCAATAACATCTCATTATCTCAATGCTACAATAATGTACAATGTCAGGGGAAATAATATTCCTTCAAGTGAAAATGCAACCATACGCATTGTAGTCTTCAATCAAGGAGTTGGAGAGAGGCAGGTGTTGGGAATCACAGCCATAAAACAGTTATACAAAACCATAGGTGTCTCAATAGATACTTGTTTACAGTAGATTTGCTTTCTGATATTTCAACATGGACTAAAAGACTGGAGTTGGAGAAAGACAGAAAATGATGAGCGAAACTTATCCCTTATCCTGAAGAAGAATTCTGTAAGAAAGGCATAACATATTCAAAAAAGCCATTATTTCATATCAACAGGAATCAATTAGCTGTGGCTTATATGGTTGGTTTGGTCATCAGCTGCTGCATTTGCATTCTTATAGATCTTTTTTCACAGCATGAGTTTAGCAAAAAGACATGAGTGAAGGTAGTTGGAGTTTTATGATTTTGGAAGTAAAACAGTGAGACCTAAATTTCAAGGGGACCTCCTTTCTATGAGCTTCTGGAAAAACAAACTCGGAACACTGACATGAACCAGAAAGGAACATAAACTATTCATTTCAGTCCTGCAAGAGTCCACTTAACTCCCCTTTCTGTACAGATAAATGAGTGACTGCAGGGATGATAAATTTGTTCAGCTCTCAGCGGTCACAGTGACAAAAGCAGAAGAATTCACATTTAGGATTATTTTATATAAGCAATATCATGGACATTTAAAGAGAATGAGTCTCTTTCATGGTGATTTGATCTGCTCAACACACGGGGTGCCTTGAGAAGCTGCAGGCTGCTCCTTGCAGCTGTGTTCCCAGAGACTCCTGCTGGACTCATGGTAGCTGCTGACAAAGAGTTTTGCTACCCACGAAGCTATACCACCTCCTATATGACAAACTAAGCCACCAAAAATACCTCATCTGTAGCAATGATTTTTCCCGCCACTGGAAATACTGGATTTTTCCCCAGTCCTGGCTAAGGATACAACGTCAGAATAGCTTTCCTTTATGTCCACCCTTCTGAAAAGTGTCCCTGTCTTCTGCACAAGCTAGTGCAACTGTTGGAAGAGAGAGAGCTGTAAAAACAGACTTCTGTCTTCTCTGACCCTTTTAGAGGACTTGGTCTTGCTGTGAGCCTTCAATAGGCTTTTATACATGACCAGTACTTACGAAATAACTCCCTTACTTTTCTGCCAGGAAGAGATGGATGCAAACACTAATTTTGAAAAATTGGATGCAGTTGAATCAGAATAAAATGTTTAAGACCCAGCTTCACCTGCAGTATTCTGAGTCTGTGTTATCCCAGTATTGATCTGAAGCCTTATTTTCACATTTAATGGTAGATCTTGGTGAGACATTTTATTGAACTAGATATTACAATACTGACATATTAGACAAGGACAGAGTTGTGAAGCATTCTTTTGCTTTTATTGCAGTGGAGAAAAGAAGTAGCAGAATTTTTTAAAGAATTAATATTAAAGTACTGTATTGTGCATCACATGCAGTGATTTGTGAGACAAGCCCGCATATTAAAAGCTACAACTCTACCATAGAAGTATTTTTTCAAAGTCTAGTAATAATTCAAACCATATAACCAAATGTTCCAGTCCATTTTGATCTAGTTCCATCACACATTCCTAAGCCATACTGTAAATCCCACCCGAAACAACAAAAACCACAAAACAGAAACTCAAAAACCCCACCAAGAAACCTGAAGGTAATCACTTTGCAAGCCTTTTTTATTTTGTTATAAAGTCAAGCTTTTGGAAGGCTTTCAAGACAATGCTAATTCTTGAATAAATGCCACTACAAACTTTGCAAACGTATAGGACAGGCAGACCAATTTCTGGAGAGAGAATGAGCAAGCATCCAGCTGAACAAACCACAGTGCCCCCCTGCCCCACTCATATTCTTCTTCTCCACACAAAAGCCAGAAAACAAATTCCTTGTGGATAAAGGGAATGCTGACTGATTGCAGGTTGCTTTTTTTTAATTAAATTTGCCACCTTGACAAAATCTGCCCATTTGCTCTATCTCTACATGCAACCAAGACTGCTTTTCTGAAACACTTTCAAATTCCCCTTACCACCAGGATCACTGAATGTTTCACCTATTAGGCTTGAATCCCCCTGGCCATGACATTATTCAAATACTGCTGATACAATGGTCTCCACATACAGCTGCTTCTGCTAACACATACCAGGAGGAATTTTATTGTGACAGCTTATGAAAAAATTTACATAATCAAAGGAAATGTGCTAACACCTTAAGTGTCCAGTATCGAGTACTTCATCACAGCACAACAGCTACAGGATGTGCCTGTGACATCCACAAGTACTAAATGAATCCACTAGGATTAGCGGTATTAAAAGGAATACCAGATGCATTAACAAGGGACTGCATAAAACAAAATGCTGCACAAATGTTTGCATCCCGATCCCAGCTTTCAAATAACATCAGCATATTACCCTAAAATCATTACTTTGCTATTCTAGTTCCTTTCCTAGGGAGCTCTAATGATAGTTCTTGCCCTACAGTGAATTCATATTGCATCTGGCACAGGAAATTTGGCATTTCAATTTACATAACTGTTTTCAATTGCACAAATTTGCTGTTCCCTAATTCTCAGCGTACTTTGAACAACAGTTTTCAATGCTTGACTGAGAAAGAGCAAAACTGAGCCAAACAAGTTTTCTTTCCCTCCCTCCCCTTCTGTCAGTAGGTTCTTGTGCTTTTTCAAATGAAGATAAAAGAAGGCTGAATGTCAGATTTCAAAGAAGAGAATTTGTCCATCATTTTGCCTAGTTTAATTTGGATACCTGGGACTGACTGATAGAGACTGGATCATGTATTACAAGGGAGAACTGCAGCCTGGGTGAAAATCCAGACACCAAAAAGTATGACATTTCTCAAGAAATAGTGTTCTCGTTTATGTCAGATCAAAAGAGACAGAGATAGTATTATAGTATTTTATATGAGAATTTTATTATAGTATTTCTATGAGACCACGAAAAATCTCTAAAGATTTATGATTAACTGAGTTTGAGCTGAAGCTATGGAAGGCAGATCTGCTTCTCTAGGGTATGTCCAGTTCCAAGGTGTACACTGCTGCATGTTGAAGGAGTAAGCAGTGAGTGAACAATGATAATACACTACACACCATCCATATTAAATGGCAGTGTGGAACTTAGAATGAAGACAACAAAGGTGGACTGGAGAGGAGGAAATGTGACACATAAAAATAAATCAAGTCAAGCTCTAAGAAGCTGCAGATCCTCTAGCCTAATCTAGTGATAACTAAAGTCCTCTGAGTGCTTGTAAATCAAGGGAAATACCATTATAGTGTGACCCAGGGTTTTGGCTCACACACTGAAGCTATTTACATTTCTTGAGAGAGAAACAAAAAGCTGATATGGGGAAACTGCACAGAAGTACAGCTGTGGAAAAGGAGAGGCAGGCTAATCCTAGTTTTGTTGCCAGTGTCTGTTATCAGGAGCAGCAGTGATAACATTACCTCTTCTGGTTGTCATTGACATCTATAGTTTATGAATATGTTGCTCAATTTTCCAACATTGGCTGCTGTGATATATTCCATTTTTGCCATTACCTGCTGTCTTGGGGTGACTTTATGATGTGTATCCCCTACCGCTGCTCTATGCCCAGAAACCAATTTTGTGCCTTTCTGTGCCTTTAAACTGATCCTGAGAGGGGGGAGAGGAAAAAACTGAGCGAACTTTTCAAAACGGTTGTTCAAGGACACACACACTTCTCCTCTTCTGCAGCAGCAAGAGTGAAGGAAGCACCCTGCTTGCTTTTCAGCCAGCTTTTGGCTCCTCTTCTCCGGAGGGAGACAGAGAGCTGAACTTTGTTTTTCTGGGACTTCGGGTTTTCCCTTCTTCTCTTCTGGACTGTTTCAACATCAGAGCACATTGGGAGAATTTCCTACCAAGGCCCTGGAGGTGGGTCCACATCGACCCAGCTCCAAGGAGGAGGAGAGAGACCACACCTACAGAAGGACTCTGAAATCTTCCCAGGTTTCTCTCCACAGCGAGAGGTTTTATTATTTAGCATTATTATCCCTTTCCTGTGTGTTTGTTAAATTAATAGTTTTTTATCTCTTTCACTTTCCTCCAAGGAAAATTTCTTTTTTCCTGAACCTGGTGGGGGTGGGTGGTTGTAACCTGCCTTCTGTCAGAGGATATCTTCCTCCAAATTTGTCCAAACCAGGACACCTGCCTCTGGCAAGATACCTAGTGTTTGTAGCAGTCATTCTCCATGAGTGATTCTGGTGTCTGAGATGTGAAGAAACACCTTGGCTTCTGAACAGGGCGTGTCCTTGGTAAAGGAAGCCAGCACCATCTTCCTCCACGCAGAGAAATCTATTAATAGAAAAGGTAAAGCCACAAAGTATGGTCTGTCCTAGCAGCTCCCAACGAGGTTTGTAGTTCTCCTTGCTGAGGCAAGAACACAGAAATGACAAGCAACAGAACTCAAGGGAATAAAGTTTGGCAGAGCTACACTGTCTCCCTCTGCAGCCATGTCCAGTGTCTCCTGGCCTTTTTGAGGATAGAAACAGCAGCCACGGGGTGGGCTGGGGACACAGAGGCAGCAGGAATTTCCACATAGAGGAGAGAGGAGGAGCTGAGCTCAGTCAAATGAAACACAATGCCAAATTTCTCCAGTATGTCTAAGCCACAGAAAAGACAGGAACCACTGGTCTATGCAAATGCCTTCTGCCATCCTGAAACCTTCTTGGCAGCCTGGCCCTTCCTTTTCTTTCTGCTTTTATTAACTGCTGCCACCATTCCACCCACTACAGCTGTTCGGCCATCACCTGTTGCTCAGTCACTAGTGCGTCCCAGTCACTTCGTTCTCCTGGCCTTTGTTGCTACTTCCCACTGACCAGAAGGAAAACATGCCAATCACTGGCTCAACAGGTTTGAAGAAATTAGAAGGGCAGATTTGACTTTTCAGCCATTATGTGGCAGAATTAGATAAAAAGCTACAGACCACGATATGTAGCATAATTATGGCTTTCACAGATTTTACTACTTGATTTTTCCCAGCTTGTTTACAAATTCACTGAACAGAATATTCCAATTCCATCCTAAAGGTCAGTCAAAGTAAACTGTTTTAAGAGCTCTTGAGATAATAATTTTGAAGAAAAAAAATATATTGCTTTACTTAGACACCTTGCAGAAGGTGGTACAGTATAAACACATAGAGGTTTCTCGGGTTCCTAATAACTGAATGGAGAGAGTGCACCCTGGAATACGTACATAAATGCTTGTGTGTGCAGTGTTGTGGACTCACTCTATGCTTTTAAAATAAGTACATGTTCCAGTTTACATCAGAGAGGTCTTTCAATCACAAGGCAAGAGCAAAATATTCCACTATTAAAGCAAAATACCACAAAGGATGAAGGAATTGAAGCTGTATTAGTTGTTTTATCCCTCTAGTTAAAAACAAGAAAAATGTATCCAAACCCCAGAGTCTGTGTTGAGTCTACTAATGTCACTGCCAATAAGAGTTAAAATTTCAGTTCCTATGTTTGTCTTCTTTGGATATGTTTCATACTACTTTTGCAGTATGTGCTCTGACAGGGAGGTCTGAGAGAACTGCCAAATTCCTCATCCCCCATACTCACAAAACTACAAATAATCACCTCTCCCTTAACCCTCCCAATTTTTTGATGTTATGGAAGTAAAAATAAATTAAGTAATTTTTAAAAAAAGAAAGGAATAGAACAGAAAAACTGTCAAGTGTTATCATTTTCAGAAACGCTAACAAAAAGTTAAAAGTTATGACTATTTAAAATGGCTGCGGCACATTGAGGTGTGGTTCTATAATTGAAATTAATTTCCAAATCCTTCTGTAACTCCAGTGAAGTCAATAGGATTTGGATGAATTTGATGCATTACATTTATAAAATATATGAACAATCACAGTACTGTCTACCATTCATAAGATTTTTTTACAATTCTAGTTTAAAGGCACTTTGGGCTTGTAAAATTGGAAAAAAATGATTTACAAGATTTCATTAGTTTATAGATGCTTAGCTTTTTAGGATTACACATTTCCATGTCCCTTCATATTCAGGAAATACTTGATTATATACTTGATCAAATTCCTGATTCAGAAGTGGCATAGGGAGAATCCACTTTAAAATATTTAGAAGCCCCCTAATATTATAATTTTAAAGAGATCTTGATGAAATAATCTGTGTTTATGCTGACTTTTTTAGGTAGAAAGTGACAAGATTAAGCAATCAATATTTTCATTAGTTTAAAAGCTTGTATATATGAATCAGTTACCTAATGTTGTCATAAAAGGCATAGTCTGCCTTTAGACGTGGATTTAAATAGCACACATCAGCTTGAATGTAAGCTGTGCCAGGCACTCACAGGAAGAATTGCATGGGGACTGGTCTGTTTTTCTTTTTATGCCTTCTAAACAACAGGTACAATCACACAAAAAACCCCCATTTGAGTCCTTACACGTCTCATCCTCAGATCTAAAAGCCGAATGTCAAAGGGAGTATATCACAAATCTCTATTGCATTGTTTGTTGCACTCTCTGTAGAAAACAGCTGCTAATAATTAATCTATTTTGGGTTGCCACACTTTCTTTTCTGTAGCTCTCAGAAGAGCAGCATTTACAGGATGCTTAAATAAATTTTTTTGGTTTAGTATGAAAAGGAGGGTATAGTTTGAAGGGCACTAGACAAGTACTAAGCCAGTGAAAGATTGTGTTCTAGTCCAGAACCTAAAGCAGACACTGCCAAATACTGTTGGTTTCTGGTTTTGTAATACTGAATAATTATGCCTTGAATTCTTCCAAATGGAAACAACATCAAACACTTAATCCTGCTTTTAGAAGGTTTCTACACTGCCTAGCAAAACCATTGCATTGTGTATACCTCACTGGAGTCTCATAAAAGAAAAGTTGAAGAAACAGAAAGAAATTCCACGTTGTTCTCTAAGCTTATCCACTTTGGTTCGTATTTATTTTTCCATCATTATAGTTATTATATTCACTTCTACATAAGCATTGTCTTCTCCACTTCCCACCTCAGGTTATTGTAACAAAGTGTTGACTGACAGAGATTTCCAAAATTAACCCCAAAGAAATGAGCAACCCTAAGAGCATGAGTCTTGACAAGCTTTGCAGCAGGAACATTCAGATGATCATGGTGAAACAAAGGGCAACTTTTGATTAACCTTACCTAGAATGAACTGAAATGCTTCAGTGAAAGTCAAAAAATGATCTTTTACTGAAGAAGAATGGAACTCTGAAGATCAGCTTAAGTAAATTCTGACTATAAGCGACACTATTTTCAAGGTGAGCATTTCGTCCAAGAAACACTAAAATTGAAGGCATCATTCTAAACATGAGCTAAACAGCCACCCACCTAGGGTGCTACTTGTTGTGTCTCTCAGACCAGTGCTGCCATTTTGGGAGTTATAATGAATGAGGAGACTGAGGAGAGATGAAGATCAGCTCATAAAAACCCAAAACAATCAACAACACAGCAATAAGATGCAGAGGCTTGTGAGACTGTGCGCTGCAGAGATTCAAAGACAACTAAAACATTTGAAGGAAAGTAACTGGTCAAGGGTGCCCATTAACATATTTGAGGAATTTCTGCCCTTGCATATATTACTGACAGTCAAAAATGCCCAATCTAAGCTATATAAAATATATATACCAAAGACAATCTGAAATTAAGGAGAGTGCCTTGAAGAACAGACCAAAGAAGGATATGATTATCAACCCCACATCTTGATATGGAAAGAACTGCATCAACAGAGATGATGACTTCAGTAGTAGAGTATCAAATCCATTATATTTAACATTAGCAAATTTCATAAGCTTTTTATATTAAGCAGGCTAAATTGCTACAGCAGTTCTTCCTGACATACCGTCAGTGGCTCAGCACAATGCTAGAACATGAAGCAGCAAAAGTAATAATGAAAAACTAAGTGCCAACAACTGCTTTGCAAAAGAAAGATGGAAAAATCTGTGGAAATTTTACCTCCCATAATCCTTCCCAATGCCAATAGAGAATAAACCTCTTTTCCACACAAGACTATACTTATAGGCCAAAATAATTCAAAAGAAAAATCTTGTGCAATCCCTTCAGTTGTAAAAATGACGTAGGTGCCAGGAGATGAAAGAACTAAAGCAGAAAGAACAAAATTATTAGCAGCAGAAAGACAGTCATGCACTAGCAGAACACACCCTCATGGTCAATAGTGCAGCAGTTCTAGTGCTAAACACTTTGGGCATGATGATCTCTTGCTTTTTCAGTCTACACCACCTCCAGATTTGTCTTCCCAAGAAATTTTGAGTGCATGGCAAAAGGGATGCATTACGGCACATTAGTTTACATTAGGGCAGCTCCTTGAGTCATCAGATATCCAACAGATCAAAGTGATTTTGTCTCACTGCCTTAGATATCTCCTTGATTACAGAGAGGGCTTGACTTCTCAACCTGTGCTTTTAAAAACTAGTTCTAGGGGCTCTTACTGGGCAACAAATAATGACAAAATCTGTTTATTAGGATTAACTTTATAATTACCTGTTGGCTGATTTTGTCCTGGGCAAGAAGAAGCAATGATCCACTGTAGAGAATTGTCTTAAAATTTGCCTGTGGTTCTTATTAAGTGCTACATTTTAAAGGATTACCTATGTTTTTCCCAACAGGAAAATCGGAAAAAGAATTTACTAAAGTAAAATTGCCTCGTGTCTTGCACCTTGATACTTCTTTATTTATATTAATCCCAAAATATTCCACTTAACTGGAAATCCATAGAAACTCTTTCAGTGTTCTACGTATTTCAGTTCTTTTTTAAAAGTTAAAAAGCATCTCTGCCATTTTCTAATTCTTTTTACCATAAACAGTCATGTTTAAATATTGAATATTCTTTTGAGATTTTTTTTATCACTTGTGGTTTTCTATTCCAGCTTGTGAGCAGTTCTGCAGATGGTATTCATTTTTAAGCTTAAGTGAGGTGAACTTTTATATTATTACTGTTCACGCTTATTCATAACTGGCTTTCTTTCAATAAAATAGAGTATTTGTGTGCTCTATTCGACTAGAACATAATGTACAAGAAATTTTCTTTATAAGAGTCAGGAATTCCAGCCAAATTCAATCTCTATATAAACATTTGTCTGCACTGTCCTGTTGTTTATCCCATGCAAAGAAAGATGAGGTGCAGCTGGTGAGGGGGTGAAATTAGACCATTGCATATAAGTTAATTAATCAAAATAGACAGGAGTGTGTAAGAGAGGATCACGTTCAAGTGAAGGATGATGTTCAAGTGAAAACCTCTCATAGAGATATTGAAAAACCTATTCAAGGCAAATAGCTTAGACTAGCAAATTACATAGGTGCTGCTGCTATAAGTAAAACAGCAATTAAAACCCCAGTGAATCTATTGGTGTACACAAAGTCAGCAGCAGGAATCCAACTGTATCCAAAGTCAGAACAAATCCAGAAAAAAAACCAACACTAACTACAGGTGTGGTCAACCTTCAACCACAGTACTCTGTCTTAAATTCCATAGCCTAGGGATTTGTTTTCTTACCAATATGAAATACACGTGCTAGGGAATTAAATGCCTCTAAACTATTTGACTTTGCTAGAGTGCACCCACCACTAGATGTGAGAGCTGTGAGGAAAATGGCTTTGTGTCAATTTCTGTAAGCAGTCACAAAACTATTTGAAATCCAGAATTTTGTAAGTGTCATAACTCTGCATGAAACAGCCCACAAGCCTAGCAGCTAGAGTGAGAAACACTTGTCTTGCCAGAGTAAGGCATGGTATGGAACCAATAGAGAAAAAAAAAGTGGGACTCTAAAGATGCCTATTCAGGTCTGTGTTGCAGTGACTGTTGATTTCTGTAGAGGAGTGGATGCAATCTGAGAACTTTATGGAGAACAGAATCTGCAAGAGTACGTCATCATTACAGAGGTTATTCAATGGGGCCCCCACTTTCCATAAGTCATCCCTTATAGATAAAGTGTAGAATGACCTGGGCACTGAGTGCTTGAGTGTGAGCTGGAGAGGGACACACAAAGATGTGATAAATATTTTAGGTTTCTACTTCTTCTGGCTCCAATCTGAGAATGTTAGTAAAGTCTGCTTTCCTGGGACAGCTAAATATCACTTTTTTTTTTTTTCCCTGAGGGTTAGGCTTCAATTCTCAAAAAATTCTGGGCAGGTGGAAATGCTGTAAAACCTCTCCACAGATCTGAAATCCAACCAAATTTTGTCTAGAGCCATTCACCCACTTAACATCTATCCATCCCTTCAATTGGAAGAGATATTTTTACAACATTGCTCTGCTTCACCCCAACCATAGAAAGAAGGCAAACCATGCTGGAAGTCCCTGAGTGAAAGGTAGGATGTTAAATACATGATGAAATACTATTATTCAATAGGAACAATCAACATATCAAGAAGTTCAGCACACTAAATTCTCCTATTAGTCTGAGTTACAGAAGCAATCGGAAAAGTAATCTCCTGGGGAAACTATTCCATTAACCTCTCATATCGTGGCAAAACCTGTCTCGATTTTTAATTCCTAACTTTCAGGAAATGTGGCTACATGACAGCAGTAAATGTTTGCGTCAGAGCTAAAACTAAACAAACTTCAATGGAGCTGAATATGTTGCAATTTCCACTTTCTATTAGCCTGGCTGGTGAGCGTATGTGGCTGCCTGCAGTACAGTCTGACAATCACAAGCATTTTGCTGTGGTTTAAATGAGCCCTTTTTCTTTTCCTATATTCAACAGACTAGCAGCGTGCCTATGGTTCCATGTGGTATTTGAAATAAAGGAGGGAATTTCCAACCCTTTTATCTTTTTGCATCTCACACAGAATCTAAGTCAATTACTTTTGTTCATGCTCCCGAGGGTCTGTAGGTTTTCTTATGTAGACTTGCTTACATCACTGCCCTGTCATCAAAACATAATTGACATAGCAACTGCACCCAGTCACCTTATTTTGTCCTGAGGCTGCACTAGTATATGACAAGCATAAAAATAAAGCTCCAGTTGCTTGGTTGGTAGGTTACATTAACACAGAATCTTTGAGATATCTTTGAAATAGGTGCAAATAGATCCTAGGAAGGATAATGAGGTACAACATTGTGCATGGTTCAATCATCAGTTCAGTGTACTTTCAATGATGGTAGAGAGTGCAAGGGCATGCTCAATGGTTAGCTTAATATTTTTAGAAGAAGAAGCAGGAGATTTTGTTTGAACTTTTACTTTTCTGGGTCATATACTTCATGTCTTGTCTTAAACTTGATATTTTGTGTTTCATCTTCTTGACCATGACTCTTCTATGGCTAGCAGCCCGCTTCCTCCCAGAATCATACTGTGAAGGGAACTGTCCAACTTGATTGCACCCAAGAGACAGGATGCAATTCATGATATTAGGAACATCACTGTTGATGTCAACAGAAAGTCAGTGCTAAGACAAAGCTGGCAGATGGAAGCCAGACAAATCCAAAATTGGAAAATACTACAGTTGGCTGCCAGTGTGAATTACTTTCAGGTGGTCAGGTTCATCCCTAATTAAGATGGCACCCTCAGCATGCAATCCTAATGAGCCCTCAGCAAAGGCATAATGAGTCCTAATTCTCAGCTTGCATAGTTGCATTTCTCAAAGTGGGCTGATTACTATGCAACAAGTGAGGCATATCAAGGATCTTGCATTTGCTAAGTGAAGTGGGAGTCAGATGAGATTAAAAATTTGATTAGTTCATTTACGTGTGCCTGTTTTAAAAGAGTCTGAGAACAAAAAGAGGTAAAGTTCACAATTTATCCTATCATTACGCTGGGGAAGTTTTGTTGTTTACACGGAGTTTATCTTTATAACATTTGAAAAGATATACAGGATACGCAAAGCTTCTTATAAGTCTTGATTTTATTTACTATCAGAACTCAGATAAACTAGAATAAAAACAGGCTTCCAGCACAGTTGTCTTGTAGTTGAGTGAGATTTATAACAAAGCTTTAATAAGGAAGCTTGGCTAGGTAGTATAAAAGTCAGGTCTCTTGTAGAGATGCCTGGCCAAGGGATGACAGGGCTATCAAGAAGAAGACCTGGCCATTCCTGGCTGAGCCACAGAATTGTTCCATTGACTTTAGAAAAGCTATTTTGTCTACTGCAAATAGAGCCAACTGAGTAAAAGTACCTATGCAGTCTCATTGCTGTTTACTGTCTATAACACCAAAATAGATTCCATGTCTCATGGGCATTTTATGACAGCTGTTGTTTACAACATCCTTGAGCAAAGTAGCCTTCAAAGGTGTTCGTTAACATGATATGGTTAATCACAGTAAATTCTAAGATGCAAAAGTTTGTCCAGTAATTGACCTACGGCTTTTAAAACAAAGAGCCATTTTAACTTCAAATCCCATTTGAGAACCATAGATGCTCCTGTATATGAATAAAAAATGCAATTATTATAGTTAAACTGTGTGGGTAAGCACAGTAGAAAGCTTACCTTCTCTGAAAGTATAATAGTAACTCACATAATGATGAACATACCTAATTTACCTTATCACATAGCAAGTGTCTAAAGTAACACTAAGCAATAAGGGCTTTAAGTGCAGTGCCCTCCAAAATGTTTGTTCATAGGACAATAATGAATTTTAACAGGCATTCAGATGATTATCTACTCAAATTACTGGGAATATTTGGATTATAGGTACAGTAAAGCTTTTGCATGGCCTTCATGCTATTAAAAAACTTGCTTACATTTTTGCTGTGACCACAAGATTTCTTACACTGCACTTTGTCAAAAATGTTGGGTTGCTTCTGATTATCACTCATTAATATTTTCTTAAAGGTACCAATACTTTGAGCATTTGGGAAAACACTGCTCAGTTTAGTGAAAAATATGAAGTGCCAGGTGTTCAGCTAATGTGAATCAATGTTGAAGAAAATGAGTCTGGCAAGGGAAGTTTTATTACTATGTCCAGGCTGGTGTGTGTAAAGATACAGAACTCAGCATAATGGAGCATCATATTCCATGGCAACGTAGGCTGAAAATAAATCTGGTTGATTTACAAGAAAAGTTTCCTCCTTTTCTTGCCTCTCCCTTTTTCAGTGCCTCAAGAAGCTGCCAATGCAAGATATAAATGCCACAAAGACTTTCTGGCATTCACAGTATTCTGACCTCTTACAGCTTTGCTGAATAGCAATTTAAGAAACCCTCAGGTAATACTTTGGCATAGACCAATCCGACTCAGCTATTTCATCCTCCTCTTCTACTCAGCTGCACGTGGATCTTCCTTGACATCCTTTTTCCTGGGTGTTAGGCATTGCCAGATACCAGCATACGCTCTTTCAGAAAATCGTATCACTGTTAGACTTGGTTGGGAATTTTATGTGATTTTTTTTTAAGTTAGGAAATACTGAAAAAAACTAAACAAGTCATGGGAAAATCAGTTTTGTAATGGAAGATCAACTTTAACATATGTTACACAGTTACAAAATTACCATATTTTTTGACATTTTCAAAGGCAGTTTATTTCCCTGGTGAAAATGACTCTTAGTTTTGAAATTAGTGTATCCCTCAACTAAAGGGTTAGTAAAAAACTGCAGAGGTGAGGTTGGTGTGACAGGAGTGGGGGTAAGTGTTAGACCACAGGGAAAAAACCTTCCTGTGATCATCAGAAAGACTTTTGATTGTGCTATGTAGACATAGTTCAGCTTAAAATAAAAACATCAGACAGGAAAAATATTGCCAAAATGGTTAGAAAAGTTTTGTATGGACAGAGCTCCAAACACTCAGATTCTTGTGATACTCCAGCTAGAACTGGATGGCTCCTTAGAGGCGTCTTGTACTATCCCAGAGGCTAGACTAAGTGTGCTTGTCTAGGCCTGAGAAGTGTTTCCACACTGCTCTTAAGAGCTGTCAAGGGATAGCAGTTCTCCAGGTCCCTAGTGATTGCTGTCCAGTCTTCAGACATCTCCAGCTCTACAGACACAGATTCCAACAGAATCTTTTTTAGCTGTGCCAGACCTTGACCTTAAAAACTATCCTCAGAAATCCTAAGAAAGCCTGACAACTCATAGCAGATGTCGTCTGAATCTATACTCAAACTGCACTGTCTGGAAGATTCTAAACTCACAATAGCTGCTAGGACAGTGCATTGGTTGAGCACAATTTGTAAAATTGACTAGGCCAAGTGGATTTTATTTGATGACACTAACAGAAAACTTCAGTGTGATAAGATGGCATGAGATCATATTTTTCTGTTACCACTAACTTGTGATAAGTTCTCTTGCCTTGACCAAGTTGTAAAGATTGCTTGTTAGGACTGCTGTTTTTCCCCTTGATGAAAGCCTCATTTTGCCTGCTCTTGGCAAAGACAGCTCCAGGCACAGGCAAAATGCAAAACTATCTAAGCAATAGGGAAGCTAGCCTGCTACACACAGCTAGAAAAGGGTTGAAAAAGCAGAATCAGCACCACGAGAAAAGCCTTGTCCTCTGCCTAGCCTAGACAGGATCACAAAAAGCAGAACTAAGGCTGTTCCTTTTGTCAAAGGATTTTAGAATGAGTGGTGTAGCAGCTACTGCAGGGAGTTTCTATCCCACCCCAACAGCAACTCTCCCTTGTGGAATCCATTGCTCCTTTTCTTTATCAATAGCTAGAAAAAGAAACTTATTTTCCTATCTGTATCTCCAGTTTGTCTTATCACTTGACCTTGGCTGTGACTGGAAAGTTTGCCTGTAATATTTAGAACAATAAAATTCAATTTTGCCTGTACCACTGAGTGTGTCTGAGAAAGATCTCCTTTGGGAGTGAAGAGGAAACAATATAAAGGTAAATAAAATTAGCCAATTTCAATTTTCTATAAATTTCAGACAAACTTAGAAGACAAGCTGCAATAACACCACTCTTCATAAGCAACTAAGTTTCTGAGTCTGATCTCTTAAAATTAAAATTATGTAATTAATTAGAAATATCTATCTAAGCAAGCTATTTAGTTTCGATTGCTGGAGATGTTGATGAGCTTTATCATGTAGGTTTCAAAGATTAATATGTTTCACCATGGACACGTTTCTAATACAAAGTAGACCTGAATTTCACTGAATGACTAAGGATGGTGAAAAAAAAACCTCCAGTATGCTTGAAATTTCAAAAGTTTGTAATAGAAAGGTTTTATTTGCCTCCCCAAAACTGCTTTTTCCCAGCTGGATGTTGTAAAACCAATTTGTAACCTACATAATTGCAACCTCAATTACTCATATGAATTAACTGCTCTGTTAAAAGATTATTTACTGTTGGAATGACTTATTAAGAGCTGATAATATATTTATTTATAAGTAGAGAGGGGAAAGTCATAGGGGATTTCAGTTTTGGAAACTACAGTCAATCTTATCTTGGTTTTGCCACCTGAAGCACAAAGCTATTCAGGAACCAATAAAAACATGAGAAGTTCTACAGGCTCCAGTTTTTCTTTTTTGACCTACAAGTATTATTCCCCTTTTATTTTTTTTCTACCTCTAGAAACTATGACAAAACCTAAATTTTTAACCCTTGCCTCATAATAATGTAAGTTAGAGGTTTCAAGGTATCAATATTGCAGGAACATACCTAACAAAGAATAGCATGAAGTTTTGTAGTGCATATGCCAAATGCTGTCATCAATATTTCATTAGCTCCAGATTAGGAAAAACCAAGCAGGAAATTACTCCCATACATGATAGAAATATTAATTGCACACAAGTTCAAGTGTCCCACTACAACTCTTCCATTTATGTCAGGATAATTGGACCAGCTATTCATCTCATGCGGCTCAAGAAAATTGTGGCAGCTGTTAAACTTGTGTGCCGGGGATCATACCCCTCCTTCTCATACTTCCATGGAAGTGGCTGTTTAAGTGACAATAAATGCAATCTCAGAGAGCACACAGCATCACTTAAGCAGCACCGTACATTGTATAAAGCAAAGTTAACAGCCCAATCACTCCTGAGCAGCACAACATGGAGAGCAACAACCCTCTGTGTGTCCAAATCACTGGCCCTGTGATAAGCACAGTTTAACTATGGGGAAGAGCAAAACAACTATCCAATGGTGTCCTTAGAGCAAAACATACTGGAAGTATGGTACTGGCCAGGCTGGAAGAGCATATGATGCCCAGAATATGACAACTACATTCTTTCCTGCGCTCACTGCAGGAAAACATTCAGCGATATTTACTTCCACATAATCATAAACACTTTGAAAGTCAATTTATGCACCTACATAAAAGAATCACCTGGAAACTGTATCACCACTCCAGCATGTACACCCTTGCAGCAGCTCTGATAGCAGTGAAATTTCAACTGTATCGTCTTCTCCAGATGAGCAAACTTTCAAAGGCTCAGAAGTTATTGTTGTAGTAGGAGAGATCAAAGGCCTTGTAGCAGGTGTTTAAGCAGCTGTTCCTGTCCAATTTCTGCCCAAACAATTCACAGCTGGCTATGAAAGGACCTGCAGAAGTAGCTTAGAGAGCTAGTCAAAGTTAGGGGAACTCCTAGTTTCCCTGACTTGGTTTGTTATGGAAGAAGTAAATTATTATTATATGAAATTTTCTATGTAATAGCAGGAGGAAGAGCTTTTCTGTTAAACACCTGATTAGCTAAGGACTTAGACTCAACAGCTGTGCTGAGTATTTCTGAAAAGCATCTTTCTGTCTGCCCAAAATGTCTACAAACACCTTGCAAGGAATGGAGCTAGGTGCAAAAGTAGGAAAGAGGGAAAGGCCAAATCCTTTACATGGACATCACAGCTCAGTTGCAATCAAAAGATACCCGCTGACATCCTGATGTTACTGTAATGGGGTGCTACAGCAATAAGCAAACATATGCTGAGTACCACAATTTTCCCGCTGCTTGTTAATGCCTGTTAACAAATTGACAATGGTCCAGAAAACAGCACCACAGAATGGAAAATAAACCATACAATGAAAGAATGTAGCTCAGGAAAGGGATTTATTTGTCTGTGGTTTATAATATACTGACAAAGAATTTCTCATTATGCACAAAATGCAATGCGTGAAAATTGAAGCTAGACATTTTGTCTTGGAAACACTGCACGCATTTTAGTATTGAAAATAACAATCAAATTCTTATTTAACAGTGAGGTGACTTTTCCATTGTCATCTTCAAATGGAGTTTAGAGGTGGTTTAAGTTATGTGCTCTTTCTCCTTCAGAAGGTTTGGGATGGAGGAAAACATTGGGCTGAACTGCCTTGGGACATGCAAATGGATGCACTGCTCACTTTACATCTTGGAAAACTGTTTATACTGCCATAAGAAAAGCAGGTAACTGGTGGATATGCAATCTGCACACCTGCTGCCACAATCATCCTTAGGAGACTAAAAAGAATTCCTACTCACTGTGGCTGGAATAACATCATGTTGAGGTAACTGAGTACCACCCCAATGTACACCAGACCCTATGGGAGTCCACACCAGTGTGACAAACATCCAAATTTGCACTACAGCTATAAATGTCCACATAATTTCTATTATGGAAACAATTTTGGTGGTTAAATATTTGCTCATATTTCCGTTTGAATAGAAACAAACAAACAAAAAAACCCCACCCAACCAACAAAGAAACAGAAGATTTCTCCTAACAGGACAGAATTTTCTTGAGAAAATTAGGTGCTGATCTAACATGGCTTTCCTATTTAAAAAATTTTGTTTTGCATAACCTTTGAAACATTTATATTAAAAATTGAAATACTGATTTGAAATGAAATATTAAATTATTTCACTCCCGGCAATGTCAGCACCATTGAAAGTGAGAGGCCGAAATTTTCCAAAATGAAGTGTCACTGAAAACTTTGACAGAAGGTTCTGATTCAAAAAAGTTGCTTTTTCCAAACAGAGGAGAAAAAAAGTGTTAGAAAAATGATTAACGCAGCTTTGAGACCTCTGGAGGCAAGTTGTGGTGTAAAGCCTGACTGCAACGGAGGAAATTAAATACAGTCTACACTCCTTAAAAGGCAATGCTTTAGAAAGTGCATTTTTTTCCCCTTTAACTTTTATTCAAGTATATTTAGCACACCTGCAAAGAGTCAGGGGGACTGTCCTGGCAGCTGACCTCCTTTCACTAGAGAACAGTTTGAAAGCAAGGAAAAGCAGAGTTTGCTTCCTTTTTCTTTCCTTTTTCTTTTTCTCCACAAATTTCAAGCAACCCAACCCTCATCTGGGTAGACCATCTGCACTTATGAGAGGACAGCTCAGTGTCCATCCCCTTTCAAATTCTTCATCTAATTCAAGACACATGGAGAGTTTTTCACCTCCTTCCAATGTAGGATGTCAAGAGGGTACTAGAGTTCAGTCATTTTAAAGCAAACGAGACAAGCTGGCAAAAAAAGTAATGGAACCAAGATTGAAGAGAGGTCAGCTGACCCGAACAATCCTAAATTGAGAAATGACTGTAAGGGAGCCACCAAAATCCTGCCAATGAATGCTAGAGTCAGGGATAGGGATTCTATCCTAAACAGCAGGATTTCCTAACTGTGCTACGGTAGCATTCCTCTTAACCCGTGTGACTGAAATCATGTAACCGCTTTTAGAATATGCAGTCTTTCAGGTTAAGGTAGCTTCACATGCTATGCACTATTAATGTAAAATAACAGCTACCTTCCTGAGGTTTGCATGTCTTAATGTAAGAGTTTTATTTTTGGATTGCAAGGCACCCACAGTGCAATTAAACAGCCAACCCCAGGCAAACAATTTCAGGGAATTTACTTTTTGTCAAAGTGTTTAAGAATCTCACTCTCTTAAGGAGTTAAAGAAGCTTTGACACATGAAAGGATAGCAAAGATATCTACTTTACAAAATGTAGGAAATTTACTCCTGGATTTAATTCATGCATGTGTATGGGTATACATTCATATATATCTTCCAGGCACATTTTTGTATTCAGAAGACCTCAGAGGGTTTTATAGTTTTATACATAAGCAGCACAGACTGCTTGAGAGGTTATTTTGTGCTTTGTAAACAACGTAAACAGCCACCCTTGAATTGCTTCACGAACCAAAACCAAACACAGAATTTAAATATTTCAAAATCTAAAATACATGCATTAAATAGGGCCTGGAATACGTCCACAGGAACATACTGATTTTCCGGAGAAATAAAGGGGAACTTTAGCCTCTTCTCTCCCTTTCCTAGTTACTGTTGCTGGGTGGGGCATAAAGTCTGTGGCAAATAACAGTGTTTAAAAAAAAGAAAAATAAACAGAAAAGAAGCCTGCTCCTGCACTGTTCTCTCCTTCCAGCTTCATCATTATAACCAGCCCTGCTCATAAAGAAGCACAGAGTTCCTCCTTTTTGGACACAGAGATATATGACTGAAATAGGTCCATACTATTAACCATAACTCCACATTGAAGGTAAGACCAGAATGCTGAATGTAAAAACTGAACTCTCCATCTTCTTCCTTCAGTAGCTAGTGAAAATGAGTTTGGCCCTTTTATTCTTTTTTGGTCCAGCTGTTTGGCCATCTTATCCCAAACAAACTACTCAGTAAATTCTTCAAAAGACTTTTTCCCCACACTCTCCTTCAAATCAATTCACACTGTGCTTTAAATTCTGTTGGGGTCCCTCCCCTGCCGTGTAGCCCTGGCAGAGGGGCCCTGAGGGCACAGACACGGGGCTTCCCTGCCCCTGCTCAGCCTCGTTCCCATGGGTTGGTTTGTGTTCCCTGCGCGGGCAGAAGGACCCTTGGTCCCGTGACTGGGACAGTTCCTCAGCAGAGCTCCGGCCATGCGGCTGGAGAAATAAACATCTCTGAAACATCTACCAAGAATCCGTCTATATATATTTCCGTTCCACGGGACTCCTGGTTTGATATATGTATGTTGCAGTATCCCCGCTGCAAAAAAATTCATTCTGCTGAATGGGCTTCACAGCTGAACAGTAATGTCAGGAGTAAACAGGGCTAAGTTATGGGAACTGAGGCTGTTCAGCCTGTGGTTCTTCTGATCCTGGCCAACAAATCATTACACACCAGTACCATTTCCCATTGGACTGGAAAGAGGACAAATCCACATAGTTTTGTACAAGTTACATGAGCCCAAGAGTCTTTAGCATCCTGGATCTTTAAATGCATGGCTGCACATGGCCAGGAAACTCATGACAAATTTATAAAGCCCTTTGAGATACTTGGAGCAACAATCAATAGCTATGACAGTGATTATCATTTTTATTATGAACCTATTGCAGTTTGGCAGAGTTGTGTCCAGTAGAAGTAAGGAAGAGGAGAATCATCTGATAGACAACTATATTATGATCTGAGGCATTGCATGTGTTACCAAGCTGACAAATTTTAGGGGGTGCTGGCTACCTACAACTCACGTTGAAATCATCCCTTGTGACTTGGCTTAATTTTTAAGGAGTATGGGTCTTGCAGATTTGAGCAATGAGAACAGGGTTGAATGAGACAAACAGCAAGATTAGAGCAATGTGCAGAGAAAGGAAGAGCAAAGTGTATCTGCAGAGAGAGCTCTAAAAACCCTTTTTCTTCTATAAACCATGCTTATGGTTTGCTTTGTTACAGCTCCCAAGGAGTATGCTTTACACAGCTCCTGTAGAAAGCACTAGCTGCCACAAAGTCAAAGGGATTTTGTCTTGGTCTGGTTTTTTTGAAACCAAGATGTCTTGGTTACAAAAGAAAGATGGTGGTGCATAAAACTGATACACTAGCCGCATCAAATCCAAAGATGAAACATTGTCAGATTTAAACCTCAACCTTATAACTGGTCAGAAAGACTCCTGGGAATACCCGGCTGTAGCAGCAGAGATTTCCTCTGAAACCAACCCTCCCTCACCACTTCTCCACTCCACAAGAGAGCTGCTATCGATGTTAGAAAACATAACAGTCTGTCTCATTCATATGAATTTACCTACATGAAAGCAGATCTGTAGCCATGCATTTAGCTCTCAAGTGCAATCCCTCTGGGGGTTTATCCTAAGGGAATGGTTCCCAGACCAATCAGCCTTGCTTACCTTACCCAGTAAGATAATGAGGTTCTAGCTGACTTCATTACTCAAATAAAATAACAAGGGGAGGGAGGAAGGCAGGGCAGTGCTTTAAGCTTCCCTAAAATTGTTGCCAGTGATCTCTGGAAGTAAATTATCTAGATTCATCCAGACAAGATCATCAAGCAAGAGACTGAAGGGGGAAAATGTGATGAGGTCAGTGATGGCTTGCCTCTTTCTGCAGAGATCTTGGTGCAAGAGAAGGCTTCACTGAATCCCTTGCTACCACTCAAGCTAAAACAGGAGTGTGTGGTGGGTGCAGTCCTACAGTCAACTCTTAACAGCATTCATGTCCAGTATGACAAAGTGAATCCATCCCAACTTCTTGATATCCTTGTTCTTTACTTAATAAACAGGCCTTTTATTTGAACCCAGCCTTGCCTGTGTGTTAAAATATTCAGTTCTGAGAGTGAGGATCAAGCAGTTTCCCCAGGGTGACCATGATGCCTCCAAGAGCCTAGAAAAACTCATCATTTTAACAGGTCTACCATTACTGTTCTTGTCCTAAACTGTAGCACCAGTCCACTTTCTAGAAGAAAATTCTCCTATGGCATTTATTTTTTGCCTTATACTCGATACTTCAAAGTCATCCAAAGTCAGCATCTGCTTCTTCTATAACTGCAGCAGCAAGAATGGGGGAAGCATTACAAGCTTTTGCTTTTACTGCATCTGGATTTAAAATACCATGCACAATTATTAACTGCCTCCCCTGGACATTTCCTTCATTTATTTTGCTCAGGCAAGCAGGTCTTGGAAACTTGAGGTTGAGTAGCCTCAACAGCACGAAATGGTCAGTGATTTATTAAGACAAGCTCTAGGTGCAGAAATGCTCACCAGGTGGCTAATAAACAGGCTTTGTGAAGTAAAACTAAGGGGGGAAAAAATATCAGTGACCTTTTCTTGGGATAGTTTCAAAAATTTTAAATATGCACCAGGGAAGGCACACTTTTTTTTTATATTATTATTTTTTGAAACAGTTTGACATGTTCTTTGAATGTTAGACACACACTTGGCATTTTCTAAGTCAGTATAATTCCATAGTGAAGAAGGGGGAATATATTAATATAGAAATAGTCTCCCTTCCGTGTGGAACAGTGTTTAAATCTCATAGTGAAATGGTCTTTCATAATGAATTACAAGCATAATCCAAAAGCTGAAGAGGGCTTTGATCACACTTCAGTGTGCTTCCCAATCTGCAGTGACACAAGGTAACTGAGACTGAGAGACACTGCAGACAAAACTCTCAGAGAAGTTCAAAGACAAGCCTTCTTTTTTTTTTCTTTGCTAAACTGTGGAACAAGAATATGTTCCAAACCATGGGGTAGGAGTGAAGATAAGAAAATACACACTGGGGTGACCAAGATAGATATTTCAACAATGTGAAAATGGTTTTTTCAAACAAGTCATATACCTTGCATATATAAAAAGGTTGGATAAGGAAGCCTTGATAGCTTGGCAAGGTAAAGGTAGATCCCAATTATTAAAATTTTGATGGTAAAAAAAAGTTTTTATGGAACTTAATTTTTTTCTGGAACAGTAAAAGATGAAAACCTTGCAAACCTTTTGTTTGTGGTTTTCATCATATTGAGGAGGAAAAAAATCTTGAACTAAAAAGTATATTGATTATAGGAATTATAAAACAAATTTCTAAAAAATACAATAAAGAGAACATACTGACAAAAAGACAAAAATAGACATTGAAAACTGATGCAAATTTTGATTCCAGAAATTTATCTGATCACATACATTCAATAAAGGAATAAGAGAATTTGTTTTTACCAGCATCACTTTTCCTTTCTTTCAGATTTCTTGTTTTGGTAGTACTTTGCATTGCCACTGATACTACCTGGCAAACAGGTTGGCATGGATCAGCTCCTGATGAGTCATTTGAAAACAGACAGCACCCTCTTTAGTTTGCATACAGTTTTACAGCCCTCTCTTTGTCCATGGGCTAGAACCTTTGGCAGGATGTGACCTCAAGAGATCATTTGTATAATTAACAGAAAGAGAGAGCATGTATTCAGCCACAGGGTATTTCCCTTACCAACAATCCACCCATTTTTTATGTTTTTTGCTAAGGACTGAGAGAAGATGTAATGACTGCTCTGTGGCCACCTCTGTATTACACCTTATGTAAACTGCACAGAGGCATTTCCCACAGATTGGGACCAACAGCACTACAGCATTCCAAAGGAGCATATGCAGAAAGCATGGTTGATTACAAAGGAGAAAGATCTCTTACAGCATCTATAAGTAGGTCACTGAATTTGCCAAGCTTCAGAAAACTGAAACACTTGGGATCCGTAGTCTTGCTAGGCCACACATACATCAGCCCACTCCAATATACTTTTATTCACTCTTGAGCACAAAAGATCCAGCTTTCCTTTTCCTGCAACTGGCATTAATTCAGTGAACTTCCTCAAACTGCATAATTACTTAATAAGAACAAAACCTGAGCTCAAAGATAAGCAAAATATTTGGCTTATTGTTTAAGGCTTCAGCCCAGAAGCACATGGTTACAACTACCCAAATTCAGGATAATACTTAAACATTTACTGATGTCAGACCCATCTCAATTAGATTTAAATAAATTTAAAATGTCCTCCTGAGCGTAAGCAGGAAGAACTCCTGGTAAGCACATCTCTCAACCTGGTGGGAGACCTCTGCATTTCCAAGAGGATCTGCAGTTGTACGGGGATTAACTCACCTGCTGATCCTTTTGAGAAGAACTTTTGCTTTGTGTTAAAACAATATCTTAAATTTTGCCATCAGCTTCTTAACCTCGATGCCATGTAAGTCACCATAAAAATATTACTTGTGAAAGGTGACAGATTAACACATTTGCAGAAAAACTGTTCTTCATCAAGGATTTGTGGAAATAATAGTGAATCTGTGGTACACACAGTTTATAAATTCAGATATAAAGAGTTTAATAATATGAAGTACCTACAAGTAAAAGAACTGTCCACATCAGAATTGCCTTCCTTCTTGTCCTCCACCATCAGTTGTCAAAGGAATAACGTCTCTCACTGATGTACCAAGCAGTGATCCCATCCCCCATTCCAATTTCTAATAAGGAATATTATCAAGTAACTTGTCTAACTTTTCAAATTTATGATGCATGGTAAAACGGTGCTGCTTTCTGCCCTTAATAGTAAAATTTCACAGAAATGGGTTGTCATAGCTGACAAAATTTCTTTTGAGAAATGGCCTCTTTTCTACTGAATTACTGGTCCCAGTGGAGACAATAGCATCACCCTGGAGATGCAAGACCATCAGGATAAATAACCAGACAGAAGGACACTCATCTTAATTTTCAGGTAATGCTCTGTCATCTTCTGAAACTTCCTAGTCCTGAGAGACTTAGAGTACTAACCAGATAAACTATAAAATATGGCAAGGAATGATCTACAGTGACTTGTGCATCTTTCTCAATCCATAAATAACTTTATATTTCATTTCTGGCAGCATGACAAAGCAAGGAGGTAATGAGCCATTATGGAAAACCCATCTGTTGCTTATAAGGGGAAAGGCTTTGTGCTGGTAGATTTATAGAGGAAAATTTTCACTGCAAGTCCTGTTATTGTTAATGAGAATTGCACATCTAATTGCCCATGCTGAAACTGTACCCCATTATTCCTTCACTATCTAGAGGGCTATTGTGTGCTCCAGCAACAAGGGAAAGTTATTATCAAAAGAAACCCCATTGTTAAGTGACAGTGACATTCAAATTGTGGGGGAAAGGAACATCAAACAACAGGGGAGGAGACAAGTACAAATGGACTAGTCAAAATTTCTGATAATACAAAAAAACCACTGAAGAAATTATTTTTGCATGCACACAGAGAAGCATAGGTCACTTGATCTACTCCAAAACCCATGTGTTTTTTTTTCTCTTGCTAAGTTTCTTGACTTAACCTTCAGATTCCCAGTTAGAATTTTAACCTTGTATTGTTTTACTTGATCACTCTTCCAACTGCTCTAGAGAGGGTGCTCTAGGCAAAAATATCCTATCTGCATCTTACTCAGCAGGATTTTCAGGCTTCTCCAGAGCACTGGAGACTGTCTCTGCATCTTGAACACCCTTGAACATCAGGAAAGACAAGGCCTTTATCTTTCCTTTTGCCTATGATTTATTTAGCTCATGCGTACACACTGGACCCCACCTAGCAGTTCCGTACCAGATTGTGCACCCCCAGCATCCCACAGCAAGTGGAACAGGACAAAAAGCCAGGGGAAAAGGAATCTGGGCCAGAGGTTTCGCTGAGCCCTTTGGTCTATAAACCTTCTCAACTCATCTTCCATGCCTGTCTCTGTCTGAACTTACCAGTGCCACAAGACAAGACAGCAAGTGCTCAACCACAGCAGCTTGATCAGGCCAACAGCTGAACAAGCAACTCCTCTCCCCAGCTCCAAGACCCAGCCCTGAAGCCACAGACACATCACCTCTGGTTTCCTGCTACCATTTCTCTGGTATGGGATCCAGAGCCTGAAGGAGCAGGCAGTCAAGAAGCCTGATAGAATATTACAAGGGTTCACCAACACCAAGCAACATGGATCAGATGGAAAGAAAACTGTAAGTAAGCAATAGTAACAAGTTCCTTCTAGTCCTAGCAACAGGGACAAGTTACTGTCACTCAGACAAAATAACTTTGCCCTTCTCATTTACAGAAGAGGAGCAGGCTCTGTAGCCAGGGCCATGTAGGAGCAGGCCCTGTAGCCAGACTGAAACAACAGCAAGACGTTAACTTAGCAATATCCAGCTATGCAACACACTGCAGTTTTAAGAGAATCTTCTCTGGCTGCAGACCCCCAAAGATGCTGCTAATCCAAACTAAATCTCTGTGTCAAAAGCAGTGGGCCTTAAACAACACCAAGCTCCTACTTTATCTTTCCAAAACATAGCTATAAATGTAATCAACCACTTAAAGCAAAACAGACCATTGCAACCATTGCCAAAGTTTGGTCCGTTAATAAAATAAAGTGGATGACCCCCCAGATATGTTCTGGGTGTGGTTCTGACAGCTTGATGACCACCAAAAATTTTATCCTGCTGCAACTTCCCAGAGTTGAAGACATTGAAGACAATGTTGAAGACTAACAATTGAAGTTCCTACTGAACTTAGCAAAGTAGATCTCGGAGTAACGAAAACAACAAGACAAATCATACCATGCACATATTTTGAAGAACTGTTGTTCAACAGCCCTTTCTATTGAGAGGCCTCAAGTACTGTACAAACATGCCTTTCCTCTGCATAAACTCAGTGAGGTTGAGATGACATTCCATATGCTATTCCTGAAACACTCACATCTGGAATACACAAATTAGTTTGTGAAGAAGCACAACATAATCTGCTGAATGTTGCTGAAATTGTAGAAGGACTGTAAGTAATCAGAATAAAGTCAAGAATTTGGACAGATAACTGTGTTTGACATGAAGCACCATGTGGATCTTCAGCTGCCATTAGTAGCAATATTACCTATATTAATTTCCTCAGCAGAAACAGTTTAAGAAATAGATATCTCTCAAAGAATTAGTTATTGATTCAGCACTACTTTTGGGGGGGTAATTGCAACATCATTTTTAAATGCCCTCTGTCCAAGTACTAGTTCAGACTACTCCTTTGGGAGCTGATGATCAGTTTAGAATGTTATGCTACAACTAGTTCCTTTTAGAGCTCTTAACTGAACAAGGAGCTTCTGGAATTACCAGAGGAGAAAGACTCTATGTTGCTTTAAGGATTCTCCAGTTGAAGAATCATACTCCTTGTCAGCTTGTGAAGACTAACATGAAACTTCGTAAGACCATATGTGCCAGCTGCAGTTTTGTGAGACAGTTTTGATAGAAATGCTATAAAGAATGAAGAGACAGTTATTTTAGTTTTATGTCTCATCCTGTATGTATGTACACATGCAAGCATGCACAAGTCCTGAATTTATAGAAGCCGGATTTTGTCTCAGAGATCTTTTGTTGGGATATGGCTTAAAAATGAAGATAAGGGCTCAAGGAAGGTCAGAACAGCATCAAGAATAACAAAAGAAAAGTTGGACCATCAAAACCAACACATTAAAATTTAACAGAAACCACCTTACAACACTAAAAGCAGAAAAGAAGTATGCCTTGTCTCCAAAGCACATGTATAATGTGACTTTAAAGAGTGAAATTCCTTGGGGAGAAAAGGAGAGGAGTAAAAAGCCCAGGCCGAACTGCGATGTGGTACATATCTCCATGTCAGCAAGTTTCAAATGGCAACAGGAGATCTGGCACACACTTTATATAATATCCTGCAGAGCTGCTGTGAACAGAGGAGGAGTACAGCTTTTTCTAAAGGCATAAAATGTGCCCTTACTCTGCTGCTGTGGAGAAAATAGGATGGGAAAAATGAATGTTTAGGTGACAATCTAGCTGCAGGGTAAGACCATGACTGGCAAGGGCAATCCTTACACTTCAGCTGGCCATGTTACAAAGCTCTGTAAAATTTCCCTTTCCTTGCTGAGTCTGTATATCTGTCCAATGTCTCCATGCTGCCTAGCCTTACAAAAGACAACAGGAAGAAGCATTCTGCCTGGAATTCTGCATTTACAGATAGCAATAACACATTCATTTCTCTACTTTAGGCTTATGCCACATCTAAATTTATGTGCCAGAACTCCTATAGGGATCAGCAAATTCTTTTGAGGAAATATAGGAACATAAAAGGACAGATCACTCCATTTAAGAACTGCTTTAAGATTCTTTCTAGTATAAGCCATGATGCTCATAGCAGAACTTGTTGCTGCAGTTCCACCACTGTAACTGTACCAGCAACCTCCTTCAAATCAGACAAGACCTTATTTCACCAGCAGAAGGCCTAAAACTGTTTTTCTCGGAAGACCTTCTCTCTTCTGCTGCCTGTCTCTCTGATGAGGTTCAACTGCTCTCTCCCTGGGGATGGTGGTGTGTACAGGGTTGTTTTCTGATCTCTGCAGGCCTTGAAAGCAGCATGATCAAATGGATGACTGAAGAGACCTGACAGGTACGCAGCTGTGTGCTGCAGCTCCACTGCCCCCTGACTTCCCAACTCATCTGTCTCTCTTGTCTCACAGCACACAGACAGAACAGAACAGAAGATTAAAGCCACATTACACGTTACTGAATTACACCAGAAAAAAACCCCAGGTATCAGCAGAGGATAGAGATAATGCTCCCAAGCAATAAAGCAGACAAAAAATTCTGAGAGTCCCTGTTCTCTAATTGAAATGAAGCCTCCATTTCATTCTCCCTTGGATCTTCTTGGGTATTCTCCTAAAGGTTTTAACAATTTTAAGCTCTTTAAGGCCAAATGGATTAGTTCTCCATAAAAAAATGTAACAGCAGAACTGACATGATTATCTGTTCATAAACATTATAAACAGCTATCAGAAACACATTTTTTTCCCTGAAGAGCTCCTTAAGATAGATCTGAACTGAAGAAAACTGTAAGCTAATGACATTTCTTCTAGATTTAAACTGACTTACTCAATACCAGATGCAAGTTAACTATACCAGCATAAAGCTCAATAGAGCCTGGCTTACCCTACAGTGGAGCATCTGTACAGTCCTATTGCAACTGCTGAATGTTCAAACACAGTTTTCCTGGAAAAAATTTGAGAAGATGCTGTAGCCCTTTGGCTGCTTTAGAGAAGGGAATAGATAATTGCACATACCTCACCAGGAAACTTATATCAACTTAATATTCAAGACAGTTTAAAGCCTATGTCTGGGGCTCCAGCATTGTTCTGTATGTCATATTTCAGCTTCCATTTCTGAAGACTACAGAATTTAAGACTGCCCTGGACTTAAAACAACCAGACTGTATAATTGAACGTACAAAGGAGGAGATGAAGAGGAATCTGTACCTTAAGGGTGAATCTGAAAGACTTCCTGAAGAAACAGAAGAATTAACAAGACTAATTCTTTTATTGAGACATTTGAATGCAGTGTACATGCACTTGATTGCACAGTGCAGTTTTACCTGCACAGGCAGCTAGAAGACACACAGCACAGCCACACATGCCTCGATAGTTGCAATGTTCAAGTGTTCCACAGACTGGCTTAGTGCAACAGATGGGTGGATATCCTTGAGGCTCACATAAAGCAGGCAGACTGGTGGTTCCAAAACCCCTCTGTCTATTTTCTGTCATGCTCTCAGAAGCAGATTGCTAGTTTATTCCATACCTTTTATACCTAATGAAAATAAGCCCCTATTTGGCAGGCCAGTGCCTAAAATACATATTTCCTTTTATATTTACAACAAAACCTTCAGCATGTTGTACTTGCCTCTTTTCAAAAACAAAACAAAAATCCACAAATTGTGTATGTCACCTTTTGAAAATGCCTAAAGAAATGGCCCTCGATTTTAATTTCATTTTGTAGACGGAGATGGCATGGCTGTGATCATAAACTGGCAGTATAACATGCATAGTGGCAAGAACAGTATGAAAAAAACAACATTCCTGGTGAAAATCTGGAAAAATAATTGATTTATAAATACTTTATCTCATTTAACCCAAGGAAAATGAGGGAGAAAGGGATATCTTTACATAAGAGAATTTGAATTCATCTTTTTGTTTAAAATCTATCTACTGCAACACATTAGAAAATACCTCATAACAGTTGATTATCATTTGATAACATAAAGCTCAGATTCATCAGGCAAGGAACAGACACATAGAAAAAGGACAAAACAACTTGGACCCGCCTGCAGAAGTCTGATTACAGCCCTGCACACTGCAGCGAGGGTGGATACAACCGCAGAATGGGCTCCTTTCCTATTCACAGACTTGACTAAGCATTGTGCAGGCCAGAACCAGCCAGCATATATTATACTGGTTAATATGTCATAGCACTGTATTTACCAGCTTGAAAGAAACTTCTTCATTAGAGCTTTCTGCTTTTGATAACCTAAGATTTTAATTAAGCAGTGTCACAACAGGGTGTGCATTAACAGAGCATTGGCACATGCCTTTGGAGCATTGTGAAGCATTGGACCAGAGACCAATTACCTTCTACCACCCAAGCAGTACAACAGCAGCCCATTAATGCACACCCTGGTGTGGCCTGTTTCAATTAAAGTATATTTGTGAAAGGACAGGCAGTGTGGAACCACTGAGAAAATCAGATGTTTTTAGGCTAGGATCCCACTGATTATTCTAAGTTTTACAAATGTACACACCGAAATTCAGTAAACAAATTGCCCAGCTTACACTGCATAGTAGGAAATGGGGCTATTAAGAGAACAGAATGTAATTTCCATCTGAACGTAGAGAAGGCAAGGGGGAAGCTGTGGTGTCAGCACTTCTGCTTTCTCCATTCCCCCAAAGGAGGCTCAGTTTCAAGAATCTGGCAGAGACAACATTGAGGAGAAATAGGCTCTACTCATGCCATGACAGGGTTTATCCATGGATAGAGTTCATCCAATTACGTAGCACAGTGAAATTCACTAGGAACTTAATATTCTCTTTGTGTCTTGGTTTGTGGTTTGTTGGGGTTTTGTGCTTTTACTACAAAACTAATTTTCTCCCTGTATAAAAATTTCACGCATGGCTTCAGTAAAAGATGTACACACTTGGGAAAATATATTTTAACTAAACATCCCATGCATATCAGTCTAGTCTTGCTTCCTCACAGGTTTTTGTTTCCCTCTTCTCTCCCCACTCCTTTTTCACCTATGTATTTATGTCAGAGACTGTTTAGGGTAAGCTCAAGCCCTTCTGAGATACTCATACAGCCCCAGATAGAATGCCTCACCATTTTAATGGCTTTTAGCTACTCTAAAACAAGTCACAAATAAATATAAAGCACTAACCTGTGGCCGAGTGGAAGACTATAATTGTATGTTACAGGAGGGGAGTATAAAGCTGTGGTTTTGATCACTTCACTCTAATTCAAGTGCACACCACCACCACCAAAGCCCATAACAATACAAGTTGCAGAAAAAACAAAATTGGTGGCAAAAATTCCTTGGCATGAGTCTCACTCAGTGTCCATAGAAATCAACTTGTCCTGATGGGTTGGCATAAAATTTTTTATGACTACACTGTAACTAACCATTACCAAAATACAGGGCTGAAAAAACCTGGCAGGAGCATCTAATGAGTAAGAAGCCATATCCTACCTTACTACCTACCTACCAGGGTAGGCTGAGAGATTATGAGCTAGATGATGGAATATCTGGTAACTGGAAGCACCAGAAAGAGAACCAGTTATGCAGCAAAACAGTGTTATTACTAGTAAGCAACTAGGAATGAAGTTAAACAAAGAGATGTTCACGATGAGATGTTAAAGGAGAACAAGCATGAAGATCCCTGTAGGAAATTAAGGTGGGTTTACTAGCCAGGGTATTGAATCTGTTCTAAACTCCAAGTAATCTTCGACAGGGGGAAGCTGGCGTTCGTAGGAAGATGAAGTGGATGGCACAGAGATGTTTTTCCACCTTCATTTTCCTATGTTTTTAAACGAGTCATCAGCACGGCCATGTAATGAAGGGAAGTCATGTACTTCAGCTACCTTCTCCCGAGCCTCAGAGGTGAAGCTCGATACCTCTGCAGTACAGCTAGTTAGTCACACAGGCAGCATCAGAGCCCCCAGATTTTAACTGCAGCATTGCATTTAGCAGCTGGATTTGCTTCCGTGTTTCAGGATCTACCTGAGCCAAGTTTGAAATGAAAAATGAACCATGGGATGAAGACACATGGCAAAATAATGAGATCTTGTCCCTCCTATTTTGTTTCCTTTCCTCAGGGTATAGTCTAATAACTGAAAAACATGAAACATGTCATCTCATGTCAACTACTCTTCTTTTTCTCTTGCTGTAATAACAAAATTTGCCAGTTCTTATTTCAAAAATGCTATGTCTTCTAATCTTGAGTCACTATTTAAGTATTAAGAGAACACAAGCTTTTCTTCTGCAGTTACCCAGTGAGCTGAATGCTGCGTCTATTCTCTATTTTGTGTTAACAAACTCCCAGTGCAGACAATATACTGCCAGAGTGATGGATATGGTTGAAATATTGACAATTAGATACTGACTTCAAAGCAAAATTGTAAACATCAAATGAATTTCAAACACATTTGAGCTGATGTTGCTGTTTCTCCAGCTACCAATTCTTCTGGCCTCTTATCTGTTTTCATGGAAATTTTTTCTGGGATTGATAGAAAATCTCCCTCCCATCTTTTCACTGTCTTTCAAAGGAAAGATCAATCTTTCAATCCCAATCACAAGGTAGTCAGAGAAGATTGGTAATGAAGCATCTAAAACTTTAAAAGCAGTAAGACATATTTCTTTTATTTTCTCCTCTACCCCATTAAACAGGATGTCTTGCAGGACTTTCAGGATAACTTAAGAATCAAGTTTATTCTTTCTTCTCTTTTCCAGATTAAATGATTTTATAATCTGCAACTGCTCTTTAGGTTAGTATTTTATCAAATTATCAATGAAATAAAGTGTGTATATATATAAAAAGTATAAAGGCAATATATAAATATACTGAATACACATAAATACATAAAGAGATATAAAGCATGTATCAACATAGATATGTACATCAAATATGCCTCATATTAGAAGTATTAAATGTGATTCCTGATTCAATTTCTTTTTAAGGAAGAAGCATAGAGCAGCACATCCCAGATATGGAAAATGTCTTTTCTGAGGAAACGCTATAATTTAATTCATTCTAGCTTTCCTAGAAGCTCTGTACACTGGTATCTACTGACAAAACATTAGTGCAAGTTTGACTGAGACTAATATCTAGATAAAACAAGGTGTAGAGCATTAAAACTGAACCCAGAATAATACATAGTTTATTTTAATATTTATGTTGTATATTTTTCTATTTTATTTATAATACATGGATGTTATGGATAAGATGTAGAAGCGCAAACTTCTTATTAAAGGTTAAAAATATCTTACCTGTTATCTAACTTTAAAGAAACTTTGAGACAATTTTTTGTTTTCACAATAGGTTTCTATTCAGAATGAATCAAATTGTTAGGATTTGGATTGCAGTAAACATATTTGTTGAGTCCTGTATGTACATCTTGCCATGAAGATTGAGTTGAACATTTACAGATAACAACTTCATTCATAGTGTTCTGCTGTCTGCTTTCTGCAAAGTTTTGTATGATTGAGAGTTGTTACTACAGGGATAGCAAGATATTCCCCCAAAAGAGAGCTGAGAGTGCTTTCCATAAGCACTTGTGTGCACTATATATATAAAAATATTACATATCTAAATTATATAAAAGGTACTAAAATTTGCGTTGTTTTATCATGTTTAAAATACTACAGTTCTTTTAGGGACGGCAAGAGTGTTGAAGTGATTCCATTTGTAACATTTCCTAAAACTTCCTAAATGAGAGAAGAGAAACAAAGCATAAATTAATTTCCTAAATGACCTAGGTTAACCCCTTATATTTCTCCTAACAAAAGTCAATTGCTAACAGACAAAATGAATAGCTGTTCATCTTTGTTGCTAGTAATCTTTTCTCAAGACTATGCAAGATAAAAGTTGAATTAGTTCTTCATGGTTCAAAGACTACCTGATAGAAGTTAATATCACATAAAGTGATATAATGGCCTTCCCTGACAGAAAGGGGGCCTAAGGACATTTTTGGTATAAGGGTATTACTTTACCAGTCCTACAGAAGAAAATTATTCTTCCATAAGGAATAGCTTTTCTCAGCTGCTAATAATTGATTTCTTGCTTTAAGTCAGCAATTCATTGCTGCTCTGCAATAGTACAAAGTTAAAGACATTATTCCAACAAATATGAAAAGTTCTTTAAGTTCAAATATTGCCTATTGTAATAGTTTAAATAAAATATAAGGAAAAACAGAGTTCTCCTATTACTTTTCATGTATTGTGTTGACAGCACTGTTACAGCTCATGAAAGTTTTGTAGGTTTCATGATTTTATTTTGTCCTGACACTTCATGGAATTTTTGCACATCCTGCTAAAAAGGCAGGGAGCGCTAGATTTCCATGTGTGTTTTTAAACAGCAGCTCATGAGGCTGATCACTAGTTGGATTGATTTATGTTTTAATTTTATGGATGATATCACACAATTATCTCCAGATGGAATAATCAGGATGAAGCACTGCCAAAGAACATTAGACACTAAAGAAGTCAGCCAATGCAATCCATTCAGTACTGTAATTATTTTTGTTTTGGCTTCAGATATTTCTACAGAGGCACAAACTCATTCTGGTAGGGCCTTGTTCAGTATCTGTGTAAGTCAATGGAAAGACTGCTGTAGATGAAAGGAGGCTCTGGCTCAACACCCCATATTCCTCCATTCCCTCCACACATTTCCCTGTGGTATATCTCAGAGATTCTCTCACTGTATTTCCTTTCTCTTGCCTTTCTCTCTTCTGGAGTCAGCCCTTGCCTTCCCACGCTTGTGCCCACCAGTTCTTTTTTTCCCTTCCCAGGATTTGCAACTGATATTCAGACCCATTGTTTTTGGTTTATTAAACACAGACAGAGTAAATGAAAACTTGTTCAGCCTGGGTAAACCAAGAAAGCTTTAATTCCTATAGCAATCTCTATAGTTCTTATTTGTATGCATTTATCAGATGAGCCAGATTGATGACTTCAGGTTTCTCAGTGCTGAACTCAATCAAATATTTCTTCCTAGATTAAATCTAAGAGATAGACAAGTTTCTCTCTGTTTTTTTTTTTCCTGGGAAAACAAATAGACACTCTCTTGTTTAACAGGTCCCACTTTACTCAGCATCCAACATTTCAATGCATACAATTAATTTTCTATGAGTGAATTTTCAAAAGGACCTGACTCAACTAGGAGCACAGATCCCGTTCAAAACACCCAAACTGTATTAAGAAACTTAAATAAAACCGAAACATTGATTCTGAATTATAAGAAGTGTAGACTTCAGGTTGTGACTATTTTGGCTGTATATCCTACTGCAGAACCCAAAAAAGCACCACAGGGGAACACAGCAGATGGCCCTCTTAGGACACGTCTCCATTGGTGAATGCCCTACCAGAGAGCTAATCAGCTAACTCAGGAACTGGAAGCAGTGCCATGGCACCAGGGCAGCCTGCTGAAAGACAGAGATAATTACACTGGATTCAGGGCTGTACCAGTGCGTTTAAAATGCTTTCAAGACACACGTAGTCCATCGTGGAGTTATAATGATGTAAATGAATTTTCTACAGGTAAGTCTGACGTGCCCATAGGTCTGAATGAGTTACTTTGTCTTCATGATACACTCATGCTATCTTAAGTATGTTTGTGTCTGGCTGAATGAGGCATGACAATCTATATAGTGTCATAATGCATAGGGTTCTACTTGCTTGTGTTCCTGAGTGAATGAATGAAGTTTTCAGGCTTCAGGAGTCTGAGCCAAACTTCCTGAGTTTCACAGCTTTCTGCTAGGTTTTGAATCAGCTGCATTAGTTGTGACTGACACTTCATATTAGGTGAACAGCATGTTCTCTTTCTTCCTATATATATAAGCATAAAAAGGTTGTAGGTTTGGGTATCATATCTGATTATTACAACTAATTCCTGAAAATGCAAAGGGGAATATTATTTGATGGGTCTGTATAACATCTGGGAATCTTTTAGTATCATTTTATTAACCTCCATTACAGACTTTTCCCTTAGCTTTTTCTGAGACATTCTTTGCAGAATATCACTTATTTAAATGTAATTAGGAAGAATTGGAAGAAACAAACAGACAAAAAATTGCCCTTTCTCTTTGTACTAAGTGTTCAAAAAATTCAGATAGTTGTAATGACCATTTCCTTACAAAATTCCTAAGACTTCGATCAACAGCCATACAAAAGAAGTGCTGCTTGCCTCTCATTTCACAGAAAGAAATGCATATTTAAGTTTTTAGCCTTAACCTGAGAATCCAGGGTACGAGTTTACAGTTTATGAGCTACTCCATGAAAAGCACCCCTTCTGTATGATCTGTGGCAGCTTATCCTCTAACAGAGCAGCAGAAAGCTATCTCAGAGGGTAGAACCTCTAAAGCAGTTGTCACAGATCAGCTAATGCTGTGTGAATTCCCTGAGCTTTCACCAAACAAGCAAGAGGTGACGCAGCCACTTGGTTATTCCTTCTATTCCACCCTACCACCTGGGTGATTTCTCACTTCCTATAAGTAACTTGGCAGGATAAATCCCATTTAAAATCTACTGTGTCCCATTGCACTGCATGCCCATAGCATAAGAAAAGTAAACAAAGCTGGGATCTGAAGCACAGAGACCATAGGCTTAAATGCAATACCTTTTCCACCAGAGTTCAGTTTCACCAGGGTTCAATGCTGAGTTCAAAAGGATCTTGCTGAATAAGGTGCTTGCTCTATCCACAATGCAAGCAGACATGCTGACAAGATGACAAGTGAATTTATTAGACTGGCATTGAACCTGAGCAAATAAATCTTCTTGGAACCTCCTGAGTTGTGTAGAGATGTTCAGGTGGCGCTCAATAAGCCTGGCTGGCTTTGAACTGCCTCTGTGCAGTCCCAGTCCATGTGGGAAATAGGAACACAGCACTGAAGACTTCCTGATGACTCCACAAAATGAGACGGGGTCTTTAGGGCTATTAGTTTCTGTTCTGAGACACAATGTGGCTAAACTGCTCACAGATCCAAGCTGGCTGGGAAGGCAGCACAGCTGCCTCTTTCTGGCACTGGGCCTAAACTATTAAGTATGGGCAGCCCAACGCTGGCTGGGTAAGGACAGAGCTCAAGTATTTCTGCTTCTATCGTATGATTAACCTCAAACTGTTTAAAGCATCCACAGATAACTGAGTGTTGATTGCAAATAAGCTCAGAATCACACAGAAAGCATGTGGCAGAGCCCAGGGCTGTATCTACGCCTCCTGCATCCCAATCCTCTGCTTAGGAATTAGCATACAAGATTGTTTCCCCTTACCAGAAAGGGGTATGTTTTCAGTCATGTGCCAGCAAGTAAAAGGTGGCTTCTGTTAGTGCCTGACAAAATCATAATTAGCAGAAGACACCTACATCAGTGCAGAGGTTGTTAAACAAAAAGAGCACCGGAACAATAAAAAAAAAAAAAAAAAAAAAAAAAGGAAATAAAAAGAGCCAAGTGACCATTCCTTACACCTGATAAGTGAGGCACAGCCACTCTGACCATAGGTAGTCCACCCCTCTGGTAAACTGCTTATGTAAAAACTACAAATCATTTCTTACCAAGTGCCCTCTAGTCCCTACATGACACCAAGACAAAATTACCATTTAGTGGTTTTATTTCAGTCTCTGGATTCAGACTGACCAATGTGATTACTGACTGTACTGTAATCTATCAGAGTCTGCAGCTTTTAGCTGAAGTTGGGTGTTGCATGAACACATTATGAGGATGCTTGAGGGGTAAAGGCTGCTGGGATTTTATGTTGCCAAATCGTAAGAGAAAACACCACCAGACACATGGCAGCCTTACACAGCTTTCTGGGGGAAGCCTGTTGAGTGTGCTCTTTCACAGAGTTGTACCCACGTGGTGGCTTAGAGAGCCAAGCTGTGTGGCCCAAAACAGAGCCAGGATGGGGAGGAGTGCAGGAAGGGCACTAATACTGACAATCCAGGATCCAGTGCCTAAGTGTTGTCTGGTCTCCTTTTGTTGAAGGGCGTACACTTACATTGACGTTCATAAACTCAACTGGTTTCAAAAAAGATGTATTTACATTTAGAAGGTAATTATGTACCCCAGGAGTGAGGCTGGACAGAACATGTGAATATTGGAACTACTCACTACATATTTCTTAGACATGAAAATAAAATAGCAATCTTTTCAACTGAAGGCTAAAATTCACTTCATTTCCATCCTAGCAGTGTGCTTAGTGCTATGAGAACTGTGCTAGAAAGAGGCTATGAATATCTCTTTCTCTCTGTCCCCTCCCCAGTTATTAAAAGAAAACACAACATTTGATGGTGAGGAAAATAACTTGAGAGAAAAAAAAAAAATCAGAACTTTGTAGAAAAAAGGAAGTGCATCCACCATTGTATTGTGACAGATCTCTTTGTATTTCTTTGACAAATGCAATGAGTTTGTACAATACAACATCTGAAAATGAGAGAAGTCACCTTTGCCTCCCCCTAATTATTATCAAAGAATGTGCAATGAGTTTGAAAAATTCCATTACAGGCTTGTGACTTTATTATTTGCAATAAAAAGAAACTGTGCTAATAAAGATAACAAAGGTAAAGGAAATGGAAAAGCATTCTGCATGCCTGGATAGCAGGGTAGAAATCAAAATTCAGCAGCAACATACAACATCCCTCCTAACCTCTCAGTGAAGATCAATGCCATTCTCCTCTGCATTCACAGACTCCCATTTCAGAGGAACACAGCAGAAGGAATGCAGAGGTAGTAGGAATAAGATTACAATAAACTCAGCTAATCCCCTTTGATTCCCAGATGAAGGCAAGAAAAGCTACATTGATGCAGTCTAAAAATTTTGAGCTCCATCTTGTGCTGCATTTGACAGAGTATCTTCTTGGGCACTAATGAAGTACTAAGACCAGCAGTAGAAACAGCTGTGGCAAGAAGGTATGGTAGACATTTCTAGTATTTGGGAGGTGGCAGAGGGTACTGGTAATGGCTGAAACTATTTCATGACCAATATTTTGCTCCATTACCCAAAGCAACATGTGACTTTCTCTACTCCATAGTGACACAGTAAACAACAGCTTGTAGATTATGCCAGTTCATAAATAACAGCATGAATCTTTTGTCTCCTAACACCTCCTCTGAAGACAATCTGAATCATGACAAGTAGTCACAAAAATAACAATTACGTGTTCTTGAGATTGTTGAATTAACTTTATTATATGAACATGCTCTTAAATTATACATATATATCTATTTAGAGGCCCTAAAATTGTCCAGTTAAAATATGTCCTGTCACCTAAATTTCCTCCTACAGTAACTGCCTTGGGGCTGGAATGGGGAGTGAGGGTTAAAAACACAGTAGACACAGTATATCTTGATTTTGACATAGAATTTCCATCAGCAATCTATGAAATGAAATAATGACTCCATTACAATACAGTGGATGAAAAAAAAATTGCTTTGGCTTCCAAATCAGTTTTAAAGGGATGTACTCTAGGCCTGATTCCACTCAATGCTTTCTTAATGACCAGGATGAGGTATGAGAGAATATGTTTATACATTCAGTAATGATGATAACTGGGACTGCAAAGGGTAGGGTTCATCACAGTGTTGAAAACTGAATATGGTTGAAATAACGAAAGTAAAAAAAACTCAAAACAAACGTAAAGTAGCACAGGCTGAAAGGACAGATCAAGTATAAGACATGGGATAAAATACATAAGCTGTTTTACAGCAAAAGAGAAGCTAGGGAATTGAAGTAAGTAAGAAATAAATTTTGAGGCCACAACATGGCATCCCTTTTCCTCGGTGCACTGTATTTAGTGGTGCTGAAATTCGTCTCGTGCACCTCTTTCAATTTGGGACATAAAAAATTGAAGGGAAGAAAATATCAACAAGAATGGTGTGAGGGCTAATACACTAATCTATGAAGAAAAGCAGATTGATTTGATGAAATAGTCTTCTCTGAAAAGAAGAGAATAAGTAGAAGTTGAGTTGACAATACACATTGCAACAGTTTTCTAGCATATACAAGGGAGAAAATTCAAAAGTTACTGGGGGAAGCCTAAGGAAAGTTCTGAGCTTCTGAATGTACTCAAGAATTTTAACACATTGCCTAGAAAAAAGGAATGATTTAGAAACCTCTTCCATTAGAATTTATTTTTTTAGATAGCTCCAAGAGGGGCTGCTAGCATAGTAGTCCTCCATCACAGTAGGGGAATTTCTCACACACAGTCTCTGAAGTCCCTCTTGCCCCTATACACCTAAAATTACAACAAAAATTATTTGTACATTGATGAAGAAGTTTTAGTACAGTCCTCTTACATGAATATGCTGGGAGCTGAACAGCCCCACAGTGATTCTCTTCAGTGCCTTTTAGATGTTTGTGCTAGGACTCCACAGGAGTTTAGGCAGACAAACACTTCTGTACTTCAAATTATATGTTTACCAGAAACCGGGAATCTTGATCTAACTACAGTGTTTACAAAAATTGTGTTTCTGGTCTGCATTTCTGTCTTGCTTCTCTTGGTAACAGGACATAAGGTACAGGATTACACTTTTGGCAGGTGGTGGGAGTTCAGTGCACTAATGAGTGCTTTGACCCTCCAGAGTAAACATCAGCAAAGGTCAAAACCTGGTTTAATAAAACATACTGTTTTTAAGGAAGGAATGCCTCATGTTTAAAATAAAATGTTAAAAAAAGGTAGTGGAAGTAATTAAAAAAAAAATTCCTGTACATTAGAGTTACTCCTAAAAAATCTGCTACTGACATATCCGTGTGTCATGAGGCACGTGCACAAACCTGTCTGGACCACAGAGGTGTGATTTTTCAATTCATTACTTGCTCTAATTCTAGGAAATCTCCCACTGAATACTGAAATGAAAAGTAGCCAAAAGGAGAGGTGAAAATGGTATTTGCAATGTCTTGAACTTCATGGCCACTAAGCAATTCTTTGGTGTCAGTATGAACTGCTTACCATAAATACAATCTCCTAACAAACAACCTCCAACATGTAACTTTTGTGAAGCTCAGTTACAGATTCCCTTTTCACCTAAGACCAAACTAAATTTGCATAATCTGCACGGACTTTCTCTCTGTCACTCTGTCATAAATGGCAGTCTTTTGACTAGTCAGTTGAAGAAATGAAGGATATCCTCTTCCCATGGCCCTCAAAGTTCGTCTGATTATAGAGGGCAAAGGCAGAGCAAGCTTTCTGGCATAGGGTTTTAAATTAATTTACTTTTCCTCCCTAAATTAAACAATTTCATCATGAATGCCAGTTTCAATATTACAATAAAATTCTTTATGGGGCCCAAAGCAGATAAATACTTTTTTTTTTTAAAAAAAGCCCTCAGAATTAAAGATCTTGAAAGATCTTGCAGAACAATAAACTATTGTCAACTGCTGCATGGCAAGCCCTGTGGCAGCTGTTTGTTGTAAGATATTTCATCTAAGACATTAATCTCCCCTTAAAGGTAAGCCTTACTCTCAGTGTAAATAGAGGCAAAAACTGAAATAAAATCACCACAGCTATAATTTTACACCCACCTGTTGGGAACATAAAGTCTGTCCAGCTCTGCCCTGGCACTGCCCCAATTCCTGTAGTAGCACAAAATGTACAGCCCTCTACCCCAGTTCACCCCGACAACGCATGCAGAATAGGAAACGCTTACAAGGGTAATTTAGTTTATCTGGCCTGTGTAAGGCTCTCCTGACAATTTTGGATGCAGTGTCATGTCTTTGAATAAATGAGAACTATGCCTCTCTCTTTTTTTTTTAATTGAAACTGATTTAAATGCATGGACTTCCATTACCAGGCCATTCCCCTGAGATTCTGCTGAATCCAGTTGATGACAGCATTGCCAGTATCGAAGTTTATTTCACTGCAATCTTGCCTAACATTGCCCTGTTGGGAAAGAGCTCCCAAAAGGGCTTGAAAAAGTAACCGGTCTGGATAAAGAAACCAAGCAGGCTTCAAAATCTGAATTCTGACTGCCTACTGCCAGCCAGTCTGAAACACTGTCCAATTGTCCAGGCTAGCCTGCAATCATGTGAGAATACAAAGCTACACTTGCAATCCAGACAAGCAAATTGGCTGCTATTTCCTGCACAATGATATGGATTTCACTGGAATGCTCTCCACTGCAAACACAACCAAGGTAGAAACCCTTAACAGTATTAACCACCAGCCTGGATTTTGTCTTTTCTTCTTTAAATGGACAAGTACCTAAAGACTAAACTGAAAATATAGACATTTAAAATTGGGCACACACCTATTAACCTTCAAGGTACATCGGATTGAACCTCATTTTAAAAGGGTGACCAATCATTAGGTCTTCTCTCTGCAGAACCTAGGATGTGGTAGTCCCTGTTTTGGTCACCTACTTAAAATGCTAGCCAAGTTTCCCCTCATCATATGCTCTGCAACAGGTCTTTGTCCAACCTAGACAAATAAAACCTTGCCCTACACTTAGCCATTCAAAGATCATTTTCTTATCTCACCTTCCTGTTCATCTCATGGTCCATTCTTTTTTAATTCCTTCCCTGATTTTCTTACACCACTGAATCTAATCTAAGCTGCTTCTCTTAACTTTTTACATGGCCTAACTTCAATGCACCTGTTATTCACAGTGGAAAAGCTGACTTTTAGATCACCATCCATACCTACCATCCTTGCCTTAATTTGCATTTGCAACTGGTTATCTAAGATGCAACACTAAATAATTTGGTGCAGAAGTCAGCTTTTAGCATCTGTAAGTATGAAGTTTTATTCCATAACCAAAATTCGAAGATACTACACAGACATCAATTACAGACAAGAGCACTAGTCTAGCACTCTAGAAATCTCCAATAGTCTTCTACTGACCACTGGATTTAAATTTTTAGTTACTAAATAAATAGGGCTGATCTTACTAAACTCAATAATATACTTAATTTCCAACCACTCCAGTTCCTCAGTTAACCTTACTGTTGGTGTATATGTAGTAATTATCAATGGAGCCACAAGCCTGGCAACAACATTTTCCTGGCAAAGCCAGTTTGCCATTTATCACAGGTGTGGTCAAAAACCACACATCTGAAAGCAATATTCATCAGTTGTTGATAATACTTCAGATTGAATTTTCATCTTCACCTTAAAGGACTGCCGTCATATTCTCTAATTATTTAAACTTTTGAAGGGTGAGACCTTTTAGCTAAGATTCTTACTTTGTCACTGAGAGGATTGGTGGTATAAAAGTGAATTTTAATTGTTCTTTGTTTCTTTTAGAAGGAGTACTCAGAAGATGTGGGCCCTTTGAATCTCTCCCTCTATCCTTGATCCATATATATGTTTATAAACATTTCTATCCCTACATTTATATATACATACATATAGTTGTCTCCAGAATCTGAATTGTTGTGAGTGGAATAGGTCTGAATTGGTTTTTTGCATAAGTTTTCTGAGAGATACAAGACTTAGAATGCTGTTATCAACCAAATTAGACTTAATAGATCTAAAAATATTTCTTTAGATATTTATCTAAAATTTCTACCATTGCAGAGATCACAGATTACTAAACTGACAGAACACTTAATACTCAGTCTAAATCATTCCCACAAAATTCTTTAACCTATACTCAGAAACATACTTTCCTTAGCCTGACTGGGTAACCACCAGCTGTTAAAGTCAGACTTCTCCTGAGTTGGAAAAGAAATCTCACAGAAATCTAAGCTCACTGCTCCTTATCTCATCTATCACTGACAAGGGAAGCAAAGAGGACTCCTTCCTTCCTTCCTTTCCACAGCACCGTTTTATATTTTTGAAGGCTGCTACGTTGTGTCCTTCCACTCTTCTGATGGAAAGGCGTTAATCTTCCTAGATCATATTTCCCAGGTGTCCAATCACTTTCTCGAGACTGATGACTTCTCCACATCCCTCTGCAACATGTGTTTGCCTCTGTAACACAGTAGCTGCTGTGGGGAACTTGACGTCCATCCACCTAAGTCTGACAGGCATTTAGACCCCTATATGTCTTGTTTTGAAGTTTTTGGGACTCCTCACATTGCCTTCAATGGGGGCAATGTCAGATCCCATTCACAGCAGCTCGTGCATTCAGTTTGATTACTATAGGTATTCTGAAAGATATGAGGAAGCCAAGGTTCTTTTCTAGAAAAGGATCACACACGTTCTGTAATTCCTTTTAGAGCTGAGATAACCCATGAGAACAAAGCAGTAATCTTGGCTCAGACACATACTGGCTTTGCTCTTGATGTTACACTTCAATGTTCTTTTTCTTTCTGAGCAGTAGTTCATGAGTGCTGTTGCCTCTCTATCAGGGAGACTCAGACAAGTCATCAGCCCACAAATCAAACTTGCTTGGAGATCCGATTCGCAGTTAGTCCAGCAGTATATATAAGAGCTCTTTAGCTGATCAAACCCCCAGATTACAGAATCCATGAAGTCAAGAAAATTACTTATTATAATTGTAGCCTATTGATAAGGCTTAGCATCCATCAGTACAGCATATTTAGGGTTGAAACTGAAAAATAATTTTAAAAAAAGCTAAGTCAGCCCACTTTAAAGAGTTTGAACTAAGCAAAATATCAGTGGTCTGTGATTTTTTTCCCCCCCTTTCTTCATTAAAAAAGATGTGAAAGCCAGAAAGAAAACCAAGGATCAGATAAGGGCAGGATATCAGAAAATAAAAAGTGGAACAGATCTTTAACCTTTAACTTTGATAATACACAAAAATTGAACTCATCCCTTTACCTGTAAAAAGGGTAATTAAGAAAGAAAAAAACAAACCAGTAGCATGAAATCCTCAAATACAAAAGTGAATGAAATAACCATGTGGTAGTGACCATGAATGAAGCTAAACAATTTTCAGACATCATTTGATGATCTACATGAATGAACAACCTTCATTCTGTAGCAGAGGAATTAATTGGAAACAGAAACCAGCAAATAACTGCAATAATCAATGAAGTCAACAGAGTCTGAAGAGGCCCTTTTCTTAGCTTGAAAGGTGTTTATAAACACATCACCTGTTCACTTACTATGTACTTTCTCTACACATTTTTATACCTTAATGTTGTTTTTCACCTGCAGAATTCATCACATGCTTCATGCCGCAAAATGAGTCACCCATGCTGCATCTCAGACAGGGAAATTATTTCAGCCGGAGTGCAAGACCAAAATAGGTGAAAAGACTCTAAATTACTTGGAAAAACAGTTCTGACTTCACTGGTCAAGACCCATCATCCATGCATTCTCTTTTGAACTACTTCTATGCAGCCTTTTGCTACATGGGACAGGACTATTTCTTAGAAACTGATTCTAGTCAATGGTGAGTGCAGTCCAGGATCAAACTTAAATGTACCTTCATGATTCATGGTAGAAGGTGCTGCAGTCCTGAATATGGTTAAGAAGACAATTGGCCACAGTTATTTCCTGCAAAAGCCAACACAAACTGCAATATTTGGTTGCTATAACTAAATAAGCATCAAAAGGATGGGTTACAAGCGTGTAAAACATCTAAACAACTCCTTCCTCTGAAGCAGAAGGTGCTGTAGGCAAGTAACTCATTCCCAAATTGAACAGCATGGCCAGGATGGGATTAGGAAGGACAGGGAAGGAAGGTTTATCAGGTTTTCACACTGGCTTTGGTTGAAGAAGAATTCTGTCAATCCTCAAGCACAGAAACTGCTGCCCAGAGATGGTTTTCAGGAAGTTTAGTGTTAGATACTGTCTTTAGTGGGAATATATGCTGCCTAAAAAGGGGCACAGGCTGTCCCCCAGACACTTGAAATTCTTTCATAATTAGACCAAGGGACATCTCCATAGTACAGAAAAATTAGTTTTAGTAGATCAGGACAACAGGGCAGGTTGGGGGAATTATTAGCATATTTGGATAAAATTCAGCACTTAAAGGAAAGAATGCAGAAGTGACCCTTTTGACAAAACCCAAATCCTTTGTTATTTCTTCAGACCCTATTTGCAATAGGATGTAATGCTACTACCTCCGTTCTAATGCATGTATTCATATTAAGACACTGCTTTAAAAGACAAGAGAACAAGGGTCAACTTCCACCCATACCAGCTTGGGGTTGGGCCTCACTCAGAGGCCTCTTCTGACTGAACTGTGCCAAAATGAATGTCTTTCAATCTTCCAAAATGGATGTCTTTCACTATTCCTACCTAAAACTGTTAAACTTCACCTGTGTGTTAAGACACATGTTGAAACAATGGCTCCCACCTCCCTCCCAAATGGGAGGGTGCCATCACAAGCTGTCTGTACACAACCACTGGTTTTTTTTCTGTCCTCACAAAGATGTGACAGGAGATTTATCTCTAAGAGAAGATGCCCGCCCTCTCTGTACAATACTTTTGCAGTGGCAGCACAACTCCTTACTCCTAGTAACACAAGCATCAGAAGGAATGACGATCAAAACTCCACTTCAGAAGACTACACGAGGCTCCCCGTGCTATCCTTGCTTTTATATTTAAGACTGATTTTCCACCATATTTTCTTAAAATCTATTCCAGCAAGGTTTCATCCAGCCACTCTCCACTCTTCATTGCTATTCCACCTTCTGAAGTACTGCAGGAAAGAAGGGACATTTCTGCTTCAAAATATCCATGGAATTTAGGTCAGAATAGCATAATACAACAAATGCTATTAAATTACAGAAGGCTTGCTTTCTCCACCTAGTGGCTAAAATACAAAGCTAATATCCTGTACAATAGTAGCACCCTAAGGAAAAAAGGCAAAATAAAAAATAAAATAACAATAAAAAGGATCAAAGATAAATCACCTGATTCCCTAATACTGAGTGGCTTAATTTTATCTCAAAAACTGATAAATTTTTCCTCTCCCTTGTCCTGGGGTGACGTTATGAAGCCGCTTTATTCCTTAACCATCCGCTCAATGCCCAAGGACGCTGTGCCTCTAAGATGGACCCGGGGCCGGGGCTGGAGCCAGGGACTGGAGGGGGCAGTTGAACGGTTCAGCCCAACAGCTCCAGGGGCTCGGGAGGGAGCGCGCCGGGAGCGCTGTGCTGCTTTTTGGTTTCCTTTGTGTTCTGGCTAGCTGGAAAAAGTTCAGTTTGTTTCTTTTCTTGTTCTTTTTTCCCCTTCCTTCCCCTTGCCTCACTGCCTCCCTTCCCTTCTCACCAGTCCAGGAAGCCTGTGGGAGCAGCCCCAGCGGGCCCACGGGGTGGCCCCGGCTGGTCCGAGCCTGTGTGTCTGTTCCCTCTCTGGGAATTTGTTGTATTTTGAGGGTTTTTTTTTCATCCTGTTCTACCCTGTTTTGTTCGTGTGTTAATAAACTGTTTGGTTTCCTTTCCCCACTTTCACTCCTTGTGACCCATTTGTCTCATTGGTGGAGGAAAAGGGGAGGAACACTCATTCTGGAGTGTTCCCTCCTGAAGTTTTGTCTCAAAAACCAAGACATCCCCTCACTCTCAATAAAAGAAATTTTGCCGTTTCAGGCAAATCAAGGGAAACGGATTTTGCCCTCAATGAAAACTGCTAGACAAAGGTACTTTGAGGTTCAAGTCCCCTGTTTATTTATGGAAGAGGCATAGTGCAAACAGAATATCACTATTATGACACTGAGAGCTGCCCAGATGCTGAGCAACATGACAAGAAGAAATGCAAAGGTACTATTTTTCTTACATTTGTGCTTCTAAGCTCACTGTGGGCAAGTTCTCATGACTGCCATAAAGTAGAGCAGCCCAAAAAGGGAGGAAAACAGTTCCTTCTCTAATTACATTAAAGTAGGATCTCACCTAACCCTAGGTACCTCAAGCTAGACTTCTACTCACTGCATAGTTTCCCAGGCCTTTCTCCATAATCAAGGGAGATAAGCAGGTGCCTCCAGAGAGCGTCTTCTGGCCTTTCTCAGAGCTTGGCTCACTAGGAGCTGCACTGGCTCCTGCAATATTCATCTCTTTAGAAGAGACCTAGGAAAACTAGCTCAGTATCAAATAATTTCTAACATGAGGTGCTAAAGTAGAGTAGAAGATTGATACATAGCATAGCGGGATAGGAATTTTTAAATGTCACATGCTTTACTTTTCAACCTGAAGAGGTACTGGCCTGAGTGATTAAGGCTCAGAGTGAGCAATTTGCTTCCAAGATCAAAAGCCCCATCAGCATATTTTTACTATTTCAAAATAGGATGGGGACAGAAAAGAGTTTTCTGTTCATATTTACCTCCCCCATCAGCCAATCAGGTAAGCTAACCAGCTCTGAGTTTCACAAAATTAATAACCAAGAACCTGAGGAAATGCTGAGGTAACTTTTTCTACTTTCTAAAGGCCCAGTCCAATGAATTCTAAGGTATTGCAGAAATAATTTGGCTCAGCAGCTACCACTACTTATTTACACATGCAGATTTGTTCTGAGATGACAAACCCCATGTCCACTGTGTCATAAGGGGCATGGTTCAGAAAAAAGCAGCTCAATCATCTTTCAGGTAATGAGAAATAACAGAAAAAACTTCCTTCATTCTTGATGTCCAATATACCCAGGCCCATCCAAAAGTATATGTTTGCACTTGTTCTAAAAACCTAAGGAATTCAATGTGCTTGTGTCTACAAAGAAGAGAACCAGAGCAGAGTTAAATTCTCCAAGCAGATGAACTTCATAAAATAATTCCAATTACTAAACCCCTGGTTTTTGTCCTGGAGGATACACAGGATTGGTTTGAGCTAAATATTTTTGTTTGCCCTTTCATTTAAGCATATGCTTAAGAGCTTTCCTGATTAGAGATTGATTTAAACCTGTATTTAAGTGTTTTTGCAGATCTTCATACATTAATGACAATCATAAACAGAACTGAACAGAACCATTTTGATTTCAGGATTTTCAACATTACAGGAAAATTACAGAAGACAATGTGCAAAAAAATCCCAAAACCTACAAAAACCCCAATAAAAACTCTACCCCCCCCCTCCAACAATGGGGAAAGATAGGCATTATTTTTATGGTTTCTGGTGCTATTGGAGGTGGTGGGGAAAAGGGTTTTTGTATTTGTTTGAGGATTGTTGTAACATTTACACTGAGAATATTCAGCTTATATATCACTATCTTCATCAATGGGTCATCAGCATCAAAAACCAGACAATACCCTACTTAGGAAAAAACTATAATTTATGTTATCTAAGATTAATCTGAAATGGTTGTTTAATAACCCTAAATGTCCTTTCAGAGTTACAATACCAGGTTTCTCAATATCAGAGGAAGGCACTTCCTGAACCATATGTTGTAAGAAGAAATATTACTGACCTACTTTCCCTCTTCTCTTCAAGCAGTGAAAAGTAATGAACAGATACTTGCACGGTTATGAAACATTGCAAGTTTAAAGCAACTTAGGGAGAGCCATCACCCAGCAGCTCAGCACCTAACTTTTAATTAATAGACTTTTCTCCTTTTTTTTAATTAGTAATGGCAGTTCATAATGTATATCACTTTATTAATGTATGATATAGTAGTACACATTAGTAATATGATTTTTGCACTCACAGACAACATGTTTCAAAAACAAGTTCTTCAACCTACCTCTGATATATCAAAAAAAGCCCATGACTTCTGCTTCTACATCTTTCTATCTCTGAACAAGCTTATTACTTAGAGATAACTACTGCATGATTCATTCAGCATCTTTTTTATTTATGGTAGTATATTTTTCCATGCCAGATTGAAGGGAGAACAGCATGTTCTGCGTGTTTTCACAAACCTGAACAGGGTCACAACACCCTCTTCAGCCAAAATAGGTTATGTTATTACTTCAGTACTGCCTTACTGACAGTATTTTTCTACAGTGTGGCAATATTACTGTAACATGCTAACATGATAAAATTGCTAGTCACACTGCTTTCCTCTCCACAATCTGTCTTAGCATCTCCCTTTTCAGTGAAGGATAACAGCAACCCAATGATGTATAATAGCTGACATTGCTAAATCTCCTTTTCTATGCTATGAAGCCCCATGGTGCAAATCTTGAAGCAGCTCCTTTGTTAAATCTCTTACTAGCAGTCTCCAATTTAAGTTCCCTTAATCTGACCAAAGGGATAGAGACACAGATCGATAGTACAGAGAGATAGAACAGGATGACTCTTTCAAGAAATTCATAGCCTTTCAGGAAGAATTTGCAATTGCATTTCAAACAGAGTCTAGAAATACCTGTGCACTGTGTGCTTTGTGAATTGTTCTAATGGCATCATCTGAGCACAAAAGGGATTCTTTGACCTATCACTCAGAAAACTTGTGCTTTGGATGAAATCTACTTTATTAAATGTTAAGCTACTTCTGGCCCCAGAAAAGACACCCCAAATATAAGCAAGGACATTCACATTTTTCAGCTAAGAAATTACCCAAATATTTGGAATCTGATACATGTTGACAGAAGTCCCACAGACAGACTGCAGGGGCAGAGCTGTTTGCACTTCCCACTCAGACACAGGCTATTTATAGATGATATTGGTTCACCAGCCAAGCAAGATTTACTGCTATCCTAAAGGTGATATGGAAGGGCAGTACAACTCTTCACTGACTCTGTAGAAATGATTGTTACTGTTGCAAGCATGGGAGGATTTTGCCTTTATTTTTGAAGATGTTACTAATATTCTCTGAGTTAATCAAAGGAGAAGAGGGATTTTGTTTCCTTTTGCTTTTCTGCAAGGACTGCTTCATATTGCTTAGATACACAAGTTATAGGTTACAGCCAGCAGTCAAAGGCAATCATGCATTCATATGCCACATTTCCACTAGGAAAGACAATATGTTGGTGGTATAAATGACAGCTACTTGCCCTGCTTGGTCTTCAGACCTGGCAAAGGTCATTAATAGTCAGTATGTATCAGAAGACTTTTTTTCCTGTGCTCTTCTACAGTGCTCAGGGGACTGAAATAATGAAGCTGTAGGTGACATCTTTTTAAAAGGTAATTGCAGGTAAAAATACAAGCAGAAATGAGAAATAAGAAAAAAAAACAAATCCCTGGCTACAATTAGTGAGTTACTTGGGTGGTGGGGGAGAAGAAAGGGGAGAAAATGCTCACCAGCACAAAGACTGATTCTCACTGGTTCTGCTACCTGCTCACTCTGTCCCAAGCTATTTCATTCTGCTGAAGCAATTTCACATTGTAGTGATTGAGACTTTCAGAGGCTGATTCCTCATCACCACACACCTTGTATTTCTGCTGTGGTGTAATTTCATTGTACAATGTTTTACTTCAACCCTCTGCTTGAGCAGACAATTAAATACAGTACCACATTAAGATTATACTCCACCACTTACTAGAAGGAAATCCAGCAGATAAAACATACATTTCAAAGCAGAGCTGCTGCAAATAAGGAAGCGTTTGTAAAAGTAGGAACTTAAGATAAAAAAATAATTGTTTATACAAACCTGTTTTTCAAACCCAAAAGTATGTTTTTCATCTTTCTGAATCTCCAAGAGATTCTGATTTAGATAATTAGGGGTAAGGCCATATTTCAGTTTGGATATAATCTAAGTAAGCCATACTTTAATTTAGATACTGTCTTACAAGTCCGTTTCAGATTGCCTAACTATACATACGACTTTAAATTAGACACATTTTAAGTGTCTTAATGCAGTCCAGATAGATGACCTCCACCACACTTTTTGTTGCAACTGGGGTAGTTTGAACGAGTAATTTTTTACCTGTAGAAACTATTTATCCTTCAACTCCTGCCAAGCACAATGTCAGTTGTAATTTCCAGATAAATCTCAGGAGACAGACTGACAGTTGAAAGAAAGAGAAAAGCCTGCAGCTATGCAGTGCACAGTACATGACTAGGTCTCATCTACAAACTGCTCCTAAGAGTGGCTCAGAGTCATAACAGACACTGATCTGATGGAAGGCCTTGTTGTTTGTTTGTGGGTAAGGATTTTTTTTTGGTTTTGTTTTTTTTTTTTTTTTAATCATAAGCCTCACAGAGTTAGTAGGGTGTTGTAATCAACACTGCAACATGACTTTTTTAATGAGTATCACTCATTTCTCAGCCTTCAGTCTGACTGATGCTGATGCTTTTCAGCTTGTTTCAGTATTCACACTTCATACTTGTACAGAACTGAAGCATCTCTCAAGATTTGCTTTCATGACCTCTGAAACACTTCAAGGTTGCTTCAAATCCCATGAGTTCCCTCCTTGTCTCCTTCGTCCCCAAGCAAACACCTAATACCTAAAGTTCAAGTATGCACAGGTCAGGCCTAAGTGGCAGCCAAAGTATATTGTGGGTTCACAGTCGTCCTGCTCAAAGCAACAGTATATTTTTTAATACATGATTTTTCCACAAAGGGGGCAGAAGGGATGTTCAAACAGGAAACAGATGAAGCACTGAAAGTCTAGTTAGCCTAGATAGGCTTGCCTTTTGGCACCCATCTACCAGGCAGACCGCATATAGCTGTGACCCAGTTACGCCATGATGGACTTCCAAATCTGAAAGGCTTGATGGGGGTGGATTAGAGGTTTTACAATGAGATAACAAGAGCACATCTGGGGAAACAGAAAAGAAGACATGTAAGTATTGCAACAGGAGACTGTTGGGGAGGTAGGGAAATGAAGAGGATGCAATACCCAAATTTGTAGCATCTCAGGATTCATTAACTCAACTGCAACAAATTTACTGTTCTCAGTGTTCCTGTTTAGAATTACAAAAGACAGCTTCATTTATTCTTCCTGCTTTGCTCATTATTTCTGCAGGAAAGACTCCAATAAAAGTAAGTACAACAGCAACAAATCAAGCTTTTACAACTGCACTCACACAAACCTAACATCCTTCTTCCATCTTCTACCACACCCTCAGAAACACACACTACTGAATAAGGGCTGAGCAGAAAGCTAAAACTTACTGCTTCATATTGGGCTGTGAAAGTGAGATGTCTGTATATATGCTTCAAATTCTGATGCAACCGTCTGGTATGGTTGCACTCATAAGAAAAATAAAAGATGGCTGAAAATTAATCTTAGTAGGACAGACACTAGATTTTAGTTAAGAGGGCATATTTCTTAATATGTTCATCTTCCTTAATAGCTCTAAAGTAGACAGGCAATTGTGCTGCATCTATTTAGTATAAAATTGAATTTATGTTAAAATTACAGCCCTATAAAAATATTGCAGCATCCTCAGGATTCAAAGGCAGTCATATATCATAATTTCATCTTAGAATGCATACTGACCATGTTTTACCATGTGTTTTGTGTCTAGGAAACACATCCTAGAAATAACACCACAATGCAATACTCGTATATTAAGTAAACACAGGGAATTATTTCTCCTCAGACATGGGTATACAGCTTCCACTCACTTCAGGGACTACACAAGGCAGGCCTGCACCTCTGTTTTCAGTGTAAGTTTAAATGAAATGTTAAAAGTCTACAAGCAGGAAAGCAGATAGAAAATAATGCTGCTCTGTCTGAAATAAAAAGATAAACTATAATTTCACTGTGTGTTCTTAACTTTCAGATCGTTCATTAAGTGATACTAAAATATAACCATGCAACCACTAGTTTAGTTAATTATAGGCCAAGAATCTCAGCGGATGATCTGGCACACTTCTGCTATTGTTAACAAAGCAATACCAGCTGAACACATGGTTTCCCTTATCACGGACAAATTACTGGCCTTGCCCTTGTACACTTATGGAAGAAGAAGGAATGTGGAATAAAAAGGCTGAGATACTGAATGCCTTCTTTGCATCAGGCTTCACTGACAGGACCAGCCCTCAGGAATCTCTGGCCCAGGTCCAGGGAAAAGCAGTGGTGGAAGGAAGACTTTCCCTGTGGTCAAGGAGGATAGGATTAGAGATCATCTCATCAAACTTGGCATCTGCAGGTCCATGAAAGGGCCCTGAAAGGATGCTGAGAGCTGGCAAACAAGAATGTGGTCAGGAGCAGTGAGCATGGATGCATTAAAGGTGAACTCTGCTTGCCAACCTGATTGCCTTCTACAGTGGCAAAACTACCTGGATGAATGAGAGGAGAGCAGTGCATATTGTCTACCTGGACTTCAGGAAGGCTTTAGGCTATGCCTCCCACAATATCCTCATAGGGAAACTCAGGAAGAGCAGAGGGTGAAGTGGGTTGAGAACTGGCAGAATGACACATCCCAGAGGGTCATAATCAGTGGCACAGGGCTTAGCTGGAACCTGTCACTAGTGGTGCCTCCAACAAGAAGCAATGAGCAGGAACTGATGCACAGGAAGTTCCACCTGCATAGGAGGAAAAACTTCTTTACTGTGCAGGTCATCATGCACTGGGGCAAGTTGTCCAGAGAGGTTTGGGAGTCTCCCTCACTGGAGATATTCAAGACTTGTGTGGACGCAATCCTGTGCCATGTGCTCTAGGATGACCCTGCTTGAGCCAGGAGGTTGGATCAGATGCCCCCATTGGTGGTCCCTTCTGACACTAACTATTCTGTGACCCTGTAATTAAATAAAGAGTCTATTTATTATTATTTATTTATTATTAATTTGTTAATTAATTTGTAATTTCTGAGGAAGTGACATTTCAGGTTGTATCTTCTAGCTACTAAGAGAAAATTCTTTAGAATCTATTAAAAAAAAAAGTTTCATTTGATTTTATGGCTTTGGTTAAAAATGGTGTTGGCCTTTCGGCCAAGCTTCTTAATGCATCAGGGAGTCATACATAGAGGTGAAATACACTGCTTTAATACGATATCATTCCATGATTGGAGAAAATACCATGAAAGAAAAGGACAAAATCACACCTTACTTTAGCTCCAGAAATGCTTCTCTCAGGTACTGAAAAATATAAATACAAATCCAGTAATACTATATTTCACAGTTAGTTAACCCACTACCTTCATTTTGACTTTACCTGAAATCAAATCCTGTGCTGCATACTCATGTGTTAACACGTTCACCTGCCAAAACAAGATTTCTGGTCATTAAGCCCTCCCCTCAAAAAACCCAAACCCATCAATAATTAGAAAAACCTCCAAGAAAACAAATCAAAGCAAACAAAAAGCAACCAATCAAAAAAATCCAAAAGGCAAAATCTTGTAACATTTGCTGTCAGTGTTGAATTAGTTGTCAAAGAAAAAAGTTTTATTTCCATACGTTTGTTTGCTTTGGTAATGGATGTCTCTTCCTCTTGTGTTTTTAAAGCTGTGTTTAACAAAATGACAGCTTAAAAGCCCTCCTTATTCACAGCTTGAGGTTGAAATGGAATCAAGCCAGAGCTGATTCCAAATTAGCAAGGGAACCCACTGTTGAAGTAGACTATTACCCTGCATGTGTTTGTGCATACAGCCTTGTTTCTCGTACCCACAACTGGGCTAGCTATCATTTACTCACCTCACAAAGCTGCCTCCTTCCTGTTCTCAAAGAATTTAGGTAAAACAAAAGAAAAATCAACATAAGATCTTTTGTGCTTGAAAACACTTTTCACTTCAAATGGCCGAGCAGCATCAAATCATTTAGGAAATAACACTGAAAGAGTCTTGAAGTGCTCAAGGCAAACACAGTGGGCTGCAGTTTCAAAGGGGCTGTGCTAGAGGCTCTGAAAGTCTTACGTGTGGTGAGTACTTACACAGTGTGAGTAGTGGCACACAAAAAGCCAGGGCTACAGTCGCATCAAAGAAACATACAGTGCAAATTGCATAGATCATGTGCCTTGCAGGTCTGCTGAGGAGCCTCTTAACACACATGCAAAGACAAGGCTTTTTTTGTTGAATTCACTCAGTGCCATACGTTTTGGAGAGACCAACAGATGCAAGCCACTTTAGAAATGGGAAATCTAAGCCACAGAAATATAAAAAGAAGACCCTCAAAGAGTTAACAACAAAGACAGAACATGTCCTTCCTGATCTAAGTTTCCTACCCTTGCACAGAAGAATCCTGAATTTTAATGGAGATTAACAGAAATTACCTAGCTATTTGGGCTGACTTGCTTATAGGTATTAGCACTTACAAAGCAGCCTAGCATGCAAAGATGATGGGCAATGATTTCCCAGATGTCTCTTGATCATTTTCCCCTTGATTTCAGTTTGCACAGAAATCCATACAAATCGTCACTAAATGTGCTCCTTACAGAGACACTCCAGAGCTCGAGAGCAATGAAGAAGGGCAAGAAGAACAGCAAAACTTCTCCACAGCTTTTGGGAGATAAAGGGAAAATGTCACACACAATCAGCTGTGTATGTCTGTGGGCTGCAGTCAGAGCACTATTGCACATTGCAACCCAAGAGCCCTGTGCTAACAAAGTCTAATTTAAAGGAGCTAAAAGTAGGAATTTCATAACTAAGTAAAGGGCACATGCAGAGCCTAAAACCACCAGTAAAATTGCAGCAACAGCAGAACGAGACCACATGTCAAGAAAACTAAAGAAACTGCTGACTATGATAATGAACTACCTTGAAAAAAATCACAACCTTATTCTACCTTGCCAAGTGAGTTGGATCACACATTAATCCTCAAAGCAACTTAATTATTACTTACAGTTTCCTTTCTCAGCTGCCTTGCTGCACTCCTTGGACTCAAACAATACTCGTAGGATAAAGCACCATACAGTCAGGCTCTGCTGGGTCAGCATCCAGGGCTAGGTAAAGAGAATCACATACGATTTCATGTGCCTGGTTGCTTTCCTCATCAGCTGCAAGGACTTCTATTTAGCTCTCTGAAAGAGCTAATTAGGAAAATACGTGAAAGGGGGTTGTAGCCAGGTGTGGGTCAGTTCCTTCTCCCAAGTAACAATCTGATAGGATGAGGAAATGACCTCAAGTTGCATCAGGGGAGTTTTAGATCAGATATCAGGAAAAATTTCTTTTTAGATCAGATATCAGGAAAAAGCATTGGGCTGCCCAGGGAAGTGGTTGAGTCACCATCCCTGGGGGCACTTAAAAGACCTGTGGATGCGGCACTTAGGGACACAGTCTGTAGCAGACTTGGCAGTGCTGTGCTAATGGTTGTAGTCAATCTTCTCGGTCTTTTCAATGATTCTGTGATTCCCTGGAAAAAGTGGATGAAACTAGGATTGACTTAGTTTTCCTGGTTTAGGCACTAATCCCCAAAACCCAGGTGAAACTCACTCAAGCTCTGGTGATTATCTGCTTCCAGTGAGAGGTCATCAGAACGGACAGCATGGGATAGCTGCCCTTTTCTGCATGGCCCTGAAGGGAGGAGGTGTGTGCCCTTTCTCACCTCCCTGCCCACAGCACAGTATAGCTTGCAGGGCATTCAGGTGCTAGTTTTGGTAGTAAATCCCAAAGCCGGGCAAATGTTATTGTGCTTCTGGTGTTACAGTGGGCATTTTTTCATAATTTATAGGTGGCTTTTTCAGAGACTAATCTTGCTTCCTAATCACAGATCTTTCCTTTACTTAGGTTATTGCAAATGTCACAATTTCAAAAGATGCAGAGGAGATAGGGCCTTGAGGTTTTTTTCACCACTAAGTTTAAAAAAAAAAGTCCCAAATTGCTTCATGAAATCTCCATTTTTAAAGCAGTTTCCTACTTGAGACTGATTCTCTTGGAAAAGTGTCTGGCCTGGGATCAGAGATTAGTGGTCTAAGACAGAGGAGCTGCAAATGAATGTAGAAACAGCAAGGACCAAAGCTGGTCCTGCCCAAGCTCACTAACCTTGGTGAGAAGACAATGGTATTTATGTTGTGAAAGGCCAAGGCTTCTAAAGTGATGATGGAAAAGAGATGGCCAACCATGGTGACTCAGGGCGCTACTCCCACCTGCAGCGGCTGACCGGATGTGCACGCAGATCACGGGTGACATGGGCTGCCTGTGCTGGCCCTTGCACTCAGCCATGTGTTCTTCAGTCACTCTGATGTGAAAAGAATGACTTGTAATAGCATCAGACTTTTCCTCCAGTCTCTCCAAACTTTCTGTCCCATGTTCTATGCAACACTCCCATGGCCTGCCTAACCACAGTCCCCTCGAACATGCCCAACTGCAGGATTGACACAATCTGACTCTCAAAAATACTTTCCTGATGGGACTTAGTGGAGTCAGAAAGATGAGTTGGCAAAGGGGTATTAGACATTAATGGCCAGGAAAACTTGGAATTTATATTTTAAAATAGGAGAATGTCTTAATGTTTTAATATTATATAAAATGAAAATAAATCCAAACAATTTATTGGGGAAAAGCTTCAGACATGCAAGACATTGGTAGGGGCAGGGAGGAGGGAAGGCAGACTTCCTTTTTTTTGGCTTTTTAGTTCACGTATTCTATCATGCAATAGAATCAATCTTCACTTAAAATATACATGTGTGACATGTATTACTGTCTTCTGGGGACCTATTTTCACAGCAGAGTGCTACCTGGCATGAATGAGCCAAAGTGGCATGTTCTATCTGTCTGAAAAAATGTGCTTTGTTTTGGGTGTTTCATCATTATACCAACAATTTTAATATTCATGGCTCTCTAGCCTTTGTTCCCTAATCTAGGGCTCTCCTACCTTTCTTCTGTTTACCTCCTCATCCTTTTTTCCAGCACGTCCTGTCCTTCCTTTTGTTGTTTTCCATGTGTTGCAGCCCTTGAATCACAGCCCTGTTGCCAGACAGTTTGTCCTCTGCGGTGCTGAATGGGCACTTCAGAAGGCAGCGTGTCTCCTTCTCAGGAAGTGACTGCTTATTGCACACACAGAGAGGAGCAGCAATTCAGCACAGCGGGAGAAATTACAGAACTCAGCCTGGAGGGGAGGTCGATGAGACAGAACATTTTTCTGGAGCTTTCTGGCTCCATTTAACCTCTCAAAGAAAGTGGGTTAGAGCATCCTGATATTAAGGACCATGTGAAAGGGGAAAGTGAAAAAAAAAAAAAAAAGCAGAGAGAGGGGAAAGAGGAGGAGAAGGGAGTCTTTATACTGGAAAAACGTCCTTGCAGGTAATGCACATAGAATTCCTTCCTGATGTATAAACGATGGTGCTGTAACCGCTGGGCTCTGCCTAGCAGGCTGCTGCTCCCGGAGAGCTCAGCGGGGGTTTCCCAGGGCCATGCGATCAGTCGCAGCCCGGAGTCCATTGAAGGGTAAAGGAGGTAGAGAAGGGTCTCTCATGAGGGTTTGAGATGACTTTAATCACATCTCGTCCCCGCAGTGTTCAGAGGTAGAGAGACAGTGCGGTCTGGGAGCGGGATGGTTCTGTCAGGGGCCCAGGGGCGGTCCCTGGGCAGGGTTGGGGTACAGAACAAATAGGGAGAAACGGAGGGAGTGGCCAAGGCTAGGGAGGGAACAGGGGAACATACAGAATCATGGGGGTTAACAGGCCACTGCAGGATGGGATTATCATGCTTGGCTCAAGAGTTTGCAAGTGTGACTTTTTTTTGCCAGTGTCAGGTTTGAGCTGTCACAAGTCTAACGATGCTTACTTCTGCATCTAGACTTGTTGAGGGAGAGACCAAAGAGGAGAGGGTAGAAAAAATATTGTCACTTACAGGTCATACAGACAAATCTAGAAAATAAACTGTGCTGTATTCTTGAAAAAATAGAAGTGTCTGAAGGTCTCAAATTCTTTGCAAACACAATCAATTATGCTTTTAAACAGGTGCTGAGCAAAGACTCTTATTGCCATTTCTCTACATGGGGAAACTGAGGAACCTTCCCCAAAAAGTTGTGTGAGACAGCTCTGGACTGGCCAGGCACAGGGGAAGGGATGGGGACATGACCACTAAAATGAAATGTAAAATTGCTTGTTAAGAGAAAACACCCAGAGAACCATGAAGAGGCTACTGCTTTAACTTCATTGCAATTACTAATGTAGATTGATACAGACGGGGGGGGGAAATACACCAGCAAGCCAAGGCAGTTTTTTACCCCTGAGTTATGATGGATAAAGATGTTTGAGTGGGATTTTATAATACATTATTTCTGTTTTAATCAGGCACTATAGAGCAGCAACAGGACTTATATATTTCACAGCCACTTTGGATTATTGAATGCTCACAGTAGGCTAAAAGAGCACTTACAGTTCATCAAATTAAGCAAAAATGTGTAAATTAAGTACCATCAAGCCCACAAGCCAATGCATTTATGAGGAGTGAAGAAGGGGAAATAGAAGAGATTTAAGAGATGAGGCATTAAAATGTACTTTACAGTATGCTTTTAAGAAATGACATTCATGACTAAAGAAAACAATTAACAAGCATCTCAGTCTATTTCTATCCATTGTGTGAATCTAAGACCTATTTCTACATGTCTCCCTAGTCAACTATCTGTCTTCCCTGGTCATTGATTATTGCAGTATTTCCAAAGAGCATGATTTATTGTCTCCCACACATGCTCCAGCTTATATAGCACACCTGTCATGTGAGGGAGGCTCAGCCTGGAGCTTTACATCTGCAATGTGGATACAAAGCTCAGAGCCTCACACACAGAACCTGTTTTGCAGGATACCATGTGGACCAAAGGCACTGGTACGCTATGAGACAAAATTGCAGCCTTCTGGATGCAGAGCAGCTTTCCTGTCACATAAAAGCCTCATCCAGGTTTAACGATCCTGGGAATTTCGATACTTCTCCCTGTCTCTGGGCTACCAGAGAGGGTACCTAAGCAGAGACTCTCAGCTTGCTTTTTGGCACTGCGAGTTTGTCAGTCAGTAACTCTTCTTTGCTGCTGGTTCCTGGGCACCCATCATAAATCAGTGATGTATTTTTTTCCCTGGTGGGAAAATGCAAATCTTCAATATGTTTGGGATTGCTTAGGCTCCTAGATAAGACTGGAGGCTAAGACAGGCTGAAGATGTCTTCTCCAGGAATGGGAGGCAGCAGGTACCAGCCCATTTCAGAAAGGGCTGGAAATGAATGCCTTAAAGGCATAGGGTGAGAAGAGGGCAGTTTCACCGTTGTGACACCTAATCCAGAGGGAGGGAAGGAAGGGACAGCTGGACATGGACAGATGGAGAAAAAACGCAACAAATATTTTTTCTTCCATATACACTAAGAGGGTATAATTTCTGTTGTCTCTTTTACTGTTGTGATAGATTATGAGAACTGCCACGAAGTAAAAATAATAGCACAAGTTAAGATAGCCCTTGAAAATCATGGAGGGGAAAGCTATCAGGATTATGAAAATGTCAGAAATTAAAACGACTTGGAAATAAATCACAAACCAAAAAACCTTATGCATCTGATAAACTATTTGCAAACAATGGTCATATATCTTTAATCTACATTGCAGCATGAAACACCACCTTTTCAGCAAGGACTTTACAGTAACAATGAAATATCACTGTCCTCAAAACCATTACTGTTATTTCTCATCTCTATGAAGGCAAGACCTCAGACATTAAGTAGTCAGCTGAAAATCCCCATTGAAGACTTTTGAGATGGAGGAGAGATTTTGTTTCTAAAGCAAACTGAAACAACTGAGAATTAATTAAGAAAAAATGGGAATATTAATTAACAGTCAAATTTGCCAACTGTGTTTTAAATACTAACCTGCTAGATAAGGAACATTTTATGAGTATTATTTTCCAGTTTCTTCTAAAACAGTTTTTCTGTGTCCATTATCAACTTCTGCTCATCTTTCAGATCTCTACAATATTCTCACAGAGAAGGTGTTAGGTTAAACTACTGAAGAGTCAAACTATGATAGGTAACCAGTTAAAATAGAAAAGTGTTCCCTTCCTATTTCCTACAGAAACATTTGGTAGGCAGCCCATATTGGGATGTGGAACTGCTGGATTGAAAAGATTTCAGATTTGGATTCTATAGAATAATCCTTCATCAGCTGAACTGTATATGAGAATGACCACGCAGTAGGCATTGCAGTTCAGAAGAAAGTGGCTACTTTAAGTTGTGCTAGAAAGTAAAATTCATAAAATGCACTGCATCTTTAATATTTTTTCTTTTAAATAGTATGGAGTGCCTGCACCATGAAAGTGTCAACTGCAGAAGCATTATTTCTAGTGTGGTCTCAATGCAAGGTGTTGGTTGGTCTTGCTCCTCCTTCTACTTTGTGTGATAGGATAAGAGGCAAGAAAAGTGAGGTTTGCAGGTGTCTAGCACTCCTATGTTTTCACCAACAAATGGATGTCTCTGGCTACGGTCATATGCACATACATTTGTACAAATATGTATACACACACGTATACATTGTGGCTATGGATCACAGTCTGTGGTGCCATCTGGTGGAAAGAAGTCAGCAGCGGCCCTACTGCTAAAAAAAACCCGTGCCAAGTAGCCTTAAAATAAGGAAGGAAGGAATGAAACCCCAAAAGAAGGAAGGTCTGATCATATGATTAATGGAAGCCACAGAATTGATCAAAACACAATCAGTTCCAGTCTGTCTCAACACCTAAAGCTTCTTACCTTGACTGTCTCAGACTGTCACATGCATTGATATGGATCAGCAGTCACTGATGAGCATTTAAAACCACAAAAAGACTGAATGGGTAATAGAAAAATACTCCCTGTCATTTCTAACTGTCTCCTTTCCCGCTTCTGTCTGAGTTAGAAGGGTTGGAGTCTTGCAGACTTAATGGAACAGCAAACATCTTCAATGTCTTCAACATCTGCATCTCACAGAGAACCTTTAACAGTGAGCATGAATACAAGCTTTTATTTTTTTTTCCTTGATGCCCTGTCAACTTCACCTGGCATGAGTTGTCTCCATTTCGCTCAGTAGATGCAGTTCTTGGCATAAAACATATTACAACTTCTAGACAATAAAAGCAATTATTTGTTTTAAAGATTTCTTGGAGTAATGTTTGCCATATAAGCAGAGGAAGGCAGTCATGTTTTATATGAAGGATCTGGGTTGGCTTTCTCAAAATTCTTTTTTAGTTTTGAAGAAAAAAAATTATAAATGGACTGGGTACTTTTTTAGAGAAATCTTTTATCTTCAAGGACAGCACTCGCATCAGAACAGACCAAGGCCTGAGGGAGTCTGCCCAGTATCAGTAAGGTCTAATGCTTCACTAGGTTATGCAAAATTTGGTCATTTGGGAATGTTCTTTTATACAGAGTTATGATATACTTCTAACTGTATTCACAGTTACACTGAGGACTAGGGATAGGCATTGTTAAGGCTTCCATGGCAAAATACATGCAGCAAAAACAGTTTTGCAGAGAAACAAAAAATAGTTGAATTGTTCATCATTAAGGGTGGTGACATTATATCATATTCATATTCTTTTAAATGTAGCTTTAGCTGAAAAATTTCAGCTTTCCTATTTTCAGGTTAGGATCCTGAAATGAGTCAGTTAATTAAATTATGATCAGGGTGGTTTCTTAAAAGGCTGGATAGTTTGTCAAATGTTCTGTGTCTCATAAAGAAAATACTCTGGAAAGCAGTGACTTTAAGTACATAGCTGAGCAACCACAAATACATATCCATCTACCAGCTGTAATTAGTTTCTGCAGCTGAGGCAAATGTGCCACCTACACTTCCTCCTTCATTTTCTTTCCCCAGGCTTTCCCTTTATCCTTTGCCCATTCAGTGGTTTTACATCACTTCTCCACTTAGTTCTTAGGCTCTCTTAAGGCTCTATCCACCTCTCTGACAGCCATAAAACCCTCTCAAAAAAGCAGATGGAAATTCAGTGGGGCAAAGAGGAGATACGACTGAATAAAAATCCCATCCCTTCTGAGATAATATCCTAATCCATTGGCAGTCTTTCTTGATAGAGATGGAGAAGAATCTTGGATAAGATTTCAGAACTTGAGTTGTGGTTGAACCATCTTTATAGCTGCCAAATTAAATATATTCCTTGACCTCCAAAACTCAGCATTGTCAAAATGTGTTCTTAAATCTCACTCAAAAAAGAACAGTTTAAATTTATGACTTCTGTTTCAGCTGTTGCCTTATTTCTGCAATTCTTGCTTTTTGCTCTTGTGTTGTTTTGTTTCTCACTGCTTATATTATGATGTCTGAATCACAAGCTGCTTCTTGTATCCAGTGAACTCAGCAGAATAATTTGTATTGACTTTACTTGGTACAGAATTGGATTTACTGTCCATTGCTCTAATCTGTTAGATTACTTTTCTCCTGCTATTTCTTTCATATATGTAAATAAACAATGAATATAGAGAAGTTGTACTTACTGGCTAATGTAGTTGTTGGAAGAATGGAAACGAAACAAAAGAAATGGCTGTTTTGGGGAACAATTTTCACACAATTTTATAACAAAATATTTGTCCGTAAGTTTCAAATATGAGATGCTAAAGAACAAACTTCCATTTACTACAGAAATGAAAACATTTCCCAGTAACTATAAACCCCCTTACTGCCTTCCTGTGATGTCTTTTCCTGGTCTTAAGAATCAAACATGGTTAGAAGGGAAAAAGGGATTTTACCTCGGTATTTATTGTAAGGAGCCTTAGGTGCACCAGGTCCAGGTGGAATGCACTGAAATGCACCCCGCAATGCACAAACACGATAGATTGGGTATAACCTTATAGCTCTTACTAATTAGCATATCTACCAGAGGTTCCCGGGTGAGAGGCTCGAGTGAGCCCCCCTCCCCAAGGAACCTTCCCCTGGATGGTTCTATCTTAGTTCACAAAATTTCCTTCTGGAAAGGACCTTGGTGTCTGGGGCTTTCTGATCCACAACTACGAGCCTTCTAAGATGTTTCGTCTCCTAGCTTGACAAACAAGTCCAAGAATGTTGGCTAAAAATCACTAAGAATACAAAAGTTATAAAAAGGTATATAAAAGGGATATAAAAGAAAAGGCAAAAAATCATCATGGCATCACCTGTAGCTGAGATTCTTTCCCACCCCCATCGTTCAACATATCCATTGTAAGAAAATGATCTTTTCTCCCAGTTTTTCTAGCAAAATTCCTTGGTTTCTGTGTAAGCTCAGAACTAATTACTGAGAGGGGGAGCGTTTCATTTGTAGGACAGTAGAGCAAGTTCAGTGGTGAATGCCTGGAAGACCCTGTGATGTGCATTGTTACTATGATTAATGACTCTTATTATTGATGCAGAACCATAAATTTATACAGGATCTGTCAAGAATAAATAAGAGAGCAGTGTGTTCTGCAATAACAAGTTACAGCAGAAAAATCGCTAAGATTTATAAAAAGCAAATATTAACAGATAAACAAACACATAACCAAACTGTGAACATGATATGCTCCCTTGTAGTTCTCTTTTCTCGGAGATGGGAGGGGGACTGGGCTCTTAGTGGATATAAGTAAACCAGAACACAAAAGAGAATTTGAATTTAATGAAGGAGCTGATTCATTTCCTCATAAAACCTTGAAAAAGTAATTTGAAGACAATTTGTTTACAAACACACACCCAAACTGATGTCTGACTAAAGAAACTGACCATAAATGGGATGGTGTCACAATTTTGGGGAGCAGGAAAGAGACCCCCTTTTCAGCCCCGGTGATTCCTTTGCAGGTTCAAAAAGGAGCATTATCCCCTGTGGTTTCAAGGTTCTCTTTTCTCTGGGGTGCTGCTGCAGATCCTCACTCAACAATAAACTCTGTGCGTAGGTAGTGACACAAACTTGGAGTGTGGAAAGTAGAGCTGATAGAGTCTGGTAATCTGTGAATTATTTAGGTAATCAACAGCCAAAAATATACACCCTGGGATTTGGTAGTATCTGCCTTGTTCAGATATCCACTTGAGCCTAGGACCAACAAAGGGAAGCCAGTGTAATTTCACCTGGGGCCTCAAGAACGATCAGAGAGATACAGCAGAAAAATCCATCAGGGAATTGTGGGTTCCATATTAAAAAAAGTGTACACTGGGTCAAGCTCACTTTCACTGGTTTTTGGTTGTAAAATGGTAGGAATGTCACCTATTTTTGTGCATAATGGAATGTGTCTCTGAGGTGGCTGTGATCTTAAAAAATACATTATGGAAACAATAAGACCTAAACTCTTGAAAAAACCTCCGAAGTTTGTAATTGGATGAAGAAGTGAAATCTAGTATCATGAAAGAGTACAAAAATGAGAAATCAAGTCACATATGGATATGTATTGGCAACATGTAGGGAAGGAATGAATTCAGATGTGTTTCAAAGCTGAGGCAAGAGACCGTAGACAGGATCAGTTTTTCCTCCTTACCTCAATGACACAAGAATACCTTACATGACCATGAGCATCACACTTCTGAAGTCACCTCTGCCTTTCCTGTGTCCTCATACTGTACTTGAAGGCACAATTTAGGCTCCTTCCGTGCTTGATTCTTCTGGGCAGCTCTTGTTCTCCCCATGGTTGTATTCCATAAGGTTTCCCATTTCATGTCATGTTCAGCACAGGGACTCCTTCACTGGCACCTCTCACACGTTGCTTCTGGCTTCATTCTTAGCACACCTCATAGGCATTTCCACTGCTTTTTCTGAGCCTTAATTACTGAAAATGTGTCTGGGCAGTATCAACTACACTAAAATGATTTCCTCTTTAATGTCAATTGAAAAATGAGTTCCGTTTCTTGCTCCAAACGCTACTTTCATGTCAGTTATTTCATGAGGCCCCCGAGAGTTTTACTAGAGCAGCCAGCTGCCATGGTGGAATCGTGCCATGTTGAACCAAGCTCTGCAAGCACACACTCAGCTGTTACTGGCATTCTTCAATTTGAGTGCTCAATACTTACAGGAACACCAAATATTTTGAATAGATCTGCATTGGGTGGGAAGTGGAGACAGTGCTGCAGGGAGCTACTGTACAGACAGAAGCACTAATGAATTCTGTTGCAAGAAAAGGAGGATTGGAGGCTTCTTGAGTAAAGCTATGGGAGAGGACAGAGAAGGGTATTTTTTGTAGCTCATTACAGTGAAAAATTCCCCTGCTTAGGTCTTTCTCTGACCTCTGCACACAGATTATTTTTCCTGTCTAGAGACATGGACTTCCATGCTTTTTATTCTCTACAGGCTACATCTCTGCTGTGTCTGTTACACCAAATGGCATCTGCTGCCATTAAATTGAGAGTGGCAAAGGCCCATGTTGGCACTGGCATGCAGTGCCATGGATCAAATGGACAGGCATGTTTTGCACGTGTGCCTTGCTACCAAGCAGTTTTTATTACTGAAACTGTTGCAGGAAGAAAGAAACAGGTTGTCAACTGTGCAGCTTGCTCTTTCATTTGAGTTCTGAGGGTAGGTTATGGGTTAAAGAAGACTGAGTATAATGCCCCATAGAGTCCTTATCGCATAAAATTATCCCGGCTCTGTTTATACACATGTACATACATTCATATCCACAGCACAATGCTTTTCCTAAATAGCATTTTATAAAGGGGCAGAGGAACGTGGAACTTCGTGAAGGATGGAAAGCAGACATCTTTCTTGACTCTGGTCAGCACCTTAGTCTGCAAAGAAACATCCCACAAGTGTGAATCTTCTGTAACTCTTTTTGAAACAAGTCTGAAATACTCAGTGTCTCTCACTGCACTTCTGCTGAGGTCTATTGGCAGGTGTAGCTGTGCTGATTAAATGTCTGGCTGGGTGTGATGGGGTTGGGGGCAGGCAACAGGTAGCTGAAAGAGGAAAGTGACTGGGGCTATTTTTTTTGTAAATAATTCATTTTGGATGATTGTAGATATCACTACTGGAAAAAGTAATCCTGCTATAAATTTTTTCATCCCATGTTTCTGAGCCCTTGTTATTGATAAAGTGAAAACTTGCTTGTGCCACAGGGAGGAGAAGACAATTTTCTGGGCCAGATGCTGATGTCTTGCTGACATTCAAGTTTCCTTGTTCCCTCACAGCCTGCATGAACCTCAGCCATTTATGCTACTTCAGTTCTTTCCCTTTAATCTGTGCACAGAATTAATCAGAATTATTTGTTAATTCACTCACCAGGGCAGCTGATGGTCACTTATCTAAACCTTTGTAGCAGCCTCCATAGGAGAGGCAAAATGAGGTAGAGCCTCACTAGACTGCAAAGCCTCTTCTGAGTTAGGGAAGAGTCTTTCCTGCCTCTTCTCTTTGGGAAGTTTGTTTAGTTTTGCCCATTTTTGTCCAGTTAGCTACAACATTTAATACTCCTACTCAACAGACTGTTTCTCTCAGGTAAACAGCCCGCATTACCGTAGTGAGCTTTGATGCTCAGGTCCCTACTTTTTAATGAGAATTCTTTCCAAGCCTAATAAAAAATCATATGCTTTGGGAAAAAATAACCTAAGAATTCCCAGCAGAGAATCCAATGTGGTTATAGCTTGTTGAAGTTATAGTTTTGAAGGTTTCTCTTCGGTGCTGTATAGGCAAGTAATAGAAATCACCTCGGAAAGCTACACTCTGCATGTCAGACAGGATGTGTCATAGGGAAGGGAGAGATAAATGAGCTTGAAGTGGATTGGGAGGAGAAGAAAGTTCTAATAAAAACAACTATAATTTAGCCAAAGAGCAGTGGTTTTTGCTTTTGTAATTCCCTGATCCTGGGTCTCCACAGCTGGAGGAAGTTTCTGGCACCTTTTTTTTTTTTTGGTGGAGAGGAGACATGAAGAACTTGTTCTCAGGACTTCCTGTCAAGAGGAACTGGCTGCAAAAGCTGAAACATATTACAGTAATAAACATATTTCACTCAGGCAGGACTGGCAAATGGAAGGACCATTGCTGCAGTCCAGGGAAGCCCTTGATATGGAAGAAAATCTTCTTTGTCCAGGGGCCTCTGCGTAGGGGCAGAGTTCTCACTAGAAGTACAGACACTGTTGCCAGCATGCAGTGAGCATGGAAACAATCAATTTCAAAGGGAAAGCAAGGAGAAAGTGTCATTTGCAGAAAACACTTCTAACGCAAGCCCTGTCCCCAGTGCAAAAGACAAAAGAAGGGACAATTTTATGGCCAGCTCACTGCACAAGACATCAAAGTTATGTTCAGGTGAGGCGCTCGCCTACAAAGACAATTCAGTTCCCTTGTGTAGTAGAAACAACCCTGCTGTGAGCATCCTGTCTCAGTCATTGCTACAGACAACACTCATCACTACTCAGAGCACGCTCAAAGCTTTAGTACCTTGTAAAGGTCAGTCTGGCCCCCAATGTAAGTCTTTCTGCATTGAGGAGATATTTCATCCTCGCCATACAGGTCTGCACAGGGGTGAGTCATACACCTCAAGATGATTTTGGTGGCAGCGCTTCCACTGACTGAAACTACTGGGTAACTTTATTTTTCTAAGCAGCAGTAGGTGTTTCTTTTGAACATTTTTTCTTCTGAAAAAAAAAAAAAAAAGAATTGCATGTTCTCCAAAAATTGGCATCTGCAAACAGCTGTTTACATCCCAAAGCCCTCACATCACAATCACTATGTGAAAAGGGAAACAGATTTTGGAAAGCAGTCCTTGAACTCTGTGTTATAGCCAGCTATTGCTGTGAAAAGTAACCAGAAACACCAAATCCCACTGAACATAGGTGTGTCAGAAGGTCTAGCAAAAATCTCAATCGCTGAATGGATTAAGCAGATCATTTTTCCTTCCCTCATAAGCCTAGCTGGACATCTCTTTTTTTCTGTTTGCATGGCACCTGGTGGAGACTGAGGCCACTGTATGTTACTGTAATAAATATTTACTTGCTCCTTTGGAAGCATGCATGGGACATAATACTGAAGGGTCACAACTGAGAAACTGGGAAGAAACACTACGAAACTGATTTTTTTTTTAACTGGTAACTTTCTGGGCCTCTCAAAGTTTCACCTCTAGAGCAAGAAAGGGGGCTGTCAGAGTGCTTGCTAAGAAGAGAACCTGGAACTCACAGCACAAATGGAGAAAGGAAGCACTGGGTCAGCTCTCCACTTCTCCTGGTGCTTTACTCAGTTCTGTTTGCTTTGTGGTGGACGTTCTTTTCCTCAGCTAAGGATAGCTGTGTCTTGGCATCAGCTGAGGAGATCTGTCTACTTCCCTGCCTCCTCCTCTGTACTAAAAAGAGATTCAATGGTGGCAGAGCACCTGCATGTCACCAAGATTAACTAGAAAAAAACAAGATGATGTGTGGAAAGCTCAGAGGAGCCTGGGCTCCACTACAGAGTATTAAATACAATATTAACACCAGGCAGAAGTTGCTCTACCTGAGGAAGAGAGCATCCTAGTCAGCTGCTGTGTGATGTAGCACAACTGTTAATAAGGAGGAAATTATTTCTGAGTGAGAAACATAGGACTCGATCCCAGAGGAATTATGTGCAAGGAACTTACACAATTTACACTTGGCTGTGTGTCAATGGCTGAATTCCACACAAGACAGAGAATGTACTGACTGGTAAAAAAAGGTGAAATAAATCAAATAATAGGTGTAAATCATAGTTTCTTCTTCTTACACAGTCCTACTTTTCAGCAGCATTTTCATGCAGCAGAACTTCAGGCCTCAGCTATAAACACTAGGTCACACTATAAATATAAGCCCTTTCAACTTTTAAAAACAGCTGCATCATTTTAACTGGATTGACTTTCAAGTCCTTCATTTAAAGCAGTGCACATATCTAGCAGATTATTTAGTTATCATTTTTGCTCCTTCAAGTAAGCTCAGTGAGGTACCAATGCAAAGCATCTGTTCAAAGTGAGCACACCTTTAAATATAAATTTTGAAAAGGAAGGAGGTGGTTTGGTCACAGCATCTTGCCAAAAAGTGGATTTTTTCAGGAACAGTGTAACATTGGTAAACAAACCTTGACGACCGTGCATGTGTTTTTCCGAGCTGACAGGCTCTGGGTGGGCTTAAGTGGAGGAATGTGCTGTCTCCTGCCTGCCTGCCTTGCGTGCAGCAGTGGGCAGCTGCAGCCTCCTGTCTGCATGTGCTGAGCAGCACGTTCCCCTCCAGGCAGGCTTGTTATCTGCCTGGCAGAAATCCTGCCCTGTTGCGTGCAGCCTCAGGACCACTCCTGTTAGCCATTAATTACTACCATGGCTCGTGCTCGCCGAAGCCAAACGGAGGCTCTTGCCTAGTGCACAGTATTCTGCTAAGATCAGATTGACACGAGTGGGCAAGGAGCTGTGGCACAGACAAAGGCTTCAGCAAGTTTACCAACAGTCAGGTGGACACTTAGGTTTGAATCTTGGCTTGCTTGCTACTTTCAGTAGCTTCTGCTGCAGTCCTGTCTGCTCCTGACCCTTTGCTTCTGTGTTTGCTGATCATTTTTGGCATATTGAGACCTTGCTCTTAATGTGCAATCCCTGGTCATCCAAAATAATAAAACTAAAATTTATTTAAATCTGCTAAGTATGGAATTGTCCTAAATTTATGCTACACCAGCTATTGATTTGTTCTCTTTCCCTCTACTTGAAATCTCAGGGAGTGACAATCAAAGGACACGGCTTTCTCCACATGGAAGACATGGACATCCATTCCAGATGCAGACTACTGATAAACATGGCTTTCGCCCTCTGGAAGCAACACACATCACACACTAAAAAGCCCTATTTGTCTTCGTTCTTTTAATTCTAAGGCTGACAGATACAATGATATAATTTACCAATTAACTTTTTTTTTTTTTCCGGACACTAACAGTGGGACCAAGAGGATGAGAAGATAAAGCCTTCTTACCCACACTTCTGTGGAAGCTGATGCAAACCCCCCTTATACTGGTTCCATATGCACACAGAGAGCCAACTGACAGACAATAAAACCAAAACCACTAATGCCACATTTGTTAGCAATTTTCTTGTTAGTAGAGCTTGAAGTGGAATGATCTTGGAAATGGAGCAATCCTGGCAGTGACAAAGATGAACCTGACAGCAGAACATCAGATATAAACCACCTTTGCACCATTTGTGTTAGTGGAACACTGTGTCCAACTTTCTGCTGATCTCCCCAGCCTCCTCAGCCAACATTCAGAGTTCCAACCAGGTTGGAGCTTCAACCTCCTGCCTTCCTCCTTTTCTCACCATCATCATGGCCAGCAGCAATGGACATTTCAGCACAGGTACACTTGAAAAAAATCCCTCTCACCTGCTTCTTCACCTCATTCCTCCGTCTTCTAAGGATTTCTTTGGTCTATCCTGATTAAGCTGAAAGGAGTTAGAAGCTCATTGATGTGTATTTTATTGGGCAAAAAGAAGTGAAAAGAAAGCGTGCAGGCAATCCCAAAAATAGGTATAGGGCTGAAGGAGACAGGCACATTGCTGGCAGGTAAAAAGGAGCACTCAGTAATTCCCAACCTGTGAACAAAGCCACTTGGCTGCGGAGGAGACTGGAGCTGGACCCTTCCACCCCACCCTCGCCTTTGCCACAGAAACTGCCCTGATGGAAAGCAATGCACATGGCAACAAGAGAGCTGCTGAGTGAAGCAGCCATGAGGAATGCACCAAATACCTTTCTTGTTCCATGTGAGATATGGCTGAGGAGGCAATTTACTTTCCAGTTTCCTTTCAAGATGAAGTATGGCTTGCTCTACCATTGCTTAGGCTGTACTTATTCCACAAATAAAGATTTTCTGTCTTCCATGTGGCAACTTTTGCCCTGAAGTCACTCTTTAAAATAAACCTCAGAAACAGAGGGAATGTTCTTCTAGCAGGTGCACAGCTGAGAGCCTGGACAGCAGATACCCACCAGCATTATATATTCAGTCTTGGTGTGAGAAACACTTTCTCCTGTATTTCACCTCCTAGCACGTGGGTGGGCTGTGCTGCTGACAGGGCAGCAGAGCTGTCCTGTCTCTCTCGTTCCTTCCTTCCATTTGGTGAAGATGTGGAAGAGGCAGACTTTGCTGTAAAGCCTTTCTGCTCCCTCTGTGCTCAGCACAAGAGTCACAGCCTTGGGAAGCCTCTGCAGAAAGGTGCCACAAGAACACAGAGTCACCCAGCTCTTTTCTTTCTTTATTTTTTTATTGAAAGCTTCATCAAAGAAAACAGAAGTTTAAACCTAACATCCACTGATCTACAGAAAGCCCCAGGAGTGGGAAAATGGCAGCTATTAAGGATTGTGTTACAAATGGAAAACATAAAAAAAACCCCAAAACATAGCAGTACAGATCTTTCAGAGACATTCTGAGACATCAGCACACAGATGCCCATATAAATAAGATTCATAATTTAATGTATCACAGAGGTTCTGTATTCTACATTTTGGCTGCAGTGAAGTCTGTAAGGACTGTAAAGAACCTCTGACCCATTTTTGTGATGCATGTTTTCTTGATAGGAAGTTCATCTGCTTTCAAAGCTGCTTTGATTTTTCTTACAGATAGAATCTGTTCATTCTCCTTTAAAAAGGAAAACAATTAAAAATTCCTAAATGAATTCTGTACACTTCCTGGTTTTACATAAAATTGTTTTGCCTCAAAAAGATAGTAGAATTTTCTTCCACTCTGGAATACATCATATTTAATAATACTTCAGTTACATAAACATCATGTTCTCTTCTTTAGGTTGTATTTTTGGGCTTTTAAAAATATAACTGACGGTAAATTTCACCAAATTCATAAAATTATTATCCAAGAGAAAGACACTTAAAGGCAGAAAATTAATGTTGGGCAGATACTCTCTTAAGGACAACAGATCCAGATCTTGGAAGGTGCTTGCACCTTGCAGGCTTTGGACCTACAAGGAAAAATGAATTTGTGAACCTGTCAAAGGCTGACATTTTACACTTGATTACACATTTTTATTAAGGTGAAAGAACTCAGCTGTCACTGTTCGGGGAATTAACAGTTGAACTGAACAACTTCAATAAACACAAGAATTTTTTCTTATCATAGAAATCTGAACCAGTGCTGGGTTTCATTTCTTTTACAGCTTTACTCTCATAATTTTCTGTTCAATTTTAACAAAGAGTATGTTAATAAAGGGGAGAAGAAAGGGTCTCTTCTGCCTGCTTTGAGGCACAAAGGTGAATAAATCTCTGGGGTGCATACAGCGCTCTAGCCTATCTGGGTGACAGGAGCAATATAGAAAAAGTTGGTGCTCTTTTTGAGAGGAAAATAACTCTCCTTACACTGCATTTTTGCTGCTTGCTGAGATTCTAGAAATCTGTTCCACTGAAGGGGAGGAGAAGTCTGCTGCTCACTCAGCCCTCCTTCTGAGAAAGTGTGCGTGCATGACTGTGTGTATGCGTATTAGAAAAGAAAGGATTCCTCGTTACTAGAGTCAGTTGTCATTAAACAGAAAAGACTAATGCACCAAATGTCAGCAGTTTTGTTGTTTTATGTTTTGCATTTCCATCACACCGTGACTGTTTTCTTGGTTCATGTGGGCTATTGAGAAAGACCAGGAAAATCCCTTACCCTAGGGCACTTCTTTTATATCCGGACCAATTTCATGTTAAATAAAGTTTTGAAAGGAAATGTTGACCATGCGTGTATCAAACATTACTATCTTCAACTACCACATTTGGTCTCATCACTAAAAATGGATTGATTCATTACTTTAAGCACATTATCACTCTTTAGCATGACTCTTGCTATAGGTGGAGTTAAGTGAGTCTGCCTAAACCTGTTTTGCTCATGTCAGCCTCAGCATTAAAATGAAGTGGCATGAGGAGCACCATCAAGCTTAAAATCATGAAGCATGGCAATTTGTTAAACACTTAGGATCAATCTCAATCTTCAGTACCATAAACAACATAATATAGATCCAAATACTATGACATATTAAAAATAAACTTTATTACAATGCAGGCTTCCTCAAATTTGCTGAGTTTTGGTACACATACATACATAAATAATACCCTTCATTTGATTTTTACTCGAGTAAAAATCCATTCGAATGCTACAGCCCAATTGCCCATTGAAAGGTTAAGCCCTCACTTCTCTAATGACCAGCCTTTATCTTCCACGTTTGGGCATGCATCCATAGCAGAAGATGATACAATGTGATGCAACTGCTCTTTAATATGCCTCATTCTGCATTACGGTGTATTTCTTGACCAACACAACCAAGGCAGTCTCTTGGTATACAGAACTATACAAGTAAGCACAGGCTAAGGACATTTCAAGAGTCTCTTTCACTGGAAGGCAATAAGAGGACATTCACAATTTGAGGCCTGACTGTCACAGGTGAAAAGTGCTTACAAAACCAGCAGTAGAGCCAGATAGGAAGAAGAGTCCCTCTGCAATCTCAGCAGGAACAGTGAGATTTTTCAGCGCCCTGATCTACACTTGGGTCAGCACCTGCAAATATAATACTCTCTTCAGTTCCACTGTATCTTTTTCTTTTTTTTTTTTCCCCTTCAATGTTAAGTGACAAGCCCAGGTATTCAGAATTTTCTAGCCATAATTCATAGTTTTCTGACACCCCTTTTGTATTTATCTTTTAAGGTAAAAGCAAAATACCAAACCTGAACATCCAGATTTGATTATTTACAAGAATTCAGGTGTGATGGAAAGTACATACGCAGTTCAGTTTATGGATTTGATGTTACTTCTAGACCTCTGGGCCAGGCACCATTGCCTTAGACATCTAGAGTTGTTTCTGCAATCTTTCAGGAACTCTCGTGATATTTAAAGCTAAATTGGCAACACAGACAAAGATACTGACTTTACAAATTCAGGTGTTCAAAAAAAAAAAAAAAGGAAAACAGAAACTAAACAGAGCATAATAATAAACTTTCAAAAAATCGTATTAGCCAGAACAAACATAAAGAAAACCAGTTTAAGATTTCAGAGGCCACCAAGTGACAACACCCATGCAGTGTGTTGCTATTTCACTGTTCACTTTTATCTCTTTTTTAACTTTTAGAAATGAGTTACCACTTTCTGAGTATCTTGTAATTTCCAAATAAGCTTTTTTCTTACCTTATGATCTATGACTGTTTATACTCAAGGCTCACAGTGTTTACAATTCATAGATTTCAAGTACCAGTTCACTGGTTTTTTTTGGGATCAGTAAGATGATGAATTGTATTTAAGGGGTCCATTTTCTTTCCTCTTCTCCTTCCTCTACTTCTTTGCTTTGTTTCTTTCGATTTCAAACACTATTGAACATTATAGCATGAAAAAAAAGGGAACAATTCTAATACAGAATGCACTTGAAACACTTTAAAGTGACAGGCACTGTGATACTGTGTTGCCTGCCTGGCTTAATAAAAAACACTGAGATTGTTTAACTTTGCTGAAAAAAATAAGAAAAATGTTTCTGAATGTATAAATAAAGCAGCAGAGTTCTGAATAGAAACAAGAAGGTACCTCAGCATATTCATCAGCCACATGGTAGCTACCTTGTAGCCTCATTGTTGATAGTAAATGAGACTTTGTGTATGTCACATTAGAACTAACACAGAAACAAATGTCTTTATTTCATATTTAACTGACTTGTGCCTGGGGTTATCTCCATTTGTACAAATAATTCAGAGAGAGACAGAAAGAGAGTATGTGTAGAAAGGAAGAAAATAAGGCTAGATCGATTTTTTTCCCTCATAAGCCCTCTAAAGAAAGAGGGAACCTTAATCTAAGGACAAAATTCAAGTGCCCCTCTCAAAAAGCAACAAGGAATGAGACAGCACATGAAACAGAAAGAGAGGTTTGGGGTTTTTTTCTGAATTGAAAACATGCTGTGGATGATGTTGTTCTTTTACTTTGGCATCATCTGGTTTTCAGAAGTGTTGAATATCAACAACTACTCTGGAGAAAGCAGAAGCTTTATCACTTCTGAAAATCAGGCCCTCTTCCTACAGTGAAGCACTGTGTGAACTCCCATTTCTCTCTTTTCTATGTTGCATATCTAGCAGCATTTACTTGGGAAACCCCCTCCCCCCTCCCACTATGTTAAAAAATACGATCTTGTTTTATCGATTTAAAAAAATAATTGTGTTCTTTTCCCCAAAAAAGTCAGGTTAGGGAAACACAGACCTCTTTTTAGGATTGGGCAGCTGAATCAGATTGATCCAATACATATGTTTTAATTTCATTATTTTTAATGGATACCCTGTCTGTAATCCACCACAATAAATGTGATGAGCCTTCCCCTCTCTTCTGAATGGAGGAAAGTTTAAAAATGTTTGGTTTAATTTTCACACATAGATATGTGTGTATGTATGTATATACGGAAATGCTGCTTCACTTCTGCCTCCTTAAGGAAAAAAATCATCTTTTGACTTCCTTCTCACCTTTTTCATTTGTCTCTTTGGAAGAAGTAAGGGCCATAATCAAGATTTCTGTATGGAAAATAACTGTCATTCCTAAAACAGATTTTGGTAGATTAAATTTACGGTCTTTTTTTTTTTTTTTTTTTGCCTAATCATACTAATTAGTGATTGTCAGCCAACATATTAAGACAACAGAAATCATAGCAGAGAAGAATAATTTTTAACTTCCTGCCTGCATGACAATACTACATAATTTTCAAAATTTTTGCTTGTAAGGGAAAGCTAAAATGAGAACAAAGATCAAGTTTGCTTTCTCTTATATCTACCTGGCAACTCAAATGCAACACTGAGAAATAAATGCAGAATTAAGGTGGCTATGCATGCTGGACGATGACAAAGACTGAGGTGAAGAAATGAATTGGTATGTTGGAATTCAGAAGGAAGACTGTTGTTTCAGTAGAAATACCAAAGATCAGGTAATTAAAGAGAAAAACTCATCAAAATTAAAGCCCACCTGGACAGATTAGTTGGTAACCCAATCCCCTTGCTTTGGGATGTTCTCCAAAGCACACCATCGAAAACCAGGACAGCTTCTAATACCAACTATTCTGAAATTTCCACTATAAACATATGCCGTATGTAAAACACCAGTGGAAGATAGTTTAAACAAACAAGAAAGTAAGAACTGGTCCGGCCATGTAGGTCAAATAAAGATAAAAAAAGAAAAAAAACCTCTATCTTCTGGACTGCGTTAGGGTGTCACTTCATCTTTGGTATAAAATAGGCCATCCATAGGCTGCATTTGTTCACAACTAGGAAAGACTACAGAAATTGTCAACAATTTCTTCTATCTATTGCTTTTTTTGCACTTTTTTTGACCATAAGCTCCTATCTACTTAAGTTTTTTTTAATGCTCTTAAGCTAGGTTTTTGCAATGTGACAAGCAAAGCAGACTAAAAACTTCTTAAAGCTCATAAAAAAGACTGCAGATAAAAAGCACTAATGCTTCTGCTAGCGATCACGCTTCGTAAATAAAAAAATCTGCATTCTGCAAGAAAAAACCCCTGCATTCTCTATAATGCAGCAAGTTTTTTTCTCAATTCAATAACTTTACTGTAAAATGCTTTAGCCTTCTAGAATTTTTTTCTGTCAACACTTAAGACAAAGTTCATAAAAGTCCCAGCATTTTTCCAATCCTTTCAGTTGCCACAGTTCCTTTATCATCAACTTTTCTTCAAAAGAAGAAAATCATTTTCTTTTAAACTGTACAGTTTATTTTTTGTTCACCCCAAAAACTCAGTCTATTAAACTTCTGCACCAGCACCGGTGTGAGCAGTTTCAATTCATTCTCGGGTTTTCTAACAAGACGTTGACAGCTTGCCTTGAGAGCCTTTGACGTCCTTAAAATTAAGGCAATTAAGATTCAAGATAAACCTTACCTAAACATTTCTTTTAAAAAAAACCCAAAAAACAAAAACCAAAAAAACACTCTAGATTTAAAACAAGAAGAAAAAGAAAATGAGAGAAAAAAGAGTAGCTTAATTTTTGAGGAAGACAATTGGTTTTCATCACAACTTGCTCCCTCTTGACATCATCAGTTTTTCTGTTAAAAAAAAAAAAAAAAAAAAAAAAATCTAGCTACACCTCCAGGTAAATTCTGAATTCAAATGTTCATCCAGATGAAATGTCAACCCAGAATTTTTCCTCTGGGTTTTTCCTTTAGTTGAAAAAAAAAAATAGCAAAAATAAAATTGTCAGACTACATGACGGAACCATTTGCACAGCACATAAAAACACTGTTTTGTTTTCATTGGGAAAGGTAGAAAAAAAAAAGCATTCATTTGACGCCTGTGCAAACTGGAAGCCAACTTCTTGTTCAGTGAAGTTTCTCCATTCAAGGCAAAGATTTCAGACCGACATTCTTCAGTCCTGTTTATTGTCTGTAAAAACAATTGAATTAAAGTGGTCATTAAGTCAAAACAACTTTGGTATAGGCTCCTCTCCTTTTTTCCCACCCAATTCCCTTTAAAAGTTATCCAAGCTAAACTAACTCTGCAGCTGTTTAAATATGATACCACCACTAAGCTGAAAATAGTCAGGCAAAAATAGGGAACTCCTACTTTGGGGATGTTAACACATCCTAAGCAGATATGAATTTACTCTTTTAATGCTAAGCATTAATAGGCAGTCTAACTACACTGAAATGAGATGAATACATGGCTTAACGCTGTGTAAATCTTTCACAAGTAATTCAATAAGAGGGTGAACATTTTCATAATAATAAGTGCCACTATTTATTTTGGGTATTAATAACAAAATGAAGGATAAAATTACAATACAAGATATAACCAATTTGCTAAAGAGAACACATTTTCTGATGGCAAGAACAATTAGACTGTGGAGCAGTCTGCTTAATGAGCCAGTTAAGGCTAACTTAGCAGAAACCTTCAAGGCAATATTAATTAGAAAAATATATTTTTTATATCATATAGTGTCATATCTTTCTAAATTTAGCACAAAGAATAAGCAAAATTACCAACTTTTTTCTTACAGATGATACCTCTCATTTTGTCTTTTTGATATTTCATGTCAGTTAAAGATATGTCAAATCTAGCTTATCTTAACAAGACAGTATGAGATTATTATGAGAGACCCAGAACCTACATATAGATGCTATTCTGTGTCTAGGGCTATCCATAAGGGTCAACTGTTGCTTTTCCCACAGTCCTTAAAGCTTACATGGAAAAAATCATTTTCTGACCAAAGTTCAGCACAAGAAAATCCAGCACCTTTCCTTTTGCAAGCATTAAGCCATTTGCCTTGCCTAGTTTAAAACAAATTTTAAAATTAGGAGTTAAATTGTGAAGAATGTTGACGACCTAACATTTGCCACAGAACTTTTTGTCTGGGAGTATAAACATAGAGCTGCAGTTTTAAATATTAAATTTGCCAATGGACTTTTTCATTGCATGACGCCTGAAAATTAATGTTTTGAATGTTAAGAACAGATTTGTGTGGAATTCAACAATTAACTATTTTCTTCAGACTTTCTACTTTCAGAATTTCTTGTAGGAGTACTCAAGTTGGAAGCTCACGTCCTGAGATTTTACTGCCCCTCTGGGTCGAGTGGCTGCCACATGTATGAAAGTCCAATATCACCAAAGGGTCACAGCATTGAGTTTGCCTACAAAAGGCTCCAGAAGAACATAATTCTTTCCACATTTAAAATCAGATTTTATGTTGTCCAGCAGAATTTTGCTTGGAGGTAAGAGAGTATACTTTCTGGGGGCAAGGATATCCATTGAGCTCTGCTTCATAGTGTTCATGCTTTTATGTGCATAATTAAATATTTACAAGGAAAAAAGGGAGTAGCGTCTAAAATAATTAAGGTGATTTCCTCATAAAGTAGATTCCTCTGCTCAGAATCAAGGACTGTTTTTATCTACACAATAGGTAGCCAGGTTTTTGCCATGAAGTTACCATTTCTGAACTCTGTGGGTGGGATCCTCAAGTATAGCATTCAGCATATTAAATAAAAGAACACAAATGCTGATTAAAAAGTGGAACTAAGAATTGAAGTTTCATGGTTTATTTTTACTTACAAAGAGAGTACAGAGTCCTTATACCACCCAGTTCATTCTTAGCACATTGCCTCTCCTTTGTTGCCTGCAATTTCATGATAGTTGCAAAGAAAATAAATGTAAGGGAATATACCGTTATAACTTTTCTCCTGACTGATCAGCTCCCATGAAATAACTTTATATAGTCTGCCTGTTCCTTTGCCTATATCTGACAAAATCACTGTCCAGTCGTGGTAATTACTTTCTTGTATTTCTCATTGACAATCACTATTGTATATCAGGCATGATGTTTGTTATTAATAAATGTGCCCTTTGAAAAGCAGAGTAATAAAATTATATTTTAATTATAAAACAACTTCACTTGTTTTTATATTAAAGGTTACTGGAATATTTTGTCAGAAGTTAATTTTTAAAGACAGAGGTTGTGCATAGTTTGGTTTGTTTCTACAGCTTCCCACACTGCATTTCTGCCTGCAACTGGCAGATATAAATAGAGGGCCCATTTCAGATAAAAAATATACTGAAATAAGCATAATAAAAAAATCTGTAGTGGATCTGCCTGTCTGATTAAAAAAGAAAGAAACTCCTCCAAATATAAATGCTGGTGCCATTACAAGTATATCCATCACTGCAAAAAAGGCTGTAGCTGACAAGGAAAGATGAGGCATCCCATTCTCAGGGAATTCACCAGATAGGCAAGAAACACAGCACCCATTTCAATAAAGAATTGCAATGTAGTTTCCTCCTAGGCTGGAAAAATGCCAGAATCTGCAGCTCACAGCTATCTTATGAGGGCTTCTAGACCTAAGCCTTTATGAGGAATTCTAAATCTAAGTCCTTTTGCTTTGAGATGTAAGAGAAAGGCAACTGAGACACAGGAATGGTCATATCCAAACACTACGGAACACACCAAGCCAACAGGATGGTACAGACGTATTTCTCTCTTTGCCTTTTATATTCTGTAAGTATTTTGGAATAAGTATTTTATAGGTGCTAGAGAGACTGGCAGCTAGAAAGGATGAGCACACATAGTCTGTGTCTCCAATTGCGTAGCTCGTGGTTGACTGTTTTTGTAATATGTTCATACCGACAGATATAGGCATGACAAAAGAAATAGTGAGGTCTTCTGTCTCATGGTGGTCAAAACCACATAAATCTGAAACAATTTGATACTCACATGGTAGACAAACAAATACATTTTCCAGAGGTCAAAAATGAAGTAAAGCAATTGACAAATTGGCATAATTCTAATCTTTCCTATACCAGCTCATATCTGATGCCTCTGTAAGTAGAGAGTCATGATGCATTGACTGACATATCTATTGTATTTCTTGTCTGACTATTTCTCAACCTTCTTCCCCAAGATAAAATGTGTAATTCTCTTTTTACAGTGATGATGGTGTTCAATATACATGTATTAATGAAGGACTGGATTTGTGCTCCTTCCTAGAATCTGTCCAACATTTATCAGTTCCAGTGAGTACCCTGTCACTAAGTAACTTTCCCTTTGTGAAGAGTTTTATTGTAGCAGAGAGAAGAGCTGTGTTTGAAGAGATTATTCTGAAGATGAAGGGACTCTTTAGGAGTTCTAAATACAGCTGTCAGTTTATAAATTTTGAACTTTCCAAGGTATTCCATGGGAAGTAAACAAAGGGAGCAGAAGAATGGAGACAGATCAAGCAGCGCTTCTACCCACCTCTTTCTTATCCCTTCTTCTTCCATTTCCAGGTCCTGCCTATTCTGTGTCTGCATGGCACAGTTTTGCACAATCACAAATACAAACCTGGGGTGATTTTTACTGCTTCATTAACTACAGTTTCAGGAAGAAATCTTTACATGTGCCAATGTGTCCTGTGCCAGTATTTTCACCACTGCAAAATTTAAGCCCTTTTTAACCTCTGATGCCAGATGCAGCTTTAGCCCAGCATGACGATTGTTAATGCAGTTGTTGAGATCCTTCTGAGTCCAGAAAAGCAGCAGACAGTTAGAGAGCATATCATTGTGGGCAGGAGCCCAAGGACATTTTGCCAAGTTGAGGCCATCAGCCAAAACCTTTTTACACTGCGATATATCTAGAATTCATCTGAACTTAACAAAGCTATTCTGAATTTAAATTGCGGAAAGAAGGAGTCAAATTTGGCCTGCTATTATCAAGAAGCAAACTTCTGACTCCAAAGCCTATGCCGACTTACTTAGACTGTTGGTAAGAATATGCAGGCGCATGTTCACTGGATGTTTCCACTGTCATCTGTTGCTGTTGACCACTGGCTTCCTGTGATGAAGATGCTACTGTCTGTGGAGAAGTATCAGCAACAACACCCTAGGGAATCAAATGAGAACATGAAAAACTTACTGATTTTGCTCACGGCAGTGAATCACGTAAAGGAGCTCAGCACCAGCTCACCATTCACGCATTTCTCTAGAGATCAAGAGAGTTTGAGGTAGCAGAACCACATGCTAACAACAACAAACTCCATCAGTTTTAGAAAGCTAATTTGGCAACAAGAAGCTGTCTCAGCCTACCAGTAGTAGTTTGCTCTCACAGGCTGCAGTGAAAAACACCTTCCCCTTTGAGGGCAGTTCCTGCCCATTCAAAGCTAGAGGTAAATCTTCTGATTTTGGTGGATTCTGGGTTTTACTTCTTGGCTTTTTCACGACATACGTATGGCTCTTCTAATTTTTTGCTGACCTACTCCAACTTCACAGTGAGTTCACATTTATTTTGTTTGATTTAAAATGCAATAAAGGCAGAATCTAGGCTCACTGCTCTCCACTTTACTACATATCCGACAGAATTTTAGTCACCTTAGAAAAATGCTGCCTGCTTCTACGCACTGTTTCTATGCGCGTTCCTTTCAAAAATAAATTTGCTTTACACTAAAGACTTTAATCTGTTAAGTCAAAGCTCCAATGAAGTTTTATTTATATGTTTGCAAAAAGTAGATAAGTAAACACACAAAAGATTATATTCATTAATTTAACATTATGCACAATTTCTTATCCTATTTAGACAGTCTGAATATTACTTGGTTTAAGTTTTCAGTATGCTTTCAAAGCAAGCCACATTTTCTTTCCTCTACTCTCATGCTTGGTATGTTGGTCACATGAATAGCAAGCCTCTTCAGGGAACATGCTTTATTACTCTATTGCACACAACAGAGCCAGAAGAGGGAGCACAAAGCACTTGATTTGTTTTTATTTGAGTCCCATGTAAACAACAGGTAGCTTATTTTAAAGCATCTGTTAAAATATCAGTTTCATTTTTCAGAAATTCTTCGTATCTATTGCTTAGCAGACTGCCAGCATTATCTTTTTCTGTCTACTTCCTTGTCTTTATCCTTCTGCTTTTGTTCATCTCATCTTGAGATTGTAAGCTCTCTGGGGCAGAGACTGTATGTTTTTGGTCTCTGCTTGTGGAGCATCCAGCATGGTAGGGTCCTGGTTCATGATGCTACATGAATACAGATAAACATTAACAATAATCATCATCACAGGATAAGAGAAAAACAGGCTATAGATTCAGATAATGTTTTGATTATTATAGTAGATAATTATGACATCAAGTTACTTTAGAAGGCATGAATATACTAGCGAGTGATGGGGAGAAGGGCTCGACAAGTAATTTAAATTAACCTTAATTCTCATTTGGACAGGTCAGCATGGTGTGCAGCCAATGCCGTTGTATGAACCAGTATCTATCCCAACCAGTCTCTGTCCCACCATCTCCTTTTAATTCAGATTTTTATCTACCTGATTTTGACTTAAGAATGGCAATTGAAAAGAGGCACCCACAGTACATTTGCAAACAAATGAAGTTTAGGGCAAAAATTATACCGAGGCAAAAAGGACTGAAACACAACCAGCTCAGTATGACATAACAGTAGTAGCCTTTCCTGTGGGACCTTATCTGGCAATAATTGCAAAGAACTAGGAGAAAACAGGATAAGCCCACTTGACTGCTGGTGAAGCCATGCCAGCAGTAGCACTAACTCACATCCTCAAAGCACAGAGTAGTAATAGCACAAAATCCAAAGTCCACACAGATGAAGACAGAAGTACAGAGACCCTGGCACTCCTTGCCTTACCCCAGAGCAGGGCAGAAGTTGTTAATACAAGAGGGTAGTGCCAAAGAGAAACACACAGGGAAGAGGATGCCAAGGCTCCCTCCTCTCGCTGTGCTCAGTTGCCCTTATGAAGCTTCACAGAAGTGGAGGCCAAGCTGACGCTCTCCCAGCAGCTTGTGGTCTACAGGGTTGAGTAAATACTTACTCATTAGACTGTCATCAGCATGACTCAGCCCCAAGGAGGGAGGGAGCGAATCCTTCCTCAAGGATGAAAAGCACTCAGTCAGTGCAGCATCCTCCACGTCTGTATATACAAGAGGAAGGTTTCCATTGCTCAATCACTTTTTCTGGTGGCTAAATGTTTCAGCAATTACCTATGCTTGCTAAGGACCGCATCAAACCCTCTTGCAATCTTCTCTTCTTGAAATCTCTTTTGGTTTCGTGGTCTGCCTGCTGGGTTTGTTTTCCTGTCTCTTCCCATCTCCCTCCCAAGTACATGGGGAAAAAATAGTCATAATCACTGATGTTTTATTCCATGACCTGCTGTACAACAAAACAAATGCAAAACAAGAGCCCTTGCAAATAATTAAAAAAAAAATAAAAGAGGGGTTAGAAAAAAGAAGGAAAAGGAAAGAAAGAAAACAAAAAGAGAAAGAAATGTGCAGTCCTAATTAAAAAAGCTGGAAGCTTCCAGCCACCTCTCCATAAAGAACCTTTAGGCCCCTTTCAAACAACAGGTGCAAGAAGGCATAATAGATAAGAGTTCTGCTCCCCCTTCACTCTACTTTCATGAATAGAGATAAACTTACTTCAATAGGGACAGCTGTTGGAGGCACAGGAGTGTACTGGGGAATGTAGGTCCCTTGCATAGGTGCAGCAGCAGTCATGTACTAGAACAAATCAAAAGCAAATGAACAGAAGAAAACCACAATTAAGATGCATAAAACCATGTTAGAAGCATGACACTATTTCAATTTCCCATTCAGAGTTTTTTAGTTAGTGTATAGCATATTATTTCTTTTAATTAGGAACTTTAGGTAATGGTACAATTTACCCAGCTATAAAGGTAATATCTGAATATAGGCAATAGTAAACATTTCTCTGATAGAAGCAGATTGTTCTAAAATTGAGAGACTCCTATTTGTACTTACAAAAATCTCAGTGGAGTCACGAGAGCAGCATATATATATACACACACATATATATGTAGTGGTTACAGATACAAAGCAGTCTAAACAATCTTTTGGAGTCTCATTGACCTTATCTAATGACACCTACAAAATAGGAAGCATAAAATTTGAGAGGTTTATTCCAATCTATATTTAACCCCATCAACAACAGCAGCTGAGTTTACAGGGACACAAAGCTGCAGAGAGGTGCAATCTAAGACAGGAGAAATAAAGGAAGAGGAAGATCCATCTGGAGTTTCTCCTTTTGTACACAGATACCTTAGCTAAATTCTGATGTCTTATTCTTACTATCCAGGGATCTTTCCTATGCATTTTGAAGCTTGGGCAAATTACTATTATAGCATCAATTTGTATTAGCTTCTCTGAAATACTGTCTCTCCCAAGTACTACAAGACAATCTTTTTTAAAATTCACGTGTGCATGTGAGTTTTGTCATTGTTATGGCACTGACCTCTTTATACACAGCACTTCTCAAAAAGCTCTTGAACTGAATGCAACAGTCATTGTTCAAATTTTCAAATAAAATATCAATATTAAGTTCTTAGATCTATATGTACTTTTCTTTCTACAATCCAGTCCTAACTACATGTCTTCACTGACAAGAATCTCAGAATGTGCCTGATCCCCCATCTGACTGTATGACACTTCCACTACATGTTATCTTCAAAGACACACCAAAGATCTGAATCAGCCCACAATGTATTTGATGAATTTTAAAATGAGTTAAATATATCTCTGCTTCCTGGCAGAGCTAGGAAGTGCTTGCAAGATTTTATTCCGCTGTTTACAGTAAAATTTACATTTAAAGCACTCTCCCACCTCAATTCTAAACTAACTGGATGGTTTGATATGCCTGTCACAAACATGCATTATGAAATTGCAAAGTGGGGTGCAGACTGCAGTAATGCTGGAGAAACGCCTAAGGGAATGACAACAGCATATGTAAGAATCTCACAGCTAAATTCTGAAGTATTCTTTCACGTAGAAGAAAATAAAAAGTATTTAAGTAAATTGTTTTCTATTAAAAAAAATAAGTGAGGATCATATGTGATATAGAATGCATACTTGCAATATGAGCAGCATATGGTGTTGGGAACCATCACAATATTTTTACCCAAATTCACAGTATTTTGCTTAACTTGAGCAAAGAGACAGGAGTGCCCCCAGTGTCTGTGTGCCTGTATCAGGCCATGTTTTTCTGCAGCTCTTTTTCCTTGTTCTTCAGGAAGAGAATTGAATTCAATAGTGTTTTTTATGAAGGCTAACCCACCAAAAGCATTAGGCCAACTCTCCCTATTGTCCTCAGTACAGCTGGGCTGTTCTCCTGCCTCACAGATTAAGAGCTAATGAGAATGTTACAGCAGGGTGTTCCAGAGCCACTTCTGCTCCATTCATTCTGCCTTGTAATGCTGCCTTCACATGTTGGGAAGACATCTGTTGTGTAGCATTGTTCTAAATGTGTCAATATTTAACATTTACCTGAAGCACGCTTTCTTAGACTTCTGCAACGACCTGCAAAGGTGCTAAACATCTAAGCAGTCTAGCATCACTTGTACAAATATATATAGAGTTTATTTGAAAGTGTTAATTTAAATAATAAAGTGGTCTCATTCAACTTGAACATCTTCTGATTTCTTCCTTAAACCTGGCAGAAGATCAACACTCAGACTCTTATGCAGTTGTCTGCCATTCCCTTACCTTACACACAAACCCAGGCGACTTAATACATAAATATCAAATTATTCAATTGCCTTTTAATTCATACCACTCCATTTTTGCAAAATCCTTTGGCATTGTGTTCTGTAGCACAACAATGGAAACTGTCTGGGAATTAATTGATGTCTTCGCTGACTCTAAAAGCGCTGCTCTCAGTATTTGTGCAGTTTCTTACTCTATTATTTTTTATCTCTTGAGGCAGATCCTGATCTTACTTTCCAGACTACTTCATGTTGCTTCTTTCACAGCCAGAGAATCTCTAGGGAAAACTGTACTGTTGACTTGAATGTCACTGGTGGCCCTGGCCAAAGCCTGCTTGCCCTTGTCTTTTCAGACACTCACACCTCCCCACACTCTCCTGGTTTAGTTTTTTTTGCAGGAGTTTTAACTGAGTTCAGCCAAACAGCAATGATTTAAAGCACTGGAGACCAAAGCTACCCAGTTACTTGCCAGACTCCCTGAAGAACTGTAGGAGAGTGACTTCTCTCCTGAATATAACATTCTGCTTGTCTAAATGTCTTCTCTAGTGGTGGTTCAATTTTTTTGATAAATCCTTTTGGGTTCTACAATTAAAAAGACGAATGTTGTGAGCCAAATTAGTCCCACCAATGGCACAAATGAAGTCATAGTACTTGTGGCAAAGAATTTGATCCTAGGAGAATTTAGCCAAGGCTCAGTGGTACAGACTACTGGTGCTTAACTGGTCCAGTTGGTCCTGGACCACACAGCAGCAGTGGTCTGTATCACAGGTACACATATTTTGCCCTCCAGTGAAATGTCCAAACATATTTAATGTCTTCCTCTTTATGAATGTAAAGAGACCCTCGCCATTTCAGGCAGGAGTTATTCGGTCGACAATTAAACATGTTACTGGGGCTTGGAACTGATTCTCCATCTCCAGGGTCTCACTAAAGGTTTCATTGAAGCTTCTGTAAAAATCTTTACCAACCTATAAAGGACAACTCCAGCTTAGTTCTCAGAGATACATAATTGGTGTCTAGTATCTGAAGTCCCCTCACATGCAGCACAGGGAGTCCCAGCTGAGACCACATGAATTCGGGAGTGTCTGCCCTGCTGGATCAGTTTCTACCATGGGAAGCCAAGTGCTGAGAAGCTGTTTTAGCTTAGTTTGTTTACTAATAGTGTAATGAAAATGGAGACAGATTAATTTTTATTATAATTGACACTAGCTCAAGCAAGTTCACATGTATTTCTTTCCTTTGCGAACTACATAACTCTAATTCGCTGATCTCACAGGGTAATAAAGATTACATAGTCCTAAGGCACAATGTCAGTGTTGATACTTGCATCAATGGGTTTGGATAATGCAAGAGTTGAATTCCTTGTCATGAATATTCACAGTTGGTTGTTTAGCAAAAAGCTTCCTGAACACTGCTGCTCAGTAGCTTCCACATCCAGCACACAATGAGCCCTCTGGAATCTGTGTCTCTCCCTGGGTATCCCAGACACTTCACCTAGCTAGTCTACTAAAAAATGTGCTCTGGATGTGTTAAAGTGAGTAGAGCCCATGCTAGGAGGTGGAAAAGAACTCCAGAAATTATTCTGAGATTTAAAGAAAAGTTAAATATTTTAAATCCACTCAGTTTAAGACCACCCTGGATGAAAATTCTAGTCTAAGGACATACCTGAGCTGAGGGACTCTGTTGTAATGCAGCTCGATTTGGATCACAGCTGCTGTAAATGTACATACTTTACATATGGCTTCCCATCTACCTCAAGATACTCATGTAACCTGGAAGCAGGCAGACGGCAAACAAGACATCTATGTCTGAAGATGATCACTGGGATTTATTTTCTCCATGAACCACACTCATTACTTTTTTTTATCCACACATATGTGAGAAACAGAGACAGCATGACTCACATGCTCAGCTCAGCAGCACCCAGCTAAATCCGCTAAATATTAGTATTATGAACACTGAAATGAGAGAACCTGAAAAATCCAAATGCATCCTTTCCTTGCCATGTGTTTCCATCAGGATGAAAGATTCTTGAGCTGTGATGTGATCGGTCATTCAACAAGGTATGTGCAAGGTAGAAGAAAACACCGTTCATTCTTCCACAACTGTACAGGCTTTGTGGGTCTAAAAGTAGGAGCTGCTTATTTCTGACAGTAAAATGAATAGTGACTCTACAGGCACAGATGATGGATCTGGAGGTTATAAAGGAGCTTTTTTTGGCACTCTGATCCTTGAAGAGCTGGTAATTCCTGCTGCAGAAAACTACTACATTGCTGGTGGCAACATGCTCTTAATTTGCTTGTAAGCTATTGTTTTCTTCATACAGTAAGAGAATGCATGTTCTCAGCACTGAAGATGTGCAGTACTATAATATAATTCATGCTTTATGATGCCCGACTGCTTAATTCAGACAGCACTTATCAGGTACCAATTTAGTCTATATGCTACATTAAGAATTCTACTCACACCTTTTCCAATGGGGTTTTTGTTTCTTACCATTTTGAAACTACTTAAATGTGTGAAAAAATATATAGCTAGAAAATGAGAGTGTTAATGTACACGTCTGCTCTCCTTTCAGATACTACTCTCTGTGACTACAAACAGTTAAATGCAAGGAGGTAACAAATGAGGAAGTGGGTTGAGGGGACAAAATGAGATCCCTCAAGAATAATTAGAGAGCAACATCGCTTCTTAGAGATCTGCAAACAGCGGGGTGTCCCAGCCTGGCTCCAGCAAGAACGGTGTTAAGCCTGCAGCAAACACTAAACCCATAAAGGTGACAGGCATTGGGAAATAAAAAACAGGAGGAAGGCAGCTGCCTGTACCTGGCAGAGTGAGGGAGAATGTTGCAGTAGGGTAATATGATTTACCCGTCAAAGGTGGAGCTGAGTCACCTACAGGGAAATTATAGGAGCTTTTACATTGAGACTATGGCACAGGTCATGTCCATTTATTCATCTGCCCTAATCAGCCCCTAGCCTGCCTTTCTCAGGCCCAGGTTAAGGCAGAGTCAGGCAACTGAGGTTGACAGCTGAGGTACATAGCAAACACCAGTCATTAGTTACTGAATTTCAGCTGAGACAGTGCCTGAAAGAGTGCCTCTTGCAAGACCAAACGATTCCATTTACATCACCAGAAGAGTTTGGCTGCACACTCTGTTTAAGTTCTGAGGGCCATCATTAACAGAACATATAAGAAACCGCCCTAAAGTTCAGTTCTGTTTATAGGCCTAGCTGCCTATAAAATAACACAGCTGTGATTAGATGGAGGCTGCTGCAGTTACATTAACTCCCTTGGTCACTATGAGTACTGTGGGATTTTAGAGAGTGACAACAGTTGATAATCTGATCAATGCTGAATAAGTTTCCTGGTATAAAGAAAACAAAAAAGAATTTACAAAATGAGATAGTAACAGATAGGTTGCAGTAAATCTGGAAGCCTCAAACAACACTCAAAATCAGTAGACTTACTAAGGACAAATGGCAATGAGCAAGGAAAAAATGTTAAAGAAGCCTTTTATAAATTCTATGTGCAAATGTTCTTTTCTGATGTTTTGCTTTGGTTTTATATCAATGTATATCTGTTGCAAGAATCAGAAATCTCTTTCCTTATATCATCAGTTTCCATGTTCCTGGGAAGGCACAGAGCCTTTTCAGTAAAGGTGAGAGCCAAAATGCAGAAGCCTTTAAGCATTTACACCACCACAGCCTGCTGAAGGGAGATTAAATGGGAAGTCTTACATGAGCAAATGCTAAGCCATGTATCTTAAATAAGCAAGGATTCCAGAATCTGGTCTTCAATGACTATTTGTGGTTTCATATCACCGCATGAACTATAGTACAGTGATAATGACTTAGCTTTTCAGGATTCCCAGAATTAATGCCAGGGTTTGTTTCTGCTTTTTTTTTAATCTTTTAAACTATCTGAGAAGTCTAGACACTGCATCACTCACAGAATTATGTGAAAACGTTTGCATTGCTGGAAAACTGAAGGAAATGAGTCTGTTGGCTGAATTTATTTTTATCTTTCTTTTTTTTTTTCTTTTTTTTTTCTTTTACCCCGTGAAGGAAACCTGCCCTTCCACTTTCAAATCTCTTTCCCTGCAAAGAATAAAAATTGCATCTCTCTTTGACCATTGCTCGTGGTTATAACTGTAATGAAATACAGAATAAAACTGCTGGTTTTTTCTCTCTGGTTCCACCTTCTCATTTGAAAATACCCTGCTCTCCAACAGAAAAGAACATTGTCTTGCTGTGTCCTCTTATCCCATAGTCTGGCATGGAGACATGGGAACTCAGGAATCCGAGAAAAGGACCATCTAGTTCATCAGCGCCAGCGGCAGTTCAGTGAAATACAATATCCAGCTGCCACAGTTTTCACTTTAAACTTAAAATATCTTTTGCTACCCAGAAGCATTCTCATTTTCCAGCTCAATCCTGTACTTATTCAATGCCTGTTATTAATTTCACTTTCTCCCAATTAAAGAATGGGAGAATAAATGATACAAAGTTTTTGCATATATTACAATAATTTTGCTAATAATTATCAGTCAGGCCTAAAATATAATAATATAATTCCATTTTACCACACAATTACCATAGCCCTATCAAGAACAGCTCTGTCATTCAACAGAATCCCATCGCTGGGCCACTGCACTCATTGTTCAGGCAGAGAATAGAAATCTTTACCGGATTTAACATTCCTTCCCTGCTGCTCAGTAATACAAATGTATTTAGGAATGCTGGCTATCAATTCCCTTTCAACCTTCCTAATGAGATGTTACCTAATTCTCTGAGCAAGTTAAATGAAGGTAGAGAGAATAATAACTTCAAGAACTATATTTGCAAACTAATCTCCTTTTCTCTTCAGAAGTTCTAAACATCCTGCACAAATCCCTATCTTTGGAAATCAGATAATACAAAGGTATAGAAGGAAAAGTGCAGATGAGCTAGCCACACAACCCTCCCCCTAACAGGTCTTTTCTTCTTTCTGAAATTCAGTCCTGCTACTAAAGCAGAGTGATCAGGACTAATCAGATAAAGACTATTTAGAGTAAACAAATATGAGAACTATCAGACCCCCACATACAGCTGTGCACCACGCTCTCAACAGCATACACTTTGTAAAAACTGTAGTAAATGCAAGCACTATAAACAGACAAATAAAAAACTGGCTCATTCACTTTAACCACTTTTTAGTCTAAAGGCTGGCACTACAAATTAACTCAGTAAAAGTCTCAAACCACTTCCAGATATCTCATCAATGTGTGAAAAGGGAAAAAATGGAGGAAAACACATCAGGATGTGAAAATAAGTTCCCATTCTGATTGCATCTTTCATTAATTGGTAACTTCCTTTAGGAACTTGACCTGAGGGTGCCAGTGATCCTTGCAGTCCATGTGAGTGTACCAAGGCCCATGACATTTTCACTCTTCCTTGTGACAAAGCTTCCATTGTAGGTGGGGACCCATGGAGGCTGTACAGAAATGTAAACTGATTCTTCATGTATGAGTCCACATATGAATAGCCCCAAGATGTGAAAACTGCTTTTTTGCATAATTCGAATAATGCCATGTGTCTGATGGATACATTTGCAAGAGAGGAAGACTTCTGTGCTTAAAACAAAGAACAAGACTCTAGCAATTTGTTGTACTTTCTTAATTCTTCAGTTCTTACCCATTTCTCTACAAAAGAGGCTTTTTTTTTTTTCTAATACCCTCTGTGTACCTGTTCTATGAATGCACATTATGAGCTCTCTGGGGCAAGTTTTTGAGCATGGGTTAGTGCATGATTTATCACAGTCCTGTCTGCAGCACCCTAAAAAAATCCAGCATATAGTGACTGTATCATAACGTAAGAGTATACTGCATCAGTCTTGGTCAACCAGGGTGGGTAATCACTGAGATTCTGTCACATTTATATTCTTTCAGATCCTGTATACTGAAGAGTAAATGGGTGATGCAGTAGAATTATAACTGGCTCCCGATATTAAAAAAAATCCCTATGCACCACCTTAGTTGGAAATTCTTAGAAATTTCCATCTACCTGCAATCCTTTCAATTAGTCCCTGATGAATGGCGGCTAGTAAGATGAAGGAAGGCTGATCTGTACATTTTAATATTTTCAATGTAAGTAAAAAAAATAAAATGTGTCAGTGAATCTCTCAACATATGAGCACATTGAGCTATTATTAATAACATATCCATTTATATGAACAAATAATGGAGGGAAACGTCTTCTAGATGCTATTAAATCTCCATGAATTTGAAGAGTCTAAAGAGAAGCAGACTGCTGTGTGCAAATGTCCATACTGCATGGATGAAGTTTTTAAAACAAAAGGAGAACTGCTTAGACTTTTAAATAACAGTTGCTTATCAATCATCACATGCACTTTCCATTTCTCTTTCAGACCAGGGATAAAAATGGACAACTCATGGGCCAGCTGTCCAAGAATGAAGCAGATGAAAGCCAGGACAATTAGCTGGAAGCTAAACCAAACCAAAAGGAACAGTAAAAACAGACAGAAGGCCCCCTGAATATTGGTATTTCCAATTTTCCTAGAAACAGGAAGAATTTCAACACCTCCTGCATGAAAAGGCAGTCATGCTGCACAGATGAAAGGTAGTAAGAGAATAGAATTATACCACCAGTGTACACCTTGGATGTTGTTAAGAGCAGCTGAAGCATGATACTGCTCAGTCCTTTACCTCTAAAAGATCCCTAGAATCCAAAATATTTGGCTAAGTATAATGAAAGATATCACTGTGGAAAGGGAGGAGAGAGCAAGGCAGGGCAGGGCAGGGACCATTTCAGTACTTCATAAAAAAGACTGCTGTTCACCAGTACCCTGCATCCAGAGATGGAGGAGAACTTGACAGTTCAGTGAGCCTGAAACACCTTGGAGACATCCCCTTTTGGAGCTTACCCTGGAAGTGAACAGTGGCATTAGGGATGCCTTGAAAGCTGGCCTTCCTGAATTGATGGTGAATACGCAACTCCAGGCTTAGGCAGAGGGAAACATATTCCCGCTGGGAAATGCTGGGCCCTTATCCCTAAGGATACTAGGAAAATCATCCTGCTGTTGGGCATGTGTGGACAAATGTCCTGCAAATCATTCACTCAGGCCTTCCAGGCAGCTCAACACAGAGTCGGTGTGGTTGAGGAGGGAGTTTGCAAGCCTCAAGAGCCCTGCTTCATATGAGTCCTCACATGAAGCTCTGGGATGTCCTTGCCTCTTCCTACACACCTGGAAACCGGCAGTCCAGTCTTCAAGCCAGTGCCCTGCTTTTTTTCCAGGACAATCCCATCAAGTTGCGTCCCCAAAGCAACATTCCTGGGGTTTTCTGACTTGGCTGCCAGACTAATCTGGCCATCAGTAAGCAGACCTGTAAGCCGACCCATTAGAAGGTCTGGAAGCCTGCCCAAAGCATCGGACATGGTGAGGCTGCTCTGGAACATGAAATCCTGGGAGTGTTTTGCAGCTGCTGCCTGAAAGCTGACAGAAACCAAGATGGACATTTAAGCCAGTTGGCAGCTGCCAAGATCTTGCAGACTGTATTTTGTATTGGGAACACCATGAGGCATTGTTTCTGAAAATTAAATTTTGTTTGGAATTTCTGGCTCAAGAGAGAATCTTTCTGGTTTGTTCTGAGTTTTTAGAAGATGAATCAGAATGAACCCAAATTTCATAAGATTAATTTCCCACAAACCATGAATGTTGTTCAGCCAACTCTTCTTCTATCTTCAACTTCAGCAAAAGGATCAGCCATATTTGTGTTTGGATAGGGTGGGGATAACAGAGAATACTAACCCTTAAAGGCTGGTGTCAACTTCAGTACATTTAAAGTAAAGTGTTTTAAAGTGATGCAGTACAAAATATTGCTTCTCATTAGCATAAAATTGTTGCGTCAAAATCTTTAAGTATATTTACATGACCATTAGCTTTGCTTACATGGCAGGGCTGTGGAAGGTGGTAATAGCAAGCATTTCTGGGGAAGACTTCCTTTTCCCACTTTCCATAAACTCTTGAAATTCTTATGGGAGAAGGATCACCTTAAAATTAAAGTCAATGCCCTACTGATAGAGTGTGACTGAGTAAGAATATTACAGTTTGGCTCTAAGTATGTTAATTATCAACTGTGGGAGGATCTCTGAGACACATCAGATCATATTGGCAACAGGGCTGCAAAAGCAAAGGAGAAATCTTGACTTTTAGCAGAGTAGTCTGAACTATACTGCTATGTCATCAGCTTATCTACCATGTAATGATCTGCTAACAATGTTGAACTCCTAAACTTACTGCATGATAAAAATTACACAAGATCTCTCCTAATTTGTCACTGTTTCATCCAAATGATGAGGGGAAGAGGTAAGAAAGAAGGAAAGATACCAAAAATTAAAGAAAAAAACAGCAGAAGAACAAAACAGAAAAGGCAAGAAGGACAAAAAAATCCCGATACCTCAAAAAATAGTCATCCCTCCTTGCCTTAAGCCCTCCTGTCCTGTCATCTAATCAATAATTTGCCTCCTACAGAGAGAGGTCCCTTTAGAATGCCTCCCATTTTTGACTACTGCAGGTCTTTCACACTATTTCACTGTACTATTTTCTTAACCTAGTACTGGGACACTGTTTTTTTGGGAAAGTGTGATCAACACAGCTGATGAACCGTAAGTGAAGTAGCCAAGAACACAAACCTGATGCTTCAGCTTTGACTCTCACTTTGTACAGGTGAGCAACTTAACACAGAGGAAACCTGAGGCTTGTTTGGGGAGAAAAAAAAAGTGCAAGTGCACCTTTTTCATAAGACACAGAATTTTATGGGTGTGCTTAGTACTTATTTTACCAGGAATAACACGACCATTGCTTGAAGGGGCCAGCAAAACAGATGTGTCTTAGTGCTGGCAGAATAGCAGCATTCCAAGGCTGTTCTTTGTGCTCTTTCAGTGCTAGTTTTCCAAAGGAGACAGAATCCCTTCCTATGCATTCAAATTGTGCAATTATCATTTGGTATGGATTTGTGCTTTAACACCTTCTTACAGTTCGGGAAAATATAAGCACTGAAAGTTTTCAGTGCTGGTGTATGAATTTAAATAATTTTTAGGGCTAATAAAGACCAGGCCAAGTAAAAAGCAATTCTCATCATTGGAGAAAAACACCTGTTAATCAGTCTTGTCCTCACTCTCAGTGTACTGATTGTAAATAGTTTTAGACAGGGCTAAAAAAAGCGGAGCAGCAGTCTCAGTTTGACAGACGAGTATGCTGCAATGGTTGCTCTTGATATATTTTTTCAGCTTAGCACATTCTGTGAAAAATTAGAAGCAAAGCAAAATAACAAAATCTTCCCAACTTCCTCCTCTCTCTCTAATTCTGATAGAGATTATGAGGAGAATAATCCAGGAAGGGAATCAACATTGGGGAAGACTAATACATGTTCAAACACCCATATTTCCTCCTTATGAATGCCCTTTATATGACAGAAATGTCCAAAAAGCACTTAAGGAGCAACAGCAAAATGCCTGACAGACAGGCATGATAAGTAATGGCTCAAAATGTTTGCAAGCCAGACAGAAGGGGTGACTTTTTCTCCCTTTTTTTTTTCCCCTGAAAATCCTTTAAGGTAAACTCACTCCATGTCTGCTGGCATGCAGCCACTTTCCTATAAATTCATATTACAATGCTGTATTTCTAATGGATTGGGTATGGTGCTTTTCCATTTTGCTAATGAGAAAAGCTAAAGGCCATTACTTGTTCTGATTAAGATCCCAAGGGAAGAAATGTGATGTGTATATTACCAGGCCATACGTAAAGGAAGTATTTGGCATTTCTAATCAATCAGATGAAGGGTAGACAGAAAAAGTCTTATCCTGTGACTGCAGAGGAAGAAGATATAAGGAGAAAAGAAACCATAGAAATTGTCTTTAAAAGGTGACTTACGGGAATCAGTTATAATGATATTTGTATGATCAATGACTAGGGCTACTATCTGGGAAGGATGTAATTACCAAAATGAAAACTTTCAAATGGGAAGCCTGATCAAGGGCAGAGGTACTGTCATATTTCTCAGAGGACTGTCAGCTCTCATCCAGGCAATGTATTATCGTGTCACTCAGCAGCACTACGAGGCTGTGCTTCCCTGGGGTGGGAGCAGACCTAGGAAGTGAGGGGTTGAGAAACTTTGCATCCAGCTCAGAAAAGTGGGTAAGTCTGGTCCCAAAGGCAAATTCAAGATAAAGAAAGATAAGGATGGGCAAAGGGAAAAGAGAAAAGAGAAAATTCCCAGTCATGACTGGCTTTAAGGAAGGTTTTGCAGCAGTGCACATTTAAAAACCATTTCAAGTGAGAGAAAGGAAATGCTGTAGACCAGTGAGTTACTTGTTGTAAAGGAGAGGAAACAAAAAAAATGTACTGGGAGATGCATTGTTCAATTTACAGGATAGTCTGGAATATTCTCTAAGATATTTCAATATGCAATTCCTACATCTTTAATCCTGATGGTCTAGAACTTTTTCAGATTTATACCTGAATGAAATACAAAGTCTAGAGACAATTTTTCATCTCTTTTTCAGTGGCTGCATAGTAACAGTTTGAAAATGGTACAAGATAGATACTCCAAATGGCAAATAAAATGGATAGAGCGTGGAGATGGGTGTTCTAAGAGAGAACAAGATCCTTTGATTGCGTCACACTGCATAGTCAGCTCTGTAGGCATACTTTAAGTAATACATTAATTTCACAGAATATTATAAATCACTCATGAACATTAAAACTGACAAAAAAATCTACCACACTATATCCTCTCAAATGGAATTGCTGATTAATGAAACATTACTGTCAATGACAGCAAAACAGTAACAACTGATAAGGTCGGCAGGAGAGACAGTCTCCTGCACTCTCCCAAATCTGTGTTAGGGCATCTAGCTTTCCTCTATAGGACACCAGTGATTCTTTGTAGATACTTGGGAATGCTTCAGATACATCCACTTCGGAATAGGAAGAAAGGCTGTAACACCTTCCCCCATGTGCTTTAAAAGAACATCTTCAACCCTTCCCTTCATCATGAGATCAGGAGGCAAAACTACGAGATATATTTCTCTTAAATGTTACTGGGGACCAGGCATCGATGCAACATACAGTGCTGGAAAAAAATAGGAACCACAGCTGAGAAAGCCCATCCACAGCCATCAAACTGAACGTAAATCATCTTCAGCTTTCCTTAAAGACATATATTTAAAATATTCCACACAGGCCCTAACAGGAGTTCTCAGTGAACTCTTCTGATCCCTCTGCTCCAGTCATGTGGAAAGGAACAAACGCTGCGCAAATGCACCCCAACCTGTACAGGCAAGCAATCCTGGCCTCTTCTAAATGCCACAGCCTACTCAGGCAATTTTTCTTCTCATGAGGATCTTGCAGAGTATCTATTTCTAGGCTAGGTTGTCCATTCGGGTTCTTTGATGCACTTCTGGCTCTGGCACATGGACTGACTGTAAAGCTCAGACATCTTCATTTTGCACTGGTGCTCACTGATCAGCATAATGTTCCCTTTCTCCTTTCCTTTCATACACAATATATATAAAAACCAAAAGATTAAGTGCTGTGCAAATATTTGCAGTGGACAAAGTCCTAACTGCACCACAGATTTCCTTGTCCAGAAATATGACAGAGACGACAAAGTGGCCATTCTTCTGTCAAATAAATTTAATTCAACACTTTAAAGCCATAGGACTTTGCATGATTTACCTTACAATGAAGGATCGCTGCTGACATAGAAGTGTTATTACTGAACTCACAGGCCACACTAAATAGAAATAGAAATTAGCAGAATTAACACTTAGAAAGTATAAAACTGGGTATTCCTGAAGCTGAATATGGGCATTTGCAGATGCCTGTCACTTAGTGGCTGATGTCAGGGACAACAAATTTAATCTTAGGATGGGAGTGTGTGTGTGGGGGATGGCTTGCCAGCCTGCCCAGCTGTAATATCCCCTAACAGCCTTGAAGGAATGGTAATTGTGAACTGAAACAGCATCTGCTTAACTGTCATCCTTGCCTCAGGACTGGAACTTTTTGCTTGTTGTGAAGATCATGAGAAACACTACATGGAGCATGAAGATGAAAACAGAGCAAGACTAAAAACATTAAGTACAACCACCAAGACACAGCTGTCCATACTGTTAGTGAACTCAGGGAAATATAAATGCCAAAAGATATTTGACATTCATGATATAATTTGGTACAGGAACTTAGAACACTGAGTTAACTTCAAAATTCTATTTTAAAATATTTTTCATTATTATTACTATAGAGGACAGATTATAACAGATGATTTAGCAAGAAGCAATTAAGTTTCACTGCTTGGTAGTAAAGCCAAATCTAACTAGAACTGGTAAAACCTTCTCTTTTCTTACTGAGAAGAATGGGCCAATTAGTTCAGCTGCCTTGACCAGAACAGCATATGGCAGTCAATCACACTGAGACTCTGGGCTTTGCCTTAAATGTACAGCTGAGAATCTCTGGGTTTGGAACAGGAGCTGCTGTCCATACTGTAAGAAAGACTACACTGTATAGAGGTCATTTACCTCAAAGGGAGTTGAAGACCTTGCATTAGTCTGATTATTTAAGTGATGCTATAAGGTTTAATTAACATTTTTAAAACACCTTGAGAATATAAAATGCAATATAGATGCTGCTGTTGCTAGCTGTCAGTTGTTCTCTGCCTCAGGATGTCTCTGAAAAGACTGGAGCCCTATTGTGTTTGGGAGGAACAGCAAATGCTATAGATTCCCTCCTGTATAATTTGTACCTTAGGGAAAAAAAAAAAAAAGAAAAAGAAAAAGAAGAAACGTTTGGCAGAAATCTGCAGGACATGTGCAGATGGAGTTAAAATACTTCCATAGAAACTCCACAGCTTCATAAACTGAACTAACTGAACTGCCAAAAAATAAGCGCTTCAAACTATCAGTAAGTACTGGAATTTCTTAGTTTACAATAGGATCAGCTCCACCTGCAAGGATCCCTGTAGAACAATTATAGACCAGAGACACTAATACTTTACACTTCTATGCCAGATTTGTAATTGCAATCATATATATTAACATTCCTTGGAACACATGTCCAATAGTGTATGCAATAAAGTCAGAATCCTAATATTAAAAATAAGCTCAAGATGATGCCATGGTGCTTAAGCCATATTTTTCTGTTTTGAAACATAAGAAAATATAACAGTGCTCATGACATTCGTATGAAAATTAATGGAAAAGTGGATTTATAAGCCTTGAAATGCATTATTCTTTTCTTTGCCTTCTGTTGCAGATTAATTACTTCAAATTTTTCCATCAATCATTTTCTGATTTCCAATTCTGTTACATTCAGTTTTAAACAAAGGATAAACATTTCAGGAAGGTCAGTGATCTTCTGCTCTCAATATCTATCATTCAGATACAAATAAATTAAGGAAACCTCCTTCTTCAACCAATGGCCACAAACTGACTGGAATTTTTTGCTACTATTTCCCTATGTCCCATAACACAACAAGAAAATCTGAAGTTGTTGCTACCTGCATTTTTTAGTTATGGATAAACTTTTTGTAATACAATAATCTTCTAGAATGTGTATAGGAAAATAACACCAATCAATCAAATTATGACCATTTTGTTGGAACAGCCATTTTTTCCCAGAAAACTAAAGATTCTAAGTCCATTGTCTTCACAGGAAATCAGTTCTACTAAAGCTAGTTAGGAGCATTTGCATGTTAAAAGAAAGACAGCAAAATAGCTTTTGTTAAAAAACTATCTTTGAACACTAAAATTCTGAGCACCAATTTGGATTCTGTGGATAAACTAGGCAAGGTTATCTGTGGGAATACCATCATAGCCCAATTTTCACTTCCCCTTGTTACTGTATTCGTGTCACTCTGATTTTCACTGTCAGAAGTGGCAGTTGAAAAAAGAAAAATACAACAAATTTTTTAGTCAAGTGCAGGTGTTTTAGGTGGAAAGGGCTGGCAGCAGAGCAAAATTGTAGTAAAGAGGAGGAAGGGAGTGGTCAGGTGCCTGAGTGGTTGAAAAAAAAAAATCACTTTGGAAATCACAGCACCTTTGGTCCATACTGCAAACCCTGTGTCTTGGGGTGACCTTATGATGTGTATCCCATATTGCTGCTTATGCCCAGAAATTAATTTTTGTGCTTTTCTGTGCCTCTAAACTGAGCCTGAGAGGGGGAAGGAAAAACTGAGCAAAACTTTTTCAAAGCAGTTTGCGGCTTGTTCAAGGTCAAGTAGAGATAGTGACTTTCCCCCCCCCAGCTGCGGCAGGGGAGCAAGGAAGCACCCGGCTTGCTGCTTTCGAGTCAGCTTTTGGCCAGTTGTTTTTCAGTTTCTTGTTCTCCGGAGAGAGACTGAGAGTTGGATTTTGCTTTTCCTTCTCTGGAATTCTGGATTTTCTCCCTTTTCTACTGGACTGCTTTTAACCTCAGGGCACATCGGGAGGACTTTCCATCGGGCACAGAGGGCCTGGCCCTGGGCCAAGCCCCAGCTCCGAGGAGACCAAAGGGAGGACTCGAACACTTTCCCAGATTTTTCCTCCACAGTGAAACATTTTATTATTTAGCCTTATTTTCCTTTTCCCGTGTGTTTGGTAAATAAATAGTTTTATCTCCTTCACTTTCCTTCGAGGAAATTTATTTTTTCCCGAACCTGGTGGGGGGGGGGAGGGGAAGGGGTTTGTACCTTCTCTCAGAGGTATATTTCTAAATTTGGCCAAACCGGAACACCCTGCACACTGCTGTGGTTCACAAGCCAGAAAACACAAACTGCACAAAGTTCTTGCATCAGTGAAATCAGTTTGTGTTATATAAATATTATACTGATTTAGGAGAAACCCCCAAGGGAAACACAGCAAAGGAAAACAGGGAGTTGAGGTTAGCAAACACACAATAATTTGGACATTTAGATACTAAAGTCTTAACAAAGTGTCTGTTGCTGTATTGCAATCACTAAAATGAAAAAGGCAAAATTAGAAGCATACATGTGTGTCTATCACATTCAAAAGCCATAAAATATCATGAAGGATAGAGCAGTCCTTCACAGGACCAGAAAAAGATGTGCCTCTGGGATATGAGTGCTCCCTGGACCCATCCCAATGAGGTGTGGCTTACCTCTGCCACACAGTAGAAATCTGCTGTGTTCAAGAGTTCATCACCTTGGTAGAAAAACAATTCAATTCAGCAAACTCCCAAATTCACTCAAAGCAGCTGCTCTCAAACCCCTTGCTACAGCTCAATGAAAATTGCTGACTGAGCTGTTTCATAGTAAATATTAGGTATAGCAGAACTCTCCTCCCAAATTGAGTCTTTTAGGAGCAAGAGGATCCTACAGCCTCGTAGCTCTGACACAGAATCACCCATAACTCACAGAATATAAAATACCATCAGAGGACAAGAGGTTATTGCCATCAGCAGCTCCCTATAGAATTGTAAATCATTTGAACAAAGCTTATCCTTTTCTGAGAACTTCAGGCTGAAATCACTGTATATCCAGGACCCCAGTGTCTTACACAATGTATGAAGACTGCACCTTTAGCTCCTTCCTTTAATCTTGCTTCACAAATGAGTGAACTCTGAACAGGCTGCTCTTTCCAGAAAAAACCAAGAAAGATACCTCAAAAGCACTGGTAATTTGTCTTACAGGAAGTTTAAACCTTTGGGGTACCAGTTTGCCAACCATCTGATAAACCATGTGGATTAACTGTGAAACACACTGTGAGCTGAAATTCAGTGGGATACGATATGGGAAAAGGCAGTGAAATTCAACGGAATATTATTTTTGCAAGCTGGTGTAGGTCCAGGGCTTTGTCCAACACACAGGTTATGTTATCTCTTCCACTGTGATTAAAATATGTAAAATACTGAACATCTTTTAGATTAAATTCACTTTCAACTCCATTGTATGTGTTTCCAGTAATGTGGCAACAGGTCACCTTCCAAAACACTGCAACGTCTGCAATCTAGTGTTTCTGTGAAGTCCCAGTGCCTCTGGAATTAAAAAATTTGCCTTATGAAAGAACATGGAAAATGTAATTCAAAGGTTGCTGCTCAGAGCAGGAACATTTTGCTTAACAAAATGTACCCATCCCAATGGAAAGGAAAAAAAAACCAAAGTGAGCGGTATACTTACTAATCACACAACACGTTGATATGAGTCAACCTTACCTCTTGGGCCCAAATTTTTTTTAGTAAGAGGATACTGTGAATGCTCAGTTGCAACATATGTTTACTCTTTGACTGTGTAAACCTCAGACATTACAAATAAAATGTCATTTTGATGCACAGCTCTTTTCTGAGTCTTGGTACATCACGCTCAGTAAACATTTTCAAATTTTTCATGATATATTGAAGTCTCACTACTTAAATGAATATTACTTGTTCTGAACTGAAATAACAATGCTTCTTTGTGATGAAAAACAGAGGTTGGAGATGAAAAAAGGCTATTAGCCACTGCTCTGGATTTGTGTCAACATCTGAAAGTCCTTCCTGTGGATTTTAAGGTGTTCAGCCCAGTTGAGTGCTAGATGTCCCAAACAATGAACTTTCTATGCTTCATTTCTAACACTAGTCTAGCTCTTAACATATTACCAATTTCTGCAACATATTAAAGTTATACTTTCCCTATTCTACTTTCATATCCTTATTGTTAGCACCACTAAAATTTCCATGGGTACCCTTCATGCACCTATGTTGTGTTGCAAACCACTGTTGTCTTTCACCTCTGTGGCCTTTTCTTTCAGCTAAAGTTTACATCTCTGTCTGAAGTTGATACAATTCAAGTGCTTCACATTAGACCGAAATGATATTGTGTGAAGGACTGCAACATTACTTATGATAAAACTAATTGGTTTCCCATATAATTTATCATGTTGTTCTTTTCCACTGAGGATACAGCCTCCTCAAGCATTTCAAGACTTCTTGCTGTGTTTGTGTACACTTGTACATGAAGAGAAATGACCACAGATCTGTTTCCCAGCTCTTGGGAAGAAGAGCTGTGGAAGCAGCACCTCTGGGAGCCACTTCTTGCTTTTCACATGGTCACAGTTTTGAAAAACACCCTTCACCTCTCTAAGATCCTCACACTTGCCTTGCATTACGGAGACCCCACAGAGTTTGTCTTCAGTACTTATACTTGGATTTATTACTTCTCTGGAAAGCCATATTCATAATTCCTGTCAGAATTACCTGAGCCTTCTCTAAACACAGGCAGGACAATAAAAACAAGTTTTGTTCTAATAAGGCAAAGAGTTCTTGATTGAAAAATGGAAAACACATTTACAAAAGAGAAACACATCAAAAAAATACAGATGACAGACCTGACATTTAGAGTACTTCTGTTTTCCACCTTTTATTGAGTTTGTCAGTTGTAGGTGTGGCAGGATGTTTCAAACCTGGAATTATGTTCAGGGGGTTTTTAAACTTATTATTTGTTCCTCTCTTCTACTTCCCTCTCTGCTAAATAGATTCTTTCTCTCCCCCAAACTTGCCCTGTCATTTATAGCATCAGCACAATTTCATAAGAAAATGTGTGAACATTATATTTTTCCTCTTAAAATTCAAATTTTTTAGGTAAATGACCTACTACTAGTTAGCAAAATGAGTTTGCAATCTTGATTCATCTGTAGCAGAGATATCAACAAAAATTTCAGGGAGTATGACTACAGGGGAGCCTTTTGTGGCAGGATACTCTGCAGACCACTAACTTTATGCCAGATACTACCAGTTTTATGGCTTTCAGTTTCTATCCATTGCTACAAAATAAAGAAGTTTATCTTACATGCAGTGCATGGCTTTGAACTGCACTCCCATTCACCAGGTGGCGCTTCTAGAAATCACAAAATAGAACTGCAGCAGTCATGTTTAAGAAAATATATGATAAACAAACCTCTAAATGTTCTACTTCACAGTTATGTGAAGTCTTCTGCAAATTAATTATATTATGAGGTTAGTTTGATGATGAAAATGAAGTTATATTAGTTAGGACATTTCTGGCTGATACTTTTTGCTTTGCTGATCCATCACTGTTGCTTTGTGTTGATGTGTATTTTTATCACCACAATCAGGGAGCTGACTCCTGCTCTGAAAGGGAATCTGGGCTAATGTCACTTTGAGTCAGTAGCTGATACCTCAAAAAGAGGCAGGGAGTCCTCAACAAAAGCTCTTTGTTCATTTGTGGAAGTGTCATGTGAAGGTAAAATTTAACCCAGAATAAAAGCTACTAACCTGCTGGGCTCAGCTGAAGTGCTGCTTGGACCAAAAATGGAATTCCCTCCATCTGTGTTTATCCTCCTTTTACATTTTCCTTTCCTGCCTATGACAGGCAGTGGCTTTGAAGGTTGGCACACTTGCACGTAAGGGCAAACAGTAAGCCACTACCAAAAAATGGTAGGAAAGTAAAGCTGAGCTCAGAAGAGAAGGGGGAACACTACAGAAATATGTTTTTATAAACTCTATTCATTCAAAAATACCATCTAACCACAGCTACGGTCAGACATAGACTGTGGAACCCATGTTGAAACAGATGAGTAGAAAGAGTCTCCTCTGCACAAGAGCTGATCGGCCCAATTCTTACACAAGTCTGTGGCATTTCAAGATGGTCCAGAAAGGGAAAAGATCACATCTTTCCTTGCTCACCTGAGCAGGTGTTTGGCCTATGCTGTCAATTTAAAAATTTTTCCACAAAAAATGCATCCACAAATGTTTACTCATAGAAATGCTGAATCTATTTTTTAAGATTGTTAACCTATTTGTCTCAATAATATTTAGTGGCAGTGAACTCTGCAAATTGCTTTAATCCTTCATGATAAAAGTTCTTTGTTCCCTGTTGACTGCCTTGAATCTGGTGCTTTTCAGTTCCACTGAGTGCCCCTTTTTATCTCAAATTACATGTGAGGTAAATTGGAACTGCCTTTCAAGGGACTCTTTGGGAAGGAAGGTGCAGGAGGAGTTATTTGGTTTTTATCAATCTTGTGAGAATTTATGCTGATCTCCTTTCCAACCATAATAATTTCTTCTTAAATGGATCCCCTGCCCCAGACAGATCCATGTTGTTAATCACTCACATTTGCCCTGGACTTTGGCTGAGTAAAAGGATAAGGAAGATCTTAGTTTCAGCCTGAACTAGGCTATTTTATTTGCAATGGGTTCAGTCCTATATTTTCCACACAAGCAGTAACTGAAACTGTCAGTCAGTAAATAAAATAAAAGAGCTCTAAGATTAACACCTGATAACGTGAAAGGCACAAGACTGCAAAGAAACTTTGCTCCTGTAGCTCTCCAAGGACCTTGTGACATACAATTAGAATAACAGAGACTTCTTTTTGAACAAGAATCTGAACATGAGGGGAATGTGATGATGTTTCAGCTCCATGTAGCTGCAGTATCTGCAAATAGAATGGAAGATTAAACAGGAAAAAAAAACCAACCCTATCTAACAAAGCAGTTATTCTGCTGAGGCCTTCAGGTGACATTTTAAACCACCGGTGACCATGGAGTATCCAAAGGAAATAAAAGATAAAAAACCTATAACAAGCTTGTTGTTCCATTGAAGGGTTCTGGAGATATCATCAAGCCTTGCTGGCAACAAAAAGAACCAACAAAGTGAAAGATAAGACTGATGTACCTGCATAACAAGCCTGCTATTCCACTGAGAAATTTCGGTGATACTATAAACCAGGAAAGCTGAGTTAGGGTAGTTCGCAGTTACAACAGGATCCCACATTATGTCAGCACAATTCTTTCACCTGACTGCATTTTTAATACAGAGTAACTGGAACAATTAAAACAAATTTGATTTTGTTTTGTTGTTTAAAAAGTGCAACGGAGGGTTTATTTTGTAAGTTGCCTATCATGTTTCTATATTAGAAACTGAAAGCAGAGTGAACTGCAAGTGTGAAGTACAATTAAGCAGCCCAGTTGAACTACCAGTTTTAACAAAAAAACCTGGCTTCTACTCACTCTCCCAGTGGTGTGGGCCTCAAAGGTTTAAGTTGAAACAAGGCTACAGTAAGGCAGCTCCAAAGGAGAGGGAGAAAAAGATGGAATTACCCCTCTGCCTATGAGGACTAATAAAGGGTGCCTCAAACTATTGAATGTAACTGGAACCCAAGCAGTACCTGAAATGGATGCTAACAGCAGGGAGGGGAGGGAAACCCTGACCAAGAAAGTGCAGAACAGCACACTTCCTTCAGGAATGAGAAGCAGAAGAGAAAGAATAAAGCAAATCTTCTTCCCACTGAAGAGGCAGATTATTGCTGCTGATGGCCAAACATGGAAGTGCCAAGCAACAATGACTGAAAGCAGTGATCAAACTGCTCAGTTTTTGCATTTCTAAAAGTTTTTGTATTATATCCACTCAGGCATCAATCACAACGTTATTAAACCACAAAAGAGATGTCAGATCAATGGCTGTATCAGAAACATTTTGAATGACAGGCTGATGATGGAACAATTCCAGCCTCCCTACATTATTAAACACATACTAATGCTCCTCTTTCAGTGCTACCCTTACAGACTCACACACTCTATTCTCCCTCTACAATACCTTTTTAATAGCAGACCTAATTGTAGATGAATATTACATAGGAAAAACAAGACTTACTATAATAAATAATAATAAACTAGTAAAAAAAAATCAAGCTTTAAACCCCTTGTCTATCTTCGCATTATGCCTTCTGGCATTAAAATTTCATTTTAATACAGTTGTAGGAGCTGAGACTGAGTTGTCAGCCTTAATCAGAATATTCAAAGCTATTGCTTTCTTGCTGTAATCTTGACATAATTTAAACTTAGGTTTTCTTTATGTATTTGCCCACAGCTAATACAGCCATGTAAATGCTTTTTGCTCTTTTTGAGTGAAGAGGTGTGTATGAAAAATACATATAAATATGGCAGAAATCACCCCTCTGGCAGATTGTCTGCTTAACTCCAGATTTCAAGCAGACTGGATCAGAGCAGCACATGTGCCTCTCAATTCATCAGCAACAAAAACTGTATTTTCACCAGCGGAAATCAATTTGATTTTCATAAAGGCAAAAAAGAATTATGTTCTTGGTGGATGAAGCACAAAGCACAGTAACTGGGACATTCAAATGCTGTGCCAATTTCTCTCACAACACAGGAATATGGGGTCAAGTTGCCATAAATGGCAGGCAACCTTCTCTCTCCCTCCAGTGCCCTATACCATCCTTTGGCATTGGAATCAAGCAAAGATGGATTTGCAGCTTTTCCCTTGGCCTGGCATATTGATAGCCTTAGTGCATCCTCCTGGTTAGGGAGTGCTTGGTATAGCAGAGATGTCTAATTTTATGCAGACAATTCAATAATAGATAAAATATAAGAATGTTAAAAATATAATAAAATTAAATTAAACATGCATTCTTTGGAAGTTTGGATAGAGAGAAATCTTCTTGTCCCTATTAATGGCAAATGGTTTCCTAAACAAAATTATTTGTGTTTTGAGGGGAAGGCTTTACCTAGGGCAGTGGGTATGCAGCTGACTATGAGTGAGTCTGTAGGAAAACTACTTTGTTTTGACTGCTGAATTGGATGCTCCCAGCTGGAAGTGAACAGCCCTGCCAGCATTAAGCCCGCCCTGGGCTGGTGACCAAATAATCAAGTGGATGGAGGGAGCTGCCCCTGGATTCCCAAAGGTTTTAATATGTGCTTCAGGGCTGAGAGATCAAAACTCAAATCCAGTTTTTGGAGTCAAGGCAGGAAATGGCAGAGGTTGCTGTTACTCAGGTCACTCGCCTCACCAAAGAGCTAAAGAGTGCTCCTCTGTAAAGGGTTATGGAATGGCGCCAGCCTGGACAGAGTATTTTAATCTTTTAAGGAGCATCAAAAGGCAGAGTAATTCCCACAAGATACGAAGCTGCATAGGCCCTTATGCTATTTCTCTAGCTCACTCACTAGAGAATAGATTTTCTGTGGAAGCAATGTTTTAGAAACCCAGTGTTCATCCTGAATCAGGCAAGTGGTGAAGTGGTTTTGAAGTCAACTCTCACTTAAGTGACCACAGGGATCTGTTTCGGCTGAAAAATATGTTATGTTAATTAGCAAAATGCTTTGTCTAAGGAAGTGAACATATGAAAGCCTTCCAATAAAAACTGCTTCGCATACTGCAAGCTTTTAAATTAAATTGGGACAGAGTTACTGCCAACAGTGAGTAGAATTGTGACTTTTTGTCTCGTTTGCCTAAAAAAATCTGGCTGGTTTCTTGAAAGGTAGCTGGTGGCTCTTTATGGCACTCTGTTGCACAGTTTTAAGGATAAAACTGAAAAACATATTCGTAACAGAAATGTATCATTTATATCTTTTACCTCCCATAAAACCTAGTCCTGCTGAGGTACTCACAGTAGCATGGCTTAGACTTGGCACAATTCCTCATGCTTTATGCTCTCAATGCTCCTTTCTCTGGACCAAAACTCAGAACTCCAAATAAATGAAGTAAAAATATCTCTAAATAAATCATGTCTCTAAATAGCTTGTGCTCCCCACGTTTTTATTTTCTGTAACAGAATACATGCTGAAGAATGAATTTCACATTAGGATAGATACATCCAAGAAAACTGCTACTGGCAGCCCAAATCCTGAATTCTGATAGGAGGAATTCCCAATAGGAGGAATTCTCTATGACATCCATTATTATCCTGCTTGCATGAGTAGTTTAACTGGATATGGTGCTGATGCTGTTTTTATCAAAGAGAAATCCTGTATGTGATAAAATAGGGTGTCATTTGAGATGTTTGAAAAGCCTATGGATATTGTAGCACTCATCAATCATTTACTCTTTCTTGCTCTTTAAGTTTTCTGTGAATGAGTTAGGAGTTTTACAGAAAGTAAACATAATACTGTATGGTATACCTCTGAATGTATTTCAAGAAATTATCATGGGGAATGCTGTGACCTTGAAAGATAAAACTGTAAAGAGCTAGGAAGAGAAAGGGAAGATTTGGTTGCAGTAACATGAGTTCAGGATCTTGTTGTCACACACTAGATGACCCATTGCCTCTCAGAGTCCTTTGCCTGACTTCCCAGATGGATTTGTTACTGTAAGCACTGTAAGAGTTGTCTCAAGTAAGAAGAGAACATTAACTGGGAATTTTCTAGTTTGCATTAAGATTGCGAGACAATGAGGGCAGAAGACAATGTCTGTTAAGAGTTATGGAATTGAAAATGACAGGCAGAAGAAAAAATTCATAGGAGCTGGCCAACAGCACAACCAGAATTCATTTTCCATTTCTTTGCCTTAACTTTTAAACACGCTATGGAATCACAGTAACTACACCTGCAGAAATTCTCACTAGTCCAAGTAATTCCTTCAATTTCATGATGGGAAAAATGCTGAGATTAAGTTTGCGATGTGATTCCTACTTCTTTGGATTGTTGAATGCAACATTTAAAATATCAGGAATAAACAATAAACAATCATGTTTAAGTTTTATGGGAAAAAAATACAGAAGCCTTAGGTCTTTACAGTTTTTTTAAAGAAGTGGGAAGAGACACTGGAGTTAGAATTAAATTCAACAGATAAGGAAGAAGGAGGTGAAGAGAAGAGGACCAGGAGGAGACCCAACACAGTGGGTTAAATAACTTTGTACAGATGTAACTTTATTAAGTACCTTATTCAATTAAAAAAAAGTTGGAAAATGTGGATACAAAAATGCTGTTAGCAAGGAATTTTCCTGCTACTTCTAAACCGTGGGATACTTTTCTCTCTCATGAAGAGATTAGCAGAAGTTCCATAAACCACGAACACCTGCGACCTTGGAGAATTTTGTTTATAGAACAGTAGAAAAATATTTTGACAATGGATGTTTTAGGATTTTAGCCAATCACCCCCAAGAAGTGGCTGATCCTTTGTCCAATTAGACTATGAAGAAAAAAGTCTGTAAAAGAGTTTGTAAAATAATTAAATAAATCAATCTTGCTGCACAATTCCTGCCTGCTGGATCTTTTCCCCTCCTCCCTACAGCTGTGGGATACGATGATATTTACTACAGTAATAGGAAAACTGTGTTCCTATAGATTAGTATCAAGTAGAACAGTGGTGAAAGAAAGGGTAAGTGCATAACAGAGCATGTTATGTAAAGACATGTTTCATGTAATTATTACATAAAGAGCATGTGTGCTAAAGATATAGAAGTGTAATACGTATGCCTGTATTTTTGCAAAAATTTACATTACATGCAGTGTGCACACATTCACATATCAAAACACCATATTTGGTTGTATATGTCTGTAGATGCTGTATTTCAGGAACTCTTCAGAGAGCTTCAATGATATTAATTAAGAGGGGTGTTTGCCTTTCTCTGACACTGGGGGAGTTAACTGAGTATGACCTACACAGCTTAAAAAGAAAATAATTGTTGAAATACGCATGTTTAAATATGATATATTGGAAACAGAGCTGACCTCGACCAAAAATCACATTTCTAAGCCTGGAACAAAATACATATGGCTGGCTGCTATGGTTTGAAGTGAGTGGTGGATCCTACCACAAAGCCAGAACTCCCGTTCCCAGTGGTATGAAACTTTCTAGACTGACAGGGAAATAACTTCCTATTAAAAAACAAGTTGATAGAGCAGTACTTCCACAATTACATGAGAACTAGTACAGATAACTCCTCTTAAATATAGAACAGGTTTTGTTGACCTACCATTTTACTACTCATACTACTTTGTAATTTCTGTTCTGTAATAACTAATGCTGACTGCATGATGGTGAAGCACTGAAAGGTACTCAAAAGACTAATAAATTACCTTAAGAAACTCAGTAAGCAAGAGATGCTTTGCAATAGAGAAACAAATAGTGATCTTACCGTTCCTGTTGTGCCCAAGGAAAGGTGGTTCATCTGCTGGGTCAGAGGGCCCATCATGCTTGCTGGCTGCATTGACATAGTGTGGTCCATTGTTGGTGTTATCACAGCACCCTAGAAACACACATTATTTACAGTCCAACCTCTCTCTTATTAAAAAAAAAAAAAAGCATTCTCTAAATGAGTGAACCTGACTGAAAACTTGACATGAATCTTAAAAGAGACTAATATATCTGTCAGAGGAAATATGTTTTGTTCCTATTGACAACCAAGCTACACACACATAATATTTGTACTGCTAATGAGGCCATTTTATGTCAGCTCCAATTAAGTGTCATTTTTTACTTCATTGCTTCTGACACACAAATGCATATGTTCTTTCTATGATGAATGCTACTGTACATTGCAAAATACCTGTCATTTCGATTTTTCCATATCCGATATAGAACAATCTTACAGACAGAACGCATATGTCCCCAATTTCCTCTGACTTCTAAAACCTTCAGTCTCAGAGATCTTCAGCCTATTATGGTAATTATCTTGGATTTTTCCAGTTTACATTAAGAACCCTTACCCATGATATTTTATAGCTGATTAAGTAAAACTAGCTATTGACAGTGAGTTTGGTAGTGACATCCATTTAAAACACATACAGAGTGTTTAAAAGCATTGTTCTTCTCTGCATGAAAAACAAAGACATTAATAACAAAGAGCATATGTACTAAAGCAAGAACAAGACTTTGACCATAAAATGAAACAAAAGACATTCCAGAGGAGCTCTGGAGAGAGAGCTTCTTTGCCATTCATATTCCTTGGTTTTTGCTCTCCCACTTCCCAAGGTTCCATGTTGGCAACAGCCTGCCTTAGTGAAGTGTTGATTCTCTTCAGTTCTACGTTGTAAAATGCTATTTCCTGTGTCGGTTAAAGAAAGTCAGCCAGAAAGAGTGGTCTGCTCCTTTTCTTGCAGATAGTGAAATAAGAAGGTACTTCCAGCTATTTCTTCATATGAAATAATAACTTTACTTTGTATGCATGTTTGCATGCACACATCACAGTTACATCTGGCACAAAGCGCGAAAAATGCCGAAGAATGTATTTGTACAAAAAAATTGGCTTTTTTTCCCCTTTGAGAATACTGGAAAAACCCACCTATAAACAAACTTGTTTAACCAACCTGTAAAACAAACTTGTTTCAAAACCCACAGCACACCTGTTCTTATGTGTCTGTCTCACATTTACATAGAGCTATTATTGCCAAGGATCTGATTAGAAGCTAAAGATTTCAAACTTTCAGCTGCAATTAAAAATAAATAAAAATTAAAGATTCTGGGGAAATACCAATTCAATTCTGCCTCGCCTTCCAGCAATATTTTTTCTATGCACATCCTATCTGAGAAGTATTGAGTCTGCAGTCCCTGCAAACTCATTCCTTGCATGCAGTGGGGTAAGAAGGAGGTAGGCTCATTTTGGTCAGTCCTTTTTGTAATACTCTCAGCATATGAAATACATACACACTTGTTTTATGTCACAGAGTGGATTACATTTCTTGCATTGACAAGAGTCTCTAGAGAAACCTGAAAAATTACAGAAGCTAGCCTTGTGGAGTATCTGTCACAATTCCAAATAAATGCTTAGAAAACAAGCCGATCAGTGTGCATGTATCAAACCTACAACACTTGCCACTTTTGCCACTTTCTTGGCTATATTAATTTGCACTGGTTTACATAGATTAACCTACTGATTAACTCATTTAATGGACTACCACAGTGAAGTCTTCTCTTTGGGTGAAAGAGTCTAAAAGCAAATCTGTGAGGCACACATCCATTCAGCCCATCCAGGAGTTCCAGCATAGCAGATTCAGTGCAAGAGTCTAGAGAACAACCATGTACAAGGAAAATAATGTCCATATTTTGTTTTTGAAATAAGTGGCCTGGGATACCATGCAGCCAGATGAGGTCCTAGGGTTTGTACTTCACCTGCACTTTTTGGTTATGATAGGAAATTGTAAGCTCTATGCTCAGAGTGATCAGCATTTTTACTGTATCAAACCATAAGCGCTCAAACTAAATTTGTCAACTGATAAACAGTTCTCAGTTTGCTCTACACGCAGTTTTCTCCTTTGGCTAAAAGATAGACAATTGCCTCAGGGCTTTCCATGACAGACAAGTTGAGGTCCCACTTGTGATGTCAAGGAAGGCAATTCTCCCCATCTTATCCGTACTCATGAGATCCCACTTCAAGATGTGCCCAGCTATGGGGGCCCCCGTATACAGAGAATGTGGACCTGTTTGAAGGGTTCCAGAGGAGGGCCATGAAGATGATCAGAGGGCATCAATGTATATAAGCAACTGAAGGGAAGGTATCAAGAGCATGGAACCAGGCTCTTCTCAGTGGTGCCAAGCAATCAGGCAAGAGGGAACAGGCAGAGACTGATGCACAGGAATTTCCTGAACATGAGGAAGAACTTCTTTGCTATGCTGGTGACCCTGTACTGGAACAGGTTCCCAGAGAGGGTGTGGAGTTTCCCTCACTGGAGCTATTCAAGAACCCTCTGGATGCAATCCTGTGCAAAGATCCTTATTGCAAAAGTATGGTTGGAGGAACTTGCTGTGACAGACTGATAACTACTACTGTGTATAAATTCTGGAACCTGGAAGGAAGGAAGAGGCAGTGATGAAGGAAGTCTTATGATTTAGTGTAATAAACGCAAGTACTAGACATATAGTAGAAAAATCTGAGAGCAAATGTCTTTCAGCAAATAAGTAAGCAAGACAAGGTATTGCAAACAAACTATTAAAAAAATATGGACTGGAGAGAAAATATATCAAGGACAAAAAAATTGCTGAGAGACAGCAAACATATTATTTTCAAATTGAATATATATATATGTATTCCTGACCCTAAATATACAGCATTTAATACGTTAGAAAAAGAAGCTGGGAAAACAAATCAAGTATTTGCAGCTTTCCTAAGACAGCTTAAAGAGTTTTAAGCTGACAGTTACCTAGAGCAGAGAATTACATGCATTTCCCAGATCATTAATTCACCAGTTCAGAATCTTCTTGTGATCATGTAGGAAAGAAATTATACTTAATTAAGGAAATATTGTCTGGTTGTTAGGGCAACACCCAGTCTCCAGACCATAACGGGTATCATAATACATGCTGTCAAGTCCATTCATATTCAATTTATTTAGCTGTAGAAGACAAAAATGTCTTGCATCAGATGTTGCCATCATATTAAAAGTAATTTTATTCTTTTCAGCCCATAATATGTAATTGCTGATAAACATCCAGTTGGCTACTGGCAAAGGTTATATCAAACATATTGTTTTGTCTTCATCTGTTTGGATGTCTGATTTTGCTGAGTTTGTAAATGTATAGAAAGACATCTTAGCATTGCAAACCATTACTTAACGCCCAGCCTTATTACAAAAAACCTGTAGAAGAAATTATGATGAAAGTTTTGCCACTGTCTTTGCCAAAAAAAGTAGTTGGCCTGTCAATAGTTTACATCTTTCCTGTTGCCTCAGTATGATTACTTTTTTTTTTTTTGTAATTCCCACAAGAAACTGGTTACTATAATGACTTTTAAATTTGGCAAGATATTCTTGGCACATGATTTGTCATACAGTTGTGTCGATGCTATAGTGGATTTAAAAGAAATTAACAGGCCAAATGGTAAGGAATAATGACATAGACATGCATATTTTTTGCAACATTTTTATAAACCTAAGATAAACTGACACACAGATTTGATTTCCCCTTTACTTTATTTGATAGACCTTGCTGTTTTAGAATGCTTTAAGTTTTATGAACATACCTTTCCTATAAAAAAATGAATGTATACATATCAGAATATAGTCTATCACTTACAGAGAAAAAAGCCTGACTTTATTAACTATAAACACTGTACACCCCCTCTATGGCAACAAACCCAAATTACAGGAAGGACACCAAAACCAGTTTATTATATTAGGTAAAAATCTTTATGTATTTGCCAACACCAAAAAGCATCAGCAGGACAAGTCTATGTTGATGCAAAGACAGAAGCCACCTTTTGTGTATTGAAAGGTGGGAAAGTGACATCAGAAATAAAGTTTATTAGGAGGCTTTAGGAATGGAGAGTTCACTAGTTGAGGGATGCATTTAGGGGCCAGTGGGAGGATGGATTAATTAGCCACAGCTTTCTACAGTAATGAACTGCATTAAAGGCTTATATTTTATTTCAGTGTTCTAATACTGATATTGGACTTAAGGGGAAAAGACCAGCTGAATAAATAATTTTTAAAGCCTACAGTAAGCACCTTTTTATTTTACAGTTTACTTTTCCTTTATTTAAGAAGTTTTAACAAGTTAACCATAGTTACAAATTCTGCTTCATAAACACTGGCCAATGTAAAGCCAATAAACATTACAGCAGAAAACTTACTTTTCAAATTTGTTTACAGATATCTTGTGCAGACATATAAGCACCAGGCCATTCAATTTGAAAATTTATTACCCTACTACAGGGTGAATGCCTTTATGTTATCGAGAACATGTTGTTTCTTGAGGTTTTATTAAACTAAGTGAAACTATGACTTTCCTTGTGCTTATCAGACAGACACATCTATCAAGAATTAATATGAAAAAAATCAACATGCGTGCTTTTTTGCAGATAAATATACTCTCTCTGCATACTGAACAAATGATGGCCATATTTCGAATTACTGTTCTGTCTAGTCTGACTTGTCCCATCTCCTTGGGCTGCCTCTTACAGGCAGCAGAGAAAAGCAGGTGCCCTTGATGGAACTGCGAGCCCACTGAACTACTCCAAACTTATTGGTAGGTGGCCAAACTCCTATGACTGTTGCAGGAAAATTAAAGGCAGCTTTGAAATCCTCTGTGTCCTCTGTCATCGACTCTGCTGGGAATACTCGTTGGTATTCCAAAACAAAGGGAAACTTATTTTCCCTTTCTCAATGAAAAGGCAGCAATTGCCGTGGCATTTGCCAGTTTATCAGAGATTAAATCATGATTTGAGTATGGTGAAAAAGATCAGCAAACATCAGCTAAAAATGTATATTCTGCAAATCTTAGGATTTGTTTTCATTTCATTACACTGTTGATTTTCAAAGCATACTAAAAATGCGGTAAAGTGAGCAAGAAGCCCAAACCCTCCACTTAATTAAAGCAACTTTAACTTTGGAATAGGCAAACCTCATACAGACCTTCATCAAGGCTGAGCCCTGCTTCTGTACTGAGTACTAAACCACAAGTTCAAATGGTAATATTTTGGATCTTGAGCATAAATTCAAATTCTTATCTGAGAGCACCTTCATAACTTAGCTGAATCTCCTTGGAGCAATGGACATATTTGCTTTCCCTTTCTTATGTTTTTGCTGTGTGTTTGTGAACTTCTTTCCTTGGCTGAAAGTATATGTCATAGGTCCAAGAGAGTTACTGCCCAGAAGTAACTGGTTTTAAAGGATTAAGAATCCAAATACAGTGTGGTAAATAAAGAACAAAGGTGACCCTTGTGTACGCTTCACCTTTCTTACAATAATAGCCAAGGTTTTTTTGATGGTTTCTTTCCCACTGTCCTTCTTGCCTTGTATTTCCTGTCTCCTAGTTTGAAATACAGCTTTTGATAACGTACAGATACTAGCCTACATGTACAAATGCAGATTAAAAGGATATAGAAATGGGAACATCAAGATATAAGGAAAACACAGGTGATGCAACAGGAAGAGTTTTATATTAGTAACTGTGTCCACAAATAAAGCAATACCTGAAACTATATTGTACCAGTTAAAAAATGTATTATATCAAGCAGTACCATACTGTTAGTAGTTTATGCTTCTACCAGAGTTGAAAAAACCAGAAAATTTCTTAGCATACCTCTGTCTGTTAATCTAAAAGGACTTAACAAAAAAAAGAAAATAGCATTTCTGTTGCAAACAAAAAGTTGCCAGTGTCACTCAGTGCCTAAGGTGACTTTTGCATGGTGACTTGAAACTTTTCACCCAAAATAGATCTCAAAAGAAAGGCCATTGAAGAAAATAACAATATTTATGAATATTTATGAAAGAAAAATACACTTGAATTTCTACAGGGACTCTGAAGCAGATTTTGTGAGCTCTGTTCTATACCTTTGCCCTTACTGTCTGCCCATGCAGGATGGACCACAAGCCCATGTGCTTCTCTATAGACTGAAAATATGAAGTTTTCATACCCTTCTTCAGCTTACCCCAGGAATAAAATAAAATTACTGGTATTATATGCATTAATAAATGGGAGTAGTTTAGCTTGGGCCTTCCACAGCAATTAGGGAATGACCTGGTGCAGTGGGGTAGTCATTCCAGCAAGTACTGGAGAAGGCAGAGAGGCCATAGGCAGCTCTTGCTCCCTCATCTGACATATTCTAGAGGGGAACGAGAAATCACATTTGCTTTTTTCCCTACTCTTCAGCTTATAAGTGCACTTGGCTGTATGACGGCTTTATGTAGCCACTCCACGTACCAGTGCTTTTGTTCTGTCAAGAACAGTCACCACTAAAAGAAGCATCCTCACAACTCTCAAATAAGGTTTAGCATCCCCGGAAGACAAAGAAGAAACACAAAGGTGGTGATTTGCCTGGGATATAACCACTGTAATACACAGATCAAATCTTCTCCTGCCCTTCCCAGTATCAGATTTCACGAAAGAAATATCCAAAGATTTCAGTCCATGTCAAAATAAGCAATTCCATTCTGTTTATATTCTTATATATATATATATATTCTGATGTGGATGAAATCCTTCCTCCACTGTCTCCCAGCAGCTGGTGTGCCATCCTAGTAAATGGGAATCATGCTCTCAGAAGTCTCATTTCTGTGGACTAGTTTTTCTTAGCATCAGAATGGATTTTCATCTACTAAAGGTAAATCCAATTAATATTTCCCCTCAAACAGTTCTGTTCTATTCCCTCCCTTCTTGCCTATAACCAGGTGTGAAAATGGACTTAATGGCACATCCTAGTTCTAACAAGCTGATAAATGGATATTATCAAACAGTACAATTAAAATACAAGCCAGGACCAATCTTTAGCCTAAATTTTCACTTCCTTGCCTTAGTGGGTTCAAATGAAACTTTCAAAAAGGATGCCATACTTGTATCCTCAATAGTTTGATTTTACATATACATATATACACGCACAAAATTGCACATGGGAAGATAAATTATATTGCCAATTCTATTACACCCACCAGGCCGCAACATTTTTTCAGTATGTGGATAGGTTTTCTTTAATGTTTAAAACTGTCAGTGCAGGATTTATTATGGCAAAGGTAATTAAAAGCAACAGTGACTGGTTTGTAAACTTCTTGTTCATGAGCCACATTTAATGAGCAATGAGTAAAAATTTCTGTTATTGGCTCAAAATGCTTACTAATTTATTTCACTCAGGCAAACATGTCCTAAGACAAAAAAAGGGAAGGTTTTAACAGGAAGATTTGCCTCCAGAGGCTTGTGCTTTTATGTAGAGGTACAGAGAAGGTTGGTGGCATGAGAACATGTAAGATGTGTTTAATGTGGTGGGACCTTGGTTCTCCCCGGGTTTTCCATGCAATGTGAGGCAGTCCCACCTACTGTGTGCTCTGTATAGGCAGGACAACAGATGTGACCAAGTGTCTGACACACTGGGCTGTTGATCTCTCTGTTGATTCAGTACATAGGTCATTTGCCAGGCACAGAGAGTGCTTAACTGAGTTTGGGGAGGAAATGCCTGTGACATTTCTTCTACGTGCACTTCTAGCCTCGAAACTGCAATGGCCAGTGACAGGCCAGCAGCTGTGATGTGTAACAGATGTGCTGTATTTCATTTCCTGCCCAAAACCTGGAGGGACTTGCACTGTGAGCTGTAATCTAGCAGCTGAGCTGGAGGAAAAGATTCACTCACTAGAAGGACAAACAATGACACTGGGAGACATCAGAAATTATGAGGAACTGGCTATCAACAAGAGAAAAAAACAAACCAAACAGAAAATCAGGCTGGTAATACAACCCTATGTATTAAGGTTATATTTGAGGTAAGATGGCAAAAACAACACCCTACACAATGAAGAAAATGGTATGGCTGTGCATGGTGTTAACTCCACAGCACTACAAAGACATTACACAACCAGACTTAGATGGAAATATCTGAAATACCTTCAGCTTTCAAAAACGTGAGGTGGTATCACTGAGAAGTTCCAAGCAGACATACTGAAGTGCCAGGGTGGCAGAGACCAGAGTGCTCCTTTGTGAGATCCCAAATACTTGAGAGGACAATGGCAACAATGGTCAAGGAATGGGTAAGTATCAGGATGTTTCCCTGCAACTCTGAGATCAGAAAGGCTCTTGTAAACCAGAAGTTATTAGTGATGGACAATACCAATAAGGCAGCTTCACACACTTACTCCTGGACTTCATGTCAGCCCTTCCAATGTCAAGCCAAAGGCAACTCTTCAACATCAGAGTTAACTCATAGGCTAGGCCCAAATCTAGGCTGCACTCTCAGAGACATGCTGATGTAAGGGCCACCATGTAATCCAAGTATGCAGCTGCATGGGGTGGGTAGAAAGCCACCTTAAAATGCTGAGGTTAATGTCATTGTATCACTCTTGAACTCAGCTACGAACGCAGCGTCCATCCTCCATGAGGATGCACGATGGAGCACTGCCATCTGCTGCCTATGTCTCAACTCCTTGTTGTGCAGGTCCTGCACAAAGGAAGATTAAAGGTATGGAGGGTCTCAAAATTATGTCCTTTCCCTCCTCATCCCATTTTTCAAATTTAAAATTTCTGGAAAGGTGACGAGGACAAGTAATATGCACATAATCTTCACAGGAATCCTTCTTAATCTACCTATTAGGACAGACAGATAGTAGAAGATGCTATAAATGAAACCCTGGGTGAGTAAGGAGGTTTTTCTAAAGATATACTTCTGTCCAATAATAGATTGTAGACTTGAAGATGATAGACTAGAAATCCTGTACTAAGCCACTGTTCATGTTATGTATCAATTCAGTTCTAGATCACAGTGATTCATACCAATCTTTAAAACTAAAAGTGTGCCCTCATTAGAGAGGGCAAATACAGAAATCTGTCTCTCTGTCATGTTCTGTTAGATTTGTAACCTGTAATGTTAAACAAAGCCCTTTCCCACACAGTAATGGAAAGAAAACTATTCCAGCCTGCCCTTCCTCTCGTTAAAACCCCAAAATTTTCACAGCCTACATGTCCTGGCCCAGGTCCTAAATTGCATTTCATTTTCTGGACTTGTAACTCCTTAGGGGAAGATATGGATGAAATCCACTCCATTCTGCATTGGGATTTGTCCTTTGACTGGTTAAAACTGGCTACCTGGCAGTGCCAGCTTTGTCTTTTTTCGCTTTTTGTCCGACCTCAAATCCAAGACTGAGGCACATATTTTCAATAGTGCCTTCTTACCTTGTATTCCATCATTAAAAGTAACATGGGACTTTCCATCACTGCGATTGGTGATGTCCAACAGCCTTCCCAAGGGTTGGGAAAGGTAGGGGGCTGCATCCCCACAGGTTAGCTCGAAGGTGAAGAGCACTGATGACACAGAGGGGAGAGCCTTTACAAATTTTAAGCACGATTTTTCCGACTCTAAAAACTCCAGACTAGTCACTTCTTGGACTTGACTCTGCACAAGCAAACTGCCACCAACACCTGGCTTTTGCTGCACCTGGACAGTCCACTCCACCTTAAATGATGCTCCAATGACAGCATTGCAGTTTTTACATTGTTTTGAACGACTGATAACATAGGCACAATCTGGACAAACTGTGGCTGCAAAAGTACCCCTACCTAAAACTTCTCTCCCAGATGCAGGAGACCTCAAGAGGCCAGAAAAGCTGATGGCAGCAAGAACACAGAGCATGTCCTTCAAAGGTAACTGCATGGAAATCAGTGAAGGTACAACTCCATATAGATGAAGTCAAATTCAAGCCCTCAGCTATGTGTCACCAGTCAGAAAAAAAGGAGTCTAGAGAGGGTAAACAGATTTTTTAACTAAAAATTGGATATTTTAAATTCTCATTTACTTTAAGGTACTTCCAGTGAAACCAGTCTGTGTATTAGAGTAAACACTTAACATTTGTAAGTCTCCCTTCTACCAAAGACCTCAAAGTGTCTGAAATCCTGCGTGACATAGAGGGGACTCAGGAGCTGGTCTATTATCAGGGTTCTGGGATGAGTTTGGATCTACATCTAAACTTTCCCAAGTCCATGAGCGTTCAGACTGCAGAGTACATCTTGGGTCATCACCATTGCAAGTCCAAAGAGAATAGGTGGTTTCAATTACACATACCAGTCCAAATTGATCAAGAAAAGGATACATTTAAACTCTTGATTCATGCTGAGCAGTTTGAAATAAATAAGAGAAAATGGCTGACTTGAGTCTACTTTGCTCCACACTTCATTGTCTTTAAAAGCAAATGAAAATATTGTGGAAAAGCAATTTAAAAGCAACACATGTGAGTAAATACTCAGTGTGAAAATAGTTCAACTAGTCCAAGAAGTAGACATGAAAAGTTAAAAAAGATGCAGATCCTGGCTATTATTAAGCTAAAAATAAGAGAAAGTAAGTGATCCAGCTAGGATTACTTACTTTCTTTTTAATATATCTTTACTGATTAAGAATGACTAAATTGATATATTTTCCCTTTTGTTTTTTGTCCAGATAAAGTCACTCTTGGGCAGAAATCTTCCTTATAAAGTTTCAGCCTCGAGCACATTTTTACAGCTGAGTTATTATCCTTAAAATACGAGTTCATACTGGAAATGCTGGCAGGCCTCTTAACTATTGTATAGCAGTGAGCACAGCTGTAACACGTTAAATATGCTGAAAGTACATTAGGGAAATAGGGTGGCTGAGGGGCCTGGTAATAGAATAGGGAGTCTCAAAGCTGGGTCACCAGGTTTGGTCATTGCTGGGACTGAAAGTCATTATCAAGCAACAGCTTCTCAGTTATGTCCAGGTATCAGCTACCCACAGAGAAATCCTTCATCACAGAAATACATCACTGCGACTGGTGATGTCCAACAACCTTCCCAAGTGTTGGGAAAGGTAGGGGGCTGCATCCTCACAGGTTAACTTGAAGGTGAGGAACACTGATGACACAGAGAGGAGAGACTTGCGTGGTCCTTGTCCCACATGCTGCCCAGTCTACAGAGGGTGTTTGTCACCAAGTCTATGGCTACTGGGTCTTTTCAGGGCACTCAATTTTATCAGAAGGATGGTAACCATCGAAGACTGTTCCTTTCTCCACATTAGTGAATGGACCACATCCATCCCATCACACTACCAGTTTCAGAGGAATTCTGGTGATACTGGTTAAAATAAGGCAGAAAGCAGACAACAAAGTACTTTCTCAGCTCCAATTATTACCAAATTCTTTATTATTACCTCTTTCTTCATTCATAGACACCCATCTCTTTCTTTTGGCATCAAATTATAATCCATTTCAAGCCCAAAGCAGTAGTCAACATTTGCATTAGGAGATGAATGCAAAGAGTTCTGCATTTCTTAGAAGCAGGCTGCCTGCTTGACAGCAGCCTTTTGCACAAACCAAAGTAGCCAAAGCAACACAGGCAAATGAAGTCCAAGTCTGCTGTTTCAGTTTTCTCTAAATGAATTTACAGGAGTAAATCAGATGAGTCTCTCTGGTTTACACTTATATACGTACTGCAGTAATCTCCATAAAAAGTTTTGACTTCTTACAGCTTTATTTTGTACACCATCATTTCCTACCAGCTACTGTGTACTATACATGTCAACGCACAGCAAGCAATCAGATCCTGACATACAACAAAGAGGTTCTTTACTTCTTTGTGGTTTTGTGGTTTCCACACACTGCCTGATTTGCAGAAGTTTAGGTTGAAATCAAAGTTTTTTTGGGCAGCTTTTCTGAATTTCCTTCAGCTATTTGAGTATTGTGGAGGTGTTAAAAAAAAAATTCTTTATGTTTATTTTCTCTGGCATCTAAAAATCAAACTACCATTGCGGTCAACAGTAATTTCAGAGGTTCTACGAATGAGCCAAGAACGAGCAGTTCAAGTTATTTCAAAGTAATTTTCTAAACCCTACCTGAATTCAATTCTTCAGGCTACAAGGCAGCTGATGGGAACTGCCTGCTACCAAATACTGCTCCAAAAATGTCTCAGACAACAGAGAGCACCTTGCACTGTAGCCAGAGAGGAATAAGCTGGTGGGTCACTACTGTGGTCAATGTACCAGAGTGAGTCTTTGACCCAAACTGGATGATCACCCTTCTGTGAAGCACTGATCAGGCAGCTGAGTCTGCCACGAGTTCAGTAAGAATTCCTTTAAACAATGGTAAGAAGATCTCTATGCTTAGGAGAAATAAATCATAGAGCAAGCTAGAGAAAAAAAGGCCAGCTGGATGGTATACACATATTGCTGAGATGAACAGTAAACTATCTGGAAAAAAAAGTCTGCGGGAGAATAAAACATCCTGTGAATCCAGGTCACACTTGGCACATAATTGTGACCAAAAGAATGAAAAAACTGGAGCTGTCAAAAAGCAATGTTTCCACCATATTTCAAAATGACATGTCATTTCAGAATTTATCTAAATTTGAAGGGGAAAAAGAAAAAGCTTAAAATTAGTTCAATAACCCAGAAATGAAAACAGGGAGATTATAGACACTTTGTCTTTGTTCTTCTTCTCACCCCCTCCCCACTCCCTAAGTTCTCTCTGGAAGTGGAGTCAAAACAACACTTTTACAACTTTTTCCATGTCACTACCCTCTCCCTCTGCACATTTTCACTTGAAGACAAGTTTTAGAGCTATTATTTGATTCTGCCCACAAAGCCAAATTTTATTATCCACAGAGTATTATATGTGTAATAGTCTTGTCAGTCCTAGCCAGAGGCAAAGGGTAGCCTCAGAGGTAAAGGAAACAAGAAACATCCAAAGGGAGATAAATAAGAATGAGATGATAGGCAAATGGCTAATACTCCCATCTTTTGTTGAGAGCTGTGTGGATAGAAAAATAGTACTCTAATGAATTCCAGAATGACAGGGACTCAAGGGCTGGGTTCTGTGCACTGCATGCTTGTGAATCTTCATTATATGTGAAACCCCATCCTCCAGAAACCAAACAAACCCTTGTTTTGTCTTTGACATCAAAAGATGCATCATAACTAACAGCAGATGTTCTGATAAACTCCAGTAGGGACCAACCTCCTGGCAGCCACATTTCTGTTCTGCAGTGACTTTTCTAGGCACACAGAAAACCCACTTGTGGTACTGAAAAGTACATGAAATGGTTTTCTGGTAGTATTTCTTGTGGTATTTTCTGTTACTATTGAGGAGCTGCAGCATCATGAGGGACTGTCTTCTGGTGTTTCAGTTCAGTGTCACTGCAAATGGTTACGGATACAGGTAAGTAATGCAGAAGTGCACAGCTTGAAGCATAAAATGGGAACTAGATGAGGCAAAGTTTTTAGCAGAAGCTGTTTCCAATTTGAAAGGTTTAAATTTACGTAATCCAACAATCACGGTAACATACAGATCTTAATGAATTTGAAAAATTTGTCTTGAAATCCTGGCCCTGCTGAAATTAATTACAGTTTTGTCATCAACTGGAATGCTACCAGTATTTCACATTGTTTTAATCCTCTGAGACAGATGCCAAACTGTACATTACTATGCCGGTATCCAAAAGATTTTTATACCACAGACAGATCTTCATTAATTAATTATCTCTAGCAGAGATGATTCTGCTCTTGTTTTCAGATTCAGATTGTAATTCAGTGATCTTGGGTTTTTTTCAGTTATCCAATTGTAAATTTTGTGGCCCTATGCTGCCTGCAGACTTGTTTAATCAAGAAACAAAATTTTATTTTCTGGCAAGACAGCCATCTTGTCTAGAAGCTGAAGTAAATAATAAAGATAAGGACAACGAACCTTGGAACAGGAAAGAATCAAGTCTAATAACAACTTCCAGTAAGAAACCATCTAATAAATACTTGTTATGCACACTGAGAAGAATCCTTAGGCTGAAATGTTGCCATAAATTATTCATATGGAAGTTTTGGACTGTAAACAAATTTATGAAGATAATGATCTCTTTGCAATTCATGAACAAAAGTGGAGGGAGGGGTCAATCCCCAGAATAAACTGCCATGTATAAATCCACCAGCTGGAGGCATAAAGTACTGATGCAGAGATTCACTGCAGAAATTGTAAAATAATCCCTGTATGTTTTCTCCTTCCAGAAAGACAGCTTTGAAGAGCAACTGCAGAGCCAAATAATTTAGCATATCCTCATTTGCTGTTCTTGACCAGAGCACTAATCACAAGTTAGAAATCAAAGCCTTTGGACTATAATGGGTGAATCAAATGAGAACTGTGCACAGCATTAGCCTGTGCCTGCTTAAAACTAACAGCAAGCAAGCGTGAAACCTTCATCAATACAGACTGCAAGGGGTTGTTGCAACTTTGGGGAACACTGATGTTCATTTTCGTTTGATGTACCAAACTGCTTTTTCCTCAATTGAGGATTCATACTGACTGACTAGGTGGTTTAATAAGCTGAATGAATTTCACAATGGCAAAGTTTACTTCCAGTACATTTATTTAATGGCTGAGGGAACTGATGAAAGGGAAATTAAAATCTGGTGAGGAGAAAAAAAATTAGTCTAGAATCTAGACTCCCCCAGGACAATTTCTTGTGCTTTGTATCCTCTGTACTGACAGACAACATATTTGCTTTCTAGCTAATTACCAACAAGACTAAAATTTTACATCTTTGATGTGTATGAGATCAAAGAATCTTAGGAAATAAAAGTAAGATTAACATAATTGTCTTGTACAGCTATAATAAATTATGACTACACATACAGACACCCCACTCATCAGGAAGGCATAAACTAGAATCAATTGAACAATACAAGGATCTTGTTTAACTTTGTTTCCTCTGCAGCTTCTCAGCTCTCCTGACACCCACCACTGGATCCCAGATGGAAAGCCAGGAAAGAGGCCCTCTCCCAGTGGCCTATCTGACACCCATGAGATCCACGAAGCTCCTGTTTCAGTTGTTGAGCCTTAAAAAGCCGTAGTAGCCTTGTGCAGACACAGCAGGCCACCAGCAGGGGATGAACTAAAGGATTTCCAGGTCCAAAATCACATATCCCTACCACATGCTTGATCTAAAGGATTAACTTCTATTTACTTTTTTTTTTTTTACTACTATTGTCTACCTAATGTGCCTACACAGACTGGGCACCAAACCTCTTTGGGAGCATTATGTGGTGGTGCAGCCTTTTCCTATTATGTATGTAGGACATGATTCTCATCCATCAAATCTGTGTGACAGTTAGCTTGCTCAGTTTAGGAAAAAAAGAAAAAAAAATAGGGGAACCAATGCTTTGATGTATACCTGCATCTCATTCATCATTACCATGGCTGGAATAATGTGTTAGGAATGTTGCATTTTCTTTAAACTGTCCATGAGAACAGTGCTGCCCTATAATAACTGATAAACACCTGGCTTTGATTGATTTATCTTCAGTCTTAATACACACAGCATGTTTGTTTACTCCATAAATATCTTAGTATTCCTATTTCCTCACCAGCTCAACTGTGAGAAAAAAAAAATCAAAGGCAGCCAAAAGTAACTGCCTTGTAAGAGTAAAATGGGGTGGGAATGTTTGGATCACTCTGGCTCATTAAGGTGACGTGAAAGGTCTACTTCTGGCTAGGAGCTGTGAGCTACTTCTTCAAGCAAAAGCATTTTGAAGGTTTTATTTGTCATCAGGTGGCAGTGACAATGAAAAACATCTACTGCACTTCAAGACAGCTGGTAATAAAGCAGCACAGGGAACAACTGACAGAATAATAGTTACTATACCACTGTAGCTTCTAAGTTTTTACAGCCACTCAGCTGGAATTATACCATTGTATTAAAAGAGGTTTAGGGTATAAAAAATATTTGGTACAGAGGGGTTCTCTCCGTCCCCATTGCTGTATGAGGAATCAGTGCAACAAAATTTGGGAAAAGAGGGTTTCTTGCTTAATTGAATTTAGGTATTCTTAATGTGTAGTTTTGCTTTAGTTCACACAAGGGCAAGCCTGAAAATTTTTCTGACAACTACCTCATTCAGCACCCTTGCAAGCAGCTCCCAACAAATCCCAGTCTTCAAAGTCACATTGTTTTTGTTTGTTCTCATTGTAACAGATGTTTTGTATCATGTACTTCAACGAACTAATTCATCTGCAGAGGACCGCCTACTCTGGCTGGTGTGCACCCAGCTGTGGAAATAGCTCAAGTGTCATCTGTGACCACTTTCATTCCATTCTTCTGACCTCACAGGATCTCAGTGACCGCATCCAAGCCCATTAAAAATAAACAGACCTGAGAACATCCTTTTAAAAAATTTCCAGCGGAGGAGTAATGCTACTCTAGGCAGGAACTGATGCTCTAGGAATGTAACCGATGCTGAAGGAAGATTCACTCAGCTCTGTAAGTCTCCTCCAAAACATGTTGCTTTTATCATATGAACTACCCAGTCAATATTAAGAGGCAATGTCATGTGTGATTTTGATGGAGCTGAGAGCTACTGACTAACTCAGTGCCATATCAATTAGCCTGAGCACCAGACAATCAATCACCACTTCTGCTCTAAATGTACCGAGCTCCCATTAGAAGCTGCAAATACCATGAGGCTACTTCATCTCAACACACTGAGCCCTTTTATATACTGTGGCTCTGCTGTAATATATTTCTGAAGTAGAAACAAAATCAATCTGAATTGCTCTGGAGTGGAAGCATATCCCATTAACAGCTGTGCACCAAGATTAAAATGTATTAGTGGATAAAAAATCCACTTCCAGTCTGTGGCTGTAAGAAGACAATTACTGCTTTCTTAAAAGTGACCAAATGAAACATCCAATAGCAGTAAAGAATAGACTTTCTGAAAACACCTTTAGAATCACTTGGGATCACTTCATCACAAGTCAAAACATGCCTGGGATGGTGCAACTATTCCTTGATTAGCTTCCTTACAAGCAAGAGCAACAAGTTGCTTTCTGAATTTGTTGAGAAGTCGACTGCAGTTTCCCACAGGAAATAAGTAGTTCCTGATAAGATGCTGATCATACACTTCAATATTGGGTCCACTGTTTGCTAATTACTTTCAAACCAGTTAGTCAAGTCACCCATTAAGAGGAAATTATTCAATTGCAGATCCACTGAACTGAGAAACTAGGTGACCAAAACTCCTTGTGGAGCTAGAATTATCCACCTGTGTAAGAGGGCTCGCAATATGTCAAACCAAGTAGTTAATTTTGGTTCTGAGAAGCAACTATGGCTGTAGTTAATTAGACAGCTTGGAAGGAATTTTAATACTGTACAACACCAATTACTAGAATATTTCAGAAACATTTCGGAAGCCTTTGAAAACCTTCAGGAAAATTAGAGCCTTATATCAATCATCAGAACTGATTCATCGCTTTCAGGAAGTTGCAGTCCAAGTCCCTTAAATCTGCAGAGAAAATTTTAAAACTTTCTGGCAACTGCCCTATATTTTAGAGATGGTAATTCATCTTTTACTTCAGATCAGGTGTATTTGCTACAAACTTGCTATTTGGGTATACCTAGGCCTCATCTGCTTCAAGGTTTAAGCAGATCATGCAGGAGGCATGAACAGCTGGCTGCAGCTTGTGATATTTTCTGCAGTTCCTAACTCAGAGGTCAGCAAAATGGACTTGCTCACAGCAATGCTAAAGAATTTCACATTAGTGTTCACTGACTTCACACTAACTCATTAACTGGTGATACCTAGGGTAAAAATGGGTGCCTGACAGAAGGCTCTTTTGGGATTTTAAGTCTTTGTCTGTCACACATTCTAGCCTTCTGCTGATTTGGCTGTTGCTTGGTTTGTTTGGCTTGGGCTTTCACTTTGGATCATGTCAGAATGATAGATAGTACTCTTTGAAATAGAGAAAATATTTCTCAGAGGCAAACAACCACATTTGAGTAAAACAATTGTCCTTTAGCACATACAGCATAAAAAAGTAATGCCTGTGAGTCTCCTATGACTTTTACTGGATATTGGAATTGTTAATGTTGAAGAGTTCCATCCCTTGTATTTATCCACAAGAATTTTACCAGCACAAAAGAGTTAACATAGCTGTTTATGCTGTGAGAAGCAGAACAAATATTGCATAATGCCTGGTTACATATTGTCCCATCTTGGCCAAGTAGATGAAAGGAAACGGCAATGCAGAGTCTCATACTTCACTCGACACAACAGCACTCATGGCATGTTTCTACTTACTTCTTCTCTTGTGTGTTGAACAAAATAATGAAAAGAAGCTCAAAGAGGATTCAAATACATTGCATATTGTGGAGGCAAGCAAATATCACCACAAACAGATCATTCCTAATCACCACAGCCCACACTCTCAGAGCCATGACCTGTATCACTGATTTTTATCTGGAAGACAGATTTGAATGGCATGTAAAACTCTAGGAAGAATAAAATTGTATTTATATATTCACATTTTGAATATTGTGAGAAAGTTCTCTTCAATTATGGTATTTGAAACTTCCCCAGCTCTATTACAAGATGTTTATAATGAGTGCACCTGGCTTACGCACACGTCCAGTATTTTTTTTTCCCGAATGGATGAAGTTACACACATTGGTACATTTCTATTATATCAGTGAAAACATCCATGGTTACTATCCATGAAGTATGAAGTCCAGAATCTCAAAGACATGCACATCACCTGTGAGAGCCAAGCAAAATGGTTTAGCCAAACAGGTTTGGCTTTGTCACCCAAGGATAAATAGTCTTGCATTTCTACCCTGGAAAGTGTAGGCAAAGCAAAGGAAAGGGTCAGACTAGTATGGAATTCCCAGGACCTACTCCAGATCCATGCTTTTAACAAGAACACTGTCATGGATTGAAGGTATGTTTGCTGTGTGAGTTCAAATCTGAGCTCTGAGCCATAACTCTTTTCTTGGCAGCAGCACCCAGACTCCCTTTCAAAGACCAGTTTCCCCCATCACCATGCTCTAACCAACTAAAATTGGCTTCATAGTCATCCCCTGGTAGAACCAACATGCCCAAAGTGTTGAATACCTGTGAAGATTTAGGTTGAAATGTTATAAAATTGGATATCAAGTGAAGGGTGAAGATGTGAATAGGGTATTACTGTCTGCAGAAAGCAGCATGAAACCAGGGGAATTTCACAGGTCTTTCTCTTCAAATTTTTCTTATTCCTGTGCTGTTCCTGGGGGAAGATGTGGCCTGTCACAGCTTTAGCTGTCATGATGAGTGTCTTTGCTTGCTGCACTTGGAGCGGAGTTAGCAAGGGAGCTAATTCAGCTTTGCTACTTCCACAGACACAAATCAGGGAGATGGGGTTCTGCATCTGCCTGTCTATCAGAAACACTCAAACTGCTCATGACAAATGTCCACCCCTTTCTCTCCCTGAAGCAAGACCTGTGACAAGCACCAGGAAATGATCATTGCATCAAACACTTCATCCTCATTTAAAATAAGTACATCTAGAGCAATCCTCTCCTTTCCACAAAAATGACATGGCCTGCCAGCAGGAAGAAATGTCAGTGGTGGAAGGCATACAACCATGCTTTTCCTGAAGCACTGCTTGTTCTCCTGGACCACTGAACTCTGGGTTAGCCAGCAGCAGTAGTGGCAGTGCGGATGAACCAGCTTTACAATGGTAGGTCTCTTCCCCTACATGCCTACAGAAAATATACTTTTAGCCGCAACCCTGTCAGATGTGGGACATCTGTGAATGTGACACCCGCCCTCTTGGCTAGCGGAAGGCAGTAGACTAGTAATTTCCGAAGCCGAAAGCAGGAGTTTTTTATTGATAGTGCTAAAGAGGAAGGCTATCAAGCTGGGAGCTGACACAGACTCACATCCTGTGTGGATTGGGCAAAGAGGGGGTGCATAATGATTTGCAGATTGCCGTACCGCAAAAGTACAAAGGCTGTTTGAAAGCAGGCTGTGTGCTGTGTGAATCACATGCAGCCCTCCTGTCCCACCACGGAGATCAGTAACAGGGTGTCAATCCTGTGATCCTCAGCTTGAAGTTGAAATAATCATCCAAGTTATCCCAGACTGAACCCTGCATGAGGACTCCACACTCTGGGAGTTTACAGCATTTTAGGAGGCAGAAGTAGACAGCTGATAACGAGGAACCCAACTGTCTTCCTGCTTTGGGATGTGCATGTATGGTTTGCCACGCATAGGGAAAAGATAACTTCCACTCGATTGCTCACTCGGAAAAGCACAGTGGTGAAAGGCTACACCTGGGATTTGGGGTGGGTGTTAGAGACAGGGGCTCTCCTGGGCAACAAGACCTGAAGTGACATTACAAAACAGGTAGCTTATTTAAAAGGCACAGAATGGGAAAGGATGTCCAGTAGACATCCTTTAACGAGAGGCTGTAGTCAGTAACAAAAAATAACAAATTGCATTTAAATTGTGGTAGGAAGAAGTGATATTTCAGCCCCTGATTTCCAATTGCTTGTTAACAATAGGCTATTTGATAAGAGAACCTACCCTGATGGAAGTGAGTCTCTTTGGCACGTAGTCCAAACAAAGGTAGTGGTTTCACTAAATAACAACTTGTCACTCCTTCAAAATTCTTCAGATTCTGTTGATCTGTCACTGTGTTGCACAACTCATTCTTCATCAATCCACTATGAAACAGCCAAAGAATGTTCAGTGTTTATGCTATTACATTTCACTATTTGTTTTTGCAGTCATGTAAGAAATGGGTTGAAACCGTGCTCTCAACAGCACTGCAGATACCACTGACTCAAAACAAGAGGCTTTGTGGCAAACACTGCTGAATGCGTGGACTTAATCCTAATTCACACTGCTTTGAGAGGAAAACAAGGCCACAAGATTACAATCTGAAAATTGTTATTAAGCAATTACTCCACTTCAGTGGGACTGAAATCAGTTTAGGAAAGATACACATGATTTGCCTCTGTACTGTAAAGTTTAGGTCAATATCACATTCTTTCTAAAGACATTTGTAATGAAAAGAAAGCATTTGACCCATGAGAGTAAAAAAAATGAATGTCAAATACTGTTAGACATTCAATACATTCAATAATAAGCTACTAGTTATGATATCTTGGATGTTTCCAGCTTCCAGGGTGTCAGATCACAGTGTACGTTTATACATTGATATAAAAAAATAAATTATTAGCACTTCCTCTGCAAAAATAATTTTAAAATAATTATGTTATTGAGATGCTTCAGCAGTTACAGTTGAGAAGGTGTTAATTAATCAGCCACTTACTCAGACACCTCAGTAAGTATACCAGGAATGAGCACAGAAAGGAGGAAAACAACAAGGCAAGAAAATGCTGTATTTGGAGACCAGAAATAAGATTCGCTATAAGTCTATCTGAGACTTTGCAAATGATATTCAAACAACTAACAAAAGGTTTCTTACATAGATAAGTGAAAAACAAGGAGAGAACCCAGAGCTCGGCTCCTGATGCAGGGAGGATGGGGGACACATTAAAGATACTTCAGAAGTAGCCCCAGCAGAATAAGGACACTGTCTCAATTTCCTACATGAACCATCAGACAGCAGAGGCAGCACTCAGAGAATGAGTGTTTGGGCAGAAAAATGAATACAGACAAAGGAGATAAAAAACCCAGAGAAGTCACTGAACTCAAGGTGAAATGGGAACCAGGACTGGATCATCTCTGTTGCAGAGCTGGAACATATGAGCACAGGTCCAGTGGCCAGGACTAAAGGATATTAATGAAGATAGAACATAGATAAATCATAGATCTAGCTAGCCTCATTTTTTAAAATAAAATGACCTATTTTCTCAACAAAGGACATGCAGCAGATCTAAACTCTCTGAAGGTCAATAAAGTATTTCAGGCAGTGCTACAGCCAGAAGTTACTAAACTTTGGGGATGACAAAGGATTAACTAAAGCGGAAATGAGAACAGGTTGTGCTAAAAGAGAAGCTATGCTTCTTCAGTGGGAGGGTCACTAAAATCTCCATCAGGATTGTTCTCACCCACTGTTTTTAATAATTCCCTTGAATAAAAAGATTTGGGGAAATTGCAAAGTAGTAAGGCCCATTAAGTAAAGTGGCAGATTAGACTACCATACAGGAAGGACTGGTTTAAACAGAGCAAGGCACAAATTCATGAAGACAATTAGGCTAACATGTGGTTTCCTTTATCACGTAGGAGCATCTGCCAGAAACGTGGAAGAAAGAGAAAACCTAGGTATATCAGTGAATTTCAGGACGACTGCATTACCAGTCATGAGCACAAGGGAAAAAAGATATTTTACAATGCAGCAAAGTCATCCTAGAGAAGAGAAGGAAGTATTTATGCTGTTTGCACAAAAAGCTGGAATCCTGTGAGCACTGGCTGCCCCAGAAAAATGAATTCGAAGTGGAAGAGATCCAAAGAAGGGTCGTTGTTGCAGCAAGAGGTACAAAATCCTTACATTACTGCAAATGCAGTGATGTTAACATAGTTAGCCTAAAAATGAAAATGCAAGTAAAATTTTTGTCTATAAATTAATGTGGGGAACATTGAGAAGGGACAACAGTTACTGAATGTAGGAAGAATGTTTGACCAAGAACAGATGGAGGCAAAATGAATAGGAGCACCTTTAGTTTGGAAATTAAAAATGGAGTGCTAAGCCCCAGAGCAAAGGTGTTTTGAAACAAACCTCCTGATAGGATTATCAAGAGGTATAAAATCAAACTATTTAATCAGGTTTTGCAAGGGATTGTGTAGCATGCCACTGAGATAAGCTCAGCTGGTTAGAGCATGGTGTTAATAACGGCAAGGTTGTGGTTTCAATCCCTGTATGGGCCATTCACTGAAGAACTGGACTTGATGATCCTTGTGCGTCTCTTCCCACTCAGAGTATTCTATGATTCTTTATGGTTCCTGGACACAGGAATTTTTGAATCTTATAAACTGGTCACTAAGTCCTTAGAGTACATTATTATAATTTTTTACACAACTCCTGCACTAGAAAAATCATGATGCAATCATAAGTAACATATAGATTAGCTAGTTTCCCCTCCTTATGTAAATTGGTCCTTGAATACACTTGGTGTAACATAATGGTAATTTATGGAAGTGCTTTTGTTCTAAGGATTAAGAAGGTGCCAGAGTCTCCTTCATCAGTTTATTGCTGCAGGCATGATTCTCTTCTAATTCTCACTGTTTCACACCTATGCAATTCAATTTTCTTAAGTAAAGTTAACTCTTGATGTATACTGGTAAAAGTCAGATTCAATATTTCCTTTTGTAGCTGGGACAAATTTATTTTAATAATTAACATGAAAAGCCTAAACCCTAGAAGTATCACTGTGAAGATGTGTTTAGAGGCATCAGTCAAGACAGGCCCTTGTTCCACCAGACTTTTCACAAACTTCTACTAAAAACTATTTAGCGGTATGACAGTTTTATAATCTAAATAGATTGGGATTAAAAAAAGACAAATCTGAAACTGAGCCTGAGAGAAAGATGTTTTCTCCAAGGTCAAAATGCTGATCAGTGGCAGATGAAAAAGTATCTGTCACTAAGTGCTCTAAGCCTACATGTATTCTTTGAAGCCAATGTGAGGAAAGGCAGGCTCAGGTCAAAAAGGAGCTGCAGCAAGGATAAATACAGCTATAGAATACATTTGTAGCTGAACAAGTATGCGTGATTTCCATTTGGAATTTTCTTTCAAAACCAGCTGAAGCCTCTGGGACAAAACCCCAAATGAATACCGTATTTTAAAAAATAGTAAATTAATTAACTGTGATGATTACACCTTGATTCATACATCATTTTCTTCCTACTCAATTGTTTATAAAAGAACATCTTGTCAATAGCCTAAAACTTGACTTGATCCTCCACTAACAAGAATTCACCTTACAACTTTGACAGGTTGTGCCAGTCTTTTTAAGTCCTATTTTTGGAGTTATCACAATTACAGTGCTTCCCTGGCATTACTCTAGTTGTAAATCACAGGCTTTCCTCAAGAATCCTCTTCTGGGTTTGCAGAACCCCAGAGCCTGTCTCCTTCTCCAAAGCTGCCCAATGCTTCTTCTGTAATGGAAATGCTGATTTCCTGCAGTGCAGGGATGGGGTTTGGGAGGCAGAAAGGAGAGCCAGGTCCCCTTCTGCTGGTGAACTGTCCTCTGGTAACATCTTGTATTCTTAACTGCGCTATGGAAATGAGAACCACATCTCCAACATGGGAAAAGCACCCAGAGATCATTCCCAGCCTTGTCGCCAACTAGTGTGAAATCTCTGTGTTCTCAGACCACAGAGCACATTCAAAGCTCTTAGCTGTCTGTGGCAGATGAAAATTGTTGCCTTTCCCTTCCACTATCACAGACCTTGCATGTTTGGCAATTGCACCACATGACCATCTTTGTTACAAGCAGGCTGGGGTCCTGCTTACGACACGCACATCGCCTGATTTGCTGTAAGCCAGCAGAGCAGAGCACTCTCTGCGGAAGGCGAGTAACATCAGCATCAACTGCAAGACAGCAGACAATGCTAGGCACAGAATAAGAGAATGGTTCACGATGGAGGGTAAATTTGAGAGGACTGTAATACACAAGTCACATACCTCAGCCTGTTCACAGCACACGTGTGCATGCATAACCAGAATGCAATACATGGGGCAAAATACCTGATGGTGAGATAAATTTAGCACTCTGATGAGGCCTTTACCATCTGCACACTGATTAACCTAACTCTTGGCCTATCATTAATAGCATGTGTTTACACAGTCCGCCACTCTCTTCTAATCCTCCACATTCTGCCTACTTATTAATCTACCACCTGGAAAGTAACTAACTTGACCAGTGCTCACCAAATGAAGAATTTTTGCTCAAAATGGCAAACACAACATATGAATCTTACAGGTTTGTGTTCAGGATTTTGACTCTGTGTAATTCTAAAACTTGATGTAAACACATATCTCCACGAAAACAGAGACGTTATATATATTGCTATGAAATAAATAAAGTATTGCTGATATTCTTAGGTGATGTACATGGAGTGGGGAAAGTGAAAGCAGAATGCAGTCTTTGTACAAAATTAGAGATTGATTTTTTTTAAAAATGCACTACATTCTTCCACAGAAGGTCCTCTAATGTCTATTGATTAATAACTATCTTTTAAAAAAATAGTCCCCTTTGATAGAGCTGCTTTTAAACAGCTGTTGTGTTAAGGTTTTTCTTGACAATTAACATTGATGGGTAAGGTTGCATCTTTTCTGTTAAAAAGAAATCAATATTCCATAACCTCAACCGGAATTTCCTGGCTTCACAAAACTCTGGGGAATCTTTCAAATTTAGTGTCAGATGCCTTCTTTTCCAAATATCTTTTTTGTTTATGTTTATAGATTTATATGAAACACAGACATATGGTTTTTTCCACTAATGGAAATGTCTTTAAACAAAACCATGGTTTATCCATTTAGTGTTCATGCTATCTGTAGAATACTTGAAAGAAAAGAAAATTTTACTAGAGCTCTGAAGTCTTTTTAGGATAAAACATCACAGCACAAGTTCCTCAAATGCAAGGGCTTGTCTACTGGAAACATTTGTGGTTCTCCTGTCCATGTTTTCTAAGTGAATCCATATGTGGTGTGTCTTGCTGCCATCACAAAAAATGCTCAGTTTCACTAGGGGGCTCTAACAGAGTGTCAAAAAATGTTGGCAAACTAACTTAAATATATCTTTTTCTGGCATTCATATTAATTTCTACAACAGCAGAACAAAGGACTGGAGCAATACTTTGATATGATTCCAGAAGCATTGTATAATCAGACTCAAAAACCGCTACACTTGCGTAGGAGATGTAACTTGGCTGAATCACTTAAACCTGTTTTCTTTTAGAGGTCTAAGTTCGTTGAGCTCGAGCACTGCTTTTCTGTCCTGAGTGCACTCCCCAGAACAACACCTGGCACTAAAGAAAGTCAGAAAGCACATGGTCACCTGCATCTGAAAAACCCATTTAGGTAGCACTGAGACAACATCTGTATACAGCGAGTGCTGGGTGAGAGGGAGGCAGAAATGACCTCGTGAGCCTGCCTGCTCCAAAGGAACATTGCCAATTACTGTCTTGATTATCAGTTATAGAATTGGCAGTCCTCAGTTTTCTGCCTTGGGAAACACTGGAATTAAAATTGTTCAGCAGAACTTTGTCATTGGTATTTGGCTAGTTATTTCAACCTTTAAACACTTTAGCCTTAAGAGTTCAAGTAAGTTCATGTTCAAAGGATCTCTTAAAAATACACAGCTAAAAGTTGAAAGACTTACTGGAGATTCCAATTTCTAAGGATTATTTCCTGTTTACTTTTCATACCAGCTAGCTGAATTCTTACATTTCATCTTAGGGGCAGGACTCAACTGTCTGCAGAGGACACACTTTGTTTTCTTACACTCAAACAGGCAAACTCAAGATAGACTCCTGGCTCTGTTTACTAAAAAGGTAGAGCAATAAACATGAGGTAGAAAAAGCCGTCTTGGGAGAGGGACATGGATTGGAGCACAAGGAACTTCTTTGTTCCAGAGCGTAGGAATCAAAACACTGAAACTGCTGTGGTATTTTGGGTATTCTCCAGAACAGCAGAGTTGCTAGTGAGAAAATGAAAACTGATCCATTTCAGTTGAACAATTTGTACCTTTTATGCTACATTCATGCACAACAATCAAAAGGCAAGAATCTGGATTCCTTACTCAGCCTCACTTCTCACCAAAGTAGGGGTTTTACACTGCTTATGAAATAAGACATGTTTTTGTTGATGTTTTTAAAGACAGACAGATTACATTCAGCCATGGGCCACAGGAAGGATGACAGAAAAAAATAATAAGGGTGTTTTTCAAGACATTGACCTTTCTAGAAGGACTGTGAGGGCTTGAGAAACTTCCAGAACAGAAGTTCTCCCCAACATACTTTATCATTATCAATGGCAGATTTTTCCATATGCTGCTCTGCTTGCACCTTTCATGCTGCCGCTGGCATACTCCTTCTCCAGCTATTATGTAGAAACTATTCCACACTGACAAGAACATCTATCTGTGCATATCCAGTGATTACTTATGGTCGCACAGTTTTACTTGTAAATGAAAGAGGATAAGTGTAAAGCCAGTGTGTACACTGAGTACCAGGGTAGCACATTTTAGTTGGTTCACTAAAAAAAAAATTGCCTTTAAAGAGGAAGAGTACATGTATTTTTCGTAATAAAGATTTGAATCAAAATATTTTGAACAAATGTTCTCATTAGTGAAAATGAGATTGTCTACATGTGACTTGACATGTAAACTTGTTTTTCAAAGCATCCCCTGACCTGTCAAACAGCCTTCAGGGACTACAGGAAAAACACAATAATACGGCAAATGTTACAAATCCCCAGAATAACTCTTATTCCATTTATGTTTTCATTCTGTCATCACTATCCATCTATCCTCATCCTGAGGCAGTAATGAAATATAAGCCTTATTTCAAACACAGAAGAGTAAGCGCTGTACTTTGAAAGATATAGTTAACTAAACTGAGCCCATACTACCATCAGTGCTTTATATGTTTTGCCAATTTTAATCCAAAATCACACTGCTATAACTCTTTTGGAACTTGTCTTCCCTTACAACTATGGAGAGAGAGCACCAGGGCACATGGCAAAGCAATGAAACTGCCAAATTTTAGGTATTCTTACTGGGACACAGCACAGTCAATACGGGAAAAAGTGGTGAAGGTTCAGTTTACAAAGGGTGCATTTTTCAGAAGTGTCTGAGTCACACATGAACCTCCAGGTAAATTTTTCATCATGTCCACATGATTCAGGAATCTTGTTTTCCAAAACCCTGAAGGTTGTGCAAGCTTAAAGATGTGAGAAGTTTTCATGTGTGACCCTACTATGCAAGCAGAAGTTTATTTTTAATACTATTTATTCAGAAATAGCAATGCTACCTCAACCTATTTGATATTATTTTTCCATGGCTCTTAGAGTAAGACCAGCAAAAATCACTGGTAACCAAAAATAAAACCCCCTTAAAAATTGTATCTGCAGCTGTTTATTAGTATCACCCCACAATATCAGTTCTATACCTGCAGAGTCCTTGTCTGTTCATCTCACTTTCTGCTTTTAGGACAAAAATGTTTGGACTATTATTTTCTTAGAAAATGTATTTTTGCTTGTTTTCTGTTTTTAGGGTATCACAGAAGAAGACAAACAAGGTGAGAATGGAAAGCAATATACACAAATATTTTCCAGTTAATATATATGCCATTTTTGCTTGTTAGGGTCAGAGGTTTATCTGGTTGTAGTTAAAAAGCTACAGAAGGAATTGGAAATGTAATCTTTTACTATAGTGGGCTTTTTAATCCACCAAGCAAATGGATACAGAATGCACACACTCACACATCAGGAAAATGTGGCTGAAATCGATATACAAAGGGAAATAAAGGAGCAAAATGTCTGGCAGGCCAACCTACTGCAAGGGATATCACTGAAGAAAGAGCTTTGTACTTGCTGCACAGGGAGGCAGGTGGGAAGGGAGATGAGATGGGCAGGCAGAAGAGGGACAGACAGACACAGGATGGTAGTGCCGTGCAGTACAGCTCTTCCCTCCTGTGAGCAAGCTTGCCAGTCTGGGAGAACACTGCCCGGTCTGCGCACAGCACGCTGAGCGAAAAACCCCCTTTGTCTCCTCTACAGCATGGTTCTGCCTGTCTTTTTGTCATGAGGGACACTACGTGATGTTAAATTATACATAAATATCAAGTAGGTCTTTCTGTCGGAAATGAAAAGCTAATCATCCAGTAACATGATTTAGTGGATACTTATAATCAAAACAAAGAATTAACCACCACTGTTTGAGCAATTCAAACTGTGCTTTCTGTATGAGTTCATCTCTACTCACAAAGAATAATAGAGGCTTAACAAAATGTTCTCCTTCCTGGGGCAAGGGGAATGTAATATTTATCTGCAGTGGTTTCCAGGGGGACATCACATGCCACAATCAATCATCTCATAAAATATTATGAAGTAAAGTGGCAGCAATTTAGATAATAACATGCAAAACTAACTTACAAGAAGAAACAAAAAGCTAACCAAATTAGAAAGTTCCTGGTTTCATCAGCTCACAGGGTTACAAAAACTCACATCCTTAATTCTGCCAACTTTACTGTAATCTTTTCTTTATTTTTTTTAAAGCTATGGAGATGCCGAGAATAGAGTCTACAGTTAGGCATGAAACTACAGAAACTTAAAACGGACACAGACTCTTTATTTTCTTTCAAAACAGGCCATTAATTCTGAAGTCTCCTGAATTCTGTGTGGTAGTACTCTGACAAGTTTTCAGACATTTCTGAATAAGAATTCATCTCTGAATAAAACCCAGGGAATGGTAGTTCTGCCTTTTTGCTTTTATACTTCTTCTGTACTAAATGCCTCATGTCCTCTTAAGAACATAATCTTTGGAAACATATGGGAAGAGATTAGGATTGCTACAGAAAACACATGGAAGTAACCCATGACAGCAATGACACTGGAACAGAAATGGTACACCACTTATCCACTGTCCCTCTGCTTTTCCACCTAGAATCACACTTCCTTTTTTTGACATGACTCTCTGGTTGACAATGAACATAAATTTAACTCGGCATATTGAGGGTGCCATTCACTATAAAAGACAGTTTTCTCTTCATGTCCTTACCAAGGGGTAAATACATTCAATTACCACACTAAAATACCTCTTCTAGTACTGCAAAAAAATGCTCTGCTGAATATTGTCAAATAAACCTCAAATACACACATAAACACAAAATCTGGGATTGGCAAAGTTCTTAGGTTTTCCTTTTAAAGGGAGTCTTTCTGCAAGAATTGGATATTCTTTGGCTTCCACAAGTCTGGTAACTCATCATATACATGCATCTAAGATTTCTTGTGCTCTGCTATTAAATCCGAATATTAGAATACAGGACTGATGTTAACTGTGAATTTGTTCAATACATTTCATCTCCCTACAAGGAATACAGCAACAGCTTTACTCCACCGAGATGGAAAGTTCCCCCACAGTGTGCAGAGAGGAGCAGCACTGCAGCAGTAGGAACTGGGTGCTCAGTCAGTCCCACACGGTGGTCCCTGCCTTGTGAGAGAATTGAAGAACTTGCCTCCAAAGAGCTCAGGGGTGTGGAAGCGGGATTGCAAATTGGGATGAGAGACTTGTGCTACTAAACAGATATGTAGTGTAATTATATCCATGTTGCTGTAACTCTCACCAGAAGTTACATTACTGTGAAGTCAAAATATATGAATAACAAACAATCCTAAGCCATAGACCTTCATTTTAATTTTACTCTTCTTGTATAAATCAGTGTATTGATGATTATCTGGAATATACATTTAAATTCTGATTAATGCCACTGTTAAGTGGATCCATACCTGAGAAACTCATCAAAGGTAGAAATGTAACTAAAGTGACCTGCATATAGTGGAATTCAGTGTGGTGTTTTCTTCTCATGTATCACTAATATTTAGGCAAAGTCCTTTGAAACTGTTCTGTGAGGTAAACAAAAAATCAGCTGCACTACTTCTAATAAATGTTGGTTAGAAACATAAAGCAGCCTTAAGTAGTTATAAATTGATAAAGATGACAATGTCCTCAGGGGGACAAAAAAAGAGAGTTGACCGGTCAAATCATAAAGGAGATACAGATTTCGTAGAAATTCTCTAAGACAGTTGTGCTTCACCTTCTCCACTATGTTGAAATGCATTACTGAGGCACTGAGGATCCTTTATATAAAACTGCACAGGACATTTTTGATGGATAAACATATAAGGAATGGTCACGTGTTGATTTTGGCAATTCAAAGTATGTAGGAATGCAGTTATCTTGCAGTCCCTGAAGCAGAGCTTCAGAAACAACACTTCAGAACTTGTTACTCTCTTACAATCAATGCAATTAAATAACACAGTGCCCATGCTCCCCTTTCCACTAAATCAAGTGGTGCTCCTTAAAGAAACAGAATCTTTAAAGCAGAGGGCTCTTGTCACACACAGGGAGCAGCTGGCTGCTCTTACATGACCCAGGACCTTCATGTAGCTGGACAAGCAGAGCAAGGCTACAATGGAAGCACTTTTAGCCAGATATAACCAAGTATCCACTTACTGTTGGTTGCATAACATATGGCGGATGAGGCATCCATGAAGTACTCTGGACCTGCACATCAAATACTTTTAATTAGCATTGAAAAGTTTAAAACTCGAAGATTTACTTGAAAATATTCTCTCTATTACAACTAAGGTGCTAATTTTGACAAAAGACTTAAGTCTTATAACTGAACACAAAATTAATTTACGCTTCATAAAGTTATTGACACAGGAAAAAACTTTCGTATTTCATTTGATAATGTCTTCCACCAAAGTCAGAAGTCTCAGTGAATGCACCACTTCCATGAAGCACATTTTATCTCATAAAGCAGTCTTCAATATTCCGTTTTCCTATTTTTTCATTTGCATTGTTTGCTTTCATCCATCAGTGTAATCATGAACATGTCATCCAACCGACAGTGCAGGAGACATAAAATGTTCAAAGTTTATTTTCAAAGGTATCTGTATGAACTTTTAAAGGTATAACATTTTCAGAGATCCCAGAATGGCTTATTCTGTTTTCAGTAAGCACTGCAAATCTAATTCAGAGTTTTTGAAACTTATTCTAATTGAAAGCTTTCATGGCAAAGCTGGCTTAAGAAGTCTGCCCCTCCAGGATCATTCTTAGCTTGAGCATCCTGGGGTCTACTCCCACCAGAACTCCATATGCATCGCCAAAGTCTGTCTTTGTTGTTCTGCCTTATGACTGACATACATTTCAAGGATATAACAATTTTACTAAGAATTAAACACATTACAGAGTGTTTGCATATTTGTGGTGGCATCTCTGAGCCATAACTCCCTCTTATGCTATGTGTGAGCAGCCCACATGCTATCATAGCTCAGACTCAGCCCCAAGAATTGTGTATTTTAGTTTCCTTTTGCATCAATCTGGGCACCACAACACACAAGTACACAAAAGATGTAGCTGTGCTAGAGCAACCAGAGGGCACCTCCCTTGCTGTCACAGAGATGGGTGTGTAGCACCTCAGGCTGACCATGCATGACAAGGAGAAAGTTACAAGGTCCCACTTCTCCAGATGCCCTGTGATTTTGTTGATGAAGGAAGTGTTGAGAATTAATTGTATAACAGTGTGCTTCAACCTTTGTATGTGTTTATCAAAGTCTATTTTTTGTTGAAAAGCAAGTTTAGCAAAATATCTTTAGAACTAAAACCAGCACACCCACATGCGAACACCTCTACTGAAACATTTTCTGCTGTGAATCCCCATGAGTTAAAACACACTAGAGCTGGCACATCTTGCTGCTTCTCATTGCTCCCACTCTTGCACCACTGCAGTTCCTTCACTGTGCCAGGGCAAATGTCTTTGGGCTTACACTGCAAACTATCTAAGGAAAATGATACGGGTTAAAAAAAAATAAAAATGAATGGTTTTGGTGCAAACACATGAAATCACAAACCGATGCAATGGTTCAAATCAGAATGGGAAAAGGGAGCAACTGTGAACTGTGGAGCACTGGTGAAAGTAAGTAGCTGGGTGGCCTGAACTCATTGGCCTGAAGAAGGGGGAAGTAGTATGGCTCTTAAGCCAGCTTTGCTACTGAGAAAACGGCGTGTGAGCTGCGCTTGTGTATCTCTGGCTTTGACTCTTCTTTGGTGCTGTCATTACTGAAATTTACTGAATTGACCTCATCAAAACAACTTTTGTTTGGCAAGTGCTACATAGCCATCCAAAATAAAATAACACAAAAGTCAAAGAGAATGACAAGAATAATCTCTCTTTGAAAATCAAGTTTAAAGCACAGTTACCCCCCCAGAATTACCTGTAAGCAGTACCATACCATCAGCAACCCCCCACCCACAACAAACCAACCCTGACGTTAAGAACAACCCACCATGCAGCTTTGCAAGTTTGGGTAGCTTATTTCAGGTAAGACCCAGGGCTGGAAAAGCACCGATGGCACAGGAGAGAAATAACTAAAATTGGAAAATGTATAGAAAATGACCAGCTTCTGTGAAGCGATATGTTCCCAGAGAATGGCTAATAATAAAAGTGTACAATCTGGGTTTGACTTCCATCTCAGAAAGCCAAAACAAGACAATAATTTCCCAGTGGAGATCTGAGAGAGATATGCTGAAAAGAGAAATTCTGAATGATATGGCATGTAGCAGACTAAAGAACGATTTGAGGACACTTATCCTCAAGTAATTTGCTTTGTCAGGGATTATTGTATAAAAATGAGTGCTTTTAAAGGATGCACTTACTGGAAAAAATACAGCTGAGGTCAAAAGGTCAAAGTATAACGCAGTCAACATAAATTATTAGAAAAAACACTTAAAAAAAAATTTGGCTAATGAAGGAGAGCCAAAATGAGGAAACAGTTCAATAAGAATGACAAGCTTCTGGTGTTGTAAACTGGTAATTAAACAAAATTTTGTTTATCAGAGAAGCTGATTGAAATTAAGAATTATAGTGGCTTTCATTACTGCTGTAAAGAATGCGGGAAACACTTAAAACTCTACCCAATGATACCTGAATACTGCTAGAGAGCCCTTTGTTATAAGCGTGACTCAAGAGTGCAAGCACTTACACAATTTTCTGTGGTATAGACTCTGCCTACATCCACATCCAAAACATAATTAACTGGGAAACACAGTAGACAAGTGCAAATCTGACGTACCTGATATGTAGAGACAGGGGAAGCAGCAATGAATGGCGTGATTGATGTCTGTGGAATCATGCGGTTTGTTGGAATACTGTACGGTGAGGAATAAAATCTGCAAACAAAGAACAGAAGCGAGATTTTTTGAACCTTTTGACTACTTAGGCTCTGACTAAATAATTCACTGCCTCCTGGGCAAAGACAAAAAGAGTCTACACAGGTAATTATGTCCATCTATTTCCAAAACCACAATAAAAAAGATGTGATGGCTCCATTGAGCAGATCTTGAAAATGGAAAGGAGGAGGAATATTTACACAAAGCATATTTTTTTCACTTCAACTAGCACAAATATAGAACTTCACAATACAAGAAGCAATTATCTGAAATGCAAAGACAGCTGATTTTCCAGAGTGCTAGCTAGTGAAAGGAAATTTCTTACACAATATCGAAGACAACATTACCGATTTCATTTTTACACAGGCTACTGTTTTCTTTTCATATCCTAGTGCTTCAGTGCTGAGAATAACACATTCTATATACATGCCTGAATTATTTTATTAAGGGGTGGCTACAAAAACTCTGGCTGAAATTTTCATATTCATCTAGGCAGAGAGCAAAACACTCCTTTCCTGGTGAAATGTATCAGGAATTATGAGGCTAAATGCCCCAGGCAGCACTGAAAATCTCAGATTTACTTGGTTTTATTTCCACTGTTGCATGCTATGAACAGAAGCTGCACAATCTCTTGCTTTATGGTAATAAATGTTATATTCTTTCTCCTTCCCTGTGGGTTAATGATTATTGATAAAATTATCACTTGGAAAATATCACTACTGCTGGATTGAGTTAGTACTTAATATGTGTGTGCTTGTAAAGATTTCTGCATTTACCCTCTTTTCAGTTTTAACTGTAAGCCAGAACAATAAAATTGCTTAAAAAAAGAATGTTTGTGGTCTTACAGTTGTCCAAATGCCGGTATTTTGGACTCAGAGAGAAACACTTATGTGCAGTGTTCTTTTGTCCGATTTAAACCTCATGTAGATCCTTCTCATATAGGATGCACCAGTAAGCAACAGAAGATTCTGCAGAGTGAAGTGGACTGCATTCTCTCTCTTTTTATATTTTTTCCCCTCCCTACTCTGAGGCAATCAACAGTAGCTTTCCATGAGAGCTATGCAACAACAACAAAAAAATCATTACTGGTGTTTGTACAAGTGCTCTATTTCCTGATCACCCTGGCATCACAGATTTAGTACTAATCAGTCTAGTTCAGACTGGATGCATTCATTCTTGATGCAGGCTCAAATAACCACCGACTTCAACCAATAGCCTTGGAAAAACAGGCTGATGTCTTTGAATGTTGGGCGGAAACATTCGAAGTTAGGAGGGGAGAGGGAGACAGAGAAGCAATAATTTGTTCTTTCTATTCCAAATCAGATTTTAAAATGCCAAAATCAGCAGGTGGCATCTGAGTGATTTTTTGTTTAATAGAAATATAATGCTATTTTAGGACCATTTATCTGCCCTCACAATGCTCGCACAGAGACTATTTTAAAATTGTGCCTTTGCCCAATTTTATATATATCCTATTATGAGAACTCAGAGGTATTTGTATCTCCATGCTTACACCAAATATTAAGAGCACACAACATCATGGGAGAAAGGATTTTTACCACTAGACTGGTTCATCTAAGGCACTAGCACAATGCATATTATCTAACTCCTTTTATAGGAGTCTTCCCCCAGATCAATGTTAACCAGAAATCTCTTGGGCCATGCTCTTGCTAAGTGGATCAACTAAAAAATGTGTGCAGCAGATGAGAACAGTCAATGGCAGACTGACAGAATTTAGTCTATGGGTAAAATGTGGAATGTATAGAAATACATATAAAACTCTTAAGCTAAAAGATAATATAAAACCAGAACTCTTTTGAGAAAACCACACAGTTTTGTTCATTCTGTTCTCATTCTGTTCATAAACCTGGTACTGATGTTGGGCTCACACTCATAACCACATATGAACTGCTTGGACAAAGACAAGTACAGGGAAGAAACAACTTTCCATTTGGAAGTAGTGCTGACTCTTTGGAATAAACTCTCCAATAAATCCTAGCAAATACTAACAAATTTACAGAAAATGTGTGCTAAGCCAAGAACTTGACAGACAGCTTGCCATTTCAGTTTCAGCATAGAGATGCAGTTATCTGAATAGTACATAAGCCTGTAGAATATATACTACGGTAATGTGGAAAATACAGCCCTTCCAACACCCCTGCCAATGCCGTTTATCTGACGCCATTTGGAATGCTTTCAAATAAGCATCAAATAAAACATACTACCAGGACACTCAGCTGTATTGGGAAAATTCATGCACAAGGGCATCAAGGAAGAGACAGGAAGAAACTCTGATGATGCAAATGCAAGAAAATCCAGTCCATATATTTCAGTTTTAATAATAATACTAATAATACTAATAATAATAAAATCAAATGTAACAATCTCAGTCACTGCAACAGGCTGTAGGGAAAACATTTTGCAGTCAGGAATCTCTTACATCAAGAGACAAAGGCTTGTCTTCCTTCCTCAGTGCCACTTGTGGCCAAAAGGATCTAATACTAAAGGATGGGGATGTCTCTGCCACACGTGAAGTACATCCGTATGGTGAGGATAGAGGTGTCCTTGCTGGGGACAGGCTCAAGCAGAGCCACACTCAGGTATGGGATGCTCAACCTACCACACTGCTGGAGTCATTTGCTGCCAGGGCAGGGCTCATTGACAAAGAGAGCTCAACATGCCCTCACCCATGGGACACTGAGGCATCTCGCTAAATTCCCTTTACATGCAAATGGGCTAATATCCTCATATGTCTGGCATTAAGAGACATGCTGGAGATCTAATAAAAAACAGGGGGAACAAAGAACAAGGGTGGCCTGTTCTGGCACAAACCCTAGAGCATGCCAACAGGATCTGCAGCTGAGGACCTTGCTATATTCAGTCTTAGGCTTTACCTTCTTTTTTTTCTTTAGGCTTAGGGAGAGGTGAAATGAGGTGGAAGATGCATTTGTAAGTTCATTCAAGGGAATAAAGGACTCTCAGTCATCAGAATATCTGCATCAGAAAGAGGAGTGGAAAGAGATATGAATTATACTGGCTTTGACTCATTTTAGATGTATTAAATTATGCCTCCAAGTTTCCTGGCATTGAAGTGCACTAGGTATTTTGAGAGCTGTAGGCTTCGTGGTAGTTGACCTGTGAGCTCTAAGGAGAGCTCTCCAAAAGGCTCAGATGCATTTTCTGAGAATGCAGTTTGCATCCTTACATTGGTCCATGCAGTTTTTTGCAGGTGCAAGACAGCGTCCCCGCTCCTCAGCTGCAATTGCAACGCCAGAAGCATAAGCATGCAGGTGGCAAGGGCAAGGCAAAATGGACATCGCCCTTGTATTAAAAATAGACCTTTTCAGCATGTCTAGATTCCATAAGCACAGGGGAAACTCATCACTAGTAGGCAAAAAGATGCCCCCAGAAGTTCCTGAGGGGGGGTTTATAAGGAGCTCAAAAGAACACATTTTTAAGTGCTGTTAGAAAGAAGTGTGTTTCCAGTGCATCATAAGGCACACAGAGGCAGCGCTTTAACAACAGTTTTTGTTGCTTAACAGACAAAGCACATACTCCCCTGCTACACCAACCCTCCCTTCACATTTGGGGACTGCACTATCTGCAGTGTCTGGCCGCTATTTCCCTGCCAAAAAGTAGAAAAAAAATCCATATGGTTCCCATTCTATTGGGGAACATGCAAGCTTCCAGACAGAATCTGCGCAAGAGCAAGATCCTATTTGCACTGCAATAAACACCATTTGCTCATGCCTCGTGCCTGCGGGCAGTACTGAAAAAGTTAGATTCATAAATAGTATCCTGGGGCTCACATAATGTAAGAGTATTACCAAGCATTATCAAGGCAGCAATTTTCTGTTGCAACAAGGCACACAGTCAGATGTTTGAGTTGGAAAAGACCTATCTGAATATTGAGCCCATTGGCCAGCAAATGCACAAAATAGTCCCCCAGATATGAGATACTAAACTGATACAGTACATTGCAACCTTAGTCAAATGGCCAGGAGGACTCTAGCCTCAGGAACATTTTAAATGAGCTTCCTTACAGTGCAAGTACAAGTGCTCTATCCTGTTCTTTGTATGAGTGCATAAAACCATTGAAACAATGTTAATGCCACAAACTGAAAAATCAATAGCATATTACAACAGGCACACTACTCCCCAAAATAAAACCTGAGTACCTTGGTAAACACAATTCAGAAAAGGCTGATTATAAAACAAAAAAAAAGGTGCAGAGAGGTTGCCAAGTGAAAAGAGCTTATCTACTGAAGTGTGTGCTTACCATATCTTCAGTACCTCATACTGCAATGCTATGGTACACTACGGGCTGGATTCTCTACTACATTATACTAGTTTTATGCTGATGTAACTCCACTAGATGCTTAAACAGAGCTATATGGGCATAAAAACAATATAATGAAATGGAGAATCAAGCTTTACAATGTAATAGACTCAGAAGAAAATAATCTATTCCTTAGTGGAGAAAAAATCGTAGTCATTTTTAGTGAAAGCTTCTCTCTCACTCTCTTTTGTTTTATTACTGCTATAGATTTTCAAGGCAAATATGCAGTTATATGGTAATAAAAGTGATAGTACGACACCATGAACAGTAAGAACCTACCTTTTCATTTGGAAACAAGAGTCCAGATTCTTCCCTGAGGTTTGGTTATGGCCCAACTCCAAACCTAATATAATCCATGCCTCTTAAAGAACTACGAATTTTAAGTACTACCCCATGACACCTGCAGAGACATGTTTCTCTAGTAGGCTTCCATCCTCCACATAATCCTGTGTGGACTTAGCAACTTAGATGCATCCAAATGCATCTATCAACCCTATAAAGAACTCTAGTAAATGTCAGCACGTGCAGTTAATATTTTTTTAAAAATTTTGTTTGTAATTCATACCTCTTCTGAATTACTACATTGACTTGGTATCTTTACATTTCCCATCCCCAGCGTCAGTTCACTAAGTGTCACACTGGTGACCCCAGCTGAATGCTACAAGGAAAAGGCCTTTGTTTTACAGATCTTTGGGTGACACTGAGCCATGCAAACCTTACTGGCTCAGCCCACATGACTGTCAAAGTATTCTGCACCTTTTTAGGTACAGGGTGAGTGTGGGCACAGCAACAGCTTTTTGCTCACTTCCACACTGCCCTCCTCGTGAGATAAGATTCATAACTTCAAGAAAAATTATTCTTGAATTAAAATTGTATTAGTCTCAAAGGATCCTTCAAGCTACAGTTTCCATAACATTCACACAACCGACATGCAGGAATTTATATGAAAAAAAGAGCTAGTTGTCCACATGAAACACTGGTGGATTATGAACCAGTGATGTTTTTATTTATGGACTATAATGTTTTACCAGCTGAGAAGTATGACAATAGAGAAGAATGACTCATTTGGAGGTCAGAACAGGGAGATAGAAGCAGAGGATTCTGAAATCACAACTACAAACAAACTCTCTATTCTTCTGTGTTTGGCCTCTTCCTCCACAACACAGGAATATCACAAGCCCTACAAAATTACTGCATTTAAAGGGAAATTAGACAAAACAGACTGACTGTTACTATTGATTTTTTTTTTTTTTAAACTACTAGGAATGTTAGGGTGTTTTCCTAAATGCTTCAGCTAGCAGTGACCTAACAAATATTTAACAAATAAACCCATCCTTATCTATATCAATAAATTCTCCCCTTCAGCTGGAGAACACAGGTGGGAGTGTGCATGGAATTTGATAATCATATCATACATCTCTCTGATCAAAGAGTGACTGTTGAAGAGTTCAGGGCTGAACTCTCTGCCTCTCTTCAAATTGTTGTTAACCTAGCTGAAAAGAGAGCTAAATTTCAAGGATACCTTTTTCTAGCTTATGAAATAATTGGAAATGTAATCATGCAGGTAAATAATATGTTGATGTAATTTCACTGCACAACTTGAGATAAAATTGCAATTCCTTGTGTCAGCAAATGGTAGCTGAGAAATAAAGAAGAGTGTTGCATTTTACCCTTAAATCCCATCTGCTTACACACTAATTTAAGGCTTTCTCCCTATCTGGCATTTTTATTCAGACAATGCCATGGAAGCCAGCCAGCCTACAGAAAGAACCCCAGATGAAGTAACAGCTCTGTTATCCAAAATACGTTGGAATCTTCAATGGCTATTTTAACAAAAGCCAAGTCAGTAAAGGGAAACTTTACTGGTTCCCACTTCATGACAAAGAGAGATTAAAAAGACATCTACTGACATTTGCCAAATAGTGATGGAAATTATTAGGAAAAACAACTTCCCGTTCAAATGGATACTGCAAACAAGAAGGCATAAAAAGAAAAGGAAAAGTAAAAGAAGAACTTGACAATATGGCATTATACACTTCAGACAAAATATGACTGAGTGGATTTGCTTTTCAAAAAGTTTCACCACAGAAAGAGAAAACAGAAGATAACATTCAAAATAATTTTTAAAAAGATGTAAGAAAACATGCATTCCTTACCCATTCTGTATAGCAGCTGTTGGATCGTAAGTCAAAGCCATGCCAGCCTGCATATAGTTAGGGAAGAAAAACAGATTTTTACTATTACTGCAGGAAAAGAGAGAAAAAAAAAAAAAAAAAAAGAAAGACATGAAACATATTCTAAGCCAATATGAATAAAAACTGAATGCAACTTAAATAGAAATCTAAATTCTCTGACGGCCCAAAGCAGCATGGACAGATTGGGTACCTCCCCTGCGTGAGAGATCACTGAGAAACAGATCTGTTCAGTCTGTTGGCTGTCATCTTTCCATAACATTTAGGGCAAATGGTGTTTTTGTTGCTCCAGTATCAATTAATAACTCCAATCAATGCCTTTACAGCTGATTACTCACTATAACAAGACAGGCCCAAATCCTGCTGTTACCTGTGAGATAGGTGGTTGGTAAATATTCCAAAGCCAACTTCATGAGAGCTTCACAGGAAGGAGTCTCATCTTTCCTACAAAGGTCACACCCGCATGACCCCGCCAACCATTTCCCTGGGGTGTAACTCATACTTAGAGTTAATTCATTACCATGAGACAAGAAACAAAAAAAGGGCTGTGGAGCAGAAAAGCTTGAGCTTTCAAACGAGGCTTTTAAAATACTTCAGAGGTCTGGACAGCAGAAAAATTTGTTAATGTGTTACACAGAGCTTTTCAACTGCCATTTACCACCAGGCAGACTGTGACCTGTGCAAAAGGATTTGGCAGTGTTAAAACATTGTCCAGTTAACAACTGTCATCACTGCCACCATTAGCAGACATATCCACAGGTACCACAGAAAAGGCAGTGAGAGAGCAGGGCTGGAGACAGAATTTAGCACTCCACCTTATGCTCCAAGATAGCAGTCAGGGTCATGCAGGAAAGACCTTTTTTTCCCCCAGCATTTACTTAAAGACATGCATTTGCTTTGACTTTTTCCCTTCCTTATTGATTTTCATCCCTCCCTTTGTGAAATGCTTTCCAATGTAAGACACTACCAATGTAAGAGATGGGAAGAAGTTGTCCTTTGTGCAGGGTTACAAGCATAGGGGAGAGGAACCCTATTGCTCAAGGTGGTGCTCTCCCTATGGGAGCAGCTGAAAAACTGCCATGGCACCATCCCACCCCCAAGGCACTGTATTTCTCTTCATTTTTCATACACATCCTATGCTTGCTGCCTGAGACAGGCAGCATTTTCTTCAAGGACAGATGCTTTACCAACCACGTGGCATGGTCTGTGCTCCTGCTGGGAGCTTTTCATGCCCCTAAAGCCATCTACCAAAGTACTTTTGAATAATGGCATCTGCCCCATTCCAGATGGCTGCGCAGACAGGTCAGGAAAGTGTTTGGGCTTGGCTGGTTCCCAGGCAGGCAGGTGAGCAGCCAGGGTAAATGCACTGGTGACGAGCAGGCAGAGTAGCAGGAAGCAGTCCTGGAAGAGCCGGGTTAGCCCAGCAGCTGCAAACTGCTCTAGGAGGAGATGGTCCAGGTTTCCAGAGGCCAAAAATAGTTTCTGATCTGAAAGGCCAGGCTTCCTGCTACCTTATGTCGCCAAAAAAAAGGTTCGTGTCCTTATTAAATTTGTGTATTTTTCTTGTTATTCTTTTAAGCAGATGCTAGGGCAAATGTTTTGCTTTATGAAAATGCCACTGTTTTAATAAAATATGTAGTCTCTCCCAAGCAAAGAATCATTCAGGAGACTAAGTCCAAGTGCATGTGGCTATTTTTAAAAGAAGTATTGATTTCATACAAAGAAAGATAAAATGGCTATTTCTGCAAGTTTAAAATGTCAGAGAGCTGAATTTATGGTGACCTAAACCACTACTTTTGATGTAGAAAATCATCATCCGTTACTTTACTTGGTTTAATATTCTTATGTCTTATACACGTTCAGCATATTATATTGTTTAGTAAGGTTGCATTAATTACTAATGGAAATGTATAAATTTCAAAACAAAAGAAAAAAGAAAACTTCAATATCATAAACTTTTTGTCTGCAATACATTTTTGAGGAAACTTGTTGTCTTGTTTTCGTTTCTCTTTTCAACATCTGTAAAATTTGTTACTGCTCTCTTTTTGTATTCCTGCACTGGTGAAGACAAATAGTATGTACAAGCCCTAGAGGGACAAAAAAATTAATTCTAACAATTTAAAAAAAAATACTGGCTAAAATAACTTAAGATATTCCCTATAAATCTAGGTGTTTACATTTTAACACCTCATCACACATCTACTCAAGTCTGAGGGGGAAAAAAAAAATTCTTTGGAAAGGACAGAGCCAAGCTTTCTAAATTAAGGAGTTTCTAGATCTAGTCACCCTTAGAGTTTCTGGATCAGAGTTCACTATATCCCACAGCTTGCATTAGTGACCTGGAGACAAAATGGCAATAAGGGAGGTAGGTCTGGGAGGAAAAGTGGAAATAAAAAACTGGTACTATTTTGGTTTCTTTGACATAAGTAAGAATGAAGGTGCAGAAATGACAACCTGCAGCAGCTCTTTCACTGCAGCCCTAATGATGCTTGCTGTTCACGTGAGACCTGCAAACAGACGTTTGTGTTCCTTTCAGTTCCTTTTCTCATGGATATTTGAGCACATGGCCATGGCATGGACACTCATCTCACCCTCCAACCCCATCACACCCCAGACCTGTGTGTGGGTCCATGCAGACAAACTGCACAAACTCAGTTCTCTGCACTGGTATTAAGAACGGGGGACCCAGCTGTGTTCCTGAAGAGTACAAAATTTGAAAGGCTAGACACTCATCTCCTCCTTATCCACGTTCCATATCCATACTGCATGGAGACAGATTACCAGAATCTGTTCAAGTACTTCAGCAGTGACCACTATAAATATCACCACCACATTTACCAGTAAATGAAAAGTTTCACATTAGACAAATAGGACACAGCATGTGGCAATATGTGCATATGGTAACCACCTACAGTTGGCCCCAGTAATATTGCTAATATCCCCCATTGCTGCAGAGCCTTAAACAGCTGCTATTTCAAATAGCTGCTAACACAGGACTATTTACTTCTTTCTCATCAAGTTGTACAATTCCTCTGTACAAAATTATGCTGGCTGGAAGCCCAGGAGTGGCAACACTTAGCCTGGACCAGTCAAAGATTTATGGTCTGAAGCATCCTCATTCATCAGGAATAAAAACTGATGAGCAATAATAACTTACTGGAAAATTGTCTGAACTTTCCTCCACAGCAGACAAACAGGAATTCCAAAAATACCAAATGCAGAATATTAGGGTTGGCCTCAAGACTCCCATGTGAGAGAGGTCTAGCTATTCTGTCAAAATCAGAACTGAATATAGCCATCATAGGGCTTAAAACAGGCTGAACTATACCAAGATTGATGCCTCTATAGCAGCCCTCTGCCGTGCTGAGAGACTGTTTTCTTCCAGGCCTTTTCATTCACTGGTTTGCTCCTGTTTCAGTAGAAGGAGAGGGGCTTATTCTTTCTTCTCACAGTGACATCTCCTGATAAAATGGCACCTGAGGGAGTGGCACTGATGATGGAATGCTTCTTTAGCAAAGTATTTGTCAGAAAAATCTTCTATTAAGTAACAACTGAACCACACAATTTTCATGCCACTCAGACAGATAATGGACATAGACTCAGCTATGGAATGAAAACACACGATGCAAAACTAGGAAGAGCTGTTGACTCCATTGAAGGCAGAGAGGCCCTGAAGAGAGACTGTGACAATTTAGAAAACTTGGTAATCACCAACCATATCAAGTTAAACAAGGGAAAGTGCTGGATTCTGCACATGGGATGGGGTGGCCCTGGATGTATGGACAGACTGGGGAATGAGATGCTGGAAAGCAGTTCTGTGGAAAGGGACCTGGGGGTTCTGATGGCAAGCTGAATCTGAGCCAGCAGTGCCCTGGCAGCCAGGAGGGCCAACCCTGTCCTGGAGGGCATCAGGCACAGCATCACCAGCCAGGCAAGGAAGGGGATTGTCCCACTCTGCTCTGCACTGGGGTGGCCTCACCTCGAGTGCTGGGGGCAGTTTTGGGCTCCAAAATATAAGAAAGATATTGAGGTGTTAGTGAAGGTGAAGGGCCTTGAGGGCAAGCTGGATGGAGAGTGGCTGAGGTCACTTGGTCTGTTCAGTCTGGAGAAGGGGAGACTGAGAGGAGACCTCATTGCAGTCTGCAACTTCCTTATGAGGGGAAGAGGAGGGACAGGCACTGATCTCTTCTCTCTAGGATAGGACCCAAGGGAATGGCCTGAAGCTGAGTCAGGGAGGTTTAGGTTAAACATTAGAAAAAGGTTTTTCACCCAGAGAGTGGTCAGGCACTGAACAGACTCCCCAGGGAAGTGGTCACAGCACAAAGCCTGACAGAGTTCAAGAAACATTTGGACAATGCTCTCAGGCACATGGTGTGACTCCGGGGTCAGGGGTTGGACTCGGTGATCCTTATGGGTCCCTTCCAAATCAACACAGTCTGTGATTCTGTGAAAATTCTGCACCTCAGCATTTCAATATGCAATTGCTTAAAGTAATCAAAAAAAGTGATAGCTGCTTTCAGTCACATAATGGAAATAAAGATCATTCTTAATAACTACTGGTCTGTTCAGAAAGTCAGGTGACATAGAAATTAACCCAGTTTGTTAAAATATTGATTTTTTTAAAAGATTACTTATCTCTTATTTTTACCAAAGTGTCTGAACTTAAGGACATGAGGAAGGAATTAAGGTTTTTGCTATTTTTTGCTACAGTTTTCTAACTCTTGACATCAGTGAAAGAGATACTAAAACCAAGAGATTCAGTCTGCACCTGTCTTTAAATTTAAGCTCTTTCATTCAATGAAGTGCAGAAAATATCAAAAAGCCTCTGGAAAGCAAGGGTTTCCCTAGAAGTTTGAAGGCCTTTTGTTCAACACTTTACTGTGACAATTTTTCCATGGACAAAGACAAGGTGTTCTGCTTCTGGTTTGGTTATTTTTTTCCCCCCTCTCTTTGTTATGATTTGAACATAAATGAGCAGATCTTCAACATCATGTGAAATAAAGTGGGTTTATTATTTCTCTACCCAACCCCCATGATGTCTCACAAGAACACTTATCAGTGCAGTATCTGTCTTCCAGCAAACATGAATACCTATAAATGACCAATTTCTTCTGCAGTATCTGTCTTCCAGCAAACATGAACACCTATAAATGACCAATTTCTTCTGTGCATCTTCTGTGCAGCCCAGCATCTTCTGTGTTGCTGGGAAGCTGCTTTCATGAACAACTTCACCATCATATCACCATCTACTCTCCGTGTACACGCCTTTACGACACTGCATGCAAAAGTTCACCATAATACCGACCTGCTACAGAGATGTGCTACACCTCCTCCTCAGAGGTGAAACTTCCACATTATCTCCTCAAACCTGCCCTGGCCAGCCTCTGCCCAGTGCTGGAGCACCTCTGCAAGGCAAGGCTGCTGCCATTGCAGGATCTCATACTGCGCAGGAGACCACAGTCCCATTGGAAAAAATTGGAGAGGCCTACAAATTAAACAGGGGTGAAATCCATGGATGTGGGGAGTTTTCCCCCTGGATTTCTCCTGCTTAAGCTGAGATTTGGAAAGGTAAGGTTGTACGCTTGGACTTAAGGGACTTCTGTGGTGAACTGATGTGGGAGTTAGACTAAAAGATATGTTTGTCTTCTCCATCTCCACTGACTCATACCTTCACCCTTTCCCACTGGAGGACTGCCATCCCAGGACATGCTCTTGGCTACTACAGTGGAATCAATTGAAATTTCGACACTCAGATTCCTGTACTTGTTTTGTTTCCATTGCTAATACCTGCCAGGCGTCACAACACAAGGATCTCTTGTGCCCTGACAGCAGATACCCTTATTGAAATGCTTTGATGGAAGAAGAGAGAGTAGGGGAAAGAAATCATCAACCCAAATGAGATTAATGGGAAATACTGATTTAATAAAACAAGCTCAGTCACCAGTAAAGTTAACTTGGCAGAATTCCTTTCTTTGATTATTTAGCAGTTCTGTCAGAAATATTCAACATTATTAGAAAGGCTTCTGAATTTAATTGTGAATAAACCCCCATCTTTGCTTTTTAGAGAAGGAGAAATCTAGAATGCAAATGTGACACCTCTTAGATATAGAGACGCATATGAAAGAAATGGAGCATTTCCCAGTGATGTGTGCTCCTTAAGCAGCTGCAGATTCTGAGGAAAACAGTGGTTGTGGAGAGAAAAATATATAATATTGATGTTAAACTTGGGAAGTGATTCATGAATCTCAGAACGTCAGAGGCTGCACTGATAAACACAATAACAAGTTCAGATATCCAAATGAATGACAAGAAACCCTTTTGTCCCACAGAACTGGAATGAAAGTCTGACATACACAGCTTCTGTTCTTGGGATTGAGTCACTTTCTTCCCACTTCAGTTTATCTGGTTAGTTAAAATGTAAGTGCTGAAGTCTACAAAAATTGAAAAGAAAAATAAAAACCAACAAAAGAGAAATAATATAATATAATATAATACAATATTTCTCTTTCCACAGCCAGCCCATACATTTAACCTTGTCATCTTCAGGTCTATGAACCATCTGCTCTTGGGGATCTGGCACACCCATTTTGCCATCAGTGTGATCCAGTGTTATGTCAGCTGTTTATTACATCTGCACACTAGATGTGTGTGCTACAGTGAGTTGGCTTGCAGCACTCCTGGTATCTGTTGGGGATACAGCAGAAAAAGGTATGTCCTTTGCCTGTCTCCAACATTTGTTTATTCTGTCTAAGAAAACACTGCTATAGCAGCAGAATTTGGAGGAAAACCCAGCTACAGGAAAATCTCCAGGGCAAATGGCATGACATTTTTCACCAGAGAAGGAAATTTGAAGCCAAAATGAAAACAAAGAAAACTAATCTCTAAGAACAGGTACACTGCTGATTCTGTTTTAACTATACCATGGGCCTTTTAAAATCCTGATTGCAGTGACAGTGATTGGTTTAAAATATTTCTAAGTACTTTATAAGCTCAAAATCCAAATTAGTCTTTGGTATTTGTGCCACTGAGGCATCTTTTCAAAATATTGCCCACAGTGACAGCACCTTGTGTCATTATTCCAGATATTTTCAATTACTGGTCAATTATCTTTTGCCCTTCTCTTTCTCCCTCTGCTTGGGCTTTCTTCAGGTTCAACACCTCTCTTTGCTAAACTAAGCTTTTGTTGAAAACAAGCATGCAAAGTGCCAGTGTTTAACTTACAGGCATACTAAATATATATAGTAAATGTCTTTGTGGATGGTTTACATATGAGGGTACTACTGCTTGTCTGGACAGAACTGGGAATTGCCTTTCACAGCGAACAAATGTTACTTGTCCAGGTATAAAATACATCTGTCCTAGACACTCGGGATTATGGAACACAACTAAGTAGTACCTATCTCCTTGGAAGCATAAAAACAATCCATGTCTGAGCTAAAAATAGGCCTGGCACAGAACTACTAATCATTTCCAAATGCATCTGCTGGTAAAGAAGGGACCATTGGCACCAAGATCAACTGCTTCAGCCCTTCACTGGTACTGACTTTACAAAAAAATTGGTGTGTGTCTCAAATTACCTACTGCATGTTTTTCTCTCTAAATTACTGTTTGCATTAGGCAAAGTTGTAATGATTAGTGGATAAAAAGACAGTTACAAAAGCAACATTCCCCAACTACCAGGTCATTTTATTTTTTTAAGAAAGAATTAAAAACATGTTTAATTCTTTAGGTATTCCATGAACTGAGCTTGAAAGAAAACAAAGGAGAAAGGGGTAAGGAGGAAGAGAAGAAAGGGAAGGAAAGGAGGGTAACCTCTTGGCTCTTTAGAAATAAAAAATGTAACTCAGATTACAGAAGCACAAAAAGCAATCAATATAAGTATTATTAGTGACAATTATTGAATATCATTATAGACATCAGACCAAATTCAATGACAAGGGGATTGCATTCAATGGTGCATCTCACTGTTGTGATGCATGCACCAATACTGTAAGGGTGATATTCCCTTATAAGACAATGCAACTATTTCAATAGCCCAAATTTTACAGAAACTTGCAAAACAAATATCAAAGAGTTGAAAATACTGTGACTATAAAAAAAATGTTAATCACTTTGGGCTGACCAGATGTAGAAAAGTTACATTTTCTAAAATTGTAAACAGTAATAAACTTCAGGACGATTTCTCCCTGTCTACCAGGTAATTTTCAAATAAACCTGGTCTTAAATACATGTACCAAAAGACATTATTTCTGAATAAGCAAAACAAAGTTTCATTAAATCTGCAATAGAAGATTATGTTGCAAAATTCATGTTGCAGTTTTTAATCCAATCTGATCTCATTTTGTGACTACACTTGATTCCCTGGGTACATTTTTGACTAAAACATTTTGGGGGAGTTATATCACCCACCTCTAGACTTGTCAGTTGCAATTTAGAGGTAAACTGAATCAAATATTTTATAGACAGAATTTGAATATGATTATGCTCTATCACTATTTCAATTCAATCTTGTCAGGTTAAGTTTCACAACAGAATGACTAATTAAAACAGTGTGAGGAGAAACTAGCCCAAAAAAGTAATTACTGAACTTAGTGCAGAAATTGTCAGAATTTTACTGCAAATATTTCCAACACTTGCAGGTTTCACTGTACATTTATTGCACCTGTCTATTAGATGCCTAATTTGACAGCCTTATACAAAGCCATCACTAATATAAGCACTCGGCTCTGTAGTCCAGAACTGGTCAACCATCACAAACACTCAGTTAAATGTCTCAGTAAATCTGCTGAACATTTCCAAACAAGAGTGTAAGTATAAGGACAAGAAAGCACTATTCAAGATCTGGCATTCTTCACTGGTTACAGATGGCCAAGCAACCAAGCACCAAACCCACCCTCCTAGACCTCCCAAAAAGCCCTAGAGAAATTCAATATATTCCTAAAGACTTGACTTTAAAAGGGATGTCAATTTAACAGCCAATGAAAGTATTTCTATATGGTCAAGAAGGAAACTACAAAGACGTATGACAGGAATAAGATTTTCTATTGCATTCTGCAGCATGATCTGACAACTTTATAAAAAAAAAAAGAAATCCTGTCTTATAAAATTCCATAGAAGCTCTTCATAAAAGAGAGAAAAACCTCTGAGAACAGCATGACCAGAGAGGTAACACTGCAGCAAACCTGCTCGTCCCCACTAAATCTCCTGCCATTCCCTCCCTGCAGCAGAGTACTGGGCACAGCTGTTTGTCTCTACTTTGTACACTCAAGTTTGAGGCCAGTGACAGAACTGTTGGCGTCATTTCTCTGGGATCTGCCTTTCTGAGAAATAATTCTCATGCACGCTCAGTGCTAATGCTGGTTAAACCTCAGATGTTTTAGAAATGCCCTTCATGAAAGTATTCAACAATGCAAAGGCTTATCTGAACAATAGCCAAAATACATCTTGGTCTAGATACCACAGGATTTGGCCAGGGTGGAAATACTAAGGGAGGAATCTCTTGGATGCTGTTTCAATACTTTTCTTTGGGGAAGAAACTAAGAAAAAGCAGAGGTGTAGGGAATATTTCCAGATCCCATTTGTCATCAGAACTACAACACTTGTCATATATCAGTTATTTTTCACTACTCACTGCCTGCTCTTTTAAAAAGGAATTAGAAGACATTAAAACTGACAGGAATAACTGTAGGAAGGTTACTCAAGTGCTGCTACCTAAAGAACAACTGAATGGTAGATCGTTTTTAGAACAAGACTGTTAAAGGACAAAGAGTCAGAAAACCCCTTTTGCATATACAATATAAAAGTAATTATAAAGAAAGATTTTACATTGGAAATAAGAAAATTAACAGTAGGGAAGAAATTCAGTAAATGAAGGACCCTAAAAGAGAACAAGCATTCTTGTCTTTTATGCTCCGAGTAGTAAATATCCAAAGTGCAGCAAGCTATTAAGCAGATGCTAGTAAACAGAGAAAATCTGAGAAAATCTAACCTGAAATATCTCTGAGCTTGTATCTCTACAATCTTTTCACGTTTGCACTTTATACAATGACAACAGCTCTGTAGTTGACTGTGATCAACAACAAGGAATGACATCTTCCAGCACTGAAAATCAGTTCTTAAGTGTTGATACTACAAACACACCAGCCACACCCTGCCTCTAGGTCACCAGGATATCACTGGGTTTAACAGGCACTACTCCACTAGCAGCAAATGAACTACACAAGATGCAATAAGCTGATGCCCTGAGGCCACAGGCATAATGGTGGCTTGCTGGCTTTAACTTTATATTCTCTTTTTTTATTGATTTGAACTGAAGGAAGTAAAAAACAGTAGAGATAATAGCTATGATGGTGTTTACTTTTTAAACAGGGATTTAGACATCTTTAAAATATGGATTGTTGACCTTATTGAGGGTTTATTATTGTCTCCTATATATAGACCTTTGTTTTGCAAGCTCTGTGTATGCTGACCTGAGTCTATTGCTTGAAGTACTTCTTGGGCACTTGCTCTTCAGTAGATCCCTAATATGACAAACCATAATGGCTCCTGAGAAGACAGCTCCATTTTTTCAGACATACAGCATAAGAGACTGCAGTGAGCCTTTGGAGACTTCTGCAATGTCCTTTGGCAAATGTGTCTGCCACACTGGGGTTTTCAGCCCACCAAGATAAAAATGGACCATTGCTGTTGGAACAGTGTAGAAAAACCATGGGATGGTGGGAGAAATTTCTACAGGTTCAAAAGGACTCTCTGTTTGTTTTAGGAGCTCACCAATAGTGCTGGAGTATATATGTCATAAACTAATGGCCTGAAAAGTATCAGCTAAAAATATCAAGTAGTTACAAAAAAGCAGAAATACTCTCAGAACATGTAACTCAGAAACACCAAATAATTTTCTTTTTTTTTTTTTTTTAGTTTGCCTTGTAAAATTGAAGTAAACATACCAACATCCCCCCCAAAAAAGAGATCCCCCACCTCCCAGCTTGTATTCTAGAGGAGCACAATTGCACAACATACTTTTTTTCCTTGAAATCTCAATCACAAACACAAAGGATAACTGTTTAGGATAGAAATACTTGCAAGTCCTTCAGCCTTCATAGCTATCAGGATGCATAAGAAGGCACTATGATCAAATCTCCCTTATTTATTCAAGTCTTTTCTCGATAACAAAATTCATAAACAGTAAACAAACTCTTGAAGAGTCAAAAAAATGCCTTTCTTATTTCACCCAAATTTGGAGTCACTTCACATAAAAGAACACAGAGAAGAAACTCCAGTAACAGACTACTTGCAGCAGAGCAGAGGGCAACCATTAGATTACTTTATTTTAAAACTCTGTATACATGATGCAGCTGAGCCTACTGTAAACTGCTTTGTCTTGAACAGAACAAGGAGCTCAGCTCAGATAAGCTTGCAGAAAACTTCTACATGGACCCTACATTTGGATGCGTAAGTACATCTCTCTCTTTCAGAACAGGTCTCACATTCCCTAAGGATCTTCTACCACCAGGAACTAGATGGAGAAAATAACATTGTTGAGTTGCTTCAGTGTAAATTGATTTGGTTTTTAAAAGGTACACCTCGGTTGCTGATGGCTCACCAGGAAGAGAATCCTCGGCTCAGGTCCGCCTGCAGAGCACTCACAGTGGGACCAGGCTGTGCACAGCTCCCCAGCAAGCTCGGAAATTCTCCTTTCCTGCAACTTTACACTCTGCACATTATCATAAACCTCCGTCTCCCCACTGCTTACATAGCTTTTTCTGTACAAACCTATTGCATTTTTTCTGCAATCTGATTTCTTCACAGCCTGAAAGGTAGACCTCCAGGTCTGTCGCTGACTTCTGCCAAACCCCAGGAAAATAATTGCTACGTGGCACTTACCTCTCCTTCTCTGGGCCACGGCCTTCCATTCTGTGTGTATTTGCTTTGATTCTGGCGCTTCTTTTGCCCTCCATCAGCAAATTTGCACAGCAAAGGCTCAGTGGGGGCTGTGAAGACAAGAAATCCAGTCTATATTAGCATCCCCCCCAAAGAAAGTGATTATACCAGCAACAGTAGTGCTTTGTAATACTGATCTTTTGAAGTAAAATCTTGCCTTCTGCAGATATTTTTTGCCTCTTTTAGCCTTGACTCCACTGGCAGCTGTTCTTATTAACTAAGCTTCAAAAAATATATACTGGCAACCCTTAAAAGAATTTAGCAAATATTGTTGAAAAAATAATCAGCCTACGCAGGATGTTAAGTTGCTGTAGTGGAACAGTATAGTCAGGCATTAGTTCCAGCTAAGTTAGACACGTATTCATGACCAGCATTAGTTCAAGGATAAACACTGCTTTACTAAAGCAGCTTTCTGTTTTTATTGTAAAAACTTTGCAAGAACCTGTTTAAGGAATAAGTGTTCTCACTACTTTGGTGTTTCTCAGCATCCAGTCCTTTAAAAATCGGACTAAACAGAAGAAAATAGAGACTTTTGCCAAGTCCAGTCAGCTTTCTTTTCCTCTTAACTCCTCTTTTAAGCAAGCTGGCAGCTGAGAAAACCCTTTTGCTCTCCAAGTGAGATCTGGAGTGTGTGAATACAATAGTCTGGGGGGGCCAGAGTCCCAGGAAGAAAGGATAATCACAGCACTGCACACCCCAAAAGGCAGCCCACAATAGGGCTCCCTAGAGAAGAAATTAACACACATCAAACGGCCACAACAGGAAGGGAACTTGGTGTCTTGGGATCTCTTCCCATCTACCCAGCTTTTAACAGCCTCCTAGAATATTTTTTTTAACCAAAACTTTATTTGTTCTGCTGGTGGGAGCTTGTTTCTGCTGCTTCATCCTTAAAAGGGGGGCCGAATTCTACCCACTTAGGTGTATGTTAGAGTTGTGCTTTATTGCCTGCATCAGCAGAGAAGTAAAACAATATTTGCCTGGTTGAAAGAAATCTAAAAATCGTGTGTCACATTTGAGTCTTATCAGGAATTTTTGAGTTCCCAGGCATGATAAGTCTGTAATTAATTAACCAAGAGTTTTGATGGAAAAACCAAGAAGTCTGGTTTTTTTCCTTCCCATTTCCTGCTTCTGGGAGGCTAGAAATGTTGAAAGAACACAACTGCAGAGATATGAAGAAAATGTTTGGGTAGGGGGGCTAATCAAGTTGTCAACTTATTTATTTGTAATAAAAATTATGATTTGGTTAAGGGACAAGTTCATGTGGTATTAAAACTAGCTAACCTCCACCGACCTCCTAGTTATAGACAATTCAAAATGTGTCAGAAAGTGTAGATTAGAACTTTGATCACTTAAAAACTGCAACCAAGAAACAAGGCACGTAGAGAATCTCACATCAAAAGCACAATTGCTCATTGGGACAGCGTCACTTTGGCCACTTTTGAAGTTATAACAGCTTTGTTTTTTCATTACCATTTTACCAGCCTAGTAATTTCCAAGGTCACTAGAAACTGAACTGCAGGGAACAATCCATTATTGGCAGAAAGCTTGACTGTGTGACCCCAGAGGTCCTTCCCCACCTCCAACTTCGATTATTGTATCAGATTTTTGTAGAAGCAATGCTCAGCCAACCATTTTAAATTTAAAATAATGAAGGTTTAAAAGCATCCAGGTGGCTATGGAGATTCTTTCTGCAGATGGAGAGATTTTACAGGGCTGATTGCCCTGCACTTTCCCTGGTTTTACTCTGTGGCCCGATGCTGCATGATTTCAGAGTGGTTACTTAGCGTTCACTTTGATGTGATTGTGAGGGAGGAGCAGGTGCTAAGCCAGCATTAGAGAAAGACCTATTAAACATCACATACAAAGCTTCAAAAGCTTTTTGTTTTAAGCACTGAACAACTACCAAGCAACATATGATACCATTAGGAGGACCATGCAAAAACCATCTGCACACTGGATATTGACACATGCCATGATCATCAGCTAATGAACACATGTGGTATTAGCCCATGCACTGTGATGTGGTTTAACAAGCTAGGAAATCTACACATCCTCTCTATATTAGCCAACAACAAATAGGAAGCTGTTACCATTTCTGGAATTCCCCTAGCCAGCATTACCATCTGACAACCTCATATTTGTTAATTAGTGGCTTCCTAAAGTTGGTTGAGATTGAACAGAGCTACCAAACAACTTTACTAACCCCATCTAGAAAAAAACGTGAAAAAATATTGCATAGACTTTTCAGGAGGTTGGAAAGAAGGTGGAAAAGGACAATGCTCTACACAGGCAAGTTTCTGCATGGGAGGTTATATTCCTCCATGACAAACTGAGGGTAATTCTGTGGAAAAGTCAGTCTGTGCTGACCAACATTAAAAGAAGTAAAAAGTTCAAAACAAAATGTTCTGACAGGAAGACAGAGCCCATATAAATTTTGGGTTGAGGGTTTTCAGGGTTTTGTTTTGGATTTTTTCCCTCCACAGGCATGTAACATCAAACAAGACAGAAAATTATCTTAACTGATGAAGCGGCGTAGGTCCTAATGGTTTACACCTGGAAAAAATTATGGTAACCAACCTCAAAATATATCTATATATAAAACCCTGAATTAATAATCTCTCTTCTTTCAGGACATAAGACAGCCTTGGGAGTTCAAAGATGTTGCTCTAAGTACACAGAAGAATTCAAGTGTTGGTTTGCTTCAGCCCTCTTGAAATGCCTTGTAAGAAAGGTCCTCTAGGCTTTCCAAGATCAGATGCACCCAAATATTTGGCATTAGTACCATCCTTACAAGTCAAATACAGAGCAACAGAAGATACTAGGAAGAGCACATCCCACTCCACCATGCGAGCATAATTATTTCTTAGTAGAATTCTTTTTTAATGGTTTCATTAAATTTCCAAAATGCTTTAAAAATAATAAATTCAATTCAGACAACAAAAAGATCACAATTAGGTACTATTGTTATCAATTCAAGAAAGAAAATATTTAGGAACTATCAAACAATATCAACATTAGATGAATAATATTTATGGGTTGCAGTAGAAATGGTATATTTCACCCTAAGTACTTCAGAAGGGGGGGAAAGGAAAAAAGAATATTTAAAATTTTTTTGTTTCTTTTCTTTTCCATTCCATGCAGACAGTCTTCAATTTATGGACTACATTTTTACTTTTCTCCTTTTCCTCTGTATGAACACACTGACTGAAAATAAATGCCTGTGTCTCTGCCTCTTCTCTCCCCTTTTGTACTGCTGACTTAATAGAAAATGTAATTTGGATATCTGTAGATGTTCACATTTTGAAGTGATAAGCAGATCTTTTTGTATGGTTCTTGACATCCTCTAAGTTTTAAGCATATGTGGTATTTTGAAGCATATCTGGAAAATCTACTGTTGCTATTTTCCTGTCAAAAAAGTGAGAATTGATTTACTTGAAACAAATTTCAGGCTATTCCATCCTGATAAACTCTTCGAGATAGAAGGCACTGCTCTTTCATTGACTTCTACCTGACAGCAACAAACACAAATATCGAGAATAAATAACTGCTTTAACCTGAACAAGGTTCATTAAGCCATAACCCATTTTTCAAGGCAAAGATTTAAATGCTTGATGCAGTTCCCAGCCAAAACCTTCTCTAGTTAATAAGACATAAATAGCCCTGAACTTGGCTTTGAGTCCTGAGAAGGAAGTGGGATCAAATTGATAGGGCTTCTAAACAGCATTTGCCAAGATATTCAGGGCTGCCTTAGGAGAGGGCAGTAGCTGCTAGTGTTCAAATTCTGTTCCCATGGAAGTCAATGGCTAAAACCCTATCTCACTTCAGTCAGGCTCTGAATTTACTCTAAGAGTTCAGTGGAGGTGAAAGAGAGAGACTGGTTTTATGTCAATCAAGCCTGTCGATATTGTTGGAGTTCCCTCAGGAGATCAGCTTCTCATGCTCTGCTACTTTAGATGGACAGATTGTGCAGACAAACAGCACAGAACTGCCAAAAGGCTGTTAGTATCACCAAAAGCAACACTGGTACTTAAATAGCACAAAAAGTTCAGAACGAAGGAGAAGGGGTAACAGTGCCCCCTTCTCGAATCTGGCAGCCTCTAAGAAATGTTCCAACTCAGGAAGGGAATTTCAATTAAATTGGAGAATTCAACAAAATAAAGCAAACTTCTAACTAATTCTGAATACATAATTTCCATATTCTTTCATTCATCGGAAGGCAGATACACTTGAGCTTCTGCATGTGCAAAAATGTATATATTCATGAGCATGTGCTTCATAAAGGAAGATGAAAGCTGTCATTTGCATTTGGTGAATCTTTTTCATTATTTCAGGTGCCCTGAAACTTTTACTGTCTTAAGAGTTACTGAGAAAAGCTTGTTCCCCACTGTCATATAGCATCATCTGTCCAGCAATGGCAAGAATTACATATAGAAAAAGCAATAACAGGACATTTTCATGCATTTTAGCTGCTTTTACTACAAATATTTTTGAAGACAGAGTATTTTTCAGCATGTCAGGAAGAGTTTAATCTCTTCTTATTTTTTGCAACAATGAAAGTAACATTTTCAGTAGACAGCCTAGAAACACGTACATTGCAAACACTCATGTGGGTCTTTAGCCACCTCTATTTTGTTAATGTGAAGAAAAATAATTAGAAAGTCATTGGTATGACAATGAATGGTCAGTGCACAATCAATGATCTTTTTCAAAGTATGTTTTAATGAGAAAGTTGGATTAATTTCTTTTTCAGCCTTGGCAAATCCTCCTCCACAATAAAAAACTGTGCACAGTAATAACTGAGTTCACAATTAGACCAAACATTCATACTGATCAAGCTCTGATAACTATTTTCATTCCTAACTGCCTTCCAAATTTTAAGTATTTTGGTAACATTTTCATGTGCAAATCACACAGAACATCTGATTGAAACACCCATGTAAGAACCAACCTCTTTGTCTGCTACACATCAAACATTTGTAGCCATTAAGAAAAAACTTCACTTTATGGTAACATCAAAGCCATTTTGTAAGGAGACATTATTTCACAGTAGACATGAGAGATACAAAAGCTGTAGAGCAAGGCAGGACACAGCAAGTTTAAGTTTTGATACTATATCTGGGCTCAGATGGATGTACCCAGCAGGACTATGGTATTTACCGAGCCTGCAGTTTATTTACAAAATGAATTTTGTTGTTGTAAGCTTTGAAAATGTAGAAGTTCCAGGACCCCATCAATAGAGTCACACTCTGCTCTAGTGAGTCCACTGGCTTCTAGGAAAGCTCTGCCACGCAATACTTTTTCATCCCAAAGTCATAAATAAACAAAACTTGAACTTCAATGAAGATTATAAAACAAAACCATAGCTATTCTGCTCTTGGGAAATGAAGAACTACAAAAGATGGTACATGACAGAAAAGGACATGTAAGGACAAAGTGTTAGCTGAGTAAGGGAACTATAAATAATGTGGCAAATAAGCACTTCATCCTACCCTGCATGGAGTTGTTAAAGGCCAGAGTAATAGATTTTGTCCCTGAATTCCATGATACAGGATGAGATGTCACTTGGCAGACCCTAATGTATAGAAGAGTTAGCTTTCAAAAAAGGTGAAGCCATATACAGCATGTCATAGAATTATAGAATATCCTGATTTGGAAGGGACCCACTAGGATCATCAAAGTCTGGCTCCTGGTCCTGCACAGAACAGCCCCAAGAGTCCCACCATGAATCTGAGAGTGTTGTCCGAATGCTTCTTGAACTCTGTCAGGCTTGGTGCTGTGACCACTTCCCTGGGGAGCCTGTTCCAGTGCTCAACCACCCTTGGGGTGAAAAATATTTTCCTAATACCCAGCCTAGACCTCCCCTGACTCAGCTTCAGGCCACTCCCTTGCATCCTGTCACTGGTTACTACAGAGGAGAGCTCAGTGCCTGTCCCTCCTCTTCCCCTCATGAGGAAGTTTTAACTGCAATATCACCCCTCAGTCTCCTCCAGACTGAACAGACCAAGTGACCTCAGCCACTCCTCATTTGGCTTCCCCTACAGGCCTTTCACCATCTTTGCAGATTTAGCCAGTATTTTACAGTTAAACTGAACTACATGATATTAATTGGATTTGCACAGATGATTATGAAAGCAAAACAATGAGTTACCATTGCATTTTAGTTTCTATAACACATTGCTTTCACAATGTAATTATACAAATTGGGGGAACAGCTAATAGAAAAGGACACCAAGGAGAAAAAATATGCAGCAAATATCTATTTGGGTAATCAAGAAAGTGATTTACTTCTGATAAACTCTATCACAGCTTAAGTAATTATCTCTTGTTCATCTCTTTGTCTTAAAAGATGGGAGGCAAGCCTTTCATCTTTTTGTATAATAATTATTTTTAAAGAGCAAGAACATATTAGAAAAGAAAAATAAATCTCAGAAGAGAAATGTGTCAAGCACAAAGTTAGGACTTCTATCCTGTGAAACAGAAATTACTTAGAGCAGGTGGAACAGGTAACCATATGTGTATGTTGGAGAAACACCATGGCAACTTGGAAGTGTGGTCCAGATCTTGTTGCAATCAATCTAAACACTCAAGCTACTACATGGAAAACTTCTGCTTAATCATATTGTTGCCGAAATGCCCATAAATATTTGTTAGAGCAGACCAGAAAGTAGAGTTGCCTATGAGAAACTGCAACATTCATTTTACAGTCTGTTTTTTTAAAAAAACCCCTACTTTCCTTTTAAATTTTCAACAGAAGAGCAGACTGGGACTGCCAGATTCAGGCCTATTTAAGTGCTCCATTCCAATCTGCTGATAAGGAGGAACTGTTGTAAAGGTTATAGAAACAGATGCTTCAACATGGTATGAAAAGTTAAATCAATCAAAATAGCAAAACTGAGATGCAGTATTAAAATCATGCTGAAAAGTTGTAATATGATGGTCTGTTTTTATTTTACCAAACTCCATTTCTCAAACAACTTTAGTGCTGGTCTCTGTTGGAGAGAATGAATGCATGGTGAGCAAATCCAGAACAGAATTAAGAATTTTATTAATTAACTTTATTAATTTTTAAATAATTATAAAATAAGCTGCACTTTAACATTGAATTCTGCCTTTATTTTAGACAAACGGCCTGAATCAGAGCTCACAGAAATTAAACATTCTCACTGAATCCAAAGCCACTCTACTGAACCCAAATTTAAATTTGAGGTAAGCATAAGCAAGAACAGACTCAGGCCCATGAGTTTTCCCAGAGAAATCAGCTTCCTCAAACTTGATGATACAGCAAAGTCCTGCCCTATCAGAGGTCCTCAGCATAATGCTGAAAAATACCAGCTGTAGTTCATCCTTTGTGCACAGTGCTGTGACAGCTGTTCATGACCTTTGAACACTGGGTGAAAAGGAAGGAGCGATTTATTTTGCAGTTTTAAAATTTCTCCAAGAGCCTTTCCAGCAAAGGAGTAGATCCTCTTACTGAATGACTGTGCAACCAAGCCAACTAAACATGTGCATCAGTTTGCAGAAATCATTTCACACACCTATGCTTAGACCCAGTGGGTTTTTTTCTATGACTTTTGGACAGGATCTGTTACAAACTGAAATGTAACGTGCCAATTCTAATTACAAAACATGGAATTCAGCTGGGTTAATATCTCCTCCAAAAAACACTTTGATAGACTCCCTTGGGTTTGTCCCTCATTGGAAAAACCATGTACAAAAGAAGTGACACAATATCATGTTTTGAAGAGGAGCATTTTTGACAAGTCATTGAAATCACTTCATGTATTATCTGTGAGATAGATAATAAGTAAGTACTGAACTGTTAATTTATGTTAAATAAGGAAAGCCTCTCACTTGCTCAATCATCACTGTTAAAAGGTGAATGCTTAAGAAACCCACCACCTTCCCCTGTTTGAAGAATTTTTGTGTAGAACTTATGTGCACCAACTTCCCTGTATTTCTATCTCACCAGAGTAACTAAGCAAGACACTGCAGAAAGAAGAGTCTATGTAGCTCTTCTGGAAACTATGCAAATAATCAGTAGAATAAAGATTTATGATAATCTAATGGTCCCCTATCAAGAGTTTCTTCCCATTGACAAGAGCTGACAACTGTGAACAGTTTTTCAAAACAAACCAAATGAAACAACAAAAATTATATTTTTTTATGTTTTTGTATAGATTTTGCAATTGCTAATTATTGTCTGAGATTCTGACTTATATGGTTAAAAGGAAAAAAAAGAAAAAAGACAGAAGGGTCACTTGTATCATTTTTATGCTATTGACTTACTGCATCAGATGCTCATTGGACTATGTTGGGCAGGAGTTAATTCCCCCAAATAAAATGAAAAGAATGCCAAAATTAAAATATATTCCTATATTAAAAAATCATTTTAAAACCTTTTGGTGTTTTTCATTGTAAATTTCTAGACCATACATGATTTGCCACACAGACACACATATCTGCTGGGTGTAACAAGGAACTAAGAGAAATCAGGCAAACAATATCCAACCCAAGAACACAATATCCAGTGAAGTTGATGAAAACACTTTCAATACCTGCAATAGGTTGGCTCCTAGCCTATGACTTGAACTGGAAGTAAATATGACAGCAGTTACACTGGAATATATCTTACAAACTTTGGTTTTGGTGTTTTATTTGGTCTTTAAACTTCAAGCTGCAATCTCTTCACACTAGCAACATGCAAAGAGAATGGGAACAGTGGCTAGACTGTCATCAGAACCAGTTTTCAGGAAAAAAAAAAATTACACAGTGAGGTTTTGCTGTCTTACGGTGTTGCTCCTTATCCCAGAGAAGCATTAAAGCTGAAAATTCATACACTGAGGCAGTGAACTAGAGGAAAAGTCTGAGTTGTATAATGTTTTTGAACCGGTAGCACCCTGACTTTAGTGTATGTAGTCCATACTGGTGCTCCTGAACCGACTGTGGTGCTCCTGAACCAGCTCTGTGGGGTCCCAGGACTCCAACCTGCAGGTAGAAGCTTACTGAGGAAACCTGACCCTTTAAATGTGAATCCAAAACCAGTCTTTAAATCCCCCTCTGAGACTGCCCTGTGAGCTTTTAGGAAGATTGTACTTCATATACTTTTTTCTCCTCTCCCATCTCATAAGTTACTTTGGTTGGATGAAAATGGAGATCTTGTATTTCTTACTGTTCAATTATTAAGGAACAGCAATGGAGTTGGCTTCACCTGAAAGGCTGAGCGATTTTTAAATGATCTCATGTACCGTAATTTACAATGGAAAATCAGGTACAAATAGTGTGAGATGCTTTCTAGTTCCTCTCTAATGGAAATAAAATGAATCCCTGGTAATGGGTGACCCTACTTGTTTCTGTGGTCACCCATTTTACTTTTTAGTGTTCTCTTTAGTAGTCTCAGGAGAAAAGAACAAATGCAAAGCTTTTATCCAAAGCTGCTTCTCAAAAGAATAGCTCTATGCTTCTGCTATAAAATCTATTTTTACTATTCTCATAAACAAATATTATTGATCACAGAGACTTTGCTATTCCCACAGAGAAAAACTTATTGCGCTGACAGTCCAGAGATAAAATTATTAGAATTTATACAGTACAAAGAATTAATTCTGGTTCTGTTCATAAAAGATTATTTCATGTTGCTGTTTAAGCATTACTCTATTATCTAGTATGGAATCTACTTATTTTAAATTTAATTTTATTATATCCTTTATTAGTGTTCATTTAATATTTATTTCGATTAACCAGAACATTACCATCGTATATTCCTCTGTATGACACTGCTAGAACTAATGGTAGAGAAAAAAAAACCTCTTCAAACATGTTTTCAATATAAACAAGGAAACCAGGACAAATGTCTCAGGTCAATATGACCATTTATTTCCACCAGCATAATGATAATTGCTGTAGATACACATTTATTTTTTTATAATTGAGGTTGAGTTTTGCCATTCCCTGCTTACATTCCAACACATGTATACTATTAATGTCCAGAAGAGCTTATGCAACCCAGGGTTATACTGCATGAGGAAAAAAATGCTTCAGTTCTGACCATTAGCTTATTTAATTCACGTGTGTGTGTTCTAATAATATTTTTTTCCCCAGTTAGGGAAAGACACATTTGTTGTGTCTTTGTGAATGGCCACTGCAATAAAAAAGTGGCTATATATGTAACGCTAACATTATTTGCAGCTCTACTCACAGCCTGTTAAAGAGTAGCAGTAGAAAATACACGCAATCAAAAAATACTTGGTTTGGGCAAAGATGCCCTGTGTGTGGTCAAAGTAGTAACATTACCTTCTTGATAGCAGAGTTGAAACAATCTATTCCTAAAAGCACTGATCACTGTGAATGCATGAAATATTCGTCTGTAAATGTAAAATAAAGCTAAATTTTAACCAGCTATCAATCTGTTAAAAAGTTCAAAAATATTCAGAAATATTCATACCTTTTTTCTCAGACTGCCTAGTGAAAATCCTTTTATTTAAATCAGTTCTAATTAACACACATTCTAATAACAACTGCTGGGTGCAGCAGCAAAAACTCCAGCCACTGATAATCTAAAACACAGCTCAGTCATATAATTTTGCCATTAGTCTGAGAAAGAAGGAAAATTTGAAGGGAATCTTTCATTTTTTTCTTCTGCATTCACTGAAAATTATAATGTGTATGTCCTAAAAGTAGTGAGTTTGCTAGGACCTAACAGATAGCATTACCAACTTTCTCACTTCAATGCAGGAATAACTTTAAAAAGTGGATTTAACCCTGTGACAAAACCAGGGCTGGGTATAGGTTCCAAAGCAGAAGGCATTTACAAAACAGTGACTGACTGATTATTAAAAGCAGGAGTTCATTTTGCTGCTGTAGAGAATAACCAAGTCACGCTAAACACCTTGGACAGAATAAACTGTGTACCACAAAACCTCACTGTGTGCTCTCACTGTCTTCTCCTGTAAATAGGCCCAAAGGGAGGAAGGCAATACTTTGGAAACAATACATAAGTAAGGATGTTGATACCCCTTACCTTTCTCTCCCCAGAAGAAGGGGCAGGCATAAGCTAAGAGAAGGACTGCAGACTATACAGCACCCATGGACACACCAATACCCCTTGCAGCTCCAGTCTGATGCACTGGCTGCTCCTCATGGCAACTTCCAAGCCCAGAGTCTGAAAGACACTTTTTTTGGGTAGTAACTGTACTGGATGGCTACTGCCCCCCTAAGCAAGTATCTGAAGGTAGGGAGCCAATGTGGCACATGCACTTATTGCTAAAAAAGGAAGATAAGACCTTGGGGAAAAAAAAAAAAAAAGCTCAGTAACTCCCATTTCCTTGAAGGGCAAGAAGGCAGAAAGGCCCTAGCATACAACCACCTGGAGCTCCTGTCAGGACATGGAGGCTTTGCACCAGCTTGAAGTAAGCCTCCGCCTTCAAGGCACAATTGTACCTGTGGTTTCCATGACAGAAAACTGCACAGTGGATTCGCTGGGAATTTTCCACTAAGTCACCTATTTATGATGACACTTTATCCAAGGGAAAGACAAAAAAGTGAAATCATAATCTTTTCCCAAGACAATGGAAGATCTTACTCATACTTCTTAGCTCTTTTCAAAATGTGTTGATGATACCAACACTAAATCTAATGTGCTATGACATAAGGGAAATTCTATCCCTTGCAGCTTAAAAATCTTTTATTATCCTCTGAGACAATATCCTAGAATATTAAACAGATAACACTAAACCCTTCTGAAATCTTCAATTGCAGAGCTCTCAGCTGAGGGTAGAAAAGGAAGCAAACTTACATATTAGAGACTGAGTGACAGACTAATCTTTACCTCTGTAATACATGTCTCAGAGATTGTATGAAGGTCATACTAGATCCTACTTTGCCATGGCCCCAAACAGTACAAAAAGAGTAGGATTTCAATGCTAAGATTGGCAAAGTAAAAAAATCAGCCCTCTGCTCTTTCAGTTAAAAATACTGGAATAATCAGAACAGGAGAGAGCCAAGCACAACAAGGAAGAATAGGTGAAAAGGAAAAAAAGGTATAGAAATATGCAAAGAAAAACACTTTAAGAAAATGGATGGAAGAACAGGAAAAGAAGGGAGAGGAATGTTTCTGAATTGCCCTTGAAAATGTTGTAGCTTCACAGAAAAGCAAATGCAACTCATGTCCTCCATTTCTGGATGACAACAGGGGCCTTCACAAACACTTCACAAAGACTGCAGAAAAGAAAATTCTAACTGAAATGGCTGCTTAAATGTCACTGCCTATAGCAAACAGAATGACACATAAAAAATATGTAGTTTTATCTGAAAACAGAAAAGGAAGACCTGTTCTGTTGCATTGTGAGGAACCCACTAAGGCTGTGGATGGTCTCAGGGCAATTGTTTGGCATCAAATCACTGAAGAAGCCGGGAGAGACTACTGAGTCCCCTCTACAAAAAATACTAAGGCTCTATTATCAAAGTAAATTCAAAAGCTTATGTCAAAACTCTGTAGATGAGCCAACACTTAACATGCTACAGAAGACAAAATTAGAGATGACTATGTGAAAGATGAAAAAGCAAGGACCTCTCTTCCAGATAAATTACATTAGGAGAAATAGTAATAGTTGCTTACACCAAAACCCATCATTATTTAAAATTTTGTCCCCATTTGAGTGGGATCCTTCTTTGGTTTACAGGCACATGGATGCAGCCACGCTGGCATGATGAATCTGTGTGCAACTCCATTCAAAGCATGACTGCAAGTCAACAGCAGTATCAAAGTCTAGCCTGACAAAAGTCGTTTCTAGCTAATGTGAAACAGCAATTTTCTTCACAGCAAATTATTTCATGAATCAGCCAGCAGGGAGTGACAACATTCTGCTGCCAGTGACTAAGTGTATGACCTCTGGGTTGTAATTTCCACCGGCTTAAGAAGAGTTCATTGCAAACACAAGCGTATTTTTCACTCCACTGTTAAGAGAGATGCTAATCTGGCTCTCAGTTTCCTTTTTTCTTCTTTTTTTTTCTTTTTCCTTTTTGCCAGCTTTATTGCTTACAATGTAGTATTTCCCTAGAGACAGAGAACAAAGTCTAGAAGAGGTTGCTAATAAAACTTGAAGACAACACAGTAGAGTAAGAATTAAAGGGCAACAACTTTTCTACTTCGAGGAATGTGGCAGGCCTAGCACAGACCTCATGGCTTTCTCCTGTCATGAAAAGGCAGGTTAGTACTGAACCTTGCAACTTGGTGAGAGATAAGCAAACTGAAGTAAGAGGGAAAAAGCCTTTTTGAGAATGCTTTCTGATACAGAACCAGGGACAGGGGAAAAATCCCACTCCTGAGTATGGCCAGAAGAGGAACAATGAGTTTTAAATGAAGGGTGAGGTAGAGACTGAGCAATAAAAATATGAATACTGCCCAAATTATTACATTTTCTCCAAATACTTCATCTAGGATCTGCACACAAATAAAACTTCCAGCTAATGAACCACAACAGACTGATGTCAGCACTAATGCTACTGAATTAACACAACAGTAGAATACCGTACTGCCTTATGTGACTTGATTGTAACAATAAACCATGTAGAAAGTGCTTTTATACCCTTAATAGAAGTACTGAGGAGAGGAAAAATGGAACCCTAGATTTCATTCAGCATTGGGATTCTGTTTGATTGTTGATCCTAAAAGGAGTGACAACCAACAGTTGAAAGAGCTACCATTAAGCCACATTTGTTATTCCTCTGCAGTGTAGTTCTGCTTCTTGGGTTGCTACCAGTGGGGAGAACAAAGTCACAGGCTCTAAAGCTCAGCTCTGAATTGAGAAGGACAAGCTTCTAATACTGATAACCAATGACTCTTAGACTCTATGGCAAGGGTGGAGGAAGTTGGATTGAATAGGCCAGCATGGACTTGTTGGTGGAGCAGGAGATGGAAATTGTAAGATTTCTTTGTCACCACCTCTGTCTGAGGTGCCCTGACAACTGGACTACTTGGACATGTGCCATATGATTAATGTGGATCTATCAAACTGTGCATTCAGAGGGACAGAGTCGTATGAGATTTCCTGGAAAGTTACTGGTTGGCTACATGGTATGTGCATGGGGATTTTAAGTAGTCTGGACAGAATACATTACCTGGATTGAAATACAAGCACATGTGACATCAGATGCAATCACAGTGACCCAGGCCTCAGCCCAGCCTGGTTGCAACAGACTGCTTTTGCTAGTGGATAAGCAAAGATGAAAGCACATTTTGGAAAAAGCCTTTGCTTTAAGGGTGCCTACGTGCCAAACCAGAATAACATTGCATGTTTGCTCCAGGAAGACTTGCTTTACAACACCAGAAGAAAAATGTATTTATTTGAAATTGTCAACTTAGACCAAACTAGCTTGCTTTTCTCATCAGTTTTTAACTGTGTTTACATAGCATATAAAAGGAACACAGAATTATTCCAGGTTTAATCCTGTATCTCTTACTCCTGCTTTGTAATACCGTTGTAGGAGAGTCTTCTCATACAAACTGAAATATTCACATTTTTGTTATGCAACATGTACGAGTGCTGGAGGATTAGGGTATGAGCATGCCTATGTAGTTCTCAAGCTGTGTCATGCCATGCTCCTTCAAGGTAACTTCTGCTGCCACTTTTTGCATACTAAATAAGGTGGGCGTTTTTATGGGGCTTATCACTGACTTTGTTTGCAAATACCTTACAAACACTAATGGTTTCATTCTCCCAGTAGGTAGTGAAGTATTTTCTTTGTCTCACAAAGAAATGAGATGCAACATGGGGATAATGCAAGTTGTCCAGTTCACACAGTCGCTGAGTGCAGATCTCCTGAGTTACTGTGCAGTATTTACTCACAAGTTAACCTTTCTCAAACAGTTCTGCCTAGCTGCTCTGTTTTCTCAGCCTCATTTCCCACTTCACTCTATGTCAGGAAAAATCTCTTTCCCCAATCCAAGTTTGCAATGCCACCATCAGCTCACAAAAGTGCTTTATCAGAAGGCAGCCTGATTTACAGCTCTAATTGAGCTTTTATTGATAATAAGGACTGGACGCAATTATGGGCACAGACATTTCTCTACACATGTTTGTACATAACATATCTATACTATCAGGTATCTGTGGAAAGTTATCAAACACAGAATATCAGAACAGTCAAACTGCAGTTATCTAAAGCTTCAAACAAACCTGTTTATTCACTGTAATATTTAGCTATTCCAGGCTCACACTCCTATCTATATCCCTAGAGGGCAATGTCACCTAAGAGGTTGCGCTCATGTCCCTGTCACCTTCGTATGAAGTCAAAGATGATATTGCGAAGACAGACAGAAGTTAAGTCTGTACTTAATAGAATTTTCTGTAATTAAATATAAACTTGTCCCTGTTTATATTCAAGAAGTTTTGAAGCCTGATTTCAAGAATGTCAAAGTACAGTTGATTATCCCAAATTTACCTACCTTCACAAACCTCTGGGATTTTCCTACTATGTCCCAATGTCAAACAGTGTAAGGCATAAATAAAGACACAATTCAAGACATTAGAGTCTTAGAGAACAGCATGCAGAAAACTAAATCACAAGAGAAACTTGAAGGGAAAACAGAACATTCGTTTTCTTCCTGGCATTTACTATCTTGCTGCTTCACAGCTAATATTCTTTCTGCAAAGCCAAGTTTCCTGTTGGCAAGGCCTACATCTATCCCCAGGTCTCACTCCACATTTACTCTCAACATTGTTCAACTTTCATACTATGGCTCTGCCATCTCTGGTGGACACCATTTCAATGGTCTCTTCGTGTGTGAAATGAAACCCCTCACTTCATCAACAACCTCGGAACAGGAAACGATATTTGGGTGGGGAAACTTCCCAGCAAAGCTTCTGACAGTGCAACTGTCTTTTAAAATCAGAATAATGCCATGCAATTGCTTCATTTATGGATTTAGCAGCCTGGATTTAGTCTCTGAAATATAAAAATGAAGGCTTCTGTTGTTTGTTTCCTTTTTGTTCTAAATTTTTGATAATTATTTCACAAATGTCTTCCCCTGACATTTGATTTGCTAGATAATACACAAACATACAGTTTCTAATGGGTTTTCTGGCCTTTTAACCTAATTTCTTTTCTCATTATTTTTCATTTTATTTCCAATTCTGATACAAAATCTGTTTTCTAGAAGATTTTTGCATGATCTGAAGCTTCCTCACTTTAATAACATACAGAATGATATTTTAAAACAATGACAAAGCCAAGATCAATGATAGCAGAGAAGCAAAATCAACCCATATTTTAAACTTTTCTTTTTCATGTTGAGCTCCTTCACACACATTCTCCCCAAGAAGGTTCCAAAATTATGATGGAAATTAATAATCATTTTGTATATGTTAACTTTAAAAAAATCTGCTACATGAAAACAGTTAAGTGAGGACAAAACAAGAGAGTTCAGCATAAGAACACATGTTTTTCTGTTAAGCTACTAGCTGGCATTGTTACTGTATTGCAAGGATCTATTAGCTAATTATTGATTAGGGAGATCACAGAGATAATCATTAAGAAATGAAAATGATAGATTTTACATTTTTATAGCACAGAAGAGGAAATAACAGCTAAAACTTCAGGGACACCTTTGAGTCTGCACAAAACAATGAAAAAATCTCAGTGTTAAGAGAAGTAGTAAGAATTCCAGTACACTCACTAATTGCAGTGGCAGTGAGTAACAAAGTCCAGTAATTTATTTGCTATAACAGCATTTACACTCTTTGGAACAAAGCAGAATGTAGTTGCAATTGTTCTATCTTTGGGATTGTACTAATTTACTCAAAATTTATCTGTATGAAGAATTACACTGCTTTTTTTTAGTTTTCCTCAGCCAATATAAATCTGTTGAAGTCAGCGGGACCTTGTGATTATTGGTCTTACAGCACTCCAGGTCCACCCACCACTCCATTCATAAATGCATGAGAATGCAGGTCATCTTTCTAAAGAAAACTACTTAAAAGTTTAAAGGACAATAGCCTTTTGTATCCTTTGTTGGAATCCTACATGACTAGGAGGGAGACATAACTTTTCTTCCAGTGAAGATTCTCAATATGCCATCTGTATATCATCATTCTTTACAAAGACCTACCGAGATTCTCTAGAACTACATTAAACAAATTAAATGCATTTTTGTATTGCTATACTATTCAAAAGACTGCTCCCATGCTCTAAGACTCAGAACAGCAGAAGTCTTCTGAAAGAGAAGTCTAAAGAGAACACATCCAATCTGCTATTTAAACTATTCTTCTCATTCTAAAGACTCTTTTTTTTTTTTTTCCCCAAGGTGTGGCTCTGGTTAGAAAGGATAACACAATAATGATCTCCAAGCAACAATATCTGTACTGTAAAATCACAATTTATTCAGATGTCCTTTCCAGTGTAGCCAAAAGAAATAACCTGACATGCTAACAGACAGGTTTCTATTTAAACAAAAAAGAAAAAACAGAAGTCCTTAAGAAATAGCCTCTAAAAAACATGTTTTTGACTCTTCTCCTTGAATTCCACTGACAAAAGTAATGAATGAGGTGACAGGAAACCTGATATTAATTCTGCAAGTTCTAACTAGATGTGCAGGAGATCTAAGCTCAAGGAATAGAGCTTGAATGCAGAGCAAATAGGCAATTATTCTGAGCAGAAGGATTCTGTGCCTGATGATGACTTGCCTGTCTCCATTCTCTGGGGTCGGTTCTACAGAGACTGTAATCTTCTATGTTGATGCCTATATTCAATCTTAATGCCTGATACTGAACGATGGGAAGCTGTAGGGATTCTTGCAAGATTCACTGTTAATAGGTTTAACTCAATTGCCATGTCTGCTGGGATATTTCATAAATACATAACCTGTGCTATGTGATTGGAATAATTAACTAGAATCATGCAGAGCACACATCTCAACACGGCTCTAAAACTTTTGCCATATTCTGCTTTAGCCACTCAACTTCCTAAAATAATAAATGCTGGTAAGAGGACACAGAGTGATTTCTCCTCCTCCGCATGCATTCACGGCACATTCACACAGCTCCTGCCTTTGCGGTCTGAGGTTCTGAAGGAATCCAGACCTCAAGAAACAATTTTTTGCCACGTGCTGGGATGGCTACAGTTGTTCTCTACTGACCATTCTACAGAATATATGCAAGTTATACTCAGAAACTGAAAATTCCTGTCTGAAAGAAAACTACAGATTTTATATGAAGAATTTTTGAGAAAGAAAACCCTGCTGCAAATGTGCTTTTCAGCAGCTTAAAGTTTATCCCGCTGCTTTTTTTGTTATTAAACTTCTGCTTCTTGGTCCTCTCTTTCCTAAATGCAACATCTACTATTTTTGTTAGCATATGACATGCAGGAGGCTTATTTGTCCATAAGGCCTCTCCATAAATAATGCAATTGCTGTGGCTTCTGACCTACCTGAACTCTATCATTTGAAGTGGACTGCATTCATTTATATGAATGGACTTCCACAACACGGATCTCAACGATCCACCAGTAGCAACATTCTCAGTATTTGCCTTTCTTGCATTATTGTATTAAACAAAAGGAGGAAAATGACATAGGGTCCACCCCAAGGGAGGCTGTTTCAATTTACTGTGCCAGGTGTCTGACAGATGATTCAGGCATGGTGACACCATGCATGGCTCCTTCCTCTAAACCAACCTTCTTTCTTTCTACAGTCTTCCCAGTTCCTTCAAAATTAAGGAGGCATCCTAAAGAAAATACATGTTCAGAGGTACAGAACTACCACGTGATGTAAAGTGTTCCCACTCAGTCCATATGAGAGAATCCCAGGGGTTTATTCAGTCTGCTAATAATAATAATCTTGCTGCAACGTCACTACAATGCAATCTTCATTTCCAATCCCATCAAAACACATGGCTAAAAATTATTTTCTGAATGCTGGATCTCATCAGATCTTCTCCTAAGAGTTAATGTGGCTTTTCTGATGATCAACATGAACATGAGAACATTGGCCCTGGGAACTCCATAAGTTAAGGGTGACAAGCAGGAAGCTAGAAAAATTTAAAAAGGAAAATTACACGATTGAAGTTTTAAGATCAAATTGACAATGGATTGTGTTTAATAGTCATGACTAGTTAATTCCCTTCAATTAGTAGTTGTTGAAACTTCAGTTTGAATTAGAGAAAATTATATTACTAAGTAATTAAACAATGGTTATTACCACTTAAGTCTTTCAGATGTACAATTATGCAAATCCACCAAGCACCATTCTGACTAGATTTTCATTACTTGGCAAAAATTGCTCACAGAGGAATGAGTTTACATAATGTCATCTGCTATTTCATTTACAATTTGTATTTCAAATAAGGTGTATGTAAGGTAACTTGTACAACAGTTCCACTATTCCTCACCTCCAACAGCTGCCATTTAAATTTTTTCCTCCTTGTTTAGTAAGGATGCAAACACAGGACTGAGAAAAAGCAAGGAATCAAGAATACAGCTTAGGATATTTGCCAGTACTGGTCTCATTTCCAAGCTACATGCTCTCTGAAATATGCATGCTTCCTTTTAAACATAGCCAGAACATAACTGCAGATCTAGATACAACAAAACTTCTCATTTTTGGTGTACCATGAAAATGCATATATTTTACAAAACTCAAAGCATAAAACCCAAAATTGAGATATTCATATCAATGCTCTCTTCTGACTCCCTCCTCCATTTCTCCTGAGTGAGATATTTGAAGATTCTGGGCTCTTCAATACTCTTTCACATGGCAAAGTAACAAAATGGTCCTTTATCCTTACAACCTGTCTCTACTGCACTTCATATCAGCTCTCACTGCATATTCTTCTGATCAAATTCCTTACCAGTCCAGTAAAAAACTAGAAACAGAAGACACATAGGACAGTATTGGCAAGATAGTATTTCTTTATGCACAAGTAATGTAACTCGTCAGTTTTCCGGTAGTAGATAGAGATTTTGCAAACAGAGTTTTAAAGATGGACCACCAGGAGAAGAACCATGAAAGGGATTTTCAGATGCTTCTACATTCTAGACACTTACAACACAAACTAAAAGAAAGAGAAAGACTATGCACATTCGACAGGAAAGATGGACGAAGAAAAAGGTGTTAAATTCCAAATGAAAGTTTTTTCAAACTCACATTCAGGACCATTGAAATATATGAGGTTTCATTATTTGATCACAAGGAAGGAAATTTTTTTGATTTTCATTCAGGAGAGAAATGCTACAAAATCACATCCCTTTGGATAGAAAAACAAATACTTTGGAATAAAATAAAATACTGTACTTTTGTCTGGTTCCAAGTTTTCTGTTTGTTTTTGAATTTTCTGCCCTTGTTCTGAGTTTTCTTTGTTATTTCAACTTAAAAGTTTCCTTCTCATTTTTAAAGGGAAAAAAAAATCAGCTCTTCTTTTAGTGGCTGGCAACTCTTCCTGAGTTCTGCAACTTGTGCCCTTGTCTAGAGATATTTAACTTTGACTTCAACTTCTCCTGCTTTGAGTGACAAAATGAAAATTAGATCAAAGTAGCTGAAGTTCAGCATTGTTGCTGTTGACACTTTCTTTGTGAATTCCTTCTCTCACGATTTTCACCCAAGATAGTTCTTTTACTTGTTCCCATTTCTTTTCATCAAAACATTTCACTTTTAAGTATCTGCAATACATTGTGCTGTACATCTTTTGGATATGAAAACACTGAATCTGCGTTTTAACTGACCATATGAAATAAAAAAAAAATAAGTCATGAAACATTGTACAAAATATCTTTTCCATTCTTTTGGCACTTTGGGACTAACTTTAAAGTTGAACAAAGAGCTATTTTCTATTCCCTCTGGAAACAACAAAAGCAAAGTTGGTACACACATTCATTGCACACACTTAAATCCCACATTTATATATCTGAATACCACCAAAATTCAGAATGATCCAGTAGTCAACTACTAGTGTCACATCTGTATGGAAAGAAGCACAGAAATAAGAAAACACTCAGTATGTGATTATTCAATTATCACTAAAAGTGGAGGTAGTAGTGTGTGCACACTGCCTTGAAAAATAACAATATAATATCCATGCCACATAGAGTACACTCTAAATTAGGGAGACAATACAATGAGAAGCACATAGAGCCTTTGAATAGCACATTTGCACATAAATGAATTGAATATAACACATATTCCACACAAACACTTCTTGGTCTTTTTTTTGTTAACTCCTCTCAATTGACACATTTTACCACACTACAGCATGACTGCTACGTTTGCAAGGATATTAACGCCAAAAAAGTCTACACAGGTGTTTATTTCTGCTTGTAGCATGTGTTTGAGAACTGCAAAAGAACAATGAGGCCAGATCCAAAATTCTTTGAAGCCCATAGAATCAATGTTAGTATTAAAAAATCAGTTTGTTTAAGAATGAGGCTGAGATCTGCTTTTGTCCTTTTCATTTTAAGCCAAGCTGATAAATACTATTTTGGTTTTCTCCTTAAATGACGAAAACTTGCATATGTTATAGTAACCTGACTATTCCTTTGCTTCACCTTCTGTAAGAGGGGTAACCCAGTATTTATTGATTTGACACTGGTAACTGGCACTATCTACAGTACAGCATCTGGTGAATCAATCACTATCACCACAGTGGCACATTACAACTCAGTCCAAGGTTTTTGTGTTCACAGCACAAAGTAAAGAAAGTTTATTACAGATAAATAACCAACTTCAAGCCAAGCATGCTGTGTTATCACATGTTTTATTGTAACTTGTGATACCAGACTACGCTCAGCGTGCTGATCTGCAAACTGGCTTTCTGAGGGAGGAGATGAGGGAGTCTCATCTCTCTGCCAAAATGAACTGTAAGAGAGAGTCATTACATCCAAGTCCATAATAAAAGATTGTGCAGTTCCATCCACAGTTCATGTAATTTTTTTATATTTTACTGCATTCAGTATTTAGCTTTAACGTTGAACAAGTTACTTTTCTCTCTCAGTGACAGGTTAAGACCTTTACAAATCTCTTTTTAAGAGTCCTGGCAAAACCTACACTGCTCTTCCTCTTGCTCTGTTGAAGAGAAACACACTTAAACCTCCAGCCCAATACTTACTGTAGGTACAATCAGAGCTCATTTTCTATGAAGTAGAATTAATGGGGGTGGCTTCTCAGGATGATTTCTCTAAGTAACACCTAACATGACAGAGATGGGGGCTATGTGCCTCTGCTGGAGTCTGCCTAAATAAAACAAACTCAGCAGGTTTTGCTAGGGACAACTGTTATATTTTTCTCCTAGTAATGTCATGTTTCCTGTGATGTTTATATATACACTCGCTGGGTGAAAACCCTGCTTAGGGTATGTGTCCCCTTGCCAGAGGTGGGGTAAATGCAGCACAAGGAACTGAGCATACAGAGCAAATGGTGGAACCACACCACAAATGAAGAAACCCTTTGACATCAGATCTATAGTTTCTAAGCAAGATCCCCCCATGGAACTTCTGCTTTCCTGGAGGAATTGTTTCACCACAAGACAGATATGGTCATTACAGACCTCTTCATGTGAGCTGCTCCTCCTAAGATTCCTCTACAACCAGTTAAGAGATAAAAGAGCAGACTTGTGACTTCAGACATATAACCAATTTCAGGACAAGATGAAACACGAATTGAAAATGTCTATTTCCTTCTGTTAATTGTGAGAGGAGACCAGGTGATGTAGTGAGATGCAATCTTCTACATCCAGCTTCTAGTGGCTAATTTCAGGCTCTTGAGCCTGAAGATTAGAATTCCTACACATAGAAGTGCTTACCAAAATGGAGTGAGATTTGATCTTTTCTAATCTGACTAGCAATACTATAAAAACAACGATATACTTAATATACTGATCATGGTAAAAATATGCAAAAAAGATTTAAAAAAAGACAGTTGTATCATAAAATCAGCTAAGAAAGGAGGCAATAGTACTTTACATATGGAAGTTAGTGATTCCAATTAAAAAGCCAAAATTTCTTGGCTGCTTGTTGATGACATGGAAGGAGTTGATGGCATTGATTTATATCAATGTGAAGGGCAACTTATGCTGCAGTATTATGTCACTGCCTTACTGTAAACAGAATTCCTACTCCAAAGCCAAAAGGAAAATGAAGCTTGATCTTATATATTAAATGTATGTGTGCTTATGTGTTGGTGAGAGTGTGTATTTGTATCAGCTCTCTTTAATATCAACTGAAGCTGCTTATGCACAAGCATATTCTCTGCTTTGCTTGCGTTATGTTACAGTTAGATTAATTTGTCCTTTAGCTTAACAGGTCTTATTTCTGACACAGTGATGGACAAATGTGAATGAGAGGTCAGGGAGAAGGATTCCTCTCAGCCATCTTTGTTGTGTAAAACGAAAAATGGGACCTAATTATGAAGAAATATGATTAAGACTCCAGTCTCTCTTTTTGCCTTGTCTGTGAAAACTGTCCTCACCATATGGATGGGTGAAAGACAAAAATAATGACAGAAATAACCATCACCCCATTTTCTCTGCCTACAGAAGACACTCATATTTGATCCAAATCCTGGGCTAAGTTATTGTTGTCAGTCCTTTACTTCTCTTAGCCATTAACTTACTTGCATATCACACCAGTCCAGCATAGCAGCGGCTTTCATTAAGTATGCTGAGAAATGCCGGTCTGGCCTGGAATTCAGAAAGAAACTCAATTTAAAATCAAAATGAATTTAAATGTCTCTGGATATGACACTGCTGAAACTCTCAATTTATTCCACCAAGAACTTTCAGGTTAATATATATTAATGTATTTTTGGTAGCTCTGCAATGCAAGTTTGATTTGTTTCTCCTAAAAGTAATTTAAATTTAAATTCCAAAGCTGTAGACATCTGAAGAATGCTTAGGTTCTCTTAATCATGGTAAAACACCATATACAGCGATTAAAAGGAGGCAACAGCCTACAGAGAGTCTGTTTAGAGAAGAAGCCGCTTGATAGCATTAAGGTGGGGTTAAAAAAAACAACAAAAAAATCCCATTTAAAAATTTTCAAATAGATTTTTAGACCCAGCAGGCTTGATTCTGGTGTTTAACCAACACAACTAATTACCTTAAGCATAAGAATTGAGAGAGGAGAAAATGTGAGGAGACCTCTTTCAGGCAGCATCTGAAGTCATGCATCCAGTTGTGGGCTCAGAGAGACATGGAGCTCCTGGAGCAAGTCCAGTGGTGGTTAAGAAAGATGATTAAGGGACTGGAGCATCTCTCTTACGAGAAAAATCTGAGAGCTGGGCCTGTTCATTCTCAAGGAGAGATGACTGAGAGGGGACCTTATCAATGTCTGCCAGTATCTACAAGGGGGGTGCCAAAAGGATGGAGGCAGGCTCTTCTTGGTGGTGCCAATCAACAGGACAAGAGGCAACAGCCAGAAACTAATGCACAGGAAGTTCCAGCTGAACATGAAAAGCTTCTTTACTGTGCAGACAACCACGCACTGGAACAGGTTGTCCAGAGAGGCTGTGGAAGTCTCCTTCACTGGAGACACTCGAGAACCGTCTGGACACAATCCTGTGCCATGTGCTCTGGGATGACTCTGCTTTAGGAGGGAGCTTGGACCAGGTGACCCCACTGTGGTCCCTTCCAACCCAACCCATTCTGTGATTCTGCAAAAGCAGTCTTCACATTCGCAAGCCTACTCTGACTCTTTGAATTAAAGAAGATGCTGGAGAGGAACCCGCAGCAAGCATTCCAGCTGTGGTGGGCAAAGGTTGTGAGTCAACAGCTCTGCCTCATGGAGGACAGGGTTTTTTTTCCTATTTTCACAAAATTTGAACTAGGAGAGACAGCTGTGCCCATTGGGACTCTTCTGTCATGTAGGGGGTCTCTGGCCTCCAGCTGTCAGAGAAGGCAATGGGAAAGTGTAACTGTGGGAGTGGAAGGAGATGCTTAACCCTTACAACTCCCAGTAACAATCACCATATGCAGAACACCCAACCTAGGAGCACTCCTTGGGGAAAGGGCTAAGCTGGGGTTTTTCGGTTTGACTTGGGACACTTTTTTACAATGACATTAGAGGAGTAGTCCATGTTCTCTGTCAACAAGGGAATGTCAGGTCTGCTTGTCTTATCCTGGGTTCCCTTATCTTCATGCAGCTGCCTTTCACAACACTGGCCAATCATGTCATGGCAGTTCACAAATTTATTCACACACAGCACAGCACAGCTCACACACAGCACAACAGGCTGGTGTCAATAGGAAAAAGTGGCAGGTTTCTAAGTGGTCTGTTTCTGTTTCGGAAATGTTATTTTTTTCTGGAAAAGCTAAAAATCCTATTAAAATAACTTGGCTGTCTTTCACTTTATTAATCAGACTGTCTAGCAAGTGACTTCTTGGTAGCTGAGAAATTCCTATCTTGCAGGCTTTACTAGTAACACCAATTAACACAGCAGGAAATATAAACATTTCTACCATGCAAGTGATTATTCCAAGGCAGTAGCACGCTGTTTTTCAGGGTGAATAACTCCCAATACCTGAGCAAGTTTCTACTCTCTAGCACTGGAAAAAAAAAAAGAATTGGAGAAATGCTTTTTTACCTTTCTCAAGAAAGGAAAGCTAAATTCTCAATGAAAAAAAAATCCCCAAACTGTATTTTTCAGAATGTGAAAATGTATGTCAGATGTAATGTCTATTAGCTTCTATTTAGCGTCTTCCTCACACCAGGGAACTTTATAATAAGAAGCAGCTGAGGAGGAATCAATGTTGGCCTCCATGGATATTCTGTATTCATAGGGACAGCTCCTCTGATTGATTTGTTGGCAACATGACATAAAAACAATTTAAATAAAAAAAAAAAGGACTTAATGAGAGCTAAAGCCTATATGAGAGAACAGTGAGAGACTAACACTAAAAAAAGGAAAAAATTTTTAACAGCTCCTCTAACCTTGCTTTATTAAAATTTTTGGTGCATGGACAAGGACAATGGAAGGAGAATGGCTTCTCCCCTAAATTTGACCACTGAGATAAAATAATCAGGTCAAAACACTTGAGGCCTTTCACAGTATGAGAGAACTTATTTGGCTGAAATAATAACAGAGAGACATTCATTCCTTTCCAGTTTGAAAACTAGACAGCCCCATTTTTATTTTCTATGCTTTCTTGTTTCCTATGGGAGACATAATCTACTTGCTCTGTGTCAAAGCCACATCCCTACTTGCTCTGTGGCAAAGCTAATCCTCCAGGATTCCACAAAGCACTAGTAGGACAATGCAAGAGTACACAGCAGCTTTCAGGCCAATCCAGCACCTGATACTACCTTCAGAATATAGTCCTCCCCCAAAGAAATACTTCTCATAACTGCTAAAACACATACAGAGTGCCCCTTTCTTCTTCTACACAAAATTTCAGACTGTACTATATACATATATGCTTCACAGCCACAGGATACCCATTTTAGCAAATGTTTAAACAGGGAGCCTCTACCTGAAGGCATCAGAGGGGGACGAGCATTCACAGAGGTATTAGATGAATGAAGCTTGAAAACGGTGTGAAACATAAATGACACTGCACATAAATTCAGCTCAGTGCCACTATCCATGTAAAAAGCTAACTACATGTTCTGGGTGGGCAATGTTCTGATGCATATTTTCTTTCCAATCAGTATTGTGCATCTCTTATCTGCACCACAGGTCTCTGCTGTATATCCTGACAGTGCCTAGCACACAGAAATCCTGTTGAGATAAATGAAACTTCTATGCATAGAAGGGGCAGGGAATGAGCAACAGAGATCCCCGAGGTAGATAAGTCTTTAAAATCAAGTTCATGGAAGGTGAGTTTGCCCTGTGTGACTGGTAGCAGATTTATTTCAGGTTTTATACAATTCACTGAAAGCCAAAGATAGGTCTGGGGTTTTACCTGTCATTGCCTTTAAAGGAACACTGAATTTATTTTATTTAGAGGCACATCATGCAGCTCTGTACACTGACCAACAAAGAGAAGTGACTATGACATCCAGCACAGACACGAAGTCAGCGTATAGATGCACTGAGGTGTAAAAATTCCAATTGAGTGGGATTCTCAAGCCTAATGTATAGCTGTGCACTTAGTCTGAAGTGCTTTGGGCAGAAAAGAATCAAGATACAACACTTAGGCTTAACAGCAGAGCACTTACTCTTGTCTTTTGTCTCCTGTTGGTGGTTAAGTGGCAGAACAGAGCTGGTTATAATGCAAAGTGCTTTCATCCATGCAGGATTATGCCCCTCTCTCTTCCTCACAATTTCCATTGCGTGCTTTCCAGGATCACATATATTTTCCCAACACAAGACAGAATTATGGGGAAAACTGAGCTCTCATAAGGATTCATACCTTACTATCACTGTGCCCATCCTAGTATTTCATAGAGACTTCCCAGGATCACAGCTGCTGTAAAACACAGCAAACTCTGAAGGACACCGAGATTTTAGGACAACAGCTGACAACACCACCAGAACACAGAGCAGATAGTTTGCTTTAAAGATCATCTATTTATGTGATTCACTTTGTCTCAAAGCTTTGCAGTTAGATAAATGTCTTTTTTCTTCATCTGAGTTAGAACATTCCAATGCAACATCACAGTCTCTGCCGCCTATCCCTTGTAACTCATCACTATAATCAAAATGTTAACATGAATGACCCAGAAAGCATGCAATCACTCAGCATTGACACAAAACTACCTCTGTCAGGCCACATGGGCTTATGAGGCACAAAAGAACATTTTGCTGTGAAGGACAGATACTTCAGCAAACACACTCTGCTAAACATCCACCTACAAAAGTTAAAGCTCTTCATCACACAGTTCTGATGATACAAGTATTCCCTAAGTAAAAAATAATATGCCCTTGTATTTTCATCTCTGCAGCATGTTTCCATAAATTGTTAGTCCATTCCACTGCAGTGTACATCCACTCAGCTCTATTTTTTTCCTTAATTTTATGATTTAGCATATTCCTTACATTTTTAAGAACTTTTTTTTTGTTTTTCAAATAATGGAATCTTCTCCCTCCAGAATGAGGAATCGTTGCCGGTTGTGATGAAGTACACAAGCTGCCATCCACTACAGGGCCTCCTCTGCTACCAGTTCAGTTTCACCATAGTGAAACCAGTTTGCAACTGCTCCAGCAGTCCACTAAATCCCACAAATAATCACGTGTTACTGACAAACTGCTGAAACTTAGAATACATACCAACACATTGCAAATAAATGCATTGGCTGGTGCTATATTTCTATCCCATCCATCCATCCCATCCAAAGCACTTCATCATTTGAGCATATTGTCCATGAGAAGTGGAAACCTGGAACCTCCAGCACAGTATGGCATGGGGCCCCTCCTTATGTCACACTCTGGAGTATTAGGAGATATTTAAAGCCTCAAACCCTTGTAAGGAAAAATGCATTGTTGTACTCATAGACAGCTTTCCCCACTTAGGGACGCCCACCTCAGCTGATGCACGCCCATGAACAGTTATGGAAGATACAAAAGGTGGTTATAGCTTCCATAACTTCCCACCCTGCACAGAGATTGAGGAGTCATTAGTCTTAAGAACAGAATCATAGAATCATGGAATGGCCTGGCTTGGAAGGGGCCTTAAAGATCATCCAAATCCAACTCCCCTGCCGTGGCCAGGGACACCTTTCAATAGATCAGGCTTCTCAAAGCCCCATTCAACCTGGCCCTGAACACTTCATGATTCATCTGAGGATACATCTGGTTATGACTGCTACGCAAACTTTGTGAGTTCAATTCCTGACTTTGGCAGCACAATTTATTTACATACAGATGATGAAAAATCAGCTCAAAAATGTAATACAAAACAATAAATCATATATTCAGATATAGCTGTCTGCCACAAATGAAAACACACCAACAGAAATCAGAGAAATATATTTTCAGCAGAAATGCTCCAAAAACATAGGGCCCAACCATTTACAGTAAAATCAGTTCTCACTAATCCCAAGATCTATACTCTGTTTTGAGGGCTAGTCAGTAGAGATTGGGAGGATTACGAACATATGTTCTGGTCTCAAAACTAAGACCCAGGAATAGAAAGCTGGAGATCTGGGCTCTGTTTCTTCTAGGCCTCAGAGACTCATACACTGTGCAGGAAGAGCAGGAGTCTTTGGAAGGTGAAGTCAACTCATCAGGATGCTTTTCAATAAAAAAGGTATCAAGCACTCCAAAACATCATCTCACTGTATCTTTACTGGGGAAACTGGCATGTTTTCCTCACATATAGGAACTGAATTAAACTAAAATAACAGGTATTTGGAAAACATTACTTTGAACATGGATGACAGAAACCAGATTTTGTAATCTGTTGAGAAGATCTGACAGAAGAAAGAAGATAGCTCCCCTGTGCTGGCCCTAAGTATGAACAACTTTGTATCCTGAGGCATGATGAAAGAAAGGGGCAGCTATAGTCATTCTTTGCCACTCTGTGGTGGCACCATCAGCCACTGAATCTATCACTAGTAATGGACAGATTCTCACAGTCTCACCCTGCAAAACCACTTAAATGAAGATTAGCTTTTTAAAAGGGCCCTGTCCCTTCTAACACCCATGTTGGTATTTAAGACTGAACACTTTAGGGATCTGAAACGCCGGATGTTTTATCTTTAATGAGCATCACAGAAGCTCAAACCATTAAAATCCACTCACCATTGATCACCTAGAAGAAAAGAATATCCTTCAAAGTCATGTAAAATTTTCAACATAAAGCATTGACTTCTTTTGCACCAGCTTTGAGTATATCTAAAATGCAATTTCTTTACATCGTATGAACAAGATTTTCAGCAATTTAGTGAGAGAAGCATGTGTGCATTTTTTTTTACTCTCTTTGCCAACCTTCCCCTCCAAACACATAATCAGATCCAAAGAATGATTAAATACGTAATGGGATGAGGCATAATGCAACATCTTACTGAAAGACAAGAGGGCAAGCACAAGTATTTAAACTTTTCTTCTAGCTTGTGACAGACGAAGCAGGCACCATTATGTAGAATAGGCTTCATGTTACTTTAAATATCCTGTACAACTCCTATAAAGCTTTTGTGTAAAATCCTTCCCTGCATATATAGAAATGAATCATATCACACTATAGCTTGCTATGCATTCTTCCCTGAGCACACTATGTTTTAAATTGCAAAATCCATTTTTATTTTCTTTTTCATTTGTCACCTCACCACTGGAAGGAAGGTTTCCTGGAGCGTATTCCATTGCATGCCTGACAATATCAAGCCTGTCTTCAATATATTAGTATAAAAAATTGAGGATAAATGATTACATTTACATGAGGTCAATGAGCAAGCACAGGAGATAGGAAGCCTACATGATTCATTATCTCTTCTGCTACAAAATTCTGAGACTTTTTGATGGCAATACAGATACAATAAGTAAGCACTTAGCAGAGAAAAAACTCACTTTTTAGTACTCTGATAATTTTCAGATAATTTGGATAAATAAATCTGATATGAATATGTCTTCTTTGTTATCTGTCATCTCACAATACAACATTATGCTGCACAGTGTTAGCCTCTCCTAGTCCTTAATGTAACTCAGCCACTTGGAAATGAGGCACTGATAGAATTTCTCTCTGAGGCATTCTCCTTGTAATTCTGAATTAGTACACCATTCTAATCGATGTATACATTCACAACATGCTTATGCAAGAAAGCTTTAAAACTGGTGCAAGCATCTTACAATGCTTTGTCATGCATGTGTTCTTGAAAAAAAAAAGTAAAAGAGTAACATACTTGTAAAACATGTATAAAACAGAAAGGCTGAGCATGCTCTGCAGGGCTGAAACACTTTTCAGAGGACTAAGGGAGAATCCGTAAATATTTAACATTGCTACCAGCAGAGGCATTAACAGAGTACAGCTCTTTGATCAATACTTGCAGCATCATGTATTATTTCCAGCAGGGATGAACAGCAAAATGCTATTTATTGACTAAAGTATGCTACACATCACTGAAGTTTAATAAAAGGGGACGTGAAATTCTCTCTTGATCAGGAGTAAGCCACTGACCTGACCGTAGCCTAATCAACCATTTCTTGAACTGCAGTAGCACTTGATGGTTCCCAGACTTATTTTTCTGGGAGCTTTCCAAGACATAGACAAATCCAGTCTCTGACATCAAGAGATTAAAGTATTAGATAGTTTAAGATGAAATTAAATAAAGCTGGTGCAACAGAACGAATGAAAGTATGAGTAGTAAGAGGGCAAAAAGAATAAAATCACTTGGGTTCATAGACTAATTAGGACTTCAATTAGGAGTTCAGAATAAGAAACACTTTTGGTGTAGTTTTCTAGCTTATAAAAATAATAAAAAAGAGTTTTGGCAGCTTTCCTCCCAATTTCATTGTATGCAGTGCTATGCAAGCCAAAAAGGAACAGCAAAATGAACACAGCTGCCAGACAGAAGAGAGTTCTTGTTGGGGCAAACCAGAAATGACCCGATCAGACTGATGCCCCATCTGCCACAGACAGTGCTCCATATCAAATACATATAAGGAAGCAAACTGTAGACATCTGTGAAACAAATGGACGGTAAGAAAACATCATCTGCCCTGTCATCCTGAGTCTCTTAAAATACATTGCAGGATTCTCACTCATTAATCTCACTGGGATACATATGAAATTACCTAGCACTACTTGGGAAAAATCAACCTGTGAACCTAATTCTGCTCTTTTAAATTTCACATGCTTCCAGTAGCTGAAATACCTTGAAACAAATTGTATGGTCCCCACCCTTAATGCAAAACCCTGCTGCACATACAACAGCCAAGGAAAAGCACAAACAAGGAATTTTGCATCAGCCATTCCTAACACTAAGACCTTTTGAAGATAAATTGTTGTAGTCCACTGTCCTCCAAGTCTGTTCCCAATCTCCACCTTTTCTGTTGCTGTAGCATGCAATGTTTGTTGTATTTATGATAAAGCTTAGAGTAGATACTACATGAGATAAAATCCCATAACAATACAAGTGCATTAGTCTAAAATCCAGGAACATATACTCCTACAGGGGCAACCCAGACAATAGAGTTCACATGAAACTCTTTTCCTCTTGATGTTGAACATGGATGAATTAATGTCACAACAGTCAGCACCTGAAAATTGTGCTTGCCTGCTACTGAAGAGACCAAACTCTCACTCAGGTGCAAGGAGAGGCTTTCCAGTGCACAGGAGTTCAGCTGCCTCCAGACCCATTACCTCTCAGGGCTGAGCTCATTTCCCATAGATCATAACCTATATTCGACACTGCTGAATCTAAACCTGTGCTGCTTATTTGGAACTAGGTAATCGGAATAAAATGAAATAACTTTTCCTCAGAAGGGAACTCTCTCAATTTTCCCTTCACAGCTGCACTTTCTGTTACTCAATTTCAAGGAAACCAAAGTGACTGAATGCACCTGACTTAATCTTTTTAAAGGGCTCATATATGGCTTTCAATTTCTTCCTCATTGACTGACGTTGTACCACATCCAGGAAGCAAAGAGAAGCTTCCCTTGTAAACTCTGAATAAACTTTTCCAGTAAGTGTATTTCAACCCTTATTTCTAAGAAGGAAAAAGGCTATTCAAGTAGACAATTGCTACTTCTGAATTTCATTTAGCATATATCTCTCATGAGGTTTCTAAGTGATACATGTCAAAAGCTAAATGTGAAATTCCAAAGAAGCCATAAACCACTTACCTAAAATGTCATTTATTGCCAAGGAATGATTCTGGAAGATAAATCCTTAAATGACCATTTTATATTTTCTTCTTTTCAAATATGGTCCTACTTTCCCTGACAAAGCATTTTGAGTCCTCTTATGCAGTTATAAGCTTTTCTTAAGGTTCTTCAAGTGTTATGATAACACTTTATGATTGCTTTTAACAATCACGCATAATCCTAAACACTATGAGGGATTTCAGAGAACAAATTTCAGCAGCCACTGAAATAAGAAGTCACCAACTTCAAAAGGTTGCCACCTCAACCTACCAGACTGACTTGTTTTCTACATCTGGTTTAAAAGATACGATAACTCCTCAATGCTAAAATAAACGAAACCAAATCAAATAGTGCAATGGTTGAAAATACTGACAGAGGAAAAGAAATGATGAACGGAAAAGAAATGATGAACGGAATAAAAATAAAAATCCTTTTCAGCACTCCAGCCAGCCCACAAGAACTCCTTAGGGCATCTGATGGGTATTTTCTCAGCTGATAGCAGGACTGATGCACAGAATACATTGTGGATGTAAATCACATGAAGTGATGAAAAGAGAATGAAGAGAAGAGGATATATGCACTTAAAGAGGAACAATGACATCATGAGTAAGTGAAAATGTCCTGTAGGAAATTTCTAAAGGCACTGAAGAGGTGAGTCAGAGAGACACAGAGAGGCAAATAACAGTGTCTGCAGAGGTAGGAGGTTAAAGGCAGTCCATAGGTATACATTCAATAGACAAAAAACTAAGGAACAGTCATGTTGATGAACCTCCTTGTCAGGAAAGTCTTTCCCACCTTTTTTTCCTTTTTAAATATGAATTGTGTACATAAATGTGTGTAAGGAATTTTAATGAGATGTACACTTTAAATGTATTAAAATGAATTATGCAGAAAAGCAGTAGGAGAGCAACAGATGTACAGATCTGAGGGTGACATGCTTAGTTTCACTTGATGAATGTTTGTTTTGTTGCTTTGAAAAATTAATGTAATGAAATATTTAAAGTGAACAAGAAACTTTAAAATTAACTTGGGGGATGGATTACTTCCTTACAAGGACAGGGTTTTATTAAGGTAAAATATGCTGCTAGCATTTGAATCAGGACTCTATGAACAACCATTAAAATAAGCTAGATATTTTAGGAATGTCTTACAGACAATGTGTTTTCAAACCATGGTATAACACCTCTTATGGACCATAGAGACCAGAGAATAAAGTCTTCACAGCAAACGTACAGGGTGGCGTTTCCAATTTAAAAGGCAGTGATACGATAATCTTTAAAAACTTTCACAGGCTGATAGAAGACCAAGGCTGTCCACAGGTCCAAAAGAATTCTGGACCACTGCTTTTATCTATACCAATAGTGACAGTATTAATTCTAGAAACATCATTAACATTTAATTGTCTTCCTTCCATATACTTAACCAAATGAGCAAATTAGAAAGTTATGACAATTCCCTCCATCCCGTAATTCTGCTATTAACTGTGTCTATATTCTTGTCTAGAGCATGATTTTCTGAAGTTTATGCTAAGCAGTGAAACTTTCAGTGGTCTTTATATTTGAAAAACATGTTCAGGTATTTAAATTTAGGTATCTACACCAAAAGGACATCTGAAAACCAGACAAAAGATTCTCTGCCTAGGCTCTTCAGCTTTCATTGGCAACAGCTATGAGGGGATCATGTATGTCTGCCTGATACCTCAGTGCAGTCTGTACAGCATATAGAGAAAAGCAAGTACCAAGCTTTTGATTTCTGAGACCAAAGTCAAATTCCAGAATTGTAAATAAGAGTTAGGCTGCAATGGAAAGTGATTGTGAATGAAGCGACAAACTGGAATTATTGATTTTGCCAACAGCACCTCAGGGAATCAGAAAATTTGTAGTTTTTTCAAAGAGAAAGCATATTCTTGAGAATATCCAGCCTCTCCTCCATGAGAAAATTGTTCATGAGGCAAGTAAAGAAGAACAGAGGAGGTTATGATGACATAACTTGCATGCCAAGCCTTTGAAATTATAGCCTCATGAGAAATAACATGAATCAAAAGGACTCTTTGATTTTTCCTTTTCAAAATAAGACCCCAAAACCTCACATTGTCCAGTACTATGCTCTTCACCATTTAGAATGGCCGTTAGCCAAGAAATGCAAACTAACCATGTATGAATGACACGTGTCAAGGTTGTTCTGCAAAAAACAAAAGAACTTTTTATAGCCTAATAATATTCTCTGACTCTAATCCATCTATGAAGAGATTGCTGCCGATAACAGCACGAGCATCAATGGAAAACCTGGGTAAAAACATCTCAATTGCATAAGATGTGGAAATTGTATTATTTTTGTAACAATTTAACCTCAAGCCTTATCTGTGTATCTGATAAAAACCCTCCCTCTCCCCTATATCTTGATTCCCTATATACAGGATCAACAAGTAGAACACATTTTCATGGTGGACTTTACCAAAATCTATTTGACTTTTATGAAAATTCAATTAAGCAAGATAGTGCAATTATCTGTTTACTGGCAAACAAGCAGTCCCCATTAGTTCAGCTCTGCTTTGCTGAACTGTGTTCAACTGCTCAAAGCATTCACATGTTTCATTACGAGATCTCATCAGACACCCTGGCTCCAACACCATGGCACACAAAATGGAATGCACAATGCCCATTGCTCTCCACATTTTGGCTGCAGCTTAAAAGCTGATCATGCTCTCTAAAGAAACTGTTCACAGGTATAGCAAGGGTTAGGATAGCTTCATGCATTTATGGCTTGTATTATCCACATCTTATCCAGGTTACTTCCCCTCTCCCTTTTTTTAGCATGGAAAATCGAAAATTAACTTTCATGGCTTTGCTTTTGCCTCACTTCAATCATGATGCCTAAAAAATCAACAGTATGTATAGTATTTTGTAATCTATTAACCGCATGCCGCCTGACATGCTGGTGTAACTTCCCACCAGTGCACACAAAGCCACCCTGTCCCTGCACGGCTGAGTTGGCACCCACATGCTGATGGCACAAGATACATCTGACTGAATCGCCATTTAAACCTGAAACTCCTGATGGAGCCAGAAGAAGCCTTGACCCTGGGAAATGTTTCAAGTGAGCTGTCCTCCTTCCCAAAGCAGACAGATCTCAGATCTGAAATGTCATGCGCAATTACCCTAGAGTCTTTGACTGAGTCTCCAGATAACTCGGGGCATTATGCAGGCTCTCCTCTTCCCCCAACAACTTCAGGACTTGATTTTAATGAAATATAAAGATTTTTCTTTCAGAAGTAGTGGCTAAAATGAGACCTATGACTTAGTATAGGAAATTAAAAAATATTACGACATTGATTCTTACAAATAAGCAGAAGAATGCAAATTGTTAGGAAACAAGTAGTAAGACTGCCTCAATATGAAGGTCATCTAAAGATTTTTCAGGCTGCTTTTTATTCAATCTGTGTTTGGGACTTCTCTAATGAAGACAAAATGTCCCTCTTTGTGATGGTGGAGCAAAAAACTACGGGCATTTGGAATCAGGTTTGTATTGTGATTCAATATTGTATATTACAATTGCTGTATCATGCTTGTGTTGTGATTTTCACATATTGCTATATGAATCTTACAAATCAAAATCCCATGTAATATCAAATATCTTCAAAAGCCTATGTTTGGCACTAAAACATTGAACAGTCCTGCTGCCTCAGACCTGCTGAAGAGACCACAGTTTGTAGGCCAGGACCGGAAGCCACCAAGTTTCCTTAGCGCGACAAGGATGAGGAGCTCGGTGAGTTCTGTGCCAGCAAGAGTGGTCTGTGTTTCTGTGGGGCTCAGGAAGTAAGGTAGTGAGGCAGCTCATGATATCAAGAGGTTGCTTTGCTGGTCATGTGCAGGGGCAACCATCTCAGTGACCATCAGAGTAGTCTTCTGATGCTCCACGTCTGCAAGGATACCTGGAGCAAGCAGGATCGAGGAAAGCAGAGGCTGCTGTCCTTTGGCTGGCATGCCAAAGAGTCACGGCACTGAGCCATGCACTGGATCACTTTCTTGGCCAGGAAAAGCAACACATTAAGAAAAGGGACACCAAAGACAGCATCTTTGTGCAGAAGTCATCACCAGTGCTTCTGTAAATGATGATGGGTGAACCCTACAAAGCACAGCGACAGAAATGAGCCCAGGGAGGTTTCTGAGCTCATCAGCATTTCCCATAGGCATATGCTCCCACCCTCACTGTGACCAGGCAAGAGGGCGGGTCATACATGTGATGACAGATTAAATTCACTGTGCGACATCAGTGACCACTAGTGCTGGTCTGAGGTGGGGGTAGAAAATCACTGACCAACAGCTCATCATCCTTGGAAGAGGAGATGGGCACAGGTGAGGTATGTGCTCACGAAGTTCAGGGAAGAATAGACAGGTGACCACAGCCTTAAGAACACTGAACTGAACTCAACACAGAGGACACCCACAAGGTAAAGAGCCCTCTGCTTTAGACAACAGCACTGTCAGTTGAGTGGATCATCTCTTTGTGTAAATGGAGTTCCCTGACTTAACCCAGATACTGTGAATGTCATTCTGAACTGTGGAAGAAATGTCTACAAATTTCAGGCCCATTTAAAGTATAACATATAGGCAACTAATAAGGGAAACTTAAAAAAAAAAGCAATAGGTTTGATCTGGCTTTGAGCCACATGTTCCCCTGCAGTGACTGGGAATGTTCAACATCATGATGGTGAAGCATAAGACTGGCCTTGGGAATCATGTTTTTATTGGGATTCTGCTATGTAAAGTGATTGCCATATCATGCTTGTGTTGTAGTTTCAGCTTACTGCTCTACTGCTCTTCTAAATCACAACCCCACATAATGTCAAGTATCTTTAAACAAATCTGGAACTCTTCTCGTGTGAAATGTCTAAAGGAACCAGATCTGAGAGTACTGGACTCTGACAAGCAGAGTCTCAGGAGGAAAAAATTTTTTGTGGGCTGTTAAAATGATACTACTTGGAATCTAGGGCTAAGAGATTCCAAACTGTCCCCTTTTTATTTTTGTACAATGAAAATAATAATAATAATGAAGACTATAAATAGAGTAGATAAGAATCTTTTTTCTCAACCAAGCAGTAAGAGCCATGGGAAAGCAGTGATGATGCCACTAAGTGCTTATTCCCCAGCATCCTCTTCCTGTGAGCTCACAAGCCCAAATACATTCTCAGAACTCTCATCTCACTGCGCAGGGAAATGAGTGAATTTAAAGGCAAATAAAGGTGAAAAAAAATTAGGAAAAAAAGGAGGTGAAGTCCTTTAACTAGGAAATTAAATCCAGGATCTGCCAAAAGTCTTAAGCATGTTTCTAATTTTGGCAAAGGAGGAGATTGAGCATCTTAAAGACTGTCTTTTTGTCTGGAATAGAGCTTTGAGATTTCCAAACAGGCAACAAGCAGTGAAAAAATTTCAGTACACAGCAAAAAGAATGAAACTGAAGACCAAATATTAAACGAAAAATCTATCAGGATGTCAAAGTCAAGGGGACTTGCTGAAAACTGGACGTTTCTAAGACTGCCGCAACTTTTAAAAGATAGCACGGAAAAGGAGGAACTGTTTTAAGTTGATAGATGCTTTTGAGCTCTTAACACGAGAAAACAGGAAATACCTAAGGAATTGTTATTTTTGTTTTGGCAGATACTATGGACAGACGTTTAAAGTGCCACAAGAGCAAAAGGATATCCCCTTGAAAGGAACACAAGTCCTTTTCTAAGAGCTAAGCTCAATTGCAGAAGCCCGTAAAAATGAACTAAGGCAAGCAAATGTTAACATTCATGGCTCAATCCCCGATTCAGCTCAGCTGAGATCTAATTCCAAAAGACAGGTATTTCAGCACAAAAGGATATGCCAACAAATTAAAAGCAGTATGCAGAAGGAAGATGCAGGCAGCAGTGGTCTCAAAAATCAGCACACACTGGTTAAATATCAGGAAACTTAATTCCTTAAAATGGATTACCTAGGAAAACAGATTTATAATCACTAAAACCAAAATAAAATCAATCAAATCCATCAAAATTAACACAATCTGACTTTAAGAAGAGTTAATGAGCTTGAACTAAGATGTAGGATTAAAAACCAGATTTCTTTGAGCTCCATTAGGGAAAAAGTATATGAAAAAGCTATGCATTAATTATTCTTATTATTCTTAGCACTCCAACCTTCCTACATGATATAGTCTCTTTTTCAGTCTCACCTTAGCTGCCAAAGAATGGCCAAAGATTTTTCTGTATATTATTCTGTGAGCTAATTCATTTGTAAGATGGTAAAATGTTACAGTGCCGGTACTGTAACACGGATATCAAACAACGAGGCCCGTGGAAAAGAAATATATATGGATGGATTCTTGATAGATGTTTCAGGGATGTTTATTTCCCCAGCCGCATGGCCGGGATCTGCCGAGGAACTGAGGCAATCACGGGACCAAGGGTCCTTCTGCCCGCGCAGGGAACACAAACCAACCAATGCGAACGAGGCTGAGCAGGGGCAGGGAAACCCCGTGTCTGTGCCCTCAGGGCCCCTCTCCCAGGACCACATGGCAGGGGGGAAGGGACCCAACAGTAAAATATTAGGGACATTGAATGGAATGGAAATAGATATACATATTGAACAAACAAAAATGTCGAAAGCATTCCGAGTTTAAAAAGAACAGAACTGTTTTTACTGTAAGTGGATGTCAATATCCCTCTAAAGATTTGGCAATTCAGAGGAGTTCTTGGCTTGCTCAACCAATTCAGGCAAATTGATTTTGATCTATCCAAATTTTTTAATTTTCATTTGCCTTTAAGAAAAAGATAAAAAACATCATTCAAAACCTTGGCAGACATTAGAAAATGAACTTTGCTCTCTCACCCCGATGCTCTTTTAATCTTTATATAGAAGGTTCAGACTCAGGAGACCACTGCTATTCAGGTAAAAAAATCAAGCATTTATTTAAAATTTGAGAAGGGGTTATTTAAGTATGTGCTAAGAAACCTTTCTCAGTCAAGGTCACCGATAAGATTTCAGGAGGAAAATAAAACCAAAAAATATATATATTTATATACATACAATCATATGAGAAACAGCTTTAATGCAAAACTAGCTTGCCAACAATTTGGCACAACAGGTGGGAGCACAACTCAAACTTTCCTAGGCTGTTGGACTGTATCTTCACCTACAAAAAGCAACAATGCAAGGCATACTCAAGTCAGCATATTTCACATGTATCAGAGCTTGAAAAGCCCAAGCAAAAGGGATATACCAACACAAGTAACTGTCATAGGGATTTAGCTCCAATGACACAGACTTGTTATCAAAAGAGGTTATCAGAAAACAGAAGGTTTCTGCTGTCTAATCTGTCACAGGCAAAAACATTAAGCAATTTTGAGTCTGCATTGAGGAAAGGACACAACAGACAGGCTCTAGGTCAAAGTCATTGGTGCCCAGTCTGCCTACCGAGTGCAGGAATCTGTGCTGTGTCATCATCCAGTAAAACCCTTCCTTCAGGAGTGGATAAGTGACAAGATGCAGATGGTGTCTGATCTAGTGCTGCAGGCACAGGACATGGAGATGCAGGATTGTATTCACAAGAAGTTCAGTGCAGCTGAGGCTGCTCAAAACCCATGGAGGAAATTTTTGAAATGCTTGCATGAAAGAGATGGTGACAGGAAGGCGATGCTAGCTGCAGGGAAGACACACTGTACTAAGCCTGCTGGGAACAGGAAAAAGTGATGGACAACCATTTTATTAATCGAGATATTCTCTCCAAGGTGTAAGGAAAGTGAGATGAAGTCAGCTGTTTTCCGAGTAGTTGCTTGTGCGGGTTAAGCTGGTTCTTACTAAGAAAGTAGCAGTTTAAGAAACACTAAAAAAACCCTAAATGTGGATTAAACCAAAGACCAAACATACCATATTCCTAACAGCTGAACTCCCTCACAGAAAGCATAATGTGTAGAGTTTGCCCTGTGGTACCTAATACAGGTCTCTGCTCATAGGTGTAGTAGGACTGACATCCCAATGAACTTGGCATTGTGTCTTCCCCTGCCTCATCTTTACCTGCCACGTCCCTCTTAGATGCTGTACAGAATGCGTCGATAGACCCCAATGTGGAATCCATCAGCTGTGCTAGATAACTGAGTTACTTTGATTGCTTAACTAGTGTTTGTAAGTTCTGACAGCCACATTTAGTTTTATTAAATGTACTTGTGCTGGCTAAAGCCTTTCCTGATACCTCCTTAGGGCACTATTACAGATTTCAGATTGAGACTGGACTACTTGGGAATCATTGTGTTCCTGGAAAATGGGCTAATTACAATGGCAATCTTGCACAGCAGTTACCACTAGTCTCTGCCTATATTGTTTGTTCCCTGCAAAAGGTTAGAAGCATGAAAATAAATAGAATTAGGTCTGCGTTTGTTATTAGAAGATATGCAGCAATCAGGCAGAAAGGTTTTCATGTTTACTGCTAGGTACAGGATCTGATGCATGAGAAATGTTAATGAGGTAACAACTTAGCCATTGATTCAGACACATCAGTGATGACTGAAAGCCATTATGTAGTGACTGCTCTTTTCTGGGGGTCTGTTTGAAGTATGTTGGTGGTCCTCATGTATTTCCTAGGAGAAGAACATCTGTTGAACAAAAACCACTATCAAAATCAATACAATTAGCATCTTTTTGAAACTCTCGCCTTAACAGCAGAGTGGATCTTTTTCCTGATCCTGAGTTGATCTTTTTCTTGTGTGACAAATAGAAGCTTTCAGCTTCCAAGTTGTTTTTGTTGGTTGAAGAAACAGTTTTATTTCCCAGGTATGACAATCTGGCTCTATCAATTGATTTTCATACATTTGGTTATATTAATGTTGATTAATGGTCAATAGTTTCAATTAAGCCTAAAAGATTTCAACACCTAAGTATCTATGTAAATTAATGGGACTGACATACTTCCCACTCAAACTAGTTCAAAAAATGCCAAAAATGTTAAATTACTAACAGATACCAGAGGAGTAATATGGAAACCACTTACAGAATAAGCCTCCTTTATGTCACTACTCTGGCATTCAGAAAAACCTTCTGGAATCAATGGTCACGCAAAATGACCAGAACAGCAGAATCCCAATTCAGACCACTCCTTATGTATATTTTTAGGGGTGCTGAATATTTTTTCATCTTCCAATGCCAACAAACAAGCAATGCCTTGGGACAAAAAAAGCTCTAAAATTAAATTTAAGGCACACCCCAATCCCAATATCTGCAGTATTTTCCACCTTCATCTATTATTTCCCATGTACGTCTCTTATTTTCTTAGCACTGAAATTAAATCCCACATTGGTTGCAGCTCCTAGTATATGATGCTATACCAGCAGCCTGGGTCATGAGATACACAAAAGGACTATATTTGGTTGAAATTACAGGCAGGCAAAACATATATAAATGAAAAACTGCCTACCAATGCCTTAATCACAAAAAAAAATTGCATTTAAGCCCTTCAGTGACTATTTCTTCTTACATTGTATGCAGTATGCTGAAGTAAGGGTAACTCATATGGAAAAGGAGCTGCTCAACCTGAACTTGTATCCACCACACAGCTGTTGGAATTACAGCCTCCTAAGGCACAGGCAAGTTTCTTGGTGCTACTGCTCACATGCAAGACAAATGCTCTCCGCTTTCAAAGAATCCAGCTCACTTTTCCCTGGTTTCTATTAGAGACACCCTTGGGGCTAGTCTGAAATAAGATAAATTAGAGATAAAAATAACCAATGACATCAACGCCTACATCAGTGAAATGCAGGCTCTCACAATATACTTACTCCTATACTACCAGGCTTCTTTTGAAAATTCCAAATGCTGAGGTTTTTATTACACTGTAATGTAAAATTCAGCTGATGAAGAATTTATTGAAGGGGAGCACTTTGAAAGGTGCTCATTCATGTTGCTGTTACCAGGGGTGAGGTTGGAGGGGGAAATCCAGATGAGAATACAGTTAGGAGGCTGCTGGGTCATATTTTCTTTATTTTAATACATATTTTTTATTCAAATACATTCTTTGAATACAAATTCTTACAGTATAAGCTCTGAACTAAAAATCTTTATATATGGTCAGAAAGTTACAGTACTTACTCAAAGGGGGACAGATGGAGAAGGAGGGGAAGAAGTGAGGAAGGGAAGAGGGGGGGAAAAAAGGAAGAAAGAAAATGAAGAGGAAAAGGGAAAGGGAAGGAAAAAGAGGGAAAAAAAAGGCTCAGAATCAGTGAATTCATAGTGTAATCAGTAACCTAATAGAGAAAGATGCTGATTGTATTCAGTAATACAATACTGTAACTGAAGAGCCACCCATGACAACTGGGATATATACATTTTTAGTTGCTTTTTGGGGATTTCTTTTGTGACTATAATTTACATTTTTTGAAATGTAGAAGTCTTATGTGAAGTAAGGATTGTTAAACTTGGTGTTTGAAAGGTATTTTTTTATACCATATCTGTGCAATCTAAAAGTTAAATTACTCCTTTGCCCTTTTTCTCTCATTTTTTGGTTTCTTTTTCTTTGCTGAACAGCAGCAATTCTAAAAATACTATATACTGAAGGATTATATACTGGGTGGTAGGGTAAAGGCTACATAGAAAATGCTGCTTTAATAAGCTTTAACAAAAAGGACAAATGTAAAATCAGATATCCATCACCTTTCCCCTCCCTCTTGATGTCTCTTACATTGTGGAAGATAAATTGCAGACACATCACAGACATGGAGGCAGCCCAAGTAAAATGTAGGCTGCTTTGCCCTTCTTTCAAGTTTCTGTGATTGAACTTGGGAAAGACCTTTCTATGATCTCGTGATCAAATGCTGCCATTCAAACAAGAAAGGCTCAGAGAAATGGCTGAGAAGTGGCTAAGAAATGGGGCTTTTACAGCTGCTCAGGACTGCTGACCAGCATAATGACATTGTTTCTGTGACAAACAAACAAAAAAGTCTAATAGAATCTTAGCCTCCTGCTTTCCCAGTGCTTTCAAGGCTGAATGGCTTTTCTCTGTTTTGCAGTACCATTCGAGGAGAAGGGGGAGAGAGACACTTCAAGTATGCAAGAGGCTCCTGGTATTCAAAACATATGGAAAAGGGAGAGAGAGGCTCCTGGTATTCAAAACATATGGAAACTGCTATTGTGATACCACTCATCTTACTTTGTCTGGATGAATCTCAAAGGGAAACATCTTCACACGCTACTCCAGACACTTCATGTCACTTCGAGCTCAGAGGGGAAGGCCTGCAGAAGAGTCCTCAGTGCTCCTCTGGTGCCAGGGACAGGTTTACTTTTGGAGGGAGGGAGGGAGGGAGGGAGGCAGTGTGGCAGAAAGGCAAGACTACAAGGGGAGGACAGACCCTGTGTACTTTTTCCCATTATATGTGTCTTCCCTTTCCCATGACACTCCCTTTCTCACTACAAAGTCCTTCCTAAGGGCAACAGTGCCAATTTTTTCCCAAAATGCTTAGGGACACACCAAGCACCTGCAGGATTACTCCCGTTCACAGAATTACTCAGAAGTTTGGATACATATCCTCTCTTTCCAGCTACCAAATTTTCCACATTCTCTGCCAGTGACAACGTCTTTGTAGAAAACCCTCTGTACCAGCCCTGATGGGACAAACCCAGCTGAGAGCCTCAATGAGGCTGTCTGCCATCCAAGGGCACTTCAAGGCACCTCACCTGGATGTTTATTGATTTACAGCAGTGTTCCAAAACATGTGAAAATTCAATACTCCAATTTTATTGGGACATCTGAAAAGTCCACTCCCAGAGGCTTCCACTTCTGGCTGAAATACAGATGCCCAAAGGAGTGTGTCAAAAAATATCTATCTGCACATTGTTAAGCTTCAATAAAACTTGTTTGTTCAGGTTAGTTGGAATTTACAGGTTAAAGGTTCAGACTGAAACTTCTGACATAAATTTCTCTATATTTTGAATTTAAAAGTGTTCAATGTGAAAGCAAGTGGAAAAGCGTGAGGGAGGAAGGAGTAAAGGAAGAATTTTTCTATGAAAGGCCTGAAAGGGAAATAATTTTCCTCGGTTAAAAAACAAATAAGACCATGCAAATTCCCACTTGCTGCGGATTATTATTATTGAGCATAACACACTATGACCTAAAGTGGTTAGTCTGTGCTCAGCCTTGCTCAAGTTGGCTTTTTAAATGACTTTTAAACTAGTTGGCTCAGGTGTGACAACACTATACTGCAGCAGTAGGGTCTGCAAAGCAGATGTACTCCATCACTGAAAGAGTCCTGAAGGGACTAATAAAGTAATGCAGGAGAGGAATAAACAGGAGGAGTTGTGCCACCGTTGGCCCCAGCTTATGCAAAAGCAGAATTCCTCCCTGAAATCTGAATCATGCACAAATAACTTCACAATGTTTGACATTGTTTCATGTTCTGATTTGCATGTTTTTATTTATTTGCATTGCTTTGTTTTAAATTGCCAGCCCTTTAGACCTAAACAATCTGAAATTCAAGCTGTGACTCTTTCTGGCTCATAAATTTTGCCTGCCATAACACCTGCGCAACTCGTCTGTCTTGTCTTGGCTTTTACAAGTGCATCCAAGGAACAGCACTGTCCCTGGACCAGAAACTTGTTGACACTTCTCCTGCTGATCTATGAGGCAAGACAGAATTCAGTGCACACACTCTCTAGCTGTGCTGCTTATGCAGCAGTAGCATACAGAAGGGACTTTTTTGTTCATAAACAAATATATCCACCATTTCCCATAAAGGGAATGGATTTTCTGAATTAGAAGATTTATACAGTCACTCTTAACAGCAAAAAATGCCCATGAATTAAAAGAAAAAAAAAAAAGCATATATTGAAATTAGTTTAGATAAACTGTGGCACAGTTCATTGCCACTAGATATTATGAATGAGAAAGAAATGCAGTTCTCTGTTTATGCTGCAGACTTTTGGAAATCTTAGGAAAGATATGACAGGTGGTACTGTGACAGGAAGAAAAGAAGAATAATCTTTTCTCATTTATATGCCATATTGTTCTCTAACTTTCATTCTTATAAACCAAGTGAAAGATTTTAATCTAAACTGCAGTAATGCTATTTTATACGTCATAGCCTGAATTACTGTGATATCACAAACAAACTGATCTTAGGCATTTTTTGTTACCTCCAGTTACAAAGTAATAAAAAACCCCCAACCCTGCCAGAGACTTTCTTCTTAATTATACAGCCAGATTACAAAATTCAGTATTTGATCATACAGCTTCTTGAAATACAAAAAGATACGGTTCTTTTCCTAGTAACTTACAGACCAGTACAAGATCAAATGAAACACAACATAAATATGTAGCACTTCAGATCTCTGAGACTGTCCCCATCATCAACAACTTTATATATTTTTGGAAAAGCAGGCTTTAGATGATGTCAGCATTCTGTCTTCTCTCCCGCAGCTTTCCTCATGAGCTCAAATTACATGACTTAGCACTGATACACACCTCCTAATATCTTAAAAACAAATTGGCTCAGCCCTCATTCCTCCAAGCGCATACCAACTATTGGGGTTTACTGGGTAAACAAATAATTCTGTATCCTCCTAACCAAAGGGAGTCTTTTTTGAACTAAATGAAAGTGGATAAAATCTTGAGAAGATAGGAATTTTTCTTTTTCGCTTTTCAGAAAAATATCCCTTTCCTTTAAAGAATCTAAAGAATACACAATCTTTAAGATCCAAGAGACCTAGGAAATTGGAATGGATCTTTGCTTCATGACATGGAAATGTGTGCTATGAAACCAGAAGCACTTACAGCAATGTCAGCACAGCAAGGACAACTGAAGGTTACATAAACGTAAATGTGAAGAAATAAAACCTTACACTTCACATTTGAAATTCTTAAGAATGCCATGAAGCAACACAAATATCAGATTTTAAAGGCTGTCTTTGAAAGGAAGGAAACTTTAAAGACCAAGAAATACTTGATTTCAGTTGAAGTCACAACCTATTGGAAATTTCTGGCTGAAGAGTTGGTACCTGTTTGATTAACTACAAATGCTGTTTGGTCGAGTGCCAGAAAGGAGGGCAAAGCCAGGAGCCTGTGCTGGTGGTGTGTGACAGCTGTGGGTCTGAAAGGGAGGGCAGAACATGGAGCAATGATGAGGTTTTGGCCACATCATAGAAGCCTGCACAAACCACAAACCAAAGTCAGAGAGATTTAACCAGGGAACTGCTTTCTAAGCAAAAGGTTTTATATTTTCCAATAAATCTGTACCCATTCCGTAGCTTCTTGGTTGGAAAGTCCATCTTTATGACCATCTTCTGCAAAGTCCGTGTGATCTTAACCATTACGTGATGTCTGGAAAATGAAACTCTATTTCCCTAGGGACGATCCCTTCTGAGAGCTTTACACACCACCCAGGCACCTCTTAACATCCAACATGACCCAGGCAATAGGTCCACAAAGCCCATTCTGCATGGAACAGTTTGTCAGAGACACCAGAGTTGGGATGGCGCCTGCACATTGCTGAGGGCGTGGAAGCACATGAGGTCCAAAGCAGGATGGGGTTACAGCAGCCTTGTGGTCATCACCAAGACTCAACAGGAGTTAAAGATTTTAACTGATTGCCAAAGATGAAGACTTTGAAAGAAGATGAAACCAAGAGAAGTTAAAAGAGTGTTCAGAGGGCTTGCAGTGTAAAAGAAATTTCTGCTAACAGTGAGCTGAGCATTTGTGTATTTATGGAGCACAGAAAGTGAAAGATAACAGTGATTCCATTAAAAATGACAGGCAAAAATTGAAAACAGGAAAAATAAATAGAAAATTTGTTAAACTGTTATTTTTTATGAAGGTTTTTACATGGATCATATTTTCTGACACAATAAGGATGAACTTATATAGTGCAATCAGCAGATAACAATGAAAGTATTTAAAAACCTGAATTCTTAGACAATCTAAAAGACTTAGATAACGTTAATATCACATACATGAAAGGAACTGAGAATACAAGTAAGAAAATCTGGGGGTTTTTAGTCCAGACAATTTTTGAGGATAACAATATGGAAAAGATAACCCCCTTTTTAAACTAGCTTCACTGAGTATTACCAGTATCAAACCTGGAAGAATCCCCTTTATTCTAAGTTCTCTGTAGCATTCAACAAATGTTTTAAGACACCTACAAACCAATACCTAGTTTAGAGTTTGGGCTGCTATTTTATCTAGTTTAAAATATCAAAAAATGCATATACATGTAGACAGACAACTAAGCAAATGCCCCAAGAAGAAATATTTGGAAGAGTTTTTCAGTGTTTTATGTATATAAATGAACAGACAATTAAATAAAAAGATAAAGTACCAAGAGACAGGGGCTAAAAAGTTATCAAGCAAAACATTTTAAGTTCATTCACTCAGAAAAACAATTTACAGCATCACTAATGACAAACAAGGTAGCATTTTTTCATCCACTAAGATAAAACCAGTGGAAAATGTTAATATCCATTACACAGTTAACCTTCAACTGGAATATTCTTCCCTCATCACCATTTTAGGCACAATATCCTAGAAAACATATTGCTCTAAATAGAGTATTCCAAGTTCTAAGTCTACTTCTCTGAAGCGAAGATTAATTATTTGAATTTACTCTCCATGGTGGAAGAACCTGAGAGATGTCCTAAGAGAAATATTTACACTAAGGAGAGAGGCAGAAAATACCAATTGATTTTGGTGAAATGAGTCCATATAAATGCAGTGCTTTGAACACTTTCAAGATGAAGAAAAAAAAAAAAAGCATGCCCAGTAACGATTAAAGGAAGATATGAGGTATTTGCAAATACATCTGTATTGTTGCAGATAATTTCTTTCTATTTAAGAGTTTTTACTTCAGTAAAAGTCAGTATCAAAATGACATAGTCACTTGTTACTTGTGGGATTCTTAATCTACACAAGGACAATAATTCCCTTTTCTTTCTTTTTGTCAGATATCTGTAATTAAATTAGCAATAAGATAAAGATTCTTGACAATGTAATGTAGCATTCATGTGTCTCACTTCCTTTAAATTTTCTCTGAGATAGGAACTGACTCAATGTCCTCTGACAACTCAAAGTATTTACAAAGCAAATGAAAATTAGGAAGTACTATAATGACTAGAAAATGCTGTGAGGGAGCATAATGGACATATCAGCAGAGGATAATTATTGCAACTGAGGCATGTTCCTGTGAAATTCCAGAGAGAAAAGTAAGAACTTGTTAAATTTTTGCATTTATTCAGAAAGAGAAAATGAAGTTATCTAAACACATCCAAGGATGCTGGGAGATGAACAAAAACTCTGTGTAAATATCATACCCTAAACTTGCCCATCCAAACAGAAGCCAATTTGTTACTGAGAGACGAGCTAGAAAGTTTTAATTTAATTCAGTGATTGCAAAATCATAGATTAGCAAGATTTCATGTGAAGTCTGCTATTCACCAACAAAAATAGATGCAGCACTGGAAGACTGAGAGCAAGCTACCGTCATTATCAGTAGCGGTCTTCACATCTTGATGGAGATGTGGAGCGCTATAGAATTCACTTGCTGACTTTCAGTGTGGCTGTACCAGGCCCATACAATTAGTTTCACATGGGGCTGAATTCTCTATAGGATGAGAATATACCCAGTAGGCCCTGTAGGTCTATTAATCTCAGAAATGCAGTGCTAATAAAGAGAAAACAAAAAACCCTCACAAATAAAACCCATTAAAATAATAATCACTCAAAGCTACTCAGAATATTTATGAAGTTGACACGGAATCTGCCAAGCACTGAGATTTTGCAGATTTTTGGAGATGACTGTGCTGTCTCAGTCTGAAAGAAAAGCAAAGATATTAACTAATTATTTATGGGATGACCAATTATTTTGTACTGTAAATCTCAGACTGAACATCATGAAATGCTTATTAGTTGAGCAAGCACAACAGTGGAGCAACTCCTTTTGGAATGGAATGAAGCCAAGGAGTTGGATGGAGAAGGCCCCTTAATGAGAATAATTCACTAACACAGACACAGTGATGCTCAATTTACCTAGGCACTATACAACTGAGCAGCAAAATGTTGCAAGAGACAGAAAATAACCCGTACATGGTGACTGGGTTGAAGCAGAGGGGTCTGGAGCTGCAAGTGCTCAGTTCTACAATTTTTAAGAAACAACAGACAGTAATTGAAGTTATAAAGTCCAAGAAGGATGTATGTGTTCTTGCTTTCAGAAGGTACAGAGTACAGAGCCTCCAAAGTGCCCTGTGCACCCTCCTTTCCTTGCAGTTGTAACACTGCTTTCCTGCTGCATTGTTGTCCTGGGCCAGCCTAGATGTATGACTCTGGGCTAGAATCAAAATTTACATCTCATTTGCCAAGAAAAAACTAGCTGAAGAAGAGTTCAGAGTTCAAAATTAATGTTTGAGACAACCTTTTGGGAAGATACAACTAAGTCATGGCCCATGCTTTATTCTGGCATGAAAGCCAGAGCCATGGTGCCCAGTGTTTCTGTTCAGCATCATGTGAAAGCTACCTACTCCAGATCTTCCATCATGACTTAGTAACCAGGCAAAACTGCCCCTGCAATACATGAACATTTTATCCTCTAAAAATGCTAATCTCACAAGCATACATCCCACAGGATGTATGGTGACACATCACCAGGCTCACATCTTAGGGAACCCAGCTGAGGAAGACAGCATGGATGGAGGAGAGCTGCCAAAATGATTTGTCTGGTCCATAATCCCACTGCCTCAGGCCAGTAGTACATGGCCAGCAGCCAGGCTGATTTCTTTCTTAATGGGCCTCATGCAACCTTCTATTAGTTGGCAAACCTGAACCAGAACATTAGAGCTTGGATGAGAGATGTGGACAAAAATGCAAAACCCTTTCAGTTCACTGCTACACCTGAAAGAAATCCATCTGAAAATCCAAAATCAATGTAATTTAACCCTAAAAGGATTGATCCATTTTCTTTCTCAGTAAAATCAGCCCTCTGAGCAGCAGAGGTTAATAACAGATAGTGTTGAGTATTTCTGCTAATGCTCTCCGGTTCTTCATTTTTTAACTGATATCCATAAAGAGGTCACAGCAATAAACTAGAGATGATTCTCCTCCTATGCCAATTCCTGAGATGCTGGGAGGATCCTTTTCAGACTATAACTGTGATTTTCCAAGTACATTAAGAGACTTGATTTTCCCTCCTACTTCATGCAAGACACTTCTATCTTTGCTGAGAGGCTTAAATACAGGTTCATAGCACGGATGTAGAAACTGAGTACAAGGCTTAACAGGAATCTACAACAAGAAGAAACTAGGAGTGAATTATTTTTTGCACTGGATAAAATGTAAATCATCCCTTGAATCAACCCCACTGCTAAGGTGATCATGTTTGTGCCCTGGCCTCTCAAGGAGAGCAATGAATACAACAAATCTTCTAATTATGGATTTAAAGAGTGCCCTACTCTAATAACGAGGCACAAACAATCTCTTTTATGCGGACCAAATAACCTATGACAAGTTCTAATTATCTGTATTTGGAGATACAAAATCTGTCTCCCAAAACTTGCGGGCAAAATGGGATCTTACAGATATCTCGTGCATAGCTGAGTGAGTTCAGTTAATGGTTCAGTGACTTTGTCCCAAGCTGCATTATGCTCTATCTGCATCTGAACAGTACTCAGGTAAATTAAAACCCTTAATATAGTCACTTCCCTTGTGACTAAATGCCATCTGACAACAACAGTCACGACAGAAACATGGTAGACAATCTTTTCACATGGACATCTTTTCTTCTTCAAGAAACTAAGAGCTAATTCATGGCCTTTAAGAAAGCATCAAAAGTTATAGCCATTAAAATCCAATTTCAGTGTATCTCTTGGAACAGAAGTAAATAAACATGCTGTCTTATAAAGACTCCTATTTTGGTGGCCGACATTACCAGTACTTTCCTGATTAATTAAAAAATTTAAAAAAGAAAAAAAAAGAAAATTATTTTCATTTTATAGCTTTCATTCTTTACCATGAAGCTCTGTCTCAAGAAGGTTCTGTAAGAATATTCTATTTTATTGCTGGATCTAATGATGTGTCCTCTCTGAGACAACTGGGAGTGTGACCATGGAGCACACAGGCTTAGAAGGACAAAGCCAGACTTACTGATTCCTTGCTATTCACACTCTTTCCATTGGGTGTTGCTATGATATTAAACAGATTACTACTGGGACTCAAAGTGTGCATACAGAAAGGCAAGCCAGAGGTTTAAGTTCTCTGCCTATGTTGCTCAGCCCATTGTTCTACACAGCCTAAGTTTGTTGTACTTCACAAAGTTGGTGCTGTAATTCATTAGCTGGTGCTGAGAAAAATTGTCAGTGACCACTTTTGAAAAAGAAATCTTTAAATGGAGTCTTGCAGCTTGTACTAAAAGCTTTATATTGTTTCAAGAAGGTGATCTGACTAAAATTTATATGTACATTGCAGCATTCATTTACTGTACACCATAGCTGTACAGATGGCTTTCTTTTAATTAGAGTATTTAGTACATCTTCTGCATAAAGAACCAGGCAATGAATAAGAAGAAATTTAATGAAAGTAACCAAAAAAGGAAATAGTTTAAAGGAAGCTAGGGGAAAAAAAAGGAAGATAACAACTTAGGACACAATTCTTGCAAATATTTCCTGCTCATTTAATGCAGCCCTTCAGAAAACCCAGAGGAGAAATCTTTGCAGATTTGTGGCCTTGGAGAGGTCTTGTCAAGCAGTAAGTATCAAACATCTGATCACAAAACTTTGCAAAGCTGATGGATGCACAGATGATAGCTAGACATTTGAAAAGGAAAATAATAGCTGGAACTTGGCTTTCAATGTGGCACGGACACACCAATGAATGTGTTCTATCGGTATTTTAGGAAAGTGTCAGGATTTCATTACGTTATGGCAAGCAAAAATGATATAAAATGATTTACTATTTGAAATATCTTCAGTATTAACAGTTACTGCTGTTAATACTGGTAACAGTAACTAGCAACGCTAAGTAGAAACTGTAAGGAATATAAAGCTTCTACAACTTGACATCCTGGATATTTTATAATCTATAATGAAGCTGCTAAGCTAGTTACATTCCTAGTTAGTCTGAAAATCATTGGTGTTTAGTTATGTGGCCTCTAGTCTAACTGAAAAAAACCAAAAAACAAACCAACATTCAAAAGGAAAAAAACACAGTAAGGCAACATGACTTTTATATGTTCTTAAATTTGCTGCTGTCAGGCATAAATGCTTAAAACATACAAATCTGGGTAAGAAAAAGTTGCTATGGGTCACAAAGGATAGGCTTCGACCAGGGAAGTTATATGCCGTCTTAGCAGGAGCAGTAATTTAAGCCACTCTCAAGACAAATTCCAGTATTTCTGTATTGTAAACTCTTCAGTGAATTTTAAATTTCATAATGATGGCTGCTTGACTTACCTGGTAGACCGGGTGGTGTTTTCAGATATTTGCCATTAAAATGTTGAATTACTACTTCACATTTTTCTGTAGACTCCATTCTGAAAAAGAGAAGAGAGTGGGATATGGGTAGAGGCAATATGTGTTACTAGACCGTTATGGAAGCACTCAGTCAGCAAAAAACAAAAAGCAGAAGGAGAAAAAAAAGGACAAGCACAGATGATGAGAGAAATCTTCAAAGCTGTTCTTGCTGATTTCTGCAGAGAAACTGGTTGAGCCCATTAGGACACACTGTGGCTCACGAGGAGGACCTGCCACCCTCCCCGCCTGCAGCTGCGCTCCCAGCTGTGTTTGAGCTGCAGCCCTGTCAATGACAGTCCCCTTTTGGATCCTGGGCATCACCCTGAACAAGGACACTCTTTATGCTTTCACGTGCTGCTTGGAAAAGCAAAGGACGTGTTTCTAGGTTCCTTGTGCACCCAAAATAACTTCAAATGGCTTAAAGAAATGAATTACAGGATTTGGAGAAGAACATGGAGGATTAAACAACAATTATTAAGGATTACAATGTTAAAAAAACAACCTGCAAAGACGGACTTTATAGTAAAACCACAAACAGTGCATATATGCCTATTACAACATAAAGCCAAATTCTGGGTGAAGACAGTAATTTATGTGTAACACCAGCAAGGGAAATGCCTTACTGTTCATCTTCTGTGAGTTTAGGATAACTTTCATTATCCTAACACTGAGACATTAAAGCATTAACATTGAATTGGTTCATGCATTTTTGAAGAAATATTAGGAGTACAAAGTTACTAGTCAAATCCCAAACCATGGTTATACCACACCTGGGAGCTCATCATTGTTTCAGATCTTCTAAGTTAACTGCATATAAGTCCACAAAAAGAGTTAACTTTGCTACAGAGGGGGTTTAGAAACTTTGAAAAGAGGAAAGAGAGAAATGGAAAGCTAGTAATTTCCTAGAAAAGTTGTGTTTAAAAAACATGTTCAGTGCTCCTTCAGTACACCAGTACCTACCTCCAGGTATTCTCCACAAAATAACTCTGCTGACATATATATTGCTTACTTCTCACCAGTGTATGTCATTTTAAAATGAATTTATCCACTATCCTTCGTGTCACACGGTTTGGGGGAAGAGTGGTTCACATACAGCAGCAGTTTGTCACCCAGGATACAATTTTGCCAGAGCCCAAAGGACTGGACCACACCACACCACCCCACCCAAAAAAAAATTTTAAAAATCCTGCTTGCCATTTAATTCTTTGAGGAAGTCAGTCTATTGTCCAATTTTTTCAGGTGGAGTCATTAAAATTTCCCCTTCCAGGTTGTATCACTGTGTATCATGTGGGCTGGGCTATTTCTACAAGCACAAAGACAGCGACTTAGATTGTTCACTTTGGCTTCATTCAGATTTAACTAAGCGAATGTCTGTGCTCAGCCTTTAGAGACTCTTGTCTCTGAAAGAATAAATGCAATAAAAGTCTGTTTTCTGTAGCTGCAGGCATTTGGTGTCAAACCATGTTATGTTGCACCACACAGCAGTGACAATTTCATTTTAATACATGGGGTACATTTTAACAAGCCAAAGCAGTCCCTGCAAAGAATGCAATATATAAGCTGCCAAATGAAAGAGACTCAGTGCACTTCATGCGTTTTATGTGGGAAGAGAATAAAAGTGAAACCCACAGTGTTCTGGGATAAAAAGGCCATCATTCGAATAGCACTCTGAAAAAGAATGTGCACATTTTCCTCTCAAGTTTCACAATTAACAGCTCTCAAATGCCATTGCTGGCTATCTGTAATCTGGCACACGCTTCGCTTGAAACTGACACTGGCATTATCGACTAAGCCTGAAAAGGCAGCACAATAGACAAAGCCCTCTATACATGTTTCCCTCAGATGTGTTGCTGAGTAACAACTGCATCCATCCTTTGCCCACCCCACCTGAGCCCTCATGTGCTTTCTGCAACTTGTGCCTGTGGGGGTGGCCTTTCCTCCTGGCTGGGCTGAGACTGGCCAGGCAGCCACTCACTAAGCAGGAAGGCATCTATCCCAGGGCCACCAAAACATGAATTATAATTTACACTTGTCCACAATACCCCTTTCCTTAGAAATAACCCTTTCAAATTGAGTTCTTCAGGATGATTAGCTCATTGACCAACTGGGGAAATATAGGGGCCTAAAGAAACCAGATATGCTAGCAAAATTGCCTGATTCTTGCCATAACAAGACCCTGGTTTTAGTTTAGTCAAAATTCTGATCAATATCAACCACTTAGGTGGCAATACCTATGGCAGGCACCTACGCATGAGCTGAACCTATCTGCAGACATTGATTCGCCCATTAGTCCTTCTCTTGTTTCATCCATGAAGACGAGCTGTATCCAGGCAGAAGCCCCAAAGCCACATTTTTTTAGGTCGACATTTATAAATTCCTCCTACTTTTCCTTCAGAAAGCTGTGGCACTTCTCTGTTTTAGAATGTGCTTTGAATTATTCTTCTCATATGAGCTAGCAATGTTTCAAAATGCTGCTTGAGACTAATATTTAATAAAAATATCACTAATGACATTGTTACATGTTAAAAGATTTTCTATAAAAGAATGTCAGCTGAGCACAGGTAAACTTGGGAGAAATTATTAAAATACATTTAAATATGGTTTTTTTAATAGTGGTGTTCCTTTCATAATTGACAGAACAAAAATATGAAAAATTTTAATATTCTGGATAAAAGATAAAGACCCCAGATGCTTCAAAACCTCTCACCAAAAGACATAGATATTCAACACTCTTGCTGGAAAGGTAAGGAAAACAGCTTCATATGATAACAGAAATTTGGTTTTGATTTGATCATTTGTGAAGTATAATTTTCAAATTCCTTCAACTGTAAATTTTGGTGTTGATCTGAGATAGTAAGTCATGTTTAAATGCAATTTGGAGATAACTATAATGCATCTGAGTATTATCTTGAACCAGCAAATGCACTGCAGAAAAAGAAAGAAAATTACCAAAGCCATAGGCTTTTATAATTTTTTAAAAGGTCCAGATAATGATATAAACCCAAATGAACTAATAAAACCATGATAATTTATTTTTACTTGTGTCTATATATCTCCCAGTTCTGGAAAATAAGCTGTAAGGTTCCCAAATACAAAATGGGTAATGAGACTGTCTATATTCTATCCAATTTGAAAAGAAGTAAATTTTTAAAAATCTGAAGACTGTTTTATGTTCTCTGTTTCTAGCTGTAGTTTGTAAACTAAAGATACTTCAGTATGAAAGGGAAAAAAAAAAAAAACAAACCAAAACCAGGGGATACTTAAACAAGCATCAGAACCAAATCATTTGATGTCCACATCTTGCTATTAAATATTCACTTTAGATAATTTAAAACCTTTATATTATTTCTATTATAAAATAATAATAGAAATAATTTATTTGATAAAATGAAATTTATATTGCTCTACAGACCACAGTAGCATCAAAGTAGTCATTACGTGTTGTTAGAAGTAATAGGGAGCATTTACCATGAGAGAAGAGAAGAGAAAAAAAGAGAAAAAGAGAGAGAAAAAGAGAGAAAAAAAGAGAGAGAAAAAAAAGAGAGAAAAAAAGAGAGAAAAGGAAAATTATTTTAAACCCCCCTAAAGCTCTTATACATGCTTATTATAAAGATTGATGCAGTGTCAAGAAACAACTTAATAAAATTTTCATATAAGGAATAACATGATGATTACATAATTATTACCTGAGAAATATTCAGTACCACGTAATTACCAGTTAGTGGAAAAGTGTGGGTTTGGTTTACATATACCTTATAGTCACTTAGCTTAATAATAATAATGTAAATGAGAATCAGAACTGTAGGTTTTTTACATCCAGAGTAAATACTTAAAGATGAAATTGTTACTACCACATCTATGTTATGATCAACATATGAATATTGTTTACATTTACAAGAGTGGGAATAATAAATCTTGGAGAAAAATGTTTCCTTACTATTTAAGGCATTTTGCAAAGATGGAAGCAGGTAGCTAGTAACAGTATTATACAGTGAGAGAGTCCATAGAATGGAGACCATAGCTAGAATACACACCAGAGAACTCAACTTCTTTTGGCATATCAAAAGGATGACTAGAGGAGCAGTCTGATAGCACTGCATAAGCAGCTTTGTGGGGAGAATGAACTAGGGAGTAAGGACTTCTTTACTCTTCCTGAGAAAGTTGTGACAAGAACCAGATAAATTCAAAAGAGAAATTAAGCAGAAACATTTAATTGCAAGGAAGATGATCCACTGGCGAACATTAGATAGAAAAAAGGTGATCCTTTTTTCTGGTTGATGTCTTTGAATCACTTCTGAAAGTCTTATTTTAGTAAAACACAAACATTATCTCAATATTAGGTAACTGGGAGTATTTCAACTGCCTATGATATAAAAGATGTGAAGCAAAACAATCTTCAGGTCTCAAATACTCTAAAGCTACAAGATAGTATTGATTAGCATGAGGTTTCCTAGCACCTCCCTATGTTCTTCATCCTTCCATGGAAACACACTCACTAGCTCTTTTAATTTATTTTGCTAATTTAATTCCAGGCATTCTAAGACACTGATATGGCTGCAACCTGTGATTTCCTCCTCCCCTGTAACAGATTTAGGTATCTCTCCAGCTTTTCAGTCCATAAGAGATTGCTTCAAGATGTTTGTGCTTTTTGGTTTATGTTGGAAAAAAGCTATTCCCTTTGCCACTCACAGCCTAAGAAGACATTTATTTTGACAAGTTCTCTTCATCGCTCACAAATTATATCTTTTCCCAACATGTTTTGCCTGTATATTCTTCAACTGTCTGCTTGAACAACAGGAGGTTGTTTACTTTCTCAGATAAATATACAAAATCTACAGAAACCACTCTTCTCTCAAGATACGGTTCATTCCATACCTTGCAGCATCACCTATTATGCCAAGGTGAGCTGCCTGAGTATCTCTGCAACACAGTATCTGCATTTACAGTGCTCTCCATAGAGAAACTTCTTTGGGTCAGAAGAAATAACTTCATTACACCTACATTATCCTGAAAAACTCTGAAAGATGCAAGGATTCCTTTAAGGAAAAAAACCATAAATATTAAAGGCTCATCTCTCTCGTTTTACTTCAGTGGAAACTGGAGCATAACCATTTCTACTGAAACCCATGCAAATCTTCTACAAATAGAATAATGATCCTGTGACAGCTCAAAGTCTTGTTTCCTAGTTTTTGTTGCTCCCTTTCAGTTGCCGAGTGGAATATTGTTTCCAAAGACTAAATTTAAGACATGTAAAATGCGGACAAGCAGGAGATAAGTTTAGTAAAAAAGACAGGCAGGCAAAGAAAAGCAACCCACTGGAAGCTTTTCCAGAAGAATAACGTAGGGAAAAGATGAGGATGAAGCCCAAACTCCCAACAGCAGAGTGTTTAAATGCCTCACTACAGACCCTGCAGCTAGGTCACAAAGGGATGGAAGCATCTCCTTGATATGTACCTTTGCTCTGAGGTGACAGCTAATTGAGAATCTCTTGACTTTGATTATTTGCTGGGAACAGAATCAAACCAGTCTTTTATGACAGTTTGTGTTGGACAAATTTTCTCGTGCTACTGGAAAAGAATAGTATGAACACACAGTCATTTCCACCTAGACCTAGGCTGATTTATGCTACTGTCTTCACAGTCTCAGGTTAAGTATTATACTGGTGCCCGCCAGCAGTGCAATAGTTGACTGTCTGACTGTCAGCATTTCCATCATAAATTTCTGTTTTCAGAAGCTTATGACTTCGTTGTAAAATGTTGCTTGGGGGAGGAATCTTGCAAGGTCGTTTTAAGTTACAAGACAGCAAACAAAATAAAAAAGTTAGTGGCTTCTAACTCTTTCTTTGCACTTTATCATTTAAAAGGACCTATAAAATGCTTGTTCTGCAGTTCAGCTGAGTGTGACAAACCTGTGTATGGTTTTATTAATATTACTATCTCTTTAGGGAAGATACTTAAATAATACTTGAATGGTATTTTATTGTGGGGTTATAAAAAGCAGTTTTTATTTCATTGATTCAGTTAAGTCCCTCCCCAAGGTATATACAAACGTCTCCTTGCTCCCTTTTCCAGCGCCCAAGGAGTTCTTCAATTAAACTTGCGGTACCTCAGGCTTGGATTGTGCAAATTGCTCAGCCAAATTATCTGATGGCTCCCAACTTTCCAACTTCCTCCCTCATCACCTTTCAGAGCTTCACGTTTATTTTCATCTTATGGAGTCCCATTGATACTTGTCTAGAGATCCTGACTCACCTATCCTACTCTGGAGCTTGCTTCTCCCTGAAAGTACAGCTTCATGCCTGTCAATTGTCTTAGGGATGTACAAAGTCCACCAAAATTTGTCCAGGTTGAAACACCAGATGGAAGTGTGAGGGTCTCCGAGATACATCCTCACACAGAGGTCCCCACAACCCTGCAGTGTTGCTCTGGGGCTTTCCCAGGGAGGCCTTTCAATGGAAATGTACCACCGCAGGCATTGGAATATTTTACAGATATCACACAAAGTCTTTGGAGAATGTTTGGGATTTCCAGTTTCACCTGAGATATTCAATTATAAAGCAATTTCCTGGGTAAGATGTAGGATGTGACAGATCATTCTTCTGACTGAAAGTAGGAATGATCCTCATAATGTCTAAGTCTGTATATCTATACTGTCCCAGATGATGGATCTATTCAAGCTAAATTTATAGCATCTTTTCAACCGCCTTCAATTAAACCCTTAAATAAGGAAGAACAAAGCACTTTTCCCCTTCACAAATGCATCCCTAAATTGCCTGGATGTTCTTTATCCCCTGGTGCTGCTGACACTTCTATGTCTCCCAAGTAGCAACATCACTGATCCTCAGAAATCCCCCTCTAAATATTACCCCTTTCATTTAGCAAAACAGCACCACTGCTTTGCCACCACTGTGATTTTGTTATTTTTTTATCTTCTCCCACCTTAACATCTGGAACTCATCCTTTGTGGGCCTGTGGAAAGCCAGGTCTTCCAGCACATACAGTTACCTCTTTAAAAGTGGCAACACTTCTTCAGGATGAAGATAAATATTTCCCTCCGAGCTCTCAATACCTTCCTCTCAAAGACCTTCTTACTATCTCTGATCTGCTTTTTACTCATACCATCAACAACACTACTAATATTCTGTTTGCCGAACTCATATCAGCTTTAAAATTATATCTTGAAATAAGTCTTCAAATCCAGTTTCTGTGGATTTTTTCCTTTTTTTTTTTTTTTTTTTTTGCGTTGTTTTGTTCTGTTTCATCTTGCTGACTTTTTTTTAAGGATGAAGGACTATGATTTCATTCTAAGCTCTAAAGAATACACTTACACTTTTAAAACAAATGCTCAGATGCTGAAGTTATTAGATGACTCCTAGCAACAGGGATTTAAGAGAAACACCTAGAAAATTAAGTGCTGTGATGAAATTCTGTGCAAGGGTACCACAGTGTCTCTCCCTCTTTTGACAGGCAATCTTACAACAGACTGAACTCAAAGCTTCACATCCAAAGAAGTGCCTCCTTTTTTCCAATATCCGACTTCTAGTAAGTGTTTCTGCCCCCTCCTATTTCTTCTCATTTCTCTCTCTGCTCTAGGATAGGCTGTGTTTAGTCTCAGCTTCTGCTTGCCGGTGTCAACAGAAACACCCCTGCCAAAAGAACACAGCAGTATGAGCCCGGTGGAATGCCAGCTCCCACGGAGAGCCTGAAGGCAAGGTAATATGGCCTTGAAGTACAAAGCATGGGCCAGGGGTGAGGCAGAGGCAGATGTGCAGAGGTTACAGCATGGATAGGCTTTTATGAAGCCACAGTCAAAGTCTAAAGTTTCCTTTCTCTGGCCCCTTGCTCATAACTCTCCTCAAAATCTCCCCTGGGGTGCACCCAGGCACAGCTGGCTCAGGCCACAGTGAAATGCTCTGGAAAGATTCAGGAAAATCTGTTCAGTTGCTTCTGAGGGATGCAAAACAGAGGAAATAGTTTCACGACTTAACTTACACTCAGAGCTAGTTTTGTACACACATACTTTAAGGGAGGCTGTTAGTGTCACCAGACACTACTAAAATAATTTTGATCCAAGAACATTTGAAGTTCTCCAGGTTATAAGTGATTAATTAGCCACTTGCAGTAGTATAAAATTGTTTATCATACCATTTAAAAGAAAAATCTGACATTAGCTGCCCACCTTCAGTCTTTACTTCTGATTGCTTTTTGAATTAATACAATTATTTTGAGATTGACTATTTCCATAATTGGGCAGACTCAAAAAGTGACTTCTAATCATCATGAAATTTAATTAATAACTTTGAAACATCAAATTTCAAAATTGTTGGATGCTGCATCATTTCAGCATATGCAAATTTAACTTTTTCTCCAGTGCTTCTGTGGCTCTGTTTAGAGCTATGCTAAGCACCGTGGCACATTCCACAGGCAGGCAAGATATACTGTGATAAAAGGTCCCTGGTCAGAATAGCCAGGATCCTCACCTGGGGGGCTGATTTGAACTTCTAAAGTCTTATCTGAACTGGAAGTCCAGCTTCTACCCCCTACCTATACCGCATTGGTACCCACTCAGCATGTTCTCACACTATAGGTACATTAGAATGAAACCTTCATGACTACAAGCAAAGCTAAAGAAATTAAAAATCTATTTGGTTTGACACACTGCAAAAAGATACCAAACAGCACTTCATTATGAACAGAAATTCAGCTGGTCATGTAATTAAATATTGTATTGATAATTCTGCAAAGACAAGAGTCAGCATTCAACCATGGTTCTAAATTTCTGGATTAACTTTAGCCTCACTAAAATCAGTGGGAGATCTGCTCTATACTTTGATGAAGTGAAGGTTTTACCCCACTGTTGTTTGCATGGTGAATTACACATCCAACAAGTTAGATCATTAAAGGATTCCTGAAAGATGTTCCATAATTAAACACATTTTCACAAAGTAAGTCAATTTTTAAAAATGCAAGTTTATCCATTATATAGACTAATTAATATTTAGAGAGCTAGAAAAATTCATGTTATTATCCGCAAGAGTGCATAAGGAACAGTGTGCCATCTTTCAGCATAATATTTTTCCATTTTCCATTTGAATTCAGACAATATTATCTTAACATTTTTGTGCATTATGGTCTTTCACATCAAGGGCAGAGGTAACACTAACAATGGCACTATTCTTGAAAGCTAACTTTTTATCTTACAGTATCTCATTTTATTCAGTAGTGTTATGACACTAACAGAAGTGCCATGATATACCAAGATATCATGGATTTCAGGGAAATCTGCAAGATGAAGTCATTTTCCCTCCTTTACAAAGCACAATTTTATGAATATTCTGTAGAAACAATGATCTGGGATTTTTTTTCCCCTTTTCTTTTGAAGCAGAAGGCTGCAGTAGAATTGCAAATTTCTCTTCTTATTTGTTTTTTCAACACCTTTCTATATACAGCACTCTACTGCTTGGCTTTTCAAAGGAAAACTATTTGATTTGAGAATGTTTCAAGCTGGAGAGAATCTATGTATATATTCCCTGAGAGTAAACATGGAACCTTGTCTATCTGTACTAACAATGAAGTACATGGTAATAATACGTTGCCCACTCTGTCTAAAATATCTGACTACTCCGTCAGGGCTTGTTCTATGCAAATATTTCTTCTTAAGCTCTTTCCATAGCTGCAGTTCAAGGAAGCTGCAGCTTTCAAGGAAGACACGTTTCTTCAGTTACAGTTCCTACCCTTTGCTCTCCCAGCTGCTAAATTTACTTTCTCCTGTTGCAAGACCTTTGCCAAATATTTAAACAGTTTCATAGAATGGTTTGGGTTGAAAGGGACCTTAAAGACCATCTAGCCTCTCTCCAGATTTCTTACAGGACCCCTTCAGGTACTGAAAGATTGCAATAAGTTCACCCCAGGACCTCCTAAGTACAGGCCTCGGCTTCCTTACCAAGTGTGTGCTTTTTGCTGTAGGACATTTAGTATTACCTGAGCTTGATCCTGCACAGGCAGCTCACTATTCCTAGCAATTTTTATTTATATATACCAACATAGAATGAACCAGATTTTAGAGCAATGAAATGAACATCCTTCTGCACTGGCATTTCTTGGTGGAAAGAACAGATACAATCTGATAAAGGTGCCGTTCTGCATCTTCCATAGCTGTGAGACCTCAGAGCTACAGAACAGACAGCATTTGCGAAGGACCAAAGGCGAAAAAATGTGCATGAATCAAAGTAAGAGCAAAGGTTTCACCTGGCAAAGCCGACTCCTCTGCTGACTCCATTCGCATCTCTTAATATTCTGGTGGAAATGACATGTCCAAAGGGTTTCAGCATATTCTCCAGTTCCTGCTCGTCCATGGACACAGGTAAATTTGAGATGTATAGATTTGTGGGATCTTGCTCTTGTTGCTATGACAAAATGAGAGAAATATCCTCAGTTAGGCTTAGCACAATAGAATAGCTTATGGCTCATACAATAAGGGCTACTCAAAATAGGACCAAGCCAAAAATTCATAGCTGCATTAGAAGAAAGGCTGCCTTTTCATGACAGCAACATATTTGCCAAATTTCTGCAAACACTCATGCATGTGCTTAATTCTGTGCGTGATTGCTCTTATTGAACTCAGTGACACTACTCATTTATAGAAAATTACTCTCATGCACAAGTGTTCTTGGATTTGTGTCCTAATTTAGCAAAGAGATTGTGAAGAAAACGTGATTTCCACAAATGTGCTAATGTTAACATAAATAAAGAACAAAAATTCAACACATATTTTAAGCAGATGTGCTTTCCAGCCTGAAGACTTCCCATTCAGCCTGTTCACGATGAACAAGGTTGTTTGAAACACAGAACACTTTTCATAATATCTTTTCCCTTTTTTTTCCCCATCAAAAATGTCTTAATAATAAGCAACAAGATCTAACTGGGCGAGGGGCAGGAGGGGGAGCTCTGCAGTTCAACCTATGGTCCTGGTGAGATAGGTCACATGTTTATTCTGAGACTGAATTTAAAAAATCTTATAAAACAAAGCCTGTAGCATGAATAATTGAAAAAGAAAAAAAAAACCAACAAACCAAATTTGAAAGCAGCTTTCTTGTTCTATTTCAGATCTTTAGGCAAAACTTTCCCTTTTGGTAACCACTACAACTCCTATTCTTGCTTGCTGAACTACTGAAAAAAAACATGAAAGAGACATAGGTGCCATATTAAAATAAGTGTATTAAAACAGTAAAAAACCCCTTGTCTACAGACAACCAGGTCTTGATTGCACTAAATCAATTTAGTTATGTCCTTGCAAATTTTCATGGCTCTACCCATTTTCATTGATACAAGCTTTACATAAAATCTGATCATCTGCCAATACAAGCCTGACTGGGCTCAGGCACTACTATATAATTTCAGCTAATGTTAAATAACAAAAATATAAAATGCAATCATTATACTGTGCAGTAATCCAGACAACACCTTATCTGAGAAAGTTCCCTGAGACAGAGTTTTTAATTCTTTTTATTATACATGTTAATGGGCAGAATTATTTGTATATTTTCAACATTGAGTTAACAGTAATACCCCTTTCTTGCTGAATTGCCCTAAAATCAGATTAATAATCTTGCAGCAGCACCGCAACCTTGCCCTGTTATGAAATTACACACAGTCCTGCAGCCATCTGCCCTGGTTTAACTAAACTAGTTTCAAATTACACACCATTAAAATCAGTGAGGATGTGCCTTGTCAAACACAATCAAGCATTCTGTTTCTAGAAGATGCATGAAGACAGGACAGAACCAAGATGTCTGCTCCATCTCTGCCTTGTACTTTCAAGGCCTCAATATTGGAAAGAGAAATTGCTTCAAGCTGTGATTCACGCTGCCCATCTTTGCAGGGACAAGAATGACTAAGCCAAATCTAAAGTAGCTAGACACCAGAATCAGAAACTGAAGAAAGTTTTTAGCTTCTCTTGCCCCAGGCTCAGGGGAAATTTTCGCCCTTTTGGATGATACAAAAAACTGCAAATGGATACCCCAAAAGGTCCAAAATCAGGAGGAATGTAATATTGTTGTACTGCTTAATTTGAATTCTGATCTAAGGGCTGTGGATGCTTGTCTTTGGACATACTGCCTAATGCCCATTGCATCCTAGCTTTGCATCTCCAGACTCACTACCCTACGAAAAAACACATTATCATGCATGATGAATTCTCCACTATTTTACCAAACATAAATAAAAGAACAAAGTAGGCATGTTTTCAAGCTGCTGTCCATAAAAATAGACCCAGTTATTACCATGTCTTACAATAAGGAGCAGAGGAGAGAAACACCACACACATGAATACTGAACTTACTGCAAATTCAACTGAAGTTACAAACCTCAAATCTGGAAAAACCTTCTTTCCCTTTCCGGTTATCTTTCCCTGCAGTCATCTTCCTTCCTCTCACATCAATTTACATTTATACAGATCCAAAAGCTAGCTCCTCTCCAGTAACCAAAAGATGCTAGTGAGGGATCAGAACTGCTACCATACTGACAATGGAAGGAAAATCATGCGAACAGTCCTGGAGAGAAGGCAGGCAGGAGAAGAAAAGGAATATGAGCTTCAGATCACACTTTTAGCTTTGAAAAAAGCAAGGAGACAAGAATGCAAACCATTTTCTCTCTCTCTTTTTTATTTTTTACATTTTTCACCTTTTCTATATGCAAACTATTTAAGTTTTATTGATTGCTACTTCCCCCCCTCATCCACCTCCCACACCCTGAAGCCACACAAAAAAATGAAAGATGTAGGAATTTGGAAGCATCTTCATTGTTACTAAGTACTTTGAAAGTGTGAGCAAGAGAGGCAGGTAAAGCAGAGGCATTCAAGAAGCAAATCGAAGCAGTAAGGTTTGCAATTCCAATTGGCACAGTTCTTCAGACATAATGCCATTATTATGCAAACCTCTACCCATTGATTGGTTAAGGACTTTGATTAATCCACCAATCAATGCTCAAGGACTAACATCCCTTGCTAATATTTAGGAAAAATATGCTGATGAAATCCCTGTAGCCAAAGACCAGAGTAATGTGGAAGAGTGGAGTTATGCATCAGTAACTTCACGACAGCCTCTGCTTTCACTGAAGCAACTCAGTCCCGCAGCACATTAAAATGAGAACTCTTCCTTTGACTATTCAGTTTTCAAGCTGGGGCAAACAAATAAAATAAATAAGAACCGTTGCCAATGTGTCTCACTTCTGAACTAAGAACACGCAAGCCTTTTAACTGTGCCAGAGATTAAGTGTCGTTGTTTTAAATATCCTTGGAAAGTTAGCTACAGTCTGAGTGTGAATGAAAGACTAGCAGACCATAGTCACTCTTTCACAGGGATTTGCCAAGTCTATCTTTTATCAACGTGATAAATAAATGCTGCAAACAGAGAGAGACAGATGAGGCCACTCATGCTACCTCCACAACACAACAGTGTTTTCTAAGAAAGGAAAAAATTCACATTATTTTTCCTTACTATACAAATATAACATTTAGAGAAATACCCCTTTCCCTTACAGAGAAATATCACCCCACAGAAGCCATATATCACACAACCAACTGAAACAAGACGAAATGTCTTCACTTCACAGTAATGCAGCCTGGAGCTGAGCACACTTTACAGGAGTGGTGTGGAACCCAAGTGCCCTATCACTGTGCAGCCGGACCCCACTGCCACCTACCCTCATGAGTCCCTGTTTGTCAGGCTTGGTCCCACTCCCAGCATCTGTCACTGAGGCTCCCTGTGATCTTTTTCAGCTGTGCAGAGATCTCTGATGTTCAGCGTGGAAGTGCTGACACACGCCTCGTATTTTGCCCAAGCCATCACAGATTCCCCATGCTCCTGCATGAGATATTCTCTTCCCCATCCCAGTGCCACTGCTGAGCTTTTCACTGTCAATAGTAAGTGTCCTGCTGTTCAAAATGTGCCTATTTGTTGACAAGATTAGCCTAACCAGAACCATAAGTCCGAGCACTCCAGGAACTACTTGTCTTTCATAATCCTAACAGTTGAGACCTCAGTTTATGCCTTCAGTGAAGGAACAGCTCCCAGGGTTGCAGAACTGATGGCAGTGTTAGTGCCTGGATGAGGCTGCCTCTGGTTCATTTAATTCTTTCTAAGACTTTTCACCAGACATTAAAAAATGCTACTTCCCATCTTGGGATGCTAAAATCCCACTTATTGTTATCTCTGGTCTCGAACTGCACTGACTGACCAGTCATCATTGACAGACCTGAAAGTCTTTCGTTTGATACTGAAGGTCACTTCAGAACTGCATCTTCTTCCTATGCCCCCAGCAGTCTGGGCAGGAACCGAAGGGGTGGGCTGGCAGAAAGCCACATGCTCACCACAAACAACTCCAACAGCACTGTGCCTTGGATGCCCCGCAGCTGGACACTTGGAGCCAGCGCAGTGGGGCCACCAGCCAAGTAGAGACTGGGCTTTGCTAGCAATTTCATAGAATCCTAGAATCACTAAGGTTGGAAGAGACCTCCAAGATCAAGTTCAACCACTAACCTAACACTGCCAAGTCCACCACTAAACCATGTCTCTAAGCACCACATCTACATGTTTCCTAGAAACTTCCAGGGATGGTGATTCTACCACCTCCCTGGGTAGCCTCCCTAGGCCACCTGTTCCAATCCTTGACCACCCTTTCAGTGAAGAAATTTACCCCTCCAGAGCACACAAGAGACACCATGCTGGCCCGGCACTGTGGGGGAACAACACACCTGTTGATACAGTCTTCCCAAAGCACACCTGTCCCTTGGATCTAATCCTGCATGAGTGAGAAGGGCCTCCCCAGGGGGACCAGGGCCAGCCACTGCAGCTGACCACTGTCCTGGAGGTTCACAGGAGCAGGGGGCTGCTGGGAGCAGTGGAGGGCTCTCTGCAGTGTGGCAGCACAGTTCCTCTGCCTTTCCCAGGCCCTGTGCCAAACATTCATAAGTAATGGGTACAACACCAGGCCAAGTTGCTGCTTCGTGAAGAGAGTGGTGAAGCAGCTGCGGAGCCTGCTGTGTGTGCCAGCTGCAGAAGCACCATGCTCAAGACATGCAAACTTGCAATTGCAGTCTCAAGGCACGATCAAAAGCCTGCTCCTGGCTATCCTCACTGATGTTCATTTTAGCCAAGATCTCCCATTTGATAGCCCAAGGATTTTCCATGTACAGTTTGCACTTGCACTGCAGCCCCAAAGAAGCGGGCATGAACTTATCCAGTCAGTCCCAAACCTGTGAAATCCTGGCACAGCCTCACACCTCAGACTAAGCGCATTCTGGGATCCTGGTGTGTGCCAGTCTGTGTGAGTACACTGAGTGCCAGAGAAAAACAAAAAAGAAAGGAATTAAATCAACTTAAGCTCCTCTCCAGACAAGTGCATGGCTTTTTGAAACTCCCTTTGCTCCCACTGCAGCCTGTTTCACCATCATTGCACCAACCCAAATACGTCAGCTCCTCTGGCCCTTGCGCTCCAGGGGCTTTAGTTGCAAGCATATGTTGCACTTGGGCCATTCTGGCCGGGGATGTTTATGATAGACACTCACAAAGTGACCAAAACCACACCTAGGAAGGCTTAAAATTGTGAAGGTTTAAGATTTCTTTAATTCCAATTTAAAAAAAAAAATCCAATTTTAAAATTGGAAGGTTGAAAATTGTGAATACTGCAAACTAACAGTAGGTCAAACCCACGTTTTTGATTATCTCAGACCTTCTCCAGTGGTCAGGAGCAGGCGTCCTGCTGCAAGGCCCGGGAGTTCAGCAGTCAGGAGTAGTTGTACCGGGGAAACAGCCAGAAATCTTGTCACTGCCTTTTAGCAAGAACTGGGCCAGGCACTCAGCTCCCAAGGCTTGTGCCAAGGAAGCAAAAGAAGTTTATAATGCAGAGGACTTAAAATGCACTACACCAACAGCATTTCAAACAGAAAAAAAAACCCCAAACAAACCCTAGCGGAGGGCATGCTGCAACTTCAAGTTTGCTGTTTGCTTTGCTGGACCCTCCCAGACACTTTTGAAAGGAAGGACAATGTTCAGATGGGATTTTCCCTCCCATTTTGAGATAATCTTTGGAAGCAATGCATGAAAAGCTGGAAGAACAATTCCTGCTTGTGCGAGCTGAGGCTGAGCCTCTTTACACAGTACATTTAGTAATGCATTCTTTAAAGACACGTGTAGGGAGGGGCAGGCAGCTTTTGGTGACGTTATTTTTTTCCCAAAAGGAACTCAAACCTCTTCTAATCTGTGATCTCAGTAGGACTGGAAACTGAGTGTGTTTGGTTTATCTGGAAGCCTTATGTACCAATTCCTTTTATTGAACCTAATTTATTTCTCCTTAGAGCAGCTTGCTCTAGGAAACTAAGCACTGATTATGAGTTCAAATGATTTCTTTTTCCATCTTCCAAACTTATTCTGGGAATATATCTTTGTATGTGGATCGATACAAGATTCTGAACTCCTCTTTTAAAAGATATAATCGATATTTATACTAATAGATCATATGCTTTTCTCGTCTTTAATAAATTGAGACTTCATAATATTAACTTTGACACAGGTCAATATTACAGCTCACCTTTAGAAACACAGTTCTGTCTTTTTGAACATTTTAGACCCAGGTTCAAAACACCCTCAATCAGTATTTTCCCCAAATTAGTTCATCTCTGCCTTATGGCTACTGCCCAGATCTTCAGCCTATGCATTGAACTCCTTGTCTCCTTTAAAGATCTAGGTTAAACTTCTGTTCCCCTCAAGGTAAAAATAGCCACATTTTTTATAGAAAAAGCCATTTATGTGGAACCATATCTATGAAACCAGATCATTTAGATGGAAACATTTATGTGCCATTTCATACATTTTTCAGTGTTTGCTCACTGTTTTGAAAACTGCAGTTGTATGGTAACATCAGTCTCATTTTCAGTTTATTATTTCTAAACTGGATTCTTTATAGCCACTAAGCTTAAGTGAAATTTAAAGGAAGCATGTAATACTTTCTCGCAGTAGATTCACATTCAATAACTCTTCTTGTTGTTTTATTTTTTAATATTCATGTTTTTAATACTGCAGATCATGAGAACTTTTCAGGACATCTGAAACAGATATTTATTTAAAAGCTGATTTCATGTGCATTTGGTTGGATTCACACACCAAAATTCTGAATTAAAAGGCTTTCCCCCAGTTTTCTGTTGTTACTCCATTTATTCCTGCTGCTTTTCCACATTAATGTGGCATATTTTTTCACACGTGCAAAAAAGATGCCTGGTTTTCAGAGTAAGGTACTGAATTTATAATCCTGCTGTTTAACTTCAGCTCTAATACACTATGTCTTCATGTAACATTTAGAGAGGTTCTCTCTTTACTGACCTATTCAGGCATGGCAGGGTGCTCCTAACTTACTTAATCACTCTTAGATGGGATGAATATGGGCTAGTAATGTGAAAGTTAAAGTCACCGCAAACTCCACCACCTCCTGGTATCAGAGAAACAAGAACAGGAGGCCCTTATCCTCTTTCTCAGTGAGGATGGGAGGGAAGGGTATGGTGTAGTGGCTGGGGATGAAGATCTTGCCTGAAGGCTCATGTGAAGGTTCATGTGGTACCTTTCCAATCAATGAAGATACACTGATATGAATTAAGTGATAGTAGTCCTGCTCTCAAAGATTTTTTACATTACGTATTTGTTTTATAGAAAGAAGGAACAAACTAACAAACTCTCATGAAACCTTTGCTATAGCAATGGTCCAGCCTTCCAGATTTGTCAGTGACGTATTTTGAGCCATCATTGCAGTAACACAAGGTGAACAAAATGAATGAAGTGCAGCTGCCAGGGTTTCCTTTGACTTTTTCCTTTCTTATTTGCTTTCTTTTGTGTGGGCACATTTTTAACAATGTAGACAGCTAAATCAATGGCCAGTTAACTATTGATCCCTGGCTGGTTTCACTCTCTTGTTGAGCACCAAAAGGCTTATAGTACTGTATAGAAAGCCTGTACTTCACATGGATTTTATTAGTGCACTATATATTAATAATACAACAGATACAGTTGAAGGCAACTGCTAAAAGTAATGCTGGCCTCCTTGTCAAAGTATTTCCAAAGCTCTTTCATAGAATCACAGAATTTTTTAGGTTGGAAAAGACCTTTATGATCATTGAGTCCATCCCTTAACCCAGCACTGCCAAGTCCATCATTAAACCATGTCCCTACCTGCCACATGTACTTGTCTTTTAAATCCCTCCAGGGTTGGAGACTCCATCACTTCCCCGGGCAGCCTGTTCCAATGCCTGACAATCCTTATAGTGAATTTTTTTCTCCTAATAGCCAATCTAAACCTCCTCTGTTGCAACTTGAGGAAATTCTCTCTTGTCTTATCACTTTTTATCTGGGAGATATGACTCTCACCTGGCTACAACCTCCTTTCAGGCAGTTGTAGAGTGATAAGGTCTCTACTGAGCTTCTTTTTCTCCAGGCTAAACAACCCCAGTGCCTTCAGTTACTCCCCACAGGACTTGTGCTCCAGGCTCTTCACCAGCTTTACTGTCCTTCTCTGGACTCACTCCAGCACCTCAGTGTTCTTTTTGCCCCAAAACTGAACACAGGATTTGAGGTGTGGCCTCACCAGTGGTGAGCACAGGGGGACAATCACTGCCCTAGTCCTGCTGGCCCCACCATTGCTGATACAGGCCAGGATGCCATTGGCCTTCTTGGCCACCTGGGCACACACTGGCTCACGTTCATCTGGCTGCCAGCCAACACCCCCAGGTCCTTTTCCACATTTAGCTTTCCAGCCACTCTTCTCCAAGCCCACAGTGTTCAGTGGGTTTGTTGTGACCCAGGTGCAGGACCTGGCCCTTCACCTTGTTGAACCTCATATAATTGGTCTTGGCCCACCATTCCAGCCTGTCCATATCCATTTGTAGAGTCTCCCTATCCTCCAGCAGATCAACACTCCTGCCCAACTTAGTGTCATCTGCAAATGGACTGAGGGTGCACTCAATCCCCTCATCCAGATCATTGATAAAGGAATTAAACTGGCCTCAGCACTAATCCCTGGGGAACACCACTTGTGACCAGTGGCCAACTGGATGCAGCTCTATTCACCACCACTCTTTGGGCTTGGCCATCCAGACAGTTTTTGCCCAGTGAAAACACATGCATCCAAACCATGAGCAGACAGTTTGTCCTGGAGAATGCTGTGGGAAATGGTGTGAAAGACTTCAGTAAAGTCTACTGAATGTCAGTAAAGACATTCACAATCTTTCCCTCATCTACTAAGTGTGTCACCTTGTCATAGGAGGAGATCAGGTTGGTCAAGAGGTACCTGCCTTTCATAAACCCATTCTGACTGGGCCTGCTGCCCTGGTTGTCCTGTACGTGCTGTGTGATTGTTCTCAACATGATCTGCTCCATAACCTTCCCTGGCACCAAGTTCAGACTGACAGGCCTGTAGTTCCCCAGATACTCATTCTATCCCTATGGATGGGACATTTGCTAACTTCCAGTCAGCCAGAACCTCCCTGGTTGGCCAGGACTGCTGGGAAATGATTGAAAGTGGCTTGATGAGCATTATGTCAGCTTCCTCCGTATCCTTGGGTGGATGCTGTCTGGGCCCATGAACTAGTATAGCACATCACTAACCATTTCCCCATGGAGTATGTGGGCTTCATTCTGATCCCATCCCCATCTTTCACCTCACCTGAACAACTGCTGGTCTTATCATTAAGGACTGAGAAAAAGAAGGCATTAAGTACATCAGCCTTTTCCTCATTCTTTGTCACTGTTTCCCTCCACATCCAATAAGGTATGGAAATTTTCCATAGCTCTCCTTTTATTGCTGATGTATTTATAGAAGCAATTTTTATTTTCTTTCATGGCAGTAGCCAGATTAACTTCTAGTTGGGTTATCGATCCCAAAATGTTTTTTGGGGAAGAAGCCCTAATTATTACATGACCATTCTCAGGTGTTTGTGAGGTTTCTAACACATCAATAACCCGTGCTCTTGCTACTGCATGGATCTCCACCCCTATTTCCGCTGAGACAGCAGATCTCGCTAGCACACTGCCCCTCAAACACTGGCATGATGCCCCCAGGCTTATCTCTACTGAGCCTGGTTTTATCCCTTTTCCACTTTAAATTTTTTTGCATTAGGCATTGTCGGAAGCATGAGCTATCTCCTCAACCAAGACTGTCAAAACACGGATGGTTTCACAGGGAAAATACTGAAGAAGAGAGGACATTTGGTTATTCAAAGCAGCTTATTTTGTCTTAGGTACCTTCAAAAGAATCTCTGTGTTGTTTGATGGTCTTCCAAAGGCTCCAATATGCAAAGATTTAACATACTGAGATGTTAAATCTCACACCCTGACAGATCACCTTCACAGCAGTCACTGTGCCTTTTTAGACTTAGTGCTGACTACGTTTCATAAATTATCTTTCCTCTGTACCCAGACCTACCTGATGTTTACACCACAATGGTGCAAAATTTCTTAACAATGTGTTGTTTCCAAAGAGTCGCAGGAGATTTGGCCCCAGAATAATTATGCAACCCCTATACAGCCATAATTCAGCCAAATCCATCAAACATTATAAATACATCTAAAACTAAACCTCTATAAGCTCGACCGTCACTAAGTCAAGTCAAAAGTCTGTTAACAATGAGGACACTTTCTGAAAAGACACAATGGTTCTGCACATGAACAGAGAAAATGCTCAAAAGTGCTATTTTGAAGAAAAGCATTTTCCCAATGATTTTCAAAAGTATTTTTTTGTTATTTGCAAAAGTAAATTCAAGCACTTCTGAACTTTATAATGGCCCAAGAAAAGAACTCCTGCCATTTGAAACCCTTTTCCTGGAACCATCTAATCAGAAAAGAAAGATATGATTTGGGCACCCAGCATTACTGCACCATCACTGAAACACTCTTTACAGTTACTTCTTAAACAAGGCATAGGTTAAAATTTGCTCTACCAAATTTTGTCCAAAAATTGCAAACAAGCCAATTCCTAAACCCCATGACCTATGAAGAGAAACAACAAAAGGTATTGTAGGAAATTATTTGTCACAAATACCTGTATCAGCTCCACAGTGGCGTATTATTTATAAGCACTGTTTCAATTAAAAACATGAACTTTAAAAGAGTTCACAGTTTATATATGCCCAGGATTTCTTCTCTCTGTGCAAACTATGAGAGTGCTGTGTCTGCTGTGTAAGCTGGACTCAGCTTTCTCTTAATTAAGTTTGTTCATGGACAGCACAGCATTTGCTAAAGCTAAATATTGCTGGAACTGAATTGTTATTGGTCTGTCCAGCACAGAGCTGCTGCAGAGCCTTCCATCATGAAATTCACCTGCCAATGGTGATTTGATTTGCCCTTTGTCTTCTGTGGGAAATATGGGCTTGAGTCACAATGGTTGCTGCCTTTAGAGCGTTCTATAAGATACATGGTACCTCCTTTGACTTCCACAAAATACAGTCATAACCAGAAATATCAGACTGCTTTAAGAACCTCTTATTCATACTTTTGCTATTATGAGGTGAGATTTTTAAAACTTCTTACTTCTTAGTCTTCCTAGAAACAAATTTTCAGTTTCCAACTTGCACAGTACAGTGCAGCCAAAAAGGCAGATCAACTCAAAAAAATCATTGTGTCATTCTAGCTTTGAATATGTTCAGCTGTCTCCATATTCTCTTTCACACTGTTTTAATGACTGGTTTTCTATTTTTATTACTGTTAAGTAAGAATTAGTTAACTACCTCAGATGATCTGATGACTGTCTATAGCAATTTCTGAAACTGCTACACAAACCCCTACACATGAACCCGAAATCAGAAACTCACTTATAACCTCTGGAAGCAAAACACTAATTTGCCAGATGGGCTGCAATCTAAGTTGAACACCTTATCTATTTATTTTGATTTGTCATCAACGGTGTGCCAGTGAACTTATGACAGTTTCCTATTGCCCATTAGACAATATTGCCTCAAGTATGTTTGCTTTTTGCTATACTGGGCTAATGACATGCTGATTGGTATATATTTTGCAGGATTCTCTTACTGATATTTAGACAAGAGTCAAGTCCTTCTCCCCCACAGACAGTTAATGAATCTTGCAATTTAACTCTACTATTCGCTTTCCCCCTGAATTGTGTTTTACATGATACTGTCCAACAGAAAGGGTGCATTTGTGCTGTGCAACAGAGAACAAAGAGGTCACGGAAGAGCTTACTTACTTTGCAGAGGACATAGCATGAATATGAACCATTATTAATAAGGGAGGAAAGAAAACTAATTCGACCTAAATTTCCATATGCACTAAAACAATAACATTAAATTAACAGCTTAATTTAAAGTGCTCTTAAAAGAAAGAACTTAGAAGTATGCACTAAAACATCCCATTTTTATGGATTCTTGTCATTATTTGTAATTTTGAAAAACATGATACAACAAATAATAAGTATTTAGTAGAACTGCTTACTTCAGTTCTTTAGAAAATATCTGCAGTGCCAGTGACACTAATTAGTTGAAATGCTTTTTTCCATACATATAAAATTCTCTCTGAAAAGAAATTCTGATTGCAATAATACCTGAAAGAGAAATTTACAATTATTTTTTCTCTACTTAAAATCATAATACTTCCAAACACCTGGCATAAAAACCAAGCATTTCAAGATGGAACTCAGATGATACAACTCTTTCAAGAATTCTACAGTTTTACTCTGCATAAACTGAAATATCAAGAGTTATGGTAAGAGATACTCAAAAGGTGTATTTGTGTTCAAAGCACTGCAGATTCTAGAGTAAATGGCTAAAATTATTACAGAATTTCTAGATCTTGCTTTGTCAGTCTCCATTTGTCAAGATGACAACTCTCAAGAGTGGTCCCCAGAGCTGACTAGGCTGTGGTACTTCCTTACCTCAAAGTTTAAAGCAGAATGTCTATGTTCTCATGAGAGTAACACTAGACCAAAAGCATTGCAAATGGCAGTGGAAACAAATGGCTTTCTCCCTAATCTGAATCAGGATACAATACCACCTGCTCAGTGCAGAGGTGAGAGTGCAGTGTCATTGTAGAGGACAAAATTGGGCTCCTCAAACTGTAGATATAAAGCATTTAGGTCAACCTGTGGATTAGTCCCTCCTGTGTAACTTGTGGAACTGTAGCAGGTGTTAGAGCAGAGGGTAGAGGCTCCTTCCACAGCAAAGGAAGCAATGGGACTTCTTAAATAACAGGAGCATGGCAAAGGTGAGGGCTTTGCTCTCTGATCTTCCACTGGCTATAGGATGGCTTAATGGAGCAGCAGAGCCACAAGTTACAGATGTGTTCATGCACACATAACCTGTGCTTGGCCAGAGTGGCTTTAGGGCTTTCTGTCCAGTATTTCTGGCAGCGGTACTTCCTAAGGACAGAGTATTTGTTCTGTCACAGCCTGATCCTTCTCTAACTGAATGCTACAGGAAAATTCTCTTTGGTTTAGTTGGTAGCATCAGGATCTGTACTCGGAAAATATTTTCAGAACCACATTCAGATTAACAAAGATGCAAATAGCCCAGTGGATGCATTTCTTCTGATGATTATCATGCAGTTATTGTTTGCCTTTAATATTTCATTTCAAAGCTGCCAGAAAAAGAAAGACAACATAGACTTGCACATGGGGTTAAATTATTATCGATGTTGCATCCACCTGTAGAACAGTAGGAACTGATGTGTTTCTCTTGAGAAGCTTCTCTAGATTTGGGGCTAAGTCTGAGGAATCTAAGGAAACTCAGATTTCTTTGTGTAAAATTCAAAGGCTTAACATTTAACGGTCTACACTTGGACTGGAAAAAGACCATAGCTATTAACAGTAGTAAATTATCAGCACTGGGACAGCATTAAAAGCTTCAAGAGGACTTTTTGGGACAGTATAAGGTTTTTTAATATTTGACCTACTGACCCAAAGGTGAATTCAAGCAGTGCACGAGTCCCATGTGAAGAAAACAGAAGGCTTTCTTCTGTCATATTTTGTGTTACTTCCTATAAACCATAAATAAATTCAGAATTTTCTAGTCTGGGAATTCCTGTTGGGATAAAGGTTGAGGCCTACTTAGCCTGAGTCCATACAAACTGCTAGAGAACAGTTATTCATCTTGATGCACATGCCAGAAATAGAAACCTACTAGTCCTTGAGGATGCATCAATTTTCAGGGAGTCTGGATTCTTTTAACTACTACAGAAACCTAAGGAAAAAAAAATCTACATAGACACTGCTTAAGGAAACCAAAATCCATCACAAAACACTGCCTTGACAGTTTTATTTTGAGACATCTGTATTTAACACAGACAAAAATACCATTTCCATTTAAGATCAGGCTCAGCTCACAAAATATACACTGCAGAAATATTTGTACTATATCTAAATGCATCAGATATAAAAAGGCAAACAAGTCATGTTTCAAATGTGACAAGGGACGGTTATCACTCAGAATAACGACAGACGCAACATTACCACATTTTCCCTATTTGTGGAATTTCCAAAGCTGAGTCAGCATGTCCCAGCAGAGGGTTGGCAAGAGGGCCTTGAAATAATCAGTTTCCCCTCCCACAGATGAAAATGAGGAAATATTATGAGTAAGGGAAGAAAATGAAACTTTTATTTATTTAAAATATAACATACTAAAATACAACAAAAAGGCAGGGTTGAATTGCTGTGATTAACACTGCTGAATCCCATTGCATGGGATTCACACAGCAACTGAGCTGTCTGTGCTTTCCTCAGCACCCGTCAGACCAGGTCTTGCTCCATGTGATGAGATTGCCCTGGTAAATGAAGTTGAGATTAGGGGCCAACATCAGGAAAGAAACATGCTAAGGGTTAATGATGGGGTTAAAATCCTGACTCTTTGCCAAATCAAGCAGGCATGGTCCCATGGTGTCCAGGCTGGAGTCTTAGCAGTGCTGCACTGTCCCTCTAGGTTTTTTTCTGCCGGAGAAGTGCACTGCTCCACAGCTGCAGTCAATGTCAAAAAGCAGAGCCTAGACAGCAGGTAGCTGAAGGGGACACTGGGTTGTGTGGGACCACTTCCCTCCCTGCTCTGCCCTCAGCTAACCTGGGGCTGTGACCAGCTCCAGGGGAGCTGCAGAGGCTACAACTAATGAACAAGGAAAACACAGCAATGGCAGGAAACAAATCAATAACCCATGATGGCCAGGGAAGAGGGGCCAGGTGTCTGTGGTTCCTCATAACCTGCTTCAGAGAAGAAGATGAGCTAGGTGTCAAAGCTTACCTTCCCTGACACAGAAACCAAGTACCACTGGGGAAGGAAGCATTATTTAAGGGTATATTATGCTTTGTGCAGGCAGAAAATAGGGATCTGATTGGTTCAATGCATTACCTAGAGGTTTGGGGAAAGTCAGGTGACTATACCTCTACAATACTGGGGGAGAAAGGAAGAATAGCACGATCAGTATGAGAAACATGGTTCTTCTTTTGCCATTTGATGAAAGCAGACAGGAAAGGGGATTTTATTGTACTTTTCCATCTGCAAAGAACATAGTGCAAGATGGCAGTGGGGGGAAGCAGCAAACCAAAAAGGAGTCTATGAACTCTCCTACTTCCCAAAAACAAGGCAAGCACAAGTTCTTAATGAGTTTTCCTACAAACCTTTCATTACTTTCCTCCACCTTTCATATTGGCTAGAAGAATGCTGTTTTCTGAGCAATGAATGCTGACACAAGTTTTCCAAGCCAATGAATGTTTCCAGTTGTATATTCACACAGAAAAAGACAAAGTCAACAATTATCTGCAGAAGGAAGCAGAAAAACACTCTGAAATCAGAATAGGTATAGCAAAGTGGACAACATGGCCAGTTCTATCCACTTATGAAAGGTCAAGACAGAGTTATAAAGCAAATTTTGTTGAGCCATGAGGAGCCATAAACTGGTCCTGCTGTGGAGAGGAAAAAGAATTTCCCTCTGCTCAAGAAACTGGTGTGAAAGGGCACATCTGCTGTTCTTGCAGCAGAAAGAGAGTTTTGAGCAAGCCATTAAGCAAAGATACCTGGCAACCAACATGAAATAACAGATACAGTTGTCAGCTGGTGACATGAATCCGGATGGGGGTGGCTGGACAGGGCTGTGCAGCACAGGGCTGTTCACTGGGTGGCAAGGACACGCTCAGAGGTGCTGCTGCATGAAGCTCATGCAGTTCATTGCCTTTGTAACCCAGAGACCAGGAGGCAAACTGTACAGGGATGGCACAAGATGATACAAGAGAACAGTACAGAAGAGATTGGAAGATGCTACAAGTTGAAATTCAGACCGAGCACAATACTTGAGCCTGAGTACACATGACCAGCCCCTGTGAGAAGGAGAAATGGAAGAAGGAAATGGTCCAAGCCCTGTAACTCCATCTTTCCTTCTGTTCCCAGAAACCTGGACTTGGCTGTCTGTAACTGCTTGCACATCAATGACTTGCTATGTTGTACTAAACTGGCCTGTGAAAAAATGCACCAGCATTCCAATACTAACCTCTCTGAGGTTCATGCATATCTGTTCTTGTGTCTATACAATATTTCAGCTGTGGATAAGGTGTATATGTGTGAGCCTGTGTGTGCGTATGTGCATGGGAATCATAGAATGGCCTGGGTTGGAAGGGACCTTAGAGGTCATCTAGTTACAATCCCCCTGCCTGTGGGCAGGGATGCCTTCCACTAGATCAGGTTCCTCAGAGCTCCATCCACCTGGCCTTGAACACTTCCAGGAATAAGGTATCCACAACTTCTCTGGCAAACCTGTTCCAGTGCCTTGCCGTTCACCCTCATTGTGAAAAATTTCTTCCTAATATCTAATCTAGATCTACTCTCTCTCAGCTTTAAGCCATTTCCCTTTGTCCTGTCACTACATGCTCTTGTAAATAGTCTCTCTGCATCAATGATGGAATAAAGTGTATAAGTATGTAAGTATTGTGCTATATTACATATGTAACAACAAAACATACACATAAAAGTGCATTCCAGTTTACACATGCTTTCAGTTTTGAAGATCTGGATAAACAGATGCCTATGTGTAAAAACATGTAAGACTACATCCAGGCTTCCAAAAAAAGGATGCACATTTGCAATTGAGCATCATATGTGTGAGTGACTGTATGAAAAGTAGGTATCCCCATACATAGTTACTTAATGTACTTAGCTGGTGGTCTGCTTGTGTGTGTCATTAAATATATCTGCATGTAATCATATTTTACATTTACTTGTATATGTGTATAAACTGTTCATGTAAAAAGAGATGGCTGCATCAATCCAACAAATGAAGGATGTTATTATTCTCTTTCTCACTTATAAATCATAAGCAACTCTAAGAATTTCGGCAGTAATAAAACTGTGAGACAAGATGTGCAGGCATTCTGTGAGTCCCAGACTGGAAAGGAATCACAGTTGGGCATTTTTGGATGTAGTAGATGGCTGGGAATTAAAGCCAAAGGGGAACCTGCAGCAGGGTGTAGAGAGAGTGGTGTGGTCTCCTCCTAGGATGCTGAAAGCTGGTTCTTGTGTTGGTCCTTAAATGATATGATGGTCCTAAATGATCATCAGGAAAAGGGGGAACGGGTTCTAACTGAAAGAGGGTAGGTTTAGATTAGATACCAGGAAGAAATTCTTTACTGTGAGGGTGGTGAGCCACTGGAACAGGTTGCCCAGAGAAGTTCTGGATGCCCCATCCCTGGCAGTATTCAAGGCCAGGCTGGGGTCCTGAGGGGGAGTTCTGAGCAACCGGGTCTAGTGGATGGTGTCCCTGACCACAGGCAGGAAGGTTGGAACTAGATGATTTTTAAGGTCCTTTCCAACCCAAATCATTCTATGATTCTATGGCTTTATTCCAGCTTTAGAATCTTTTTTATAATGAAAAAGACAGCATTAAAGAAGATAACTTGAACTACTGAACACTTAAGGCTTCTGGATTACCTCTCTCAGGTGCTGTATTCATAACTTGTTTTCAGAACAGTTTTAGTGAAAAGAAAAGCTGAAGGCTTAAAGGTGGAATATCTTAAACTCTCAGCTCTCTAATATTACACCACTAGTGCAAAGTAGAGTGAGAGAGAGCCATTTTACCATGTAAATCAGGAGTGCTTTATCTGACGTGTGCTTGTTATGCCAGTGCTTATCCTTGCTAATACTGATATCAGCAGTTGATGACATAAGTAAAAACAAAAAACAACTTTGACCATTTTTTGATGAGGTAAAATGCAGTTGTCTCTAAAGGAGGTAAGACTGAAAAGATACCTGTGAAATTCCAGAGTCTGACTGTGAAGTTCCTGTCATGAGTGTAGCAATTCCTGGTGGCACATGGTAAAACATACAGCTGTGGATGTGTGAGCTTTCTTTACTAGCTGTGTAAACACTTTAAACCTAAGGGAGCGAACCTGATATTATGCAGTCCTGAGAAGTTTGTGCTCAGCTCAACTTTGTCAACAGATCAAGCTAACATTACATGTATTCTGTGGGCCTCTTAAAAAGAAAAAAAATCCCAAATCACAAAACCCCCCATGTCTATGTTCTAAATATGGAGTTGGTCACAAAACCCCAAATCTACCAAAAAAATTGCCTTAAACACTCTCAGGTTCTCCAAGAGAAAAATAAATATCCACTGGATCCCACTGAGTAATGTCTCAGTCTGATGTTGACTCAGTTGTGGACCTGCAGATTGGTGACTGCCACAGATGGATTGCACATCCAGCAGCCTCAGGATGGGATCTGACACTCAGAGGTTTCCCAGCCTTACCACGCCAGGGAGCGGATGAGGCTGGCTCTGCTGAGAAAAGCATCAACAACCTCTGCAGCTTGTTTGTTTTTTATGGGAAACAGTTTCAAGTTACATGACCCTATTTTTAAAGATCAATCAACTTAACCTGCTACGCTGCTTTTCACAGGTTCTTGAACTACTACATTGTTTCAAAAGATCAAGCAATTCCCAGAGAAAGTGAATAGCTAAGTAGAGCTATTTGCATTTACTGTGCTATTAATTTTAAGACCTTAAATAACAATATTTAAAGAGTTCAAAATAGTCAAGTATGGGAAAAAATATTTTGAGGGAGTCAACCAAATCAAAGGTCATGCAGTGAAATAAGAAGAAAAAACAAAATACAGAACCAGACTCTGCCACTTGAGATACACCTAGAAAATTGTGTTGCACTGTCCCAGTGTTGCTGATCCCCATGTAAGTAACAAATTTCCCCACTTTTCAATTCTGCTAAACTTGCTATCGATTCTATAAGCTCCAAAATTAACATGAAGAAAAAGAAATACTATTCAGAGACAAAGCCCACTTGAAACCAAGTACTCTGGGACAATTAAAGTGCAGCCTGGGTATATTAATCACAGTCTTCTGGCCCATTTCCAAATTGGGCAATTACAATCTGCCTACCTCAAATTCTCCCCAGAGTTTCAAATGCAAGAGTTATTTGTGATTTCCTTCCTATAAAAAGTGTTGTTTAGCACAGTCAGTAAAGACTGGTTTCATTCAAGTGATGGGTGAATAACCCACATTGACTATAGAAAATGTGTAAAAGCACTTTAGGATCCTTCAGGAAGAAGGACACTTATTACATGGTCATTTTGCAGTGCTTTTATTATTCTAAGAGGAAGTACTCCTATCTAGATGTTTCTTCACATGCCTCTTAGTAACCAAGTAGTTCAGAGTTTGGACTTGTTTTTCTAAAATTATGTTAGATTATTTTTTTAGCAAATTTAAGATGACAGATTTGAAATGCAAGCACCGCATCACAAAGACAGTTTAGGAAAACATACACAACTTCTACTTTGAAAACTATTCAGACAATTTCAAAGCCAAAAAAGATTAATGATTTATTATGGGGCTCATTAATCAAAAATTGTCTGTGCATGTTTTTTAAAGGACCAATTCCACTGTTCAAGTCAATTAGGTCCTCTAAAGCTTTTACATTGGGAAGGAGCCACAATATTACCAAGACTTCCTGCAATATTGTTGAGTCTTCCCCAAGTGTATTTAGAGTATAAAATAAATGCTATTATTCAGGAGATACTGAATTGCTAAGCTCCTTAAATTTGTACAATTGGGAACTTGAAGTACATTAAAATGATGAAACTCATTAAGAGCCCTTTTCACAGCTGCAAAATTGTTGGCATTCACAGCACCGTGCAGAACAATAAAACACTCCCCACACCTTTGAACAGGGCGACTTCCGTTCCTCCAGCTCTGCTTTAATGAATCACTGAGGCAGAACTGGTATCTAACCTCTCCGCCAACCTCTTTCATTGAAAGTAAGAAACAAAAAGCCACAATAGCACTAATATTCTGAACGGAAAAGCAAAATGTACAAGCATACTGTACTAACCCTCCCCTAGCACAAAAACCTCAGCTATTGCTGCGTCTCTGTTAGAATGCAATTCAACTTTCTCCATCAACAAGAAACAAACCATCTTCAGAGGCAGAAAACAATCTATGTTTTTCTCTCAAGCCACCCACCAAACTATACCAAGTAGACTGTTTGCTTGGGTGTCACTTTTCTGAACCCAAAGCACAGGACTCAGCATTTTGGTGGGTGCTTTCACAAACACTCGCTGGATATGGTCACCCTGCATGCCAAAAATGTCCTCCTGCCCTGATCACTGAGGGGCTGGATTTTGTGCCTCCAAAGTGGTACCAGAACAAAGAGCCCAAGCCCTCAGAAAACTTGTGGATGCCCCATAAATGTTTCCGACACATTCTCCAGCAGATGCATGGTGCTGGTCCTGATGATCAGAAGACAGCGCCTTTCTGAGGTTCAACAAAATTCCATCTTTCTCCAACCGCATCGAGGTAACCAGTGCCCAACCCTTCCCAGCCAGCAGCCAGCCACTTTGCACATCAGGTGATTGCAAAAGTGATTAAAAACAATCCCTCCCCTTGATCTAGGAACTGTATGTTCTGCCTCCTCCTCAGTCAGGAGGGTCACAACTGCACCTCCCATATCTACAGGTCTCACCAACCCCAGGGCAAAGAAACCCCAGTCTTATCAACACTAGTGTGCATCAGTCTGATTTCTTCAGCTGAAGGATTTTTTTCTAAGTAAATTTCCATTGGGCCACCTACTGCGCTTCCTTTGGTATTTGAAAAACAGAAGAAAAAAAGTCAGCAACTGACCAAAAATTAAGTGTGAATAAAAACTATTGGAATAGTGATTACTCTAGATATTTCACAAGATTCATCATAATCTTGGTGCTGGACAAAACTGAAAGAAACAGTCTTGGGACTATTATTTAGCTTATTAAATTCTATGTGCAAACTCTATCTGTTTATTTCAAACTATTCCCCAAAGCAACAAATGGATTGTCTCCCTGAGAGGTGGAAATTGTTCCCTTTTCTCCTCTAAACATTTTTGAAAGGAATGGAGGAAAGCACAATGCCAAACTGGTGAAAAGATTATCTATTTCAGAAGTGGGTTTGAAAGATCCAACAAGAGATACTCACAATAAGGATCACAGAATTAATTACAGAAAAAGAGGGGGTGGGGTTCTGCGTGGGAGTTCCTGTCTACATCAAACAAACTCAAAGAAAGCAATGTTATGAGGGAAGATTACAGTATGACAAAAACAAGGCATGTGGTTAAAGCAAAAGATGCTTTGATAGTGTACAAGCTGAGATGGTTTTGTTGCCGGCAACAAAAAAATGTAGCTTTCAAAGCTTAGCTGAAGAGTACTACCCCAGCCCTACAGCTCTTGACAAAACACACAACCACTGGCACATGGTTCTGGCTCCATATGTTCAGCTGGGGATACCTAACACATGCCAAGTGAGGAGAGCAAGAAAACTTGCCTGCTGACTGCCACAGGAGTACACACAGGTGTAGCGCCTGCATACCCCCTCCAGGATCACATTCCTCAACTGCTTCCCAGACACGGAGACATGGGACCAGCCACTGCTGGTGCATGGCCATCAGCACTATGGGCAAAGGAGGTGTCTGCCTCCATGTCAAATACTGCAAGAGACACAGCAGTGGCAAATCCCAACTTCTTCCTGACAACAAACCCAGTAAGAAAAGGGCTTTGGAGTTGGGAGTAGGTGCCTCATCACACATAGCTTCCCTCCAGCATATGTGAGAAATATTTAAGAGATGTCTTAGCTTAAGCTATTGTCATAAGGGTTCTCCATTGTAGTAAGCCGAAACTGCTCTGTTTTAGCACCTGACCCTGGTGCCAAGATCCACATCCAGGTAAAGACTGTTTGGATTGCAGACCCAGCCCAAGGACCGTGTCTGATTTTGAAAGCTTTTTCTTTCCACTGCCTATGATTATCCTTTTAGAGAAGGAAATGAGAGGAAGAAGCCATTCTAAATGACTTGACTAAATTTAACTTTGCTATCTAAAGTCAGACCAAGAATTTTTGGTTAAGAGTTTGGGTTGTGCTTGCTTTTACTCCTAAGTGAGTTCCAGCTTGATCCTAGAAGCTGCCTGTGGCAGCTGAAAATGGTACCATCCCTTCAGATCTTATCCTCATACAGATCTCAGTACTATCCCCTTCAATCCCCTGTGGTTTTGAGCATCTGGCCTTTCCTTGCCAGATGACATTAAGAGGATGAGTGTAAGGCTCAGAGTGAGGCAAATGAACAGCTCATTTTCATGAGCAACACCTAATGTGCAAATATGGCCTGAAAAGACATGGAACACCAGAACCTGCATTTCTAAAACACAGTAAGCAGAAAAAAACCCCCAAACTAACAAACCACAAAAAAAAAAGCAACCAAAATCAAACCAACATCAAAGAAGCAAAACAAGACAAACAAAAAAGGATTTATGTTTTAGCTGTTTCAAGTATATAAGTCAATGATGTCATAATCAGCCAAGCATTTTGCTGATCTGACTTACACTAGTTATTAGAAAACCTCTAGCAGCAACAGAACACAACCAAAATTAAGTTATCAGGGAATATCTTTCCTTATATTTTGCTCTAAATAACCTATGCATAAGTAAATCTGGAAGTGAAAGACTTCTACATTTTTGATACAAAGTAGCTAAGCTTTGGTCCAACTTCACTGAAGCAGTTTGTCAATACCCAAGTAACCAACAATAAAAACAAAACAACAAACCAAAGAGTAAATTGTAATTTGGCCAAGCATGTTCAACACCAAATTATGCTGAATGGGATGGGTTATGGACAAGCTAAAGTACAACACTTGTTTGCAAATCCCAAGATGAAAAGCTATAGAAACAAGAAAAGAGTCTTGAGAGACTCATGAGAGAAAAACAAGAGATATCACTGAATTTGTAAGGTAAAATACCCAAACATCAGATTCTTAACAAATATCAGCATGTACCAAATGCTCTCTTGAACTACTTTTGAAAATGCAATCCTCTGGGCTTAGGTTTGTGTTTTGACTCTTCTACACTTGCGCCCACTCTATTAAAAAGAAATGCTAATTTAATTTTTTTTCATTTTTTAACATATCAAACTTGTAGCTAGGACTACTAAACTTCCATGTTCACATGGTTTTAAACAAATTCTTTAGTTTGCCAACACAAAGATGACCAAAATGAGTTGAAATCTTCTCACGGAAATGTGTTCAAAGCTAGGAACAGATTTCTGTACCTAGCAAGCTGAACACAATTTGCAAGCTAAAATTTAAGCACAGTTCAAATCCTCTGAGAACTACTACAAGAGCACTTTCTTTTGGATGATACCTAAATAGTTAATAGAGGAGTTAACAGTAAATGATGTTTAAAATGTGGACCTTAATTCATGAACTTTATGAGAATGATAAAATACAGTGATGGGCTTTTCTAATGGCTTCCACAGTTCAGCCATCATCTCTTAAGGGGTAGGACCTCAGGCTTTATGGTAAGCATAAAAAGGCAGCATTTGCCATCCTGGGTGAGGTTGCTGGCCCACCTAACTTGGAGATTACATCCCTTTACATCAGTTTTGTCATCGCAATGCACGACCAACAGCAGCTTTTACTTATATAACAGTAGAGTTTATTTGTTTATACAGGAAAATGAAAATATAAATCATCACTGCTTTATGCAGTACATAGAATATAGCCTAAATTAAGATAGATTTCAGATGTGCAGTTTCTTCACGACTTGTCTTTCTTTGCCATTAAAGTGAAAGGCTGTGTTAGAAAATTGCAAGACTACATTATGACACTGGGTCCTGCCTGGCCCTTCTATTGCCTGTCATGGCAGTGGCAATGGTTTAGAAAATCCACCATCCCTGTCTTTGGAGACCCCAGGACAACACCACAATTTCTGCCACATGGAGAAATGACAAAATGTTTTCAGCAAAGCACATCTTTTAAGTTGACATCATCCTTCCAGAACATGTCAAATACAGCCACTAAAACTGCAGCCTACATATGGTTTAGATTAAAACTAACAAACAAACAAACCAGCCCTTAAATTATGAGGCCTTCCAGAAGCAAGAAGCCAAAAGTACAATAATTGCTTTATAGTGCACTGCAGGGCCTGCCAGCAGAGCCGGCCGCGAGCGGAGCGCTGCAGCACATCTGGCGCCACTCGGAGGAGAGATCGCTCCCTGTTCCCGTGAGCACAACGGCATAACACCCCCTCCCAGGGCAAAAGGGCTGCTGGGATGCTCATCCCTGCTGTGCCCTGGCTGGCAGATACCCCCAAGGGCACCTGCACTGACAAAGGAGTGAAAAACACAGCACAAAGCACAGAAAATCCCTCTATGTAGCTCTGTGTAACCAGCATTGGACCTCTACCTCAAGGAGAAATGAGCTCCAGGATGGTTTGGTATTAATGACAAAAATGAAGAAATTAAATTTGTGCAGCTTCCTACATTTAGTAAAGGAAATTATGCATTTCCCACAAAGGCTAATGCCAGCTCCACAGGGATTATATCACTATTTATTGTTTTGTTTGCTCAAATAAAACACCTGTTGAGGTCAGCTATTCAAAGAATTTTTAATATACAAGCCTTACACTATGGAGAGTAAGAAATGTTTATAGAGGAACTCCTGGTAAAATTGTTGGCTTTTTTCCCCCCAGGTAGGTGCATAATGATTTAATAACAGAAACAGCATGCCCGCAAACCTCTGAACCTCAGATTTAAATAAAAACTAATCTATCTGAAATCTGGATATCAGTCTCCACAGACCCTTCAGCTTTCCCTGTTATGGAAGGAGGCGTAACCCTAGGATACGGCATCCTTCTTTTATAAAGTCCCATCTTAAAGTGTCAGGAGTCAAGGAATTAAAAACAAAAGCAGCATAAATCGCTGTCAATCATTAAAGTCTTTGATCTGCTCGTTGCTTCAGAAGGCATTATGCCTCCTAAATGGAAGGATCAATCACCCTTCACCAGACCTGCTGCTAGGCACTCCTGTGCCATGCCGCCAGCACGGAGGGCAGCCCATCACGGCGCATTCCAACTCCTCTTCCAGGCAAACCAAGGGGGAAAACGGCACCAGCAGGAAAACAAAACAACACAACACAAACCCATTTGTGCAGCTACACAACATGACTGCCTCCCCTTTTGGCATATTTTTAGGTTTTTCTGTTAAACAGCAACTCACTTTGGGTCTGTCTTCCCCGATATGTCCTCAGTGCGTGTTCCACCATCACCATGCCACACTAGCAAACAGGATTATTGGGGATTTTTTTTTAATCAAGGAGAAAATGTTTATATTTTCACTCATCTGTGGCCATACAAAATTATATCTTGGCCTGCCTTTGCTTGTCTCCCCCTTTTTTAGAGTAAAAAAACAGGCTGCATAAGTAAAGGGAGAGAAATTTATTCATCTCTTTCTCAAATGCCAAACCTCCCCAAAAGCACCACATTTATCTCACAAGGAAGACTGAGCAGTTAAAAGAAAAGGGAAAAAAAAATCAAAACAGAATGAACTTCCTCACTATGACAGCTATACACAGAGATACATATACTGACTTAGAAAGCCATGGTTCAACCCAGACAGACCCTGCTGTCCTGTGGGGATGGATCCTGCAAGAAGGCTCAAAAGGAATGCGACCTCAATGTTCTGTACCGGTGCGGGAGATGCAATGAGCTCCAAACAAATTCAGCAGGATTAGGCCCTTGATTACCATCCTGGCTACTGATAGAGTTGCACAGATTTGGTGGAAAAAGAAGTATTTTAATGATAGCAAATGGTATCAATCAGCTGCTGGCCAAGAGACAGTATGAACAGAATACTTGTTTAAGATGGGTGCTCTTGGCCTGTGGCAAGAGCTAAATAGGTTTTCATCCTAATTCAAACATGTTTGTCACTTGAAGGTTTCAATCCCTCACATGTCTCCCAGGGTTTAATTCTGTTGCCCTTCCTCAGTTGGAGAACTCTTTTCCATAAACACTCCTTTTAGTTTCAGATTATGGCAATCACGAGCACAATCTGGTCTTTATAAACAGGGAGTTGAAGAAAAAGCAAACATCAAAGAGATAAAAGTAGCATTGTACTTTTAATTATCAAAGTATTTTATTTCTTTTAAAGGAACAGATTCACTGGTCTTTTCCCACTGCCTTGCATCATCACAGCAATGCAAAGCATTGTAAATCCAGTTCAGGTGAATGGTTACAGTGAGTTAGCAGCTGCTTTACATCACTGGAGCAGCATAAAGCAGCAAGCATTTCAGTCTAACCCCTAATCTTTCAAGGCACTTTACAAAACAAGAGAAAAGGTTTTTCTCTCCATCAGTGACTGCTGCTTAACTGAGAGCACAGAGCCATCTAGTAAAGAGGAATAAAAGGTACCAGAGAAAATATCTGCAAACAATTTTGAGGCAGAACTCATACACTCTACTCTCCTTTGGCTAGCAAGTACAATTCAGTCTCCTCAGTGTAACTGGTGGGAGAAAACTGTTTGAAACAGTATGCCTCATTTGCAAACCTGATTTTAGACAGGTTGCAATGTAATGCTTCAACACAAGTTAGAAGGGAAGTTTCACTGTTACTTAGGGCTTGGAGCACAGAGAAATCAATGCTCAGAGATAAAGACAAATAAGCACTTTGGGCGGATATGAAATAGGAAGAAAAATACCACTCTCAAACTCCTCCTGCTTACCTAATGCAAGGTCAGTGGAAGCGTGGTATCTTCCACAAGGTGACTGCAATGCTTCTTTCATTTGCTTTCAGTTTTCTGTCTGTTCATGAGCTGAACTGCAGCCTGATTAGATGAGCAATTAACTATGCCCTACATTGTTCTTTTTTCACCTATTTTCTCAAGTGGATGGAGCAATTGCTCCTGTTTGGCTAAGCTCTTAACAACCACAACTACTAATTTTCCATATTTTTTCAGGCAACCTGCAGTTCAGAGCAAGCATTTTTTTTCTACCTGAATGCCATAGAGAATGGGGGAATAGTGCCATGGGAATGGCATCCCCCATCAACATGTGCTCCACTCCACATGTGTGCACACACACACACACACACACACACACACACTTACTCACTTTCAATTGTCTTCTTTTACCTTGCCATGTTTGGAAGATGACTAGAAAAACAAAAGTAGACTTCATTCCCATCTCCTATCTGTAAACAGTGGCTATTTTATCCAAGTTCCTACGGAAATGAGGCAAACACAGGATCATAGAATATCCTAAGTTGGAAGAGACTCACAAGAACCATGAAGTCCAGCTTCTGGCCCTGCACTGGACAACCCCAAAAAACCACACCACATGTCTGAGAGAATTGTCCAAACACTTGAACTCTGGCAGGCTTGGTGCCACGGCCAAATACGCTGTTTGTCTGTGTTCATAATTTTTTAACATAATGGCTGCCAAACCCAATAGAAAGATAAGGTTTTCAAAGACAAACTATAGTTCTACATGTCTTTTGTCATAAAGGAAAATGAGAGACCAAGTAAGCTCCTCCAGCTGTAAGGAAAAAAAAATGTATGTGTTCACATTTTGTTGGACAGCAGATTACCCACACAGAAGAGAGGCCTTACAAATGCCTTTGCTGCAAAAAAGTTTCACTCAGATCTTGTGAACTTCTGAACCACTGTCATCAATCAACTTTGCAACAGAAATCTACAGGAAAACCAAGCTTTTTTAGCCTTGGTCTTGAGGGAATGATGTGCTAACAATGCTGTAGCAGATAACTGTGCAGCATCCTTTCTTGGCTCTACTCTTTGATACACCTGCACTGTGGGTGGCTGCCTTGCAGGAACCTTCAGGTTGCCTGAGTTACCTTTCTATTTGCATCCCCATTGATCTGCACCCATGTGGCCAAATGCTCAACTTCATTTGCACACAGGGCTTCAGCATGCGAAATCTTTGTCCATCCTTACATCCCTCTCTCCCATTGACTGTGGCATGTCTTAAGTGAGGTTGGGCCCAGCACTGCAGCCTGGCTGTTGCATGACTCCTGATGGACATCCTGGAAGCACTGGGCTGGCTTCCCCACTCAGAAAGTGAACATGGAAACTTGAGCACAGACAACACTTTATCCAAATGACAATTACTGGAGTGCTCTCTTGCAAGCCATTTCAACTCAATTACTTCAGTGAGCAGTAACATTTAATTTTACAGCCTGGGAGCACAGTGATTCTGTAATTTAAATGCTCCTGACAATTTCAATCATACTACGGTCTTCATGCAATTTTATTCTTGACACTGAGTGGCAGAAACTGCAGAATTGATGCCACGTGCCACAGTGGCATGTGCTCATAATCATGCTGTCACAACAACCCGACAGCCTGGCACCCATGCTACCAGGCTGGGCACATCCATAGCTCACTATTACTGACCAACCAGATCAAAAGGACAGCAGACGATGGGGAAGAAGGCAGAGTCCACACTAGCACACCTGCTGCTACTTCAAGAAGCCAGCAGCAGTAACAACAGCAATTCACCCTCCAAATATCCCATTTTCTGGATTCCTTATAACACAGGAACATCACATAAAATCCCAGAGACTTCAAGAACTGTCCATCACACCAGTCTGCCAGTCTCATTTTCTACTACGAGCCTTACACACTCGGAATTAGCTTCAGGAACAAGCACTCTTTCTTCCCCTCCCTGAAGTGCAAGGAGGGACTCAGTGTGGTGGGGGAAATTGGCAACTCAATAGGTGACAACATGGCTGTGCAGCTCCCACCTGCTCTGCATTTCTAAAAGATGACTGAAGCCTATATCCCGAAAAATTAGGACCTCGCTTTCGGAGACAAGCAGAGCTGCTGTCACGCATTCATCAGAAATCACAGTGAATGCGCACACCTTCTTCCCAAGAAAAGCTAATAATTAAATAAAAATAAAAGACATCCCCATTTAAGTTTGAACTCATAGAAAAAACAAAGCTTTTAGACCTTTCTACAATTGAAAAAAAAAAAAAAAAAAAAAAAAAACCCCGAGAAAAAGTCTATTTAGTTTAAAAGTTAATTATGAATACCAGTCACAAACATTTCTGATGACTACCTGGTATCCAATTTGGATTGTTTGGCCTCCTGGTTTACTAGTACTGACACCCTCACTTCCTATTTTCATGCTTGAGAAAGGTAGGGATGAGTAGCAGACATGGCCAGTGACCAGTCAGGCTTCACTTTCCTCCTTTACCAGTCAAAATGAAGAGGAAAGAGAAACCTACACCATGGTGAAAGAGGGGGCAGCTGAATGCAATGCCAATGGCACCACTACCATTTTGCAAAGGCACTCTTTCACTCCTGTACATGCAGCTCTCCTTACCACCTCACCAGCATGAAGCAAGGCAAGCTGGAAGAGAAGCAAAGGACAGCTGTCTGACCACTGAGCAAGGAAAAGTACAGGGATAGGTCAGCACCAGGCACAATCCTCCTCCTTACTTCTAAGCTAGATATGGAGTAACATTTCCCAGTCTTCCTTGCTTTCCTCCTTCCTCTACACAGTTCTTTTCTCAGGAGGACAAGAATTATCATTTGGAAAGTCACTCTATAGCTGCAGTTTCTCTCTGGCTGTATCTCAGCTGAAGCTGAAGTTAGCACACTGCTGGGTGTGAGGCAGAGCCCTGCAGACCAGCTTCTGTCCAAATCCCCAGCACTATAATTAAAGTAATTGCTATGTCCAGTGAAAGAGGTTTAATTTCATAGGGATTCAGGCAAAGCCAGAGTGTGTCTTTCCTTCCCGAGGGCTACATAACAAACTCCAGTGGCATGGAATTTTATTTTGTCATTTTTAATAGTTATTAATTTTGAGGAAAACACCTCAAATGTTTCCACAAGTATGATCAAATATGTTGAGCTGTGGAAAATGTGCTGCCTGCAACTGAAAGCTATTATAGACAATGTATAAGAATGCATGACAGCAAGTGACTTCTTTCTCAGAAAAAAAAAGTCTATTCCAAATGAATATGCTTCCCATGAACCACAGTTTTACCTTCAGAAAATTTTTGGTGCTGGAGCAAATATTTAGTCTTGAAAGACAAGCACTTTTTGAGTTGTTGAAAAGATTAATAACACAAATTAAACTTTTTTTTCAAAAAAACAGACCCAATATACAATATCAATGACATCCACACTAGTTTTTCTACTCACGCCTTATGAAACTGTTCTCCTGTGTGAACTCCAACAATTTTTATCCAGAAATTTTTTGGAGAGAAGTCTATGCCTATGCCTATTGCACATATATTTAGTAAACTCAATTTAGAAACATCATACTCTATATGTTCTTTACACTCAACATGTCCACATGTAAATCCCAATGCAACAAATGCTGGAATTATTGTTTTCCACAAATCATCTGGGTGACACATTCATGGCTCAGTGCCCTGGATTTACTGTGCATTGCGACACAGCAAAACATGCATGAGCAGTGACTTCAACCACACTGCACAACATCTGCACACTGTGGACATGGCTACAGTGCACCGAGACGCCCCAGGGATCCCTGAGATAGTTTGCAGTGAAAGTGGAGTTGAGTTTAACAAAGTCTCATATACTGCCCAAATAAAAAGCCTTGAAAATTCCCCCAGGCAATTCTGTTTGTAAAAGAAAGACATTAATGGAAAAAAGTGGGTGATGATCCTTTTATGAAACTCCCCTCTGTACCTTGGTTATCAAGAGATGACCATTGCATGAGCAGGAGGACTGCTTGGGTGGTTACTTGTTTCCCAGGGAGGCACAGGAGCTGTCTGCAATGCACCCATTTCAGAAGAGAAAACTCAAAACATCTGGAGCTTTTCTTTTCTTTCTTCCCAAAGAAAAAAATGAGTTAAATGCTTAAGAGCCCTGGCAGAGTTGACATGCAACAACATATAAAGCATTCACTCCCCTCATGGGAATTGGCTGCTTGATAGAGCTATGTGGAAACTGGGGGGCTGGGGGAGCTGTTGGGTAAAAAGGATGAGAGTACATTTTTCCCTGAGGCTGCAGTTTCAGTCCAGCTCGAGTACCAGAGCTGTTGCTGCCAGACACCATTTCAGTTATTCCTGCGAAATGATGGATGGCCTCAACCCATTCCCTAATGAAGATTTCATCAGGAAGGCTGCCATTGCCATCAGCTTCTTTTTAAGGGCAGCCTTAAAGAATAAGCCAAAGAAGGGAAAAAAAACCCCAAAACCAAGAAAACCCAAATGAAAACACTCACCTCCCTGTGCACTTCTCTATTCACTTCTGAAAAGCAAGGTGCTAAATGGCAGCAGAGTGTTTTTGAAAGTTCCTCTACTGTATTTATTAGCACCTCCTTTGTGTAAAGCAGAGACGAAAGAGGGAGAGAAGGCCTATCCTACAGGCTGAGACCTCAATGAACAGGAGTAAAAGATGGTGCTGAAGGAACCAAAACATGCATGCCAATTCATGCTGTGAATTCAGGACACCAGCTAGTTATAATGACAAGGAATTTCTGTTAAATTCTATAGCATCACAGTGGTCAAGTTCATTGGATATTTCTGCTGCTGAATGTTCCACCAAAACCTCTTTCAGGTCCCTCTTCTTTTCTTGAGAGTGTTTACAACAAACTCGGCCATGTTTTATATTTTATTTGAGAGAAAGAGAGGAACAGAGGAAGGCTATACTCTTGTATACAAATGTATAACATTACACCAACCTGTAAGTTCCTTATAAAACAGAAAAATAAAATAAAGGCCTCTTTTTTTGATCATTCTTTATGACAATGGCTACATTAATTAGAAGTGCAAAACAGAGATAGAATAGTAAAATTAGAATTGAGAGTGTTCTTCTAAACAAGAAAATAGAAGTTGTTCATGTCTAGTAGCCTGAATGATATATATGCAACAAATAACATCACTGAGAACAACACTGTATTTGATGCAGTGTGCAATGGTTTTGTTCTCTAAGTTGACCTGGTGCTCCATTTTTATTTAGGAAAAAGGTCCATCTTGTTTAGTGCTTTTGGCCATAAAGTATATTTTACATGCAGAACACAAGAAATGTTTACACAAACCTCTGAATATTTTAGAATATATCTGTCTCTTTTGGTTCACAGTTCTGCAGCTGTTGCTCACTAAACTTATACTTTGTTTTTTGACACAGTCAAATGCCCTGGCTCTCAGGTGGAAGATGACATTCAAGTCACCATCATCAGCATCACAACTGTGTTCCTCACTCCCCTGTCTTATTGATTCTGGCGCTTAGAGTGGCTTTCTCTGAATCTTCTGATGGGGCAGCGGACAGAAACCCCATGCTCAGAAAGAAAGCAAACGCCCTGCTGTTGCCCAAGAATATAAAGCAAAGTATGAAATTCAAGTTCAAATTTGAATGATTACCAAATTTCTGGTGTGTCTGTGGCTGGTTGGGTTCCAAAATGAGGGTTCAGAACATTTCTAATATCTGAAATGGGCAATGCAGCTCTACTTCCTATAAAGAGGATACAGCATAATGAAACACAGTATTATTTTAGCTAATGAAAACAAAAAAAGAACAATTCTTGCTTTAAACAGTGTCTTGCACTAACTAGATATAACTAGGACACACCAAAACCCCAGCAAAATAAATACAATTAACCATCTAAAAATTAATGTTTATTCTTTTAACCATATTCTTTTTATCTCAAGTACTGTGGACATCTTTATCCATCTTTTTAGGAAGAATAGGAGACTATTTTTTCACCAGTATTACACCACTTTTGCGGGGTTTGGCTACAAAGTTAAAAAAAAAAGTGTTATTTATTCTTCTCCTGTTAACAATGGTTTATAGGAGGATTTTCCCCTCAAAGATTAAAGACAGAATAATGCAAGTAGCTGAAACCAGGACAACATGTTACATTTTTCTAAAAAAGCAGCACTGTCTCTTTTAAAGTAGAACAAAGCCCTAAACTTTCCACAAAGCCAGCAACTGAGTGAGAGTAGGACCAGGCAGCTCCCACTGTCTTCTGAGAAGCCACAGAAACCTCCTGATTTCAGAGCTTTAACATTGTTGCTTTTGATGTACTACAGAAAAAGAAAATGCACCTGCCTTAAATTTGCCCATTCTTAAGAGGGCACAAACAGGTTGTCCCACCAGCAGAAGACTAGAGGAAGAATTTATTTTTAACGCTCCCCCAAAGACAAAGTTGAAAGATGAGCAACATCACAGCTGAGCAAGGTGTGATTTTAAGAGTGCTGAGGCCTGTGGAGGCCAATGCACCCTTTACCCAGCTCCCACTGTTGATAGCAGGGGGGAAACACTCCAAAGAATATTGACAGTCACTATTTCCATAGCTCAAAACCTAAGGAAACATTATCACTTCACTTAAGTTCCCACAGCTATTGCTTACAAAGAAGCAAGCATTGTTTCAATGGCAATATTGACAAAGCTTGACTTCATAATGGTGGTGCCCAGGTGACTTCAGGGCACTGCATCTGAAAGTGCCTGATGCACTGTGAACGCAACATCAATGATCATAGCTTTGAGTTCAATATGAAAACTTGGGGGAAAACAAATTTGTTCTCACTGTAAGTACACTCAAAATGCAAACCATGACTTTATGCACATTTTGGAACAGACTACTGGGCTTCAGACCGTACTTGCTGGTATTAGCAGCCCTTCTTTGCACATTGGTGATACACTCTCTCCCTGCTTCCATCACTTGCCACGGGTAAATCAAACCCTACACCCAGATGTTTCAGGGTTAATGCAGAATAATTAGGTGAGGTTATAAAGTCAGTTTTGTGCAAAAAAATCATCTGTTGCACCAGTATCTATGAATGAGATGAATGCTCAGTACTTTCAGAAAGATCAACTGTGAAGAGAGGTAGCTGCCCAGAGACATAGACACCTTTCCACATAGCCTTTGTACTTATTAATAGGTTCCTTCTGCTTTAGTGCTTCCCTCGCATCTGGAGCAAATACAGAGATGTAGACTTTAGCATCATAAATAGGGGTGACTCTTTTAGGAATGTGTTAGTGTTTCCAACAATCATATCATCTGTCTTTGTTATTGCTCACTGTTTTCCTGTGTGGATAAGCTTTCCTTGTTAAAAAGCATCCAGTAAAAGAAGTACAGAGAATAGGAACAATTGACAATGTTTTCAAGTCTTACAGAAAATTGTTTTTTCCCTGGCAATAATATTAGGATTTAAAAGTTTAAAGCCATTCAGGGATAAAAACAAATATTAGATCACTGAGATACTGGGTGTTTCTAGTTTGCTTTTACGGAAATGAATTCCTCTCACAACTATCAAGGAAGTGTATTATTGTACTGTTTGGAGAAATATCCCACTATACTTTCACAGTGCTTGAGCCTGGTGCTTCCGCTTGTCCTAAGAGCCACCCTGATGAGTTACTGCATTTGGCCAGGTTCAGCACAACTGCTTTTACCTCGTCCAGTCCAAAGCTGCAACTTTCATGCTTTTTAAAGTGGAAATAACATCACAGCAGAAAGATTACCCTCTCCTTTTCAGATAATCAAATGGATGTGTGCTTTATGCTGTTCAAAACTTTCAAATTTGAAAAATAAATTTCAAGGAAGATGAACTAGAGGGGTATGCAGGTCAAAATGTCCAAATTTCATCTTGAACACAGGCTGGTATACTCAATACTACTTTTTTTTTTTTTTTTTTTGGTACATTTATTTACCTTATAAATTCAACTTTAGAAGTAGCTGTCATATTCTGCCATCATATGTATAGAGAGACATGTAGAGACAATATTCCCTTTGCTGGTAACTGGTATTATACTCTAAGGTATACTTGTAAAAATGATACTTGTTTAAATAATTCTGGTTGCTGTTCTCCTGTTTATTTGAATCAAAATTTTTACCTAAATGCTATTTGATTCTTACTTGTTAAATCCCTTTATCAAACAATAAATGGGAAATGTCTCTCTTTACTAGCTCCATAATACTATAAATGCAATGCAACTAAGCTCTAAAAAAAAGAAAAAGAAAAAACTGCAATAGATGACAAACTGGGATTGCTTTGTAGCTCACTTGGGCATTGTGAGGAGCGGGTCCAACCTCAGCAAGCACTGCTTAGTTTCAGCGCATTGTAAAGTTATCTCATGTTGGGACTAAGAGAGAAATTGAAGCTTCCATTCAATACAACAGGCCATGTTAGAAACACATCCTGCCTGGTCCTCATTAAACTTGTAAAACATGACTGCTAGAGTGCAGTGCATAACACCCTCTAATAACACCATTTAAATACTAGTCAACACTATAGAAGAGGTAGAGAAATGTGACAGAAGTATTAAAGCTAAGTCAGCCCTGAAATGTCTGGAGTTTAAACGTCTATCCAAATCTCTTTGGACCTGGAATCAAGAAGAGAAGTCTTGTGTGAACACAGAAATGTTTTTCTCCAATACCTGTTTGCAGTCAGGCTTCAAATACCAAGAAAAAAAGACTAGGAATATCAAGGAAAAAAATGTATTGTTGGAATAAAAAGAACCATATAGTTTCCTTTTGACCTCTCACTGTCTGAAATCATTCTTTCACCCCACAGAATGCTCAATTCCAATGAAATGTTTCACTTCAAAGAGTTCCGCCCTTATCTTAAAAAGGAAATATGAAGCAAGTATTCTCCAGGGGAGAGTAAACAGTAATCTAACTTGCTCCCGAATTTTAAGAGTGAGGGTTGGGTGAAAGAGCATTCAGTAAACACTAAAGCCAGCTCCAAATAAAATGAAAACAAAATTTAAAAAAAAGGAAAGCATAAATTACAAATCCAGGGACAATGCAAATTGATTTTGAAAAGAAAGGCACTTTCCTCCTTACTGTTTTCAGCACCATGACAATTTTCTTCTAAAAACACTTTATCTGCTATTTGTCTTTAAGCATGTTGAACGTGTATGTGTGAGCTCTTCCTCTAGCTAAGTACTATTACAGCATTCTGAACAGAAAGTTAGGTGATAGATACTAAAGGGGTTTAGTTTCGGAGAGGCATGTTTAGTCAAACTTTCAAGCTTAGCAGGAAAGACGTTGCCTCCGATGTTTTTAATCTTGGAAGAATTTTCCCCTTTGAGGCTGAGATCTAGTAAAATTTCAGTGCTGTTGACTTTATGGAATTTATTTGATTTCAAACTTCAGTATCAATAAAAACTTAGTGCAGTTATCTGAAAACAGGCTTATTGAACTTATCTCAAGCTATATTGATGGATAGGAAAACAATGTTCAACACAAATAAATGTACAGAACATTTCTAAGGATCTGAAGGACTCCTATCCAAAAGCAGATTATTTCCGCAAGTCTTTTTCTACCTTTCTTGCTTAAGTGCTGCATGAAATAAAATTATTTCCAAAACATCTCTTCATAAAGTAAGTGTTCAAGTGAATCAGTACGTGTAAACAAGCTCTACTGAGGATTCATGTTGCCAATTTAGGATAAACTATTTTGTATATTCAACTCCATTTCTCTGGTAAAATTTCCCTAATGAAATGTAGTAAAACTCACAAACCATCAGATCAACACACACCAGCAAAATTAAACCCCTGAGAATATTCACTGCTTTATTTTTATTAGTACTGCTTTAAATATTCAAAATGTATGGGTCATAAAATTATGCTTAGGGCAACATTTTCTCATAAGTTCATTTGTGCATGTTTTAAAATAGAGTTAAAAACTAAATAATTTTAATCTCAACCTTAATGCACACACAACCAGCAGAAATATGATGGGAGCAGATCTTAATAGCCTCCTCCTCAACTTTTTAATTTTAGGGTGTTTTAGGGCAGGAAAAGGAATGTATTTAAAAGCCTGAAGCAGTTTATATAATATTTCAAATTTCTAGAGCAGCCCTCACATTCCCTTCCTTACAAATACAAGATAAAATTACTTGGAATTTCCTTATATTATTACTGAATATAGGACAAACAATAACACAGTCAAGAGTCAGACAAGGTGACCCGTGATTATTTTTCATGGAAAGATCACAAGACAATATAAAATCTGAGCAGTCGACTAGAAAAATGGGCTTCCATGTAGTTTAGACACATATGCCTCAGCCTACAATTTATCATGTTATTACCCTGATCACAAAATGCAAGAGGAAAAGTTCATGTCTGCTTTCTCGCAGATGTGGTGCATCACTGTAGCCCTATGCACAGGAAAGTCACAATGTGATTTGAATGGGAAAGGGTTTGGGGGGGTTTTATGTTTGTTTGTTTGTTTTAGGGTTTTTTGAGGTTTTCCTTGTTTGGTTTGGTTTTCAATTTTTTTTTTTTTTTTTATCTCGAGGAAGCCAAGACAGCCTGTGATACGACATGGATAACTTGAGAAGACAAAGGATGTTTTATCTGCAGACATTGGGAGAAGGGTGCCCTTCATGTTCACCCCAAGAATTGAAAGATGCTAGACCCCTCCTGAATCACAGAAGATGGCCTTGCAACTCCTCCTGAGTTTTTTGCCAGGTCTGAATGCAAAAGCAAGGCTGAAGAAGAGGTGGAGGAAGGTGGCAGGTTGTGCAGGGAGCCTGGCAGCACTGGGAAAATGGAAGCTGCTGCTAGCAAAATCAGCAGGAAATGTGACACCTCATATTTATCCCCAGGAGCTTGGAAGCATCAGGACAATATTCAGCACAAGCCAAGAACTCCACAAAATGCACTCTGATTTGAAGTGCACTCTGCCCAACTTTTAGGTTATCATGAGCTAGAAGGTAGACAGGCCAGTGTCAAAGCCTTCTGATGAGGTAGGGAGGATAGCAAGAGAAGGCAGCAACATATTGCTGCAGGACTGTGTGTGCCACCAGGAGAGGATGCAGAAGCTGCAAGAAAAGTCACTATGAACAGCCATCTCAAGCACATAAAAAAAGCTTTCTTTTCTTTCCTTCTCTTTCTTTCCTTCTTTCTCCTCTTTCTCCTCCCCCTTTCCCTGTCTCCCCACACTCCTCTCTCCCTGCCCCTCTCATCAATGTGTCCTAGGAACAGACATTAGTTTTCACTTTCTTTTACTTTTGCTTGCAGGCAGGAGCAGAAGCTTCCACAAACAGAAAGTCCTAATGCCAGTGACTTCTGGGTACAGGCAGTGCAACTGCCCAGCACTATCCGGGATTCCCTGTGGGAAGAAGTCAGTTGTGAATATCTGTCTCCTGACTTCATAGAAACCATTGACAGTGCAAACTGGCTGGAGACTGCCTAGAGCAGAAGACTGCCTGGCTGAAGCCTTGGTGTTGAGACAGCCACAGACAACACAACTGGCTGCATGGCCTAAGAATACTGGGAAGGAACAATCAAGCTGGGGGCTTGATTCCAGCAGTTATCACCAGGAGAAGTTTTGGAGCAAACCCCACACCACTCCTTTGGTCTTGAGTTAGAGCTACGTGTGGAGTTTATCCTTCTGTCGTACAAAATTTTGCATCCAAGAAAAGCCTGCCTTGGCTCTTACTCAGAACAGTCCTAAATGTAATTTCACAGAAAATGATTATTGAGAAGAATCTGAAAGTGGTCATCCCTACAGAGAAGATCACTTTTGTAAGGAAAAGGAATGAAATATGATGCCCATTACATAGTACAGGACCTTAAGAGAGACAAATTGACCCAAAATGCACATCTAATGTTGCTTTCCTTCAGGATTTTTTTTTTTGTTCAGACATTTCATGCCAGAAAATAAGGTATCTGGATAAGAATCCAAACTGATTTGCCATAGAAAACCCACTTTATTTGACTATGCAGTGAGGCAAGAAGAAATTTTTTGCTAAGCGTTTAAAAAACAACTTTCTTGGGGAATACAGTGAAGTCACAGACCAGACAGCAAGAAGGAATGAGACTGGTGAAATGCACACCATTATAACATTTCTCTAGAAAGCTGTCAATGTTCAAAAGTGACAGGACACAAACCCACAAATGAACATGTATAAAGACCACCCCAAAAACACTGTCTGATGTTATAGCTGGTTGAAAACAATTTTTAACAAAATAAACCTTTCAAATGCACAGGGAAATATAACAGCCAAGAAATCACCTAAATGCTTTTCATAACAGATTCTCAGCAGAATATTATTTAAATATTGAGAATTATAATTGATGAAATTACTGTTATAAAATATTATGTTAGCAATAATATGTCCCAAAACCTCTTCCTTACATTATACTGCTCTTTACTGTATTTTCAGGCAGCCTCTCTAACATGAAATACCAGCATGGTACACATCAATGGCCTCGAGGGTATAATTACCACTTGTTATTTACATTTATTTTTTAAAATAATTAACTGGGAGCATGTCTAATGAATGGTAATGGGGCTTAAATTGAGACACAATATGTCAACTACCTTGCCATTCGGAAGCGAACTCCCATGCAGTTCTGTGTGATCAGGAGGACGGGGCTGGTACTGGAGCCCTGCGGATGGCACTGCTGGTATAAAGTCAATGGCACACACTGGCTGTCCATTGATAACTTTGAAGAACCTGATTTTCATAGACATCTTCATTTTACATAGAGCATTGATGAGTTAAGGCATTGGCTTGGTTTTGGTAGGCGTCAGAGGTTAAACAGAGGCTTATCCATACCCTAAGGTAAACCTGCTGCGGTCCTTTGCTACTACACTCTCTCTCTTTTCCACTACTCATAGGTATGTCCTCAGTTGACACAGTTTATAGGACATGGCATAAGCAGCTACTCATGCCAGAATAAGCTTCTGACTCAGAAAGAAGCTATGCATAAAGAAAATCCTCACACAGTGATGTACTTTCAAAATGCATGACCTCATTCTTCCCCAGTCAGGCTCTCAAAGGGAAACAGACCCAAACAAAACATTCTGTGGAGTGAAACATGAAACCAGTGTCTGCTAGCTCACTTCCAAGACTGAAAGGCAAATTGCAAATGTGTAATCAATGTAACAGTGCTTTTGTCAACTTACTACAGGTATAAATCCATTTTCCCAGCATCCTGAAAGATTTTGCCACCATGGTACACTTGGGTCAAAAGCAAAGAATTGACCTATAAATGTGCACTCATTCAAACCTGATCACTGGTTGGGGGTGCTCATATTAATTATGTTCATGAGTTAAAAAAATATATAAAAATCTATATGCAGTGTTTTCTCTAACAGACTCATGTAATCACTTCAATTCACATAAGTTTAGAAAGACTCCCTAGTTTTCATAATATGGCTTCAAACATATTTTTGTAAAAGATTAGCAGCTGTTCACGTGATGAACAAAAAAATCTCACTAGGAGAAAAGCCTGAAAGTCCCTGTGTCAACAGTACCACATATCAACCATATGAATGAAGCTCCAGGTTGTAAATACAGTAAGAGAAGGAAGTAGAAAGAACATGACATTTTTCAAACACAGCACTCATAAGCTGAAGAATAGTTGGATGTGTTATCACTGTCTTTCCCCCCCGCCTTTAACTTCTTCCCCTACGTCTGCCCATTTTCAGGCTACATTCTCCTTTCAAAATCCTATTTGTCCCTCCTCCTTCCAAGTAATTTTTTGGCCTGTTATTGTGGGCTGTACTGCTAATATTTGATGCAACCTAATTTATGCAAGTCTTGCACGTATCAATACTCATGAGTTGGTAGTAAAGGCTGCAATACCTAACAAAACTAATTTGACATCAGCAAAACTACTTTATGTAGCTCTATGAGGATGAATTTAAGAAATGCAAGATGAGGATAAAGAAATACAGAGATTTATTTATCTAAATCTATTTTATAATGTGTGCTATATACAGGGATACAGTGGAAACCACCTCAAGTAATGAGGCAAAAATCCATGAGTTCCGTACCACGGCTAAAGCAAAACTATGGCCGATTATGGCTTCAGACTGTATCAAATCTACTCTTTTGGTCCAAGGATCTGTTCACCTTTCTTGAGACATAAATGTGCATCTATGTGCATCAGTTCAAGGTAAAAACAGAAGAAAAACAATGCTTCTATTTCAACACTAAATATTTAAATTTTCAAAACAGCTAAAAATTTTTGAATAATTGTACAAGCAAGGGCAGTTGCTCTAACTAGATAATGATTTCTTTGTATGATATACAAGAAGAAAGTGCATCACAATCACATGTATACAGCTGGGTGCACTTCTACAGAGCAGGTAGGAAAACAGCGACCATAATGCATATGCTAAGAGAAATAGAAGGTGGTATTCTAGACAGAAAATGTACTGTACCTGTAATATCTGTCAGTGTGAATAATTTCTTGGCTGCTGGCTAGAATATATTCTGCAGTTCATTTTGTTTTATCACATTATTCACACTTTTTTCTGGAACAAGCAGTTCTCTTCTTATAAGACTACGCTCTAGTGGAACAAATAAGCTCAAGCCTATGATTGATTCTCCAACATAGCTGAGATGCTACAGCTTTATTCACTTTTTTTTTAAAATGGCTTTATTCATTTACATCCTCCAGCATGACTCCAGAGTATGCTGAGAAACAGCATTTTGAAAGGTTCTCTCCATGCTCAAGGAGGTGGTGGTAGCTGTTTTTAAATAGTAAATTCCATGATAAGGAGGAGGAGAAGTGCCCGACACAGACAGACTGTCTCTGCTCACCAGTTCAAAAAGTGCACTCCCAGAAATATTTTCTAAAAGCTTATCAGTCTAAACATTCCTCTTCAGCTCTGTTTCCCTGTTGAAATGCTGTGTGAGTCTGTTTGGATCAAGGCAGCAACTCCCTGTTTTATTTCCTGCTGAGGAACTGGCAAGGATGGGAAATCAACAACAATCTGAGCAGGGCCCCTGGTGAAGCTAAAGCCATGCTATAGTTGCGAAGGTTTTGTACAATGCTGTTCTGTCACAGTGTCACCAGAAAAAAAAAAACCAAAATGAAACAAACCCAAATCACAGCAACAAAAAAACCCCAAAGCAGACAACCACAACTCTTTTTTTCAAAGCTATATATATTTTTTAATCTCTATAATAACCAACTAAAATAAACATATTTTGGGGGATACAAAATTCACACAGAAGTAACCGCACACTTTTCTTGAAAGACTCTCATATTAAGGGCAGAATGACAAGGACTACCAACTACCATGGATTCCTCTTTCTCAGGACTTGCCTGTTTTGCTCAGTGAAATTTTTTTCTAGGAAAAAAAGAAAAAAGACCCTTTTTCCAAGATTTTCCTTGATGTCTCAGACCTGCAACACATCAGCTGAATAGTTCACGCACAGATATTTCTGCTCAAGAAATCCCGTGAAGAAGTATGGGACACATTTATTCATTCTCATTTTCAAATACACACATTCAGAATAATCCTAGACAAATAACTGTATTCCTGAAACATCCCAGTAAAGGAGAAATTTCCAAAAAGCCACCAGGAATTAAAAAAAAGAAAAGAAAAAAAAAAAAAAAAAAAAGGTGTCAACTGCTACAACTCAAAAAAGGATGTAAAAAGATTAGAGGAAAATGTGGGTTTAGATACAATTTAAAAGGTACAGGTTTAGGTACAATCTAAAAGAGACCTAGGCTGCTTTTCTTTATGACCAAGGAAAGCACTTAAGCACTTATGGAGTTGGGCCCCATAAACGGGAAACAGTAAGAAAATTCAGCCAATTCTGCAATATAAATGTTAAGATCTGTGATAGGTGAAATTCAATGGCAAATAAAACTGGTTTTAGAATAAATTGTGAAAAAAAAGTTGCACGTGTGGAATGATAATAGTCACTGATATCTCGTATTATAATGCTTTTGCTCTTTTTTTTCAGAAGTATTTCGTTGTTCTTTTAAAGGCAAGAACTTTACATGGCGTAGCAACCACAGTTTATAAAAATGTAAGTCTCTAAAAGGGAGACAAGAAGTAAAAACATGCATGAATTTAACTCAGATCTCATGTAACAAAATGACCTTTTAAAGTTCTGCTTAGAAGCAGCTGCATAATTTACTCTGCCACAATCTTTAGAAAGCTCAGAAGGCTGGATAAAGAACAAAATTCAAATATTTGGAACTGAACCACGGAATTTTGGACTCCTTCCTTTTCCAATGTCTTAACTTTGTTTATCAGCAACTCTTCTGCTGTGCAAATAAAATTACAACCACTTAACCAAGCAAGCAAGAGAGCCTTAAATTAAGAATGCTCTGTGAAGAGAGCAACTGTGTAAAAGCATCATGCAAACCAAAAATGACTAGGAGCAGAAGCAAGCTAAACAAGTTCATGAGCTCAAGGATCTCAAGAGGAGAAAGTTTTCATTTTCCAAAAGTTCTACCTCCCTCCTTTTCCAACATACAGGACAGAAGAAATGTGAAGGGAGCAGGACTTCCCAGGGATTGCAGGGGCAGAGAAACAGGGAAAGCCACAGCTGGTTCTTGTGTCTGCTCACAGAAAGGCTCCTTACCTTTAGAAATACCTTATTGTGTCTGATACTACCTCTTGCTGGGAGAGATTACACCTGCCTCTCGGCTATAAAACTAATACTCACCAGGTGCTACAGCAGTAAAATAAAGAAGAAATAGTAAACATCATCTTTGTCTCTCTGACAGACATAGGGGTGGGAGTCACTGATTTTACACCATTTCCTTTAAACTTGCAAACAATCACCAAATCCTTCCTCCTGCAGTAAGGGAACAGCCTTACTGCACTGCACCCTGCCCCCAGTGCTACACACTGATCTGCCATTCTGTGCTATTACACTTGGTATGATTCACCTCGGGTATGTACTAAACATGAAGCTTTTTTATTTCTCCTCATTTTAAAAATAATTAATTTAATTTTAGGCTTAGGAGGGAATCTGCAAACTCTTCTGGGCTACCTAGAAGCCATTCATCACTTGTGGTTTGCATGTTTTCCTCGTTTGGCTTCTTTTGACATCCTTGTCAGCAGTTTTGGAAGAAAGGGACTTCAGAGCTCCTGAATGACCCAGAACCCTTTCACCCCATCCCGCCAGCCGCCTCAGGCTCTGCAAGGCAGTGCAGCACTGCAGCACCAACTTCCCCCTCTGCCTGTGAAAGAGACTGAGCATTTAGCACTCTGCTGAATGTTTATTTCAACCACAACTAATCAGAAAGAAACATGCACTTGATCTCGGCCTCCTCCTCACAAGGAGAGACTTCTCATCTCTCCTCCTACCTCTTCAGCACGGTAATTTAGAGCACAGTTCTGGGTCTGTTATATGCTACTTGGAAGTTATCATTGCTCCAGCTATTCATGGCTCATAAAGTATTGTTCTCTCAGTTGCACTGTATGGCTCTTTGTGTGGAAATGATGGATGAAATGGGATACATATTACTTAATGATTAGACTTCTGCAAAACATGTTCAAACAGATATGCCAGGCTTGATGATACCTTATTATCATCAATGAAACAGAGACAGCATAATGGTGCCATGTATGTATTTCTCAGCAGTAAAGGCAAGGGAAATGTTTCTGTTTCAAACCCCGACAGCTCTTTAGTCTCAGCTATTTCAGTTCAGCTAAAGATGACATGCTAAAATGAGGGCATTTATTACTAAGTGGCATTAAGAAGGGGGATATTTAACCTACCATTGCTTACAGCAATGCATGGAGAAATCATCTAATGTGTGCTGGCAGTAATTTATGACATTGGAAAAAATGCTATCATCTTTTTTCCCTCGTCTGTGGTCTGGCTTTGCAAACTACAAGCCCTCAGGAGCAAGTTTGATATAATGCAGCTAATGAGAATAAGTGAGCATACTGCAATATTCTTAAAGGGTTACACTGCTGAGTCTTTGACTCTTTATACTTTTTAATTTCCTTGTACAAACAGTGCAGTGAAAAACGGCAAAATCCATTTGGCTGGTCTGTGCTACAAATTAAATCCTTGATTAAATTTTGGCAATTACTTCTCCGGGTCTTTTTCATTTAAACATTTTTAATTCATTTGAATAAGCTTCTTAATCATGATTCTGGCAATCCATTGTATAGCAAGACAAACTCTAATAAATACTATAATGCAGCAACAGACAAACAGAAAGATGGATGGATGCTGAAAAGGAAGGGTTCTGTCTTTTGGGCTTTTTTTTTTATCTTGGTAAATGTTGCCTGTATCCATCTTTCATGAAAGTTGTATTCCAGTCTTCTGTGATGTTGAAATTTTTCTCATTATGTGTTGACATTTCCCTTTGTGATGTCAAAAGCTAATAAAGACTCCAGGTAGGGTTTCAAACCCTCTTAATAAGAGGGTGGAAGAAAGATTAAATCATCCTTAATGCACAAATCAATATTATAGTCAACCAAAGGGTACAAATTAAGAGGAAAATGTGAAGGGCTGTCACTCTTGTAGCAGGAAAGATGCTAGATGGACATTTTCAGCAAAGGTGCTTGAATTTATCTGCTTAGCCTTTACTGCACAGGATTGTATTACCTATTGAAAAAGTATCACAGAACTTGAGCTATTCCCTGGAGGTTTTGGGTGGATTTTTTCATCTGCGAAGACAGACATGAGACAGCAGGAGGTAAAGTACCTCCTTAGTCAGAGAGGAACTGTCTGAGCATGGAGAGCAGCACCGTGCCGTTTTCTGTGCAAAAACGATGTGAGGAAAAGCAGTGGCAACTGGATGAGCAGAAAGAGCCAGGAGAGAACAGAGATTAAAATAAACCCCACAGGACAAGCAAAACTGGGTGGAAATAATAAAATGTTAACCATTTAGTTTTAATTATTGTACCACTAGTTTACTGCTGCTAAAATGCATAGAAAATATTGATAAATACAGAGATTCAAAATTCATACAGTGTTTACGAGTGGCCCTAGAAAAGAAAGAGTTAAAGTCTTACTGCAAGGCCAACTCTCTGTTGGACAGGAAATATGCTAATATCTAACCTGCAGTATCCCTATTCCTGAAACCTCTGCAAACGCTTAATCTCACCAAAACAGAAAAGACGACCTCTGTGATCCTGAGAGGATAAACAAAGGGAATGCACATGCCCTGTCTTTTTCCTCTTTCCTTTAAGCCACAAGTCACCTGGAGATAGATTTGCTTCTTTTTCCCACTGCATTCCAGAGGCCTGGCTTCACACAGTTCATAAAGGAGAAGAATTTAAAAGCCGTGCATTGATTTAGGTGCACTTAATTGCAGTTTCACCATCACATTACATTGTGCGCTCAGCATGAGGTAAAGGCACAAAGAAAACAGACAAATAGAACGCCGAAAAAGAATACCTAGATTATATTAAGAATTGAAAGAGGGGAGATGCTAACTCTTGGCAAGCTGTATTAATGTTGTATCTGCCTCTTCTTGTCCCCAAAGGTAAGAGACTGACTCTTGGGGATGTAAGTTGAAATGTGAAGGTTCTGCATACAGGTTCATTGGCATGCAGGGGATGCAAAGAGTGGGTGAGCTCACCTGTTCGGTATAAAGCAGTAGTGGATAAAGAGATACAGTACCCGAAAAATAAGTCTGTCAGTGCTATATCATTATGCTTATGCTCAATTTCACCAATAGTACATAAAGTCTTTTTAAACTTTAAATGTTGGGCCACACGATTTAGTCTACCAGTTAATAAAATCGTGGTTTTCTTTTTAAAGCCTCTTGTCATGACAGAATTTCATTCTCTAGAGTGTTCTTATCAAACTTCTGTTATGATACTAAATAAAAACCTAGTGCCTCAAAAATACTACAGTAAAGAGGGGGAAAAAAACCCAAATGAAGCACAGAAGAGAAAAATCCTTACCAAGATAAAAACCTTCAATATATCACAACAAATCATATTAGAGCACAGGTGACAAACACCCCAAATCCATCACCAGGAAAGAAAAATAAACTATGATCTATTTATACAAGTATAGGGATATGAAAGGAACAAGGAAAGAATAATTCACAAGGAAATTACAAGCTCTGAGCTTCTAATTTTGTAGATTATTGTCATTTTCTCTACAGATGTTGGCACAGAGAGCCAACTTTTACCCTGAATTCTCTTCTTGCATAAATGAGGGACTACAAGCCTCCTGATACTGGGTTCAATATAATATGAAAATTAAATTTGGCAGAAGTAAAAGTAAAATGTCGCATATAAATCTATTGAAAGGGTAAAACATAGAAGTCACATATAATACCTTCAGAATCAGCATTCTATTGCAAATAGATGTTTTTCTGTAGCAGTCCTTAATTTAGTAAAGACCGGTAGAAGAAGCAAAGACGTTCTCACTGTAATTAGAAATTAAGGTCTGAATTATACTTCTGGATGCTCAAGGATGTCTCTAAATGAAGCACGGTAGTGTAAGGGAGACATGCAGCTCATTACCTTTGATAAGGAACCATATGATGTCAACAATGACAAGAACTCAAATTCTGCTCTAAGCTGGGCTCTTCACAGGTGTCTATCACCTACCTAGTAAGACTTTTCCATTTTCTGCACCTTCGGAACATTACCTCAATTTTGGTGTGAAGGATAAGACCCTCTGCTTAGAAAGCAATGAAAATATAACTACTGGCTGATTAATTGGTGCATCAATGCATTTTTTATATCAATTTTTATGTATTAGAAAGCTTGGCCAAGGACTTCCATAACCAAAGGCCTGGCAAGGATGAAACTACGTTCGGACAATTCCCTCTCTCAACTAGCCATTCATCAAGAGGCAAGCTTTTATGACAGCTCTGGTTTTCTTTTTTTTAATGATTTTTTTTTTTTTAATTTTAAAATAAATTTTTTTTATGAGCTTCAACTCCAGCACATCCCAGCCTGCCAAATTCATGTGCTTATAGCCCTGGGCTGAAACATCTTTTAACGCTCAGTTTCTACAAAGCCTGAGAAGGACAATTCCAAGGCCTGTGTTGTATCCACTCATTCCCTTCCCTACTCTGCCCAGCTGGCACCTCCTGCCCAGCCCGAGGGGCACCTTCAGGATCTGGTGCTGGCAGAGAGACACCCTTTGTTAATCAATGTTGGGGGCAGGCTGCAGCCCAGCGCTCATCAGGACATTACCATGCAAGCCAGCATGTTACTCTTCTCTATTCAGTTCCTAAAGGAATCGTGTTTGACAGAAGTGAACAGCTGCTGTGTATTTAGAGATGTGAATGTATTGCATTATTTAATGAATTGTGTCATTTTAATATAATTATTACTAAAAGTCCAAACGTAAGCCTATTTTTATTTATGCTCAAAAATTTTACCCACTAAGCATTTTCAACTCTGTTTGCAGCCAGAAGTGCTTTCACAAGGTTAGACCACCATAGTACTCCCAGTTTTGTTTGTGGATCCTTATTCAGCCACTTTCTTTTCAACAAAAATGCTCTCCTCCTTTCCAGATAGTACCAGGACTGTAGCTGCACTGCTTGCACTTGAGCCAGCTCCCCTGCATGCCACTAATATTGCTATCTCACATACAGTATTTCTGGGCTTTTAACAAATTACATCCATGCAAGGACTCCTGTTTCCCATCCTTTTTTTGTAAAAGTCTTTTATTATCCCAGTGCCTCCACCTAGATGTTCACTCTTACTTAATATCATGACAGTAATACCTATGCCAAAAAGTCCTGAGCATGAATTATTCCTTCATGTGCTAGGAGAGTACCTCATGTGGAGCAAAGGATGAATTTCAACAAGCCACTTGATGCTACCAATTTCTTAACACACAAGCAGCCTAACAGGCACCAGGGCAGCTTGGCAGGTCTCGCTGTCAAGCCCATGGCAGAGCTCAGCTCCCACCATGTACAAGGACATGACAAGGCAGTTTTGATCCCAGTGTTCACTTTCCCTTCAAAACAGCACTGCTAATAAACTCGCAGGGTTTTCAGAACAAGAGGGAATAAAAAGGGAACACGGGCTGTGACACTTTGCTTCCTTACTATTGGAATCCAGAGCGTGACTTGACTCTGCCTACCTACCACTTAAAATTACAGCGAGGTAAAAGGATTTTAGAAGCGGTGCTCTGCCTCTAGCAGGAGAGGGATTCAAAACGACTGGTCACACAGTTCTGGTGATCACATGCATTCACAGGCATCTCATTTTATGCACTTATGCAATAACCTCATTTTTGAAAGTCATCTGGAATCATTCTCTGGGGCTGGGACCCTGGGCCTGACACATGTTCTTTTTGGAAGGTGTTTCTGGTTTCCCAACTGTTGTTCTGCATTGCTCTAGGGCTTACAGACACTCTATCGATGGACACAACCTCATGCCTTATTCACATACCTCTATATTCCTACATTACTGGGTGGATACTGAATTACTCATTACCAAGGGTCACTGAAATATTCACCTATTACTTCATTTGCAGTAGATACTCGTGTGGATACGAGCCAAGTTAATGCTGAATATGTTTTTCTCTTGCAGTGTTAAACAGATGATGTCCTTCTTTTTTCTAAAATACCTATTGCTATCAGAAGGAAAATAATATCTATGTATCTTTTCATATATGTCACACGCATCTGTCTGAAATCAATTAAAGACAGGAATGTTGCTAGCCCACCTTAAAAAATGCTTAGGTAAAATGTGTGTACACCAAACTACCCCATGCCAGGAGTTTTTAAAGATATTAAGTGTTTATTTAAAGTAGTCAGACAGAATGGCCTCTAGGATAAAATTCAATTCAATCTGAAACAGCATGGAGAGAGTGATTACAGAAGGGTAGTGCTCTGTTTCTTTCTAAAGAAGTAGAGAAACTGTCAGAGGTCTAAAACAATTACGCAGAATTAATAAAACCGTGGAACTCACTGGCACAGGACGTTTTAGATGTTTTAGATTCACAAAGTGATAAGTATAGAAAAAAGATCCCATATGATGAAGCAATCCAACCGAGGGAAGACATGGTACACCCAAATACATCTGTATTTGCATACCATACCCCTACATGCCTCAGAAGCAGGACACGAGCACATTGAAAGCCTTTCACAGCAGTGCACCCAGGCATGATGCTGTTTAATCTGTCCCTTATTATTAGTTTTCATTTGCAAATTGAAAGGGGGAGCTGTGGGCAGGAGGGATGTAGCTTGTTCCTCCCAAAGGGGTGCTTAAAATCCAACCCCTTTTCTGAGCAGCCATGAGTGCAAAAGGCAGCAAAAAAATCCTGACAGGCACTCTAATGACAACGCAGTCTGTTGTAGTCCCTGTGATAGAGAAAAATTCAAAGAAAAGGAAGGAGCAGCCAGTGGGGCTTCACAAGGGACTACTCTGAGGGTTTAAAGAAAAAAAGCGGGCATACTGGAAACAGAGAGGATCCACACAAGACTACAGAGGATCAGTAAAGACTTGCAGGGAAAGTAAGAGTAACAGAAAGGGGAGTTCATGCTAGCCAAAGGGATTAAGGGGAGTAAGAAAGGCTTTTACAAACACTTCATATCAGGCAGGAAAAAGATGGAAGAGGCTCACTAATAAATGAATGCCAGGACAAAGAAAAGACAGGAACTCTAAAATGAATAAATTGACTTTTAACAAGGGACATAAATAAGAGAAAGCTGGATAATAAAAGGAAAACTGGGTAATAAAGAGGCAGGTAGGGGGAAGCATGAGTTCGGTGTTGCAGCACTGAGGCACAGGGAACACAGGGCAGCAGGGGAGCCTCTGCAGAAGGCACTGTTCCCTCTGCATGGGGCAGAGGGGACAATATGGCCCAGCAAGGGCTCCTGCTAGCATAATAAGGCACAGCATGTGCCTGCAGCTCTGCTGTGTCCCTCTGCCATTTCTGGAGGGAGTGAAAAAGCTCTCCTCCTCCTCCTTACCCACCTCAGAGACCAACAGAAGGATGGGGAGTTTCTCCCAGGATCTTGTGGGGTAATTGACTGCACAAAACTCAAAGGCATGTGAACTCAGTAGCTCACAATTTTGACCAAGAACCATGTTGTGAGGCCATTCGGCAAAGAATTTAGTGAGGATCTTCTGCCTGTCATGTCAGTTCTGTGTCCCTTTGAAGATACACTGGTCCCAATGCCCTGGTTTACAGATCAGACCTGCTGTGACATCTCTTATGGCACCTCCGTCAAGAGTTTAAAATTTAACCCGATGATCAAGCTCAGGCTTTTCCCCAAAGAAGCACAAAACCTCAACGGAGAGCAAGGATGGGGTAGCAAACTTCCCCCAGTAGACTTGGCCTGTCCACAACTGGTGGACACCCATGGAAGTGGGTGACATACAAAGCCTACCACTCAGGCAGTGGCTTCCAGACCAAACCTAATCTCACTGCAGAACATCTATAATATAGGTAGCAATCAATCAAAATAACCCATCGGTTCTAAACTACCCTTCAAGCTTGGCTTTGAAAAATGCCTCCCTGGAAAGGATCAGACTTACCTCAATCTTTTATTTTTGAATTCCACTTATCAACAAGAATACTACCAATGTGATGGAAATGTATGGGCCACTTGATTGCTATGTGCCCTTTACCATCTCTAAAACTAGGCCAAAATTATAGCAATACAGTCAGATGTCAGTGCCTGGAGAGCCACACAGCAGTTTCTGAGAAACTTTGAGAAACTCTTTCAGAGGTTAAGATATTAAATAATTTCAATATGCTTATGGAAGTTTTCCTGATAATCATCTCACCCAACAAAATAAATGTGTCAAATGTAAACTCTGTATTATTGGACTCTCCATCTTCTCCATCTTGGCTATTTTAATATTTCTCTGGGGAAACTGCAGCAAGTTATTGAGTGCAGCCCAGACCCAAGCAGGGAGTGAGCCTGCAGTTCTGAGCCCACTTAGCCGCCTACAGACTGCATCTGTGATACAGTTTACATGGCTCTGAGGACCCAGTGCTCCACAGAGAGCAGCTCCCATCTGTTGCTAACTCAAAGGCACCCAAAGGCTGCAAACCCGACCCATGCGCTCCAGCTTTGCTTGCAGGGGTGGCGGGATGATGCCTGCCACCTTCGGCCCCCCTCATGCAGCCTCCTCTCTCTGTGTTACCATTTCCTGCTTCTTCCTTGTCCCAGAAGAGGGTCTTTTCACAGTTCAAGTCCTGTTCTGCAGGGAGACCCTGGTGCAGGAAGGAGGGCTGCTGAGCCCTGTGGCGAGGCATGGCTCACCCCTGCTCTCAGCAGGTATTGTCCCCCCACCCTGTATGCCGAGCCCACCTACTCCACTGCTGCACTAACAGCTTCCTCCTAATGGTCTTCTTCAGCTCCACACCAGCACACTGAATGAAACAATTTATGCTGGCAAATGGAGATGCACATAACCAATGTACCAAGCAGCAGAGATATTCAGCTTGTTCTCTGCCTATTCTACTCTCAAATGCACCCAGTCTCATCAAATTGCTGATCAGAGATTATTAACTCTGAGTACTTCCTTCCATTTTGTCCAGCTTTCTCTTGGTTTTCCCTATCACCTGCCAGATGAACCCACTAAATTTCTACAAGACTTCTATTCAGTTTAATAAATTAAAAAAGAAGCTAGAATGAATGGAGCCCTAATACGATTTGTACCAAGCTGAAAGTAGCCAGAGCTGCTATGTTGTTGGAAAATAAGCAAACACAGTCATTTACACTGAATCTTTCTCCATATATCAGTCTCTAGACAAAAGCACCTGAAACCACTTCTCCCATTTCAGACAGGACATACATTAAATTTACTTTAGACAAGGATGGATAATTAAGCTCAGGATCTATTAAAACCTTGACATCTGATTTAAAGTACAAGCATACATGAAACAATATGTGTCAAAGTCTCCAGAAGTTTCCAGGCATTAGAACACAGGAGAAGCAAAATGCTGCAAAGAAATGACCCAAATTAATTATTTCACTGGAAACCCAGAAGCCGTCAACATTAAGTATGGACGCACCAAACTACATTAGAGAAATAAAAAGTTACTTCAAAGGGTATCCATTATTCTTTCCTAATACCCCTGACCTCTCCCCAGTTTTTTTGATAAGCTAATGACATAGGCTGCTGGGGAAAAAAAACCTGCCGTGAAGAAAGAACTGGGTAAAGCCAGAAATCACATATCATACGGGAGTCAGGAAATCAAAACGTTTTTAAGATACAGGCTAATTTATGCACTAACTTTGTTTTTCAGAATAAATTTGCTGCTGAGGCCCCAAGGATGCCTCTCACTGAGGCAGAATATTATCAAACAGGAATGAGTGCTTTGCTTTCTCAAAATCCCAAACAACTCAAAGAAGAAAACCCGAAGCTTATTTACAAGCATCACTTGTGCACTCTCAGCCATGAGTAACAGATTTCCATTAACACTCTGAAAAAGAGTATTTGATTTTTACAGACAAGCTACAGGCTATGCTTAACTTTGGATGCAGCCAGTGACCAAGCTTCAGTGATTAATTTTTATGTGAACCACAATTATTACAAGAATGTCTGTGCTGTTTTCTTCATTTTCTGATTTTTCACTTTCATGTGTTTATGTCAGAGACTTCAACAAAACAGATTTATAAGCAGGGACTTGCATTATTACCCCTGACTCTTTCATCTTCTGAAATAATGTAACATCTAGTGTAAACTTGGACAAAACCAATGAGATATACACAGTTTATCTGTTCACAATAAAATTACACAGAATAAAAATGACTTAAAGATTATTTCATCTTTTCTCATCTTTCATGTAAATTGAATTTTGCTACCGTGAGCTTTTTCTGTACACACAGGGGTAGGAAAACAACTACTTTTTATGGAATAATGAACACTTAGATAGCTGCAGAGAGAAGCACTCAATTGCATTTACATTTCACAATTATTTAATGTCACCTATTAATATCCAGCTACTGTCTCCGGCAGTCCTACCTTGCAAGGTGGCTGAGCATGCAAAATGTGCTAAAAAGGAATTTCCTCCTCATTTCCATCTTTGTTCTACTAGACCATGGCTCCCATTGTCCCTGCACACCATTCCCACCAGGAAGGCAGCTTGCATTAAGCGCAGCCCCAGCATGCCAAGCCTGCTGCCAGCACGCTCTCAGCGCTGTTCTTCTTTTCTGCTCACACATCATAGTGCCTCACTCTTTTTGGGTTTTGTTTTCTGTAATCACTACCCTACCGTTTCTTGGGAGGTTGAGTCCCTTGTCAGCCTTGGAAAAAAACCCAACAACATAGCTTTGAATGCCCCAGTTTGTGATCTTGTCTTATCTTTCCATCTATTGGGAAGATTCAAGTGCAACATTGAGACTAGTAGAGCCAAGTTTATACCATGCCACTGATATTTCAAAAATAATTTTCTGAGAAGCAGACATCTATCTAAGCTGATCTCATGGCTAAATTTCAGTTTTCATAGTTTGGATCCCTTCACACCTTACATTTGAGTACTGTTTTCCAACCTGCTGAAAGCACCGAGTGGTACTGCTGTGCCATGAAAACCGTGTGGCACGCCTGTACAAAGACAGGTGCATGTCACCCATGCAGAGATCCATGTCAAACTGGGCACAGAGTGATCTGAGGTATGAAGCATTAAAGGAAGCTTGTAATAAGGAAACTTTCAGGGCTTTACCATATTATTAACCCTTTTCTTTCACTTAAGCAGCCTGCCCAATTTTAGTTTCTTAACACATCTTCCTTCACCAATTCTCACGTTGATCAACATCTCCCTGAGGAGCCCCCATCTCCCCTTAAAATGAATACACATGAAGTCAGATCAGCTGGTGGTTAATCCCACTATGGTTCTAAAGGGTCAAAATGTTGGCAACAGAAATCAATGGTCAATCATGTAATGACCTCAGCAGGACTCTGATTACATGAGTACAAGACAGCTTACACAGAAAGCTGGCTACCATGGGGATGTACTTTGGAGCCCCAGGGTATTAGAGAAGCTGGCAGCCAGAACACAGACAGGCAGCAATTCTCTCAGCCACACATGCAGATGGATTTGTAGTATGCTGCAAATAAGTCCCAAAGGCAAGAAAAAAGCCCCAGCTTTCTTCATAGTGTCATTTCATTGCTGATGACTGGTAACACCTTTCAACTCTTCTCTCTCCTTTGCTCTATAAAGACTGTGCTAGCAGAATAGATCCCACTACATGAATCCACAAAGACCAGTGGCCCAAGCATATTTGACACTAGTGGTGAAACTTCCCTTGGCTTCAGTGTGGGAGAAATTAATCTTCTAAGTTTCATTCAAAGAGCCACAGGTTAACCTCTGAAAACTCATAAATTAATTTTGGCCAAAACTTGCAGAATTCCTACAAATCTGCTAAGACCAGCCAAGAAAATACATTTATTTTAACCTGGAATATGAAAATATAACTACAGAGAAAGGCCTGCTGAACACTAACTGCTATTCTCTCCAAATTTTAAGAGAGACCCTCAAATGTTTACGCAGCATTCTTTTAGCTACGAATAACTATTCCAATGCTATCTACTGCAGTCACAGCTGGTTTAGCCAAATATTTTAAAACCATTCTGCCTGGGTGAGAATTTATTTAGATGCACAAGTCTGCAAAGAGGAATTTAAAATTCAACAACAACAATTGCACACTTTTTGGAAGCGGATTGCAGAAATGCTGAGAAGAGACTACTTCACAAAAGTTTTCTGACACTTTACTTTGGATTGGGTGGGTCAGCAGCCAGCCTAGGTGTAATTCTGAAGTGTTGCAGATGGGAAGATCATACAAAGCATGTGAAACTATCTCAACAAAAAATTGAAGTGCTGAAGAAGTCACTGTGCCAGTGCAAGGGCTCTGTAGCATCAGCATGGAGCCAATTCTTTCTGAATGACATGAATTCATATCTGTGTAAAAACAGAAAGGTTTCCAAGGCTGTAAGGAAAATCCGAGGTGCAGTTTGAAGTAGAAAGCTTTTGAGAGAGGTATGGCCACCAAGTTCCTGTATTTGTTTCTTTTTTTTTTGGGGGGGGGGGGGGGGGGGTGGGGGGAGGTGTGTGTAATTTTGCTCCTTTTGTTTCCAGTCCCAGACAAAACAAGGCAGGAAGAAAAGTTCTCAGAGATTCAAATCTGGCTTTTAAATAAATGTCCCACTGTCTTTCGAGAACCAGTCTTTTGTGGAACAAGTGTCCCTCCCTCATATGGGGAGAGAAAAGGGAAGGTTTTAGATCTTGACTAATAAAATGAATCTATGAAATACTGACCAGAGCTGCTACTCCTCACAAAACTGCTACACAAAGACATCATTTTGTGTTGCTGATATCTGACCAAAGGCAAAGAGGCTGAGCAATGTGCCTTCATGTCAGGAAAAATAATGCAATGCTTAGATTGTGCCAAGTGTGGAAGCCCACTGGGGCTGAAAGGGAGGAAATGCAAACAATAAGCCTTTAGTTTCTCACTCCACAGCGCTACTCTGAGGCTGAACATCCCAGATCCTTTCCAAGTGCTGCCTTCAGAGCCTTTCCAAGTGCTGCCTTCAGAGCCTAACAGTATTCTTTCTGCATGATTGAAGCATAAAATAAAATAGAATAAAATAAAATTAAATTAATAATAAAATAAAATTGTAAATCATAGGTTACCCTTCTTTCCTGAATCATTAGGCAATTCTCTTGAAACCATAAGACGGGAGTTTTGCCCAAGCATCTTACAGCCCAAAGCTCATCTGTGCCAGAAGTTATATTTGAAATGCCCCCACAGATGTTAAGAAGACTTTGCAAACTGTTTGTCTGATATTCCTCTTCCATAACTTAGTGCCACTGAGGAACTACTGATGAAAGAAGCAATACCCAGAGGCTCCAAAAAACCCAAAACCCATAAACATCGCTCGGTCACCATGTTTCTGAGCCTTCTTGCAAACCTTGGTTGAAAAAATTCACCTCCTATTTTAACTTTTTTAATTAAAAAATGAATTAAAGTGAATTAAAGCTATTTTTGGATTTAACCTGCTTACCTCTTACATAAACAACTACCTTGAGACAAAGTGTCTGAAACACACGTAAAAATGAATATTAAACTCTTAGTATAAAAATACCTCCTGTGGATTTCAATTTTGCATTTAGACTCCTCTTGGGAAAATTATTTTAAACACAGACAACAGATAACAGCAGGCTTAGATAAAAAACTGGTTTTCAATAGTTTGGGGCTGGATTACAGGCTAGTAATTCCTCTGTAAAGCCACAACAGTAAAGATAGCCTGGACAGGCCCTGAAAGTGTACATACGTACCTTATAAATCTTACACAAGATTAGATGCTGCTCTTAAGGGTGTTAAGAACCTAACAAAACACCCACGGCTCTCATGAACAGAGCCAAGAAAGACAACTAAAACTTGTAATTTTGGACACCTTTTCCTCCCATGAGAGGCTGAATTGTCTGAGAAAGATATTCAGAGCATACCATTAGCCTAAGACTTTCCAAAAAAGCACTCTGAGTTAGTTTTTTTTATGGAATTTCCATGTTTAGGAGTTAAGTATCTATCTGCTTTCAAAAATCTGCCTGCAAGCATAATTGCATCTTTGGATATCTAAAATAAATTTAAAATTCTGGCCAATAGTGCCCCATATTCTTCCATCTAGCCTCCACAACTTAATCAGCCAACTCATCACTTTGAAAGCAAGAGCAATTAAATCCTTGTATTAGAACTGGGTCCCATTAGATCTCCTCCAGCAGAACATCTTCTTAAACGAGATCTGCAGGAAAAAGACATCTGATGGAAGAACTGGGCTGTAAATTACTATTTGAATGCTGATGGCACTGAAAAAAGAGAAAGAACTAACGGCATTTAAATTCCTATACCTAGAGAGGTATGCTTTTTAATTAGATGGAAGAGTTGACAAGGCTTGGAATAAGAATATTTTCATGTGCTCTGCCTGAAAATACAGATCTCTCTCTTCAGTCCTAAGAAAACTATCAGTTCGATGTGATTGTGTGCTATAGCTCTATTCATGGTGTAGTCTGCACTAATGTGTTCCAAGAGAAGCCTCCCTAGGAAAAGCGTTTGAATGAAAAAATTTGCCTGTGGAAGGCATGGCTTGCCTTGCAGTGCACGGGGGGCACAGGATGTGTTTGTAGGTACTGATCCATCGTGCCTATTTTTGGGTAGCCCTCTGCTCTCTGAAGGCAGCCAAACAACTCCAAAATGAGAACAAGCCCACTGCTCCACATATTAAATCAATTTGTCCTGAAGGAGGCTGTGCTAATGATGGCAGAAAAAAATAGAAGTCTCTCTCTTTTCCTAGTCTTACTTTGGATATAAATCTGTGGCAAAAGAAACATTTGTACCTGATCCAAAGAAGTTGTTACTGAGTGAGTTTGACAGATTGATAACACTTTCTTTGATGCAGTAATAAACATTTTCAAACAGAAATCAAGATGCCTCTTTTCTGTTTAAACAAGGATCCGGAGAGGCCCAGTATATTCAGTTCAATATTCCAGACATATATTGAATTAAAACCAGCTTGGTAATGAATATTTGTATTTTTTTGTCACGTACTATAACTGAAGAATGCTGTGGAAAGACAGCTTCTCCCCCCGTACCCTGTAGCTAGCACAGAGATGCCCAGCAATGAGCCAGCATGCAAAAACAGTGGCAGGAAAGCTAAAAGAGGTACAGCAAAGTCTTCAAGAGGTCTCCCAGCTACCAACACGACACGAGGCTAAGTACATTTACTCACTGTCCTTGGTAGGGCACAAGATTGATTTCAAGTGCTGGATAAGCAACATGGATGAGCTGAAGGAGAAACCAAGGTTAAGGAGATGGTTTGAAGGAACACTACTATGCAAACTGGATTTCTCCCCATTTGGCAGGCCTCTGAACGGAGATGAAGGGAACCGCTTGCCATAAATATGTGTAGGGCTGCAGTGCACCAGCTCTCTTGTGATGAGCAATAAGGGATCAAAGCTGATCCCTGAGGCTGCCACGTGCAAGATGTCAAATAAGTCTCTTACGAACTTCCAAACCCATGACATTTCTTTCTTCCTTCCTTGTTTTTTTCGCCCCGTAATTCACAGATGCCCAAAGATCTCTGATATTTCAGCAATCTACTGGGGATTATCAGATGAATAAATGTCTGAAAAGCCACAATAACAGTCCACACACTCCCCTCTTGCCTGGATTCACTGAGTAATGCCAGGAGTTTCGTACACCCCAGGAGCTCAAAGAGCAGCACGGGCGACTGACTGTCTAGTAAAATAAGGATGATTAAGTCATATCAGAGTCACTGTTTGCCTTTATGACCCACATCTAGTCTTTCATCACATTTACAACACTTAGTCCTTAATAGGAAATGCTCCATTTATTTTGACCACTGATGTATTCAGGACAGTCTCAAGGGTCAACAGAGTTTCCATCTTTCTTCTTCCCAAGATACATTATTATTACTGTCCCATGGGAAAATCAGGCTTCAGCTTATCACATCAGTTTCTTTCCATCAGCTGAAGAAGCTCACTGAGAGGAGAGTGAGAAAGAGGGATAGCCAGGGCAGAACTCTTCCCCCCCAGAAGCATATCTACCAAACACGTTACATGAGCTTTGGTTAAGTGATCACAGGGAGCTTCCAGCAAAGCTTGGCTGATATCAACAGCATTTCCCCCAAAATATGGACTGTGTGATATGGTTCCTTCATCTCAATTTGTATTAAAAATGGTATTTATAAAATATAGCTAACCCAGGTATTAATAATTGTGTTCATATTAATTTTTTAGCATATTTGAGTGATTCACATTAGGATAATAATGAATACAATACATTTAAGGAAAGAAACAACTTATTTCTCCTTTCTAAATAAGTTATTCTGTTTATTATTCACAAAAGACCACAGATTTCTACATCACTGCATTCTTACTGAGATCTGTTTATTTGCAAAATTTTGAAGTCATGGATTTCACATCACTGAGAGATCCAATTTCTTTAAACGGACTTTCCAACTTCTTTTACAGAGTTTTTGACCAGGATAAAATATTTTGCCTCACAAACAGAACGTGACAGCTCTACACTCCACATATTTGTCACATTTAAAATAATGTAAAGGTAGATGACCAATGGAAACCTGACAAACTAAAATATGTTGGCTTATAAAGGAGGACTGCACAGATGGGTACATTTAGCAAAGTCATTTTCCATCAGCATGTGAGTATCAAATTTCTAAATTCTTAAGTCTTTATTCATTCACTTATGGAGGGTTTAGATGCCAATTCATTTTCTCAATCTCTCAACTTCATAAATTTTCATTATTTGCATTTTAATTCAACATGACCTTCATTCTAGATTCAGAATGAGTAAAGATAGGACAAGAACAAAAGAAAAAAGCATTCTTATAGATGGTAGAAGTAGAGTGAAATGAAGGGAAGGATAAAAGTTGATTACAGATTTGGAAACTTAGAAACACCAGGGAGAAAACTATTTATTAAAAATTAGAAAAGAAAAAGGGAGAAAACCCCAAAATAAATGGAGCACTGATTAAAACCTTCATATTATTAAACAGCATGGAAAGAAATTTAACATCCTTTTAAAAGAATGAAAAATAATACAAATATCAGAGGAAACCACAGGCAGGGGACAGCCTCAAGATGAGAAGATGTCAAAATGAAGAACATGGAGCAGAGAGGAAAGGTACCCTTAAAAAGTCATTCTTTCTATTCATTGCATAAGTTTGACTTTGCCACACAATTCCAATACTCACAGCATTTTCTGTGGTATGTGCCGACCTTTTAGGTTTGTCTGCTGAAGTATCTTCTTTTACTTCAAAATTTTTCTTTAAACATTTTGAATCAATGATTTAATGTCTAGTTAGGTAGAGCACTAGTAAAAATAAACCCCTACACACAGAACAAAAAGAAATCCCATTAAAAATAACCCTCCAGAACACTTCCAGCTTTGGCTCTGGACATGGGTGTAAGACCTCCCCCTCAGAGCTAACCTGTGAGCTTTACTGGGGTAGCTTCAGTGTGGTGTGGAAAAGCTGACTGGCACAAACACTTTTATATGCAGCATCTCTTAGGACACGGAAAGCTTAAGGATTGATATAGCAAAGTGTAAGCCTGTGACTGATGTGGCACCTGAGTATTACGCTCGGAGCAAAACAATGGGTTATAATGCCAAGCTCGGACATAATGGCCTCAACCAAGTGATTTAAGTTCTTTGGGCCTCTTCCTCCTCCTATGGTCTTATAAATACTACACAGATCACAAAGACTTTTGTCTCTCAATGTTGCCTGCTCACGCTGTTCCACTTTAGGGACACACAGGCTGCCAAATAAGGGTCCAATGCTGGTGTGGAAGAAGAAGGGAAAGTGAACGTTTTCACATACGGGAATGGTATCAGGAGCATTGGTATTTATGGTCTGGCAGTAGGATTAAGCAAGACTGACATGATGAGGCTAGAATTCATGGTCTGGTTAAATACAAATGCTGTACTTCCAGCCCAGAGTATTTCCACTTGATGGGGGTAAAGAGATTGAAAGACTACATTGATAAAATCAGTCAGGAACCTGACCACAGTTTATTAATACGAAAAAAAAGCAAAGTGAAACAAACAAGGGAAAAATTGGATAAAAATTGAAGACCCTATATATTACATCAAGATTTGAAATGATAACTCTGTCATCATTATCCAGAGTTATCAAAGTCCACAATTATTTCCTTGTACAGAAAGGCAGACTGATAATTCCCTTACGTCAGTTAAGGTCTTTTTTCCCCCTCACTTTTTACACAAAGCCCTTCTTGTCACTGGGAAATTCCTTAGACAGCAGCAGGCTCTCTTGTTAAGAATGAAAAACACAAAGCTCAACTTCTGCAAAGCACTGCTCATTCAGCAGATATTAATTTGAACACTGAAATCAAAGTGTCTGCTGACAAACAGCTCAGCATCACTGGAGAAATGCAAGACCCACAGCATAAATCTGTGAAAGGACCTTCAGATTTGTACATACCTATGCATTGCTGCTGCCCCGCTCAGCAGGAGTTTTAAAACTGATGCTCTGAGACTCAACATCTCACTCATTAATCGCAATTTAAATAATGAATTTAAATGGACCTCAAAAGACAAGGAAGCCTTTCAGCTATCCTATCTCTTTTGGAGCAGAAGTTTGATGATGGCTTTTTCTGCTCAATGAGGTTGCTTCCACAGGCCCCTATCTGCAGATTGAGGTAATTTTAGTCAAAAAAGCTCTTTTAAGAAAAAAGCCAAGCAATGCATGTGTATCTTATTTAGCCACATAAGGAATACTCAAAGCACAAATCTCTAAATGCAATAACAAGTCCTGCTTGTTTCAATACACTGGTTTCATGGTCTCAAAAAGTCAATCACATAAGTAAATTGTGCACATAAGTAGCACATCCAAGAGTAGAAATTTAATTTGTTTGTACTTTGTTAAAGAATAACAATGAAAGAGGATTCCTGAAGAACTTCAGGAGAATCTCACCAATATTTCTGAAAGTTATGGATGACTACTGGCCAGGAAAAAAATGAACTAGAAATGGAGGATCTGACACTCCTGAACATAAAACAGTGTTTAGAAGAACTATATTTACATAGTAAATGCATTGCTGTTCATTGCTACTTGATATAAAAATGTAACGACATTGGGAATACTAACAATTGCTTACATGACTCTACTAGATCCTGGTATGGAATGGCAGCACCTTCAGTTCTTAGAAGTGCTCTGTAACTGCTGTTTCCACTAAGTCAAAATTTTAAAATGAACCATGCTTTTGCAAAGCCAGCTCTTGCATACTTTTTCTGTCAAACTTTGCAAATGCATTTTTGAAGATCAGCTGAGATCTGGTACTCATTTGCAAGTGAAATACTGAACTTGGCATGAAGTTTAGCTCAATTCATCTCACAGGGTCACATCTTCCCATTCTCCCTTTTGGTGCATAATGCCTGCTTGGTGAGTTCTAGTCACTAGGGTTTCACAGGAGACATTGCTATATCTTCTTAAGGAATTATTGTTATTTTTAATTGGAGCCATTTGCCCTTCTGAGAAATCCACATCTGATGACAGCTCTTCTGTTTCTGACCTCCACCACCTCCCTGTCAAACTGGAACGGAAAACAACCAACTCTTCCATTTAAATCAGCTCCTGCCGTCAGTGACAACACCCAGATTTACACAAGTAAACTGAAAGCTGAAAAAATGAACAGCCAATCTCTACTGCTGCTGCACAAGCTGTCTTCACTCAGTTCAACCCCCTTAATCTGAGCAAGGTGAGAAAGATGAAAGGAATTTAGATATAGCAGAAATCAAATTGAATTGCAACATCTGGATCCAAAGCGTTCTTCCTATGTGACTGTCGGAGGAAGAGACAAGGAGTTGAAAGACGGAGCAAAGACCCAATTTAAAGCACACTGAATAGGAAGACCACCACACTTCAAGTATTTTATTAATCAGTTGTTTTCTAGAGATAGGAGAAAACTCCTTACCTGTCTTTCCAAGTAGAAGTGATGTTCTGTCCCGATGTGAGAACAAGCAGTCTTTCAGGCAGGCCAGCTGCTTCAGTGCTCTTTCAGTTAAGCAAAGCTTAGAAAGGGGAACTGAATGGGCATTTTTCTTCTCTTTTTTAATTATTCTATTTGAAATTTATTTCTGCTTTATGTAGGAGTAACTTTTTATGTACAATGATGCTGTCCAGAGACAAACAATTGCAGTCCCGTTGCAGGGAGTTAACCAAGGCAAAAGGTACTTGATGATATCTAAACCTTCAGTGAGTTCAAACCCTCTGCTTTCACGGGGAAAACTGAGAAGCAAACATTTAAATATCTCCTGGCAGCCCATAAGAATCCTCTTTTAAATGCAAGTGTAGGAAAGGCCCACATCTAGAATGTATCTTTCTTCTTCTCCTGAAGTAAGAGCAAGATATCTTGCCCACTTACAAGAACAGTGGGTTGGACTGCAGAAATAAATATAAGACAGCACGAGGTCTGCTGCCCTTGCAAAAAATGATGAAACATTCAGGGATCAGCATTTTTCGCCCCAACTACTTACAATCCAAAGTAGATATTTCAGGCTGGCAAGTTATACCTCTGAGGACAGAGTTATGAAATAATTTCTCCCCTGGCTTGACAATAAAACGGGGGGGAAGAAATGACAAGCAGGATAAATGTGCCTGTCACACAACTAGCAAATAGGAGAATCAAGCCTTAAGCACTCTTAAATAAAAAAAGAACAACAAAAGCAGAAAGCCCAAACATCTGAACTTTTGCCACAAACTGAATTAATTTTTCACGATGAAAAATCCCCCCCCCAACCCACCTTCTATACCATAGGTATGTCATGTTGTTTGACACTTGGCCGGAAGATAACTTTATAATTGTTGGCTAAGCACTAAGGTTTTGTTTGGTTTTGGTTGTTGTTATGCTCCTCTGTTTACCATAAGACATTACAAAAAAGGAAAAAAAAGGACGAAGGAATGATGATTTTGGACAGTATTATCAATGCCACAGGATGATACCCCTTTTCCTACATTTTAGGACATCCAAAATTAATAAGTATTTTTCATCGTTAATGATTGATGGTGAACTGAGAAAGTATCAAAAGAGCTTATCTCAAAGAGTGAAAGCAAATCCGAACACAAATGCTTTATCATAATTTAGAAAAAGCAACCTGACAACAAAGACAATGACATGATGCCTCTCTTGTGTCTTCCATGGGCTACACTGGCCTAGGAGCTCATCCCTAAAAGCTCTGCATGTGCAGCTGCTAATGCATGGGAAATGTGATTAACTGACTTGAGAAAGGCCTAGAATGACTCCCATTCTGACTAGATTACTGGATAATTAGATTGGTGGCACTCTTCCCTTACTGGGCTGTCAGATTAAATCCTGCTGGTTTTCTTCAGATAACTGTCATGTTTCACAATAATAAACAGGGACTGACACCAAGTCTCTTCATGTTCAAAGGAAGCAAATGCCTCTTCTACCCCCACACATCCAAAAAGAAAAATGCTCAGTGCACTTACTATTTCATTGAAAATGTCATTAAATTTGATTAAAACATACCTAGTTGATGAACCTGGTCAGAAACATTTAATTTGACTTGATAAATGGGAATCACAGGGCTTTGAATCCTCATCTGGCAGATTACTTAATGGAAGGGCAAAATCAAATTATGCTTTAATGGGGATAAAGAAGGAACATTTCAAAGTTCTGCTTACAGAGAAACAAGTCTCTCGTTCACGTGCTCCTAATGGGGATTTGTTCAGCCCAAGAAAGGAGCCGGCAGGTACGTTTGGATCTTCCACATCTGCTTAATGTGGGAAGGGAAAGTTTTTCATATTCCTATATTCCTGTAACTGGCACTACACCACAGGCTGCTAAAACAATAATCAGTATATTTTGGAATTTGGTTCCTCTCTTCCTTCCATGAAGACCATAACAGAGCTTGATATGAACTCTGTGATTTGACCAGAATGGAAAGTTCAATTACCAGTTCCCAAAATACACAAATAATGCTACCATTCTCAAACTCACACATTTAAATCTCATGAGGATCAATAAGTTTGATGTTTCTTCCTGAACTAATCAGCAGGTGGGGAAAATCTTCTGAAAGATAAGAACAGACAGACACATGCCAAACCTGAGCCAGTGTCTTAATTCAGCTGAAAACAGTGCTGAGCTTCCCATCGTCCTGAAGAGCCCAGAGTAACAGCCCTGGGAAAAAGGGGTCCTAATACATGGAACTTTGTTGCCCCACTGTAACCCTGCCCCCAAACCAAATCAACTCTCCCCACCAAGGCAGCCATGAGCTATCACAACACCACTGCTGTTTTGCTCCTGCAGACTTCGAGAAGACTGCTATTTGGAACAAGGCACAAAGGTTGACATTCCAGTATTTTTTCTTCTTGCTTTAAATTACATAATAGTGCCTTATTTGAAGTATTTCCACAGCTAATTAATAAAGGCAAACTTTTCTGCTCGCCTTGTCGCACTCGCAAATTTATGCAATGTGATGAAAAATGTATCGTTTGAAGTTTGCACAGGAAAGAGGAGATTGAAGCCAAAGAAAAGGTGAAACATCTCTGATAATGTATGCCAGAATATCAAAAACATTAGAAAGTGTAAATCTATACCTGCCTTTTTTTTTTTTCCCCTGCCTTCTAAAGGCTTTTGGGTTTTTTGTTTATTTTAAACTTCTAAAGTTGTTTACACTTTTGGATGAGATTATTTGCAATGAAATGGGGAAGGGGTAGAGTTATAAACAACAATGCGAATGAAGTAGAGAGTAGATAAGCATCTAAAACAGTAAACTATAACTGTAAAGAGCATGAGCTAGCATTAAAAAGTAAGTCCCTGTTATATGGCTTGTATTTACAACACTAATATATGTTTACCATATTTGATATGAATAATAGTTCCAAGGACTCGCAACAAGAGTTAGAAAAACAAAACTAATCAAGTTAACTATATGGAGATACTTATCTAGAGAACCCTTTTTTTTCCACCCACAGGTTCTGTTTTTTATAAAACTAGATTAGAATCATTTGTCTTTTCCACTTATGGCTGAAACAGAACCACCTTGGAGGGAAAATGAGCTGGCTGATTTACAGCGCCCAGCAACATCAAATAGCAAGTTTGGATAAGAAGTGACTGACACTTTACCTAAGGAAAACAGAAAAGAGATTACAATGAATTTCTTGAACTGGAATGTGACGAAAATGTTCAAATTAACTCTTTCCACTTCCACAGATTGACATGAACAGTAAATATTTTGAGATCCTCTCCATCAAAGTACAATAAAAGGGAATGTATGCTCAGATATTTGTATTAACTATTTGTGAATACATGCTAAATTGTTATCTTGAGAAATGAGATTAGCAACACAATGCCTTGAAGAAATCTTGACATTTGCATATGTCTTCTGAATGCTACAAAAAACTAGGTTACCACACAAAACTGAAGTTCCCAACAATTAGGGCCTTTGTGTGCCTAACAGAGGACTGGTGTAAAACTTCAAACTCCAGTTGCTTCAATGGAGCCAGGCTGATTTGTACCCATGATTTATCACACACCCTCACCCATTTTGATCCCAGATCTATGACATTTCTTAAAAAACCACGCATAAGAAAATTGCTGATGAGTCAGAGCCTTGGGCTGATAATTTTGGGCTACTGAGTATAAACGTGTTCTGATCACTACTCAGGGGGCTGGGATTAAAATCAATACAGAGAGGGGTTTGGAGTCATTTTTTAATAAAGAATTATTTGTCTGAGTAAGGGAAAGAAAAATGTCTTTGACTACTTGACAGAAGTAAAATGGCGCTTGTTTAAGGTTGCTCAGGGACTTGGAATGGCAGAAAATGACCTGTGAGAGATGGATTAATATAAAGTTAATCCTGCCATAAGTACAAACACATTATTCACCTGTGCTCTTTACGAGATGGATAGATACATGTCCATGCAGTCATGCACCCATGAAACCTCGCCTAATACTTGAAATACTTTGCTTTTGCTTAATTGCATTATAGCTCTTCATGCTTTGAGGCTGCTTTGATAATACCAGTTGAAGGAAACCTTCCTGTGCAGTTAAAACAGGGGAACTCCATTTTCCTGGGTTTTCATCCTCAGGCTTGCTCAGGAGCAGGTGTGTTTATGCACACTATGATGGAGGTCTTCCCTGGACACCTGTCCAACATGAGCTGAACGGAAACCCCTGACACCCTTCACGGCGTCTAACAACTATCAGATGTTAATACATTTTGGCTATTAACAAGTGGGATTATGATTAAAGCCAGTATCGTAGGAGTAGGAGGGTTTTAATCACATTCTTACATGCACTGGGGAGGGAGTGTTCTCCATTTTGAAAGGCTATCATCCAGTCCCTTTGTGAGAACTAAATGCAGCAAACCAATAATGTGAATAGTATCCACCACTTCACATACTTTGGGTGGCCTTTTTTAACAAAAGGTTATTCATGCTGTTACATTATGAGGACCCCAAAAATCTCATTAGCAGCAATGAAGCAGATCCAGTGGCAGTAATAAACTCTAGTTTAAATTAGAAACAGCTACATTTTGCACATTCACATGTGTATACATGATCTGTTTGTTGATAACCCAAAATGACCAATTTATTAAAGTTTAAATAACTTAGAGATGAAAAATAATGATCAGAAACCTCTGCATTTAGAGTAATAAATCCTTTATTCATCCTACAGCTGAGCTGCTCCTCTGATCATTAAGGAAAAACTAATTAAAACAGGGGTTCATACACCTTTGCAGAAATTGCATCCCAGGGTGAAACGCAGTAAAGCAAAAGTAGGTTTGCATTTATTTGCAGTGTGTGGTCTCTGCGGTGAAAAACCACACAACTTACAAGAGTCACTCACATTTTAAATATTTCCAGCTTGAACATTCACTGCAAAACATCATTGCTAAATTTTTATTCAAAAGACACAGCATAGTAAGAGTTCTCTTTAAACGCAAAAGGAATGCTTTTTGTTTTACAGCTGAACACTCCTCTCCCTCACCCTTTATTCCACTGAGGAAAACACTACATACTGCAATTCAAGTTTGCTTTCCTGTATGAAAATTCCTATTTCAACATCACAACTGCTATTAACTTCAAAGGAAGCTGACAGTTCTGCAGTTATTAAGTTAAAAGATGGCCAACTTTCAGCTGGAGTCATTGCAAATTAATTCTGCCTTACAAGGCCACATTAGGTCATTTCCTGAGCTGGTGGTAATAAATAGCCCTTTCTGTAATGTAAGAACAAATGAGTAGAGTGAGGTTGTCCTGATGTGAAAAGAGGAGGACCAGGCTAGGCTGGGCTCAGGGAAGTGCTGTAGGGCAGCCTGAGCCACCCACACTCAGACCCACCTCCAGCTGGAGCCTGAATCTTGCCATACTTAATAATGCCATCTTAGGCGCAAGTCCAAGCTAGAGTGTGGCAGTAGGTATGATCTCACAGTGCCTCTCTTACAGCCCCCTTTACATTCTTGGGTTTTTTGGGTTGTAACTGCCCTTGCCAGCTACAGGAAAGAGATGGCACAGTGGAATCAAAATGGGCTGACATCAGCAGGTTTTGTCTTACAGGTTTGATCTCTATAATGTCCTCAGCTTTGAGGGGCACTTATTTATTAATGGATGTATAGGAAGGAATAGAGTTGGCAGAGACATGCTGTGTAAACAAGCATCAAACTACTGACATTTTCCTTTTGTGCCTTCGTGCTGAGTAATTTGCCACAGCCATGTGAAAGCACTAGTTAACAAAGCCTAAAATCCAGGATTTTCTCTTCCTACTAAATTATTCCAGTAGCTTCATTTCTTAGAATGCAATGACCTCCAGGCAGAACATTTCCTCAAGTGGTAGCGGAAAAAAAAAATCCTGCCTAAACCTTGCATGGCCTCAGACTTGTGCAACCCTATCTCTCTTTATATACAGAGATGCCACAACATCCAGGTACATGGCCACCCTCTAATGCACTATGAGTATTATCCTGCATCTTTCATCACCTGCTGTCTTCCACCTGAATCTCTTCCACTCATAGGGCAAGGACTGCTCTCTCTTTTGATTTGTTCAGGATCTAGTAGAGTCATGGGCCTGATCCATTACGACTCTAACACAAACAAAGTCTCCATGGTGTCCATGTTACGGTCAGGATCAATGACACAAGCTAGTGCAGAAGATAGTGTTTCTGAAAATAGCAACAAAACCCAGGGGAGTTTTGCCATTACCTTTAGCGAAGCTACCAGTTAACCCAGAAGGTCCACAACCCATGTTGCGAGGTGAGTAGTAAGAAGTTTGCACTGGGCCTCTGACACCTGCCTTTCATTATGGGAACATGGATTTCCCTTTCTAGCATTTCTGCTTTTTAGTGTTGAAACCTCCATATCTGCATTCTACACTGGGTAAGTGAATTTCAGTGCAGACAGCACAGATCAGTAATAATAATTCTCATTATTACTATTACTGTCATTATCACTAAGTTAGTACAAAAAAAGGAAAAAACCCAAAACCTCAGAGTCCCTGACCAACACATGAACTTAGGTTTAGTTGTAAACAAAATGGGCTTGATGGCAGGCTTTTGCACAAGTCTTAGACAATCAAAGCTACTGATAAACTACAAGCATTGTTTGCCAGGGGAAAACAGTATTTTTTGCTTTGTACAAAAGAAGGAAACCTGAGAGCTGGGAGAGCAACAGGGTGTCTCCATGGATGAAGTAGTATGTCTTACAGCATACACACAGAATATTAGTAGGAAAACCTATACGGAGATGGCCACACAGCATTGTCTCTTTGAGGGAGTGAGGAGAATGCAGGTCAGGAAGAATAGCTGGTGGATTATCCTTCCTTTGCCCAAATCAGAAAAGAACATTAAAGTGCTGCACACAACCTGACAGCATGGTGCCCCACAGGGATTCCAGGCTTCTCCAGCAGGATGTGAGAGCTTTGGATTCAAGGCCCTACATCCCTGATACCTAGCAGGCTATAGCTTTATTCTCTTGCCCTGCCCCAATGATTATTCAATTATTCATACAAGGTGAGAAAGGTCTGGGTGAGAAAGAATGAGAATGTCTTCTTTCAAGACAGACAATAATTTGATGGAGGGACAATCTCCTGGCATGTAAGAGACCCTCCTCAGAGCCACAAGAGACCCTCCCTAGAGCCCCTGCTGCAAATCAGACTGACTCAGGACTGAGGCCAAGCCACCAAAACCTAAGTTCCCTGAGCTCTGAATTATTAACTGTTCTGAAGAAAAGAGATTCTTTCACCATTAAACTTCTGCAGCTCTTTTATTTTCTTCTTTTGGGGGTAAGGTCAAAAAAGACCTTGCCTTTTTCACCATCATATTTATCTACTATTGTAGGTGCCAAAGCAAAGTGAGGTTAAGTGGTCCAGTGAGACCCATGATGAAAGGTTCTACACAAAAATAAGAGAGATGTACAAGTTTTTAAATCCAGAAGGAAGAAGGTAAAAATATTGAAAACTGATAAACAACTGACATAAATTGAAGTTTCATTGACCCTGCATTCAGAAAATTGCACTTGGAAGGACTTTAGGAGTGCACCAAAGAATTAGAATGTTTGGGGTTATGATAAATAGAATTTCTTCATGAAAAATAAATTTACTTGACATAGGTCAACAAAGAATACAGCAACTAGTCAGGTGACACCATAGATATTTAATATATACAATCAGGATAAAGATAATTTGTTCACACAACACACTGCAAAATAAATCAAGCAGGCTGATTATCTTCAGTTATACGGAAGCCAGAGATAATTGCTAATACATCAACATACGCTATTCATCATAACACTCATATCTTTCACCTCAGAAAATAGCCACTCATTGTTCTTTGCAACCGTTTAGTCTTTCCCATTGCTTTGAGACCTTAGTATTCTCGTTGTCATATAAAATGCATTATGGCTACTACACAAATCCTTTGCAATCACAGTCAAATTTTCTGAAAATGGAAAGAAACCCAGCAATATAACCAAGTGAACCTCACAGAGCTCAAAGTCCCAGGAGAGCTGTACAGTGCAGACAATTAGTTTCTGCTTACCGGTAATGTTTTCCAGGCAAACACAAGAGAATCAAACAACAACAACAAAAAAATCCCCTCATAAACAAGGAGAATGGATAAGAACTCTGAAAGGGGAAAATTGCAAAGCATAAGAAGAAAAAAAATCAGAAACAAAATTTGAGATTATCAAAGCTTGTCTGTGTTTCACCTCTGTAAGGTCTCTGCATTTACTTCTACCTATTAATGCATATCCACTGACATTTTGAAAACAACATTAAATAAAGCAGGTCTGTTTGGAATAGCATCTTTCATTATTTATTTACTATAAACCACAAACTTCTATTCAATGCATTTGCTGTGATTGGGGGAAAAAAAATACTTTTATTACAGCCTGAGTCATTTCCTATTTTCTTCCATTACCGAATAATAATTTAACACAGTAAACAAATATCCACTCATTAAAGTTTCTTAGCAGACTAAAGCTTTGAGTCATTGTTCTGGCAAAATTTATTTCTCTGAAAGCTCTGTGAAATGCTTTGTGATCAATATTACACAGGTAATGAACACAGCAGATGAAGATAAACAACAAATGTTTTGTTTTTTAGCACACTGAAAATCTGACCATGGGCTGCAGAAGAGCTGTACATTCATTAGGTCATGCTCATTTTACAAACCTCCTTTAGAGCTCTCAGGATGGCAATCACCAACCTTCCCACCAGCTGAGCCTGAAACAACACTACATGGGTCTCACCAGAAAAAAAAAATCTGCTAATTAGTACACAGCTCTGGGAGGCAAAGTCTTGGGTCCACAATGGGCACAAAGACATGGGGGAATAAGGCTGAGAACAGCACACATAACATGGGCAGAGATGACCGTAAAAACAGAGTAAATGATTGAAAATTACCTCCTGACTGCCTTGATTAAGTTTAACACAAGGCAGGGCTCAAACCAGCCATCTTGAGATACACGGTCGAGCGTGACCAGCTCTGTGGGACTGTATCTCATCTCCACGGCACAAGTTCACAAAAGTGAGTACTGAAAGTTTAGAGATCAAGAGGAAGAACAGAGGTTAAGAAGTTCTGGTAGAATGGAGACAGGAAACAGAAAGCCATTTTCAGGTGTTGTTCAAGACTACACATGGCAGAGACAACAGAAAGTCTGCAGGTTCTGGCCTTTTCCTAAAACATAAAGGAGAAGACATGTGCATGCACTTTTTGTTTAGATCTGTACCTTTTCCAGTGTTTTGGTACTCAGAGAATACTACTTGGGTGTAAGCAAGGGGTTTGCCATTTAGGATGGTCACTATTTATGGGACTCACAGAGGTCAGGGCACTGCACGTGCTGAGTTAAAACTAGACCTGCTGAGATAATCACCAACACATGTTCCTGCTCAGGGTATTCAAATAAAATATAGAAAAATTGCACAACCCTGTCCCAAGACTTGCAGTAACCAGGATGCTGAAGGTTGGAAAAGATACTGGGAAAAATCAGGAAGTGACAAAAGTCAACCTGTAGCACAGACTATTAAAATCCTGCTTTTAAAATTAGAGAAAAAATTCTCTTGTCCTAAATACGTCTATCAACTTTCACATAATGATAGGAAGATAGTGCCTATATATCCATGCAAACAAAGTTTCAGCATGCTTTTGGTGAGAGGGACAAACATGGCCCAACCTGGGCAAGCTCAAGTCAGCATCCCATCCCAGGATGATAGGCTGTGTGGCTACACAGTTAAAAATGGCTGGAGTTGCACCTAAAAATCCCTCAGGAGAAGAGTGGGGAAGCCAGGCTGTCTCTGCAGCATCTTCCATATCCATGCACCTGTGCCCTTTTCTGGTAAGCTCTCATAGGAGAGCTGCTAAAGACTTCTCCAATTTGCAGCAAGAAAAAAAAGAAAAAAAAAAAAATCAAAAAACAAATCAGGCCAGAACGTCAGGCACAATCCTGTTTTTCCACATGGTACCAGTGAAGTATTTTGAAGCTGTCATGAAGCAGAGCTGCTGGCCTATGGGCAGGTCCACTGGAGACACGACTCCTGCACAGCAATGTAGGAAAAGGAGGTACAGCTGCCCCAGCCCCAGGGGAAGCAAGAGACAAGAAGCCACAGCAACACCATAGGCTTCATCAGTAGCACCAGAGGGGAGGATCTGCACCCACCAGCCCTCCCATGACACCCTTTGTCCCTTTCCCCCCAACATGTTCTGTATAAAGAGGATGCCAGAGCCTCCCTCTGAGGGATTTACTACAAATAAATAAGGTATTACTGCTAAGGCAGATAAGGATCTTACAACTCTGATTTCTTTCAGGTTTCTTGCTGCTGGCTTAAGACATCTAGAGGACTGAAAATTCACACACACACCAGCACTGCCATGTACAGTGAAACCAGTGGCTCTGAGGATATTTGGAAGCTCTCAGCTTTTTTTCATTAAGCATCTGGGACTGGTTATTTCTCAAAACATATAGAAATTTAACAAAGGGCACCCCTTTGCCCCTCCCTCAACTCTTCGCAAAACATTTCTTTTTCCAAACCATAATCAAAATTTGTTCAGCAGGTATTTTAGCATCTGGCATTCAAAGAGGCTGCAGAGGAAGGAACAAGCTGAGAGAGATAAGGAGGTAGAGCAGAAACAACCAGAGTTGAGAGGAAGGAGGTTCAGATTGGTTTTGCGCATTTCAAAATATTTTACATTCAAAGATAGGACTGTGAAGCTCCAGATGACATGGAGGTCTACAGAAATATTCTCCACTACAGTAATCTACAGCACTGATATAAAATACCAGGGGAAGAAGAGATGTAACAGCCAAACATTATTAAAAAAAAAAAAAATCCAGTCTTTTTTTTTTCTTTCCTCGTTTTTAAATCCTGAAAATTCAGGAATTGCCAATATTCTGTCAGGAGTGGCTCCAGAGACTTCTGAGCACAGTTTTGAAGGCTTCCTTTTTATTTTATCATCTCTTTTCCACTTCTTCAGCCTCCTGTCTCTCCATTTAATTATAGAGGTGTCAATGAGGTTGATTAGAGCACAGTTTTTAGGAGCCAGGGGACTGCCATGATAAAAATCTAAGGAGAGACAGTTCTGATGAAAATCTTTTATAAATAGCTACAATTTGCAAAAGAACTTAGTCTACTTAAGAAAAGAGGCCAGAGGAAAACGGCATCTTAACTCTACCTACTTCTCTACCACTGCATGGGTTACATCATGACACTCCATGATCTAGCCTTTGAGTACCTGGACATACCCATCTTTACAAAACTCCCCAAATCCTTAAAATCTAAGGTACAAAACGCTTACAGCAATCCTCTGGTAAAAGTATATTAAAGCCCCTGCATGCCTGAGTACCTGAACTTCCAGTCCTCTTCAATGTGAGCACTCAGTGCCTTAGCTCAGGCTGTACCACGATATGCTTCTGAACTCTGTGGCTCCTCAGCACAGACTCTATTTGAAGAAACATGATAGCAGGCATTGCATTTTTTTCTTCTCCATGTTTTAGATAACTTTTATTCTTGACAGTACATGTTGCAATATTCTATACTGAGGAGGAATTTTGTTACAAAGGCTTAAGGGACTAAACTTGTAACTAAAAATCAGAGTCTGCACTGTTACGAACAGATACGGCAAAAGACAATCCAGTATATCCTTCTAACTTATAAAGCAATCTACTTGCTCTGTTAGGCTCTTTTTCCAATAATGGCTGCATGAAGTTATTTACAACATAAATTAAGGCAATTACTAGCCTTGATTCCCACTTAGCCAGTCTACAATTTTTCCCATAGCCTAATCTGCTCTCACTTGTTTCCTTCACATTTTCCAAGAGGTGCAAAGCAGCTTGAATATAAACAGGCACGAAGCTCACTGAGGTTGCATCTACCTTTGCATTTCAGTGTGAATCAGGAATGTGTTTTTATGCAAATTTCCTAATTATTCCCACTTGACTTGTGCCGGTTCATATCACAGAGAGGTTGTGGAGCACAGGGAACTCAGGTACTTTTAGATTAAATTTACCCAGAAGTTCAGTTCAGGACTCCTCTCGATGTATTTCCACCACAACCAAGCCGGCTGCCTCCAGGGCCTGACGAGAACTTGTGTGAGATGAAACCTCAATGAAATGCACAGTGTGGATATCAGCTCTGCAGCACTATTTTGTCTCCCCAGATGTGCTCCCATTAGTCCATACTGCTCCTTACTGTAGGAGCAACCTACAGTAGACAACCTGAATGCTGGACTTGGGTAAAAACCTACAATTCTCTGCTTAGCTCAGCAAACTGCCCCGCTGGAAACCACAAACCCACTTTGCTCTCTGTTAAATAATATACCCAGATTATGCTGATCTAAAGATAAAGCAAGTGAATGAGGAGTCAGACATCATTTTGGTCCCCTTGTGTCACTCCAGCATCGTCCTTAGCAGCAATGCCCAAGAAGGTAACCTACAGTAACACCTCTCAGTCTTCACTGAGTCTAGTTAAGGATAGGAAGGTTGACTGCCCACTGCTGTCCCTGGGTCCGGACAGAAATGATAAATGCTTGGGAGCATCAATTTAGGAAAACACCTAAAAACTCCTTCATGATTTCTGTGGGAGTACTAGTGCTACTTTTGTATAAAAATTACCCAAGTATTTATATTCTTCTGGTAGTGTGAAACTGAAATGGTTATTCATTTGTTTTCATTAAAAAAATTGAATGATCAAATTTGGTTGTATTAATGAGGACATAATTTTTACAATGAACATATCCTGAAAAGTGCCAAAACCTTGAGAAAAACAAAAAGGTCTCACTTTGAACAGAACTTAAAGCAATGTAGTCCTAGTGACCATTAAACAAGATCTCCTTCTTCCACAGTCATGGCAAATGTGTATGCTGCCTAGAACAAGGAAAAACATATTCTCTGGATGTAAAGTAGATTCAGTATGTCCTGAAGAGGTTTGTAGGCCATTTACTAGTACTTGAATTTTATAAGTAAGCTTAAATTGGTAAGTTAAATAAACATACCTGTATCTAACCTTTTACAAAGATAGTAAACAAATACCCATAAATTTACCCACATATTTGCTGTCTACAAGACAAAAAGCATCATCATACTCTCCTGGGAAAAAATGTTTTTTTTTTGACAGGACTTTTTCTTGTCAAGGGCAGTACAAAGACAACATAATACACAGACCAATACTTAGAAGAAATCACAACCTCTCAAATAATCATTCTGTCTGTATAAGAAGTGTCTTGTTTAAAGATGGCAGGAGTATATGTTCTCTAATTTGCCAGCTCAACACCATAATTATATTAATGTTGCGTGTTTCCTGGCAGTTTTACTATAAAGATTTGCACCTATTCAAACATTCTCTTTCGCTTTTGACGAATGTGGATTTTCTCCCCCAACTCCTCCACATCTTTATTTGCCTTCACAGAATGGAATGAAGGATTTTCAATAGTATATCCAAGAAAACATTTTTATTGTGGCAAATTACAGGAAAAAAATACTAGTAAAGTGCTATTCCAGAAAAAAAAGTCAGCCCTTTTTTTTTTCCCCTCTGGAAAGGCTGAGCAACAAAGCAGGTGCACTGGGGAAAAACAAATCTGCTGGCTTTGCACAATGGAATGGAAAGTCCACTTTGTTTTATTACCATTTCAAGCTGCTTACAGACTTCAGTGTGGAATGAAAAAAAAAAAAAAAAGAAAAGAATTAACAAAATCCAGATTTTTCCTGTATATACTTCAGGAAATTCCCTTGCTAAAGCAGAGCAGTAGAGGTTTTCTCTTGTTTCCCTTTTCTCTCTTCCCTTTTAGAGGACTGTTGTGATCTTGAAAACATAATCTAGGAAGAAACATCTGGTCTTCACTTTTTAATTACATTTAAATCATCTCAAAGGCTTTCCTGGAGGTAGACATACCTACAAGGGTTTACTGTCAAAACTATAGGAGTTACGGGGCTGCTGCATAAATGGATCAACTGTAACGGTGGATTTGGGACCAGCCTAAATAAATAAGATAATGCCATGTAAACTTCAGAAGTAGAGACTTTATACAGGCAGATTGGGAGTTTTTAATGCCGACAGATGCATAACTTGGGGAAGGGCAGGGAAACCTTCAGGGAGAAGATAGGGCCAGAGACAGAAGAAGCATCCCATCTGGATGGTGGGAATAACTCAGCAGCCTGCCTCTGGCCCCTGCCCAAACCTTTTTACATAGGGAGCAAGAGTAGTCTCTTGTAAAGGGCAGAAGCAGTGCCCTCCCTAAGCATTATCTCCAAATGAAGATGGAAGGGAGAACAGTGCCGCGGTGATGGCAGCGGGGCCGGGAGCCAGGCAGCCACGCAGGTGGGCTGCAGCCGCTTGCCTTGCGGCTGGGACTCGCTTCCTGAGCCTCCCCCAGCCCAGGTGCTGACACTCGGGAGACCACGTGGGGAGAGCAGGAGAGCTGCCAAGTACAAGGTGTTACCCTGGACACTAAAATGCCTCGCTACAGCTCTGAAGCATGCAGTAATGTAGATACGAGAGGATAAGGAATTCACAATTTGTTCAGGCTGCGATCCAGCAAAAACCACTTACGCAGGTGTATTACCAGCAGAGCCACCAGCTCCATCACACACAGGAAGCAAACATCCAGTTTCCCAACAACAGGATCCACACCATCCTGAGGGAGCAGGGGGATCACTTTGAGAAAAGCCCTTTTTCCTACTATCCATTTCGAAATTTCATGTCAGCCTAGCCACAGTATTCCCTAGAGTGCAATGGAAACACTGAACAACAACCTGAGAAAAATGCTTCCCTCCTTCTTTTCTCTAATATTGATGCTACAGTGACGAGAACAGGGCTGCTCTGTGCTATGTTCTGCACAGACAGGAAGTAAGAAGGTGTCCAAGAACCACAGGTATCAAAAGGGAAAAAGCTAGAGGGAGTACAAAGATGGTGAGAGGAAATGACTTGATCAGTGTCACACCGTAAAGCACCAACAGAGCGTGGAAGAGCATCCACACTCTCCTGAATTTTTTGCCTCTTAATCTTGGAGATTAGTACTATCTACTGTATCATCCATGCCCTGGCAGCCCAGAATGAAGGACCAAAATCTGAAGTAGCAGGTGCAGACATCGTTTTTATAATCAGTACTATGTGCCATGCTTTAGAGTACTTTGGAGACAACAATCCCGTGCCAGAGCCCTGAATTCTAGCAAGTATTTTGCCGCTTTAAATTATCTAGTAAAATAATGGTTAAATAGTTCTCTCTCTTTTAGAGCTCTGTGTGTACATATATACACACAAAAGTACATATTTAGATATTAAATCTAATACGTACTGACAAGACAAAGTATTTTTCTCCTATTTTTTTCTTTACATGAACCTAATGAGGCTCTTCAAGGCTGTTATGTCTCAAAGTACCATCAGTGACAGATAGGTAAATAAATAAACATGTCATCCACGCCCTTCCTTAAGATCTTTGCTCACTGTGTCTCTTGCTGGTAAGGTCAACCTGACATAAACCAGTTCTCAGCAGGCATCTCGCAGCTTTCAAAGAACCACCAAACTTAAGCCCTGCAGATGATAAAGCACCTTGTGTCAAAACCAGTGCCTTGTGACTTTGGCCTTGCAGTTAAACCTCAGAGGTCTGTTCTGAAATGATGTAATCCACAAATTATTTTTCTTCATTACTGTTTTTAAACTTCATAGTGGTGAATAGATTAACAGAAAATCATGACAGGCTAGAAAAATACTTACGGGTAACAAAGTGAGAGCAGAAATTATTCTTAAATTTTCACTGGCCTTCTTTACTACAGATAATTAGCAAGATGGAAACAGTTGACACTGTTTGAAGTAGCCTAAGTCTTGGCAAACAAAAAGGTCCCACCTTGATTAGCAAACAAAATTGCAATAACCTCATTTGTTTGGTGTTCTCCGGTGGCAAGGAATGGGTGTGACTTTTCTTGTTCAGAATAGAAGTGTGCTGACCCTGAACTTGATTCAGCCACATTCAGGGCATGGAGTTTCCCCAGCCTTTACACCTTGTGTTGGCTGCCGTTAGTTTATAAAGCCTTTCAGTTAGACAGAAGACCTTTCAGTCCTGAACTAGTTCCACCATCCATTTAAAAAAACATTTTCTAAGAAGGAACAGCTCTATTAAATAACACTCTTTCAATGTGATCCTGCCAATATTCATATTCAATTTCTTGACCTGTAGTGGCAAAATACTTCATGAACCTACTGCTGCACATCCAGTAAACTCGCATTTGGCAGTGATGGATACAGCTGGCAGGCAGTGCTGTCAGCCTAGTCCAGCCACACAAGAAGGCCAGTTGGGGTGTGTATGTGGTTTCTTCACTACACTTATTAATTTCAGCAGTTTAGATGATATGTGATATTAATGGATTAGAGGCAAAGATGGGAAACATTTACTTACATTTTAAAACCACCAAGCCTTAAATTTGGGATGAGAAAACACAGAAGGAATCCCAGCTCAGAGGGCAACTTGCTTTTAAAACCACTGCAGTTAGAGGAAGGCATGTGTTTGGACAAGATTTATTTTTATGTACTTGGGGACTGATCAAGAGTAAAGCCCTGTCATACCCCTTCCAAACAGCTCATGAAGAAGTAGTCAAAAAGCCAAGTTGCTTCATTCCCTCTCCCATTCCCCCTTCTGAAACCCTGCCACATACAGGTGATGCACCTGATGGAAGGATGCCAGGGAAGTTAGTTAGGCCCCCAAGTTAGGTTCATACACATATTATCTCTCTGACTAACCACCTACAAGAGAGAGAGAGACACCCAAAAAAAAAAAAAAAAAATCACAAAAGAGGCCTGCAGCTGAGGTACCCTGAGCATTTTGGGGAATAAACTATCCAGGAATACAGGGTCTTGTACACTTCAGAGGGAAGAACTCGTAAGAAAGATAAGGAAATACCCTGAATACCCTGGGTATTTCAGAAGTGCAGAGTACTTGAAGCAAGATTTTACAGCACAGGAAGTTTGGTGTATCGGTTCTGTAATGCCCTTTGGATTTCCATGAAGGAATATCCTGTGAATAGAAATACAAGCATTCACAAAGGCACACAAAGCTGAGAGCAAGATAAAAAGAAGCTAGCAATGCTGTAGTTAGAGCAGCACCACCAACAGTGGCATATGTCTTTTTGTTGCCATAACATGAAAACACATGTACAATACTTATATCCTGCACGAGGGAGCCTAAACCCTGCAATGTTATCTTGGGGTGAGAAAAACAGCACAAAATTTCTGATCTGAATGTAGCCTGGACAGGCAGAGTCCTCAGGATGAACAGCAATGAGGGCTGGTTGTCTGCCTGCTGCACAATGTTTTGGAGGGGATGTTAAGCTCCAGCAAGAATGAGGGCAGCACCTCAGAGCTACTAAACCTCCTTGCCATGACATGATCCAGACACACAGCTTGTTTCCACGCTGCAGTTCTGGATCACCAATCCCTCTTCCAGCAATCAACAGTGCTCCAAATGGAAACAGAATTATGGGAATTTGTTTCATTAGCCTTCTGCACAAGCATTACATGTTTCCTTCGTACCCCTTTAATCTTTAAAAAAGAGCTACTCATTCTAAAGATCCTGGCATCTCTTCCTTCTTGTGCACTAACCCGTCCAGAACAAGACAAGTTACAAGTACCTTTATATTTCTTTCCAAAAGAGTCTCTGGTTTCTAAAAGGAAAGGAAAATGAAAGAGATTCTTCCCTAAAGTCTCCATGGATATTTGTTTTCTCTAGAAGACTGTTCTCCTACATTTCAGCAAATGGCCTGGCTGTGTGACCCTCCCCCTCAGCACCTGGGAAGCAGATTGTCAACTCTGGAAGTGTTTATTCTCTGTAGATTAAACAGCATTTGCTGGACAGTGATCACAGAAAGTTGTAAAAACAGATGGACGAAGATCTGTCCAGACTTCCAGAGCTCACCACGAGAAGGCTACTTACATAAAAACATTTCACTGAAGGATCAAAGGATTTTCTTTCCCCCTCTCTATACTCAGTTACATGAGGTCTTTTATATAAACATGGGAATGTAAAACAACCATCATAAATAATGCCTAAATTCTGAATTTTGAAACTAACATGTCAAATTAGACCAATAGAATTACTGGATTGGTTTAAAAAACCCCACACAAAACCAAACCAATCCTATGCATGATCCTTCTCCCATTTCACCTGCATCTTGAAGTCTTTTTCTTTTTTTCCAGGTATACAATCATTCATTTTACAATCATGCTATTTTCAATGAAAATAGCAAAACTATTTATTCTCACTAGAGCTCCAGATCACACTGATTTAAAAGTTGACGTCAGTGTGCCCTCTCATGCATCAACATATCCAAATAATGAGCTGTTTAAAAGCATACAGGCTTTCATCTAGGAATAAGAAATAGCATTTTTCTAGGTGGTGAGCTCAACCCTGAGCTGTGCCTCTGACAATGTCTTGAGGTCAGGCTAAATGAGAAGATGAACACGAGTTCTTAGAGTAGCACTGCTTCAAGAGGCTATGATGTGATGAAAGGGGGATACGGGATGAGTAAGTACAACACCTTGGCTCTAGTGCTTGCAGTACAGGAACTGTGAGGTCCAAGTTCTCGCTTTCACAGTAAGGACCTGGAAAAACTAGAGCAGTTGCAGGGGAAAAAGCAAGAGTGATGAAAGGATCAAAGCATTTGTTCCACAGTGTGAGATGCAAGATGATCAATTTATTTAACTCATCAAAGAGATGGTTTAGAGGTGACTTGATCTCAGCCTATGAGTGCCCATATGGGAGACAGAAATTTAATAGATGGCTCTCCAATCTAGGAAAAAATTGCTGAGATCAAACAGCTAGAACCTGGTTTGTTCATATTATAAAATCATTTTCTACCTCTCTGCCACCAATTCTGACTGTATAACCATCTGCTCCTTCTTCACATACTTCAAACTGAAATTCAAACAGAAAAGTAACCAAAGAACTAAATGGTATAAAACAGGAAAGAGAATTTATGAACTACATGAACAGGAAAAATACCAGTGATCTGAGCTGTATGCAAATACTGTTTTCCAAGCTCCGACTTCTCCTCCATTCCATGTTCATGTTTTTCTGCATTTTATGTTTCTAATTATCTCATTTAGAACTCCTCTGCCAACAAACACTGTCTTTACACTTACCTTCATGCAGTCAGGTTTCTGTACTGCCTAAGAAGTCAATATGAATAGTACCTTTACTTTGTGTACCAGGAAGCTTGAGTTAATCCCTCGCCTGGAGAGCAGCAGTTTTCAAACTGGAGATAGAGGATTGCCATTTTAGTGGCCCTTGAGAGGTTATCAAGGGGACAAGATGATTAGCATTTCTGCTCCTATACAAAGTGTGGCCTCCCATGCTTTTAGGCATTTTGTGATACTGTTTTGCAGTCCCCATAGGGAATGCATCTTTGCACAGGCATTTAAACAGAGTTGGGAGGTTGGGAAAATCTACTGTACAGGAATGTCATAGTGCTACTGCCCAGAAGGCAGCAGTACTTTTTGCCTTTCTTTGCTAAAGAGCAATTTTGTATAATGCATTAAAAAGTCTGAGTAATACTATAAATTTGCACGTGCAACTTTCAGTATAATGTCCATTACTATTTGAGAGCAATTGATGGTTTTTATATTCTTCTATTATGGTAGTTAAGCATTGGGATTTGAGAGACAGTTTAAAAATGAAACATAAGGAAACTCCCAGAATAGGTTTCAATCTAAACAAGGCAGGTAAATGTTGGGAAAGGAAAAGACCTCATGTCAAGAAGACCATATTGCCTGGCATGGAAAGCACCAGCGTGATTGTTTGGAGCTGCATGCTTTCTTGGTCACATCCTCAATATCATTATGCTGTATCCAGAAACTTATAAGGAAGTGGGTAATATGCCAGCCTTTATCAGAGAAGGATGAATGGCTCAGTTCTAAAAGCGGCTAGTGCAGTATAGCTGCTTGCTGTACATATTTAATCCACAAGCACCAATACTGTGCAAGCTCTCCCAGACAAGCATTTTGCCTTGTGTGTGGGGTTTTTTTTTAATACATTTAAAGCACTTTGTAAGAGTAATAGTCCTGAGATACACACAAAGAAAAGTGTTTGCCATACCAGTGTGTGAAATCCCTGAGCTGACAAGCTGTGTTATAACACAGAATAGAAGAACACCCCACACTTGACATACCTAAAGAGCTCTTCAAGAGCAGCTGAGTTGGACTCAGAGTCTGACTTCGAAAAGGCTAATTAAGAGCCTTCTGTTGTGAGAATTTAGGAGCAAATTACAGAAGTACAAAAAGGGAGGACAGAGGGACATGAAAAGCCCAGCCCTCCACCTGCAGGATCTTTGTAGGGCACCAGGGTGCGGGGAGCCCAACAGTGTCTCTGTACCTGCTCTGATCCCATGAGCAAGCAGCCTGCCCCTCAGAACCCAGAGCAGGGAGGGTGACAGCCTACTCCTTCCCTGTCTAGACTGTCACACTGGGAAAACTCAGACACCCCCTCTGAACAAATAAAATAGCAGACACAGGGAGGCATGAGAAGAATCCCTTCTCAGAAGGTCCCTCAGTTTCATCCCATACCATAAGCTGCACCTTGGTGACACAACCATGCCCCTGAGAAAATAATAATTAGATGAACATCCTCAAGGAGGAAGAGGTGATGTTTATAGAAGATGTCCTCTGGATCTGGCTAAACTATTGCTTCTCATGGTCCTTGTCCTGCCAGCCCCTGGTGTGAATGTCCACTCTGGGGTGTGAGACCAGGGCCACTCACTTTTCAACTGACACACGTGTGTAAACACACTCACAAGAAACAAACATGAGGGAAACATGGGCAACTACATCATTTAGTCATGAGCAAAAGGAAAGCCATTTAAACAATGGAAGCCAAAGATGAGTTAAGCCTGTGTTTCATCTTTCTAATGAAGTAAACAAACTAAGTTAATTCTTTTTTTCCCTATGTTTGTCTTCCTCCTTTCTCCCCTACTGAATGGTATTACACATTAATACAAGTTTCAAATGGGGTCCTTGCCCCTGACAATCAGCTCTTCTTGCTCCATGCCTCAGGAAACACAAGATGTTTGGCTGACCCTCCTCTTTTAATTTATGGAAAAGAGCTACAGTGCTGACTAGCAATTATAAGCAAGATTAATGATTTGCCAAGAGACCTCTTTGTACTTTCAACTACCTACACAAAAGCTGGTCTTTGTCTATAGAAAACAAATAGTGTTTTGAGAGAAAATATGACACAGTTACCAGACATTTTCCCCAGAATACTACAGGTTGAATATTTCAAGCCAGTGCTACAGTAAGGCATGCTTTGCACAGTGTCTGTTTGTATCAAGTATACCCTACCAGGCAAAAACTCCTCTAGCTTACTCAAACCCTAACACAGCAATGTTTTAGAGAGGGAAACCTCCATCAGAAAGTACCAACCACAATGCAGACACACCATGTAGCCAGTTAAGCTGCCTTAATACTTATCTGATTTTTTTTCAAAATACTGCTACTTCAGAAATAGTTATTTGATCAATCCATCATAAAATCAAGCAAAGATAACTTTTTACATACCTTCTCTCTGTCACTGATAATATTTTTTGAAAAATTGGGCAATTTTTTCTAGGAAATGAGAAGGGGATCATGGCTTGCTATTACAATGAGTTAAATATATTTTCTTTTCTCCAAGTCCCTAGAAAGCACTAGTATTGTTTCTAGGCATCACTGTGTTTGCCACAAGGGTTCCAAAATGTCCTTTCTCTGTGTTGAATTCTTCATCTTTGTGTAGCTTAAAATTTTAACAATTCCTTAATATACCACTGCATGAAAACAAGACAGAGGCCTGCAAAAATGCGCCTAGTTATATTTTCTTAATGTGCCTTTCCTGCTGCTTGCCTTTTTTTCACTTAATTGCAGGAAAAAAATATAAGCAATACTGAGAAAAAGATAGAAGGGTTATTCAAAATGGGAACTGTAGTGCAGAAAAGAGATTTATATTCAATAGAATATGCTCAATAATGATTACTATCTAATATAGCTCTAGCCTCCCATATACACATGCATATACAGAGCATAGATATTTTCACTCTACACATCTGGAAAAGAACTGATAGCTTTCAAATCCCACTAAAATGTGTGAGAATTGCTGGAAATAATTTGTATCCTGGAATTATCCTATGACTTGGAAGAATAAACACTAGGACAAAGGAAGTAATTTCAGTGACTAACAAAAATATGAGCGATTTGTTAATAAACCCAAATGGTTTAACAGGGGATCATGCTTACTGCCTACATCTATCTTTTTGGGGGGGAAATTATGACAAACAAGGAGTCACTGTAGGTATTCTCCTTGTGACTACTCATCATTTCAACAATAAATTTATGCATAATTTCATTTTGCTCCTGATAGATTCAGATTACCAGCAAAATGGCATATATACCAAACAGCTGCATCTGTTTTCCAGTACAGCTTTTAAGAAGACAAACAGGTCTGAATCTTATGCCTTGAGACATTGCTACCATATTCCTGGGAAAAATGTTCCAATAATTACAACTAGTGCTACTTTATGTTGGGTACAAAAGCCCTAGGTAAATGTGATTTTCTCACCATCTTTCTAAAAATGTATCTTTTCCTTTTACTCCAGGTAGTTAAACTAAGTACAGTCCAACACATTTTCCCTCACACAACTTGTGGAGGAACCACAGTCTAAACACATATGCAAGGCTGTGACCACCTCTTCCTTACACATAGTGACATCAAAGTCACCAATCAAAACTACAAATCAAGCTAAGACAGTTTATTGGAAACCTCTGACTAAGCTCACTGCATATGAACCTGTGCTCCAAGGGCAGTGTCAGTTCTTTTCCTTAGCAAGGAGGCTGTGTTTATAGGGTAACTCTGTAGGGATTTCCCCAGGAACTCATTCTGTCCATGTTAAGAGCAAAATGAAAATCAGAGAGCTGAGGTTAGAAGAGAGTTGAGCTACAGACAGAAAACTGGCTGAGCAGTTCATAGATTTAATTTTAAACATAGTTAAGCTCATCTTCTGAACAAAAAATAATATGATCAATTACAATACTAGAATTGCACCATATTTTAAAATATTTTTCTGAACTAAGGCTGGGTTTCAGTATCTCATAGAATCTGGTAAAAAGAGGGAAGGCTTTTCCTGCTAAGGCTGTGCAATGTGTTAATGTAAATGACTTGTAATTCAGTTGCTACCAACAATAAAGCACTTAAGAAGATGATGACACTAAAGGGAGAACATATAAAATAATGCAAATGGAGAAAAAATGGCTAAAAATTGAAATGTAACCATAGCATTGCCAAAGTTAAGAAAATAGTGACAAGATACATAAATAGAGAATGAGGTTTATTAATCAATCACAATGCTGTCTGCAAAATACAATATTTTCTTCTTTCTTTTTTCCCCTTTTTTCATCAACATTTCACCTGCATTTCAAGTAGAGGAGCATGAAGGGAGGGAGTGATTGCTGCATTCTCTGTTATATTCAAAAATGAATAATTCGCCTTACAATCTGAAATTTCAGAAGTAAAGGGAAAGTACTTATGGTTAAAAATGTTTGACTAAGGCAAGGCAATTCATTATTATTTCTATGAGCCCCAGAGTGGAGTCTGCAGAAACCACAGGTAGTTTGTAGCTGGTTCTAGAGAAAGAATTTTGGAAAACTCTGCTTTATGTGAAATAAACAAGTCTAATAAATGAAGTCAAGCTGAGTATTTAAACAATTACTTTCTTTCACCATCAATGTAAATGCCTTCAATGAATGTCAATCTTCCTTCCAGAAATGTAAACCTTCAAAACTGCTTCTTACCTCAACAATAGCTATAGATCACCTAGCTATGCAGAGTAAACACACTGTGCTGTATTTAATGCATGTTTCTTTAAAACTCTGGGCATAACACCTAGGCATTAAAAAAAGGTACTATGGCAGTGTCATTACAGCACACAGTTTGCAGGTTGATTAGTAGAACAGAGCATGTTCCCAACTATCTCTGTTTTCTGCAAAGGAGAGTATTTATGAAAGAAAACCATGAAGCATGCCACATATATCTACATTCAAAGGCTCATCTGCATTCCTGTTTCTCAGGATGGTGGATCATTCACATTCTAACACCTCTTAAAAGGTTAACGTTTTTTCTATAATTGCTCCCCTTTTGGTGCTTCAAACCTAAGGCACTGCCACACACTGGAAAAGGGAATTTAAACAGGGTAAAAGAAATGCTACCAATGTACAAGAATAATGGAATAAATTTCACCTGTTGGAAAGCAAGGGGTATTTCTTTTCTGCATGGGAAAAGGCCAAATTTTTAAAGAGGAATCATCCTAGGCTTTACATCTGGCTTAGCACCAACTTCCCCTTGATGCAAAACAATTTATACACAAAGATCAGTACTTCCCCGTGGTAAAAAACCAGCTACTGCAGAGTTCCATTACCTTTATGTATAATCATCTCCCATCATCTCTTTATGCTGGCAAACTTTTTCTGGATTGCATATACAAGGAAGACTCTTACCAGGAGTGCTATGAATTTACATAGCTTTTTATCTGTCACCTATGGACCGGACTATTCTCACTGCATGTAGGACTCAGTACCTACCATTCATGCATTTGCAAATCCTTCTGCCCATACAAAATCAAAAAGAAACATATTTGTCTTTTTTTTTAATATCAGTTCTTCTTGCAAAAACTTCCCTTTTTTAAAGTTTCTATTCCTCACTCTCAATCCTTTCTTAACCATCTTTTATTTTCACTTATGTCTTCTATCAACTACCTTTAAAGATGTTCAGGAAACCTCTAGATAAGATGGTGACAGGTCCAGGAGGAAAAAAAATGCATTGCACCAATGGCAAAAAAATACGTGAAACAACATGAAAATTGCAAAGGATAGCACTTTCTCTTTTCAAAGTTTTCCACAATCAGCTCTAACATACTTCCCATAACTTCACAAACTACACAGATCAAGCTAAGGCCTCATTATGTAATTAGAAAAAATCTTTTAATGGCACAATGTGCACTAGATGTCTATCTGACACCCAATAAATTTATGTGGGAGGATTTCCATTTACTTCAAATGTTACTGGACTAAACCCTGAGTGTGTGGGCTCACTTAATGAGCAACCTGACTTGTGCTCATGAGCCTGGCAGAGGATAGCTCCAAGAATATGCATTTCCCTACAGCTCATAATTGTTTCGATGCTGGAAAATGAAAATAATGAACTGGTAGAGACACAGCCCATGACACATTTACTTTTCATGCATGTCACTAATCGAAATTTGTGGCATATGATTGGAAGAATAAAGTATTTTTTAAATTAAAAAATAGAAAAAAAAATAAAGCCTAAATTTGTTATCTAGAGTGGATTGAAAGCTCATTCATAACTTAGGCAGGAAAAGCCTGTCATCTGTTTGGAGACACGCATGGAGACAGTGCAGAGAGAGGCATACTTAGGGGTATGGTTACAGTGCAGTGCAGGAGAATCCCAGCTATGGTCTTGGAGAGTTCTCAACAAGCTAATTTAACTTGCTACACAAATTAGATATAGACCTAACAGGAATTATTTCCTCCAAAGCATCTTTAACCCTCACACACCCACTACCTAGTATCAATCTAAAGCTTCTTTAAAGAATCAGGTCTTGAAAAGATTAGGTTGAATTACAAACATGAGATTGGTACTTTGATTTACCTTGTGCTAAAATACAGCCAGCACACAACATTGGTTTTATACTGCTTTATGGAGTATACAATTACATGAAATACACATCAAACTCATCTAAATAGCTGGCCATTTAACTGTCTGTTTGGAGCAGTTGCACACTTTGTCATCCTGTGTGATCTAAAGCACAGAGTCAAGTCTGGCTGCTGTTTGTAATTTAAGATAGGTAGCTCTGAACAACAGGGCCTTTCCCCCTCCTCCCTCCCAAGCAAGGGAAAGCTCTTAAAAGGTCAGGCACCAATGCAGTTTACTGAATAAAGCTCAAGTTTGAAGAATGTGCCTTCTAAAGTGATTTTACTACCTGGGATGTAATGAGTTTTACAGGCTCGCTTTGTTAAATTGCCCTGACAATTTCCATTTCCACTTGCTTCAATCATATTAACAGAAGCTAAAGTTCACAAGTAGTAAAATATTTCAGTGTACTGAGTTGGGTCTCTAAAAAATAGATCACACACTTGACAAACATACAGGACATAGCGTTTGGCATTCCATTTCATGTTTGGCTTGGCATGTCTCGTTTAGGGCAGGACAAGATGCCCTATCATAGTACCTCATTACTCATGGAAATAAAACATGTTTACACCAAGGACTTGACAAATCCCATTAAGTATGTCAGAAGGACAGGATTGCCCCAGTGACTTGGAGTGGGAATGAAAAGGGAAATATTGGAGATGCTCCACTGAAGGGAAATGTACTTATCATCATAAGACACAAACACACAAAACCTGGGTAAATAGGTAAGAAACCAGAAATCCCTTACTGAAATGAGAAAAGGGACAGAAAAAGTGAAGACAGTGAGGATAAGTCTTGTTAATGAGGGGATAATTCTCTCATTAGAAGAGTACACACACTACTCTGTTACTACCTTGTGTAATTGCCTTTGCCTTTTTAAATCACACAGTCCTTGGGCCATGGGATGGACCTTCCTCTGTCTTTGCTAAGTGCTCCTTGGAAGGTACTGCAATCCAAATAGAATGACCAGCAAAAGAGTGTTTCCCCTTTTCCAATGCCGAAATAGTTCCAAAAGCTTTTTAGAGTTTGCAGAATACAGGAAAGAAAACTTCAGTGAATGATTATATTGTACAAAGGAGGATTTGAAATCTTGCATTAATTCAAAGGAAAAGTTTATAATGTTCAACACAAGAGGCTCACCCATGTATGTTGATTTACAAATTTTACTTCCCAAGTGGTTTTCTACATTATTATACTTAAGTGCCATAGCTCTGGTTACCCTGTAAGACACATAGGCACTATGGTGAGATTTAAATTGATTACTATCACTTCGATTTAAAATGCAACTTGGTGCAACCAAGAGAAGAGCTGGGCCAAGAAATGTTTTTGCTAAGCTAGCCCATACTAAGTGACACATAGAACAAATAGAGCATCTTGACATATCTGAAACACCCAACAGCAATCTACAAACTCACTGAGTGAGGGAGTCTGACACAGATCTTTAGGATGCTGGTTAATGGACTACTGAGGCAAAAAGAAAAAAAAGGAAAATCAATTATTTAAAAATAATTTTAAAGCAAAGAATTTGGAACTATGTCTTATCATCCAATTATTCTCAGAAACATTAATATTGCTGAAGCAGGTTCAGATACAGTCAATACTTAACAAAAAAAACAAGAACAACAACAACAACAACAAAAAAGCAGTACTTAAATAAATGCTGTACTCTTCACTCATTGCTCCTCCTGAATCCCAGACTCCAGTAACTGGCTTGACAGCATGGTAACCAGATCTGATGTAAAAGATCTTTATTATATATACTTATCTGGTGGCACTGACTGAAGGTGGCAGACAGTATGTGAAGGGAAGATGAGTGCATAATGGGAATACAGTTCCCCAGATCCCAGAGGGAATAAAAACCTGTAGCGATCAAGGTAAATCAAAGCCGTATGAAAAGAAACGCTCATCTCATTTAGATGCAAATATATCCGGATGCCACTGTACACCACCTCTAAACAGTATTGCACAGACAGTATTGCTTCCATTGTACCAACAAATGCCTGTCTTCGCTCTAATAATGTTCTCTTTGATGCACATGCTGTGGAAGAGTTAAGGCATATTTACATTCAATCAACGAAACTTCATCAGCACAGCAAGATGAACAGAGATCATATCCATAGCAGGCAGCTGACCTTTTCATCGCTCTCTCCCTGAATGCGCACGTGAGGCAGGCAGGTGTGCACATGCACAGCAGCAAACGAGCGACAGTGCCTGAAATCAGCTTCTGCCCAAGGCATCCTGATAGTTTCTCCTCTGGTAAGTATTTTATTCACTTCAAGCACTGGATTTAATTTGTAACGTCTACGGAGCTATGCACAGTGTCGGTGCTCAGGTAATGAGCATTGAATGGAACTAGAAGAAGGCAATAAATTAAAAAAACACATTTGTTAAATAAGTGCATTACCTTTATTGAAACCACCTATTTAGTCAATTACTTATTTACTAATTCACAGTATTCAGCCAGGTTCATGACCTACTCAACACAGACCTGTGCATATTGCAGGACTTTGGTCCAAGAAGAGGTTATTACACATCAACCACTTTTCAGAATCCATCTACATGAGTATTTTTCTCTGAAAATATATGTAGCAACTTCAGGTCAGTTTATCCTTCAGTAAAGGAAGGACAAATCACCAATGTATTACTATGATATAATTTGTTTATGTGTCAGAACCTTTAGAGTTTTACACAGTTGGACCTTGATCCAATCTGTCATTCAGCATCTACAAATAAAATCTTTACACATACAGCAAGCAGCAGAAGTTAATAACACTTTTGATGCTACAGTTTTATCTTGACAAACACAGGACATAGCAAACTGTAATGGTATAACAGGGCACTGGATGGAAAGCTTCGGTTACAAAGGCTTCTTTCTTACATTCTGCAGAATGTGAGAAGCTATTGACTTCTAATTTTTAGCAAGCAGATTAATTGGGGATTTTTACTTTGTTGGGACTGGTTTTGAAAATTCTAAGATGTCTTAAAACACCTAAAATATTTGCCTTAATGTACACTGCTTATAGAAATCAGTTGCAATCCTCTTTTGAAAGGGGTTTTCGAAGAAACTGCTGGAACCTTACCTATGATTTAGGTCCCAATATGCCTCAGTTGCACCTCCTTTCAGCTCTTCAGATTTGTGAGGGAGGAGATGGTTCATGGATTCAGCAGGTCAAAGTGCACATCACTGACTGTGGCTGATAAAATGAGACTTGCCCAGAAGGCCAGATGCTTAGATTTTGGTTTCAGCTTGATGGGCCAAGCTGACTTCCGGGAAAAATTCTGTTATCTCAGCTTTACCTTTAGGCTTCAAACTATCCACAGTAGGCACAGAGGGCCCACACTAAGAGACATAAGAGTTTTGTGGAATGATTTAATATGGATATTTTCCTCCATTTGGGACTTGAGTTTTAAAGGCAAACCTGACCCCCATTTCCAAATTCTTCCAGATGAAATCTTGCACCACACCACTAAGGGTGAAAACCAAAGTTTGTTGCTTGTTCTAAAGAAAAAAGGTTTTGGTTGTTTTTGTTTTTACTAGTGTGTTAAGGAAAGGCAGTTACATTACTGATGACCAAGAAGAACAATATCAAATATTTGAGGGTTTTTTGCTAAATACATACTACCTTGGGTTATTTTTTCTGAAACAAAAACTAAGAAAAAGTGTGAATGGAATTAAAATTAAAAGATCAATAGAGATAATTTGTTGAACAAAAACCTTCAATATATTCCATTTCTGCTGCAAGATAATAAGCAGAAATGACACAGTGAAGTATTTTACATAGATGGAATACTAGCAAAGGACCCAGACTGTGAAAATCTTGAAACAATCCAGCACATCTTTCTAACAAAAGGCTTTATACTTATTATTGCCAGCTGAATATATGTGTGAACTTTGGGTCCAAAATACAGGCCTCTGTTTTAAACCAACTAACTTCAGAACCACAAATGACTGCTATGTGACTCTAAGCAATCTTATTTTTAAACATGATTAGAAGTGGCAGTACAACAAGGTTGAGGATCATTTAAGCCATGCAAACTTCCAAATTTGTGCTCCTACTCAAAAAAAATCAAGTTCTGCCTTAAAACAACCGAAGCTGATTCCCTGAAAAATATTTGTACATGTATCTGTCATCTGGATATTTATATTGGGACAGCAAAATTTCAAATGTTTGTCTAAAACAAATATTAGAGACAGATACATCTAAAGAGTGCATCTCTCAAGACTACCAATTTGAAGAGTAGGTAATTTTCATAGCAAACATTTTGTACATCTCAAGGTTTTGCTCCACATAATATTTATGAGAACAGTAATTCTGAGAAAAAAAAAAAAAAAAAAGACCACAACACAAACAACCAAAAACGTGAAAGGAAAACTAGTAAAATACTCATTTGCTTCTTACAGCTCTATAACTTAGGCCTATATTTCTCACCATTCTGTCTTCATGTTAAACCTTTTAGCAGTGAAGTATCTGCATAGATAATAGAGAGTTTGTGGTGGCTGCTTTTTTTTTAAAAAAAAAAAGTAATCTTAAAGGTAATAAAAACCTGCCAACTTCATGGAACCTAATCCTCATTTCTTAAAATGTGAGTTTTTATCATAATTGAAGCAAATGTTCCCTTAGGGCAAAAAATTCCAAGACTTAATATGTTAGAAACCCATGTACCCTCTTACTGCTATTTCCTCACATCCACTTTTCTTTGTGAAATGCAGCATTTCAGAAAGCATTTAAAGTTTAGAAACACATAAATATAACTTACTTTCGGTATCTCCTGTTTAGCTTACCATATTTTTGGAATTATACACAGCTAGAAATGAAGCTCTAGGACACTAAGTCTCTCCTAGCACAACTCAAGATACTTGAGCTGTCACATTTATGGTGTTAAACAGCCAACCAGTTGATGTACTCACTAAAGACAAGCTGAAGAACAGATCTTTTGCTGTGAATGTTTACAAACACTTGTGGCATAATTTTAAAACTTGTGCTTATAAAATATAACATCCGCATTTGAATGTACACCTGGTAAGGCATTCAGAGATTTAATTGAGCAAATGAAATTTAACAATAGAACATGCAAAATAATGTAGTTTATGCACTTGCTAAAAATAAAAATTTCTAATGCAAACACTGCAGTGCTCATCAATTTATTAAAAGGTAGTAAAATATACATATTACAGCACTGCAGACTCTCTGAAAAATAGCATATAGCTCCACTCAACCAGACTTAAGAAAGATGGATTGTAAACAGAAAAAGTATAGAAAAAACACTATCAGTCAGTGGAATATCCCAAAAAGAACTGTGAATATCCTAGAAGAGAGACTTTGTCTGCCTAACGCAACATCCACCCAGCTCAGATCCTAAACTGCAACAGGATGGTGATAGGTGTGGAGGAACACCCTAAAAAAAAATGTTATATTCACAGCAGCAAAATGAAGGATGCAAATGTGGTATCATTCTGCTTTCCCAATGCTTTGTGTGGATTGACTAGAGCGGAAAAGACTAAAGTGAAAGGACTCCACTCACATGGGAACAAAGGCGGACATTACAGAAGGAAAAACATTTGCGAAGGCAAAGACCACTACTAAAAACTTTGAAAATATTAAGTGAAAGACCAACACAATGGGTTGTCAAAGAAATACCAGCAAACAGGCAATAAATAGTATTTACAGGTATCATTCAATGCCTGATCTGACCCATGGACCGTTAAGACCAGGTGACTTGAGAGTGCTGTGTTTTGTGGGAGGTTTCCATCACAGTATAACGTGTTTCAGGTCTCAGCTACTACACATTTAAAGGACCTCTCAACAAAGAAATTGAGAAACCTTTAGTAAAACCCAGTATAAAGGATAAAGTACTAGACGACGCTCCCAGGAGGAAAGTGCCTAAGTTGCTGCTTTTTCAGACTATGTCCTTCAGATAAGTCTGCACCAGGCTTCCCAGATGTCTTGGGATCAAAGAGGGCCAGCACAATAGTCACTTAGAGGAGTGCACAGAGGTGCCCCTGTAACTAATCTAATTGCTCACTGACATAAAATGTTGAGCCTCTTCGAGGTACCCCTGTAAGCCAATCTGGAAATTACTTATATTCTCGAGAGAAGTAAATAGCGTGCAACAATGTAATCATGCAAGATGAAACTATTTATTTAAACTTCAAGCAAAGCAAAGCAGAATCTGCATCCAACACTCCTTTTCAACACAGAAAGCTTGAGTTCAAGAAGACTCTGAAGATTGATCATACAAAAGAGAGCAATTACGTATTTCAGCTAATGAAATTTTATTCTGAAAGGGAAGCATTTCCATCACTTTAGGCTCAGCAGCCCCAGGAGAAAGGGCAAGGCAGTGAGACTGCTGCAACCCCATTACAGCCAGACTTCAACCTGGATTGGATCAGTTCTGGCTCCTTTACCAAACCCACGATTTTACCATGTGAAATGTGCTGTGCAACAGGAAGGCAGGCTGAAGTGAATTAGGTCATGCTATTAGGAGTGGTGACCTTTCACTGATGAACGGTTTTTAAGCAGGGGAAAAGATTTTTTGGGAGCTAAGACACCACAAAAGCCCTCACTTCACTGACTCCACATGCTGCTTTATGCTGCATCCCTGTAATAAAGCAACACAGACATATAAATGATAGCCCCTGCTTTCCATAACAAGCTATAATTGGAGTAGGTGACTAGGAAATGTTTAGATAAATGGTGGGATCATAACCTTTTATGCAAAATGGACAAATAAGTTATGGAAATATCTGGGAAACCCTGAGGCTGTGTAGCTCTACTGCAAGCCATAGGCATGGTTAAAGCAGACAGTAAATCACTAAATCTTGTCTCAGAGTTTACAATTTTGTTGTTGTTTTGGAGTTTTTTGCCAGTTTTTGCTGACAGATGGAAAAATACTGGCTGATTATGACCAGGATTTAATTTACCTCCAATTTCCTTCCTATTTCTACAGCACATTCCTAAAAAAACCACATAGTATTTTATTCTCAGTCCTTAGAGGTATTACTAGCAAATAGCCATACTCCAACAGCACATATTACAAAAATACCACTGTAATACTTTTTGCTACTCATGAGAATCTCATTATATTATAAAATTTTCTCAAGATCATTTCTATTATCATCTATGAATGTGGGCATACCTTGATATAAATACAGTTTCTTGGACACTTATCAACTAGACATGCACAGAGTAAAACCCCGTATTTCTATATATAGACAGACAGAACTGTGATACTGCACTGGAACAGCATTATCTATCAACTAAGTGAGGTAGTAAAGTGCCAAAGATACCTTTGAAGATGGGGAAGCCTTTCTTCAGGGTGTCTTCTCTTTCTTTACCTGTCTAGCCGGTAAAGACCAAAAATTATCCAACTGCATGAAGAAATGATGTCTGAGACACAGACCTCGGTCTCAACTCATGAGAAAGGTATGTCCACTTGTTCTGAGGAATTCAAAGCCAAGCTTTTTAGCACCAAGCATTAATTATCCTAACTCCAAAGTTTTCAAGTAGAAACAAACATCTTTCTTCCTTATCTCTTTTCCTTTTTGAATCTTGATAAGAATATCAAGATAGCAGATGACTGACAAGTGGTAATCATTGAACACACCCCACTTTGTTACTTACTGGCACCCAGATAAACAAAGTTGTAACCATTTTAACAAGGGAAAAATATACCTCCTACCAAATACCATATCTATATTCTAACTGTGTGTTCACATGGGGGAGGTCCAACTTTTCCAACTACAAAAATGCCTTTACAGCTGCTTTCATCAAAGTTGTCATTGATCTCCGTGGTTTTTGAGACTGCAAAGTTATGAGGCGCAGTAGAGGAAATGACCATTGCACCTCCATTAATGCAGTGTAAAGGGTATCTTTGGTAGGTGTAAACCTCCCAGACATACTCAGTACATACCTTTGGGAGTCACAGAAGACTCCATCTGCCTACACAGTAGAGGAACTGGCAATTTAGGGCCCCTAGGTTCTTCTACGTGTCCTCCATTTTGAACTATGACTAATAAAAGGGTAATTTTCTTCCATGAGCTCTAGAGAAAGCAGAATATGAATATACATCTCTCCTAAATAAGGATTCATTGCACAGCATGACATCTGCTGCAGTAGCTTCCTTCGTTTAGATATGAAGGCACGTGCTGCAGCACTGCTGGTTACATCATGCCCAAGCAGTGGGTGCAAGACAAAATGCACAGGGGTGCTTCAGTAGCCCCTGGCAAAGATAAAGTCCTCAAGCCTGCTGACAGAATTGGCCAGATATTGATCCATTGGAGGCATCAGTTTCAGGTATTGTACAACAATATGACAGATACTAATTTGAATATTTAATATTTAAGGAAAGCTGTGACCAAACCATCCAAGACTTTAAGGCAGGCATTTATAATGCCTTATTTATACACAGATGGAAGGAGTTGGGTATATTTCCTTTTGACACATTGAACATATGTCCTCGTACTTGGGGTTGTGCTTCTCTTGCTGCTTTAAAGGAATAGTTCTGTTACTTTTTTTTTAACACTTCAATTATTTCTGGGGTACATTTTTCTAAAGCTGACAGTTCTTATTTAAAAAATTGATCTTCCTAGGTTTAATCAAATATGTGCATTTATCCTTGTGCAAAATGAGGACTGCCTTACAAAGTACCTGATACCAAGCAAATGTACCCTTCCCCATGCGTCCATTTTCCCATTTCCCAGGCTGCAGCACGACACAGCATTAGCAATACCCGCTTCATGTCCAGCATACTGATATAAAATGACCCTCTAAGCTTCCTGTCAGCTCTGCTCTTGTATTACAAAGCCACTTTAACAGGCTTCACGTTCATTACTTAGCAACTGCTCCTTGCTTCTAAGAACCACATCCTTACTGATGCATGCACATCCTGGCACATCTTTCTTAAAACTGGAAACAGAACAGGGATTAAGGGAAGTTATGATTGCATTTTATAAAATCATAAGTGCCATGAAAAAGATTCATAGGGAACAAGAGCCTTCTGTCTCTTCTGATGCAAGAATTAGCAAGCAATCAATGAAATCAACATTGCAGGTCTAGAGCAAGCAGAGGAGATGGATCTCTGAAGAACATGAAGTTAAACTGAAGAATTTCTAATGGCTGGATGCTGTGCTGCCAAAATTTTAAATGCAAAACAGGCAGCATAAATTGTTTATTTGGGGGTGGGGAGGCAGTTCTACAAATGACTATTCAATACAAGCTGAAGAAATCCCAAATTGCAAATTGCTAGAGGCTAAGAGACTACTCTGGGGAAGTATCCTCAGATGCTTGTCTGGTTCTTGTACTCCTCTGTTGGCACGCACTCTGGTGCATTATCAGAAGCAGAATCTGATATCAGAAGGAACTTTATTCTGGTCTGACATGGCCAGTTTTACATTCTTGTATCACTTACATTTATTTTGATCACATCAAAGCTAATTTATCATGACTACAAATAGAATTCAACTGTTCATGTCATCAAAATCTCCCTTTCTGAACACAAATATATACAGGGAAAGGACTGAAAATTCGATGAGCTGCCATCATGACTCAGTATGTTGCACGTAGCATGAGGACAGCCTAATTTCATATTTTTGTACAAAGGAAAAACAGAGTTTCCTTTTATAGCGACAAAAAATATCATTCATTAGTGAACAAAACTGCATCTAAACCTAAATTTATTTAGATTGCAGAAAACCACTCAGACATGTCGGTTGAATGGGAGACAGTCATTAATAAAGAAATAACAAGCAGAGTATTCACTGATATAGTAACATTTAGATACTCAGAGGGGGATGCAGAGGTGCACAGGGAATATCTATGCATACTGCTGGTAGATTTGTGTTTACCAGTAGAGTGTGCACCTGTGTGTTTCCAGGCTGATGAGCTGTTATACAGGCACTCACATCAGCTCAGAAGAAATGCTACTGAAGTTTGCACACCTGCTTTCCAAATCAAACCAAATAATCTGAAAGTGGCTCAGTTTTCACACAAATTGCATTGCTTTTATGAAGCTCTGTCTCAGTCCAGACTAAGTGGGACCCCAAAAAGCATGCACATATCCTCCTGCTGGTGGTCATATGAATCATCATGCTAGATACAATGAATTTTTGTTTCTCACCTTACAAAAGCATTGTCCTCAGGCTGATCTACAGAAGAACATAATTAAATGATATGTCACTGAAAGAAAGGCTACGTCCATTTTCTACCACAGTAATATTTTCTAAAACCACAGTTTTCTGATCATTTCAGAGTGTGCTGGGTTTTTCCTGGTGAGTAAAGCTGTGCTTACTGAATTTAGAACATAGTTTTGCTCAGTCTGAGCTGCAGATTCCCAAGCTGCATAGTTGTGGTTGGATAACTTCTCCGTGGGGCGTTTGGAGTTTCCTGAGTATGGAGGCAAAAAAGAATTAATCTGACTCCAGTGTTTAACTCATTTGCAGGACTCAGATTTCCTGTTCTGCAAACATAAAGGGTTTGCAAAGAGTGTGTCAGAGCTTCCAAGATGTATAGCTATGTGAGTGCCATAGATAGAGAGCCCCATTCTTCTCCCCAGCTTAGATTGCCAAAGCTCTGTGGATTTCAGCTGTATTATTACCAATTCAAATGTGTTCCAAGTCAGAGGAAAGTCAAGAACAATGTGTATTTATGAAAAAAGGCCAACTCTTGTTTGGCTGAAGTTCATAACCCGAAAAGAACCCAGTAATTCCACTATTCTTCAGCCTAAAAGCTGGCTACATTTTTCAGTTTCAGCATCTGTTCTGTGGTGCAAGGCATTAATAGCATGGAGGTGGATATATTTACTGATTGTTTGTATTTTAATTTTCAAAGGCAGAAGAATGTTTTAATGTTAGATGAAGTTACAGTATGAAAAAAAATCAAGTAAATCTAGAAACTAAAGCAGCACTTGAAAAGGGAAGGAAAATACCATGGCCAGGTCTATCTGAGGTGATAGCTAGAGAATAAACATGATTGTGTGTGCTTTAAGATTTTCTAAGCTAACTTAGCGGTTAAGAAAGATGCTGAGCTACAATTTTTGGGAACAAAAGAACATAGTACTGACCTAATTCCTCTCAATTAGCCAACAGTAAAGTTCCATTCACTTTCAGAGAGTAGAATTATGTCAAGTTAAGCACTTTTGAAAACCCCCAAAGAAATTTTTGTTTATAAATTTGGCAGGTGTGGTTCAAATGCTGTCGATGTGCATACCCTCCTTCATGCTGATCTACATGTTTTTAGGAGCAACACATGCTAGTGTGAAAGGATTGCTGGATTTTAATACCCCCAGGATTACTTGATGTTCTTTCAAGAATTGCTCAAGCTAATGCATTCTATATGGGCTTGTGAATGCACATCTAAAAGCAGGAAAAGGATCATAAGATCATTTCAGATTGGCTACCATACAGTTCTCAGGTAGAAGCATAAAATTTTCAAGGCTAGATAAGACTAGGAAGTGCTTCCACTGATGTCATATATCTTTGATATCACCCTAATCCATCACTGTTAGTGCAAAGCTGCTCACTGCTTTAGTCTTGATTGTCTAGGACGCTCATAGGACACTGTCGTCTGCTACTGCAGATCTTCTGAAATTTAAAGTTAGCACTTTGCTAGCACATCTGTGATTTGAATCCTGAATTTAGACAGTGTTTCATCTGGGAAAAACAAAACAAAACAAAACAAAAAAACAAACCCACAAAAAAATTTCCAGGTTTTGAAAGGCACATCTTCCTAAGAAATTTTGAGATACAACCTAATACAAACAAATAATTTAATCTGTCAATGCTCTTGCTTTGTCAATTATTATCCTTTAAGGAATGGAAAAATATCCTATATTTACAAAACCTGCACTTAAGAGCCAGCTCCCTCTGGGAAACTATGATTCCCCATTCCAAGAGCAAAAGATAGTTTATGCAAAACACAGGTAAGCAGGCAAGAGAGGATGAGGACAGCATGACTTTGATAAGTAGCAGTACATGAAATCCGGAACTTCTGGTTAGTGCTTCTGCAGGATGCCTTTGATACAGTAGACTTGGTCAAAGAAATCAAAGGAGAGAGACACTTGCATGTGTAATTTCCATATCTAAACTGAACTACCTCTCATTTCCTTCCAGCTATGACTTTTCATTGTCAACAGGATTGTTACCAACTCAGCTCAGTATTGGTCAGCCAGCATGTGCTGTGAAAAAGCACAGGGAGAGATAGGGCACATTTTAGGAAGATAAGAGGAGAGCTCACTGGAGAGTGCTCCACACACATACACGAGCTGTGTGCGCCAAACGTCTCTGACAACTGTTGCAGCAGCAGCAGCCCACGCCTGGCTGTGCAATTCATTCAGAAATGACGTGGAAGGTGGCCAGCACAGCCATGGTCTCAGCTTCTCCTACACTACTGAGCATGGCGAGGTTTCCAGAGGCACCAGCCCCTGTTCTAGCAGCAAACGAAAACAGTGTTTTATAAATCGCCGACACAAATATTTGACTTCATGGAACAGTTCGCTGGGGATGGGAGATCTGATAATTAAAGCACAGGAGTAAAACAAAGCCTGACAATTTCAATATTGAGCTCTAAAACTCCTAGAATATAATTTTGATTTCAAAAGGAAGTTTAGCTCAGTCCGTTAACCACAAATATTATCAAAAAACTCAACCAACCAGTATTCTGAAGTTTCGTTAGCTAAAATTTGCATACATTTCAATCATGAGTTATGAAACCAGTGTATCGTGTATAGGCCATATTTCGTATTTTGTAAGGATAGCATTCTTATTATTTTCATGAATTTTTAAACTGCAAAAACAAACAGAACTTTTCATTAAAAATCTAGATTAAAAAAATATTGGAAAGAAGGGTTTTCACCAGAGTTTTTCTATTTTAAGGATCAGCCCTTTAGAGTATTGGTGTCTGACAGAGAAAAAAAGGGAAATTATTTAAAAAGAAAAGAAAATGAAGCTGAAAACTAAGCAGACAGAATGAACTTATTTGGTCAGCTGACTCATACCAGAGCAATGCTTAAAACCTACGCAAAAGTCTGGAAAATAAATAAGATTCTTCTGTGGGATTTCCTTTTCCTTGGTCCTTGGAGAAAATCTATTTAACTATACAGGAACCAGCTCTCTGTTCCTCTTTAGAAGCTCTTGTGCTTGGCTCTGTTCTGTGGGAAACAGCTCCCTTTTATCTTTCACCTAGATGGTGATTACTCCCTTCATTTAAGCTTCTGCATGATGGAGAGATGAGGAAAATATCACACAAGAAGCAAAATTACTTTCTGCAATTCCCTTGTGGAGGAAAACACATCAGAGCCTACTGGCACAGCCCTTTTTCAGAACCAGTTCCTGCAGTGTACTCTCTAGACAGCAATTATTGCAGCAGAGTAGCAGTAGCAGAAGAAATGGCTCCTTGGACTTAGCCAGCGCTAATTAAATATTCCTTCAACGTCCGCATTTTTCACGCGGGTCTTGAGGATGTCTAAATGCATTATAGGTACAAAACGAAAACCCAGAGAAGACACACATCATCAAATACATTTTTAATCCTTATAAAAGCAGGATTGAAAACACTTCCTTTGTGAATGTATTTGTTTCAACACTCTTGATGGGCTGCTAGGTATTAAAGAAGCTCTTAGATACTCTGCTAGAACCCACCTTTGCCTGAACTTCCACATTATGCAATCTTACAGCAGATTAGAACTGGAAATAAAAAATGGTAGAGAGGACCCCAAAAGTCTGTGAAGGTATAAACTGATTGCACAGTTCAACTGCAGGCTGACACAAGCTCAGATGCTCAAATTTATTTAAACAGCAGACTTCTATTGACTTTTCAGGTGATTTAGACTCCTTGGCATCATTAAAACTTACATATAAAGTAGATTAAGAAGTGTCCTCATGAATGTGTAATTCTGGATGAAGGACTATTGCAAATCCCAAGAATAGATGCGGCTACAGATTTTATTAGAACACTGATACATTTTTCATGTGTACTAGGCTTCCTTGCCTACTTGTCTGAGCCAACTCCCATATTACTAAGATTCTCCTTATTAATTTTCCATATTCTCTCTATAATATTTTTCTAGGAAATGCAGGAAAGGAGCATCTGGAAAAACCTAAACTGATATATAAATCATGTACATAAGCAATATTTTTTCTGTCATGTTTCTGTAGTCCCTAGCATAAAGAGACAACCAAATCAATAATTCCTGTGAGATCATCCAGAGGCATATCAGTTGTGCCATTTTTAGTAGGAAGACAAGCCCAAAAAACACCTGGCCTCTATGAGCCTGAACAAGCAGGCACCACATACATACAAATGAATCTGCATGTCCAAAGGCAAGCAAAAAGCACACAGCAAAATAAGCCAGGCCAGCTAGGAAAACATCCCTCAGCAGCTCCATAGCATTAATTCTTCTCAATAAATTAAATTCTTAATAAGCACTTTTGAAAAAATGGACAACTTAGATGAACTTTATTGGACACAGGACAGTGGCAATAGTAAAAACTCCTGCTTCGTGTACCTATGAGAGAGAAATGCTAAAGAAGCCAGGTGAGGACACACGAGTGTACAAGAGCCTCACACAATTTTCCTATGGGTGGGAGGTTGTGTGGGTCCCTGTCCTACCAAGTGGGCAGCTGCCCATGGGCCCATGAGACCTCATCTCCTCAGCTGCCACCACTACCTCTGCAGCCACACCTCTGCAGGCACTGCCTCTGCTCTTCCTCTCCCTCCACCAAATCCTCTTCTGCCTGCTTCAAACCAGAACACAAAGAGAGATTCAGACATGTTTAACGGTTGGGTTTTTTTCCCTTTGTGGGTTTATGGGGTGTATTAGTCTCGACAGAACAAGTTTTCCAACACTGATGGGACTTGGAGCATCAATCCACCAGAGTTTAACCTTCTTCCAGAGGCAGCACTCTGAAACAAAATCAGCCAAAATGGTATCCAAATGCTATTAAAAAAGAGGGAGGCGGCTGTATTTTAGCATTGATAAAATGAGTATATTTTACTCAAGTCTCCACAAGATACTTCTGCTAGCCAACATGGGTGGGGGTTCAGTTCTGCTTTTTGTTTTTCAAAGAAGATTCCTGGATTTCTATGAGAAAAATTATATTGTGTTAAAACTGAGAAAGAACCACTCTTTCCGAGCAAGATTTCTCTCCAGAAAAACATCACAGACAATACCGACACTTCAGCATACTTTCTCTCACTACCGAAGAAGGCCAGCACATAGCAAAAGTTGGCCAATGCCTCTTTCACCTTTATTCAAAAGCATCCACAGCTGGACTGAGATTATTGACATTTGCTGAACACAGGTTACAGTCTGTCTTCTCTCTGGCCTATACACGGGGCAGTCTCACTGCTTTGCAATGCAGAGTAAAAGACAGAGGACATTGGCACTATGAAAGGATGGCACACAAAAGGTTTAGAGAATTTCTTCAGACTTAACTCCTTCTATTCTGATTTCATTTGAGAGCCACCATTCACCTCTAATTAAAGCAGCTCTTGAAATAAAACTGCTCCGAATAAACTTCCAGAAATGCAGGCTAAATTACTGTTCTGCCCCTTTCCTCAAACCTCTTCTGAGCCCTCACTGGTAAATCAGACACTGGCAGGTAACACTGTCTTTCAGTCCTGTTACGCAACTTGGCTTCCAACATGTGCAAGAACTAACTTGTTTCTCCAGATAGATTTGCTTTCCCAGGCTCCTGCCTTCTCAGCAATGTGAGGTACTTTGTGTGGAGTCATCTCAATTTCCTTTGAAACCCCATTTTTCTAAATACTTAGATTTTTTCAGAGATAAGAAAAGGCAGTTGTATATTTATCTTGAGCTATCAAACACACTAAAAAGAATCTATCTGAGATTCCAGGCACCATGGCTAAATAATAAAAATACAGTCAGTCTTATGCAAACAAATGTGTACACACCAGCCGCCTCAAAATCTCGCAGGGCAAAAAACTACTCCTGCCACAGATTCCCCAGAAAACAAACCAACCAAGGGTTGGTATAGCCCTTCCCACTATGAAAACATCAGGCTTTGCTTTTAGTCCCTAAATATTGGACAATCCAAACCACAGTGTTTTAAGTCACCTTCCTTTTTTTGTATTTCCATGAACACAGGCACTGCCATTGTTCATTGTTCTGAATCATGACAACCCCAAGCATAGATTTATCTTTCAATTCTATCTTTAAATCTATAATTTTAAATCTATAACTGCACAGTTTTATATGGATTTAGATTTTTTTATAGATTTATATAGATTTACTCCTCTCTACAAATGACTATTTGATATCAATCATTAGGACAAAACATATCTCCTGTCTTTGGTTTCTTTTCCACAGCTTGACTAATGCATCAAATTGCCTATATTTTAACAAGGAGATGCCGTATATCTGAGAAATAAAATATCACAGTCCATAGCAGAAGCTCACATTCTTCAGCTTGCCATCTTTTACCCATTTGAAGCAAATATTTTTTATCACCATGTGTCAATAAAAACTAAGAGCCAATAAAACAGCCTAGCTTGCATTGTGGGGCACTCTTAAACAGAAATACATGGATGTCATCCAGTTTCTTTCAGGCACAGTGAGTGTAATTCAGTACAAGGCAAAAGAACCTCACTTACCAGCAATGATTTTTCTCTGTAAAATAAAAAAAAAAAACAAACCAACACAAACCAAAACAAAACTATGTTTTCACTAAGACATCATTGAAAAACAAAGGTTTAAACCACCAGCATTCCTTTAAGTGGAAATCTTCAAATCTGATGGTTGTTTATTAGTTGATTTCCCTCTATTTTTGTAATTACCTGTTTGCTTTCACTGTTTTAGATTCTAGGACAGCATCATTTCTACAGAGACTAAATCAGGCAATATCAAATGCTTTTTGTGATCCTCAGGTAAGGCATTTTTAAAGCACAAAACAACAGCTATTTTTGCTGGCTGACACAGTCTAGAGCCCAAAGACACATTATTCCACCTTCAGAAAGGGAACAGCTGGACCACACGATGGTCATTACTATAACCCCTGTCTCCCCATCAGCCTGTTTGCCTGGGGACAAAAGACAATTCCAAGAGTGACTAAGCTCACTGTGCTTGCTATGGCTCCTACAGCCTCTCTGAACAGATGCCAGTCACCTCCAGACAACCTTTAGCAACTATTCTTTCAGCAACCTGCTACACTTCCATTTAAGTCCTCAAAACAAAAAAAAAACCTCAACAAACAGGAGAAGCCAAACCTAGGCAGATCAACAAGATTTTCCTTATGCTCAGTCAATCACTCCTTCAGAGAAGCCTACCAGCCATGTCAGATAAGAGTTAACTTTTCCAAAGCAAAGGAACCAAATGAAGGCAACTGTAAAGTGAAGCAAAGGCAACTATCACCCAGCAGTTAGCAAAAAGCATTTCCAATGCTCTTCCACTCCAGTGCTCTGCCTTACAACCCTCTCCACAGGGAGGGGCAGAGAGAGAATCGGATCAGGGCCCATTATGTGAGACAGCTCTCAAGAACACAGACAAACCATGGGATGAACAAGGCGCTGGAGCCAAAGGATGAAAAAATCTTTGGAATAAGCAATCCAAAACCTTAAGAAAAACAGGAGCAAAACAAATCCTTGGAAATTTAACCCAACAGCTGAAATAATCCTGCAATAACACGGTTCTTCTTACCTTTGCCATCTGCGCCTGCACACCATTTGCTTTGAGAGATGCTACTGCTTTCTGTGCTGCTGCAGGACTGTCAAAATCTACAAAACCATAACCTGAAAAATAAACAGATAAATACAGATTTTCACTATTATCCACGTGTATGAGCACAGATAAAGATTTTATTTTAAAAAGAAGGGAAATCTTTCCATTCTCTCATATTGTCTCACAGTCTTCCAGTAGCACTGCCACCACACCTCTATTTGTCACTTCTTTTCTCCTCAGCCTAGTGGGGTTTAAGGGAATGCATTGGCCTGATGCTTCAAAGTGCCTGAAGATATGAAGCAGAGGGGGCGTGCAGGCAGGTCTTTGTCTGTCCCAACAGATAAAAGGTCCCTGAGAGCTCATGGAACTCTGGTGCTCTGGAGTCCTGCCCCATCTCTTCCATAAGAGGAGGTAACAGTACGGACCTTCCTGGCATACAAAGCTACAGCTTGCAATGGCTGGTTTCATGAGAAAACAACACTCCTTCCCTTGTCCCCTGAACCCATACAAGGATTAAGCCTCCGAAGAGGAGGGCAGCAAGTCTCTGTGGCAGGCTGGGGCCATCTGTGCAGGGGCAAGGAGAGCAGCCTTCCAGCAGGTGGGACCAATTCAGGGAGAAATCCCAATGTGTGCTCTACGGGCAACTGCCAGATAGCTCTAGAAGATGGTGGGATAGCAAAGTCTCAGCTTTGGTTAACCACATCCCTTTCATCCCACTGCTCTCTGTACTGGAACAAGGGACAGATCCCTGCCAGGAATTGCTTTGGGGTATCATCTGAACAGCAGCCTAGTGAGGTTAGATCTTAGGGATTGGCAAGGGATAATCACCTGCTTTTAAGTGGCTTTCTTACTCCTGGTATTTGCATTAGTTTAGTATATTAATCAGCCAGTCACTTCCTATCTTCTCTTCTTTCCTCTCCATTTTTTTCTTCCCTTAACCAGCAACACTGGTATGTTCAAGCAAGCCCAGTGCTGTTAAGCCCCTACTGGACAGCAACAATGGTGAAAGCATTTTTATTTTCCTTTAAGACATAAAGTAAGGGTAAGAGGGCAAGGAATGGCCTTTTCACAACTTTTAAAGCACTGAGCTCTCTCTGATCTTCAATAACATTCAAATGTCTTGCTCATAAGGATTTCAACTGAATTAGGAAGATCTAAAAATCTCACTGAGCACCTATTTAGGCAGCTGCATATATTTCACAATCCATCCAGGGAAAACCCCTACATCTTATTAAGCAATTACAGTGCAGGTAGGCATGTGCTGCTCAGACAAGCTGTGGCCAGGGGCCACATCTTTAGCATCTCCCTGGAAAGCCATATGGATGAAACTGAACCGCCTGAAAGCTTTAATAATATTAGCACAAGCATATTTATAGCTTCTTTGCAGACATCTCCATTTACTAGGTCAATACACATCCTACAGGAGGCAACCACAGATATGATTTCCTGCTGTATCCATTTGTATTTCTTTTCCCAGCCTTTCCTCCTACTCTTGGGAGACTTCACTGCTGTCCTCTCTGCACCGAATCTAGGTATAAGAGTGTGTGCTTACCTTGCCCCTCAAATTACAAATATCCCTATTATTATTGTTGTATGCATGCATCACTCAACGCAGGGGTTAGTCCAATCATGAAAGAATTTTGTGTACATGGATGTTTTTGTTTCTTGGCTTAAATCTCATTCACAAAGTTTTAAGAAAATTAAAATAAATAAGAAAAAATAAAACAGACAAAATTATTAAAGAAACTGCTGACTTAAGGAGCATGAAAAGCACTACTTTGTAGCAAAGTCAGTATCTGAACCTTTCTCTTCTTTTCTTAGCTCAGTTTTCTGTTTTGGTTTGTTTGGTTGAGGCTTTTTTGTTGTGGGGAGGATTGGGGAGATCTTTTTGATAGGGTATTACTACAGATTGAGGGACACTGTGATAGAGACACTGACAGATTGAGGGACACTGTGATAAATCTAATAAACACTAGAGCTTGATCAGCTTGGGGATGTGAAGAATGTTTGACCTTCTCTGATTCCCTCCTTTGATTTTCCCTTTCAACTGCAAGCCACTTTTAAATCAGCTTGTTCTGCATCGCGTTTTCCTTTGCAGCGCTACCCAAGCACTCTTCTCACTGCAGAGCAGCAGTAAGGCTGATGCTGCTTTGAACTAAAACACATGCTACAAGGGAGCAAGAGTCCTCCCTGGATTTCTCCAGTGCCTTTGCCCTTCGGGAGAGCAACTTCTGGAAGGAAGGAGGAGATACAATTAGATGTAACTTCCATTTTCCTGTGTGAGAAATCCTGACAAGAAGCCAGAGCTGCCAAATGGGAAATCTGAAATGTCTTGGGAAGTCATGGGATGGCTTGGATCAAACACTGAGAGAATTACTTTTTAGAACAGTGAGGTGGTCTTCTCAGGAGAATAATTTTTTTTTTTTTTATTTCTCACCGTTTCCATGCCCAACAACCAGGAGCAGAAGTGCAAAAGTAAGTTTTAACATTGTCATGAAAAACAGATAATGGAGTTAGATTTTTATATTAAGCATCAGTGTACAGTGCAGGCTTCATGTATGAAGCAATAGAAAGGAAATTATTTTTAATATGACTTTCCAGACAGCGCAATAAGTATTCACATCTAAGTTTTGCTTGTAGATATAAACCAGAACATGTAAGAACATTCCAGCATTGTATTACAGATACCAGGTATATCTAGCATAATAAATTATTGAGGAGTAACATCAGTCCATAATATCTAAAACCATGAATATCTTCTAAGCATTTTTGAGTGGGCACAAGGGGCTATATGACCATATCAGAGATCCAGTGAGAGTCTTGAGACAAAAAATAACATCTTTAGCTGTCCATTATGCATTCTAGTATTACTACTCCCTGCCTCACTGCAAAGTTGTTCTTTTTCCTTCCCTCAAGCTCATTTTCATTCCAAGTATCTTTTTGTAGCCCTCCCCCCTCCGACACATCTCTCCACCACACACAGAACATCAGGACAAAATCACTCCATGGCTGAAAACCCGTCCAAAGAACATCAATCTGCCGCAAGGGAAGCCAAGTTCCCAGGCTGTTTCAGCATTCAAGTATCCTTACAAGAACCCTGCAATGCTATATAACAGAAAACCAGGCATGTTGCCTTTTTGTACAGTTTCCGTTCTTCCATGCAGACATTTATAGTCTATGTTAGTGACCTACACCAACATATTTCATTTGTTTATAATCTCACTTCATTTTTGTGTCTCGGGCAGTAACTAAATAGCGTCGGTTTTTCTGTTTGGGTTTTGGGGGTTTGTGTGTTGGGGTTTTTTTGTTGTTTTGTTTCATGTACTTGTCTGGGTGAATGAAGTTTAGCCCCCACAAAAGCTAAAACTGGGTCTTGGAACATCCCCTCCAGTGCTCTCCACAGTGTAAATGAACCTCCAAACTCCCTGTGCTGAGAGTTCTTTTCTCTTGCCCAGGCTATGGCTGAAGTGGCTTGTGCTCCTCGCCAGCAGAACTGGGCTGCTGTGGCTGCCCCTGGCAGGTGCACTGTGGCTGCATTTGGCTGCTCCGGCATCTATCCCTGCTCAGATAACTGTTCCCTGGCTCCTCCTGGGAAAAGGTAGGAAAATGGCTGGAGTCATCCCCGGGAGGAATTCAGATCAGGGTCTGCCAATCAGACGCTGCTCTAAGAAAACATCTACATTTCTTTTTCCTCCTTTAAAAACAAGTGCAAGCCCCACCAGACTGTCCCTCTTCTAGACTCAAATTCCACAGCTTTTTTTTCTTTTCTTTTCTTTCCCCTGCATTTTTATTGTGTGTTCACTGCCTTGTAAACATTCTGGTCAATGGATTATACGTTTTTTCCCCCCAGCTTTTATGCAGAACATAATGAAAAACAAACTCAGATTCTAAACCAGGACCTTCAGACTGTGCTCACAAAAATCCATGACCACCACAGGAAACCAAAACCAAAACTATTTCCCCTTTTTTCCTGAAGCACCCTGACATTTTCCTTTAAGAACTCCAAATACAAATAAGGAAAGCTGTGTTACTGCTTTGAGAGATGGGAATTGAACTAAATCACTAACGTGAGCCCCTCATTTCAAATGTCCTTACACTGAAGGTGCCTTTGGTACTCCAATGCTACAAGTACTCCAGGATCCTGAGGTCTATTTTGTAGAATGCCATATTACTGGTTCATGCATGCAAGCACACACACAAAGAAACCCAAAGACAAGACTATCTAGAATAATTGTTAAACTTTTCCTTTAAGAAATACAATGCCCGTAATTTTGTACAGGCCTGATGCCATTAGGGCTAAATAATTAAATTTAAGAAATAAAACCAGTATGGGTTGGTTTTTTTTTTACCTGTGGGGGAAAGAAAACAGCTAAGCATCAGCAAACTCAAGTTTATAGCTAGCTGCAGTAAGTGCTACCCAAATACACTGGCAGACACTAAACATCTCTGTCTCCTATAACCTAAATGGCTGGGGGCCTCCCAGTCTCAGTTTCTCAGTTCCATAATTAAGCTTGGCAGCAGGTTCAAATGAATTAAAACTGAATGTCACTATTTCCTCAACAAATCCCTCATCCTTGTTTTTTCTTACTTGTCAGGAGAAGACCAGCAGAACAGCAATTAGTGGTAAGCAGTGCAGTGAAAAAGAACCAAGTATACACTAATTAGGTCACTCACCAAACACGTTCATTTCATTGGCAGATTTAATCAATGTTTTCCTGAAATGTCTTAAATCTCCTATGCTAATTTAAAGTTTTGTTATTGTTGTTACTTTAAACAGAGATGGGATGCCTGGAGATTTTCAATTGCTTTCCACAAATCCATTTCAAAATAACAACCCCTCATATAGTATATCATCAAAATTTCGGCACAGGTTTTAGGAAATGGCCTCTAATTTTATGCCAACATTTTTGTGCCTGCAAATACCTGTGGGTGCAATTTTGTGGATTTAAGTAATTGCAGGTGTGTAGAGCTCTTAGACATCAAACTCTGAATTGCCCTGACTGATTGGGTACTTAGGGGTAATGCCAAATAATTTAAGGGACTGCCTGGCACTTGTGGTTCCCAGAAATCTCACGAAGTGCTGGATGGTGGCACAGAGAAAAGGTGAGCTCCCATTGGCACACATGGGCTTTACACTTCCCCTCCAGGAAGCTTTGCTGGTGTAGTGACAGGAATGAGAGCCTTGCTGCCTTTTTGGAGCATTAAGGCAGCTCCCCAGTCGCTGCTGAAAGCAGCATTAGTTACTCAAAGCGCATGGGAACAGAGGTTTCAGGGTGTCCTGGGAACTTGGTCCCCCAATTAATGCTTAACAGCTAGCACACCAAGGTGCTTTTTTGCATGGAAGACGCTCCGTCGGCAGTCGCCACTGCTGACGCCATCGGAAAGGGAGCTGTCACGGCTGCTGAACTAATCTGCACCAGCCCAGCCTGCTCTGCCCTCCTTACTGTCCTGACTACACACCCTCGGATCCCCACAGTGGCTCCATCCTTCCTGCTGGCACTGCCCCTGGAACCAGCTCGCCCACGGCCCCTCAGCCACCAACGGGTTTGAAAGGACAACATGCAGCCAAGCCACAGCTCGGCAGCCACCTGATCGCCCAGGGTCAAAATAAAAGAGAAAAACAACGCCGAAGAGCAGGAGAAGTGAGGAGTGGAGAGCCTTGGCATGCTGCTGAGCTGGAGCTCTGCAAAGACAGGAACCTCTGGCGGGGGGCTGAGAAAGGAGAAGCCATGACAAATGAGGGAAGATAAGCTGGGGATGAGCTCTCAGCCTGACCCTGACACAAGGCCAAACACCCCATCTGACCTCTGACCAGGTGCTGCTTTAAATCACTTGAATTCAAGTCAAACAGTACTCTCTTGTTTTTTGGCTCCCACACATCCACACAGACACAGACAGGAGACCTGATGCATCCAGCCAGGAGTCTGGCATGGAGTCTGGGCACTAATTCAGCTGGTGTTCCTGGGTCACTAATCGTGAAAGCACCTAAATACTGATGGGGAATTCACACATACTGAGGAGCTCTTCTGGTTCCACTGATATCAACAAACTCACTTCACCAAAAGAGTTAATGCTTGGTTTCTCTAAGTCCATTTTCTGTCCTTCCTGACAGATGGAAAAGGCCAATCTTCCCAGGCAATCTCCACTCCTGCCAGGCCCTCTGTACCAGGGGCTGACATGGGCATTTAAGGGAAGCTGTGGCAAAACAGGAACTCCAGCTCTTATAATTTCCCACCTTGGAGATCTTGACTTGGTCCCAATGACTCCTTTTGGCAGCATAAGATTTGTGTAAATTTTGCATAATAATACATAATAGTGGAGAAACTTTTTGAAGATGAACACAAATTTGCTTGTGTGTAATTACAATTCCATTCTACCTAAACTTTTTTTCTAGGTCTGAAGACCAGACCATTTGGAACTGTCCTTCTCACCAGCACACAATGCCTTTTTAATGTAAGAAAGTTCCCAGTCCTTGTTTCTGACCATCTAGAATTCAATACATCAGATCTGAAATCCGGAACAGAGAGGACTGAGCATATCGTACAGGTTTGGTCTTCAAGGAGTGTAGAGGTTGCTTGGACAAAAAAGGGGACAAAGTAATTTTAAGAGAGTGTTTGCTTTTTTTTCAATGTTTGTGTTAACATTACTTAGAGATTGGAAATTAAAAACCACCCCCAAAAGGAGATGTGATGAGGGAGAGGAATACCCTAGGGTATTCCTGCAGCCTAGGGAAGAGGCAGCAGTCAAAATTACTTGATGAATTAAGAAACCATGAATAGAATATATCACAGATACCGTATTTTAGCTTTTTTATATCACCTCCACACATATCTGTACATATATATGCATACATTTGAAGACACAAGCACAAAGTTTTGACACAAACACTAGTATAAATACACAACAAAGCAAATATATAATAATCAGAGAGATGTTTCTCCTTCACACTTAGAAGAAATGACTAGGATTTCACAGAAACCTAAGTTAATTTGAGTTGTAAAGTTCACTTTTGCCCAGCATTTATTTAGAGTGTCTCTTAAAAGGCAGTATTTCTTCTGACAATCAGGTAGTCTGCAAAAAAAAAGTGATTATCTATTAATTTACTATGCAATTTTCAGACATTGTTTTATGCTCAGATAAAGAATCAAATTAAAGTTTTATAAACCTTGGAAAATTAGAGTTAGCAAGCAAAGAGGTTGAATCACCCTTGAACACAAAATTACCGAAAACAGCTTTTTCTTTCATTGTTCAAATTGTGCTAAAATATTCCTACAGCTCCAAATGCTCAGAGTAATAGTAAAATAGTCTACATTATTACTATTTTTAAATCTCTACTTTATAAAAATGTTCTCAGTGGCTAGAAAGTGGTGAATCATCACCTTTTAATTAAAACAGCTAATATATAGTTAGAAAAATAATTGGAAGTGAAGAGTCTTAAATGCAAGAAAGAAAAGATAGTCCCTTCATTTCTGATCACTCCCCAGAGATGCACCTACATTGTTAAGTATGCATATATAGCTGGGGGTTTTTTTGTTTGCTTTAGCTTGATATGGAAATACAGCACAAAACTGTCACTTTGATTATGTTCCTGCAGTGATTTCTTTTGCCTCTTGTATTATCTGAATCCCCTTCATAACAAGAGGACTGGGGAAAAAACAGCACCAACTAACACAGAATTTTTAGAGATCTGTTTGCCAAAACATTCTTAATTTGAACATTCAATTACTTTGATTTAAGCAGCTCGTGTATGAATACAGGTTATTATTAATTGCATTGAGTAATTAATGATAATATTTTCATGCAAAACTGAAGTATGGAACTCCTGATTATCTTTTAATGTATTTTAAACTGCTTCGAAATTATTTTCGTCAATCTCCGATAAGTAAAGGAAACAGTACAAAGAGACCTACAAAATTTTGGTATGTGGGAAAGAAATACTGATACAATAAGTAAGTAACTATATGTGTATGCATATTCATGCCTATTTTTCTGGAAGTTCATGCTTCCAAAAACTTAGTCTCTGAAGGAACAGAAGCAGATCTCAAAACTGACAAAAGCTCTTTCTGAAAGATGGTTGCAATAACAACAGTGAGGGGGAGAGGCATAAGAAGTTATGAATTTAGCAAATATACCTATCAAGAAAACAGTATTGCAATTGACTACCCTCTCTCAATTTACACTGCATTCCTGGCAATTCGGAACTCCAAAGACTGGCAACTGAAGAAAATTCTAGAAAAAGCAAAAACATAGCCATAAAAATCCAGATTTTGCAAATGGCAGAACTGTATTTGTTCATCTCTAACAATATGACAAATGTTTGGGGTCTTAAAAGCAAACCTACATGTGAGTGAGTACTTATGGCTAACCCTAATTGCAACACATGACCAGCATAAACAGAGAGGCCTAAGACTTTGTGAGGACCTGTCAAAGAATGAAAATCTTGATGAAAATGAACTGAGAGGAAAGTTGAGAAATATTTCCAGGTATTTGCTAACAACGCAAACTTGGATTAATCACACAAAACCAATGATGGAAAATTCATTGCTCAAGTTACTAAATAGGGACTGAATAAAGAAGAAAACATACTGTAAATTTTGCAGTGGCAGAAGGACAAGAGATAAACACACTTTTCCATCTTTAACTTTTGAAGTAAATCTCTGCAAGTCCCATTGATCCACTGTCAAAATACAAAATGAAGATTAACTCTATTTTTAAATACAGGGACAGCTCGCATCTGCGAATATAAACGAATGTATGATCCAACATTATAGTTATTTACTACCATAACATTTTTATCAATATATTAGTTGTATTATAGAATCATTAAGGTTATTTTCACTAGATTTGTTTAGCATGAGACATTCATTGTGGCTCTGCAGCTGAGCTAAATTTCACACTTGAAGCAGCGATTGAAGAAAGCAGAATGTTCTCCCAAGAACAAGTACTCCAAGAGCAGTGCTTAGTTACATATTTACATAAAAGGAAGGGAAGGATACAATAGCTGTTTCTTTCCTTGACTGAAGACATACTCAGTGACTCACAAGTGATAATATTTTGCAATACCCAGAACAAAATAGCCAGAATTTGCAGGTTCATATTTAGATCACCTGCTTTGAGATAGAGTTACAGTATCAATTAATAGCTTCCCTGAAAAACTTAAAAGGAACCCTTACACCCAAGACTGAAAAAGGGTTCACTTTTTAAGCCACTATTTTTCATATTCACTTTCCTCTGATTACAGCGACGTCCAGATGCCGAAGTTTCAAAATACCACAAGAAAGACTGTTTTCTCGGTATTTCCAGACAGCAGGAAACACTGACACTCTCACGAGAAAGTCTGTTCTTCTGAGGTTTCATGCTCAGTTATGCAGACTCCAGAGCTTTACTTAGCTTGGATAATGTTTGGGTAAGATATGAAACCAAATCTCTTGAGATTTGTCCATCACTTATTTTAGACCTGAGTGACTTGAGTAAAAAACCTGGTGTAGAGAAACAGTTTAGAAAAAAAAATCATTCAGCCATTACTTCAGAAAGCTCCCAGTGCCTGCGTAAGACAACCAATTTTCTCTTCTAAATACTGGACCTCAATTTACCCAAAGCTAAGCAAGTTACCATCAGCTGTTCACCAAAAGGGCACATAACCTAAAAAACTATGAGACTAATTCCAGCTCCCGTGGACTAGTTAGAAACAAATGTTAACACAGTCCTGCATCTCTCAGGGCTGGTATCTGGCATGGTGTTCTAGCAGGCATTTATGGACAGGCAAAACAGAATCAATGGGTGCTTTACTTCCAGTGCACCAATGGAACCTATCGAAGACAGCAGTGAAATACTGGGGAGGGGGATGAAATCTCTCAGCAGCCAATTCTTCCAGCACTCATTTTAAACAGTGATACTATTCTAGGAGGCAAAGGAGGATGTTGTATATCACCCAGGGCTCTTTGTCAGAAATGAAATATTCCATTCTCTGCCTCCCAACACTGGATTGCTCAGCAGTCTTAACATTAAGTAACTGAAAAACCTTGCAAGTAGGAAGAAACAATATGACAAGAGAAGATGCACTTGGTGATCACACTGTGATTACTGTACTTTATTAAAAATAATTTTCTTTTCAGTATGTTTTGACAAGAAAATAGAAAGCATCTTGTGCAGGCTTCAGGAAATATTAAAATAACCCAAGGTGATGAACATGTTATTATCCAGTCTGTTCCAGAGGGAGGATGCTCAAGTACTGAAATGGTTTTCATTTCAAATACACATTCATTTTCAAGACACCGCACTTGAAAAATTGGACTGTATATTTGTCATACAGTAAGAAGTGATAAAGAGCACAGCAATTTATGTTCTTTATGCAAACCACTTGTAATTCAGAAAACAACTATAGTTTCTAAAAGGCAGCAAAGTGATAACACTTTCCCAAGAAAGTGAATTTTTTTTTCATGCCAGTTGGCCAATTCTGGCATGTCAACCTTTGCTGTGATAAACGTTTTGGATAACATGCAAAGAGCTCCTATTCCAACCCATCAACACTCATGATGTCTTGGAGCTTTAGGCAGAGATGAGCAATACCTTCTGAATATTTCATAATTCTAAGAAAAGGATCCTGATACCACCATCACCATAATGCTAAAATACTGATGGCCTTTGAGCAAGAGGTCAATGTGCTTTCAGTAAATGACTGGTGCTAACTACCAGCATTACACCCGTGCTATGGAGGAGAAGCACAGCAGAGACGAGCAGCACAGAGCAGGATAAGCCACAACACACAGGTGAGAACAAAATCCGTGTTAAAGACACAGTGTACATTTATTGCCCAGTGATTTTGGACTTACTATTTCAGACAATCAGAATTTAAGCATCCTTAGAGTTTTACAGCTATACTGCCCAGGGTGTTCTTTTTCTTTTGTGGTTAAATACTTGTTGCACCTTCTGAGCTTTTTTTCATGTATCTACCACATTTCTCTGTAGCCTAAAGTTCAAAACTGCTATTATTATGGTAGTCAAAAATGGCTATTAGTTTTCCAGGCTGAGACAAAACAAAACAAAACAAAACAAAAGCCAAAAAAACCCAAAAAAGAATGGAGAAGAAATCACATCAGAAAATCTCTTTTCAAGATCTCTAATCCATTTTTTTCAGATTTGAGACAGTTCTGCAATCTAGGGAAGACATGGATAAAGTGGGTGAAATGTGGGCTTTTAATCAAATCTGAATTTCGGAACTAGTAGAAGTTTCCTATCACTATAAATCACAAATCTCTAATACATGAAAAAGAATCTAGTGAATAATACAACATTTGAATCTGAAGCAAACACCTTCCTTCCTACCTTGAATTTAAGGTAGCTCTTTAGTGCCAGCTTGCGTGTAACATTCCCTGCTGGTGCAGAACAGAGGGGTCACACACCACAAAGGTCTGATGAAGATGCTCACTGAAACCCACCTGGAAGCCACCTGGATGATGACTGTGAGGCTTCAGGAGTTCAAACCAGCAGGAGGACAATCCCCTGTGTACAAATGCCAATACGTAGGAAGCTTCTTGCACACTGAAATTCATGGCCACAACAAGCCTCCAAAGAGCTTGTAGAGAAAAAAGGCACAAATATGGGACTGGAAGAGACATCCTGGGTCTTTCTGGAATGTGGGTGATGAAAACCCAACATTACATGATCACGTGGAGTTACATCAGTATAATTACATACTAAAAGAATTACATCATTCTTTTAATATTACCCTTTACTTACTGAAAAGATCTCATCTGATGCATCCTTGTACCATATATGTTGCCTTCACAACTGTGCCCATTTTTGGCTTGGGCACTTACAAGATGATCCGATACTTTCCCTACAGATAATCTTCCAACAGAGTTTCTTCTATTACTTGCTAAGTGAATGATTTTACTGTTGGATTTGTTCTCTGTTTCTCAAAATCCAGTCCTCAGGATCATCTAATTACCTTTCCATGTAATTGCCTAGTTCTTCCCAACTTAGTATAACAAGCAGATATTGAGGGAGCTTTGGCAGCAATATCATCAAAGAAGAAATGAGAAATCTGGTATATGCCTTAAAAGGAGGGGGTGGGTGGGCATTGCGGATGGTGGCAATTGCTGTGTCCTATCCTGAATCCAGATCATAAGAATATCAGCAAGGACTATGTTCAGTAGCTCCTCCTAAATGCTCAGGCGTCCTCTGAACGTAAAGCTGTTTACTTTAGGGTCTCCAGAGACCCTTAAGGATTTAACTAGAAAGCAAACTCGTTGATATATATTGCCGGTGAGAGGCCAAATATACAATGGAAAACAACTTTCACCATATCAAACCAGTTTAAGGTATGAATTTCAAGACTTAAACATAGAAGGTAAATATGAGGAAGGGGGATTTTATATGGTAATATATTATTTTTAAAAATGAAAGTGAGGAAAATTCAGATATAATCATACTCTGTTATTAATGAGGGATATTTTATTATTAAAATTATCACAGTTTTTATAAATTATACACAAAATTACGGAGATGCCCAGGTCTGTAATAGGATCTGAGTTTGGAGAGAGTGGTTGTGCATCAGCATAGTACATCAAATAAACAAAAATGAAAGAGGAAGCAGCAAGGAGTTTTGCTGGGACACATAAACCCAGCAAACATACTTTGCCTAGGAAGCCAAAATGCACAAAAAGAGAAAATGACATTTGAAATGCCCAGCAGGATCCTCATACACCACATTAAAGAAATAAAGAACCAGCAACCAAAAATTATTTTTCAGTCTTTCAAGAAGCAGTGGGGAATCTCCCACAGTTGTGTGTGTGTGTTCTTGGTCAGTCACTTGGCCTAGGTTTGCTGTAGCAGGCGAGACAGAGCATAGACACAGGCACTGCAGCGCATCTCTCACGCAGATGCCAAATACATGTTGGTGTTGTCAATGCAGAGATATGTAAATGTTTTGAGACTGAATGTCTGCTTCCTGTCAACAGCAAGAATTAGCCAGACAAATATCCGGCAGGCACGGTTGTGCTTTCTTAAGAGTATAAATGTTGTACTACAAAATTTGCTGCTTGCTTTATCGCTGGCCTGTAGCTCTCAAAGCCATTTTTGTGACCAAACACAAAGGAAAGCACCTTCCCACACCACCACCAGACCCTGAAAGCAGTGAGGGGTGTGTGTGGAGGAAGATGATGAGGTACTAGCTGGCTGAAAAAATGAACACATGAACTCAGGGTCCATGACCAAAAGGGTGCCCACAAAAGGAAACCCATCTCATTTCCATTACACAGAGACAGCAACTTTGGCAACAACTTGCTAGTCTACCCTTACATCTTCTGAGGCACCATTTTGTATTTCTGGGGCAATCCTGGGACTCTTTCTTCCAGAGGTGACACAGGCAGGTGGTACATCAATCAGAAGATGGCATGTCCATGTATTTCTGTACATAATGCAATCAGAAGATCCTGTACTGGGTATTTCTATTACATTGAGTGATATTGTGTTATATGACCCTGAGAGCAGGTATATTTTCCACTGCTCAAGGGCAAGGGTGGCGGGTAACCTGGACCTGAGGCGCAAATTCCCTCACATGCCAGGCTTGGAACCTTTGAAATAAACGGGGATTGCCACTCTCTTCTATTCACGGGGCACAACAGCTTCACCCTCCCTAGTGCTTTCTCCTGAACTGGAGGACAAGATGAGGTTCTAGCAGCAGACAAGGAAGACATTTCGAAAGAGAAAAGCTCCCTAGTCTTCTAGAAATCATACCATTCTGTCATTTCATTACTTTTTTTTCCTTTTTTCTTCCCAGATGGTTGGGACAAACATTGCACATGAAAAAGAAGTAGCCTTTCCTTGCCTTTATCTAGAAACAAGAAGATGGAGCAGATGAAGGATCTCATGCAGAACGCAATGGTGTAACATGATGGGAGACAGACTACAGTATTAGGAAGCTTTTCCCACCCTTAGTCTACACTACATCTAATTAGCATGCCCATTTCACCTTCCTATCAGGGATTTTATTGCTTAGGAAGTCTGCATTTATTGCATCGAGGCATTGTTGTCCCAAAAACAAAATCTAAAATCTTTTTTAAAAAGAAAACAAAAAAAAAGAAGTCCAGAAAATCATGTGATTCCAATCCTAATGCACATATGTGGCACAAGTGCACTGCACTTGTTTAATGGGCAACCAAGAGAATCAAGCTTCCCTCAGGAAAGCCAACATTTTAGTGTATGCTAGGAAAATTAAGAAAAAGTCAGCTTCCAACCAAAAAATAAACTCCACATTTAATAGCTTAAAATGAAGCCACTGAAGACTAAACATCTGGACTTTTTGGATATTATCCCAGATACTGTGTGTAGCACCAAAGCTCTTCATCACGGTATCCTCTTAAGAATTTGAGTAAGATCATTCCCCCAGTACGTGTTACTTCTCTGCAGAACATCACAAAAACATGCCTTGCAATAAGATCTCTTTGCTATGTGTGTGGAGATCCTACAGAACCACAGCGCTTTGGATTTCTTTGGGTTCTCCAGTACTTCATGTAATACTAATCACCCATCTGCAGCAGTGGCAACAGCAGCAACCCATGTGCACCACAAAAGAAGCCAGTTACAGGGGGATTATCAGAAACACTCTAATAAATCAGCAATGTTTCTAGAACTGCCCCTGGAAGTCAGTGGAATTTTCTGTTCCTGAAATGCAACAGGCACATCCACAGCACATCTCGCCAGCATCCATCAGAGACCTTCCCACCAGCATTGAACAAAGCAGTACTGCCCACATGGCAAAGAGCAGTGCCCGAACAGTGTGGTCCTCCCAGAATATTTAGGACTGTTTCTCATCAAGTATAAAAAGAACTAGCAGAGCACCACTGTGTCACTGGTTTCAGTACTAGTTTAGACAGGTCTACTCAGTACAGCACTGTGCTTTTGGAAACCCCAGTTCCTGAACAACTTGTTATGAGATCTCCACTGGTCCCATCTTCCAGGCAGTACCGGCAGAGATGCAGCCTGGATTTCCTGGGACTGCTGCACAAAGTTCTGTAGCTGGTTCTGTGCAGAAGGTCACACTGATCAGTGCATACATTTAAGCTCTGCAAACTTGTGAGAAAGAGTGTGTGGAACGTGGCCACTGGAAAGCAACTGAACCAGCACAACATTTCATAAGCCAGAGGCACACAGATTATAGCCAAACTACACAGTGTGAGAGAGCCACACAAAAGACAAAAGTATTGGATAAGGCTGAAACAGAATTAGCCTTAATAGACAGTGCCTCCCTAGAACTTTTATGCTCACAGCCAAGCAAAACGGTTCTGCACAGGAAGACAAGAACTGCAGACTTCTGGCATGGGTCTTGAGACATAAACAGCATGAGAGATTTGTTCCCATAGTGGAACAAAGAGGTGAAGCACACCCCCTTGAAACAAACAATTCCTGGCCATCATACCATCCAAACAAGCACAAATAAAATTGTTTCATTTAAGCTCTCCCTTTATTTTTAAATATATACTGTGGAAAATAATATTTTAAAAAGTTGCTTTTTTTTTTTTAATTGACCTTCCTCTACCTCCTTCAGCAAATCACACACAACAATATTCTCCCTTTTTTTAGAGATACATTGGTATCAGGAAGCTCTGTTTTAGACTCTCTTTTTGTTTCTTTTTTTTCCAGACAGCCTTGTCCATTTTCTTCCCAGCCCTGAGATGATCACTCCTATTCTTCATTTTCCTGCTCTCCCTCCCTGCTCCTCTAAGGTGACTTAAAAAGAGAAAGACTCACACACAGGCTAGGAAGATGGCTTGATTAATGACTTTTCTACTCTTGTAAGTAATTTCAAAGGAATCATTCTGTCCAGGGATGACAACAGGGAAGATGTTTCCATAAACCCCTGTACGCTTCCTGCAAACACATAAGGAGCCCAACACAGGCAAGGAGAGAGTGAAGACCTCATTCTCTCACAGTGCAATTCCTTTCCTTTTCTGTTTGCTTTTTCTCCCCATATTTTCTGTTTTCCCCATACTGCCTATGTTTTCATCTTTCCTTTACTGTATTTTATGTATTTCTGTCATTTTCTTCCATCATCTCCTCTTTCCTAGCCTAGCTTCTCCAGCCCCCAATGTCCTTTGTTTGCTAATTTCAGCAATTAAGATGGAAAGAGTAGTTCTCAAAAAAAAAAAAACCAAAAACCCAAAAAACCAAAAACAAAAAAAAAAAAAAAAAAAAAAAAACAAACAAAAAAAGCCACCCAAACCAAACACAAAACAAACAAAAAAACTCCAAACAAAATAAAAGGGGGGGGAAAAAAAGGAAAAAAGAAAAAAAAAGAAGAAGAAAAAGAAAGAAAAACAGAAAATAATAATAATAAAAATCAGCTTTTAAAGTTGAAACGGGAAAACCAGACTTTGAAAAAAGGTGAAAAGTAAGCACAAAGGTCTGTTTTGAAATGATAGTGCAACAAAGGAACCAATCAGGGAAAAATAAAGTGAAAAATTGACCCAAGTTTTCACTTTGAATTCAAGCTTTCTTTCAGTTAAAAAAAAAAGTTCTTGTCCAATATGTTTCTGTACTCACTGATTTTATCCATAACGGGGAGTAGTCTTGCCAAAATATCATGAGAGTCTTACTAGTAATGAGACTTTTAGACAGAGAAAATGCCAGAGTTTCTAGATAAATCAGAAACAGAAAGTACCAAGTATTTGAATGGAAAATTTCTCTCATGAAGGAGTGCAGCCCTGTATCTCAAACAAAACCAGGCCCACAAAGTGCTGTACTTACATTTTTAATACCCTGCCATGGAAATCAATTTTCTAAGATTCAGTCTAGCTGCCTCAGGAGGGGCTTTGTTATCCACACCCTACAATACACAGGGCAGTTTGGTCCTAGCTGGAAGGAAAAGGACGCAGAACAGAGAAACCAAACCCTACTCCTGATGGATGCTGCAGTTTGAGATTGCAGCACATTTCTAGGGCAGTTTGTGGAAGCCAGTACTCTGCTGCTGTCACAGCCTTTGGTTGCCTGCTGCAGGGATTCCCTGCTGCAACTTGCTTCACAGACACTTGCTTCTGTCCTCCAAACACAGCCAGAAAACATTCAAGATGAACTTGGGGCCTTGGAAAGGTTTTGAACACACTAAAAATAACTATTTTTTTACTGAAGGAACATGTATTAAAAGATTATTATTTTGCTTGTCAAAGTAGGCTTGCTACAGGAGTAAACGTGTTCACTGAAGGACAACTGAAGATAGCTCAACTTCTGAACCTCAGTTTTGCCCAGCTTCAGGTAATGTTGACTAATTTAGGAGACAGGAGCCCCATATTTCTCATGTGTCAGAGGAAATGGAGAGCAGCTCCTTTGTAGGGCATTTCAGAGACCCAAAGGTAAATTCATTTTCTGAACCACCTCTGAAGGAGCTTCTCTCTGCAGGGTTCATACAGATTCTAGGAAAACCAGTTTTTACACTGAGAGTTTTGCGTTTGTTTCCAAAACTGGGGAGGGCAGACATTTCTCTCTGCAAGTGTCACTAGCCAGCCTTTATCAAGCTTACAGTGCGGGACAAGATCTTGCCAGCTCATGGCACGTGCCAAAGGGAGAAGAAAGGAAGGGAAAGGATGGTAAGACTCTCACGCTGGGATTGCACATAGAGGAAGGGACAGTGTAGCGAGGCACTCATGCAAGGCATAGCATAAGCGGATAAGGAAACAAAAAAAAAAATCAGGGATACTTGCACATTGGATTTCAGTTCTAATAAATAAAAACTAGGGCAATGCACCCATTTTTATCACAAGACTTCACTAATGAGAACACTTCTAATGAGAACACAACATGGACAAAAGCTTCTCTCAAAGCTTTTTCATTCAACACCGAACACTTCCCAGTCAAAATCCAGAAAGACTTCCTAATAGGGATTAGCTCATTTTCATTGTGAGCCAGAGGCCTTTGGAACAAAAATACCAAGTGTTTGGTCAGGAAAAGTAATTTGGGCCAAATATTGTTCTCATTTGCTCTTGGTCTCTCTTTCCCTCCCCTCTCTGTTCTCTCCCAGTGATGATGAAGGGTACGACTGTCACCACTACCTCTTCCTGTTAGCACATAGGAAAGACTCAGGCAAAAGGCTCTTGCTCGATTCCATTCATTGCAGCTGGGTCATGCAGGCAAACCACAGCGAGCTGACACAATGAAAAGCAAGTTTCAGCTGGAAAGCATGATTTTTTAAATTTTTTTTTTTTTTGCCCCGAATTGTTCTGCTCTCATATATAATTTTAAAGCCATGTGCTACTATGTATATTTTTTAAGGAGCTGAATAAATTAAAATCAACTAATCCTTTCTTCTTGAATTCTTTTTCCTTACAAAGTAAGCAGAGCATACAAGCATGCATATTGTTATATGTATGCATACCTTTTAAACAAAAATAAGAGGTCAAGTTTGGTATGATTTACAACACTGATAACATACCCTCCAAGTATGCACCACCCCAATAAATCCTGATGTGCCCCCTTAAATTTGCATAACAAATATGCACTATCACTCAAATTAAAATGTGGATTGATACAGACATCTCAAGGAACAAATAACTCACTGCATAGGCACAGACTACAATAATAATCATTCTCTGATTATGGCTGATGCCCAAAAGATTAGCTAGCTAGTGGAAACAACTATCTACCAAGCTGGCTCAATTTAATGAGCATTTCATTCATCCTCAATGAGATTCTCTTTGAAATAATAATGGATAATAAAACAAGATTGTGGTGGGTTTTGGCTTAACTGAAAGTGGAAAAAAGCATTACAGGCTTCAGGTACATCTGCTGAAGTTCGTCATTACCATGGGAGATCAAAGCATTTTTCTTAATCTCTCCTTAACGAAAACAATTTAAGCCCATTTTCATTGTTACTTCCCCAGGCTGTACCTTTCAAGGACAGTTCCACTGTTTTTAATCTAAAATACAATAACCTGCTTCATACACAACACACATAAATTTCCAAATCTCTCCGTGCCAGGCAAGGGCAGTAAATTGAGAAAAGGACGAGGAGAGTAACTTCAGGTGTGCAAAGCCTGTCTCCTAGCAGGGGATCAATAACAGCTGACTGCAATACGGTCAGGGGAACCAGCAGCAGCTTTGCTGTGTTGCTGCTGGAGGTCACTACTACCCTCAGTGCAACTGAGCCTGATGAGCTACATGCCCAGGGTAGAAATGTGCAGAGATCCTTGAAAGAGCTCTGAACAAGCCAGCCTGGTTGCTGGAAGCAATAGAGCTGCAGGAGCCAGGGAAAATGGTCAGTGCCGACCCAGGTTAGCACAGCAAGTGCCTCACAGATATCTTCACTTCTTCCACAGCTTAAGTAGGACTATTTTTAATCCTTTTGGCCCCACTCACATCACAGCTTTACTGGCTACATCCATCTCCCTAACAAAAATAATAATGCTAAGCAATTTTTAAAGCGCAAGTCTTATGAGGAGCAGTTGAGGAAGTTGGGGTTGTTTAACCTGGAGAAAAGGCGGAGGCTCAGGGAAGATCTTATCACTCTCTACAACTAGCTGAAAGGAAGTTATAGGGAGGTTAATGTTGGTGCCATTGCCCAAATAACAAGTGACAGAACAAGAGGAAATGGCCTCAAGTTGCACCAGGGGAAGTTTAGATTGGATATTAGGAAAATTTTCTTCACTGAAAGGGTTGTCAGGCATTGGAACAGGCTGCCCAGGGAAGTGGTATTTAAAAGATGTATAGATGTGGCACTTGGGGATATGGTTTAGTGATGGACTTAAAGTGCTGGGTTAATGGTAGGATTCAATGATCTTAAAGGTCTTTTCCAAACTAAATGATTCTATGGTTCTATCTCAGTTTTGTCTTTGCAGGGGTTACTCTTTCCTCTCAGAAAGGAAGGACAAGTTGGTCCAGCTCGCAGAGTACAACTAAAAGAGTGAAATGAAAGACAGAGCTCTCACTGATTGTCCTAGATCACCAAAGAGGGAATGTTACTTTATTTTATCTCCCTTTCTGTTTATCAGTTGAGCTTATCCTTTTTATTCCCTTTATTATGCCAGTGCTAAACAGTCTGCAGACCTTCCTGTAACTTAACCTCTTGCTGCCTCAATGTCTTCTTCTGTAAAACAGGAGTAATACATTTATATTCACCTTTTGGCAGCTAGATTAACTAATCCAATTAACCAGTTATCACGCATGTGTAAAGCACTGTAAGCTCCTCAGAAGCAAAGCAATACAGTAACACAAAGTTTTATTGTTATTGTTGTAAAAATAATCAAAATTCAGAGGGAAAGGGAAGATGCCAGCTGGCAGATTGAATATCCAGTCTCACTTATTGGCAGCAGGACCATTGCTGATTATGCAAACTTGTACTTCCAGTCTTCAACTGGTTAAGGAGCTGTTGTCAGCTTATTTCACAGAAAGCTCCTTGTGGCTCAAAATACTGTCTGATCAGCTTCTTTTCATGGATCCAGGATTCCCAAAAGCAGAAGTCCTTAAGCACATTTTCTAGTGTAAAACCAGCATTTAGGTGCTCTGGTTAATCTGACGCACAACAAAAAACCTGCTCAATGCAAGAAAATAAAAAGGTTTTTTCCTCACAAAAAATGCACACATATTAGAGTATCCATGGCCAAAATTTCTCTTAATAAAACTCCTCTCTAAACCTTGCATTTGCATAGAGTTTGTTTCAGCTAAGTATATGCATATATATACATACAAACATATATAACACATATCATACACATTTCATTTAAATAAATCTTTTCCTTGGGGCTTGGGTCTTGGTGTTGCAGAAAGATTCTAAGACTCCACTAGGCTTTCACTCCTATTCAAGATATCTGAATTACACCGGTCTAAGGGATATATTCCAATTTAAAAGGGCCTTTCTGGCTGTCTAAGAAAAGTTACGTGGTCAGGGACACAGAAAGATGGATGCGTGGCACAGAATACACCAAGGTAACAGATTGTACACTGGCAAGCATGGACTCCTGTTGAAAGCTGAAAAGTAACAAAATCTGTGAGGATGTACAACTTCTGAAATAGAAGTTTGGAACATTTGGAGCACGGCTGCATCAGCAAAAAGGTAAAAAAAAGGTTATGAGAAAAGTCAACAAAGAGAATCTCATCCTGCAGTAATTACTCTTCCTGGAATAAGCAATAGTTAATAATGAGAAGCAGACAGCTGCTGAGAAATGAAAATAAAAACACAATTTAGTCGAAGAGAGAAGATGGTTACCACACACAGGAAGCATCATTAATTAGGACTTCTAAAAGAAGATTTCTCATCTTGAAGGAACGTATTAGCAACTGATTGCTCCAAGGTAGGTTTCAAAACATGTGAAAATAACAATTATAGGAAGTTACTAGCTAGAAGATGACTATGATGATGAGATCAAAGATTAAATCTACAGTTTTTTTACTGGCAAATTCCCACAAAAGAGAATGGGAAAATGGGAAACTTCACAATAATGGGGATATTGATAATTGAGTAGAGAAAACTACAGGCAAGTCGGACACTGATAACCATAGCCTACTCAGTAGAAAACCAGGTTGATCACCAGAAAACTGTTTCCCCAAATCAGTGCCACCATATGACTTGAAATGTATCCATGTATTACACCACCTCCCCAGGACATTAAAGGAACTAACATAATGAGCAATGTAATTCCTGATAGGTAAAACTACAAACCTAGCTTGGAAAAGCCTGATGCTCTCACTCTTTTAGGAAAAGCAATAGCTAGCAGATGGCTGGAGGGTCCAACAGAAGATTTGATACCACTAGAGAAATCTACACTGACCAGAAGAACAGGCTTCAGTGCTCTTAGATCAGATCTCAGGAACTGCCACACTGCAGTTTTGTCTATATGACAACTGAAAGGCAATGCAGCAGCTACAGCTGCAAATAGCTCCAGGGAGGCTCATCTGAAAGCCTGCATAAGTGGGGATACCAGCATGAGAAAGAAAACAAGTCAAACCAAATGTTAATTTCTCCAAAATATGTCCTCAAAGAAAAAGGCAGAAAAACATAAAATGTAAATCAAAGGTGATCTAAATGAGTCTGATTATTGGTGACAGGGAAAATGGATGGCCCATATTAGCATATCTAAGAGAAGAGCAGACTGGATTTCAGAGTCCAGAAGATCATGTGCCTACCACATTTTCACCTTCAGAACAGTTACTGAGAAGCACATCAAGTGGCAAAACAAGCTCATTAACTTAATCAGTTTTTGATGGCATCTGACAGCCTCCATCACTGCTCACTTAAACACTAACAGAGGCATCTGAAGGTTGATCAGAAGCAAAACACACCTTCATTGTCGCAGACACAGGGGACCATGGCTGGGTTGTTCTTTTCACCGGAGAAGAACAGCACAAACTATTTATTTTTAAGGTCTTGAAAGACAATATGAAAAGAGTCCCCCTACACTTTGCCCTACCCCAGTAGCAGCCACCTTCCAGCCCATCCCAACATCTTGCTGGCCCACAGCACCAGAAAATGTAGATGGCGCAGGACTCTGCCATGAATGACATACACATTAGGGCCACCACTATTATCATCCAGGGTGTTGTTTATTTTGCTCACTTGTAGCACCTCTGCATCTTTATATGCCATGCATTCCATTAAAAATAATGACCAGTCACAACATGAACTATCAAAGTGAAGCAATAAAGGCACAGGACCAAAATATGTTGTTTGTCGTCTGCAGGACACTGCCACAGATTTTGACATGAAGAATGGATAAATGGATACTGTCTGAAATCAGTGCACCCTTTTAGCATGAGACAAAGATTCGGCATTCAATGCCAAAACAGCCAAGTCGCAGTTCAACTATCACATACATGCCTCAAAATTTCATACCCAGTAATGAACACAAACAAGGTGCTGCAAATGATAAGTTAACAAAAAACACAAATCACAAATGAATTTGTAAAGCAGAAAACTAATATATGTTGGCACTGGCATGCGTGTTAAGAGGGATATTCACAAAGACCTATCAGCAAGCTGTTAAGCACTTACTCATTCAAATAAACTCAAAATCTGGCTGTCAAATCCAACATTTAAGACTGCAATATATGTACTCTTCACCTTAAATTGGTATAGAACAATACCCTTGAAAGATAGATTTGTTGTAATTCTCCCTGTAATTTATCTTAAAAACAGGATGAAAATACCGAGTTCATTTGCTAAGAATGAAGCCTTACCATCAACCACCAGGCAGCTGGGGAACATATAAGGGTATCTCTCCTTTGGCATTTCTTTTCTTCAGGAAGAGATAATCTATAGATCCTGATAGAGAAAATGCACCAAGACCAGGGCAGGAGTGTCCAACAATGAGTTACTATTTGAGATCACATAACATATTCCAGTTAAAAAACACCATCTTTTACATACATTTATCACCCTTACTCTATCATTTTCTATTCTCCACGGGATATATCACTGGACCTACAAGCATTTTTGAGTTTTTCTTGCTATAAAAACAAACCCTGAGTTTCTACTGTTGGTAGCTCTTTCATTTGAGATTTCTTGGTATTGGTGACTCATCTAAAAGTCAAATTCAATAATTTATTTTCCTAATAATTTTTGATTTGTTGGTGGTTTTCATTTTTAGTGTTTGGGTTTGGCAAAAGATGAGGCTTGAGGAACAGGAATAAACAAACGTGACTAAGCACACAATGCTACCTCTTCGAGTGCTATTTTAAAAGACGACAAAAAAATAGGACTCTGTGACAATCATTGATTATTTGCATTATATTGTAGAAGAAAGGCTTGCACCACGCTTGGGCCCCACGTTTCAAAGCCTCGTAGAAAGCAAAACAGAAGACATATTTCATGTCTCAATCAACTATGTATAAAATATGCATGACAATTTCAGCTTGGGAGGCCCAGAAAGATTATTTATTTTTCCTGTCTGGGAAAGAGTTATTTGTTTGTTTAATTGTACTGTGCCTTTTAATAAGGAATGCTAAAGAATCTTCTGTTGACAGGAAAAACAATACAGTCCAAACCATTTCAGCAAGCATGCCTATTATTCACTGGATAGTATTATGCATATGACATGCATTGTATTTGCTGCAAACAGGAGAAACATTTGCTGTTTTGCTCAGCTGAACAGAGAACAGCTCCTCACCCATGCTTTATCTATTTCTTTTTTCAAACATAAAATATTACATCACTGTGAAATAAATTAATTGACCTGTGCTGCGAACAAATAAATTACAAAATTCAATATGCTGCTCTGAATTTGCAGCTCATTTCTGCAAGACGGTTTTGCAGTAGCTCTAACATATGAGTTAAGTAAGCCTTTCTGACAGGTGTAAAAGCCTTTCATACCACTTGCAAGGTTATGCTAGCGAAATATGACAGAAAACGTGGACTAGTCACAATATCATCTGTTCCATATCAGCAAGTATCATAACAGAAAGGCTCACTACACCAAATAAAATGTACTATGTGGTAAAACAATGGGTGTGCAGAAGTAATGACGTAACAGAACAGGCAGGAGCTGGGGCTCTAATTTGGCAGGTTGCTTTGCCATAAGATTAACCCAAATGAGACTCATTATCTGGGAAAAATAAAATCATGAACTTATCCATCAGGAGCCTTACCCTATGCTTGGCTAAGGAGAGAGGAAGCAACATTTATTTATTTGTTTGCTTTTTTAGAGCTAAAAAGAACTCATACAAGATTTTGGCAGCTTTTATATGTACTGCTTTTCTCTGCCACCCTGTTGTATGCGCTTTCTTGAAGGGACTTTATCGATCTCTCTCCCCAGATGTTTCATATTTGAGGAAGTGTCATAAATCACTGTTGGAGCAGGAGACATTGCTGGCTTTCACCCATACAATGCTCCAAATCTGCATTTGATTTTTTTTGCCTAGTTAGTAGCTCACACCCAGCCCTTGGCTCATGTGCCTGTACCCGACTCATCCCAGTGATACCCTGCATACTACACAAAGAACATTTTAAGGGCCTTGGCCAAGGGATGCTTTTGGTTGCTTCCAAAGCTGGGTGACTCTGTTGAGCCACTCCATTCAGAAGAACAGTGAATGCTGGAAAGGAACTGTTTTTCTATCATAAGGCGAAGCAGCTGATGAGCCAAACATCATCTAACTACTCACTTGTGATTTTGGAAAGAGCTCTACCCTGGAAAAAAAGGAGACTGTGTGGAAGTGCAAGCTGGACTTCAATCAGGGTCTCTGTGCTACAAGGCCAGCACTCCATTTGGTATGTCATCCAGAAACTTCTGCAGAAGGTTTATGTGAATTACACATTGCCTCATGTTGAGAGTCTGGCAGTTAAGACATAATGTTCTAAATATCTTGTTCACATGAACTTCAACCACTATTTACTAGCATTCAAGAGAAAAAAATAAATAAAAATGACATCAACACTGATCTAATACTTCGATTTTTCACTAGGAGGACAGCTGTTTATACCAGTCTGCCTCACATCTGCGAAAGAACACAACTTATCAGGACAGCTGAGGGATGTAGGGAGCAGAACTGAAAACCCAGTTTTAAACTCCTCAAACCTGAATTGACACCAAAAAAGTAGATTTTTTACTGCCTCCCTTAAAAAAAAAGCCAAACAAACAAAACAACAAAACAAACCCACAACACCATAACCAGTCTTCAGAGAAAGAAATACGAACAAGTGAGGTATCAACAAACAAAAAACCAACCCACCAGGATGTATAAACTAGGGATTAATTGTTTTGCTCTATGACTATCAACAAAGTCTATCAGCTAGCATCTATTTCTAGAACTTCCAAATTCAAATTACATCTAATGAGTTTACAGTACAATTTTTAAAGGGTCTCGCCTGAGTCATAAAGACTGAAGCAACCATTAAGGCCCATTTGTTAACAGCTATGATAACTACACTGTCATTACGCTCGCTGTAGGACATTGTGCTACACAAAGGACTAATGTTATTGCACCAGACTAGAAGCACTTTAAAGTCATCTTGTGCAACTAGTAAGACAGGCAAAACACATTTTCTGATCGTAGAAAGCATTCTGGAAATTGCCAAAATTCCTGCATTACCATCAACTACACATGTAAAATATGACATTATATTACCATTTAAGTAGACTGCATTAGCCTGCCATGTTTAGCTTTGCAATTTCATAACTATGGTTATCTAAACACTACTGTTACGGTTATCTATGCATTTAGTTTTGATGACAGTTTTTGTCCTCTTATGCCCTTTAAATTATTTTCATCTGAGGCAGCAAATTTGTCTTATTTTTTTAACAATATTAATTAACATGTTATTTGTATTATAACTGTTCACAGAGTCTAGACAATGACACAGAGTGTCAGCAGATATCTTAGCCAAACTGATGAAAACTGTGGATTTCTGCTTGAACCTTGAAGGGTAATTGGAGCTTATCTACTTGCAATTAAATTACCACCAGGTAAAGATATCAAATCAAAACCTACTGACCAGATTCTGGTCTTAATATATACCTGGAGAACAGTGAGGATATGAGAGATTATTCTAATTTAGAGTGATGCAGCTAAAATTGGATTCTGAGGGTTCGTGTCTTCAGTTCTAGAAACCCAGGGTTTTAAGAATGCGCATCTAAGATATTTTCAGAAAAATTAGCTTTATCTCAATCTTAAGGACATCTTTATGTTCCCATTTATTTATAGAAAATTAAATGGAGCAATGGCACATCATAGAATCTTGTGGCCATGATATGTCATGCTAGAAGTCAGACAGGAGACCTTTGATAGTTCTTTTGTATCAGAAGGGAGATGTCTCTGACAGCATTGACATGAGGTACTGCAAAAATACTGAATCAGTTTTGAGAGGACTGCTGGAATGGATAACAACTGCTACCCTACCATACTTTCACCCCAGGAAAACATGTAGCACACATATAGGCTGTGTGAATGTTTCACTTCGACATTTCATCCAAGGTATTCTCAGAAAGCCTAATGATTTAGGTCCAACGAAAGCAGAGGTATTACAAAATATGCAGTGGTTTATAGAGACAGATCAACAACAACATCACATACTGCTTTGGATAGAAGGATGTGAAAGACAACTTAGAATAAAATTTTAAAAATCCAGACCCTGGAAACCCTAGTTAGTGATCCATTTATATACAGCTTTAACTATGATACAATGATGGCTTCTCTAGATAAGCAGGAAGAATTAGCAGGCTTTTTATACTGACTTAGCAAAAATAGAAAGAAAGAAAGTCTTGGTCAAATCTGTATGTTGAAGGTAGAATCTGTATGTTTTATGTTGGTATGCCAGAACACCATTTGTTTATATACTCCAGAATAAATAAGGCATCACAGCTGGGAATGAGTACTTGTCCTCTTCCTTACAAGTCACTTTATCATTATAATTTTCTGAAAGAATTATTTATAAAAGATTCTCTATAGATATTTATTTGGGGGCATATGCCTAAAGAGATAATCACTTAATATACAAACATCTTAATTTAGAGTTAACATTTGGCAGCATGTTCCTCTTAATGTTCATCTGGTAAGCACCAAAATGTAAGCTTAAAGAAGGACTTTTATCTGAGGGAGGAGGATGGGAGGTGCATAACGTCTCATGTCAGAGCAATGTTTTAATCCTCTTATCAGTCATAAACCTTATGTCTTACAGTGTTTATACTACTTACTGTAGCTATTTAATTTCTAAATCAAAGGCTTTCCCCCATCTTACTATGACCTCTTCCTATATGCTCCTGCCTGCAAGGTTTTGACTCCTACTTCCCACATAGAAATCAATATCTTGTAATGCCCCACTGTTGGTCAATTCATGTCTGAAAATCAGATGCTTACTTCTTCTGATTAAATTTAACTTCTAGGCTTCTAGGCCAGACTAGCGAACTTCTCACTGCTCCACTTATTTCTAGTCTTACACTCTTAGTGCTGGTACAAAGTATGACAAATTGCTCCAGGCTTTCCTCTGACCAAGTGCAGCCTGCGAGCAGTCCTGGACATAGGGGTGTTCATTCTCCTGGGCTGCAAAACACAACACTTTGACTCTCCAAGGCATTAATACTTTTTTCTGCAACTTGTTCCTAAGGAACATACAAATACTGCAGGCTCAACAGCAGAACGGGCTGGGAAGTTGTCAAACAAATATTTCTCCTCTGAAAAATACCCCAATTCATTTAAATTAACACAAAACAATATCGTGGTTTCCACAGACCTTTCACCTCCACATCGTATTTCTACTAAAAGTTGTGACAGAGCTAAGGAAGGCAGAGCAGCCTGAGGGTCAGGACACCCTCAGTGGGGGTGGGAGGGGTCAGGCTGGGTGCTGATTCAGAGCCAGAGCTCCAGCCTGAGCTTGTCACCTCTCAGCCAACTCTCTGGATGGGGTGTTTCTTTCAGGGGTTACTATTAACAGTGCCAAGCTAAGGACAGGAGAAATGCAGGTACAGACAAAATGCCTTTTACTAGACTGACAGCTGGAAAACATTCATTTGCACATATAAGCTCTCCTTCAGATTTGAAAAAGCTTCTGTTTCTTCCCCCCCTCTTTTCTCCCCTGCCTCCATTTCTTAAAATCTTGGGTTCACCCCAATGCAGAGTAGGTGAAGAAATCCTCAAAAAGACTTAACAGATGGGAAACCCCTGTTTCATCCAATTCACTGCTGACTGCAGCTGACAGAAAAGTTGGATCTCAAAGGGAAAAAACCTACTGAAACAGAACTCCAAAAGGACATAGGAAAGTACCAGGCAAAAGCTTATTTCTAACTTAAAAAAAATCATGGAAATTGTTCCAGCTGACACTGCCTGCTTATATGCAATCTTCAAAGACAAAATAACTGTCCAAAAAAGTGACTATTTGGATTAAAAAAAATGTTGCAGAGATTTGGAGGTTTGAGTCTGAGGGTCTTCTCTTTGTGATGGCGAACTGTAACTACACCTACTTGTAACTGAAATATTTACAGACAAGAACATTTGTGCTTGGGAATGGTCCACATTCTTGGCTTTTTCATGATAGCCAAGAAAATAGTCCTTTCATTAGTTCAAACTCTGTATTGACACATGGGCTTTGCTATCCAACCAGTAAAAAACACAACTCAGCTGAGCTGCACAGATGTTTTGAACTGGCCCAAAAGGCCAAGCAATGTGATCAACATCCTATCACCTAAAGTTGTCTCCCTGAGCACTCAAGTACACATCTGTACTGCATATTTCTTCTTTCACCAATGACATCCAATAAAAACCAACTAATTTAACACACTTGCCAGTGGATTCTGCAATATTTCACTTAAGTCAAAAAGAAAACAGATGGTTTTTTAAAAAACACAGCTATTTAATGTATCATTGCTGCTTGGACTTGAAAGCCAGGCAGCAGACATGTAGCTTACAGAAGTCACTGAAAGCAGGGAATAAAAATGTATTTTGAAACAGTATATTGATTTTTATTTCTTTTCTAAGGGCATATGGAATTACCCTGGGTGTAATTCAGCTTGCCTTGTCAAGGAAACGTTCTCTTTGTGTGTGCAAATTGAGTGTTTATCCTTTCAGCCACTTGGGAGCCGCTGGCTTTGTGCTCCTGGTGCCCCTCATGCCAGCAGCATGAGTACGCTTTGCTCATCCATTTCATACCAGCCTTTCAATACTGTGACACTGGGGCCGAGCTAAAGGCTGCCTCATAGCTGCATTCACTTATGATATCATTGTGCTTCCTTTGTAGTCCTTCAAAAAAGGACAAATGTCAAAGAAGCCCTCTAATACTCAAACTCTGAACAGTCCCTCCATGTTCTACTTGCAGCCACCAATGCTGCCCATAGTCTTGCCCAAAGACACAAAATGTTTCCAGCGAACACATATATTGCCTTCTTTTGTCTTCTATTTCACAATCTAATCCCCTCTTTTTTTTTAACCTCTGTGTATTTCCAGGGCAATTTCGTCTTTTTTACTATATGTGATCCATAAGCTCCATAACTTTACAGACCAAGATGTAGGTTTCAAAGTGATTCTCAGGTGCCTAAAACCTTGGAAGCTGAGGGAAAAACTGGATTAAAGGAGGCTAATTTGTCTGGCTGTCCATGTCAAAACCATAAAGGTTACATGAAAATCAGAGACATAAGTGCATGGATAGCTGGTCTGGCTCCAAAAAAATATGATTCTTGCCTCCTAACATCTGAGAGAGGGATCATTTTCCACATATAGTAAGCTCAGCCATTTATTAACATAAAAGCATTTTACAAAGGGGAAAAGTTTTTTTGAAAAAACACACAGGTTAAAAAAAAAAAAGAAAAAAAATTTAAACATTTTATTTGTCCATATTTAACAATGTTTGTTCCCAGAAGTATAAAGCATTACTTCTCTTCCTTTACAATAATTTGAAAGCTATGCTATTAAAAATACAACAATACCAGGAATGTATAGAGAGGAAAAAGGCTAGCAATAAATTAAATTATATTGATAAATGATAGGAAAAATTAATGGTACTCTCCAATTAGAAACACGACCGAATTTTTTCCCTTGATTTTCTAACATGTTTAGTGATAGTAACTATTTATGATTTTTTTTTGCCATTTTTCGGAAATGTTTAATTAACCTCACAATTTCCCCTTATCCTCCAGCCATTGGAAGCAGTGTGTTGACACTCAAAAATTATCTGCAAGTACCGAAATGTTTCAGATTGGAAAAAAATGTGGAAGCTAGGTTGGCTGTGGGACACTGCCCTAGCCTTTCACCTCTGTTGAGCTGGGAAAAGAAATCTGTCTTAGGTCATAAGTCAAATGGGCTTCGTGATATGAAGGAGTCCCTCAGGAACGCAGGCACAGAAATGAGGAATGAAAGAGAGACACACACTAGGACTCATAACCTACTTCTGTATTGCTCTGAACCAGCTTCCTATTAAACCCTCATACAAGCATGCTCCTTCCTACCAAATTTAACCTGGATGTATCCTCAAAAACAACTGAAAAAGCTAAGCTTTCAATCTTCAAAATCACACAAAAAGCTCTTCAACATTTTTTGGACCTAGATTGATATTTATTCAGCACACTGAGCTCTTGGCATGGAAAATGCAGGCTTAATTCTTCCCACCCCTGCCTGTATAAACAGGCATTTGTGTCCCATGCCCTGTCGTGTTCAGTGAGGTGACTCACAGCAATGCCCGGCCACTGCCCGCAGCAGCCCGTGACACAAGCCTGCCCTCCAAAAGTGGGGTTCGGATGCCCAGCGTCATTTTCCTTTTCTTTATTTAATTCTGAAAGCCTTCATCTTACTCTCCTGAATCATCCTCCAGGCCAAGTAGTTAAGGACTCTCCTATTTGTATCAATCCCCAGTAGCTCAGGACAGCAGTAAAATAGTGCTGGTATGCTAGGAGGATGGGATGTACATGGGATTACCTGAGCAGAGACGTTTTCACTACAATACTTTTCCTCCCTGACATAAGCACTAAAAGAGCAAGGCAAATCCTATAATGCTCACAGGGAGTAGCAGTGACTTTCTCTAGTCCAGCTCACATTGCTGGAAGCAAAGAGAAAAGCTTTGGGGCACCAATGACTCTTTCAGGGCTCCCTGTTTGATCACTGCATGGCTCCAGCTACAGCTATATATTCATTCCTGCGATAAACACTGAAGTTATTATACATATTCATATGTGCATATAAGCATATATTGATACATGCATGTAGCAGAGGAAACAAGCTAGACAATGAGATGTTACAGATAACATGACAAACATCCTACTACAGGCTTTGCATTAAAGGACATGTCCAAATACAGTTCTTTTCTCCAGCTACTGGAGGCCATGTTTAGGTTGGACATATTGCAACAAAGCTGTAGCAACTGTATTAAAATTGTATTCTGACAAGTAATAGCACATTTTCACGAGGCTTTACACATGGTCAGAGATTCAACACTGCCATTAAGGAGAACAGTCAGCCAGTAAATATCTTGTGCTGTTCTTCTCTGGCAGGAGTGTAATTACACCCCAGCATACCAAACTGCTCTATCTCGTCCTTGTGACCTTTGTCCTTTAGCAAACCCACAAAGGGAAAAGCTGGTATTCCTGCTCCAAGAGCATCACATACTAGTTTTAATCTGCTTCAAGATTTTGCTGCCCTTAGAAACACTGAACTCTCTTCTGTGTGAACAACCTGACAAGAAGCCAGGCAAAGGGCCACTCGCCGGTCAACAGGAAGTAAGCTGGGACAAAAGGTCCAAGTTGAGGAACGCTTCTCTGGGCTCTCTGTCGATGCGCAGCCTCGGCAGCCTGCACTTGGGGCAGAGGCAGCATAAAAATGTACTCCGGGTAACTGTGGGCTTTGATTAAAAAGCCACAGTGCTTAATAACAAAACCTGACTGGAGAGAAAAGAGGACTGAAAAAGAAAGAGCTGAGCTTATGAAAAAGAGCCCATGCCTTCAGACTCATTTTAAAAATGTGTTTTATTGATTTTTTACTCAATTAAAGGATATTCTTATTCTCTCCTTAGATACTGTCCACTGCTTCATACTGCACATCAATAGATGATGAACCAATACAAAAAGCTCAGGTAAAGCAATCCAGAGCCACTGTTGAATGAGTTCATGTTTCTCTCAGCATCTCGGAAAAAATGAGCTCTTGAACTATTTGGAAATCCCATTAAACCCACACATGGATAGAAAATAATGGCATTTCCAGAATGTTTGTATGTGCACTGACACCATGAAATATTAAGTATGAATAGAACCGATGAGTTTCATGAGCACTTCTGAGTTAACTGTTGTGACAAGCAAAAGCTTGCAGGCAGCTGAACCTGGTGGCATTGCAAGTACCAGAAGATGTTTTTCACTGAAAAATCTCCAAAGTAGGACTTTGAAGAGAGATATGAAGGCTCTTTAGAGATCACATCAAGTGCTCAAAACCAAATCCCTTTCCTCACTTGAAATAGCCTTTGTGCATACAGAGAACATGTAAAAGTGTCCTGTGTAGGAAGATCTGTCTGTAGCCATCCCTGCAATTTTACTGTATGCAGCTTTGGGGGATGTCTCTTCTTCTTCTCCCCTCTCACTCTCTTTAAAAAAGGTTATGAATTTCTTTTGCACATAAGGAAAAAAATCCTTAGAATGAGATTTAGCTCAAATATGACTTTCTAGAACACAACTGTGTATTCCTCTCCAAGTAATTTTAACTGGATGACTAAAAATTTCAACTGAATTATTAAAAATAGAAAGATTCTATTTCCTTACTGCCAGAAAATTTCTGAGTGCTCTGAAGTCAGTTGGCTCAAGAAGTATCATTAATAAATAGAAAGAATAAAAATAATTCACAATTTTGAATTCGGTAATACAATTTCTAGTTTCAATTAGGAGACTTTTCCACTACATTATAAGGTAGGCTTATAAAGGCCTTCATATTTAAAATGTGGTTAATTATTTTTTCTCATCGCTCAGGATGAAACCAAAGTAGCAATACAGGAGCAAATTACTATCCATCATCTGTTTTGCTACCCCCTTTGCAAGTTCTCATTCCTTCGCTGAAAGCAATCTCTCTGGTAAATAATGTGCTTTTACCCCAATGTCCTGAGATGTGTGTGGACCTGAACAGTCCCCAAGGAGCATGCAAGAACTTGCTGCTTCACAGTAACTTGCTCATACGAGTCTTCACTCACTCCCTCTCTCCTTCCTTTGTTGACTTTGCCATATAAACAGCAAGAATTAAAAAAAAGTGCTAAGAAGAGATTTTGCAACAACAAGTATTCTAATATGATGCTTTGGTCATACTAGGGACATAATTTTCACCAAGCAGGGGAATGACTGCCTGGCAGCAGCTTTAAAAAACACATGCTGGAGTTAATAGCGGTAGCTAACTGACCAATGCCATCAGAGCAGCGAAGAACAGATCTTACTGCAATGAGTGAACAGAAAGGTGGTGCAGACACCAACTACAATCATCTCTCCACTCTTCAGTTTGGAGGTTCGTGCCCTTTTCTGAAAGCCACATTTCATGACCAACTGGTTAAGTCCAGAGTAGAATAGAAAAATAATTACAAGCTTAGATAGTATAAGCTAAGAGGAAAGACTGAAAAACTCAGGGTCCAGGGTCTGGACAAGGCAGAGCAGAGACAGGAAGACAGTCATCTGGCAAATTAACAGTTGCTGCAATGTATAAAGATAAAACTATGTTTCCTTGTTCACTGGGAACAGTAGCCTAAAATACAGCAATGGAAATAGATTGAGTGTCAAAAAAACCCCCCAAACCATGTGGGTAAGCATAGTATGCATTGCCTAGTAATGTTTAGGAATCCCAATCATGCAATGTTCTGGGGACAGGATGTAGGAATAACTGCAGAAAACAAATCAGCCTGCCTTAAGATCAGGTGGAATGAATTCTTCCCAGCTCTATCTTCCATAAGTATAATTTTTATCTAGCCTCACTTTACTCTCACTTGGAACTGCAGAATTTATGCTAATATTACAATGAATATGTCTCACAACAGGTTTATACTACCAAGCTGTCATTGATAACTTGAAGCCTGTAATAAATATGTTTGGTAACTAATGAAACGTTATACATATTAAACTATCAGCTGAAGAAAGACTGCATATTTCATTGCAGTATTTATTCACTTCTAAGGACACCAACATTTTTCTCATGTTAACCTCTGATTTAAAAGACAGACTAGTGCTCAAAAGCTTATGTATGATGTGGATATACAAATCTCAATTTTACAAAGAAAAAAGAATTGCATAGATACAAATTTTAGGCTATCCAGACACTCAATCATTACACAGCTGGCACTTCTGTTGCTGTCTGTTACAGTCTGTTTGAAATTATGACCGTCTCTCATTGTAAAAAGCTTGCAGAAAACTTGACAGTGGTTTCTGATCCCTTGTATTTTCACTGCTCAGTAACAAGACCTGTGGAGGACACCTGCTTCTACCTTCTGGACATAACTTTCTGCAATCTTGACTGGTAGAAAATAATAAACATCAAAACTTCATTACAGTGGTAGCCAGCTCTGTCATAGTGACTTTCTGTAGACATCCCCTCTAGAATTCAGAACTTCTGATTAATTTATTAGGACAATCTGAAGGATATTCTGGAGTACAGTATCTGAAACACAAGGAACACTGATTTGCTATTTCCTTCTTTTGTGCATTCTGTGTTGTTTTCCTCATTTGTTCATGTGTTACACTGTCAGGCACATTGGAATTAACCAGAAAATATGACCCAGATGTCAGTGCATTTGTAGTGGGAAAAGGCAATTTCAGAGTCTAGTGCTTAATAAAATTTTTGCATGATTTCCTACAGCTGTTATCCATGTGTTATTTCAGGATAGCTGAATCACTGCACTGAACTGAAACAAACACTCAAAACACGCTGAAAATGCAAATCCACAAGTTACTTTAATGTGGGATGTAAGTTTAACAGAGTATTTGGGGCTAGCACCAATAAATAACCACTATGTTATCCTTGCCACCAGATTCTGGATTCCAAACCCAAAAACCTACTAAACATATGTATTTGCCACATGTAATTATGACATCCTGATTTAGGCACTGGAGTCTCTTCTTTCCCTGAACTTTAATCCTGTTTATTTTTGACACAATGTGGGTTCTTGTTGCACTCTAGTTTCTAGAGACAAAATAAAAACTCTGTGGATTAAAACAAAATTATATAGAAATCCTTCCATACGAACTCCATGTCTGATGATTCTAAGGGCCACAACTGTGTGTAAGCTTCAAATAGTAGTCCTGAAGCTTTAAAAAAAAACCAACTCCCTTTCTCTTTAAATGTTAAAGAAAGCAGGAATTGGTTTGCCCTATGTTATGAACCAGGATGTGATCCTTCTTCATTTCCTACGCCACTTTTGAATACAGAGCTTTTGCTCCGTCTGTCACACAATGGATATGTGAGTTCAACAAGTGCTAAGCTTACCCTAAAAAATAGATGAAAACAAACATCCATGCTTATGAATACGCTGCTACTGCACTTGGGTGGCCATCTGCAAGAGAAGAGATGCTGGGACCAAAGTCTTCTCTGGTATATTTCCAGTGACCTCAAGGTTACATCAAGACCTACTTGCCCATTGCACTTACTGATACACATGAGGATTTTTAAATGAAAACATAACTTGGGTGAGAGAGTTCCAGAAACAGATGCACAAAGCCTTAGAAGGGTTTTATACTCAGCATGGTGTAACTGAGTGATCCTGTCCAGCAAAACACCGGAAAAGCACATTAATCAAGAGCCAAAAGCCCACTTTCTGGATTTTTTTGTTTATCTTAACATAATTTGTTTACATAAACTTTGCACAATATTTTTCAACCCACTGTTCGTTTGGTATTTACTTATCTTCCTAGAAAAACTTCCTGCCAAATAAGTAATTAGAAAATAGATTTTTCCCCTTCCTAATTATTAATTATTGCCACTTGTAAGAGAAGATATTCAAAGAGATTTGATAGTCAAGAACAGCCTCCTCTGATATGTACATCAGTAGTCCCACAATTTCAGCCTTTTCCACTGTTTCAGATAAAAATAGAACATAAAATCATTAGAAAATATAAGGCTTATACAAAGGCACAGAGCTGAAAAGATCATTCCAGGTACGAAAAAACCAACCAAACCTGGGCTGTGATTTAAGAAGGCCATTTATGAAGGAAAGAAGATTTTGCAGAATTTCAGCTGAAGTGGGGTACCTTCTCCATAAAAGCAGGCAGAGGAAAGGACACGAGTGAGAGCAGGAGTTAGAAAGAGGGGAACCAGTTGCAGACACCTAGAAGGTGGCCAAGTATTCATTTCTGCAGGGTCCAGATCAACAGAGAAACTCTACAGTATCTAAGAATGATCCTTCCATGCCCAGAGCTCTGGCTATAATCCCAGGTAAACACTGACAAGTGTCCTGTCATGTTTCAGAGCAGAACACTGGATACCTGACCTTCAAATGCTCTACTGCTGCCGAAAAAAAGTTTTTATAAAACTACTGGAAGTGCATGTATCAAATCTCCTTCTAGTACCTCCATTAGAAGTAATTAATGATGGAAATCTATGGGTTTGCACAGAATGAGTCACTTGCACAAGTCACTATGGGTGTTCATGACAGAACTTGTTTTTCTTTTTAAAAATACCTTAAATAACCACTGAACGGACACCTTTGAAACAGGTTTTGTTGTTAAAAAAGTGGTGGTCTATCAATAACAAAATAACACACCCTCAAAACCAGCTGCTTCACATTCCATTCATCAATCTTTTGGTTGCTTATGTCAAACATTGACAGGTTTAATGTATTGAGAGATAGGAGTTTGTCCTTGGCTCTAGCAGGAGGGAGGAAATGACGGCTGAGCACCAGCTCACAGCACACATACTGAAAAGCCTCCAGAGTAAATTGGGGCCTTGAAAAAGCTCATCCTTCCATGCCCTGGGATCACCCCACACAGACACCACAGGAGGCGCAGATATGTGTGTGTGTGTCACCCCGAGCAAGGACAAAAATAGCAATCCCTGAACTTTTTTTTGGATGCACTTTCGGCAATGCAACAGGAACAGACAAAAGCCTCAGGTACTAGATGCTGGGCAATTCCAAATCTCCCCTAGGCTTTAAAAAAAACAACGAAATAAGTATGTTTATACAAACACATATACCACAATGTTCTGCACTAACACAAAGCAAATAGCTCCTGCAAGTGTAAACATACCCTAAGCAGCCAAATAGTTCGTCCAGTTTCAATTTTGGGGGCAAATCTGAAGCATGGAAAGAAAGTACAGGTATCTTCAAAAAACACGTGTCCCAAAAAAAGCAAGTTCTAGTACCTGTTGAGACAGCTGGCAGAGAGCTGAAGAAAAGAGGAACAAATGTGGAGGGCTGTTGTTCTGAAATATTCCCACGCTATAAGGAAATAAAAGACATCGGTGATACTAAATTAAGATCTCTGTTTCCCAATGGCAGTTTTGTACATAGAGTTTGGGAAGCCATTTGATCACAGCTCACACTGGAATTTTGTCCTGTCTTGCAGTGTCCCTGAAACAAATGTGTTTACCCTGGTAATCTGCTGATAAAGGAAAAAAATAGGGCTGCAAGGCTGAGCTTGAGGTTGGATCCTGTTTCCCCACAAAACCGGGAACATCGCCAACATTTCTCAGGACAGTCCTTGCTTTCCTTGGGGCTTCTTCCCTCCAGCTGCTTCACAGCTTGCTACAAGAATCAGGGTAAGCTCATTCCCATGTACACATCCCCAAGATAATTAGTTTGGAAAAGAAAGGCATCAGCTTCAACCACAAGGCAGCAATCTTTCCTGTAAGTTTGGAGCACTGACACATGACACTCTCTGGTGCTGCAGAACATGTTAGTATTGCATAACAAATTCAAGACACTTTATTCTACTTGTGTTATATGTTATTATTAAATTCATGTTGAACAAAAGACTGAGTATGTTTTAAATATTACCAAAAACCTGGTCATATTCCCATCCTTACACTGGGCACCATTTCCCAGATAGAAAGAATGGTTGTGTTCGTTCCCTAGCCTTGGTCTACTTTAGCCCAGGAAATGTAGTGGCTACATTTCTGGGGCTACTTGGGACTGCAGCGTCTGTCTTATGAAAATAGTCTGAGGGAGCTGGGCCTGTTCAGTTTTGAGAACAGATGACTGAGAGAGGACCCCACCAACGTATATAAACATCTAAAGGAAGGGTGCCAAGAGGATGGAGCCAGGCTCTCCTCGGTGGTGGCAAGCAATAGGACAAGAGGCAATGGGCAGAAACTGATGCACAGGAAGTTCCATCTGAATATAAGGAAGAACTTCTTTACGCTGCAGGGGACCAAGCACTGGAAAAGGTTGTCCTGAGAGGGAGTGGAGTGTCCCTCACTGGAGATATTCCAGAACCGTCTGGACACAATCCTGTGCCATGTGCTCTGGGATGGCCCTGCTCAAGCAGAGACATTGGACCAGATGACCCCACTGTGGTCCCTTCCAACCTGACCCATCCTGTGATTCTGTGTGAACAGCAGTTCATACAGTTTTGCCCACCCAGCTCTAATCCCATTAGGAATACCTACAGTTTACTGAGAAATACCAGTGGTGTAGTCAGTGTCACAGCATATTTCCTGAAAGATTGTCCTGGTTATAATGTAAGCAGGGCCTATCTTGGCTAAGAGAGGCAATAGTTATTTATTTAGCCAACTCAACTACCCAAATGACACCTTCACCCAGGAGGATAATAAAAAAAGTAAATGTTACTCTCCGGACCCTCCACTTTCTCTGGGTATTATATATGGTTAGAGGGAATAAGTCTCATAACAAACACTGTCCTGGAAAATCTGCTCTACCACACACTTTCTTTAAAATTCTGTAAAATCGGATTAACAGTACATCTCCCACATCCTGGGGTGCTGGGAGATCAAACGCATCCAAGACTGGGAGGCACTCAGATACTTCAGAGATGCAAGCCATGGAAGAATCCAAGATAGACAGATAATCCTCATTTATACCATATGGGGAAACACTGAAGCAGAGAGAAGTTAAGCAACCTGTCACTCAAAAAAAATACATGGCGAGTGCTGCAAGGAGAATTTCATCCCCTCTCCCCACTACTTCAGACATTTGGAACAAGCTTCAACATGAAGGATATTACTGGAAATAACACGGGAGACAAGTGACTAGCAGATTCCCAACTACATAGCCCAGTGCATATAAAACACCCTCTCCTCTATCCCGTCACTGGTGTTAGCATATAGAGCACAAAATGAGTGAGTGCAGCATGACTGTAATCATTTTGATAGCAATTGTTTAAGTCAGTCAAGAGAAGAGCTGGCTGTCATTTCTAATCCTTTTGTTTGAAAGATGGCAGTGCCAGCTCTGCCTCGATCCTTCTGCAGGATCCTACACCTCTGAGCATTGAGGGGCTTGCTACTACCAAACAAGTTTCATGGAAATGTATTAACTAATGACATTGGAAGAATGACTCTTGATTTCCACTGGCATTACCTCTGCCTGGGTGGTTTAAAGAAAAGAGTTATCAGTTAAGGAACAGCAATTTAGAAGCCATAAATGTGGGGATAGAGACACCCATGGGATTTGTGTGTTAGCTTTGCTTGCAACAATAGATTAGGAAATCAGGTCGAGAGTTTCCAAAAAAAAAAAAAAAAAAAGCAAGAAACTAAAGATGGACTGATAAGAATTACTGCAAACCCTGCAGTTTTGAAATACAGGTCTGATACAAAGAGATTCATAGGTCAAGAGAGTTTATACCTCCCATGTGTTCATTCACAAGTTACACTATTTTCCATGTGCAAAACAGTCATATGTAGCGATTTAAACTACCCACGAAATCAACACTTTAAAGAATTATTGTTTTACTAACAAATGTTCAAATGAAAACTTAATGTTTTTCAAAAGTGTTTACAAATCAGAAAAACGTACTGCCATGTCTGTAAAAGAATAAGCACCAATATTTCACCAGATATTTTAGTACAAATTTCTTCAAGCTCAGCCCTCCAGAAATGTCCAGTTTAAAACAACGCATCTTTTTAGAATGACTGGAGCTATAAAAAACCATATATTTACAATATTAGCAAAGAATGTATAGCAATTTGCTATGGCAACACTACTTCAGAACTCAATGATACAATTGCACAAGAAAGCAGCTTACTTAAATACAAAACATTATGTCTGTTCTTACAGTGCATGCGCTTACATATTTAAGCTTTTCCAGGAACAACATTGACTGACATGATTTTCAGTCAATCATTTAAAATGAAATACAGGTGTCTGATTTTTATTTAGCTGTCAATAACCTTTCATTGTGTAACATTACATTCAGCAGTTCACTTGATTCTCTCTAGAAAAAAACAAAGTGCTGAGCTTGTCAAGTTAAAACTTTAAAACAGCAAAGTACCATGATACACTCCTGCTTTCTGATGGCAAATGCTGATGGAATACTGTCGTCCCTCCAAGACTACAGTGTGCCTCACTCTAATCTAAATAGTACTTTCCATAAACAATGACAACTGGGAAACCCACTGGAGTCAAACACTAATGGAGAAGGACCACAAGGACGTATGGCCACAATAAACTCATTATCAATTCAAAAGCATATGCGTGAGAACACATCTGCAACTGTTTATCCATCACGACTTCTATATTTTTATTTTCCTGAGTCATGGTAGCTGTAACTTGCATGAGGTGTACTGCTACATGTTTTCAGTGGATAAATTTGGAATTTTCATAGCCCTTCTTGTAGTTCGCATGGCCAGAAATCATCATGTTTCCCTACAACTGTGCAACATGGAAAAGGGGGCATCTCCTTTTTGAAACTCAGGTTTACTACACAGGATTTTAAAATGCAGACTTCATCATTCAGTAAATTTATTTCACTTGCCATGACTCCCTGTTTAATTTTCTTACACCAATTAATGCAATCTTTTTCTGGTCTAAATCAATTTTATTAATTCTTTACCTCCTGGAGACAGTTGTAAAGAGTTTTGTGAGATGCACATGAGACAGCATAGAAAACTCAGAAGGTTTAATCCTAGCTTTGCCAACACTTCCCTCTGAGACTGTGCTTAAAAGACAACCTCACCCTCCCCTCCTCCTGTAGCTTCAATTTCCTTGAAAGGATCTCAAAATAGACTAGTAGACCAACCTGTGAGGAGATCTTAATTTCATTAAACTCTTAAAAGGAATAAAATTTCTCACTATTAATAATTTAGTCCTATTGCTGATCCATTTAAATAGAAACACTGCAAAACCACTTCACAAGTCTATTAACTCTGAAGTGACCAGTAGCTCATTATTTGTGACAGCTCTCCAGTTTGAGCTTACTCAAACTTCCTGTAGTATCCATCAGGACTCTTCTATAATCTCTAAGGTAAAGACTTAAAATGCATGAATTTAAAGCATTCTTTCAGAGTACTCCTTATTCTTAACTTTCCTGCTCAGCATTTATTAGTGGCCTACAGCAATTTTCCTCAGGCCAAGTAGTATCATCAGCGCTTGTGCACAGCTTGGCCTTTCTTCCTAATCAACCATGGAAACACGGTCCAGAGAGACATGGTCTCCTCTTTGTCAGGTGACAGAAAACCAGACTATTTTTCTGTTATTCATTCTATCAAAATATTAAGTCCTGGAGAACTTTCAGACAGTAATTTACAGGACTTTTTGCGGAAGGACTTGGCCAACATATCCTAACAGACATCATCTCTAATAAAGGACTTAGTCTTTTCAGGAAAAGCTCATATCGGTCCCACTTTTTGTAGTGGAATATACCATATTTGCCAAATGACAAGGACATGTTCTTTCCAGCCTTTATTTGCTCATCAGCTGGGACATGGGCTTGGTTTTATTTTTTTTACTACTTGGGTTTGGTTGGGTCTTTTTTTCTTATTTTTAAGGTGATTGGTAATATGTGATGGTACTGTGCTCCCTTTGAAACTGGAGTGCAGACTTTTAAATGTAAAAATTATCCTAAGTGTCCTTTTTCATAGAACCATTAAGGTTGAAAAAGTCCTCTGAGATCATCATTAACCCAGAACCGTCATATTCACTGCTAGATCATGTCTGCAAGTGCCACATCCACATGTATTTTTGAACAACTCCAGAGACGGTGACTCAACCACTACCCTGGGCAGCCTGTTCCAATACCTGAACACCCTTCCAGTGAAGGATATTTTCCAAACATCCAATCTAAACCTCCCCTGGCACCACTTCAGGCAGTTTCCTCTCATCTGGTTGCTTGTTATTTGGGAAGAAACACTGACCCCACCTTGCTACAACCTCCTTTCAGGTAGTTTTTGAGAGTTATAAGGCCCCCTCTGAGCCTCAAAGGCTCTCTATTACAGCCTAGATCCTTATTTTTAGAGCCCACAGCTTTGCTCCTTGTCTTGAAAGCCTCCATCATATGGACAAAGCCTCACTTCAGGGTAAAACTCCTCACTTACAGCTCAAACCCTCATGTGGAGCACCCAAAGACCTATTTTTAGGGTATAAAGTCCCACTTTTAAGGCCAAAAGATTCATTTGAAGGGTCCAAGCCTGTCTATTAATACCCATGGAAGGAAGAGAGGAAATGATGGTTTTGTCAAGGTTCAGGTGCCTAATGACAGACTAAGCATTTGTTTCCTTAGTGAGTTGTTAAAGTTTACCTGCAACTGGCACGTAATATCTAGGACACAGATGATAATAGCAGGAAAAAAACAATGAGGGAGGGCAGATGTGATAGCTGTGTACAAATGTAAGATAGAATGTCATTAAGGAACAGAGAGTCTAAGTACTTATTTAACCAACAAAGGGTAGAATAGTAAAGAAGGGGCCTCAAAATGTTAAGAAACCATTCCAGAAATAGCAGTGATGGAAAAGGAGAGGCACACAAGCCAAGACTTTAGAAAGGTTCATGCCAGGACACCCCCATATATATCACATGGAAAAAATCATCAAATTATTAAAATCACCTATGCCCTAAATACTTATTAAATAGGACTTCCTAAATACATTAAAGAAGTGTCAGACTCTAGTTTGATTACATATCAGATCATAAAAACTACAATCAATCTGCCTTTAAATAAATAAAAAAAAACCCAACAACAACAACAAAAAAGCCCAAGAAAAAGCAAACAAAAATGGTTTAAAGGCACTGATACATAAAATCCCAGTTTACAATGTCACTCACACACTTACCTGGGGTAATGCATCTTGTTCTGATCAGTTTCATACCAGCAATTTTTAAACAAACCAGAGAGTTTGTTCACTGATGAACAACATTGAATAGAGGTCAGCAGAAAGTTTTACAAGGAAAGATTGCTGGAGCTCAAATATACCTGTTGAGCTGAGTAAATACACGAAAAGAGGAGTGCATTTTAACATTGAACTATAATATTGAAGGGTAAGAAGCAAAAACCAAAGAGGGAGATGAATTAATTAGTGTGGTGCCCAGAGGTAGGGGAGGAAGGATAATGAAGAGTAGTGGGATTAAATTAAGAAAAGCAAAATTTAGGCTGAGTATAAAGAAAAAAAAAACTTACTAATAATGAGTTTTATTATTTCGGGAATTAGTCTCTCAGGTGAAATGATGGCAACACCTGTCTAAGATTTAGGACTTTTATATTTAGGTTGCACAAAGGCATACACGCTTTGGGGAGCAAAACAGTGCTGGTAGGGACAGAGAGAGCGGATGCAGCCACATCCTGTCGCAGCTCCATGACTATAGTGCAATTACCAACATCCTCTCCAAGAACTGCCCGAAATACAGCCTACACACATGGGGTACAAGCTCTGCTTGGAAGCACTGTCCACGTGAAAAAGCGATGGGCATGTGCACAAGGGGATTGGGGCACAGGTAGCTGGCTCAATGTAGCTCCAAGCACAGTGGGTAAGGACACATCAGCACACCTGGTCTTTGCTCCCAGTTCCAGCATTAGCTCTCTTTGCCACCCTTCCAGGCCTTCCAGTTTGAAGGTAACAGCAAAAGAAATCCATAACTAAAATGGTAGCATTTTGTTGTTCTAAATCAGGTAATTTTGTTCGGAGATCAGTGAGCCCATGCCACATCATTCAGAGGCCAGACTTGGTGCTCCAGTCAGAGCACTCTGCTGCTGAGCACTTTCTGGAGTCAACAGTGCAGTTCAGAGGAACAGCTGCTATTGCTGCTGCCTCTTCATTTGGTTCATGAAGGCCAAGAAAGCCAGCTACCATCATAAAACAAAATAAAGCATCCCTTCAGAAAGGGCTGCAAGACGAAAATGCCATACACTGCAGTTGGCAATCTGATGTCTTGTTTATAGCACTTTTCCTGCTATCTTAAGTGGGAAGCATCACCCAAAACTGTTCTAACTTCTTTTTTTCTGGGGTTTGCTTTGCCTACCTCACATAAAAGTAAAAAACAGCAAAACCCTTGCAGGCAATTCTGAAAGCACTGCAGGGACCACAACAAGATAAACAGTTTGTGCCTAACAACAGGCTGGCTGTTCACCCAAGTGAAAAAGAAGGGTTAAACACTCTAGCTTTATCAGGAAATTTGAGGCTTTATAGTGGAAGCAATTTGTTCAATGGCTATTTTGACCATAGAACTTCCTAATCTCAGTTCCCATAAAGTTTGGCTTGGAGCCAGCCAGAATGGTTCATTTCAGCTGCACAGATATCTTCCACAGAGGAAATAAAAGGATTTCAAGCCCCGGAGTCATTTCCTTTGGTTCTCGGCTCATTCAGAAAAAATGTCCTTTCGGTCAGTGATATCTCCAACTTAATTCCTGCAGCATGACTTTAAAAAAAAAAAAAAAAAGTCTTTGTGGGAAACTTTTTCTGAAGGTTTGGAAGTGTGCCCTATAAGCTCTTTGCCAGTTGGTGTAAAATACCTTCTTTGCTCCCAGAAGTTTGCAAAGAAAAATGTCCTCTTCACTTCTACATTAACTCTGAGCTTTCCAGAAGTTTTTACTCATCTAGCAATCCCCATTTAATAATTAAAGGAGATATTCACATTCATACAAACAGATGTATGAGTTTACAGAACTGTGCAAAATAATCCACGAAATGTATTTTAATCACAGGGACTGATGCACATGCAGCTTCAGAGGCAGTAGTGCAAACAGAACAAGCAAGCACTTGTTAGCTGCAGCAATGTGTTTCTCTAAAGTATCATAGACTTTGAGACATCATAAGCCTCAGTACCTTGGTTTTGAGAGTAGTTGACAAACATTTCATTTTTTCACCAAGATTCAGCCCCAAATCTGAAAAGTGATCCAAAAAATCCAAACAGGATATGTTTAAAACAAGCATGCAGGCCAGCCAACATAAATACCAGGAGTATAATGTCCTCTCCAAGTGAGTGGGATACGTACTCCTAGAGGCTGCCACCATCTTAAGCACATAGTCAGGGTTTTACTGAAATAATGGAGATAACATTTTTGACACACAGTCTAGCTGTAATGATCAAATTCATTCCAAGTGCGTCAGACCCGTGAACACTACCTTTACATCATCATGAAAGGGAAAGGAAGCTTTTCAAATATATCCTCAGGCCTGTGATATTTCTAAGAGTCCTATAAAACAAAATACCGAGGTGCAGGGCTCAGTGTAAGCGGCAGCATTTGTGGGTTCTGTAATAGTGAGCTTATGCATCCTTTGTCCTAAAATGAACTTTGAAGCACCAGGATGCCTCAGAGCTGACACGTTTTTCATCAAGAAGATTGATTTTAGTGAAACTCAAAGCCTTATTCAGCGCTGTGCTTCAGCATGCATCTAATACTAAGCATACACATCCTGAGGTGGCCCCATCTTATGTTCAGAAAATTCAAAAAGCAGAGTAAATGACACATGCAAAATGGAAACATTAATGAGTTCAACCCTACTGTCAACTTCAAATGTCAGCGCCGATCTTGATAATTAAACTACTCTTTCTAGGAAAGTTTATCACCAGATCAAAATTATAGTTTTAGTTATTATTTATGAATTGAGCCTTGTATAACTTATACTTAAATGTGCAGAATTGTTTCTTCCTGCATCATAATGATTCAAGGTCTTGTATAAGATGGACTGAGACATCAACTTCTCATAAAGTACTTCAACACACATACACTCATATTTACATATATCTCCATATATATCACAAGCTCCTTGATAGCACTGCTCTGCAAAGGGCAACTGAAGCCTTAGAACTGAAGGCCTTCTTTAGCCTAACTCAGGTATTTCCCAACAATGTCTCTAATAGAACAGACTAGACCTTCAATCTTTGGATCTCTACCAGAGAGGAGATAACCTATAATATTAGATCTTATTTCTGTTTTCTGAAGGAATGTGGGGGGCTATTCAATTTATAAAATAAATTAAACAAGTAAAATAAATAACAAAGCACAATTTTCTATATGCCAATCCAAACATTTCTGTATTGCTAAGTTCCGTCCATTTAAATCATTATTTACCAGGATAAAATAACAGATACTGATGAAGCATGTAGAAAGAAAGGCATAGGGGAGATTTACAGAACAGCTAATTTTTCTGAGGTTAAAGGGGACCTACACTGTAATTATAATGGTACCTTTTTCCCATTCTTTTCTAAAGTTGTATGTAAATTCAAACCAAATGTTGACTGGAAATTTTTTCCCCTTTTACATTCCACTTTTCTTCTCCCTTTCAGGAATGCCAAACCCAGAAGCCGAGTGTCAGTAAAGACTGTCCAAATTAAAACAAAAATTCTGGTTTCACTTAGTCCTAAGGGTAACATGTGCTTCCACTCTTCCCTAAAACACAGTGAGAACATGGGGCTTTAAAAGTGTAATCTGAAAATCCTATTTTCTTACAAGCCTTATTAATATGAAATGACTCGGTGACACTCGAACTTACACTTAAAATAATAGAAGAACATTTCATAGCCATTCCTCTGCCTTACCCTCACTTCCAAAACACAGCAAGCTCACCTTGCTGGGCTTTTGAAGGTTAATTTTACAAAACCCATTTAGGAGTTGGTTTTTTTCTTTAATGTGCAAACCTGCAGACATTTCCTAGGCCTCACACTGGCAAACACACAGGTAATTTGCAAGGAGATGAACTGTAACAGAGCCACACTTCACTCCTCCAGCTCCTGCTCCCAAGCATTTCAGCCAGCCATCACAGCTTCCCCCACATACTCCCATGCACCCCAATGCAGGCCTGCCTAAGGATGAGTGAGACAGTTGCCCTCTATTTGAGTTCAAAAGCCAGTCCTTTTCTTTGAAGAGCTGCCCCAGAAGCTGTCCTCCAGGTAAAGATTTGCTCAGAGAGGCTGTAGATAATGTTGTGGACTGCCACAGTCCCAAGAGCCCTGAATTGGCATCCAGCAGAGCCCACTTGCCACATCAGCCACAATGGCCCCAAGGAGAGCAGTCCTAAAGGGAATGTGTCTCCCAGCTCCCTCCCCAGCTCCTTGTGGGGGTGCAGCTATTGAGACTATTAAAGCAGTTGTATGAAAATACATCTTACAATATTTGCCTGACTCCAGATGCAGAATACTGGGGGAACTCCTAGAAATAAGTGCATGCATTCAGACAAGAATCCTGACCCTACTCTCAAGCAGACTCGTGACACAACTCCCCTTGTCATAAAAACTGAGTTTGCTCCACCCTCCGTACCAAAACTTGGCTGCTCTGGTGGTCAGAAACTCTCACCCATATTGAATCATGGCCTGTTTACTCTCACTTATCCTTGCTGCCAGCATTGTGCCCACTTTTTTTTCCCTTGCCTAATACCAGATACTGATTTCTTCACAGACATTCCTGTTTTGTTCTGGTTCTGTGAATATTCTTTTAAATGCTACATCTTCCATTCCTCACCAATCCTTCTCTATACTCTTGTGAGTAAGAAGAACCTCAGCATTTCCAAGAACTAAATTGAGGCCACAGTAGCATGAGTTTGGCTGCATGAAAGAAGGAACAAACTAGCTTTTGTCTTTAGGGCAGCAACAGGAGGGGAGGTCAAATAGGTTACCTGGATAGAAAAAAGTGGTAGGAACAACCCTATCAAATACTTCGGGAGAAGAAATTAAAGTGGGAATTAACTAATTTACTATGCCAACTATCATTTTTTCCCCATGGGAAAGCTGCACACAAGTGCAACAGGCCCAGGTCTATTAGGGCAGCTGCCAGTTCAAGGCAGGACTCAGGTGGGAAGGCAGGATGTAATCCAGTGCTGGGTCTTTTCCACTGAGAGCTGCTGACATTGCATCTTCTTGCATTGAAAGTGTCCCTCTAGAACTTGGAGCTAACCAGACGGAAGGAGCAGGTTGGAATGATGACAATCTCTCTCTCCAGGCAAGCAGATGGAGGAATAGGTAACCTTTGAGAAAATCAGAAGGTGATCACTAGATCTATTCGTCTTGCAAACAAAACAACAGGCTGGAGAACCTAAGTGGACAAAATAAGTGGCAAAGTAACCATGGAGTCACTCAAATGCAGTGCTGACAATACAACTGAAACATTAATGGCTCCCTAAGTGTTTTAACCCTTAAGAAATAAGATGGGTGAATTAAATACATACTATGGTCAGAAAACAGTCACAGAAAAGCAGTGAAAGTGAGGCAATGAGCGGATCGTAACACCAAGATCTAACACGCATGGCAAAGACAGAGCAAGCTGTGCTGGTGGGGTAGAAATGACCAGACAAAACATGGCAGTGAGCAACACACAACCTGCAAGAACTGAAATGCAGGACAATACAGAAAAGCAGTAAGGGGAGTGCTCATAGAGGACTTTTATCATCCCTACACAGATTGAGCAAAATGGGATGTATTGCAAAGATCGCATTTTTAGGTGCTGTTTCAGAGTGCTTAGGAAGCCCAGAACAGATGCAACTCTTAATTTTAAATGACCACAGAGAAGGTTATAGGAAAAATTGACAAAAGTGTACGCTAACAAATTGCAACAACAGATGGTATTCACCCTCCCAGTTTGAAAAGAGCTCCAGGATGTAATAACTGACTACACACACTAAGAAGTGGTGTGCAGTTTTTTTTTTTCTAAAAGTGACTTTGTACCTGAGGGCTGGGAGGTGGCACACATGGTCCCAGTGTTCTGAAAACACCCCAGGTAAGATCCAGGTACGTAAAGATCTGTAAACTTGATGTCCGATCACCAGAAATTATAGAAACAGAGTAAAATCAATGCAAATACATTATGTGGAAAGAGTTAACCGGGCTTTTGTAGGTTTGTCTCACAGACCTATTGGAGTACTTTGAAAAGGTCAATAAGCCTGTGGGTAAGGGTGATCCAGCTAATACAGTCTGCTCAGATCTCCAAAGACATTTGACAAGCCCCTCACAAAAGGCTTCTCAGGAAACTAAGCAGCCATAGCTTAAGAGGGAAAGTTCTTGGATAAACAATTGGTTAAAAGATAAAAACAGAGGGTAGAGGGCGTGATCTTTCTTACAAGGGGGAAACAGCACCAATGGACTTCCAAATGGAACTTTGCCAGGACCCATACTGCACAACTTGCTTCTAAGTGACAGGAAGAGGCTAAGCAGTGAGGTGACAAGATTATTTAGGAGACAAAACAGGAGAGGCATCTGTGAAGAACTGCAGAAGGACCTTATTAAAGTAAGCAACTGGGTAATAAACCAGAAAAAGAAATTAAATGTAGATAAGTGCAGTCATGCACATGGGAGAAAATTCTGGTTTTACATTATGATGCCCTTGCCCTTTGAAATGTCCATAAAAGTGTCAACTTCCTATTTGCTCAAAAAGGCCAACTGGATTCCAGGAATTATTACAAAAGAAGCAGAAAGCAAGGCAAAGAATATACAGCAGACATATCTACATATATTTCCCTGTCAGCCCCTCCTCTCCCATAACTTCTGAACTGACTGACCCCATTCAAGCAAATTTGACAGAGGTAGCAATCTCGAACACTTTTAAATTCCAAAACCTCAATCTCATTATTAGACATTGGTGAAAACACAGCAGAGGTTTGTTAATCCCAGCAACCTCAGAAGGATTTTTTGCACAGCATACACCCCTCTCCTTTAAGTGTAACAATTTTACCACTTCTGCAATAAATTCCCAAGAAAGTAGAGCATGGCAGGCAGAGCTATGCAATTCTTTCTGATGTAAGAACTCAAATTCACCCCACTTGATAAATATGTATGTCTCCAAAACTCCAAGCATATTTAATGTCTGTTCCATTACTTTCTTCTCTAATAACTGTCTATAGTAGCAATAAAACCCCCTGTTTCTATTTATAAAGAAAATTACTGAAGTAATATGCAACAAATAAACAAAAATAAACACTAAAATTCTGAGCACAGGGGTTTTTTTTCCCCCTCAGTTTTGGGGCTTTTTCTAAAGATATCTTCCATCAATTATGTGGAATTTACCCTGCAATTTACTGTGAGCTGAAGTGACTGACAAGAGCAACCAAGATACCTCAGGCAAACCAGGTCACTCAGACTTCTTCTTGCTGCTTTGTGATTAAAGGTTGACCACAAAAACCTTTACTTTATGCAGAATGCCATGCTTGGTTGGTTAAATATGCAGGCAATTAACATAGAGATAACATGCATTTAAATGGAGGTCCCATTGACCCCCATCTCCTGACTGCAACCTTTGCTCTGAAAGCAAACAGCTTAGCAAAAATATTCAATTAATAAAAAGCCATGAAGGGCAACAAGTCCATTTCAATTAATTTAAAAATAAATAGTGTTTACTGCTCCATATTTAATAAGTTAATAAAAAACAACAGCACAACTAATATCCCAAGCAGCAACAGAATGCACCTGAAAGATCTTTATGATATGAAGATCATATAAAAAACCCAACTCTTTTTGTCCTTTGTTTAGAATGAAACAGAGTACTATGTAAGCAATGACACAAAGAAAGCCAGATGTTTTATACATTTGAGCCCCTTCTTTCTTGCCTCTGCCCATGTCCTATCCCAACTGTGATGCTACAACTTGCTGCAGTGACTCCCATTCCTCTCTTCAAGCATTCCCTACCATTTCCACCCTCTACTCTCATACCTGTACCGCCCTCACAAACTCCTTGTTGGCCAAAACCAGCACAAGCTCTGGTTCCACCACAGAGGAGCAACCAGTGAGTTACTTTAGTTACTTCAGGTAGACCAAAACTAAAACCATCCTGCATTTCTTGTAGAGAAGCACTGAGTGTCAATTCTACATAGCTGCCCATTTTCTGAAAATATTTAACTTGGTTCTATTCGAAAGTCCCAGTCTTCTTTTGCTTTCAACTGGACAATAAATTGTAGACTTCTATGTAGATAAAAAATTGATGGCTTGGAGACTCTGAAATTGGAAACAAAACTAAGAAAATTTAACAATTTTTAATTTTTTATTAAAACTTATAGTTTGGGGGTCCAGAGAAACCACATATCACACCACTGCCATCTAATGGAAGAAAACATCAGCCAATTATTGGTCCTGGAGAAGACCCAGTCAGACAAAAACTATTTCATCAAGTAGAAGAGTCATTTCTAGCACCCCTAACATGGCCTCCTCCTTTTCTCATCTATAAACTTAGCTCTCCTCAAAACATTCTGGGTTGAAAAAACTCACTAAATGTTATCCAAATGTATGATTATTCCCAAGAGAGCTGAAAGACTGATTTGGGTTTTTTGTTGGGTTTTTTTGTTTGTTTGTTTTTCGTGGAGAATTCAGTAATTTAAAGAAACGCCATTTAACTCCATTCAAAATCCTAATATTACTTATGATTGTGGACCCTGCTCTTTTTCAAAGACCTGGGCTGCAAAGTCCACAGGACAAGGTTGCCTTTTAATTAGTTTTTTATAGAGTACAATTGTTTTCTGTACTGTTGATTAGCACCTAGAGCTTTAGTGCTCACATAACTGTATATGGCTACCACAGCCTGAATAGATGGAGCAATATTAATAATGCCTGCCAGTTCCTTCCCCAGAACTTGTGTGGGTGGGTTTTTTGATCAGCATTGAGCGAGCTACATCTTTATTGCCAGCAGTTATGACTTTTCTCCTGTGCTGCACATCTATTCGTGTTTGAGCAATCCTGCACCATCTCTGGACAGGCAGCCCTCAGACACCCAGAAAGACAGATGTAATAAAAATGATGGCATGGTCTCTTAGTGTTCCATTTTCACAGTATACTCTCGACCAAGAAAGAGAACATTTACTTAATTCACTTGGGTAAGAGAACGCTACTCTTTGAAACAAAAGCGGGGGATGTGCAGTAATAGGGGAAAAGCGAGCAGTGACCTCTCTGCTGGCAAACCACAGAAGTGAAGTCACGCTGTAATTCACAGATCTAATTCAGAATGCTTCCTCTTGAGTACCCACGTTCAATAAGAGCCTGTCAATTGGATTCATTATCAAATTGTCACTATATCAAGACAGCATGTGTTTTGCATATGCTGTATGCTCTGGGAGAGCCTAACAGAGTCACCTCTAGCAAAACTAAGGAGCTGGATGGACACTGTCCTCCTCTTGCCTCTGCCCCAGGTTTCTACTGGTCAGCTGCTGCTGAGGACTTGAGACTTCTGAGAAAGTAACTTCTGAACAGAGTACTGTTGCTTTCAGAAGAGATGACCTGCCTTCAAGCAACTAGAGGCCAAACAGATTTACTGGTATATAGGATGCTGTATCAGGGCGTCAGAAAAAAAAGTTTAAGAAAAGTGATTCTTCAAGACAGTTGAAAAAGCTGAGGCATTGTAAGGAAGCTTTCAACAAAGCTGATTATGAGCCACTGTTCAGATTAAAAAAAAAATTCTCTTCTGTTCATTTCTGTGATATGAAATAGATATTTTCAAGTCTGCTGAGACCACTAAGAGCCTACTAGCATTACCCAGTCCCAAAATGCATTTCAAGTGCATGCTAAGTTATTGGCAAAGTTTTAAACAGACCAATGAATCAAAACATTAATCACTGTGTATAAATGGAAATTCTACTTTTTTATTTCTCGGGAAGGAAACAAAGTAAACCAATTTTTGTCAGTGATATGGACCTGCAGATTTTGGAAGCAGTAAATTAAGAATAATCACAGATTAGATATGTCACAAAATACTTGAGCATCTTGGGTCTCCTTACAGAAAATATTTGCTAGGCCATGAGTTCATTTACGAAAAGATAATGACGCAGGAAATGTTTTCCTTAATTGCAAAGAAGCCATTTAAGAAAGTGTCTGGGGAACTAATTAGGAAGGAGTTTCCTCTGTAGAGGACCTGGCTTTAAACCCAATAAACAATGTTTAGAGGTCTTGCTTGAGACAGAGCACAGTTTAGATGCAGTCAAGAATGTTTGTTGAGGTGCAGCAGCATTTTGCAGACATTGGGGCAGGTCCTCACCACGGTGACGCAGTGGCCAGTGCTGGCATGCTCCAGCTACAATGACTTGCTGGGCACAACTCATTGAATCCTTTCCTATTTCACTTCAGCAAATGTGAAAAGCACTCAAATATATACAGACAGGAGAATCTCTACCTCCAAGCTGAAGTGATATTTCGCAGAACACTTGCACATTTGCCAAGACATAATAATGCCTGCTGGCCAAACCAACAGGTGACAGGAAAATTGCTTTGTTATAATACCTAAACATCCATGAATACATCATCTGTAAATTCAAGGAGACAACTATGTAGTTATTTTTTATATATATATGCAGCTTTCCCACCTCCCATATAGTTTCTGGTAACTTCCTAAAGTGGTCAGATTTACAGAGCATCATAGCTCATGAGCCCAGAGATCAAACAAGCTTCTATTTGCTAAGCTAGGGTGTGAATTTACACTTCATTTGTGAGTGAACAACCTCATGTTTTTTTATCGGCAATTCTTTTCACTTCATTTTGATGTATGCCTGCCATCATGGTATTTAGATGTCTCCTTTAGGTATTTTTTCCTAAAACTTGACTCTTGGTCTCATGTGGTTCCACAGTAATATCACTTTTTAATTTAAACAGAAAAAAATATTATTTCAACCTTTACTTATAAAAACCACAGGAGTGAAAGTAAAAAACCACTGAAGTTTAAAAAAAACCCCAGAAAACAGACTAAAAAACCTCCAAATATTTACAAATTTTAAACAACTAGCCTCATACTGTTTAATGTAGTTTATCAAAACACATAGCATTGCTTTTTTCCTTTCAACTGTTTCAAAGTGGGGATTCATTGACACTGTTGAAGACTTTGTCCTTCTAGCCCTGGAGATCTGGTTTTATCAGCTGGCTTGCTAACCAAAAGTAGTACTACTCAGCATAGTTTGTGGACTCTGTTCAGGAGACCCAGGAACAGAAGGACCAGATCAGTTGTGGCTGCTACTGGTCAATAGAGAGATGGATCAGCAGAGCCACAGACAAAACTTGCCGAGCTCCTGCCCCACACTCAGCACGTGCCCGGCTTTCACAAATGCCTCACTCTCAGAAAACCTGCTGAACTAAAATATTCCATATCGCTACACTTTTAATAACTTGAGAACTATTATGCCACTGATTACATAATGCTTTGGAGTGGGTCAAAAAGGAAAAAAAAATGCAAACAAAACTAATGCACAAAAAATCAGCACATCTATTGCTACTCTGGCATCGAAAACAGGACTGATTTATTAGCTACACAAGTCTAGAGTTTCAAACTTAAATAAGTCTGTTTTACAAATTACTTACTTTCTACAAGATCCATTTCCCCTTGAAGCACACTGTGCATGCCCTCCTAGTGTGAACAGTTTACAGTCTGTGAGCAGGCACAGACCTACTTGTCTGGATTTTTTTCCCTTTCAAAATGGCAATTCTGAGAATCATAAATTACACAGCACAGTTATTGTAATTTGAGCTTATTCCCAATAAATAAAATTTATTAACTAAATAGCTTTCTATGTAGCTTAGCTCTTTCCCATCAGCTTATTATTTTACATAGACTTGCTTCACATTGCTAGTCACAACCAAATTGGGCCATCTCAACGATAAGAATATTAATTTAAAAATATAAAGTAAAAATGCATAATTTTATTTAATCACAAATAACCTTCACTCTTCATAGAATATGTGCAGAAAATACTCTGTTAAATTCAAAGTTTTGAAAGTATTTTATCTAACATACATACCAAGGTATATCTACTGTATGATTGTAAGCTTTCTTTATCAGAACACCAGAGCAGAAGCCTCCAGCTCATTAAGCTCCAATGCATTAGAGTATTTAGGGATGCTGGTGAACTTAAGCAGATGAGTAGCAACACTACACAAGGCAGGACAGACTCCTTTTGGGAGATATGAAACACCACTTTATCATGCCATTCCAATTATCTCCAGCATTTATAGTAAGCCTCCAGTTATTCCATTTTTGTTACACAAATAAACTCTCAATTTATAAAATAGGTCATGGTAAATTTTAAGTCCTGGTCTAAAAAACAGCAAGGAAACTGGAGAAATAAAATTTTATGTGATATATGGTGGGTTAACAAAGATGACTTCATGGCATTTTTTTTATCATAAACCTACCACAATCCTAATGAGTGCATATCTGCATCCCCAGTTTTCTTATTTTAAAAAGAAATAGATCATTGCTAATGTTTCTCAATAAGAAAAATGGCGTAATGAAATATTAAAATTATAAACAGAGTCACTTTAGTTCCCCTTGTCATGTTAAGCACATTTCTCTCCTAAGACTAACACTGCTATTCAACAAATCAAGTCACCCATGGTTTGAAAAAATGTACATAAAATGAAGAATGTACCACCAAAGTGTTTGTCTCCTACAAATTAATGTGATTTATAGGTTTTATTTATTAAAAAAAATAATTCCTACAGGTGGGATTTCAGACTTTTAGTCATTCTCGTGTGCTCATCTTCTAAGGTACTAGCAAAATACTGAAAATCATGCAAGCCCCTGATTAAACCAGGAAGCAAATCTGCATGCATGCAATTACAGTGTCTGCAAGGGCAGACGCAGATGACAGTAATTCATACTCTAAGAAATGGGCTTGTGTATTTGGCAGATTAACTGTTCTGTATTCCATTGCAATGAGGTATGGAAACTGTACTGTGAAACAACCATTACTCATTCCCTCAGCTCTGAGCACGTAGGTCTATCAAAGGCAAGCCAGGCTGGAGAGGGTGGGCGGCAAGGGCTGGAAAGAGAAGAGTCTACACGTTTCAGATTAACACTTCTCTTGAATGGTTTCTTTTATTTCATTTCCCCTACTTTTTAAATTAGCAAATACAGTAGGCCCAGAAGGGAAATGTGCAAGGGGAAGAGGGAGAGAGGGGAGGGAAAGGGAAAAAGCAAAAGCAGCCAAACGTCTCCAACTTGTTCATTAGGGGTTTTGTGTTTGAACATCTGAATGAATCATGTGTCTGTTTTCCATTATTCTCCACATGTATTTGTTCTTTGCTTTGTTCGGAGATTTCTGGCCATGTTGTCATGACTGTGCTTATTTTGTTTTATATATTGTTCTATTACAGGGTGATTGTTACTTCTCCTCTGCCTCACTTAGCAGTTATGCCACCAACAAAGAGCAATCTGAAAATGAGAGGTTGTCAAAAGGTGTCCCTAGTGAACTCTCTTGCAACCTATACGATTACTTTAGATCCAACTGCTTAATTCATACCAGGGAGAAATCCTTAGATAACACTGCTCCTTATCATGACAGGAATGTTGTGGGTATCTCTTTAAAAATCTGAGGAATACTGGAGAATGATTTAAAGTACATTGCCAGGTGTTTTCCTCATCTTTCCAAGAGGAAACCTAACATTTCTTGCTAAGCACTAACCTATTTTAACAGATCTGCTGTTACATGGAGGTTTTTGAAATAAGTTCCTCACTAAATTAAGTATTTCTACTTTAAGCTTTACCCTATACCTTGGTCAACAAACAAATGACACTGAAATAAATTCTGAAATCACTAATCATGTGATAATTTCTATCATCTCCTTGAATTTAATCCACCCTACTTCATTGGATACACATATCAGGATGATGTGTTCATTTAACAAGATAATCTCGTACTTGGCAGAAAGTGAGTGAGACCCAAAACACAGGAAAGAAGCAAACAAATAGCGTGGCTTTTTCCTGCTTGTTGTTTGAATATTGGGTTAGGTTTGGGGGTTTTTTTGGGTTTGGGGGGAAGGGGGTTGTGTTGTGAGGGGCTTTTTGGTGGTGGTTGTTGTTGTTTGTTGTTTTTTGTCGGGTTTTTCTAGGGAATAGATGTAGACTCCACTGTGTTAGAGACAGTTTCAACTTCTGGAAAAATCTTGGAGCAAACAGTTGTACAAATCCATTCACAGACCTTCAAAGGTGGTGATTAGTCCTATGCAGCATGGATTCAGAAAGAGTAAAAAATGCCTTACAATAATTTTGTCTAAACCAGCACATAAACTGGTATGTAACCAGTCTTATAAATAGCTCAGTATCATGTATTTTAGTTAAACCTTGCTTCTCTTTCATAACTTAAGCAGATAATAGAAAAAAAGGTCTAGCTGAAAATGCTGTGAAGTAGGTGTCAAACTGATCAGCAGATCCAATTTGAAGACGTTCTCAATGGCTCAATATTGCACTACCTGGTGTACTGAGACGGTTTCCTCAAAAGTCTTCCCCACGTCTGTTATTATTCACTATTTTCCACATTATCTTGTCCAGTGTATTAGAGAAACCATTTATTAACTGTGAAGAGGAGACTAAAGAGGTAAATGCTGCAAGCACTCTGCAGGCTTAAGATTATACTCAAATCTTAGTAAATTAAGGAGTATCTAGGAAAAAATAGGATAAAATTAAATATAGACAAATGAAAAGTTCTAGTTCTAGGAGGGAATAATCAACAACACAGAACAGCACCTGTGTTGGAATGCCTGGCTGGCAGCAGCACTGCAAAAGAGTAACAGAACCAGGGGCTGCACAGAATCTCTCAGCATAAACCAGCACCATTTTTCTCATGCAACACCCTGTGCCTCAGAGGTGCATCTATATTTTAAATACACTGTTATTTATATGTATACATCAACAAAGAGGAGACTCGTGATCACAGAGAAGACAAATGAAACCCCTCTGTACTATTTAAAATGATAGAAATTAGGCCATCTAAAAATCCTATGCCCAGTTCCAAGTTCTTCAAGTAAGGAGTGAGCTGATTAGAGAGAGACCAGCAAAGTGTAATATATTCAGAAATGTAAAACAAATTGCCTTTAAGGAAAAAGTTAAAGGACTAGTGTTTCATCTAAGGAAAAGATAAGGCAGATGCACATCAGTCTCCAAATATATATGTTTGCTGCAAAAAGGAAAGGAATACACTGCTCTACATGTCCACTGGGGATAAGAAAAGAAGCAATAGCCTTAAATTGCATCAAGAGAGATTTGGGTTAGACATTAGGAAATGCTTCATAATAGTGAGAAGAGGAAGTGTTATCACAGACTGCCTGACGAGCTCAAGGAATCTCCACCACTGGAGGTCTTTGAGCGAAGGTTACAGAAATACCCCTCAGCAGTGGATTAGAGCTGATCCTGCCCCAAGGCAGGTCCTGACCTCTTCAGGTCCCTTCCACTTCTGATTCCTGAGAAGCTTTTTCTTTTTTTCTGGCAGCCTTACTGAAGAAAAAGGAAATTGTACCCAGCATTTAAAGCAGTAAACATCTTTTTATGCCATAAAACATACTGTTAATAAATCCAATTATGTTTATGATCTTTTAATGGCACCACTTATGTCATAAAGATCCATCTTTGAAAATACAAATAGATATTTCTGCCCTACAGTATAATACAACAGCATGAAAGCAAACTTTCAGAAAATTCCAACTGATTGTTATATGTCTCCTATTAAAATAATCTTAAAGCTAACTATAATATAAAGAACACCAAACCCAGATGTTTTTATTTCTCAAAATTCTACCATTCATATTCTTTACATATTTTCACTTCACATTTTGTGTTTCACAAACAGATCCACTCCTTTCCTTGTTTACTACTGGCAGTGGGAGCAAAGGAAATTCTGCTCACAAGGGTATTCTTTCATAATGCAATCCGAAAAAAAGCCAAAAAACCCACCAAATCCCAAACACAATGAGGTGTTGTTCCTGGTGTGATATTCAAAGAAATACAGAGTGATGTTATCAGAATTCTGCCAGAAGAGTGCCCCAAGGAAATAAAACGCACGTTCAGGCAAAAGCAAATGCACAGCAGAGCACCTTATGACAATGGCCCATGACCAACTGGGTTGGCAGAGTTTTCTAAGACTAGAACTGCAGTCTTCCAACTTGCTTTTCTCCTGAGTACCTAATTAGTGCTGTTTCTGGCATGCAATAGATAAAGTCACACACTTCTACAAACTTCAAAAACATCTTTGGTACAGGTGGCAGGATTTTGTCCCCATCTCATAATTTCCCCAGAAGGCTTCTCTGCTGCTTCTCTTCACCCCATATCTGGCTACTCACAAGATAGTCCAGAACTGCAATGCCTTCTCTTTTTACTAACACATATAGAAACATATAGAAATGTTCTTCTTTTCAGAAGAACCCACTCGAATAGGTCTTATTACTCCAAAAGGATTCTGTATGCCACTAGCAGAAAGCTACAGAATCATTTTAAAGCACAGCTTCTCCCCCACAGACTCAGTGGCATTGCAGACTCATAAATGAGTAACAATTCTAGTCCCGAAATGCTACTACACACGTTAGTCAATATTTTTCTCAGCAAATATAGCTACACACACACACACAAAACATGCTATATTTCATTTAAAAATATTTTCATACGTTAGCAGAAAAATTAGGAACATAAAACTGGAAGAGGAATTATTTTTATATCTTGGTATTGCAACTTGTAGATCTATTTGTGTCATAAAAAATATTTTCTTCTTCCATTAGCATAGGCCAAGACTTCACAAAAATATAAAAATTAGACCAGGTTTTCCTTGGGAAACTTTTCCCAAAGGTTTCTCAGTTTTATATAGGAAATAAATTTGCATCACTGATGATATCATTCAAATAAGACAGAACTATGTGGTTAGAAGGTAATTTACTCTTCTGCTGAAGCAATTTGATACTTGTTCTGATTTGTGATTTTCATTTTGTTTGTTAATGAAAAAAATTAATGAGCAATGTTCCTGGAAGCACAACTCAAAGCTTTGGCATTATTAAATATGTTTGTAATATACTGTGCATTATGTTGATTGCACAGTTGGAGCCAAAGCTTTGGCAGTCAAGCCACCAGTCAATCATTCAAACTGATAATGAACTCACAGGGTGGACACTTTGCACGTACCTTTGCACTGATTCGTGTTTTTGTCAAGAATTGCCTTTGTGGATACAATTTTCCCATACCTATGGAGAAAACAAAAATCAGAGGTACACGTTACTATATTTTAGTAAAGTACATAGTGATTCTTGCATGCATGTAATACATATCCTAGGAGGAGGTTTACAGGTCTCGAAAAATGTTCATCTGATAATCCTGGAGATGTTCCTTATGCCACTAGTTCAAACACCTTTAAAGATCCCCTGAAGAGCAGTTGCCACATCCTGTCCATCTCTGGTCCATGCACTGCCAGCACAAATGCCAATCATAGTAAGGATTTCACTGATACTAGTTAGGAGGTTTCTTTGACTAAAATAATTTTTTAATAGTTTGTTTAGTTTAACTACAGAGGGACCACATTCCTTCAGGATTAACAAAAATGCAGGAAATATGGTGATTTTTTATATGCATGCATGCACAGCTGTGCTCATGTATGCATCCATGTCTAAGTATATGCACTCTATCTAGTTTCAATAAACAGAGCCTTTGAGGTTTGTGTGCATCTCCCAGCTCTTTTCAAGATGAATGTTAACACTCATTTGAATTTATATCACCTCCCATAGATAGCATGGCACTGCACTGCAATTTGATAAACTTAGCATGGTGAAGAGGGAACTCGAGCAGCTACAACTTGTTAGATTCAACAACTAGACCATAAAATAGGTATCTGTGTTTACCTCACAGAGGTTAAGACTAAAAATGCAGACTTAATAGTAAGTATCACAAAATCCTGGTAAAAGATCACAGAAGATGGCATTTATGGATGAACATAAGACATCAGAAGAGTAAGTAAAATAATCACTGATACATTTCTGTTGGTCTTCGTTGAAGAGAACCTCCCTTAAAATGCCCTTTCCCACATTTTTTTAAAAAGCATTATTGATACTCTGATATATTGGGCTTTCATTTGAAGGACTTTTCCATGAAACACAAGTTTCTACATCCACAAAGGACATATTACTGTGAAAGATTTAATAAAACTATATCTCCTTGTTGCAAAGCAACACCCATGGAAAATAACCAGCATCAATTATAAACCATTGAAATGTATGGTAGACAAACGCTTATTTGCTTAATCTTTATTAACAGCAATATAGACTTGGTGTTAGTGACTTCTACTTGAAATCCAGAAACCAGGATGTGGAAAACCTTCCTGCTCTTCCCTTCTTTGCCTCAGGAGGAAGGCCACACTCTTCTCTGTCCTATGGGCCCGTAGACACACTCAGGAAATCAGTCAAAAATAAAAAGGAAAAAAAATACACACGCCCAAAAAAAAAAAACCAAAACAAAATCAAAAAAACAGGGAGACAAAAAGGGAATGGTACCACAACAAAGAGTAAAAGGGACTCTTGGGTTTCAGTCTGGGACCCAGAAAACATTTAAATACTTCATGAAGGGGACTAGCACCAATGGGAAAGACTGGGAATAGCCCGCCTAAACATACTCTTTGATACCTGCAAAAAATTTGAGGCAATTTTGTGCCTGACAGAAAGTTCTCAGATGAAGTTTCCATACTGCAAGTGACATGTAGCCACTCAGCTTAAGATAAAGGGCACTGTCTCTCCCTCTCTCTTTACTCTGCTTTCGTGAAATGAGACTTTCCATTTCACTGTTTTTCCTTTCCCTAAGAACCCACAAAAGCATTTGCTTCCATTTGACTTTCATTTGGGGAGGAAAAAGCATGTTTTAGTTCATTTGTTTCAGTCTAAAACCAGCCAGGAAGAGGAAAAATGGACCTAAGGGCATTAACAATTTGTGTAAACTAAATCAAGTCCCAACTCAGCTTTCTTTTAGGAACCAAAAAAAGTCATACAAGCCTTCCTCCCCTTCATGTCTTTCCACCCCCTTTTTTTTTGCTGACTCTGCAGTCCAGAAGGATTTTGGGCTCTGCAGGCAGGCACAAGCCATTGTTCACTGCATTGTGATGGGTACATGGGCAGGTAGTTGAGAATTTATTCTGCCATAGCTGGCTTCACTCCAACCAAATACTTAACAGATTTAATGCTAACCATGAGATCACAGGCTTTTCCAACCTCAGGTGTTTCCAGAATAGTGGCCTTTATACTCACTTATGTTCCACTTAATTTTGTAATTCTTCATGGTAGTACCTGAAGTTGACTTTGGCCTCTAAGATACTGGAGCACGTGTCTTGAGAAGGCAAAGCCAAATTCAATTCAGTGATCTATGGCTGTTCAGTGGGTCAACCTACCCACCAGGAAATTTGGCCCATGTGGTGCACCTTCATTTATTTGATTTATTTAGATTTAATATCAAATACATGGAAAAACATGCAAAAACCTGCCTATCTTGTACAGTAACAGGCTTCAGACAGATATATGGAAAAAGAATCCAACAAAAATCAGCGGCTAACCCACAACAACCTCAAATAAAACACAACCCTTACCTAAACTTCCGCCAAAAACAACTAACACCCAGCCTCCATTTCAGTCCAGCCGCTCCTAATGAATTGATATGTTGTTTCATCCAAGTCATGTGAGAGCTAAAAGTTTACATTTCTTGCCAGCAGAGAAAGGCATTTGTGGTTCCACTGCTTTTATTACAGATTTCACAGAGTTATTTGCTATGTACTGCAATCCTGCAAACACTTAGTTACACTAGAGATTTCACTCACAGAATTCCGTTCAGCTCCGGAAACGCTTCCCCCCACATTCAAAGTTATGTGCACACCTTCACGTTTGCAAAAACAGACATCAGAGTGGTAAGAGGCCCCACAATAACAAACACTGTTATAGGCAATTAGCCATATGTCGGCCATTTAATCTACTGCTATAAACCCTGAGTGCTACCATAAGAAAGTAATTGGAATTAATTTGGACACTGTTTTACTAAATATTTCAAGTAATTATTCTACAGTAATCAGAACATCAGTTCTGATGAAGAATGTTAGTTTGTGTGCTGCACGAAATCAGGAAGGTATTTTGTTCCTGCAAATGCAGTCATATTTCTTTCTCTCATGTGTGAAGAGTAGTATTAAGCTATGTCTCATCTCCAAAGTTGTGTGGCTTTCTGTTTGTTTTACCTTTAATCACAATTAGATTCACCCAGAAGTACAAAAAATGTATTCTTCAGTGGGGATACTCAAAAAAATAAGGATAAAATACATCACAAGAGCTGACCTCTTGTTTTCTTATATTTAAATGGAAATTATTATAAAATTCAACAGCCTGCACACCTGTGTTCTACAAACTACTAATATAATTAATGTAAAAAAATAAAAGGTATGGCTGCCTGTCATGAGAAAATGTGAGCACTATTTAATTTTCTCCTGACTACAGTTCATGGAAGTACTCTTTCAAAGATATCGAATCAAAAATTCTGGTCATAAAAGGATGACTGTAGAATTGAGCTCACCTCAATGCCATATTACCAACGCTTCAAAATAATGGCTGTATCATTAAGGATAACCTACTGCATCACTCTGTCTAAGGAAATAGACATAATGAATCTGAGAAATGGCTACCTCAAGAATGTGTCTATTGAGCATCTGAACTGAAATTGCTGTTCAAAAGGTTTCCAGATACTCTTCCTGAAGTGTTATCTAAATGCATAGTAACCACAAACAAAATTCTTCAAGTGCTTTTAAAAAACCTTCTAATTGTTTATATTCAATTATGCTTTTAATTCTTTTTTATGTAATAATAATTTTCATTTAAAACCAGGTGGTCAGATTTTGAAAGAGCTTCCACATCAGGAGCAACTGCACAGACTAGGACTTCACCACATTAATGAAGAACCCATGCAGTGAAATAGTGACTAGTTGTCTTTGTTGTTCCTCACAATATATCCGGACTACCCAGAAAATTACAAAGTTTAAAAACCACAGGTTCCAGAATGAAGAGTTACTTGGGGAACGCATTGCTACAGCCCACACTGATGTCCCACAGATGCATAATTACAAAAAGCTATTGAACAGCATCTAGGAGGGAAAATCTTTCATGAAATTAAAAGCAAAGACATATTTGTGCCCTGGAAGTCACATACCACCAGAAACTGTGAGAGGATACCAGAGTAGCACCATCGCATGTTGTCCCTGTTTTAACATAAGGCACCTCCACAGCTGCTGAAACAAATTCCTATCTGGCCCAGCCCAGCCACTCGTGCATTCCAAGAAAACATTCACTTGGGGGTGGAAATACCTTCTAACAACCATAACCAATTTTAATTTCTCTTGTATATATCAGTATGGGGTGAAACTGTTCAAGTCATCTGACATACACTATTAAAGTTACGAAAGGTCATTTAGAAACTCTTCACTCACCAACAGCAGTAACTGACCCCATGTCACACAAAAGGCAGAACTAAGGGAAGAGCCCACAGAGCTGTGCACAGAGAAACAATCTCCCTGTTCAGTCCTGGCTATAGAGCTATGTCAAAAATCACTTTCAAGAGCCCCATCCCATTGCACCCACATTTTCACCCCACTCAGCAGAGACTCAGGAAAGATGCAAACAATGCAAAATAAGCCCTTAATGTATGTACATCAAAGCAGATCACTTTAAGAGCTTTCAGGCAGGCGGTCGATCAGCACTTACACTGCAGACAAAGCTCAACGCGATCATTTCCAGGAAGTTATTTGATAACTGCTGTTAAAATGGAGATAGCTCCTGAAGGAAACCATCCAGTTGTGAGTGATACCCCTTGTAAGATGTATGAACCTTAACCACAGCCAAACCCAAACAGAGGAGAATGTGCTGTCCCAAAGCACACAAGGAATTTGAGCCATTTCTCCTCCTGCCTGTGGGAAGCTAGGGTGCAGGAAAGGTAAGTGGACAGCTAGGATTAGGAGACAAGTGAGACTCAGCTAAGGACTGGCTCAAGGCACAGGACCAGGTGCCACCCCCCCCCCCCCCACTGCTGGCAGGCAACATGCCAAAGAGGAAGCTGGAGTGACAGCTGTGACCTGGAGTTGCTGCATCAAAGAATGGATTTCCTAGGAGGCCAGGCTGGTGGGGGCCACTCAAACTTTTTAGCTTTTCCATGTTTTTATGGGGAAAAAAAACCTCTGGGATAGGCACATCATATTCTGTCTTTCAAGGCAACCTCCAGGTTGGCTACAGCTAGTCCTATAACACAAGATATCTGTGGGATCAGACAGGATGAGTCTCTTACCACTCACCCAACTCAGTCCTGCACATGTGTTGCCATCCTCATCTACAAGGCAATGGGTACACAGGAACGTACAAAATACAGCTTTTACCTGATTCCAACTACTGCTTGTATACTTCAAAAAAAGTGAAGCTTGGAATTGAAACTTGAGTAACTGGTGTACAGAACTCTTCCTTGCTCAGTAAAAACCAATGGAGTTATCATGTAATTTCCGAGTTCAGAGCTTAACAATTATGTCCCCAGCATTTGAGTTCACTCAAGGCCCCAAGCACTGCTCAGAGCACAATCCACCCAACTGAAAACAGTCTGCATTTCTGGGCATTTAGGTAATGTATGCTTTTATCTTGGGAACTTTTGTACTGGGATGAATTTGACCAGCAGTAATTGGATTTAGATAAGCAACTCTGAGGCGCTTTCATTCTTGTGAATTAATATCTAAATAGCACAACCAGGTTTATTTTGTTTAAAGCAGACTCTATTAGGCAAATCATGGATTTTCGGAGAAAATAAAGCCCACATTATGAAGACCTAAAGTGCAGAAAGAACTGCTGTTGAATTTCTTGGAGAGACATTTTTCCTACAATACACTGCGACATGAACTTACAACATCCAAATACACACAAAAGGGAAATTCACTCCAATTTTCTTTTTTTTTTTTTTTTTTATTTGCATGATAAGTTCTGGGCATTTCATCTACTGTGTGGCATTTTAAATGCCTGCATTTTTCCTAGAATATAAGACATTACTATTCCGTCCCTTAACAAAGAGTGAGTTGCTTTGTTGCCCTTTCTCTGTATATTATTTTTAAGTAAAAAAAAAAAAAAAAAACCAGAACAAAACAAAAAACAACTTGAAAAGTTAAGACAAAATTCTCATATTCACACAAAAAAACAACAACAAAATACATGCCATTCAGAGCACCTCATGCAGATCAGTGCATGGCTTGGGGAACAAACAGAAGGAGCTACTTGCAGGGAACCCATGATGTACTGGACTGACAAGACCATACTTCTGTAAGAGTTTAATGTTTGGATGCTGTCTTCTCTACTTACTTTGGTCTGGCTGTCATGTTTACAAAAATCACTCCTTCACTCAGTAAAATGCAAGGTTTTGACACTGTCTCTCACAGTATCCTGCTGGAGAAAATGTCCAGCACACAGCTGGCTAAACATATGCAGTGGGTGAGCAACTGGCTCATGGGTTGGGCACAAAGGGTTGCAGTGAATGGGGGCACATTAGGCTGGGCATGGTCACTAGTGGGGTTCCACAGGGCTCCATCCCCAGTGGTCAAAATCTTCATAAATTACTCGGACACAGGACTGGAAGGGATACTACATTTGCAGACAGTACAAAATTGGGAGGAGCTGTTGGCTCCCTCAAGGGCAGAGAGACTTCAACAAATCAGAGGACTGTGCAATCAGCAACAGTATGAAGTCTAAAAAGGGAAAGTGACAGATTTGGTACTTGGGACAGGGCAGCCCTAGATGTATGGACAGACTGGGGAATGAGAGGCTGGAGAGCAGCACTGTGGAAAAGGACCTGAGGGTCCTGGTTGACAGAAAGTTGTATATGAGTCAGCAGTGCCCTGGCAGCCAGGAGGGCCAAGCATGTCCTGGGGTGCATCAGGCACAGCATCGCCAACCGGGCAAGGGAGGGGATTGTCCTGCTCTGCTCTGCACGGGGGCAGCCTCACCTCGAGTGCTGGGGGCAGTTTTGGGTGACACAAGGCAAGAAAGGTATAAAGCTATCAGAGAGTATCCAAAGGAGGGCTGTGAAGATGGTGAGGGGTCTAGAGTGAAAGCTGTATGAGGAATGGCTGAGGTCCCTTGGTCTGTTCAGCCTGGAGAAGAGGAGACTGAGGGGACACCTCCTTGCAGTATGCAACTTCCTCATGAGGAAGGGCAGGCGCTGATCTCCCCTCTCTTGTGACCAGTGACAGGAACCAGAGGGAATGGCCTGAAGTTGTGGCAGGGGAGGCTTAGGTAAAGGTTCTTCACCCACAGAGTGACTTTGATGATCCTATTGAGTCCCTTCCAATTCACAATATTCTGTGAAGTTGGCAAAGCAGTTCAGAATATCAACTCGTCCAAGAGTTTCAAAAACACCACAGAAAAAGGGAGAGGGACCTCTTAAATCTTTTGTTTGTACATCTAAATGAGCCCTGGACTTTCAGAAGGGATCCTGAGCCATTAGCACCAAATTCTGAAAGGACAGCTCAGCAATTTTTGAAACGTCTATTTCTGTTCCTAACAGCACAGTTAGAAGACTAGTTTTAAGCAGACAGTAATCAACACTGTAGCATGTGTGAAGAGTCAATTTTCAAGAGAATGCAGGTTGATGAATCACTAAAGCAACACATTCAATAGTATCTTCTGGTACAGATATTTACTACTAAAGGTGTAGTGATTTCACTCATACATGGGCCTATTAGTCACCATCATCCCACATCCACTGAAAATACATTTTTCAGAACTAGGAGAGGGGAAAAGCTATGAAATTCATAAAATAACTGTAGTATATAACATGTCTGTAAACACTATTATTGCTTTAGACAAATAAAATCCAAGATCTTACCATTCTATTGAAGAACAGGTCCATGTTAGGAAGAAAGAACCTAAAAGGGTATTTCAGATTATGGATCATGCCATTTACTTTAACACTGCTTTTACAGATCATATTCAGAAATCCCACTTTTCAGAAGATGCAAGCACCATTTATCTCAAATCACAGGGCTCTAATACAGCCCTGGAGACTGTGTTAAATGAAGAATAGGGAAAACTTAGTAGTTTTAGTAAAGTTTGCTTCTTGTAAAATGTCAACAACCTCAGAAAGATAATCCTGTAAATAAACAAGCATGTGAAGAAAAATCTACAAAAAAGTCCTCTGCTGTTAAAATTCTAGCTTTCCTTTCCAAAGGAAAATCTACTGCTATTAAAGCCCAGGAATGTGTCTTGCCTTCACCTTCACAAAAATGAAATATGTGTCTCACATTCAAGTTAGAAATGTATTTACAAGACAACACATATATTTATGAAGAAAGAGTCAGTCATACTTTGTATTCAAACTAATCTGCATTTATATACTTCTACAATATATGAACCTTGACCTCTGGAAAAACAGTAACATATGAAAGTATGCAGGCTTATTGCAATTCTTTAAGTACTTGGGAAATTAGACCAGGTAGAACAGAAGTTAAAGTAAATGAAATTTAAACAGACACAACATTCATTGGAATAGTAAGACCTTGAACTTTCAGACCTGCAAGACGTATATAATTTTAGTAGTTCACAGTTAACCTTTCCTGTAGGTTTGTTCCTTTCCTTGCAAAAACCGAAAGAAGAATTTTTTGTCAGCATGTAAATGAAACCAAGTGGTTTAATCCAACACTTGCAGAAATCAAAGGTAGGTTTTACGTTGCCTTCAGTAGGTACCAACCTCAAATCCTATTCACAGAGTTTATAATAAGGCTACAGATTTGTCACACCCTTGTTACCCAAGACAGAATAAAACGCCACTTACTAATGTGGCAGTCCCCCCCAAAGCCTGACATTTTACAGAGTTTTTTCTCAGTTTGTTGCAAGTAAGACACTTGGCTATTAGCTGCAGTTTCTATTCTAAATGCTGTTTATTCTTAATTAGTGCTATGTATTATATTCATATTAAATCCGTATATTTAAATATTGAAGCTATTTAAGACTATTTAAAAATTGATTACATTATTGTATATCATATTAAAATTATGACATTTATGTTTTTACTTTGATAGAAAGCTATGTTTTTCCCTCACAGTTCTGCCATGACAAATAACCAGTGTTAATAATTAATTAGCAAAATATTCTACAGTTGCTAAATTAAGTATGGAAAACGAAATTCATGCACAAATTAATAACTATGATTTCATGCAGTACAGTTCAGTTCTTTTTCTGGGCCATCATTAAATCTTCAATTACTAATTATTCCATATTTTCAAGAATTCAGATGTCTTAAAAAATAAAATGCAACTTTTGTTTGCAGACACTTAGCAGTGCCTCTAAATTTTCTGTATGATAGGAGGCACTGTTGGGAAGACTGTTTAGGAATCTGAAACCCTTCACAGAATAAGACGTGACTTACTGTAGCCTGTCACAAATGATAATGACAGGCCTACAGTAATTTTCAAAGTGCAGTGGATTTGTAAAAAGTCCAAACCTTTTCTACTATAAAATCATTGCTCATAGGCATTGGAAATAAAAAATGAAGCAGTTCTTCAAACTTGAAGAATTTCCTCTATCCAACAATTCAATTATTTTAGATATTGTGAAAATGCCCCTCCCCCCAACATATCATTCCAATGAGTAGAATTTATTTACTTTGTATGTTCTAGCATGCTGTGCTGTCTTGTATCCGATTTCTCATTCACAGTCTTGCTTACTTACGGAAGATTCATTGTTGAATTACAGTTGGTATGAACCAGCATGCCAGCATACCGTGATATTAATCTCTGAAGTGTTCAATCATTCAACAATAGCCTCATTATTCAGGGGAACTCTGAGCATTCAGTTTGTGAAGATTTTCTGACATTTCACTAAAACAATTTGCTCTTAAAGGAATTCAGTAACTGCAACATATTGTAAAATACATGTATATCTATATACATGCCTCAATCAGGTGGTTCCTCTCTAAGAATAGACAAGAAAAAGAAGAGGAATTAAAAAGAAAAGGAATTACAGATAAAAGCAAGAACTCCAGCTACCACCAGGGACTGTGAACTCAAACTGATAATTTAAAGCTAAAGTATTTTATAGGGTTCACACAGAGGCCACTTGAGTCAAATGTGTGAGTGAGACTTCTCGAGTTCACAGAGCTCCCATTTCATTATTTACAAGTTAGAAAAACCCAGGTACTCAGGTTGTCTTTAGAAACAACACAGTTTTGAGAGGAACTGTTTCTTCAGATTTTTACATTGCAAAATACATTATTCAGGAACTACATCATAGAAATTATTCTCTTTCTTCAATATATTTATTTTAATCCTTTTATTTCCAGGGCTGGAATGTCACAGTTGTATTCATTTTCCAAAGGCCAAACTTTGACAAAAATGGCACAGAGAAGCATATTTTTTTCTGCCTGAAATTTTCAGGAAAAAACAACAAGCACTTGGGTTTGGATTTTTACAATTATGCAGGCAAAAGCTCACACTGCTTACCCAGAACTGGGACAGAATACTTCTGGGTTTGAGTTCCTTTGAATTTTAATTCCTTCAAGTGTATTTATAAAAGCAAAGATTTTTAGTCCATTTATTTATACAACTCTAATATAAAGACAGCTCAGGAGGGTATGTGACAACACATTGGATAAGCTATTTCTTCATGATATGTTTAAATGCTCATGCACATGTACAATTTCAGGCATGTTGAACTTAAACAGGATGAACCACGTTTCTCAAGGTTAAATTGTGTTTGTAGGCTCATAAATTAATGTGCTTGTTTGGTGTGGAAAGTCCTCCCTACCGCCTTGAAACACAGCAAACAGATGTACACAGGACATACAAGTGCATGTACCCAGTCAGCCAGGGCTTTGCTTTCCTCAGTGCAAGGCCTATAACTACCATAGTAATTAGTTTTAAGAAGACAAATCTGCTCTGGCTGGTAACTCACCACAGCTCCCAGGTATTCACCAAAAACTTCCTTTGAGTGATAGTTATGTCAACAATTAAATTCAAACTAGGTGAAGCTGCCCCACATGCATTATAGATATACAATTTATGAACCATGTAATTTTTTTTTTGGGTTTTCAAATCCACTAAAAACTTGCAAGTGAATGCAGCATTAAATGAAGAGTCACCTGATACAAAAACATATTTACAGGTTTAAAAATATATTTAGTTCAGAGTCTTTGTCTATTGTATAAATAATTCTTCACTCTTTATTATCCAAAGACAGATGGACGTATTTGAACATATTAGCCTCACTATGTCAGGTGGATTAATATCTTTGGAGCAGCAAACCTTATTAAAAACTGCACTTTGGATCAGACTTCTGCTTTCCAGAAATGTGGTACACTTCTGCTGGGTCCAAGGGCTGCCCTAATTTACACTGATGGAGCAATTGCCTCATGTCTTTTAAGTGTTGAAGCTCTACTTTAAGAAAACATCAAGGGGCAGGTTGTGCAGCATAACTAGCACATCCTGTAGCTCTCTGCTCATCAGTCAGCACTTCTGAGCCTAAGAAAAACAAAATTTTAGTTAAACAAAATCTGTCTTTGTGCCAGCTGCTCTCACCGGACACCTTGGCCATGAGTCTTCCACAGAAGAAAAGCCAACACTGGCAGTTGCTGTGCTCTGCTGTGGCTCACTTTGTACCCAAAAACAGCCAACAAGGACCAGGAAGGGATGAGACAAGCCATGGGATTCACTAAAGAAATAAACTCTTTACATCCATACAGTCTTCTGTCCTTAAAAGGACACTTGGTTGATCCTGCCAGGCAGAACCCTAGATGGAAAGCAATGAAGAGATGCATTGTAGCCCATCCTTTCTGAAATATCCATGGGCAGATCTACAGAAAGGCACAAGAATTTAAATATTTTATGTTTCTGCTGAAAAATTTTACCCCAGGAACAAAAGACTCACTGAAAAAAACACAGGGAGCCCATTTTGAAATCTGACCAGTAATGCTGAATTTGGAAGCAAATTAGCTTCAGTTGCTTGGGAGCCCTCAAGAAAAGACTTTTGTATATTACTGGCTTCAGGCATTTTCAAATAAACTAATTAAATAAGATTCAATCCTCAAACCATATAAAGATACACATGGAAAATCTGAGACCTCATTCTGAGTATTGGGCATACTTTGAGCGAGAGAGAACTGTGATTCACTGGAATCAATCCACATCTCCCTGAAACTGGTCAAGGAGCATAGCACTGTCAATTGCTCTTTAATGCACAAGAAAAGGTTATGAAATCAATTTTGGCATTAAAAAATTACAAATAAATATGAGATGTTCTTTTCTTTTGCTTATCTATTTCAAGCTTTTGTGATAGACTCAGGCTGTATTTTCATGCTTCTCTTTAGAGCCATGGGGGAAAGAAACCTACATTTTTATAAGAATTGAAAGCTGAGTTCTCTACCTTATCACATACCTAAGGAACTAAGGGTTTAAGAAACAAATACTGTGAACCTTGCAATAAAAATCTGAGGCATGGCAACACCAAGGGCTACATCTTCATCAAATATTAGTGAACAACCTCAGCTAGGGTAAAAACACTGCTTGACAGTTGCATGGTTTGGGTCCCAGAAAACAATCCCAAGGAAAAAAAAATTATAACAAGGAACAAATCCAGCCTGTGCTCTACTCCCCACTTTATAAAAAGAGCTGGATTTAAAGGTAGATCAAAACCCCACTGCTGACACGCCTCACTTACTGCTATCACATATACAAATAAGAAGTATATCCTATACAGATAAATTATATTCCATCCTATATAATCTGCCAAATATAATCTGTCAAAGGTGCTGGGTTTAAAAATTAGTAACACAAAATTTAAAATGATCACCTACACCAGCAAGCTGCCTGCTTTTTGAACATCCCATCAGAAGCAGTGAAAGCACAAAACCTACGTAAAAAGGTCACACTCATACTTCATGGAGTCAAAGATACATTTTACAAGAAACTGGCAAATATTCTGCAAATAGTTACAACTACGAACAACTGAATTCATATCCTGGACAGTCCTGAATGCACCCAATGGCCAGCTTTCATCAACCTAGCACTTGCAGTATCAGACCATATATTTACACATTTCCTGAAACGTCTTATTCATCAACAGCATTTGCACCCTTTCCTCCCACTTACTCAGACCCTGGGAGTTTCTGACCCTTTTCCTTTCTGCTGTTCAAGAAAGGAAGTTCTCAAAAGACCAACATCTTGAATAAGAAGCCAAGGCAAAAGAAAAGGTCTGCTCTAGCTATTCATTTCCCATATGCCTTTGCCCTTCACTTTACTTGGGCTTGCTCCAGAGAACACAGGGATCAAGAGACAAACCTGTGGATTTGCACTGTTTTGCAGTTTCAAGAGCCAATAAATGCTACTCTACATGCAACATTCCATTTTGTAACACAATTTCCTATGTTCATACTTCAGTTTCTTTTTGATTCCCACATTCCCAGGACAACAGTTTCTTTGTTCAAGCTTCCATGTTTATGGTATGTTATCTTATCTCTGGTTTAGCCTTTAATATTGAGCAGAGTCAGAAAAGAATCATCCTCTTGTTTGAGATGCAAAAATTTACATCTGCTTACATTTTTAAGACACACAAACATACAAACATAGTTTAAAAAGTCTAAGCAAATATACTCTTACTAATGCTGTTATCTGAATGATGATATTTAACACCAGTTACGGCTTAGTGCCCTTATCTCCCCTGTGAAATAATTTTTTTTTCCCTAGGACACTGTCATTTTACTCTCATAACAGAGCTTGATAAAACTTTCCCCAGCTCTGCAAAGAGAAGATCAAGGTTGGATTAGAAGGAAATTTACAGAAGTGAGAGTGAAGCAAACTATTACAGTGTTGGGGAGAATTTTCATAGCCACAGGGCCACCCAAAGTTAAGAGAGACACTCAGTGTTGCAGCAAAACTGATTCAGAGAAGAGACACAAAAGCTTAAGAGTGGAGAATGGCAGAAAAATTCAGGCCCTAGTCTGAATTCCAAACTGCACCTGCACATGGTGAGGAACACAAGGACCCATCCACACCACTGTCATGCCAGTTTTGCAGGAGAGCATGGAGCTACTTTAGCTGGCTTTTACCTGGTCCCAGGTTTCACCGCATGGCTCTAAAACCTAGCAGCATCTGCAACAGAGGCTCCTTCAGGAAGTGAAATGGACAGTACTGACTCAGTTCTGCATGTTTGTTCTCCATCTAAAAGAAAAACGCACTTCAAAAAAGAAGAAAGAATCACCATTTGTTTAAACCCCTGGAAGTGTTCTCCCCAACCTCCTCATGGTCCCACAATCCCGACCTTCTCCCAAAGGCTGTTTTCTCTCCCACCTCTAAGATTAGTATGTTCAACACCTGCTCAGTTTTGACAGAGGAAAAAAAAGCCACCTTGAACAGAAAGCCTTTTGAGTCTTCCCTTACTTTTGAAGCCTTTGTACTTTTTAATCCCTGCTCTGCCAATTTTGTCTCCCTTTCCCCTCCTCCCCCTTTCAGTGGAAATTTTCTACTCTTTACAAGCCTGGCTCTCTGCAGAAAATTGATTTCCCCTAGGATACAGCCATCCTACTGTTCTATGCATGGTCATTAATGACCATCCTGTTCACCACAGAGACAGACAGACACGGTGGCACTCCTCCCCAGCTCCTTAGCACAGAAAGCACACAGGGAAAAATCGTAACAGCCTCGGAGCTGAACCGTACCAAGGGTTCATCATCCCCAGAAAACACCATACAAAATCCCCAAATGAGCTATTACAAGAATAAAATGTTTCTTGCTGGTTTCTGTCACTCTTTACTTCAACTGCACTAGATTGACTTTTTTTAATCTCTCCGAGGTAACAACCATTATGTAGTTTCCTCTCTCCCAGAGGAGGTAGTTCCCTTCCTCCCCCACACGGGAGAAAACCCTAATCAGATGTTACTTGGGCTCATATAGGTTTTCCTTGGGTACTGGCATAAGGCTGTCCAAGGGCAGAATGAATTTCAGCACAGATTGCACAACCTGCTTGAAGATGTGAGAAAATACCTGGGTGCTGCACTTCTTGCCATTTTAGCTGCTTTGCAAGTATTGTACCTGCTGGCTTCACCATCCCTGGGAGATCTGCAGCCTCACATCTGACTGCAGTGAATTCCCATCCTTGGAGTGACAGACAATTCTCCCCTTAACTCTTAGTGTCTCTGATGCCAATGGGTAAAACAAAATGACTGTACTCACAAAACAGCTTAAGCTTTCTTTAGAAACATCTTTTGGATAGACTCGCTGTCTCCTCATTGACCCATGCGGTTCTTGCAAGAACTTCCCCTTGTCCCTGCTGCTAAAGGGAGTTACAATGGAGGGCTAGAAGCCACAAGCTACATTACTAGTTTCAGCAGAACCAAAACTAAGGAAAAATATTAATAAATCCTGAAGATGGATATAGAGTTGGCTTTAGTGGGTTTTGTTTAGTATTCAGCTTTGTTCCAGTGAGTTTACATTAAATAAACAGGAGCAGTGTCGTTAAATCAAAAGGTAAATTTTAAACAAAAGAAAACCTTTTTAGCGACTGTTGATCAGAAAAAAACCCCAACTCTAAAAATTAGTTCTGAAACTGGAAGAGGGTCTTAATGAAAAGTGTCAACACAGTGAATGCCTGATGCAGCACTTCAGAAAAGCTGGGTTGGGGAAACTGCCCAAACCAAGAAATTCATATTTAAATCTCACATTGTCCAGCTACGCTTTGTACATTGTGCTGTGATTTCTTTATATAACTCTCACAAATGCTGGCTGATATTAACCAAGGAAATCCTCTGCATACAAATAGGACAATCCACCCCACTGTAGGTCTCATAAAATCACATGATCTGTGGAAATTTCCAAATGCCTCAACACCGTATGGGTGAGTTAAGGATAAAGTTTCAAGCCTGAACTCCTTTATTTCCTGTCTTTTGCTGGTCTACACAGCTCTTTAATGTTAGGTTAATATCATTTTTGTGGGTGTGATTGCATTACCCGCCGCTCCTGATGCCAGCATTAGTGGATTTCTGTGTAACAGGAGAGCATGCTTTACTGCTCGTACTGTTACTAAATACCATTAAGCAGAGCAGCTGCAGCCCTCCTGATAGCAGGACTAGAGGGCTACCTTGTTAGGAGAGGACAAGCACTTTACTGCTGGCACACAGCCTAAATCCCACAAGCCCTCAGCATGTCCAATTTGCCTCGACGCCCCCACCAGACAGCCTGCTGCAGCATATCCCCCAGCCAAAAAAAGGTCCCCAGGTCTGTAACTCTGCTGAGATGCAGAGATCTCTCTCACAGGCTCAACATCCCGAGTCCTACGTGATGCTGCCGTGACTTGGCAGCTTGAAAAGATAGACATGTATTTACTTGGTGACCTTTCGGCTCCAGGTGCAACAGAGGGCTGCTAAACTCTCCACTGAGAGCACGCCTCACACACTGGTGACAGCTACTAACTAGTGGCACAGTCCTTTAAAAATCCCTCTCAGAAGTCTTTGTGGAGAGATTAAAATGCCACATGTACGTGAGTTGTAAAAACTCCACAGCAGCCTCCAAAGGGAGATTTAACTTGAGTTTCTCATCAATATCCTTGCACTGCTAACCAGCACCCACTAAGGACATTATGAGCCTGACTACTCTGCAGACACATCCTGCTTTAGAGGAGGAGTGCATTAGAGAAGGGGGGGATGAGGAGCAATGGAAAAAAGAATGAGGGAGAATGAGGAGTTTACATCTGTTCCACATAGCTGGCTCACTACGCACTGAACTGTACTGACAGACAACATCATCCAAGCAGTTGCAATGAGCTGTAGTTACACTTCCTGCCACTCTAATCCACCACAAAATGCCTGTATGCTGCCTATAGAGCTATACATGACCAGAAGCAGTGGGAGATTCAGCTGCTAGCACTGAACTAACAGCAGCCCCATGTCCTCAATGGACCATGGGAACAGCATGGCAGGGACACATGAGGGACAAGAAATGTGGTCTTATGATTGAGAGGAATTCTTGTTTCTCTATATCTAAGTTCAGTAAGAACCAACAAACAAACACAGGAATCTAGTAAGAACCAACAATTGCAAATCAGAGACAGTTTTTTCTTACCACTCAGTGAAAACAGAGATGGAACAACTGCAGTTCCTGAAATTGCTGATAGCATTTAACAGCTGTGTCATTACAACCTGTCTCCCACATCTATATGACCTGCTAACATTTATGTCTGTAGTCCAGTTCTGTTAAGCAGGGACCAAAATCATGGCATGAGTATAGTGCCCTGCTTTCCTTTAAACCCCACCAACGACTTGGAATTTTCCATTCTGTTCGACCACAGGCATCAGTTTTCCTTTCCATCTAGAAGCACTTGCCTTGAGTTCATTTTATTCTGAGTCAAGAGGTTGTCCTATATGAATCCTTCAGGTCCTTGAACTGGCTGTATGTTCATATATGTGATAGGAATTCATTTGTTATAAGGCACTTCATTTGTTCGTAAGGCACTTAATAAATTTTATATTGAAATATTTGTGTTTAATTCTTGTAATCAAAAAAACTTCCTAGTCATAATCCATTTAATTGGCAATTCTAAATTTGGTATTGATTTAAGTAAAGCAGAGGAGACAAGATACATTAAAGATGAGTAGAGAAATTGTTAAGTATGGCTTAGATCCAAATTCCTTACTTTTAAAAATAAAGGTTTGAGGGTGCTGCAGTTTTCTCATTCTATGGGGTTTTGTTGCTCACAGCTGAGGATGGACAAACACATGATTTACAATTAAAGGTAATCAAAACCTTAGAGGTTTAGAGATGGTCAGGAACAAACTCTTAGCAACAATGGTAGGTTTGCTGGTGTTTTCACATCTTCAGTTACAGAGTGGGTGCTTTTCTGGAACACAGTCTTTACATCAAAATAAATTGCTATGTTTAGTCCAAAAGCAAAAGGGAAATTTAAAGATCTGAATCAACCAGAAAATTATGGTAGACTGTCCCTTGGTCTCTTCTGGATCTTAAATTCTATGACTTTGTGAATAATTTTATCCCTTTTAATTATTAGTTTCCTACTATAAAGAAGTTTAAAAGTTAATGTTCTTCTTGAATCAATGAATTACAGAAAATAATTGAAGGTTCATAATTGGATTATAACCCCAGAAGAATAGGGAAATGCTGAACTGGGAAGCTGAAGTAAGGAAAGCGTGTCTGTTTTCTTTTTTTTTTATGAGATCACCAGGCAGTAATAGCCATAAATGCTTCACTTATTACCTGTGTTACACTGAAACAATAACATGCCTGTGATCCTGCAATAACTGCTATTTGAAGAGACTGCTGTGCTTCCATAGGACACAGAAAATACATGCCCAAGATAGAGAAAACGTTTTTAGATCTCTGTCAGATCAACATCTTTTAAAAATTAGGCTGAAAACATTCCATCTTTCCTGTCTCTGTTTAAAACAAGGCAAATATAAAAACCTCTGACGTAGTTGCAACAATTCTAAGAAATTCCTTCTCTGGTGAACATCTTTAAAAAAATTAAAGCCTTTGCAGTTTTTAACAGAAACCTAGTAGCAACACTTGTCACACAAATAATTCTGGGAAGTTACCAAATACTTGGAATGAAGGACATTGCATGCTGCATAGCACAGAGCTCTTGTCGATGCTTGTTTGGAATGGTATGAGAAAGTCTAGCAGCTGAATACAATGACATTTTTGTTTTCGTGCTGATAATATTCAATAGCTTTGCCACCAAAGTTGGCCTGCCACTTCCTCTTGCATAGAAATTGCAGGCATGCACTAAGGTTTTTGCCATTAGCTGGAAGCAGTGCCCAGGTTATTCTTGGTTTGGGGAGGGGGTTGTTAAGCATAGCTGGTATTGTTTCCTTTCAGCAAAGCTTTAGGACAATGTATTTCTCAAACAGAGCAGAACATAATCTGCGTCATACCTTCAAGAGAAAGGTTACAGAAACATTTCTGCTACACAAATGTCAGAACATGAACAGTGTGTCTCCATCTCCCCTCAAAAGCTGGTGACTCCTAAGGAGTATAAACCACATGCCAGTCACAGAACTTCCGTCTCCACTCTCTGCACATGTAAGACAGCAACTGGCTCTGCTCTCCCACTGCTGCCATCAATTCTCAAAGGATATGAGATCAGAAAGACACACTGAACCTGACACCATGGAATTTAGAAGAACAAACACCAAAAATGCCGACAAATCTAAAACACATGGATAAGCTTCAAAACAGAAGAAATAAAGATAACCAGAACTTTCATTGCCACTAAAAAAACCCAACAAAACACCACTATGACTTAAAGGATGGCAGTGAAGCAACCTTTATCAAACCAACAGCATATAAACCAGACCCCTTACTGGAAAGCAGAAACCAAGCGTGAGAGTTTTACAAGACACCTTGAGGGCCTGGAAAATTCAGACTGTCGAGAGATCCATAGTTATGAAAGCCCTTTCACAGAGCAACATCTACATTTGCAAAAACAGACATGTCCCACAGACTTATATGGTGGAGAACCTGTCCGCCCTTTGGACAGTTTCTGGCCATGAGCACTTTCAAATGGCTACATCAGTAGCCTCATGAATGGATGGTGATGCTGTGGTTGACTGGCTGCACAAAAAATATGCGGGAAAAGTGGAGAAAGAAAGAGGACAAGGAAAGAGTGGAAACACATACATCTCAGAACAGGTCAGAAGAAGCTCGTAAGTTGCTGCCCTCCTATCTCGACACCCCTCCTGCGCTGTAAGCAAAACAAGTGGCTGTTGAGGTCATGTCCTTCACACTGCTACACAGAAGACTCAATATTTCTGAGTTCTCTTTTTAGTTGCGGGGTTTCTTTTTTCTTTTTCTTTCTTTCTTATTCCACAAGGACTTTAATTAAAATTCATCAGAAGAAATGTTTTCAGCAGCAGTGTCTGAAAATGCTGCCTCCTCCCATATCTTCCATTAAATCAGGTTCATCCAACTTGAAAGGAGATGAGAAACTCTCACTGACACCCTGTCACACTCCAGTGAAAAGACAGGCACATTCAAAACAGAGGAGAGTGCAGGTGCTCATTTATTACTCTACGCAGATTATTCTCCTGCCTTTCTTCCTGACAATGGGAACGTTCACATCCCAGATGGAGCTCTCTGTAGTGCTGTGGGCATTTGCTGACCTAAAGTTTTGTTTTCCCTGATGAAAGAAGCAAGCTAAGAAGAGGACTGGTTCCTTGCCTACTGAGGCAGCTTTCATGTTTGTTTCTAACAATGGAAGATGTTTGGGGATTATTTTAGTGGGCATGAACGTATAAATAATTTTTCAACAATATCAGGTAAAGGAGAAAAACCCTGTACACATCCATGCCCATACTTACACATGCAAAGATATAATATTCATATAACTGACAGCAAAACTGCAAAGCAACTGATCTCAGAAACCAAGATGTTGTTCAAGGAAATAATGTTCATCCCTGCTGTTCAAGGTCACTGCCTTGTATGATTTCAGATCTAGAGAGTAACCCCACAATGTTTCTCATAGCATTAATAAGCACCATACAGTGAAGACAATTCTTCAATGCAAGAATTAACAAATCATGTCCACAGCATCAGGTTTCTCTGCTTTAATGCCTACTTTATGCATCCTTTTAATTCACCATTTGGCTCCTGAGCAAATGCTTTTGTAGTCTGTATGTATCTAATCTTAATTCTTTTGACTTAAAAGAATTAACCTTCTTTCCCCTTTCCCACCCCTCTTAATAAACTTTTAGGAAAAGTCCATGACATAAGGAATTTGAGAAGAATACAGATTTCTCCAGTCTAACCCATCAGTGCGTTTTTCTCTGGTCTGGAGACACAAACATTAACAAATGAGAGGAATATACTCATGTAGCTCCCCCCTTGCTTTCTATCAGCACAGTAGTCCAGCAGGGTAACTCTGCTGTGCTTGGTCCAGCAGTACACCCTTCTTGGGACTTTGCTTTCCTGATTTTACTTGGAGTAACAAGAGGGAAGGGGAGGGAAGAGGGGGAATTTTGGTTTTTTTCTTTTTCTCCCGTCAAGCGTGGGCATTTCTTTAGTTCCCATGAAGACTGATCTCTCCAGCAGATTCATAACCATTCCCAGTTCTCATATTACCAGGATACACTGAACCAAAATATCCACCAAGATTTTAAGCAGGAACTATTCCCTGTGATGCCACATGGTTTCTATATGAGCTAATCCCATTGAATGAGTGCTCCCACCTTCATGCCCTCTCAGTCTCTGCTACATCACAGAGCAATGGTGTCAGCTGATACTAATTACAGGAGAGATGTAGGCTGTGGTTCTGCCTGAATTAATATGGAAGACAGAGTGCACGTTGCTTTAACATACAGAATGTTACAGAATGCAGTAAATGCCTTCACCACTCCAAAGACTATTTCTTAAAAATTGAGGAGCAGACACAGCCTAATACTCTGTAAGTCTAAGTCTCTCTCTCTGTTTTCACCAGGGTCAGGATGAGAACATCAGTTTACACTGGGTGCAAACTTTGTCTGACTTCATTGTGGAACAACAGATTTACTGCAGAGATTCTTTTGGTCTTTTTGGTTCTGAGTTCACTATGGCAATTGTATTTTGGTTAGCCTTTATTTTATCTATAGTTCACACTAATTGTTTTTAATTAACTTTTTAATGCAGTAAGAAGCAGGAAAGGAAGAGAACTTACTTTCCCCACACCTTCATTTCATCAGTTTTCATATAATAAGGTCTTGTTATTTAAACAAAATAAAAGGAAAATGAAAATAGTCAGGAATGTATAACTCTTGCTGCCTTAACAGATGGCAGGAATGACCATCCTGACTTGCTATAAGGCTTGGTCTAATGGAAATGTTGTACTTGTTGCAGCTATTAACAAGACAACCTATCCTGAAAGGCACCTTGAACCCTTCTGAAACCTCAATGAACTCGGCCTTTGTCAGTGAGGGCAAAAGGAACGCACACAGTTCATTTCAAAAACAGTCTAGAATTTAAGTAAATTAATGTGTGACTTTTCAATTGATAACCTCAGTTACATTAGCCTTGGGACTAACCCTTTAGTAGAATCTAAACAGTAACAGCCTGAATATTTATTCAGACATTCCACAAGACAAAACCAAGGACGTTCAAAATTAAATGAGAGGCTAAAATCTCACACTTGATGAATTGTCAAGGAGTCAATCAGGATACCTTCAGACAAAAGAGAAATTAAAAAAAAAACAAATCCAAAATCAATAAAACAACCAACCCCACTAACCCAAAACAATCCCAAAACATTGAGTAATCTGCTCAAAAGTATCAATCTAGAAGTTATTTAAAGAAAGCAACCCTCATGGAAATCATTACGCAGCAAGGATTTCCCATACCTGGAAAACCTCAGAGAATTCTGTCTCATCTTCCTCAAGAGTTAGCCTGAGCAGCATACAGACTTACTCTCTTTAGGTTTAGATATTTTTACTGTTGTTGTTGTTTTAATTAAATAAATAAGCCCTTTAATTTTACCCTGGAACACAAAGAAGTCAAATTGACTGAATCAAGATGGACAGAGATTATCTTTTGAATACATGTGAATGTCTTAACTGTGCAATGCAGAAGGCTTGGGTTTTAGTCAAATGCTGGAGTTTTTAAGCCAACTTTTCAAAATTACTGGGGGGAAGAAAGAGATATAAAGTATCTCTTTTCCCAAATTTCCTTTCCCTTCTGCAAAGCTTAATTTTATCTTTTAAAAAATTTTGGGCCTAAATCTTCCTCAGTGCAAAAATGTAAGGACAGACAGAAACAACAAAATCTTGAGAAACAGACTGAGTTCTTTAAATTAAATATGTTTTAAAACCATAAAGCTCAAGTGTTTAGTCTGTGCGTGAGATTTCCTTCAACTTTTCTTCACCAGGATGCAGTTAGGAAGAACGGGATGTGTTTAGTATAATAAGAAGGCACTAATTCATCTGTGTATGTTTTTAAGAGGATCTTGAAATTCTTCTGGGTGAAATATAAGACAATGCATGAAAATTAAAGTGACAGATTATGAATATTTCAAAGATAATAATTTATATTTTGTTTGTACAATGACACACCATGCAAATTTTCCTGTCTATAATGTTATATTTTAAGGCTGATTATCTTCCCTTTTGATGAAAGGCATATTTTGACTGGAAAGATACACATATCATGGTGTATACCACTGCACCAGCAGAGACTGTGTACCTCCAAGAAATAAATTGTAACTATTTGATACTTACTATTATCTTTATGAAATATGTAAATATTTAAATTTTAGACTAATAAATTCTGATGATCAATATAATCACAGATAGGTAGAAAGCCTGTTTTTTTAAGAACCTCAGAAAAGGTTAAGAGAGGCCAAGGTCCATTTTTGAAAGTTCCTTTACTCAGTGTCTATGAAAATCCAGAAGATGATACATACACAAAAGAACAAGAGATTCTTGCTTGCTTTAACACTCTTACTCCTTCGATGTAGCTTTTGACAGAGTTATTGTATAGAGTCCCAAAAGATACAGTGCAACCTAACAGCTCCCTACTGCAAAAGCAAATTTGATGAAACTCTGCTGGACACATGTTAAACCAACTACTGAGGATCAGAACCACACAAAAAGAAAAATCTTCCAGTAGCAATTTTTTTTTTTTTCATTTACTCAGCTACTGTACAGCCTATGATGACTTGTTTTCCTTTAGTTATATGAACAGTTTGACAGATTACTGTGACAAGGTTACTCTCAAATTGATAAAAGGTTTGATAGTGCCGGAACATTTGTCAGAAATGTCTCACATCACATGTAATGGACTCTGCACTTCAAGCATCAATGGTACTCCAGTCTGCTGTTTTCTGTTTAGTGTGCAATGCACACCAACAAAAAACACACAGCAGAAAGACAGAAAAGCAGGCAGGATTTACCAAAACAGCCCCATACTTTATCAAACAATTCTGATTAAAGGGTTTCTCTTCCTTAACCCACCTGGAAAAATGCAATTAAATGAAAAACTTTACACATGACTTGAAGGGTGGCCCATAGGTCTAAACCTGAAAATGGGATGGGATATGATAATGTACATAACCCTAAGTGTTTCCAGCATTTCCTGTACTTCTGAGAGAGAAATATTGTGGGTTTAAGTACATTATTCCTCCGCCTGCCAAATGTGAGACATTAGAAGTGATAGTTGTACTGCTAGCAGCCTTGTCCCACGCTGGAGTAGAGGAAATGGGTTCAGAAGGGCTCATTTTAGGCACTGGGAGTTAGCCTATGGGAACCAGTGTGCTGAACATAAGCCAGCTTTGGTGAATACCTCCCTTAAACACAGCTCTCCAAAAATATTGTACTACAAAATAATAAAATGGTTTATGGATTGGAATTAAGATTTTCCCCTCACATCTTGTAGCATATGATGCTAATATGAGGCTATGCAGGAAGCCTAAGAACCAGCACCACCTGCTCGTTTGCAAATACCTGTTCACATGAAGACTTTAATGCCTGGTGAAGCCCCAGCCATGTAAGCTACGAGAGAGCTCTACATAGGACGACTTTTCTGAGCAGAAAAATCCTTCTTGTTCATATAGCAGCAGACTGTTGGGCTTAGTTTTAGTGGGGTTTTTGGGGAGGAGGGTTGGGTTTGAGGGTTTTTTCAGGGGTGGGGGCAGGTGAAGAGGTAAGGGCTTTGGACCTTTATCTACCTCTACTGTGCAATCACCTGCAAAGATAAAGAAAATATCTTGCAACATATTACTTAAAATCTACACACTGCTGTCATGAGCAAGAGTGTCTGAGATTGCTTAAATAATCCCTGATGAGGGTATGAGCAAAAGTCAGATTTAAGCATTTCTCAGATCACACTGCAGCCTGGAAAGGAGGCGGGGGGGGGGAATGCACCACCACAGCTGCCAGTACAAATTCTAGTATTTTCAAATGTTTAGGTTTCCCTTCATTGTCTTTTTCTTCTGCTTTGATAAATTCTTTTAATTTTCTGGAAAAAAAAAGTCATAAGAACTATCTGGTTTCTCCTCACTGACATTCAGCCAAAGGATAGAAAAACCAGCAAAACGAATGTCAGCATTTTTCTTAAAGAGCATCTGTTCACACAGGAACCCCATGACAGCAAGACAAAGCCCTCTAATCTTGTATCAGATTAAGTTTAGTAGAGCACATTAAAAATTTTGCCACAGTGCTAAAAGGAAGCTCTCAGATACTTGATGCGCACTTCCCATACGCAGACGTGGGGTAGGGACGCACTCTCTGAACTTCATGATTCAAGTATCACTGCTCACACCACAGCCTCACACCACGACGGCAGCACTAAGCACCAAAGCTGCGAGGCTCCTTTAGGAATAGTTAGTTCAGTCCTGATCAGCTGAAAGCGTTTCTGTGAACTGCAGAAGGGTGAGGCTGCAAGAAGATGTATCACAAAATAGCTTTTTGAACATCAGCAGACTACAATCAATTCATACCTACTGAGGATCTGGCCCTTGAACTGGGATTATCTGTGACTGTCACATGTGGAAAGTGTCAGTGAATGTAGTTTGTACAAGTGTCAAACAGGTACACTCATATTTCAACTTGCATGAAATATGAAACCTCACCAGCACACTATTCTCCTGTGAACAGTGAGTCAGTTCTACCCAGAGAAGCTTTAATAGCAGAAAGTCACAGGGAAGAGTTTCAAGCTCACATAATTTTACTCAAATCCGGATATCACTTCAGTAAGACTGCTAACTCCAATCCTGGCCAGTCCTGTCCACATAAAGGGTACTCAGGAAAGCATTTCAGGATTTTTGATCAAAATCAGGAAAGGCAGAATGTCAAAAAATGGTAAAACCCCATTAAATTCTTACTCCTACTGAAAACTTCCAAACAATATTCATTTGGATTCAGGTCTGTAGGTCAGCCCCAGGCTGTTCCTTACTTTACCAAATTTCATTTATTGATACCTATTTGAAAGGCTGATTTTTGATGACAAAATACAGAGATGATGTTGTCTTTTGGAACAGATGATTCTATGGCAAAAGTACTGCAGGTCTGCATCAAAACGAGTGGATTTTTGTTTTTCAAATTTCTCGTTCTTATTTCAACACCAAAAAAATGTGTTATGCTAAATTCCACCCTGGTGATCTCTGGCTGGAATCTCAAACTCTATTTCCCTCCCACATGTCATCAATAATAATCAAGACTTTGGAAATCCAATCATGTTGTCATTTCACATTGCTCACTACATTCAGTCAAGAGAAGAAGGGTAGAAGAGTGCAACGTTTTAGGAAGCAGCTCTTTTGATGATGCACGAGGAGCAAAGAGCTCCTTTATGCCACCTCTTTGGTTTCAACACGAATAAAACACAATAAAACCAATCTTTATCAGTACAGTATGCAAATATGACTCTCAAGATAAACAGGGAGGTAGAAGGTGCCACTTTCTACAGCATCATTTTTCAGTGGAACGGTAGTTAATTAGATGTTAATTATATGGCTACAAGGCCACCTTCAGTGGGTTTCATACTTCTCAATCTTTGAGCACAGCAACGTGTGACACAGCAATCATAAAATGTGATAAATGATTGAGGGAGGAACACCCATGTTGTGTTGTGCACTGCGTTGTGATTCACAGATCATTATAACTATAAAATCTGTCATTAGGGAGGTTTTCCTGCCATACAAATTCTCTTTTTAAGGTAAGAAATTAACCAGATTGGAGTAAACAGAAGTCAACGTGAAGGCCCTCACCTCTCTCTTCCCCTAAACTCATTACCTGAAAGTTTTTAGCAGGCATTAATTAGCCCTTCAAACTAAAGGACGAACACTCAACCTTCAAGTGCTGGAGGCTTCTGATGCCTTTTTGTGGCCACACAAGTGTAAGCAGGAGGGCCAGCTTTGACATCTTCCTACAGAAAGACGCTGAGTATTTTAAGGGCACTTACGGCTGGCACAGCTTGATAAGGTCCTGGTCAGTGGTGCCGGGTGGAAGGCCTCGAATGTACAGGTTGGTTTTACTCAACTGCTCTCCGCTGCTGTTGTTGCTGCTGTTGTTGCTGCTGTTTGTGCTGGGGCTGGGAGGAGCCATGGGGTGGGGAGCTGGTGCATAGGACTGCTGGAAACAGAGCAAAACAACAAGGCTTGTTACTGGAAAAGGCAAAAGCATGGCAGAAGCATGTGTTTTACCCAGGTAACTCCAGAACTATGCTATGCTTGTCCTGCCCTCCCTGACCCACTTCTGTGGTGCCTGTATCCACTCCCGGTCAGCAATACCTTTCAAAATGCAAAACAGGACCAACCAACATTTTGGGTTTAGCCATGGCTATGAAATGCATTATTCTACTATATTTTTTAATTTGGAATTAAAACAAACCTCTGAAATCACAAAAAAACCCTCTGAAATGACAGATACTCCAGGAGTAACTAGCATTAAAGAAAGAAGTTAAACACAATCTGCTCCAAGAGTACGCTAAAACACAAATAATACTATCTAGCCAAAGGTACAGAAGCTGATGCCAGAAGCCTAGTTAGTATTTTCTAAACATGAGGAGCACCCAGTACATGCACAGTCAGGTGGCAGAGGGTTGGCTAGTCTGAAAGAGGAAAAAATTCCAAAGCAGCCTGAAAACACTCTGCTATTACGGATGTCTTTCGCAATAGAGAAACAGGGTTTGGAAAAGATGATCAGGCCAAGACCTTCTGCTCTCAAAATCGTACCCACTTCTGAACAACCACAAACCACACACAGCCACTGAGAAATATTGCTTAAGAAAGGAGTCATTCTCACAGGGAAAAACAGTATTCTCCCCTAACTCAATGGTAAATACATGCTGTGAAAAAAGACACCCACATGCTAGAAAAATTACCTAAACATCTCTGATATGAGGCAACAATGGGGAATTTCACTTGCTGCAACCATCCCTGGCTCTCTTACCACCAGAATATTTACTCATGGCACAGAGTGCTTGCCAGGAGAACAGAAGAGTGGTTGGAAGGAGGAGGCCATCCTGTCACCACTGTACCCTACGCAGAAAAGCTGAGACCTAGAGGAAAACTTGCAGGAACTGGAGGATCCTGGGACTGAGCTCCAGATGGGCAGCCAAGGGAACTGGAGTCAGAGCTTCAGGAATGTAATTGCCTGCTGAGAGGGAGAAAATCCCATTTCCACAGCCTGATCAGCTCATTCTGCTAACTTTATGTGTAGCGACAACAGCAGGTAAATGTTGGACCAATGCTAAGTTAACCATGCTATGCTAATGGACTAATAAAAGCAAAACATCTGCAATTTTCATTATAGCAGCAATGACACTTTAGGAACTTCTAATATGCTTGTTCTGTGTTTAGGCCTTGAACAGAGAAAATGTTTAAGTCTGTGAGTAATTCTGATCATGCTAATCAACTGCCCCTTTAATGTCAGTGGCTCTACTTTAGTGCTTATAATTATGCACACACTAAATCACAGTCTTGGTAGATGGATGTTTCTAAATTAGTAGCTCTAAACTCTTTCTAACAAGTCCCTTTATTTAGTCCCTTATTTAGAAGAACAAAAAAAAAATTGAAGAATATAAGGGGAGCATCAGTGACAGGTGATGCTCAGAGGTTTCAATCAAATAAAACACCACACTTGCACCAATGCCTTTCCTCCTGGGCTTCTCCTTCCTTCTTCCCAGTTTCTCCCATTTAAACCAGGAGAGAGTGAACGTAGCATCAAGCGTCAAGACATCAGAATTCCTCTACAATCTCATCTGGTTGTAATGTGACTCAAGTAGGAGCCATTAAAAGGAAAAAAACCCACTGGTTTTCAGTGTGATCACCGTGCTACCAAGTAATGACATTCATTCTCATCTCCAGTAAAAGAGAAAGGGCAATGAGCTCCCTTCCCCAAGTCTCTGCACAGATACTTTTGCTGACAATCAAAAGCACTTAATGCATACGGATCATATTTCTCTGCGCACACATTTTATCACTGGGTAATCCCCACCCACTCAAGCTTCAGTGTCATTCCCAGAAACAGAGAGCTGAGGCAGCAGCCTTGAGTACCAGCACAGGCAATCACCTCAACTGAGACCCAGCACTGGGGACACGTCTTGGAAATCAGCTCCACGCCATGGCTACAGCCCAGCTGGATAACACTGCAGGCAACACTAACCTGTGTTAAATACATAGGTATCTACATATTATAATATCCTGCCTGAAAGCATATTTAAATCTCTGTGCACTGCAGGGCCATGGAAGAGGCAGGTATGACTCTGTATAACACTTTTGGCTTTAATATATCAAGAGCTGAGGAAATAACCCATGGTAATCTTGCACATTTTGAGCATTAATAAGGTTAAATAAATAGACAAATAGAGGTCGAGGTTACATTCTTACTGCTTTACCCTACACCTCCAAGATTACCATGCACACTGAATGCACGTAAATGACGTAAAGCAATGAAAGAACTTTCCATAAGCCAGTGAAGTGCTATGTACTTTAATTAATACTTGTTATTATTATATATGTCTTAGCAGGGGATAATGAGTAAATGTCCTATTCTCACACCAACCTAATAAGCAAGAAAAAGAAAAAAAATAAGTGGAAATTTACCTTTGAAATACAAAGAGCAATTTTCATTCTATTATAAGATCTTTATCTTCACACTGAGGAAAACACTGGGGGCCTAATTCTAATTTAAGCTTAAGACATTTTATCCCTCTCAGCCAGCTGAAAGGGGATGTAGAAGTGAACACGAATTACATTTACGCCAATTTTGAGGCCACAGCTATTAAAAAAAAAAGTTCCCAGTATACAGAGAGAATGAGGCCATACAACAGGTTCTCCCTCAAGTAAGAGCTGCTCAGACAACAGGCACACATGGATGCCTGGGTTCACAGCAATGTCCTCGGACATGCTCTAAGGGTGGGCAGAGAGGCAGCCACACTCCACTTTGGGAGATGCTGATCTTCTCAGCCCAGCAAACACTGCTACACTCCAAACCCTCTTCACTAATAAATCTCAGCCACAGCAGCCCACAGTAATTTCCATGCATATCCAATACCCCAGAATACCATCTGCAGAAACATTACAAAATTGCCTGTACTGAGGCTGATGACATCTTCTGGCTGGTTGCCAGACTAAAAGCTTCAGGTCAGAAGAAAGCTTTGAATTCTTGTTTCCTGAGCTGCTGAGTGTATGACTGATGGCAAAAGTATGCACTTTGCCTCTAAATGAGCAAAGGATCTGGTTTGGTAATCTCCAAGTAATAGCTGAAGTGAAAGAAATGACTGGCAACCTAATGATGACCCCAGATATGGACCACTTGGTCCTGGACAATGCCAAAGTGGGGGACTGTCTGGGGAGCCGCCTGCACACCTGGCAGCAGGAAATTTGTGCCTTGTTCTGATGTTGGACCCCTCCACGGCTGGGAGCAAAGCACTTAACTTCTCTGCCTCGAGATCCAGAAGGAGCAGCACTGTCAAGACTGGTTCAAAACACCCTGACACCAGCTGTAGAAATCTGGAAAAGAGGTTTTGCCACCGCAACCAAGCACAGGACCTACAGCTCTAGAAAAAAAAAATAGGCAAAATCTAAATGTTCCACTTCAATAGAGAGCTGGAATTCTGAGCTGGTTTTGCCATTAATTTTTCACATAACCAATGCAACCAACTCATTTTTCAATTCTCATGCTTCATTATTCAGTGGAGAGTGTGTGGGGAATGAAGTGGTTTGTAGATCATTCCAAGCAGCTTATTAATTTAGCATGGATGGCTAATAGGACTTGTTTTCATCTTTGAAAAATGAATGAAATTTCTCCTTTTTCATTATTTAAAAGTGAGAAATTAATGTGCTAATTCTTATCCATTCTCAGGAATGCACCCTTGTGCTTAAACCCTACAGTTCAACTCTCTGAGACAAAGTGTCCTGTGAAACTGCACACAGCTAAGCATGAATAATGAGATACACCTTGGTCTTTCTAAGCAAATAACCCAGAAATGCTGAACCAGAAGCCTCTTGGATACTAAATGAACAACACTCCTCCTTCCAACATCCAACCGCCTTACAAAAGAACAGTATTTATCTTTCCATGGCAACCAAGTACTCTTAGGTAGGTTTTCACTAGTTGCAAGTTTAGACTAAAGTATTTTCCTTCCAAAGCAAAACACTACTTAAAAAGACAAATTTCAAATATTTTTCACATACAATTTCTTTTGGATGGGAATCACAGGCCCCAGATGCCAAGTTGTAGAGTCTGCTTTATTAGCAGCAGCTGGCTCCTTGGCAGGCTTCTGAGGCGGTCGGGCTTGTGGTTTTGGAGTGGCCTCAGAGCCTAGGATGCAGCTGGACAGCTATGCTAAAGGACTAGCCAATTTGTTTGTAGTCACCTTTGGCTATCCCAGATTTGTACTCTTTTATCCATTTGAAAGGGAGGCCTTGGAAAGATTCACTATTAACACAGATATGTTGACTTTTCCTATCATAGTTCATATTTTATATGAAAAAATGAGTGCGACACATAGTCCTATTAAAAGATGCGTTATTTAAGCAATTGTGAGCACACACTATCCATTTCACTCTGAGTGGAGTGTTTTCCAGCTGCTAGATTGGTCTAAGTGCCCAGTTGCAACACAATTCCCTTCACTCCCAAATGAGAAAAATAAAATAAGACAAAGTAAATACAAGTAAACTGTGCAAATACCACTTTAATGCTCACATTAGGAAAACACTGTTCTCTCTACACGCTACTGTACAAAGGAGTAATTTTTGTGAGCTGGAGAGTTCTTACTGGCCAATTAGAAAAAGGATAAGAGCATGCCACCAACTTTCAGTCTGTTGATGGGATTTTGGAGCTGAGTGAACAGAAAATCTCCTGTTAAGCAAAAGACAGGTTGAAGATAAAACAGAGCAGTAAGGAAAATACAGGAAAAAGACTTAGATCAGTGTAACATCAACTCTCCTGCCTTTGGTTTGCTTCCTCAGTGAGGAACAGCACCAGAAGGTAAGCTGTATTTCTCATCCACAGACAGGTGGAACAGAGAAGTGAATAAAAGATGAACATTGAAGTGGGCAACACAGACACCTCATCTATTTTAGAAGGCTGCAGTCAGGGGACCTCGAGTTACAATTTTCTTCCCAAGTTTGCAGGGCAGTCACCGCTCTTGCAGAATCCAGACATGGCTATTGCCTATCTCCCATCTGGCCAATGAAGGCCTGGAAGACAAAGCTTCTTTTGGATGCTTCCCCACATAGTCAGGTCTTTCCCATGACATTTAAGAGAAAATAAACAGATGTAAAAGAGCCTGAGTTTTCTAACCCCTCTGCACAGTAACAAAGCTTCCTAGACTGTTTCTGTAGAAGCACCAACTCACCACTTGGCAACATTTTCAATTTGTAAAGGAATGGCATGTGAAAACGTGAGTAAACTCAGAAGATGAACACAGATAATAAGGTTCAAAGTCTGTTCCCTCACAGTTCTTTCAATCAAGAAAACCAGAACACACCTCAAGAGGATTTTGATTTCTCTGAATTCCTTCCAAGGCCTATAAAAGTGATTTGCTGGATACAAGAAGCCCAGTGAGTCAGAGCTGCTGGGTTACACTCTCTGTACTGCAAAATCACTGTGCTACCCCAAGCGAGTCATTTAAGTTCCTTACATCTCAGTTTACTAATCTGTAATGATTCTTCCTTACCTTCTTAAGGCATATATAATGCTCTGTGATTACTAGATGAAAGACACTACTAAGGATTGCAATATTACTTAAAGATGGGAAAAATATTATTAAACTCTAACTTAATAACTAGAGCTAAACCTAATTCTTTTGCACATAAAAGTGATTTCTGCATACAATGATTTTGCTATTCTGTATCTAAACTGAATGAATGAAATAATTTAAAATACAAAAATACCAAATTAGTTTTCTCATTAATAATAATTTTTAATTTAAAAACAAACTTAGAATCATGTGTTCACAGTGTTATTGTGATCTGTTTCTTGTATGCACTGAACTTGCTTTATTTCAAATGACATCTTTAGTACATGGGAAAAAGGTGTAATTTTGTTTTGTTTATCCTTTTGTTTCACACAGGAAAAAAAAAGATTACTTGGTGAAAATGGAAATTATGAAAAAAGCCCCAACCTAGTCCTCCAAGAGACACAGTAGTCATTCCACCATCAGATTAAAATTGGGATTTGATGGATCAGTAAAATACTTTGAGATCTTTGCTTCACAGACAAAGCTGTTGAAATCAGTAGGCTAAATACTCCTGAGGCTTAAAATTCCCTTGAACCTGTCACAAAGCATTAGAGATCTATAGAATACAAGCACAGGCACAATTTGGCTCAATTTTCTGCATTCCAAAATACTTCTCTTCCAAATCATGACTGCGCAGATTTTAGCATTTTATAAATGTTTAAAGGTAGACAATACAGAGAAATCAAGGCATCCACAGGAAGAGGGAGAAGTTCTTTATTGGACATTACCTGCAAAGTAGGTCTCATTTTATGCAGTTTTCTGAATTAAAACCAACCAATCAAGCAAAGAAAAAGCTTCAGCAATTCACTATTCTGATTATCTTCAAGAGCACTGAGAGTTTAGGAGTCGTTAGCAGGGTGACATACACTAGAAGCCTTAAAATCTTCTCACTGATCATAGTACCTTCTATTTCCAGTAAGACAGACTGAAATAGTCTGCACTACCACCATTATCAACAGGAAATTTCAAAAACAAAGTGGTCGGGTGTAAAGCAGCTTATTTTGAAGTATGATGAAGTAGAAATAATAAAGTGGATTAGAGCACATATCATTAGGAGAGTCTGAAGATCATCTCGCCTGAGGATGAATGGGCCACAGCAAAAACCAGTCCAAGACAGGGGAATGGCACAGAGATTAGAGGCATTGTTTGCAGATGGAGAATACCCTGGCCATCACTGCCTGCCGTGGTTTTGGTCGCTAAATAGATGTAATAGATGCTGCTGGGCTGCCGACTTCAGCTCTTCACCCTCTCCTGCCTAAATATATACCACAAATACCACAGATAGAGCTACTTATCCCTCATAAGCAATTTTCTGTTTATCCACAGGCTACCTGTAGCTCTGGTCTAAAATGTGGTAACTTCTCTGAACTTACTTCTTACATCCAGCCAGGAGGATAAAATTTAGTCCCTAGCATTAAAAAGCGAAAAACTAGCAATAAGAGCCATGTCACCAAATAAATATTTTCCAGAGTGGAAAATAACCTTCACAGCCTTGTCTCCTCCCATTTATTTCATGGCAGGAGGCTCCCAAGACAGAATATTCCTGAGGCATTATTTATTTCTCCACAAGGGAGAAGAATTCTTTCTATAGATAAAGTATTTTGGCACTTTGGCAAACTCGTAAACAATAGCCTATATCCTTTGACATAAATTAGTGTTATTGCTTCATTATCCAATCCATTCATATTTTATTGATGTACTGGGACTAAATGTGAACAGACTTTAGATCTAAAAATTACTAAATCTGGGCAATCTGGACAATAAAACATTGCAATTCCTCTAATAAGAATACTTTAGAGCACAGATCAAAATACGACGGCAATTACTGCTTGTGATACAACAACTCTGTGGTAAAAAAAAAAACAGAGGGGAAATAACAAATTCAAGAAGAAATGATTGTTTGTGTTTACATTTCCACATAGCCAGTTTTAGGGTTACAATGAGCTGTCGGTCCATTTGAAGGTTAAGAATAAAAATGCAGACCAAGAGGCTGATACTTAACTTTCCAAATGTTTGCAAGAACAAACACATATTTGGTTCTGAGAAACTAAATTTACTCTCTGGGTATTTGTTTACATGTGGCAGACTAAAAGCATCTTGGAAATAAGATGCAGGAGGCATGTGCTGCATTGCATTGCTTTTCTGCACACAGTCCACACACACCCCAGAATCAACACTGGTGCAAGAACCTGGCTGCAATAAAAGCCCCCCACATAAACCTGAAGTTACAGCACAGAACAAAACTAAACATCGATATCTTCTCTTTCCTCCCCACTTGAGAATTTGGCAAGCAGAGATCAGAAGCAGATGTGTTTTCGTTTTGCAGAAAGAAAGCCCAACCAAAAAGGTTTTTCAAGATCCAACCCAAGTTTCCTCAGTTTATCTTTCTTATAGAAGAATTAAGCAGGAAATCTGCCACTGTTGACATAAGCCCTGTTGGGATGGAGGATTCAGGGATGGCAGAGCTCCCCAGGAATGTCGCTCATCATCTCGCCATGGTACCACAACAATCTTTTGTAGATGTGTATAGGGAAGCTCTGCCTCCTCCACCCAGTATATAGAAAAATGAGCTGTGCCTCCTGTCCTGTGGCCAAAAGAATCCACGGAACACAGAGTCTGGAAATGTTTTTTCCTTTCCACAGCAGCATGGCATCATCAGGACAGAATTTGAGGCATTTCACAATAGCCAGAGTTCATGTTTTCTTTGAGACCCCTTGAGCTACAGTAACACACTGGTCCAGGCAGGGTGCCAGAGGATGCCCACAGAAGATAGGAGTCATCACAAACCTCACCACATTTTTGCTTCCAGCGCCAACTCATCCAGCACGTTCATCACAGAAAACAGCTTTTAAAAAAATTGCCCACACAAGTCATTACAGTTCATACCTAATTCCTCACTGAGGAAGAGGAGGACACAACCAACCTTGTGAGACCAATGGATGCAATGTCATTTACAGGAGAGCTAGAAAGCCTTCCAAGAGTAAGCTGATATGGTGGGGATAAGAATCCAACCACAGAGATTAGAATTAAGGTGTCAGCCCGTGGACATAGTCGGCCAAGGTCACCTTCATGTTTCTGGCAGCCCTGAATACTGTACCAGAAAAAGGCTAAAGGAGGCAGGGAAGCTGGGGTGGCCACATGTAGGGCTCACTGCAGGCAGCTGGGTCTGAAACTCCACGTTAAGAGCCTCTCTGTCCCATTCTAGATACTCCTCTACATTCTCAAAACCAGCTGTCTGTGTAAGAGAGAGAACTTTATAATGAAGTCACCATTATACATGACCTCAGAAACTGTTGGGTCCCATGGAAAGACTGGAGGAATGGGACTCTGCAAGCCTTAACTTGCTAAAGAGGTGAATTCCAGACCTTCCTCAGATCTAAATGAGCTTTGAGCATCACATTACTGGCATCCCAGGAGCACACAAAGCATGAACATTGGAAGGTGAGCAAGATATACCAGGAACATTCTGCAATTTAAGCACTTACATTTTCAGCTAGGGTCAACTATGGGCTTTAAATCATATGCTAAGGAATATGAACAAGCACTCTCTCTCCACTTTGTTACTGCAGATTCTGGTGCCTTATCAAATCTCCATTTTCTTTAGATTTCATGTGGCAGACTTAGGAGGTAGTATGGGAAAAACTGTTTAATTTTCTTTGACTTAACAAGCATCTAACATAACTTACAATTAAAATATCATCCAGACATCAATCAAATCCACTTGAGGCAAAATTTACTAAATAAACTGAATAATTAATATAAAAATAGAGAACTTATTTATCCTATCTTTAGAAATTTTAGAATTACACCCAATTTATTTACAGACATTTCTATTTTTTTCCTTAAAATTCCATTTTCTGTAAATTATATTGGTTTTGAGAATGAACTTACTTAAGCATGCTGTGAGTGAGTACAAAACCCCAACACTGCTGTCTTTTTGGATCTATGAAACAAAGTATTGCCACATTTTTGTTTCCATTCAAACTCTTATAAGGAAGTAAGGCTGAACTGAAGCCTGAGCACTAAACTCTCAAGATGCACTCTATATTCACACCAAATGCAGACAGAGGCAAAAGTCTTAATTGATCAGCCCACTCACAGGGGTATTTGGCCACCTGTCTAAGTAGATGCCACAGCAGTTATTGCCCAGCACTCACTTTTTGTTGTCACAACTCAAGGTCCTGGAACCACAGGACTACTGAATGATGGAAATTTTGTAATACTCAGAGCCACTGGAAGATGACAACTGTTTCTTTGCAACTAGTGAGATTCTGGCATGTTTTTCCTAGAAGGCAAATAAAAGCTATGCAGTTTTTTTGAAAGGTAAAAGTAAATTCAGAATGTCCATTTTGCTTCAAAATCAGTGAATCTGAATACAGATAAACCTGACCTGCTGCTTAGATATGCAAAAGACCCATCACTTTTAACACTGCAATCCAGTATCATTCAGCAAATCATTTCCCATCTAATTCCTACTTCTTTCTCTAATGTTTCCCCTACCTCTGATTTTAAGCACTTTTCAGAGCAGGGGGGAAAAAAATTTAAAAGATCTAAATTTACTGTGGTATAAGTTCTCAGTCTCTTCCCATTTCTTCAACAATAGATTGTGCTACTCTGCTTGTCCAAAGTTTCAAATCTCATTTCACTCATGCACTCAGAAACATTGACTCAATTAAAATATCCACACAAAACTAACTTTCAGTTTGGTAAAGGTAACCTACTCTCTTTTTTCTGATACACTTAGAATGTCTCATAGTGGAGAAATTTTATTTCAATATGACAACTTGCTTTTTTTCAGTTCCCCAAAATCATCAGTATTTTCTGCTAAATGTTGTGGCACAATGAGCCAAGTGTATTGCTAACAGCCACAGAGTCAGCTGAAGATGCTTTTCCTAAACCATTTTTGGCTCTGTGCCACGTGTTTTTTCCGTACGGTGCAAAGTAACAATAAGAAGAACCTAAACTCCTGCGCTCAGAGGTGAAGAGCTTTGCAATGTGGGGACACAGCTGCTTCGTTACGCATCTGTGTAAAATCCAACGCACCACTAATTGGGATAATGAGGTACTCTTGTGGCAAGCAATAGGAATTCAGAGTAACAGGGTACATATGTTAAATTCCTGAAACAAATCTCTATTTACTGTTTTTCATCCAAATGATGTATTTCCTGATAAACAAAAGCCTAAATTTCCTTCTGCACTGCAACATTGCCTCCAATCTCTTCTGTTAGCTTTCTGGCTTTTTGACCTTTTAATAGTCTTCATTCATGCATGATTTATTTTTTAAGTCGGCATTTTTTTCCTCTGGAAAGAATATGTATTTGAAGTAATTTCAAATGTTAAATCAGGATAAGCAAAGGAAGAAAGTAAATCTCCCTTAATACATTTTCTTAATGAATGTTGTACCATGCTTTAGAATAGAAGCTTGAAGAATTATGGCATGTAACAATAAGGTTTATATTTCAAATCAGATACATTTAAATATTCTGAAAGTCTTAATACCACCTAATACCACTGTCAGAGGCTCATACGCACCAAATGTTGCGCAAAACCAAAAAAAAGAGTTCAAGTCTAAAACGAAAAATAATTTACATTTACCAAATCAGAATGGAGAAGAGCAGCAACTACAATACTTCTAGCAAGTAATAATAACACACAGTGTTACCAGCTGGAGCAGAAAGAGAAATTAGTTAGGAATACCAGCTTGTCTACAGGCATGTCGACAGCAAAAGGAAAACTAAAGAAAAGATTTGCCCACTGCTCAATAGGGCAGGGGACAAGTGACAAAGGCAGATGAAAGCACTTGGTGCTTTCTTTGCCTCAGTCTCCACTGGCAAGGTCAGCTGCCAGTTCTCTCGGCTGTCTTCCCCTAGTAGTAGGGCCTGGCCTGAGAAGTGCTGCCCAGGAAGAGGAGCATTAAGTTAGAAACTACTCCAGGAAGCCGGTGAGAGGTTACGGAACACAAACTGTAAGGGAGCTGGCCAGTGTCACCCAGAGGCACCTCTCTCTTACCTCTCTCTGAAAGGCCATAGCAACTGGAGGCCATCAGGATGTTCCTGATGTCTGTAAAAAAAGAGCAAACATTACATCTGCCTTCAGAAGAGGGAGGATCTGGGGGTCATCAGGCTGGCCACAGCCTAGCATAACTACGGAGAAAAGCCTCATAGGTGCTGTGTCTTAAGCATGTGAAGGACAAGAGCATCCAGCATGGATGAGCAAGGGCAAACAAGATTTGGCCACCTTGCTCACCTTCTGTGCTGGGACAAGCATCTCCACAGATCAGGGGAGAGTAGTGGATGCTGCTTTCCTTGACTTTAGCAAGGCTTACAACATGGCACTGCTACAACAAGCTGGATGACAGGAGGGAGCGCACCCTCACCAACACTGCAAGTAACACCAAGGTGGGGGGAGTGGTTGGCCAACTAGAGATAAGGGCTTTCTGAAAATACTATTATCAGTCTATCCAATGCTATAAGAAAAAACTATTCAGCACAAAACTCCTTCACCTCACACATTACATATGCTAAAAGCCCTCCAAGTTTACTTACAGAACAAATGACTACTAAGTGATTTGTGTAGGTACATCCTATAATCAAATTCAACTGCACAAAAAGGATTTACTAAAACTGAGACATCTGAACTTTATTCCTTTGCTATGCTTTGAACTAAGTTTAGTTCATTTGCTAAAGTCATTATTAAACAACAATGTTCCACATAGATTTCAGCAGCAGTAGTATTTACATTAATGCAATATCCCTGGATTAAAGGAATTAGAAATACTGAAAATCCTATTCCTCGGCTTCTTTGAAGATCTACAGCATAGACTAAGGAAACTCTCTCTAAGAAAAAGCAGCACTAATTTAAGGGCAGTCTGGTTCTCAATCATATGAAATTAAATAAACTGACAAGCCTCTAAAAATCTCTGAGACTAAAAGTTACACAATTAATGCCACTACCAGTTGCCTTCAGATAATCAAAGTTCAGTTTGGGAAAGATTTTAAATTAAATGTACCCATAGTTACAACAAATTGATTTTTTTTTTTAATAATTTTCTTAAATCAGTTTTTTAAATCATTTTCTTAAAATGGTGAAGGGAACCTGACTCCCCCAGTAATATCAAGGTATAGGTCCCAATGGGCAGTATACTCAGCTCAGGCACTCAGAGTATCTAGGCTAAATTTCAGACACAAACTGTCACACTCAATAGCTCTAACCTGCTAACTACAACTTCAGTCTCAGTTTTGGGGAATTTGGTCCAAGAAAATTTGGAAAAACAACTGCAATGGGACACAGAAAGACAGCAGCACAAACACTGCAAGTCTCCCCAGTGGGCCTGAGGACAACTGCAGGATTGAATCCTAGTTACAATGAACCAAACTACCACTAAATACAGCACGGGCTGGGGTCTTGTGGAAAGCACAACATATCCAATCAAGTATTTAAATGGCCACGTGGCAATGGCTGTTCACGCAAGATCCAAATTGAGGCTCATGAAGAATTCCAACATTTCCTAACTTCTGACTCTTTGACTATATAATCTTAACTTCCCCTAGAAGAATTAGCAGAGTGTGATAACAGGAGCTGAGACTGAGTTTCCGTAAGAAACACTCCATTTGGGAAAACAAAAGGCCTGTCTAATAGAGAGATGGTGAGGGTGTTGCTAATAACAGGTGGGAACATCTTAGGAAATGGCATGAGAAATGCAAGCAGAGAGTAAATATCCCCAGAACACTTTTCACTTTGCAACTTCCTAACCAGATGTTGTACAGAGATCATCATCCTACATCATCTGTGATTTGACCCATTAGACTTTATCTAAACACCTCCTTGTGGGAATCAGTTTTAGAATTAAATTTTATATTAAAGACAAAAAGAATCTGTGTATTTTAAACCTGCCACCAAAAAAGTGTAATTTATGCTGCTTGCCCCCACTCTTGTTTTACAAGAAAAATTTTGTAGTGGTTCTTTTTCCACCTTCTTCCTACCATTCAGAACATTTTATGTGAAACATTTTCTCCCATGTCTTACGTGGACAACCTTCAAAAACACGAGGAGGTGGCAGCCACACAGGGGGATTGCTATCACATCTTTTGCAAGTAAACAGAAACACTGTTAACACGGTGATGCATTTGACAAAGCAGAGAGTCAGACTATTAAAAGCACTGGATGTTTTTAACACACTTTAAAAAAAAAAGTCTACATTAAAAAATGTTTTTTTCATAGGGATTTCTCCTAAGGAAAAAAAAAAAGGAATCCTAGACAAAAAAATATATTGATACTCTTAATTCTGCTTAAGTTAAATATCTGCGCTATCCCTCATATACCTAATTTGTTTGCAGTGGCTTGCCACTAAATTTCTTTTCGTGAACCCTGGGCTAATGCAGTTCTTGCTGGGCAAGAAGTCTTTCAATGATAGAAACAACCTGTTATCAGGTTATTATATATTTCACTGAGGTCCACTTACCATTACAATTCCCTCATCCTACCACACCCAACAGAGGAAATCCTGCAGAGGAAGAAATAGATACAGCAACACAGCGCCTCCAGGAAGGACCATTCCACAGCTTTTGGCTGCCAAACAGAGCCCAGATTTCCCTGCTCCCATCTCAGACCTTGAGACCTAACCCTGCTCCCAACACATCTGGAACAGCCTCTGTAGCCAGCAGACCTTCAACAATCCACTAGTCTGGCAAGGAGGATACAATTTAAAAGTTCCTTTGCAGGCTGTATTCTGAGCCGCAAGTGGTCTCCTGACATCCTCTTCCCTTTCTTTCCCTTCCCTTCCCCCTTCTAAACATCATCAGCTGCATAAAGATGACTCAGAACCTCTGGAAAAACAGGGTTTGTTCAGGCTCTGATGGCAAAACAGGTGAGTACAGGTGAGAGTCAATCTGCAGAGTGATTCCTGCAATTCAGTACCATAGCTCTGAAAAAATACAGCGATGGCTACGAAGTTACATATGCATATGTAATATTCACTGCATTTCTCAGTCCCCATATCTTATATTTATTCACCAAAGTAACAGCTTTGCTTTTCTCATTAATGTTTTTTTACAGTCTTCAGCAATTCTTCTGCAGGAAGCTATTAGTACATTAACACAAGCCAGGAAAACAAGACTTTGAAACATTCCCCCCGCTGCTCCCCACTATGAGTGGCATTGAGAATGATGACACAGACAGTCCTGTTTCCCTTAAAGCACTGCCACCCTCCCAAAGTGTTAACTGCCAGGTTTCTGCAGTGACAGTCTGCAAGGCTAAAATTAGCAAGCAGCACCTTCCCTTGCACCTCATCACATGATAGGAAACAAACATAAATAGGGAAATACAATATGTTCCTAAAGGTGGAGTCAGAATACTTTCATCTCCATAACAGTTAAGTAAAGGACACTTATACGAGCAGCTTCTCATAATGTGTCATCTGTTACTTGCATTGTCATTTGCTTTCTGCACAGTGTTAAACATGACCACCTCTAATTAATATGCTCCTTCAGAACCATTTCTGGCCTGAATCAAACTACTTAATGTCTGTGCTACAGACAAACTGTTTTGTTAGGCACCACTATGTTATCAGATGCCTATTTATTCCTGTACCCTTCTGCATGGATAAATACCAACCTTCCAGTGGATTCATCTCATTGGCAACTATTGTACGTGGAGTATCCCATACTCCTCTGCAGGCACATCTCTCCCTCCTGGCACTACTGAGGTGCAGCTAATTGTAGGCTGGATGACAGACTTGAAAGATAAAGGACCAGGTGATATTTCTCTTTTTTTTTGCTTCCTTTTCCTAAACAGTGCCATGCAGGCCTTTACAGCCATGCAAAGCAGCCACAGCTCATTTTCAAAACCTTATCCAGAGGACCCACAAAAAATTAGGTGTACTGAAGTCAATTTGTAAATTCAAACGTAACAAAGGGTAGAATTAAATCTGCTGAAGTTGCACCACAGTCTGCACATAAAAAGAAACGGTATCCAAATTATTAATTAATTTAGGACCTTTATTTCTCCTGCACAAGGGAAGCATGAATAGTCCTTTGCAATATACGAAAGCCCAGACATATATCACAGTGTTACCTAACATGACACGGCATACAACAGGAGGGCATAGAGCTAGTGTAATTCAACTGACACAGAGCTCTGACAACCTGCTTCTAAAGCTTATCACCACCTTGCTGCCTCAGTTCTAGCACAGCTCCATCAACTACCCCATGTACTCTTCTCCCTGTGCAGTGTGCCTGTGGCTGAGGAAAAGGGATAGCTTCTCCCTGAAGCAAGGGTTTGGCTTGGCCACAAATTCCCAAGGCAGCATCCAGGATATGCTGGAGCCACAGCCATGTCAGCAGACCTGAGTTAGGGAGAGACTGAGATTTTTATTTTTTTTAAAATCCTCGGGGATCCGACTGCTTCTATTTTAGTATCCCTAATTACAAACATTGTTATTTTGGTCCTAAAATGTTCTGAGCTTTCATAAAATTAGCCGCAGCATTTTACTTGAAGATGCCCTCGCAGAGGGCAGTTCCACAGGCTAGCAGCCTACTTGCTAAAATAGCATTTATCAGCTACTCACTTGATCACAGTAACATTTCTGCCAGTTTACACTTGAGTCCAAATTTAAAGACATCTTTTAAACAACAGACCTCTTGATTAGCAGTTCTCACCCAACATCCCGAGTTTGTGAACTGATCTTGATGTTTAATAAAATCATTTATGCCAATAAAAGGGAATTAAAAACAAACAAACACAAAATCCACACCCCCCCTCCCCCCCCGACACAATTGCTAAGGAGCAAACAAGGCCATCACCATCGATTCCTCTCAAGCCATTTATCAAACTACTGGCAACAAAAATAAGACCCAGCTTCATTATAAACAGAATAATAAAGAAAAAGAAGGTTGGATATTAAGGAAGAAATGCTCACAGACAATAGACGGGTTCAAGAATTTTTTTTACAATATATTTTTTTGTCAATAGTCCAGGCACCAGGTTTTTTTCACTGCACTCAAAAATTACCAACAAAAATACTAACAAAATGATGCAGCTGTTTCTGGTTATGTTTCATGACTTTGAATTTCAAGTGGTTCTTGAAATATTTCATTATTGATCAGAGGTTTTTTAAATATACATACAACATTCATTAATGAAATCAGGACAGGACAAATCACTTTCATCTACATAAGCAGTAGCTGATCTTATTCAAACAAACACCCAAATTAGCTTACTTTTGCTGCCTGTGTTTCCAGCCTATCATTTCTATTTACAGATTTTTTAAATGAACTTAGCTTTTTTGAAAAACAAAAGAAAAACAAAATCCTACCAAAAAGAAAAACTACTACCTAGAAAGAATTGTCAACACTTTGTCCAGTGTAAGCCTGCAATTTTTGTATTCTGCAACCATGGGCTTAAAAGTGCCTTAGCTGCATTTATTAGCTATGGGGTGGCATGAGAAGATGAGCTCCCTTTGCCATCCCACATAGGATAAGAAACAGCCACCTCTCCCACAAGGTTATGGTCCAAGGGTTTGGTCCTACTCTTGTCATTGCCAAGGCGAGACAGCACTAACACACACACAAGGACCACCACAGTCCCCCAGGGCAGACAAGGTTGTTAAGCAGGGGGGGATGTTGGGCAGAAGAGCACGGAAGTCCCACCAAGAAGGGCATGCAAACACTCAGGATCTCAGGGCAGCATCGCTCAGCAGAAGGTCACTGCCTTGCAGCAGCAGTTGATTCATCACTTTGCAACAGAGTGGAAACTCCCAGAAATGAATGTGGACAGCGGTGTTGGCACTTTGTATCAATTAATAAATTTTAAAATAAATAATACCAGTTGTGTGACAAGGCTGGGAAGTGAATACCAAGATGCCTCATAAATCAGTATCAACTTACCATATTTTGAATTTAAAGCAATCAAGGATATGAAAGGAGAGCCTTTCTTCAGAGAAGGTAAAACTGGCAGGATAGGAGGCCTCTTGACATCTAGTACCAATATAAACACTTGCACGCTAAGTGAGGTAGTAGGATAATTACCCTTTCTGAAGATCTGGGCTATTGGTTATGTTGGCAGGTTAATTTTCTCAATTTTCTAGGCTCTGTTGCAGTGATCCACTGATGGCCAGCCTCCCTCTGACAGTTTATCCCAATAACTGACACCATTGCTGTTATTCTTAGAATAGCTTTTGTTCAAGCTGCCATTGTTTAACAGCCATGGTCTGTGTATATGAAAAGAAAACGCATTAAAACTAATTTCAAAGATCTCTGTGAGCCCAAGAAATATTTAACACCAGCAGTAGCTATACAACAAGAAGGTTAAGCCAGTTAAGTGTTTGTGACAACTGCACTTAGCTATTCTATCCAATGGCAAGAACATCTTTGCATTTATCAAGGGAACAGATTTAGTAAGAAACAACACACAGCAAGAAATAAACGAGAGATACGGGGAAAACTCATATTATTGTGGCATCTGCTAGAGCTATTTTAGAACGGTGTCCCCCTGTGCTGCTCCACTGATGGGCTTGTGAGTATTGACTAAAATTAAAATCTGTTTCTCAGGCACTTGTAAATAGGCCACAAAAACTTAGCAAGTCTCAGGTTTTGTTTTGGTTCGGTTTTTTACATAGTCGCATATTTTTCTACATTCATTTAGAAAGTGTTTCAGCTTACACTTTGCAATGGCCGTTGTACCCTGGACCTGCTGTGAGAAAGGCTCTGCATTTCCCTCCTCCTCTGCCAAAGAAGTAATTCCTTATGTCACACCCTCGTCCCTCTTGCACATAGGGCCAGTTGCAGCAAGAGTTTGCCCTAAGGAGTATTCATTTCTCAAACAGGGCTTCAGTATTAAATCCAAAATTTTTTGAGGACAAAGCAGGTTCTTTGTTCCCAACAGCTTTGGGAATACAATTTCTTAAAACGCGTGTAGAAATTCTGCTTCATCTTCTACTTTGCCTATGCACAGGAATCCCTTGCACATGGAAGGCCAAATATTTATGCCTTTTTATATTTATGTTTTTTTAATGAAACGTCCCATGAAGCAGAGTTCACCTCTTTTCAAAGCAAGCTGTTCAACTCACCGTTTAATTACGTTTTGGCTCCCATTAGGATGTGGCAGTCTGACCAGACATCCAGAAAAACATAAACGCAGAAATGGCTTTGAGCAAGATTGCAAGCCCTCTGCTCCCCTTGGCAAATCTGAGCTACTCACACAGGCACTGAAAGAACTGGGGCAGTATGAAAATATACTCAACTGTGAGAACAAAGGTTGTGTAAAGCCAGCCACAACTTCTAGAAAAATGCATATACAATATCTCTTATCATGGTATTTAATTTTTTTTTTTTTAGTGGGAATTACATGCTACAGCAAGGTCTATGTTACCTCCAGAGACAGAGAAAAAAAGAAGCACTGGGAGCCTTAGAGAGAGAACTAAAATGGTATGTCTGAAATTTAAACTAATATGCTAATCTAAAAGCCTCCTTTATTACGTGACTGGGTTTGGAACACAGAAAGCAGAATATGCCATGATTTGAATAAGTTGCACTTGGCAAAATGAAGGAGAACTGCTGAATCACTGACTTCTATTTCTGGAAATACTGATCCTGGCTATACCAACACATTAACTCTTCATGTCATCAGTCTCCACACAGTATTATCAAAAGTGTTTTTCTTCTTCCTCAATGGGATGATAAAGATAAATCCCACTCTTGTAGCTATATAAGTGTTTCCATGAAAATGCACTGCTTATCTTTTGGTGGAAAAACTGTATCTGTATCATCAAAATGGCCAGTAGATTAAGTAGAGAAAATTATTTGCATGCTGAAGAAAAAGTGCCAAACTGGAGAACAGAGCATCTGTTATGGAGAAGGCTATAATTATCTCATACATCTGAACACCACTGGGCATTGAAGTTACTCTAGCTATTTTGCCAGATACTCTGTGTTCAGGGCTCTTACTTGACACCAGCTGGAAATAATCAAGAGCTTGAAAGGTCTGTCAATATAGACCCTACACACTTCGAAGGGCACTATCTTGATGTCGTATGCCAAGTCTTCTTGCTCTAATGGGGTGAAAATCTGAACTATTTTGCAGCCACTGTCTCATATTACAAAACACTGTAACATTGCTGATTGTAGGACTCACAGGGTATCAACTACTTCTGTACCATCCATCGTGGAGTGCTTCACTGGTTAGGAATTTTTATGGAGTCCTTGGCAGAAAGAAAGAAGAAAACAGCAAAATTGCCACTCTGCCACCTTACCTTCACCCAGCAGAAAAAGCAAGTGGCTTCCCTCAACAGATGTACAGTAAGCGCTGTTGCAGGAGCTTTTCCCTGGGAATGCCAAGCAGAGAAGACTCAAGCTTGCTCCCAAACCTATGTGCAGGAGCTGGGCTTGTCTGTCTCTGCAGAGGCAACTCCCAGTCCCAGGCCCCACATTCAAATCTTCTCAACGAAAGCCTTTCACGGGAGCATTCTTTGGTATTCTGTTAGCTTATCATGCTCTTCTGATCCACTCACAGAGAAAATATCAACTGCAGCTGATCCCCAGCAAGAGTTTTTAAAATATCCACCTCATTAGTGTCATTAGCAGATCACACAGGAAAATATGGAAAAGGGTTATAAAGTTGTTCTTTCAGGACAACAAATAGCTATTGTTCTATTTTTTCACAAGTAATACACATAATTGTTCACTTATGGCAAAGCAACTGAAAAAAACCCATAAAACACATCTTTCCCTGTTAATTCTCAGTCTTTGCCTGTGCTTTTCTGAAAAAGGGATCAAGGTATAAAAGGAATGATAAAAACACCAATAGCAGCAAGATGAAGAGCATACAACAATTTCCTTTGATTCTGGGAACACTAGAGGCTAAAAGAAACTCAGCTGCCTGGGTATCTCAAGGACAGATTCCCACGTGAGACTCCAGCCCGGCTGTGTCACAGACACTGACAGATGGGTTTCCCCAGCCTTGAACAACCTAATGGAGCTTTTAGCCAATTTGCATAGTGGCTGTCCCTGGGTGAAATGGGTATGTGTCAAGGACATTAAGCAGGCCAAGACAAAAGTGTAATAGCCTTGTATACAATATCACTTCTTACTGCTTGCTATTTTTAACCCCCAGGAGGAGGAAAAAAGAAAAGAAGAGAAAAAGAAGCCTTGCTGAAAGACGGTTCTGAGGCAGCAAGTTCCTGCTTTTGGGAATGGCCATAAGCAACAAGACACTTTTCTTGCAAAATGGAAGAACAAAAAGCACTGTACAAACAATTACTAGCTAGTTTCTTTTCTTTTTTTAAAGTAAAACATGGTTGGAGTCTCTGTCTATACTAGTGATCTATTTTTATTCCAAACCCTCACAAAGAAGCATGTGAAGCCGATTCCTGCACCTGAAACAGAGTCCAAGATAACACCATTAGAGCCCTATGCAGGTACAAGAGCCCAGATGCTGCAGCTCTGTACAAGAGCTAAACCTAAGTTTTCTCAAGCCTAAGTCCAGATTTTCTTCCATATCTCCTAGCACCTCACACAAGGCTGCTTCTTAACAAATTAACAAGAAGAATGAAAAAATTCAAATTGGACTCACAACAAAAATTTATAGCTTGATGTGAAATGTAAGGTCAAGCCCTGAGGGTGGCTGAGTTACCTGCTGAGTTGCTGCAACCCACATGCACTCCAGGGAAAAGCACATGTACTTCACATTTGCTCGGGCAATCATCACAACCTCCTGGCTAGATTCTGCTCTCAGTCACATTAGAATAACTCAGCTACCAAACAATAAGCTGTGATTGAAAAGTGGGGCTAAACTGCAACTTGTGCAAAAAGAGCCCCCTCATAGAATCACTGAAGTTTTGTTGCCTTGCCTTCTTCTACAGACTTGTTCCTTTCAGCTTGCACAATGAAGAGTCTGCCAGTGCTTAACTTAATTCTTTAACATTTAGTAGAGATCAGATTAAAAATTAAGCATGCAAACAGAGGCTTCCCTGAGGAAAGATTCAGCTCTGGCAACTAAACTCTTCACACAGCAGTATAAAACAGACCCCCGACAAACAGTATCTCTGACAGCAACAAAAACCACACCAAAAAGGTTTAGGATTTAACCCAGTCGAGCCATACTACTTCAGCTCTGAGAGAATACACCCAACGTGTGATGCTACAAAAAACCGGAGATCTTTGGCGAAGAAGTGTGTGCCGATTTGAGATCTGTTTATGATCCTCCTGCTCATGCTGAGTGGTTATCACAAGAACACAAGAAGGTAGGTCCTGGTTTTAAGGGTAGCTACTGCAGCGCTATTTCTGATTTTGTCATTAGCTGGCTGCGTGATTTTGACTAAGCTGTCACTAGGGACTTCCATTTCTTCTAAGCGAAATGAGAACACTAACTTTATTTTAGGCACTTCTGAGGTCTTCGGATAGAAAAGCTCTATAAATGAACATTATTTCTGTCAGCAATACTGTTCTACAACTTCCATGGTTATTCAAAATCAGAACCAACAGCAGCGCACAAAAGAGCTATCTAACAGCTATCTGCAAATCTAGGTTATGACAGAGGTCACCACTTTATGTGTTAAAAAGCTTCAGGATTTCCAGATGAGCATTTCAGTCATCATAGTATCTCAAGCCCAGTTCTGAAGTCCATTTATTTAGAGGGGATAGCGAGGAGTAAAGCCCAGAGGGTGTCTCTGCTTGGGTAATGCATATACGTCTGTTTGTTTAGCATTACAAGAACTGCTACGAGCTTAAGTGTAAATTATTTCAGCCTTTGGCACTATTCAATTATATATGCTAATTTTAGATGGAGTAGATTGTACTTGAAATAATGGGATTGCATAGGAGCAAAGCCTTTTGTGGTGAAATTCTGTTGATACCCTCTCAAATTTTCTCTCTTGCTGAGAGTAACCCTTTCTCACAGCTGATTTTAATCTTCAGGACTTTTATTGTGAAGAGAGGATTCGCTCTTGGTGTGACAAATAAGCATCTCAATTTAAACTCCTCATTCAGTTCAATTACATAGGAGCATGCATGTATCTACCCAGTAGCTAATGATAGGGAGTTGTAAATACCCTCACATCACTTGATTTTAAGACTTTCAATGTTATTAGAAATATGTTTTATCTACTGAAGCTGTAAATAATTTGATTTCTACAAAGTGGTTGAAAATGTTGTGATCATTTACAATAAAGAAGTTCAATATTTTTTTAACATGTTAACCACTACAATGCAGCATTTCATCCCTTTCATTTCACCTATTATAGACATAGACTGGATGACCAGCAGCAAGAAGGCCAGTGTAACAGAACCAGAACAAGTAAGGCTAAGGCTTAGACAAAGTAAGGCTAAGCCTAACAGTAGAGATAAACTGCCTTTTGCACCTGAGTTGGTTGCTCTGCAGTAGCAAGCACAGACCCAGCAGCTCATTCACAGTGAGCTGAATTAATTTAAGGTTGCACTATGCCAGGTAGGCAGTTCCTTCGAAAATTTGAAAAAGCATAGAGTATAAAAAACCCAAGAACTTTACATGCAGCAACAATATGCAGCCCAAGAATACTCAATGTCTAAAAATCTAGAGCCTATATAGAAACCTATCTTCCTAATAGAAACACCAGAATAACACTCAAAAATATCAGTATCATAAGGGACTTTCAAACAAGGGAGATATTTTGTTTCTTCTATACCAGTCCTGGAACTAGAAAAAATTAAAGTCATATCAGAAAAAAATTATTCAGGGCTTGACTTTGGTGGCCTTTTCTTGGTTTGGGGTTGGGGGGGTGGGAGGGGGAGAAGAGGTGGTTGGGTAGTTTGGTTTTAACCAAAAAGAACATTTTTAACTCAATTGCATTTACTTGATAAGACAGATATCCATCAAATAATTTTGGAATAGCAGAGACTGTAAAAGTGAAAAAAAAATATCATTATTATTAACAGTACTTCCTTCACTAAAGAAGGTTTAAGAGTTTTATATACACAGCAGCAGTCTGAAATGCTGACCTCCTCTAGATCTTGGGTTCACACCTCAACCCAGCAAGGCAGATTCAAGATTTACAGCTTAGTGACAAGTCTGCCAATTCATCACCACTAAACCATCTTGAGCCCTCTTTGGAAGTGGCACAGGTCAAAAGAGGAAACCACCAGCTGCTAAAGAAATCCCTTCTCAAATAAATTCATTCCAGAAGTAGCCAGCCTGGCACTAGCTCTCTCACACACCCTCCCCCAAACTCTTCACCAAAATCTGTGCTGCAGTGGGGCCATACACATCCTGACTTTTCCACTTACCTTCTGAAACCACAAGCATAAATTTTAAAAAGTGTTACCAAACTTTAGGAAGAGTTAATAGAAAGAGTCAAGAAGATAATAAAATACAACCACACAAAGTTCCAGAGGTTCTGATGGTTGAGTTTTCTCTAAAGCCAAGAGTGGCTGTCCTGCCTACTATCTTACAGTCTGTAGAGGCACAGTAGTTAGATGTCTTTAAGTCCAAGAGTAGATGAAAGAGAAAATTTACTTCTATCAATCTTTAAAAGGAAACTACAAAATAATTTAACAGTTTGTGGAAACATCCAAAGAGAGGATTTTTGTGGAACTAATGTTCTGGCAAAGAAAATTGAGGCAATTTGGTCTAGTTTTACCAGGAAATGCACATCCATATCTATATACCTTCAGTATGCCTACCTGCATAGTTATTTTATCAAATAAACTCACAGTTCAGTTTACGAGTGACTTACTTTACCTTGATTTAAATCTTTGTCCTAATTAATTTAAATCAAACTGTTATAAAGCCAACGGAATGCGGACTTAGGCTTATGCATACAGTCTTTTGCATCAGTTTAACTACATCAGTCTGAAATTACACCATAAGTTGGACTAGTGTCATTCTGCATAAGCTTAGCCCTTGCAGCATCAGACAGCTAAACCCCATTGAAATGCTGTGACATTCTTGTGCTTAATTCCCTCAAATTCCTTAGGAAATCCTAGCCTAAACTGTGAGCAGGAAGCAATCACACTGAAACCCCTCACAGATGAAGTGAGCAGCTCACATCTCTACCAGAGCTACTGCTCTTCTCTTACCACCCCTTGCATAATAGAATACTTTAACCACATGCTTAATATTTTGCAGAGGAGTGGTAAGGGTTACTCAGGTGTTTATGGACAAGTTGTGCTAAATTCTTTGCTAGGAACCTCAGAGATTACTGTTTTGATTGCTTCTGCATCAGGTACAGTATCTCTGCTCCTCAAAATTCGCCACCTAAGAGCACTAAGGCTTTAGCGAGGATTGGTGGGTTGGGGACCAGCCTTCTAGGTCATCTTCCTATCCACTGCCCTCTGAAAAATACAGTGGGGAAGGCTGGAGTGCTGCCTGGCTCATCTCCCCCCAGAAAACTGCTCCCAAGAGCTACTGAACAGCCACTGAACAGCCTGAGCGAAGAGACACTCCAAGGTTGCCTCTCCATCACTGCAGTTACCCTAAGGCAGCTGCAAAAAAAAAAAAAAAAAAAAGCATCTGATGGCTGTTTGCATGTAATTTTGCATACCTCATACCTCATGGCCCCTATTTCAGAAACAGTTTTCAGATGAGTAATTTGGTGAGATTCGCTGTTTGCAAACTGCATACTTGGTCTAAAGAGTACTTACAGTGATGTCTACAGCACCAATGTTCAGGCCACAGATCTCTGTTTACCCTGCTTTTCAGACCACCCAATCTGCCTGCTTCCTCACAGTGTTGATTATTACTTACTCTTCTGATACAAGAACTTTTTTGGGTTTAGTTTGGGTTTGGTTTTTGGGGTTTTTTTGGGGGGGTTGGGTTTGGTTTTTTTGTTTTGTTTTTTTCTTTTTTAGCAATAGAGGGGGGAAAAAGAATAATGTTAAAAGAAGGAAAGCCTAAACTAGAAAAGTTCAGGTCCTGTCATTCACCATCTAGGAGAGCTGAAAGGAGCAGTGGGATACAAAAAGACAAGTTCTCTAACTGGCAGGTCTCCACCAGCCTTTACAATTAACAAGCTAGCTCATTGTCTGGGTTGTTATCTAAATTACAGTCTAGGCATTTTCTGCTAACATATTTTCTGACTTTTTAGACACTATACCGTACAGTACCTAGTACAAAGGAATCTTTCTCTAATTCTATTTAAACCTCTAATTTCCTGTTTTAAAAATTAACTACTGGAATCATAGCCCTAAGCAAAGAAAAGGAGAAGGGGAAAAAGGAAGAGAATGTACTTTTAGCAAGGAGGGAAGGGAATTCAGGTGTTGGAGTTTTCTTTGAGTCAGAGGCAATAAAAACTCACTACTTTTTAAAAGACGTAAAATCCATTTTTGGTCCCATCACATTTGTTTTATCAGCATGCATCAACAGCTTGGCAACTGACAGGAGGAACAAGATCAGTCCTTTCTTATGATGTTTCTGAACCACTGAGTATATCTTCATTTTCTTGTCTTTTTTTTGTTTTCATATCTAATTCCAGTAGAAAAAAATTATTATTTAAAATAAATTTTTAAAAAGGGATAATATAGCAGGCCATACAATATAATAAATGTTAAGTATGATCACAAAAATATGTTCCATTATATTTATTTTATTTATAGCACATAAAAGAAAAAATACACAAAGCTTGGGAAACATATATTAGGCATTTCACTAAAACTCATAAACAGGGATCTTCAGACCAGTCCTCCCAAAAACAAGCACTTTTTCTGCTTTTTCTTAACTTTTGTTTCTTGAGATTCCCCTCCCAAGTCGTCCTTTGTATGTGTAAATCTTGCATATACAGGCAGGTATGCTTTTATGCTTTTTCAACCATTATTTTTTATTTCAGATACTGGAACTGCTTTTAAAACATGTTAACCACAATTACACATATCCCATACTCTTCTTTTGGCCAACAGGAAAAAAGAATAGGGAAAAATGGAACCCGCTTCATTTGTTGATTGTTCATTTTGCATTTGTGGAGTCTGTGAATCTAATGTTTCACTCCAAGTCAAAAAAACACTGTTTTCTTCCATTCCAGGAAACAGAAAAGCAGCAAGGCTTTTTTCACCATGTATGTGATCATCAGCAATATTACTTACGTGACTGAAGGCAATGCAAAAACAAAAAAGAGTTTGCCATAACTTTTAATGGTAAAGTTCTAAGACAGGCCATCAATAAATCTATTAAAAAAATCAGCAATAATTACAAACCATTGAACAGCTATAAACAAGATTTCCATAATAGCTTTTATGTTTGGTTTTCAGCACAGAGTTTTACTGGTGCCGCTTGCCAAATCTGGCTGACATTATTTAAACTGGAGAGCAACAAAAATAAAGCTTCTTTTTTTGACCTAGAAAGATTACAGATATGAGAAATTTCTCAAAATTTACTTTACCCTTTTACTGAATGGTGGTCCTGACACACTAAATCATTACACTATGGGAAAACACACTGAATGCTGAGAACCTCCTTTGGAAGATACCTACCAGAATTTGCTTTCAATTGAAATATGTACTACTTGAAATTCTAGAGATCAATTCAGATGATTCGATACACCAGTAAAGAACATGGATTTGGTTTCAATGGATTCTTTACATTTCACATGGGATGTGGTTGCTGTAACGATGGTCTTCCCTCTATAGGTGCAGACTTAATTTAACGTGATCATGCGTTGGGCCGTTTTCCTCATGCAGACTTCACTGAGACATCGGTCATGTAAGACAGGAAGTTAAGACAAACCCTCTCACTGCTGAATGTATTCTGGTGCCTATTATTTTTGAAAATTGTTTCATCCTCACTTTTCCCAAGCAGCATTTATTGCTAAGACACATTACCATCCCCTTGGTTATGATTCCCCGCAGCCAGACAGTACAAGTGCCTCACAGCAAACCCTAAGCATCAGCAGCAAGCTGACACCAGTGAGGTATAAATTGCAGCAACTTTTAGTCCCTTCATCTGGCACCTGGAACAAAACCAGTTCTCTCATGGAAAGCTGTCATTGGTGTCAAGCTAAATCTGGCCCATCCTTTCAGCTCAATACCATCAAAAGCATAGAGCCACTTTGGGATCAATAACTTAAAAAGCTGTTTGCTCTGATTTGTAATCCAAACAAGTATGTGGGAGACAAAGAACTGGAGGATTGAGCCCAAAGTCATTACTTCTGACTTATACTTCCAGAAATATGCCTTAGCCATGCATTTTACCAATTAGCTTTAAAAACATCCACATTTTGAAGGTTAAACATATATAAATTGTAAAAAGAGCACAGCATAGACATAACACAGTTTTGAACATGAAGCATTAATATTTATTCAAAGTGTAAAAGCTTTCATGTGAAAAAGAAATACCTTTTCTTAGCTGAAACATGTTTAAAGGTTCATCTTCTCTGAGGAAAGTATCAAAATGCAGTGTGACAGATAAAAATCCAGCATATACCATGTCCATATACACATATAAAAAGATATTTTCAACCTTTCAATTCAAAGACCAGTAATAAAAAAATCCCTCTCATATCCTTAGGATGCTAAATGATCATTTCATCCATGTCTCAGTATTGACTTACAAAGACATGACTTGCCTTTGCTCTGTAGTTTTTATATACAAATGAACTGAGGACAACTCATTGCTACGGAAGTCAGTGGGATTGTCAGCTTCTTTACCAAAATAAAAATCAGCTAGCTGCAGCTGGCTCACAACTCTGGAAAAATATTAAAGATGACAGAAAGAGCATGATGTTTTGGCTCTTCTGCAGCCATTAAGATATTGAGCAATATGCTGCAAAGAACTATTGCAGTAAAGTGCTGCAAGACCACCTCCTTGCTGAATAAAGGTCATGCAAGGACTCCCTTGAATACTCTGAGCTGTACTGCTACATCTGCATCTTCCAAGTTACAATTTTTATGCATCTTTCCACCACGAATTCTGGGCTCTTCACATACCGACAGAAATTTTGTATTGGTGATTAAGATCTTCCAATTCCAAACATCACCAAAACCCTAAATTATTTGTTTCATTTTTACCATCAAAACCATATTAGCTGTTTGGCTCAAAATAGCTTGAAGAGCTTTTCATGATCCCTACCACAGCATGGAGAGACAAAGGTGTCATTCTTGCCTTGAGATAAGAGGATACTGCTCTTCTCCAGGGAGTGTGCTGGTTATCAGAAACATCTTTACCCACCTGTCCCCACCGCAGCAGTCGGTGGCGGTGGCCAGACATACAGAACAAGCCTTCCAAGGACACCCACCCTGCCCATCTGACTGGTGCTGACAGCCTCCCAGCACCTGGCTGGCCCATGTGCTGCTGCCCAGTACTCAACACCCAGCACTGGCCTGGGATTCAAGGAGGTTTCCCTCCACTCTGTTTTATGTCCATTATGCTATGTTATGGTGCTTTCTATATGAATATATTGTATACATTATATAGATAATGTATATTTGTGCCTAAATAATGTATACTATATATATATATATATACACACACACACATAGTAGCGAACATCCATCAGCAAAAGACCTCTTTTATATTACAAGCAAGGATTGCACCAGTCACACTAATAGCTGACATGGTAAAACAATTTTACAGTTTGTATTCTCTCCCATATTTTATATTTTCAGAAGGGGAAAGCAAAGAAGAGACCTTAATTTCTCCCTCTAGTTACTCAGACCATAGAATCAATGTAATTCTCCTGTCTTCATTACATTATTTTTCCCCAGAAATCGTAATACTCCAAAAAGATTAAATTAAATAATACTCTAAAAAAAAAAAAATCAAGCAGTTTTTAAATTTCATTTCAATACCATCTTGCTCTTCCAACAGCCTCTCAGATGTGCAGGAAATGGCTTAATGATGTGCCTTTATTAAAGGGAAGTGCTGAGGTATCTCTGTAGGTTGCTCCCATCCCCCAAAAGTTTGCACAGCAACCACTCTGAGAATACATATCTGCCAGCAAAAAATGTCTTCACCAGAGCCTCCTTTTATCACAGAAGCTGCAACAAAAACAGCACTTAAAGGACATAATCATCTCTACTCACAGTACCTCCTGAACTGTAAACACAGTTTAAAAACTGCACGCCATGGAGCTCAGGAGTGTTATCTAATCCTTTAGAAACTCTACCCTACTACAAACACAGGGAGCTGCAATGCCAGCCACGCCATGTGCTTCCACTTACTGACCCACTCCCTTTCCACAAGCACACACACACCATCCCTCAGCCCTCACCGCCCAGCACAGAAATGCTAACACAGCTCTCATGGCCAAAACACTTGGGGCCTCACCTGGGAAGCATATCCTGCCCTGTCTGTCACCTTCCTAATGCCCCCAGACATAGAAACGTGCTACTATGCATTATATATGCTGTTGTCCAGAGTTATATTCCCTCACCCTTGCCTGCACCCCTCCAGTACTACAGCCGAAAAACAGAATGAAGGGAGTGGGGTTTTTTAGTGTAGTGTCTGGGGCTGCTGAGCTTGTGGCCTGTTTGAAACATTACTTACCTGAGCAAGTGTTGCAACACTCCCGTCACACTTATTTTGTTAGTAAAGCAGCCAAACAGCTCGGGGGACTTTGCAACTGCCTTGCAGGGCAGCACTGCAACAGTATGGGCTTTGACAGCCAGACCTGTCATAACAAGGAGGAAACAGCTTTTTTCCTTTTCTTTTCCTTTCCTTTTTTTTTCCTTAATCTTCATTTACTCTGAACAAGGTAATTTGATCTAACTAGAAAGCCATTCTTTTATTTTCTTGCTAATAGTCCTGAAGACTCCTGACAACACACGTGAGCACAAGCCTCACTCAAAGTGGCATTGGGAGCAGCAAGGAATGCTTGGTACCTGTTTCAGAGCTTAGTGTGGCTGGGTCAGGAGCAGCCCTTCACAGACCATCTTTCCAGTGACCATTATGAAGCCAGAGTCTCATTCATAGCACCAACACTATCGTAACTTGCAATGGAATAACGCTTCTCCACAATAAAAACAAACAGTAACTGGTAGGTTAATAATTCTGGGCAAGACAAGTTAACAACTGAAGGGTGTGGGCTTTGCCCTGTGCCCCAAATTGTGCCAGATCAAACTGCCTGAACCAACACTCTCTTTTGTAAATCCTAATGCTGTGAAAAGCTGATGGTTTTCCGAAGGGTAAGCAGAGCTGGGGTTTTTTTGCCCCCATACTTGCAATACAACTTAGATGCAGTAGGTTCACTAAGGACCATATGACATTTTGTAAAAGCTGTTACTCATTTCTGCCTCTGTTAGTCTCTGTCCCAATACTCTACATCGCATTTGAAGTGCTGAACCAGAGAGCCTTTAAGTCCTAACTTGCATTGATTTTTAAAATCTGCCCACAGAGAAAGAGGAATCCTCCTCTACAGATCAATTTACATGACCATCATGGCACTAAGGTCACAGACACAGGAACAACCTTCTGCCATGAAGTTACCCTGTAGGACCTGAATGAGCTCTCCCAGTGAAATCAGCTTTGCCATTGGGAACATATGGGATCCTGCTTTGGATGATCCGAGACTCAAAAACTGTATTTCAAAATCACACATAGAAGAGATAAACATTCAAAAGTTTATCATTTATCTCTGCTATTTCTGAGACAACAGTGGCTTAAAAAAAATTAAATGTATCTTTGTTAAGGGTCAGCCACACTGTAGATGACCACTCAGACTGAGGTCAAACAGCATCGATCAGCTTGATCCAGCTGCTGTCTTGCATCACAGATCGTGTACTCGCCAAGCACAACTTTAATACCAAATCATTCTTCATACAACTACTTCAATGATCCCTATAAAGTTTACAAGATCTCAGAGACAAAAACCAACATCTATGCAGGTATCAAAACTAGAGCAGAAGATAATGTATTCTTGTGCCCAAAACTGTACATTCTAAGATAATTCTTATATTGTGCCCACATTAATTACTTGCTCCAGTACAGGACAATTTTTACAAGATTAGCATACATTGGTCTAGCAAAGGGCTATAAAAATTTTTGCTTGCTTCAGGCTGAACATGTCTTCCAAACACCACTGAAAGCCACACACTAAGCTAGACCTTAGCAGCACCCACACAGAGATGTAAGTCGTGTTGCATTAGACCCTATGAAGTGAAATTACAGCCCACATTCAACACACAGATTGTGTCCTAGCAGGCCAGATGTTGCTTGCATGATTAACTACCAGCCTTCCAGGGGAATGCGACGAGCATACTTGTACATGTCCTCTACTCAGACTGTCCCTGAAAAATCTTTTTTTTCTTTTTTTTCATCTTGTGAAACAGAGTTATGCTGCATTTCAAAGAGATTTTAGGTGCTGTTTGATTCCCATTGACATGACTGATGAATAAGACTGATCCACAGCAAGGAAAGTTAGTACCAGGTCACAGGGAGCAGCAGCTGCCCTGAAAGTCCCCCCTCTGGAGCTCTGTTGGGAACTATGCACTGCTGTGCACCCAACATCCACTCACAGGATCAGTCAAAACTACATCATGACCTTAAGCAAGGATTAATCACAACAACAGGGAAAAGATACCTGTCCAAAGGCAATGCTGCATTCTCTACCTAGAGAGAGATCGCAATTGATTCTCATGTAAGAGATGGGGATGAAGAGCCAAGGGAACAAAAAGGGGAGGATTTTCCACCAAAAAAAACTGTGTTGGTGGTCTGGAGTATGAAACACACTGGGCAAGGAAGAATGAGTTAAACTTCACCAGCTTTCACACTTGAGGCACTAAAAATTAAGAATGCAAAGATGCTAATCTGACTTTCAAGGTTTTTTGAAATTTATTTTTGTTTTATTCTTTTTGTGTAAAAAAAAAAGAAGTTTAGACAGCACATGTTTAAAAATGAAGCACGGAGTTCTTAAAAGGTTTCAATGACACAGGGTATGAGCAAAGACCTCACAAATCACACCTGCCTGAAAACTAACAAAGACCTTAGAGAAAGCTAATTCACATTTTGTAAGATGGTCTGAAATATTCTCTCTGTGTTTATTTTATTAGCATCAAGCAGCTGACACTACCATGAACACTGCAATGCAAAGGTATCATGAATCTGTACCTTTCGTAAGTGTTTCTACTGAACAGCTGAGGACTTAATAGAGCATCAGGGGGAGGAGGAGATTTTTCTGCTTCCTAATTAGCTGTCAAGTGACACAGTTCTCCTTATTGTCTGCAACAGCATTTTGGGAAATGGTTCCTCAGTACATTAGGTCATACAATCCATGCAAAGCTAAATGCACAGTTACTACCATGGGATGTGAAGGTGTTTTAGTTTTCACCCAGACTACTTATTCTGCTCTTGTTTGCCAGCTACCCTTAATTTCCTCCACATCTCACTCCTTGTTGGTCCATCCCCCCCTTTGCCCCCAGTACAAATAATGTTGATTTTTTTTTAAACTCCTAATCTACATTGAACAAAGCATTTGTTCAACTGTTTGTCCAATAGTTCTCCACTGTCATTTTGCAGATGTTCCACTGAATTCATTAAAACTTTATAACTTGCCACCAACACACGGAAAATTTTTTATCAGCACATACTTCAAATGTTAGGCAGGACATCTAAGAAACTACTAGATTCACATTAGATTTTGCTTCCTTGAGGGGGAAAAAAAAAAAAGCAAAACCTGTGTTTCTACCTGTCCCTCCAGACATCAGGGTAATACCCATATCTTTTTTGGTTACTTTACTTAGTTCTAAGCTACTGTTGGAAACTGATGCTTAAACATCTTTAAAAAGCATTAAACCTGTTCTGCTCCCATTTGTGGAATTTCTTAGACTAAATTTATCAAAACTAGCTGCACCAGTAGGTCACTGAAAAATAAGCCTCTAACTAGGAGCTTTCTGCACTACACAGTAAAGGAATACCTCAAACTGGTTTCTCATGAGCTCCCAAGAATGCAACTCAGATGCTCACCACTAGCTGAGCAGCGTCGTGAACCCTTTTAGCTCCTCCCTTGCATTTTGTGATCATTTATACTTCTGGATGAGTTTTGATTATAGCTCAGCCCATGTTAGACAAAGTAATTAACCATAAGTGTATTCATTACAGGCATGCACCCATAAACTGCAATATGAACATCAACTATGCTTCCCTAAGTGACAGGGAGTCCCTCAAGGCTCAGTTACTTGCCACTTTTTGCTCCATTTCAGATGTTAGCAGCCCTACTCTTCTAAATGGGTAATAACTACCGATAACTGTTTACAAGCAGCAATTAAGAGTTTTAAACCAATACCAGTGACTTCTCTCAAAACTGGGACCAAGCTTTACTTATTTTTCCCAATTTCCTAGATAATTATCTCAGTGTAATCCATTTCCCACATACTTTACTGAATCGCTATTTTTCACAACATACATCTAGATGTTTATTGAAAATCCCCGGCCTGTAACAGGGAAGCTGAAGGTATTGATACATCAGATGAATTTTTCTCTGTAGCGTAGATCCAAGAATGGTGATTAACTTTGGATGAGACCATGGTGGTTCAGAATAGCTGCTTATATCCAAGTACAACAGACAAACCAGGCTAAATAAGCTCTCAGAGCCCCACCTTTTCTGAAACCAACTTCTACCCCTTTTCTATAATTGAGCTTAGCGTGCCAACATAATTCTAGGAGAAATCAGTATCACATAATGATTGATCATGTGTTAATTAACTATCACACATTCCCATGACCACGCTTGTGCGGCTTCCCTGCTCCTGCACTCAGCCATTAGCTGCACACACACCCATCTGAGACAGGAAACAACACAAAACACCCCAAATGAAACAGGACCTGTCCCAGCACACTCAGAAACTGATTAGCCAAACCAGAGCCTGATAACACACTCTGGATGTTGGCAAACCATCCAGATGTCTGACAGCCTGCAAGAAGGAAAACTCAGAAAACTTCCAGCAGAGGCATCTGAGCTGATCACAGCAACAAGACTGTCATTTCACACCACAGCAAGAGCAAGCAAAAGACACAGAGCTCTCAGCACCAGAGACCAGCAGAATTATCTGAGTGGTAAAATACAATGTCAGGTGTTTCAAAGTCTTCATCAACACCCTTTAAAAATATTTCCTTTGTTATCTAGAATTTTTTTTCCTCTATCCTTTTACCCTGGAGAGCATGACACTTTGCATTCTACTTTACTCATTAATTAATGATGGCTTGACTCTCATAATTTCTGTTAACCAGTTCTACAAACCAAGCAGCTATTTCCATGGATTTAAAGAAAGTAGTGGGTAGGTGCTCTAGGGAGTCATTTAAAGACACTGCAAATGTTCCATGTGTTAAAAGTGAATAATGTACTCTGTTTACATTCATTTTATTTAGGATTCATTCTAGAAGGAAAACCCTACTCTTCAAACTTTTTAAACTGATGCTTGTTTAAACCCTTTTGTACCACCTGCATCTCTCCTTCCCAAGGTTACGCAGCTTGTGGCAAAGCATACATATGGAAGCAGAGTAAGAAATGTCCTTTCACAGTTATTACCCTGAAAACTAGTCAAATGCCAGACCCAAGAAAAAATAAAATTAAATACTCTATACTTTTAAATGCATGTTCAACTCAATTTTTTGGTGTTTTTTATTGTTTTTGGTTTTTTTCCTTTTAAAATCAAGTTCTCTATTTGAAAAGAACAAAAAAAAAGAAAGCCCAAACAAAACAACCCACAATATAAAACAATACAGAGGTTAGACATAGTGCCCAGTGGGTTTTTTTTCCTGTAGTACTTATATACTCTAGTCAGAGCAGGAGACAGAGAAATAAGAGAGTATAATATATTCATCTTTCTTCAGAGTCACATAAAGATGTACTTGGATGAGGCTAAGGGGAAAAAAAGGAATAGAAGTGATGTCTTTTTTACAGGGCAAACTTTCAAATACATACTACATTAAAATCAAATATCTAAACATAGCATCTGTAGTAGTCAACAAAAAACCACAACTCCAGCTACAAGATTGTTGTTACAGCCATGATCTCTGATGCTGAGCTTGTGCCACCTTGAAAACAATGAAAATTAAGACTCATAAGCAGCAGCAGTCAAACTGCTCAAGAATGCTCTGAGAGAGAAACCTCTGTCTCAGAGTGCCATCGGCTCCTGACAGCCAGACTCAGACAGGCAAGGTAAAACGTTTCAATCTGTGCATCCCTCTGGTCTGTCTGCAGTGCAGTGTACAACTTCAAACAGCCCTCAGTAAACAGTCTTCTCATCACTCCAGCCTGGGCTGAATTTTAATCAGGGTCCTTTAAATGCCATTGAGCAAATCCATATACTATGGATTGCTTCTTGCATGCCTCCAGCCAACCACTATTTGGAGGGTCATTTATTATTTTTAGAAAACCAAAACAATCCAAAGTTATGGTACAAATCACAGCACATCTCGAAGCAGAGTGCAGTTATTTCTGGACATTTCATGTTGCATGCAAATGAAGCTTTTAATTATTCCTTTAACATGACATAGTGGATGCATCCATCTGTTAGTCACATGAGAAGAGGAGCTAGGTTTATCTCACGATAAAACAGCAGTTTTCAGGCCGCTCAAATGTAAAACTTGGATTCTAAAACTCACATAAAGGCAAGCAAAAGACAGAAATATGGGAAGAGCTCCCAACCATAATAGTAGCAATAAAGAGTCTGCAATTCAGAAGGGATGCCACATATGATGAAAACACTAAGCCTGCTCATAAACTACTTTTTTTTTTTTTTTTTTTTTTTTTTTTTTTTTTTTTTGCAAATCTGTCCCAGAGAAGGTTAGGCTCGGTGCATCAATTATCAAACAGTAGTATGTCCCCACTAGAACTACAAGCTCAGCAAAAAGTAATTAGAAAGTGTGCATGTGTGCAGGGGGGAAGTGTGGCCATTATTTGACTGCTCTGTTCTGCAAAGAACTGTATTAGGGACGTGTAAGCCAGCAGAGTGCTGACTGCTACAGTTCTTTCTATCTCCCATAGATAAGTCAATTAATCAAACTTTGCTTACTACCTGTCAAAAAGCCTGTCTCTGTCCTCTTGTTGAAATACAGAAAGAATGCAGGGGCACTTCCTCTGCCTGCAGGTTCTCTCTTGCTTAAGGAGTGGTTCCAGTCATTTTGAGAAAACATTATTTCATGCTGTTAAACAGCTTTAGGAAAATCTTCTCTTTGTCTTTCTTGCAAACAGAGCAGCTGACAAGCAGGGAGTGAAGACTTTCACCTGAAGAGAGGAGTGGCATTTAGCACAGCATCTGAGTGCAGCCCTTAAAGCCACTGTAGTGCTTCTGACACCTTCCTCCTGTCCAGGGCTTGCTTTGGGCCAAGCACCAAAGTGGACATTATTCCTTGGCTTCACAACTGTCCATTCAAGTTTGAATTTCCAACTGGATGGGCAGTCTCAGGACTATCAATCCACATAGTTCTGCTGGCTCAGAGGAGGATAACGAAAGCAGGTCTTTCGAGAAATGCATGTCTGAGAAAAGAACTTCCTTGGCCTCTATGTCAGGCCACCATGATACAATCAGGGCTGCAATGTGCGATGAGATGATGTTTCTCTTCTCTTACAATTACAGGCATTACTTCCATTATGGGAAGTGTTTGAGTACATTCGTAACTGAAGACTCAATAAACGTTCTTTAAGAAATTATGTCATGTCCTCTTCACAGGAACAGGGGAAAAAAAGTAGGAGGAATTTTCCCTTACACCTTGAAAACCTGAGAAGCTGGATTTGTACACATCTGGAATTCAGGCAATGTACAAGTGGTCTCTATAGTTCTTGGAAGGTATCTTACGACAGTGATGTTTCCCTACGACTTTGTGGAAGAAAAATAGAGTGCCATGAAGGCTGGTTTTCATCCAGGTTTGAGGAAGATATGAAAAAAGGCTACATATATAAATCCTGAAAGATCTATGCCAGGGAGAACAAATGCAGGATAAGGACATTATTGCTATTTCTCACCCAGGCCAAAACGAGCCCAGGAATCTGGGCAGTCACCATATGATGAATTGAGAGTCCACCAAAGTAGATGGAAACACTACCACTTGTTACCATTTGTTCTGTCCACTTCTGGCCTGTGATTGACTAGGTTCTTCAGTACCTATATAGTAGATACTTCTTTCACACTATTGCTTGATGAAATGCTAAAAATGACCAGTTGTTGAATACAGCCAATTCCCAGAATACACTTATTTTGGATTAGTTTCTGAACTAGGTTCAGACTAAGCATTTTTAGGTCTATTTTTATTTGTATTGAAATAGATGCTTCAGTGTTTTTAGCTGTTTGAGCAGCAGCTGTTGCCACAGACTACTTTGTGGCAGCATGAGCAAGAGTTGGATTCAATGTTATTATTTGGAAAGTATTTGAATTTTTTTTCCTCTTAAAACTGCCCTGCATATTGATTTGTTTCTAGTGGTTTCTGCAGTTTCTATAAGAGAAAAGAAAATGCTCTTGATTAAGTTCCCCACCACAAGCATAGTGAGTGGCCACACGTACAGTGTGAAAATATAATTCTGGCTATGGTTGAAGCCAATAAGACAAATTTAATTCCTGTTAAAAATGTATCCCTTCCTAATTTTGTTTGTCAGACTTTCTGACTAAACTGCTTTATTAGGCAATCACAGCCTAAGGTATCAACTAAGAACTAAAATTCTAATTAGAGGATCCTGCATCCTCTATAATCATAACCTCCAGACATTTAAAAAAGCCCCACACGATCAAGCAAGAAACTCTAGTGTTTCCACTCCCTAGCTTTTAAGAAGCATCTTTCAACTCCCAACAATCTATTTCATAAATTGAATTCTCCCACTCTGAAAAAATTCAGAATTTTGGAAATGGAAGAAATTGCAACTTTTGCCTAAATACAAATAGGTTTTTCTCTCTAGTGAAGGCAAAGTAATTTTAGTGAAATTTATGAGGGAGCATTCCACATCAGTTAGTCAAGGTATATACCAAATTCTTAACTGGAAGATAAAGATTACAGCCCCCTTGCAAATCTCTCTCCAACTCCTCTACTATTTTCCTCATGTATTTGTTTCCCTTCACACATATTATGCTCCTCCCCTTTGCTCACATGCACGGCATTGGTGAGTACTCTGACAAGCAAAAGTAGTGCAAAACAACTAAAGGTAAAATGCTTCAGGGCAAGTAGGTAATTCTAGTGGTTCAAGAGACAGTTTTTGACAAAACATGAAGTATATTCTTTGGTTCTGGCCCACTTCACTAACTGGCTGATAAATACCTTGAAACATCCAAGCAAACACTCATCAAATGAAGCCATTTAACGCAAGCAAGATGGTTTTGGGAAACAAAAAATTCATACTAAAAGGCAATGTTAGCCTTTCTTATAGAGTTGACTCTGCAGATTTGTGCAGGCACTACTCTTACAGACTTTTCAATGAAAGAGTTGTTTTCATTGGCCCCTTGATTTTTGGATTCTTGGAGTTATTCTTCTAAGCCATGTTGTTCCAGTTGCAAAACCTGATGAAGCTCATTTGTCATCCTGATTACACAATATATTCAATGGTCCATTTTACAATATAATATTGACTAAAATATTAATAGAAAGTGTTTACAGGAACCAATCCAAAATAGCAACATGCACGCTGTTATTAGCAGTGTAGTTTCCCCCATTAAATAGTCTAAACCAGCTTAATTAGATTTCAGCAGCCTAGAAGTCAAGAAAGGAAAAGAACCTTTCAAAGCATTAACATCTGAAGTTCTACAGCATGTTTCAGGAGCCAGCACAGCCCAGTGACTTGTTATGCATGTAGAACATTGCAGAAGATCACCAGTCATTTCCAAAGTCCCGTTTCTTTAGCCCTTGAGTTGAAAATTAGAACATGGCATATAAGGAATTTTCACCTGAAGTTTAAAATGCCTGTATACATAGAAGTTTAATTTATTATTCTAATGACTTTCACAGCTTGAGATTCTCACTGGGAGACATGCCTGTATGCATTTAATAAGGCTGCAGAGATTGGGACTATTCCTGAAGGACTTTCCGAATCATTTCCAAAGCATCTTTTTATAGCTAGCAAAGTATAAATTATGTAAAAAGGCAATTAGATAGATACCATCAAATCTATTTGACTGTTAACCCCTCTTTGTTAGATTAATCTATAAACCTGAAAAGAATCCACTTTTAGCATTCCAAGACCATGCTCACATATTTAGATGTGAAGATGTAATCATTCAAATAACTGCAGCAGGGGGGCAGGGGAGGGAGGGAGAAGCAGGAAGTCTTCATGTTCTTCTCCTTTTCTCTCGAGACCTAAACAGCACATTCATGAAAAATATGCTGTCCTATTACTGTGATGTTGGTAGCTGACAAACATAATTAATGATCCCAGAATTAGATTTTTAGAAATCTAGTAGAGATCTGATACACACATGTATAAAAAAGATTGTTATATCTTCTTTTCTTACTGATGAAACCCTAGTTCTTTGGGGAGGTGAGAATTGAGAAGAAACATTCCCATGCTTCCCATAAATTTTCCAGTAGCAGAGAATGAAGACAGCCAGTGGCACAAAACAGAGTTCCAATTAAGCCACATAATTTTTTTTCCATGAGATCTTCCCACAGGTAACAAAAGATCAGGGTTGATGCCACAGCTCTCTGCTCCTTTTCATAAAGAGCACTTCATTGCCTTCTTGGAACACACGTATCATGGCACTGAATATTAAATATGAGTTTCACAGGCAGAGCAGGATGAAATTCTCTAGAGTTTCTACCAGGGCCTAACTCTACGTCAAAAATTTCTCTTCTCCTCATAAGGAAGTTATGAGCAACATGCAGTGTGTTTCTGCCATTCAAGGCCAAGATACTCCTGAAAATTGCCTATCTCCAGTGTCAGTGCCCTTGAAGCCAGACAAGATCATTCAGCCTCAAACACGAACTGCAGCTTGCCTGTAATCCAGACTCAGATCTGAACACCCTCTTCTTCAACCATCTCTAATTATGGGTAACCTTGGTTTGCTCTTTAGCTGGATAAACAGACAAGCTGGCTCAAGCGTTTCTCACCCCATGGCAGAAGAGTAGATAATACATACATCAAAAGTGCTCTCTTCCCCTTCACCGCATGACTTCTGTTTTACGAGGCATGCCCAGAAGTAGAGATCATGTTAAACCATTTGACAAGAACATTCACTATTTCCTCCCCCCTCCCAGAAACTGACTGTGAGATTCTAGTTACAAAGACATTTTGTCAGTTCACTGCTGTAAGTGGCCACTTTTCATACGCGCCAGCTAAGCAGAAACAACCTGAGAGTTATGAATACTTATCAGATTGTGTGAAAGTCACGGGCATCACACTGCTGTCTGACTCTCAATAGCAGGGGACTTCTGGGTGTCATTTGGGAATGAAAGGATGCTGTCATTACTCCAAGAGGAGAAAGAGAGCCAAATGAGACTACTTGTGAAAGCAACCCAATGATAGAACATTTTGATTAGAATAAATGACACCAAGAAATTGTCTGCTGGCAACCACACTTTTTCCCATTACAAGAAGATGATACAATAAAAGGGAATTTCTTTGCCAACTCTCATTCTACTGGGAGGTTTCTGAAACCTCAAATTTCATGAGACAACAGCCTCTAGAGATAAAGAAACAGAGGAAAGTATTTTCAGCTAATGCTTTTCTGGGGAACAAAAAGAAAAGTTTCCTTACTTATATATACATGCACTTCCCTTCCTACAATCGATTTTGTTTCTTTACAGGGTAAAAATCTTGCATTTCAAAAGAACCCAGACTATTAAGAACAGTCTTCAGCAAAACCATGTTGCCTGGCCTGAAATTCATCAATAGTTCCAATGGGTGCTGCTCATTTATGGACAGAAAAACTGGTCTTCTCAAGGAGCAGATGATCACTGTATGGAGAGCATTTGAGAGCTGCTTGTACCCAACAGCACTGAAAACTGAAGCCCAGCCCAGATCAGAGCTCTCTGCATGCACTGCCAGCTCTGCACCTCAGTCACTGACCCATCACAGGGCAGTGGCTCAGAGGCATCTGTGCTCAGCTGTTGGCTTCTCTGTCTCCAGCTCTTCTCTCTTCCCCCACCATTTTACAGATATTTCTTCTAGTCACAATTTAAGAAAAGAGGCATTGCTAGTACACAGCTGTACTTTGGGGGGTGTTAGTATGAAAATATAATTCATGCCTTTCCTCCACCAGATCCTTTCCCTCTCAGTCACCAAATAGACATTCCACCCTGGAATAAAGCTCTTTTCCAGACACCTCAAACAGATGGAAGGATTCAAAAGAAGTCATTCTGATGTGTGTGCCATAGTAAGTGCCTGATCCATGCAGCTAGAAAGCCAGCCCTTCTTGAATTAATTTATATTTAATTCTATGAAACTGAACCAATCTAAGAGAAGGAAAACATGTTGTTTTGGGTGTGGGAAACCCAGAAACCAGGGCCCACACCCAACTTAGAAAACACCTGGAAACTGCAGTGTGATCATGTTATTTGCATGGGACTATCCCAAAAAAATGCGTTAGTGACTACACTGGACACTCTTCCTCCCTCTCAGCTGAAAACTCACCATGCACCTCAGAAATATTTACGTAAAGAGTCTTGTTGAAGTTGATATGTACTCGAGTGGTAAATAAGCCTGGAAGAAGAGGTATGCCCAGCTTTGCCTGCAACTCTCTCCAAGTGGTCAGTCACAGTGAAAATTGATGTAAATGTTCACTGAGAGCCCCAGCAAGCCTGAAAACTGCACTGACCTTGGATTGAGTCACCGTTTGTAGAAAGCTAATCATGTACCTGCAAGTCCAAATAAAAATAAGCACATAACACTTTCAGCTAGATCAGGGAAAAGGGAAGAAATCAATACTAAATACACTGCAAATTTTATTTTGTGTTTTGAAATACGAACAGAATCTATCCATGGTTCAAACTAAGATAATAGTTTCAGTGAAAGGAAGGTTTCAGCTGCTATATTAACTGAGAAATTTGACCTGTAAAAATAGTAACGTTTTTCTCCACATTTTTCACTAAATCACTTGAAGCTGACATTGTTTAAATATTAAAACCCCAAATAAACCCAGAAGTGAGCAACACACGGGATGTTCCACGCAGGAAAAGATGAGGTTTTTTTATCTAAACACTCTTACCTTAAAGGACAAAGTATCATTAACTAACATGGAAAGTTTTAGATTTATTTGGTTCAATGCAAATCAAGTTTTCAGGCAACTTTCCAATTCATTGACAGACTAGAAAGTCCTGTATACATCCAGCTCCACAAGTAATGTTATCTCACACCTTGCTCTGGTCCTCTAGCTCTCTTTTGGGTCACTTCCTACACGATTTGGGATGGACGTCCCCAAGTGGTGGTAGCACTCAAGTACAAATGAGCTGCTGAAAAGCCAGTGGGTAATTATGGCAATCCTGCATCTCTCTTACTTCTTGGAATTCAACTGCTCAAGTTTCTGGCAGGTAACTTGCAATGGGTGAGTGCCCAGGACAGAGAAGTTTCAGTGTGCATCAGAAGGAACCTAAGTACCACATCTAAAAAGAAAAGAACTGTTTTGTCAGGTCACCACTTCAGTGCTCTTGGGAAGTCATCCAGATGGGAATAGCAGTCTTCCCCCAAAAGCCACATCCAAACGGTCTGAAATTGAGGTCCTGTGATCAAGTTACAGCTGTAATGTTTTTCACAGTTTAGACCAAGACACCGATCTCCACATCAGCTCCTTTCTGCCACATCCCAGAATTGTGGCAGCATGAAAGCCTTTCAGATGACCTGCAGAAGATGCACCAAGGATACCTGAACTGAGAACGATTTTAAGGCTACTGTAAGCACCACACTTGTCCCCAGCATTCACCCTGTGGAAAGCTGCAATGTTCCCACAACACCACACATGCAGTGACTAAAGCCCACTTATCCAGGCTCCAGCCACCTGGTCAATGCTAAAAGCCTTTACTGGAGCTCTTCACATGGGTAAACCTGATGGCAAACGCACAACAGCTTTGCATGAGCACAGCCACCCGACGCTCCATGGAATAGGGACTCCATCTCGCTGCTTTGCAAAGCATCACACACATCCTTGTGACTAAGGAATACACACGAATAGCAAGAAGGACTTAAAATGAAGAAATAGTATTCATCCTACAGCTTTCTGATCACAGTGAGGCACTGTCCTAGGCACAGGGGCCTTTCTGAACAGAGTTTACCTCTGGCAAGCACAGTCATTTGCAAGCTGATACTCTTATTAGAAAATACCAATTTATACGTTTGAGGATACACAAACAATGAAGTTCAGTGACCAAATCAGACCTCACAAAAGTTCATCTAAAAAAATTACCTGCTTGTAATTTAAAGGTTTGAGTTTTGGTTGTTTTATTTTTACCTAATTCTCCCAAAGTTGTGCTAAATTCCAGATAGGCATACCACTTTTCAGTATCATTCTTGTACACACTTTCCAACACATTTTATTAAGGCACACTACAAATAAATTCTATTGCAGAGTGAATGAAAGAGAGAATTTTAGAGAGAATGAAAATCTTTAGCGGCACAATGCAGATATTAGGCATTCAAGTGAAATAAAGGTCTCGGACCTCCTGATGTAAATGTGAAGACAGCAAACTGAAAAAAAGATGGGAAAGAAATGGGAAGGAAATTCTTCCTTTTGCTTTGTAAAGTTACTTTTGTTATGAAAAAGACTAAATCAAATAGTAAAAATTCCTGTGACTCAAACTATATTATATTAATGTGGCTCCACAACAAAGTATGTTGCTACACTGTATAAATTAACTTTCATTTTCTGGAGACAGTAAGTACGGAGTGTTTTGTCTAGCTATATGGATCATGAACAATGTAACAATTTCAAAGCATTCCCTTCACGCATAAAAACCCCTGCATACTGTTAATATATCCTGACTAGATTAAAAGTCTTGCAAATGATTTTGCCTGAAAAGCCCTAGTATGAGATCTCCTTTAGGGAAATATCTTCAGCACCAATTAGTTTAATTGACAAGGAAGCCAAGAGAATAGCAGCAAAGAGACAGAGATAGAGTAGACCAGGAAAGCCTCTGTTTCCCCACTTGCTCTCACATCCTGGAGTCTATTTGCTATTAGTACTTGCACCCTTCCCCACCCTAACTTATTTATATTACTACCACTTCATGGATATGTTGAAACTTTAAATCATGGGAGACCAGCAGAGTAAAACTTAATAGGTTATAAGCACCACAGCCATGCCTCACAAACCTTTTTTTTTTTTTCAAAAGCCCCACTTTCATCACTTGCTGTCCCCGAATAGCTGGTATGCTTTTGAACAGTTTTAGCACACCACGATTGTTTTCCTCCACCCTCCAGGGAGGAAACAAAGGAGAGCAAATTTAACCTACTCGGTGTGATAACAACTGTGAAATCTTCTGCTTCCCGTTCCTCACTCCCCCCACCGTGCCCTCCAAAAGTAACCCGAGCCTACCATCCCATCAAATCAGTGACATTTTAAGGCCCCTGTGCAAGGGGGGAAGGAAAAAAAAAGTCATTTCAACCTTGGGAATCATGTGGAATCCACATAATTTACTATTTCCTGTGATTCATCAAACTTCCTTCTTCCCAAGAGTAACTGGTCACCACTTATTTATATACCACAGAGAGGCTTAACTCCAAAGGTCAGTCCAAGATTAAAAAAAAAGCAGACCATTTATTCAAGAAATCTGGGTGGCTTGGGGTTGTTGATTGGTCTTTTTTTTAATTTTTGTTGGGGTTTTGGGGGGGGGTTATTAAATGTGTAAAGAAAAAAAACTTACATGCTTTAAGTAGGCTTTTAGCCTTCCAGAAAACACACGTGTTACCATCTCTAAGGCAGTATCACACCGTAGATTTAGGATGCAGAATCTTCAGCAAAGAAAACTGCTTGCATGTGTGGTAAATCAGGCCTCAGTTTCAGGCAGAAGAACTGGGAAAACTGGGAGCACGCACCGCAGCATCGCACACTCACTTTGGCAACTCTTTTGCGTGTTTTAAAAGAAAAGGATGTTGCACACATGATCCAGTCCTGCCTTGACACCCAGGCAGATGGGGCGAGTGACGGTGACAAAAATACTTTTGCAGGAAGAGTGCGTGTGTGGCTTTGTGTTTACAAAGCAAACCATTTGGTCCCCCTACAGTAAAAATGTTTAATCTTTACTATAATAAAAAGTAAGGAAAAGCAATTATGACGCTAGAAGCCCAGAGGAGAGAAATAAAACAGTCCTTAAGTGCCACAATTCAGACAAAACTGTCATACTAACATTAAACATCTACTCTTAACATACATGCACTTTTGATACACAAACACCAGGAGACTATGAAATTGAGCACTTTCTCTAGCTAAAAATGCTGCCCAGTTTTCATTTTCTCTCTACATCTCACAGCCCTGTAGCCCCACCTACACAAATGTGAAAAGTAGTCTGAAAAAAGAAGCTTGAACAGGTTAATACTGCATAATCTGCAAACCCCAGCTGGGGGGAGCAATTCATATTACCCATGTTAGAGATTTGAGTAACTAAATGCTGAGATATAAGATGTCTAATCAAAAGGAAAGCTTACACGTATGAGCTTAATTGTTGTAAATGTTACATCCATGAAAATATAGCACATGACATAGCTGACATTAAGAGGGGGACATTCTAATCTTGTTTAAAAACTAGAAAACACAGCCCAGCTCTTCTTTTAGGGCATAACTGAAGCATATCAAACATATTTATTTATTGTATCAAGAAAACAAAAGAAACTTACAGAAGTTAAGCCAATTGTTACAGAACAACCATGTATTTTCTAACCCTCTTAGAGATTCCAAAGATCTCCTTTATGGGGAGCAAAGGAATTCCAAACATCTTTGCAGGGCACTTTGCCCCAGGCATTAACTGAAATTCCCACCATGATCCAGACAGAGAAAGAGGAAAAGAAGCAATTAAAAAAAAAATATATACATACACTAATATATATACATATAAGTAAAAGTACATACATGTGCAACAATATGTAGTCAATTGTATTTCAGATGAGGAAATAGAATTAGTCTTTAAGAATATTTATACTCTTAATTATGATTTTAAATAGGATTCTCCATGACAAAATGGCAGATGCAGAAATCCCGATATTTAGGAAAGATATTATATGTAACTGCTTTTGTTCATGTGTTTAGGTCAGGTTTGGTTTCTCTTTTTTACCTTCATTTCTTTGTTAGGAAATATCTGATGTCTGAAAAAACAGGAATCTGAGACAAAGCCTTCTCTCCTTCAGCTAAAACACTTCAAGCTTTTTTTTCCTTTAAGCATTTCTATGTACCTGCCGAACACTGGTCAGATGTATGGTCAAGATCATAACCATTTTTTCAAATTAGTTCAAAGTACTTCTTCTACTCCAAATTAATCATTTTAATTATGCTGTCAACAGCTGCATCAGGGCTTCAAATCAAATCTGTTTCGTTAATGAGATCCTGTTGCCATACGTTTTTTACCCAATACTCTTTTAAACTGCTAAACTACGTGTTAGGATATTCCATTATAGGCAGGTCTTCATATAGACAATCACTTTAAATAATTTAAAGAACACACTCTGAATTTTCATATGCACATTGAAAAAACCCAGCCTCCTGGAAGTCCTGTCTCAGGAACACAGGAATTTTTGTCCTTCATTTGAATTCTCATAAAAGTGGCAGGGGGAAAATTGGTTTAAATGGAAGTGTAGCAGAGAAGGAAGATAATAATCCTTTCCCCTTTTTCTTTTGTGATGAGCTGTGATCCTTCCTGTTTCTGCATTTGCTTCAGTGAAACCTTCCTAAATTGGCAGAATTTTAATGCAACAAAAATATGTACTGCCAAGGTCGGGATTTTGCTCAGCGTTTTTCCTCCCATCTCTGGTGCTCCTTTAAACCTTACAAAAGAGCCTGTAGACAGGACTGTCAGGTAAAATTCACAGAACAAAAGAATGCAAATTGCCACCTATTACCTCTCAGGCACATTTCAAATAACCAAAAGAAGTCTAGATAAATGATAAGATTCCAGCCAATAGCTCATTTCTGCTATAACCACACAGTTCTGAAAGGAAATACACTGCAGTTAAACCAGTAGTGATTACTGGACAAGAAAAATAGTTACCTTTTAACCATGGCACAGTAACATTTACAGATCAAAAACATGTTATTAAACTCACAGACTGGCCACTCTCCATGTCTTCTCAGAATATTTCTCAAAAGCTAACATTTCTAACAGCGCAGCACCTGAAAGTATGCATACCTCGCATTTTCTTTCCTGGCTTCAGCTTCCATAAATTCCATCTGCCCCTCTACGAGGCTGAATAACTATCCTTTTAAGAAAAGTATTAGCTTTTGTAAAGTCACACGCTTAAAGCTGCCACTGAAGCAAGGTGCTTATAAGCACTTTGTGTTGGCCTAACCCACACTCTTTCGAAAATACCACCCTCGGGCAACTAAATCCTTGGCCTAATTTTCAAAATTGCTGAAGATTCAGCAGTTTCTAATCATTGCACAGGAACTATTGGGGTGTTAGCAGTTTGAAAAACAGGCTACTTATTTGAGTCCCTTAGGACCAGAGCTTGGGATGCCTAATTTTATGCAGCCATTTTGTTTAAACAAAACAGCCTTAAGCCAGGCTTTTTGCCTAAAGTTTGGCTAAGCAGCTTGCCCCTTACCATGAGAGGCTAAAAAGGCTGAGACATCTGAATATGGAGAGGGGGATGGGCACTAATAAGAGCAAAGTTTACAAAAACTGCATGGGGCAGTGGAAGAGGTGAATGCAGAACTGCTGCTCCACAGAACTACTGCAGCGTGGCAGGTGCCAGGAAGAAGGAAAAAGAAAGCAAGTAGAACCATCATGAATTAGCTACATGGAAATGAAAAATAGGTATCCATCCTACAGGAAGACAGAATAGGGCTATAGCACTATTGCTTAGGCTCTATGCTGGATCATAAGAAAGTTGTGTTATAAAAATGCAGCTTCCCAAATGTCTTAACTAGTATCCTAGCCTCAGTATACAATACCTGCCCTGGCACAGCATTCCTCACTGAAATTCCTGCTGTTTGGCTATCAGTAACAACTGGAACCACACAATAGCACTCCTGATGGAGCAAGGTGCTGGTGTGCCCTGGCCTGCCTGTGCTGCCAGGGAACAGATGAGCTTGGAGGGTCTCAAGCCACTGGAAAAGTCTTCCATACCGAACATGGCATTTGCAGTCACACAAGAAGCCCCACCTCGAGCTTAAGAAACAGCTTCCAGTTGCTGTTGTACATTGTGTTGCTCTGTATGCATTACAGCTGCTTCAGAACTGAAAGTGACACACACAGGAAAGGGCAGCCTGACACTAAGAAAGCAGTGCTCTTGTGAAAATATCAAGCATTTGGGGTTTGTAAAGCAAGAGGCAGCTCATATTTGTCACCAAATTCCTGAAGATTTATACAAACAGCAATATCTGGTGCTTGATAATGCTGGTATGTAACATAAGACAGAGCCTGAATGGCACTGGGTAACTAAAAGGGGGAAAAGAATTATACATAAGGTCAAATTCTAGGGATTTCTACAACTCTTACACAGATTTGCAATAACTATTTTCATTCACAGAGCAAACAATGGAAACAATTATCAAGGCTGGATCTAAGTTTTTTAAATATCCCACAGGAAGGCATTTTGTAATGCACTGAATCTATTTAGCAGTTTGAGAACACCAGTATCATCAGCCAGCTAATAATGAAGTCAAAGCACTACCCAGGCAAAGAAACGTGCAGAAAAATTCTATCTTCTAAAAGTCTGAGCTGTATTGGAACATATTTTCTACATAAACATTACTGGTGTAATCCAGCAGATTTATAAGATGTATTCTTAAAAGCTTATTATCAAACAAACGTTTTATGAAGGATGGTATGTTGTGCTTTATGGCAAGGTTCTGAGGTAAACTTTCATTTAAATGCATACTGTAAAATGGTCTAAGCATTATTTTGGCAACTTGATGTGTACAGAATTCATCCCTACTCCAATTTCATAATATCTTTAATAAATTCTTGTAGACTGAAATTGTGCCTAGCAATTATTTAAGAAATATGACTCAAGAATCTATACATAGTTTACAAACACTGCAAAAATATTTGCCAGCAAAATATTAAAGTCTTTTCACTTTCCCCATAATGTAGTTAGATTTCTGGTTTGGGTTTTTTCGGCGATGGAAAATAATTTTTCCCTTAATATCAGAGACACAAGCTCAAAGGACAGGTCCTGTCCTTGTTTAAATCAGGTAGCTCTGTGTAAATCCATTTTGCTCAACTGATGATCCCCCTCAAAGAAAACAACTCTTGCTTTTTATATCATCAAATCACTTTTCCCACCACAAATTTCCATTACATTACTCTTTTATGGAAGATGAGTTACAGCAACAGCTTACATATCTCTTCTACTTTAATTTTGACATATCAAGGTTTCACTAGCCTCTATTACCTCCTTCTTTTCCCCTACAGTAATTGCCAGGATTGCTTTCTTCTTTGAAATGTCCTTCACATGCAAATGCTGGAGTTAGCCAGGCTGGGCACCTCTCCCCTCTCAACAACAGGGGAAAAAAGCTACCTGCTATGATGAATCGGAAGACTTTCATGCTGTTACTAATTTTAACATTTCATGTTCAAGTAATGCTGATCACAGACTTTTTTTCCCTAATTACTGTTTTGGATGAACTATATGATTTTTAGAGCTAGTGGAAGAACATCAAAAAAGTATAATAAGCAAGCAGGGCTGCTGAGAACATAACACAGGCTAGCAAAGGAAAGCCAACAAATAAGAGATTGAAAAAGGGAACTAAATGTATGTATCATTAAACAGTTTATTCAGTGCAAGATAGTTTAAATAAAGCAGGATTTGAACAAAAAAAAAAAAAGGGTTGTCTTTGATGATGATGTAAGTCATGTTGATACCATTTCATTCCCCCATATATTACCTCTCCATGCTCTCAGGAAGAATTAAATATTTGCCTACTGAAAGAAAACTGAAATATTTGGCTATTTTAAAAGCCATAGTAATAGTAAAAATACTATTTCTAGTTAAAATCTGGGTGTCAGCAAGGCAATGTATGCTAACAAAGATCTATATAGTTATATAAAGGTGTTTCCCTTCCCACTCAAGCAGCACCAGTTACAGAAGAAAAGCTCCAAAAGTTTGTATTTCCACGTAAAGAAATTAAAATAGAGAAAATTTTATTAGAAATGCATTTTCACCTCAAAAACCTTTCTCCAAGTCTCTCTGCATGCCACAATCTTCATGTAAATTAAAAACAAAAACAAAAAAAACCAAAAAACCAACACAACCAAAAAACCAAACAAAACCAGAACCAACATGTGCAAAACCCAAGCGGCCTCATACTAGCACCTGGAAGTAGCTCTTGGCTTAAAATTTCACCTGAGAAATCAGATCCTAAAAAACAGTTCAATTCACCCAAAAAAAAAGTTTCTGAAATTGGTTTCTGCCCAGCCGTGCCTGTCTTGTCCAGAACCTGCACATGTGCAGGTTCACACTGTAGTCTCCTGCACTTCATGCTCCCCATCATAGCCACACATCTCTATACAGGTAAGAGCTTAACTGAATGAGTTACAATTATTGGCTTTTAACAAGGCAACTCTATTTTCACTGTGCAAACTTTTACTGAGATGGATGACTTCGCAATTATCAGGCAAACTTTGCTTGCTCCTTAAACTCCACTGTTTGGGATTCCCCCAGCCTCCCTATTTCCAGCATCACTGGCCAGGTTCTTTGTCATTTTTTTTTTTTTTTTTTTTTTCCTTAGATAATTTAGCATTATGAAACCTGTGGATTTATGCCATACAAGTCACAAATTAAAAATTATATACATGTATATATGTATACATACATAAATGCAGCAATTTCTTCAGTACATATCCAGGTTTTTCAATTTATTTTTGGTGCATGCTGTTAGGAGCAAGTCTCGTTACCACTATTAAATTACCAACAGGGAGGGTAAGTATGAATCCTGTGATCATATCTGTCTTAATTTTCAGCAATCTTAAGCAAAATATTCCTTATGTATTTCATATAGAAATTCATACGCAGACACTCAGACTTTCATTGTTATCTCTATTCTATATGCACAGTTATCTTGAGACTATTTTGATGTGTGTATAGTGTTGGTTGACAAGCTTTGTTTTAAGGAAAACAACTATTATTACCTAGAGTAGCTTCCACCAAAAACTGAAGAGCAGTAAAACACTTCTTACAGTTCAGCAGGTCTGATTAAAACAAGTATATGGCATTCAATTCCTCTTTATGGTCATGCATCAAGAACTGAAGACTTGCCTGCGAATTTTGCAAAATACCTTATTCTTTATATTTGCCTGGCTCATTCACTAACATTTTAGGCTGACTCAAAAGCCAGACTGCATAATCAGGCACTGTATGATCATCCACAGAGTTGAGGTAGCCTTTTTGCCCTATTTCAACAAGTCAAGTTTAAGGTAGAGAGGTGAATGGTGATTTAGATCAGCAAAGCTTTTTTTATTTCCACAACACTGAACTTAAGTTATTTCTAAGAGGCACTTAGCAATCGTGAACCCCCATATATTGTAGTCCTAGTGTTTTACCTTGACCCTGACTAAAGGGGTTTTTTTCCCTATCTACCATCACTAAAAAAAGGATTTTCAAGAATTGCATCTCATCACGTCAGCTTCTCCTTGCAGAGCTGACCTCTTTGCAAGTCAGAGCCTGGAAAGATCAGGAGAAAAAATGCAGAGCAGCTTCAGCAGAAGTTGTACATTACTTATGAAGACCAGACAAACTCAAAATCACATTCGCATCAGTGATGCTGCAGTTACAATACAAAATCAAGTCCAGGAGTTCTCTCCCTCCTTCCTGGCATTCTTTCCCTCTGGTCATTCCTACTCAATTGTAAAAGTTGCACATTCCTGAAAGTGAAGCTCACAGGTTTTTTCTTTTGGGGGCTTTCCCAACATTTCGGTGTATTTCACAGAGGAATTCTTTTAGAGACCCTTTTCTCATCAGAATAGATCAAGAGACAGACAAATCACAAGGAAGCATTAAGCTATTGCAAAAACATGCAGAGAAGGGAAGACAGAACCGCTGGATGAGCCCCCAGGCTCCTGTGCCTCAGCCATGACCTGAAGATCACTGCTGCCCCTTTTCCTGACAGCGCTGTGGCTGGAGATGTAAATCTAGGTAACAGTCCAGCTGTGCCAGGCAGAAAGGGATCTTTAAGCTCTAAACTCTTTAAACTCTACCCACGTCTGTAGCAACATCACAACTCAGGTGCATTCTGAAATGGATTGCATCTGCTAAAAGCACGTTTCTCAAAGCCTGTAATCCTGGATTATTCTCTTGTCTTTTCCACTTTATGAAAACCCTAGATTTTGGGTGTCTGTGTTTTCATCATTGGACATAATGTAGCAGTACTCCAGGATCTAGGGAGCATTCAGGACTCAGTCCACAGTTTACACATCAGGAATTGGTATTCCCTGATAGCACCTGACTCGTAGTTAGATCAAATGGTCTGAGATGTGCTATATAAGAGATAGGCATTATTACTATCATTTGTCTCTTTTGTGCCAGACAAAACATTCTGAATTGCAGCCTTCCTTGTTTACATGAGAACAAGGAAATTAGCTTTCTGTCAGTGCTACCTAGGGAATGCAAAAAGGATGCCCTAGAAGAAAGGCTTTCAGAGTTTTGCCATAGTAAAGATACTTCAGGGCAGGAACCTATGAAAACACCTTTGAAGTGGGAACTGCCACTCAAGGGCATCCTGAATATAAAATATATTACTGTACCAATCCAATTATTAGTCTATCTACTAAGTTTTATCATTATATTAGTACTCGAGCACGCATGATCACATATTATTATAGCTGTTATAAATACTAAGTATATTTAATTTTAAAATATTTATATTTGTATAAGTTACATATATAATTGTATGTAGCAACACATTTCCAATTCAATACCCACATATGCATAATGTGATGAAAATTATTTCCTTAAGAATTTAGATGCTGGTTTATCAATATAATTCTTGCACTTGTGTACTCTTCTCTGACTGCCTACCTTTCTTTTCAAAGGACACTATGCCAGATACATTATATAAAGAAACAGAGAAGATCTAGAGTGGCTCTTTTTGGTTGGGTTTTTTTTGGTGGATTTTATGGGGGTTTGTTGGTATTTTTAAACATATAGCAAATACACACTAAGAAAAAGGACACAATGTATTTTAATTGTGCTCAGGAATACTTTGTAGTTAATTGCACTTGTGTTTTCTCAAGCAGCTCAAACACTGCAAAGTCACAATCCTAATGAAGTAGGAAAATATTATCTTTACAGATGTGAAGACAGAAATAAGATGAAGTGACTTTTCCAAGGCCACTGACAGACAGGAGAATAGAAAGAAGCAGAATCAGCCTTTCAAACATTTGATCTTTTACTAGAGAGAGGCCTCCTTCTCAGCTGAAACAGGTCTATTTTGGGGACAGTTAAAAAAAATAGCTTCAGTTGAAAATCAGGGGCTTTTTCTATTTGGCTGAGTTAGTTGGAATGGGTAAGTAATGGAGAGACTCATTAACTCCTGTGCTTTTCACCACTGCTTTCAAAGCAATCACAGAATTAGCAGAAAATTGTTCTCTGGCCTGTCCATGTTTTCTATTGAACAATTCTCATGATAGAAGAGCCAAGATCTGTGACCTAAACTTGGCTCCAATAATGCAGAGAGCAGCCTCTCTTCTGTGGTGAACTGAGCCTTGAACAATTTCATTAAAAGGAATCATTGGAAAAGATTAAATCGATGCTCTCATAACACAATAGCCTAAATCGTTAATACAGATCCTAACTTAAAGCAGGCAAAAATGTAAATTTTCCCTATCTTCTTTCACAGAATGACATGTGCCAGGCTTTCATAAGAGGCATAAACTCACCTGCACTACTGATGGCAAAACTCAAATTTATTAATTCCAAGAACATAAAAAATAACCAAGGCGACAGCTCCATTTTGTAACACGGAGCTGCTCAGGCCTAAGCACACAGCAGCAGTAGGTGATCTACCATGTAAATGAGATGGATGGGTGTAATGAAATCAGCATGTTTGTCACCAAATGATCCTACTGCTGTCAAGCAGTTTCAGTCCATGCACAAAGATCCCCAGCACAGGTCACGGTAAAGCATTCAATTCAATACCAAGAACCTTATCATATTATTTCACTTGAAGAAAGATTGTATAGTCAAGAAGTCTGACAACTTTGCCTATGAAGGACGATTTCTCCAAAACAAATGCCAACAGCTTATTAAGTTACCAACACATTGCTAAGCTATAGTGACTTAATGCCACCAGGCCAAAATATTTTCTGATGATTTTTAAAGGGCAGTGCTGGGAAGCTTGCAAATCACACATTCACATTTTAATGAAAGGTGCAATTACTGAACATTTACCTTGTATTTAATTAGAATGAAACATCAATAAGGCTCATTTAGTGTCTCTCTAATATGTCAGCAACTTTTTTTAAAGGCGGTAGCAAACATTAGTTTTTGATTTATAGTTATGCAGCTTGGCATTTGCTGGGTTGCTGCTAAATGACTGAATGACTAACAGTGCAGTTTTGTCAATTCCAAAGCAAAGATAATTCTGCTGTGGTTCTTGCACAGGACTCAAACCAAAGACTAATTTAAAATCAGTATAATTTCCTTTAAAATAAGAACAATGGATAGGATTATCATATGTAATTAGGATGAAGGAATTCATCTGTTTTTCTGACCTAGCTGTCACTGTTTTGACTGCTTCCTAATGGATTCAAAACTACAAAGCTGATGTATTTTTTCTGAAATAAAAAAAAAAAAAAAAGATAACAAGGCAATAACATGAGAATACCTTTGCTGAAGACATCACATGCAACACAACTGATTCCACTTTGCCAGTCTGGTTTCAGCATAAGCTGTTCCTTATGCTACATACCTCAAACACCCTTTCAGCTGGTGGCACAGTGACAAACCAGACACAAGGTGTAGTAATACATTTCCTTCTGGCTCCACAGTATTTTGCTGTTCCAGGCATGCTTGTAGTCACAAGACTCCAGATCTAGATCTAAGTTTCTATGAAGATCTGCTGATCAAGGCGCAATGCAATGACTCCAGCTTCCCTGGACCAACTTCTTCATGGCTAAACTGTAGGAACCACTTGCAGCTTCTTTCCTAGAGACTAGGAAATGATGAGAGGAATAATTGAACACAAACAGAGGAAAAAAACAACACATTGGAACCTTAGAAGGTTTACCCAAGCAAAATTTGCTTCCAGACTGGAGCACCTGACACCCTAGTACTCAGGTACTTATGTATTACATAAGCTTGCCATGTAATGATGCACCAGCTGGGATGCACAAATACTCATGGAAAAGACCATGGCAGGTTTGGCCAAAGAGAGATCACAGCATGCTTGATTAACATCCTGCTTCCAAAAAAAAAAAAAACAAATCCCTTATTACAAATGCCAGTATGGGAGATGTCCCATGAAAGCCAACAGAACAATTTCCATGCCTTTACCCTACAGTACCAGCTGCAGGTGCTGGTTGCCACTGACCAGACTCTTCTGAACCAGGCTGCAATATAATTCTTTTGAAATAAAAGCCTTAATGCCTGGAGTAGGCACTTAACCACAAAATCACTATAGAAAAATCTTACTTTCACCCAGTTCAATGCTTGTGCATTACAAGCTGACACCCAAACAAGAAAACAACTTAAGAGAAACTTGTCCTTCTAATTTAATATTGAGCAGCAACCTACCAGGTAGGAATATATATCTGTTACAGGAAGATTTAAATATTTAACATCTTATGTGATAAATATCTAATATTTACTCAAGCTCATAATGAATGCTTGTCTAGGAGGAGGACATGAAACTGCACTACAACTATGTCATTACTTAATTAAATTTTCCTTTTTTAAAAATTCTAATTTGCCAGCCAGCTTGCTAATGATTTCATGACCATGCTATGTAAACATTATTTCCCTGATTTGCTTTAGATGTTTTCACCAGATATTGAAAGGGCATTAGGTTTGCCAATGGCCTCTCTGCCCTCACTCATGGGAACCCGTGACAAGTATCTGCCACCGAGGGCTCAGAAATCAGAGGAAATGGTCAGACACAATCAGAACATATCCTGCACAGGTCAGGGCTTTGAAATAAAGCATAAGTGAGCATCTCCAGGCTTTCTGATTATTGCCTGCTCCTTACAGGCCATCTGTACACTGTCAAGACATTTAAACTGGAACATCTTTGAAAACAAATGACTGCAAGAGACAAAGAGAACTATTCTCTGATAGAAGCTCTGGACTGCATCTCACAAGTTTTGAGTTCAAATTCAGGATCCTGCTAGGCTGACTGTGGGATTCGAGACGTTTCACCCACTTTGCCTGCCATTTCCAAAGGGGATTATTTGTATGACTTACACTTCTATGAGGCCTTTACCTACAAAAGGAGTGGGGTTTAGGAGCACATACATCCCTGTGCACATTATACAATTAAAACCAGAAATCAGTACATTTTGCACAGATTGCAAATATTCTTGTGCTACAAGGAAAGGAACAATCTGTGAGAGCACGTGTGTGGTAACACTGACCCCAGCCGCCCTCAGAAGTGGGTGCCAGGTCTCCATATACTTACACAGGAATTAAAAGCTCTTCTGTCAAGTCACTCTCAGGCAAGTGCTAGACATCCTTCTGCCCAAGCAAACATCAAAACTTCTTTTCACTCACACTGGCAGGTCAAATTTGTGTTTTACAATCAAGGCACACACACACAAAATAAAAAAATAAAGAAAAAGCTGGAGTTACATTCTCTGATGGAACTGATGTTAACAGACTGAGAGGGGAATGAAGTCTCCAAAGGAAACTCTAGCAAAACCACACTTAAATGTGTTTTTAATTTATAACAATGCTAGAATCCAGGACAATTATGAATTTGGTTTGTTCTCAGTTCGTGCAGACTCTTTTCTCTCCAGAGTAATCACAGAGTATTTCTTGCCCTCCCAATTAGCATGGTCTCCCAGCCCTCACCACAGACAAAGTTAATGTGAGGAATGGAAGAGCAGCTCTGCCTATCTTTCTGCAGGTAGCAATTTCATTACATCAACCTAATACACACCTGTCTCTGAGAAAACTGCTCTGTGTCACAGGCCATCTTGTAACCATCAGATGGCAAGTTTTCAGCACTGCTGATCTGAACTGCATTCAGGTAATGACAACACTGACAGTTCTTCTGATTTTCTCATATTTGATGTTTTATTTAAAACTCTAGCTGCTGCAAACAAATGATCCTCTAGGAATGTCAGCTTTCACTTCCCAAAGCATACTTTCAGCCCTCATGTTGTACATAAAATTCTGGGAACAGGAACCAAATGTACCTTTGATGCCATGAAGATTTTTTGCCTTTTCTTTTATACCCCTGTTATACCTTTTTACAACTTCTGTGTTCTTAGTGCTTTTTGCCTACATTCTTGGACTTGTTTGTCAAGCTGAGAGACTAAACATTTTAGAAGCTTTGTAGCTAGGGATCAGTGTGCCCCAGACCCCAAGGTCCTCTCCAGAACACATTCTGTAAACCAAGATAGAACCATCCAGGGGAAGGTTCCTTGGGGAGGGGGGCTCACTCGAGCCTCTCATTGGGGAATCTTTGATAGATATGCTAATTAGTAACACCTATAATGTTATACCAGATCTTTTGGGAGTGAGCATTGCAGTATGCATTTCGGTACATATGACCTGGATGTAGTGCACCTAAGGATCCTTAAAATAAATACCAAGGTAAAATCCCTTTTCCCCTTCTAACTGTGTATGACTCTTGATTTTAAGACCAAGAAAAGGCATCACCTTGATGTCTCAAAAATTCAAAGTAAAATGAACAGACACAATGTGTACTTACATATCATCATTTTAGGGTATCAGACTCCTTTCCACTAAAATTAGGGGGTTTTTTTCCCAAAACCAATGTGACTAGCTAGAAAATTTGCCTTGAATTTCAATGAAAAATTTGCTTACAATAAGAACTGTTTAAAAGGAACAGGTGTACTAAATAAGTTTGAACAAAGAGTAGTTTGGGCTTTTTTCTTCTCTTCCTCTTCCCACCCCTTCCCCTGGTCTTGATGGCTGCTCATTAATGCCAAGAGATGGAGGACTTCATATTGGCTCTGGCTTAGTATTTATGAGATGCCTGCAAACTTCAGCATAAAGCGGATTTGTTTGGAGTTTTTACTTGAACCTGTACAGGGACTTGGGGATGGACTGATTAGTTGGAAGGGACATCCTGAGGATTTTAGCAAAAATCTTTAAAGCAAGAAAATACTTTAAGTTATCACAGAAAGAAAGGAGGGCACACGATTGCTTAGCCAAAACAAGGAGCACAGGGAGTTAATTTCTGACAGAATTGCACTCTTTCCTCATATTTAACTCAAATGCAAAAGAATGAATTTATAATGCCAAGTTTCAACTTTGCGAAACACCACTCTCCAAGCATTATGCATTTTAAAAACTGGTTTAATAATATACATTCATGCACAAACCAATGCTATAATTGCAGATTCCTTAGAACAATGAAAGACTAAACAAATCCTAAATTTACAAGGCACTGTAGTACTATTTAAGGACATCCCTGTGTTACTGTAGAATTCCAAGCTGAACTCTCACACTCACATGCAGGGAGGACCTAGCTAATCCTACACAGCAGCACGGTTTAGTAACTCTTTTGCAATTAGCCTGAGGCCTGAGATGAAGCAATGCAAAGCTACCCCTACCTACCTCCATCCCATTTACTTTGGGTTGTAACATGCTTAGACTCCATAAGGGTTAGAAAGCCCTCATCCTCCCAGAAGAGACCCAAGAAAGATGAGGAGAATTTCTAGCTAGGCTGGATGTGGGGAAAAAGTCACCAGTTGTGTGGCACTGGCTGAACAGCATCGTTGCTCTCGTGCTGACAGCTCCCATCCAGATGCCATTTGATGCTGCAAGACAGGCAACCTGCACACAGACTTTGCTTAAGTCTTTGGTAAAACACCGTCCAGGAAGGAAAACATCGCCAAGCAAAACTGGAGCTTCAGTTCAGCATTCAGTATACTCATCATCACAGGATTTTAAAAAGAATAGCAGCTCAAAGAATAGAACAGTTTGCCAGGAAAGAGAGAAACCACCACTAGCAAAGTGACTCCAACTCAGAAATACCAGTCAGGGACACTTTTGGGTTTGTTCTTCTCCCCTTCACCCTGGTGCAGTCCCAGTAACACACCTAAATTCAAAGGAATTTTACAAGAGAGGATACAGTACGTAAAAGAAAAATCGAATCTGATGGAACATACCTGTTAAATGTGTAAAAGGAGCAATTATAGGAAAGTAACAGATACTGTGGCACTTCACATTTCCAATCAAAAAGTGTCAAAAAAAAAAAAAGAAAAAAGGCTTTCAGTCTCTCCACGTTTTGTATTACCCACAGTTGCAAAACAAATTTAAATTTGAAGGACTAGAGCTCCTACCCCTTCCAGTAAGTCACTACATGTATATTTTCCGTGCCTATTTCACTGCAAATCTGAAGAATTTCAGAATTAGTTTAAGAATGCTGATTTTGGTGCTGTCTGACTTTTCAAGACTCACAAATGAAAAAGCAACATGCCATTCTGACTTAGTTTCTCATTCAATTTCTATAATCCTGCAAACAGGGTTTGCACACTCACCATCCATACCATATCTTGAAACTTTTCCCCAAACTGACTACAGTGGTGATTTTAATGTTCCTATCCAATAAAACTGCTTTTACAGTAAGACTGAGAACAGAGTTCCCTGCACTTTAGTATAGTCTCATGGTTTAAAAAAAAACCCACACAAAGCAAATTTTTAAAGATACCCTAATCAGGAGACATACAAATTGATTGATATTTGGAACAAGAGATGAAGAATTTTTTTTCTAGAGCTACTAATATTTCACTAAACTGTGCTGTAGACTCATCACAAGTAAGATGCTTGCAACACCGATTAGACAAATTCACACATCACAAGAGACCACAGAAGCCTTCATTAAGCCATGGTCAATCCTCATTATAAGTTCAGTTATGTGATGTATAACCCAAACCACATGTGTTCACAGCATTTCTGAACAGCACCAACCTGTGTTTTTAGATGGCCATCACAAAATGCTCTCAAAGAACTGCACAACATTGTCACTGATGGTTAGAAATAAAAGTATCAGTGACGAAGTATCAGTGGAAGTGAAGAGTTAAAGAAAGAGCCCTACTTTAATGTAACGAAAATCTTTTCCCACTGTTGTAGAGATACAAAAAGAATAATTGAAGGTAATTAGAGGAGAAGCATTACAGGAGACAAAAGTACCCCTCCATCCCATCAGTTCTCATGGAGTAACCCCCATTCACTCCAAACAGAATCTCTCCAAATTATTGTTTGGCAGGGCTAGAGAGGAGGAAGATGAGCAGTCATCTTTAAAATCTTTGATAATACTGCCTTTAAATTTTCTTTAAAACACATGGATATTTCTTTCACTCAGCAGCCAATTTTTCAGTTAGTTTTTAAATACCAGCTCTATTATCTCTTTACTTCCCCTTTACAAGGGCAGCAGAACAGTTCCTACAGGAGAATTAAAGCCAGATGTTGACAACTGGACCATGAACCAATATATTCTTTAAATCCTTCATTTATACACCTCCAACCTCCTTGGTATCTCTGGCCAACTGTACCAATACACCTGTTGCTCAGGATATCACTTGTGATCAGGTATTGTCCAGTGTGAGGAACAGCACAGTCAGGCATCCCCAATTTTTAAAATCTAGCTCTTCATTAAAGACAGTATATTACATGGAGTCAGCAATATATTTTTAGAATTGACAAAGATTTTTATTGAACCATTTCAAAACCATGCGTATGATGGCAGAGTCATCCTTCTTTCTCACTTGCCTTGAAAAAGGATATATCAGCAAAAGACAGAACAAAGTACCTGGCATGAATAGTCAGACTCCATTTTCAGACCATGACTCCCCTATTACCAAGGAAACACATGAAGGAAAAACAAGGAAAGAACCTCCAAAATACGGAAAATGAACCTCTACTAACATGTTTGGCAATCCTGCCCTTTGACCAGATGAGCTTAGTCATTCTTAATATGGAGCTGGGAGCTTTTGCAGAAACAAAGATTCAAGGATGCGGCAGTGATGAAGAGAAACATTCCTGCCTTTTACAGCCCTGAAGGATCTTGTTTTGTGACAGGGTGTCTGGAATCAACACCACCTCCCACAGTCACAGAAAAGGTGTAAACTGATTCGCTCTGGGTACCACCACTGACACTCACAACTTTTCCTCCCCTGTTCTCTCTAATTATGAGAAGTAGAACCCAACCCCCTGATGAGTGATTTTGCCAGAAGGTATCGCTGAACATTTTCCTCAGTCAAATACCGTGAATCATGTGAATAGAATAGGAATGGAAGAAACCTGACTCTATAGAAATGCCTTCAAACAGCCTACGGACTTGAGCTGAGATTTATGGGTCTGATCTAAATCCCTTTGAGGGCAGTGTAAAGACTGCAACAGGGTAAGGCAGGAATTCTGTTCCTGCTGTGGGAAAGCACAGCAGAGATGCCATCTTCTCTTAATTATTTTATTTCTACAGGGAAGTCTCAGGAAAGGAAAACCTGGCCCTAAAACATAAGAAACAATATATATTACTGAACATCAAAGTTTACTTTAGCAAATCAATAGGATTTCACCTTTTGTTGCCAATAAAAATAACAACTCCCTGCCTAAATTACAAGCACTTCGATATTATATACAACTTCAATTAATCAAATGAGCACATTCACTACGAAACTCTTGATCAAACCACACTGATAGGCAGTTAAGAATGATACTAACAGTTGTTTAATAACAGCCATGGAGTAATCCCATTTGATTACTTCTTACAAATATACATTAAACCATGTTCTCTTATTTTACTATATTCAAAGTATTTGTGCCTTTATAATGCACTTAGGAAAAGTACATAAAAGTTCTTCTTAGCTGTTATTCACTAGAGTTTCCACCAACCATTTGAGATGTATGCCCAAACAGAACTGAAACGTGGTATGTGTATGTTTACACTTCTACTTTGCACTACTTTTAGATAACATGTAGTAGTGTGACCACTTGCATCACACTTTTAGATATTCCCCCTGCGTCCAGAAACATTTTTTATAAGGTTTTTTTCCTAGCACTACTGACAAGTCCAAGCCAAAACCCTGCTCCCTGCACAACCTAAAGTAATATGTTTCTGCTCCAAAAGGTTTACAAACTAAAACACAAGGAATGCAAAACAAATGGATAGAACAGCATCTACTTGGATAAATTAACAGACTGACAGTGGAATGATTTTTCTTGCACATATACCTCATTTGGAAAGCTGCATCATCCATATGCCCTGAATTTCAGAACCACTAACTTAGCAAGTCCTTGGGACCAAGAGGATAGAGATACAGAGAAGTCTTAATTAAAAAAATAATCTATTGCAATACTAAAAATTGTTTTCTTAATGAAGACTGGATTCTACTGGCAACTGTCTACATTGCATTATTGAGGTTTTAAGGCCACTAACACTTTATTTCTTTTACTTTTATAAATGCAGAATATGTAACACTGCATTAAGACTGATGCAACTAAACTGAGTTCTTATAGTGAACTGTAATTCTTTTTTATTATCTTTATTCAAATACTGCTTGTAAACTGTACTCTGGCTGCACAACTATTTATTTCAGGCTTGCTTTCAGAAAGCTAAATAGGAAAAACATTGTTTGCATCATAAAACCACTTTTTTTTGCTAGCTTTGCTCTACATTATGAGGAAATGGTTATGAAAGCAGAGATTTCACATGGAAGACATACAGATTTCCATGACTACATTTGTGTTTACTAATAGAAGAAGATGCATGTAGAAAACCAAAAATTGAACATTTGTTCCTGGTTCCATTCTTAGCAACAAAGACCAGAACTTGTTGAGGCTACTTGTGTGGCATCCCCCTCCACAGGCAGCTCTACAGAAACTGCTGGGTTTCTATGTTTGGCTCAAATGCAATTTACCACCCAAACAGAGCACACAGGCCCTTAGCAAATGCCTGGGTATTTGTAACCACCGTGCCTTTGCTCAAAAAGGAATCAAGACTTTTCCAAACTCTTGCACCCGTTCTGCAGAGCAGTATGAAACTGCTGCCCAAACATCTCCTCTTGTGCAAGTCTGAATGCTGCTCCCAGTGCCAGCATCACAACCGACTACCAGCATCACGATCAGCAGTATGAAGCTGGTGAACCCCTGTCCCCACCTGTTCATGATACCTGTACTGTGAAACACTTCCTAAGGAAGAAAGGATTTTGTTTAGAGCTCAGCGAATTTCTGCTTTCCTTTTGCAAGAGTTGAGTACTTGCAGAAATGCACACACAGCTGCATATTTTAGTTTTAATATTCATGATATATTATGTTGGAATGAAAATCAGACAGCCAACCTCCACTGAGGCTCAAATATGAGTTGGATACCATATTCTTTTAGGATCCCATAGGAAAAAGAAGAAAACAAGAACCCCAGAGTTCAGCCCTGTATCATTTCATAAGGATCACAGCCAATGGGCGAGGGGAAGGAAGAGAACATTGTTCAGGAGATGGCAAACGATAGGAAGGCTTTCCTCACCAGCACAATGAGATGTTTGTAAACAAGATGCCAGGTCAGTGATGACTCATTTTTTAGCAAGCCTACAAATACTGCCTTCTGAGCCTCAAGCTTTTACTCTCACAACAATTCTTACCCATCATAATGGGATTCAACCATGCTGGGGACTGCAACACAAGATCTTCACGCTGCCCAGCTGTGCCTATTGATCTTTGCACTGAAGACAGGATAAAGATTTCAGATCAGTTAAGGCTAAGCTAAAATTGGAATATTACTCTAGCATAGCAAGAGGCAGTTGTGCTTGTGTGCTACGCTGCTTACGCAACAGCATCACACACTCGAGAGGAAAACTGAGATTTACACCAGGCACTTCTTCAGTATCACACAATCTCTCAAATGCAACTAAACCTTTAAAGAGTGCATTGAGCCCACTCTTCTCATGCAAACACAGTGCATCAAATACCTACCACTTTCTGAGCAGCAAAAGCAGACCCGAAAAATAAACACTTCTGAATAATGTAGAACGGTCTATTACTATATTATTAGATTCCTTCAGAGAAACACTCATGCCAAAAATCACTTCTACACATAAGAAAACCTACAAATCAGAACTAGTGCGCAGACTTGCTCGCATATTGAGAAATAACATGGCAAAGAGGAAATCTGATACCTTATTTATAACTACATACTACATCTTGGTAATAAAGAGGTTAAAGGCACATCATAGACTGCAAACACAGCTTTCATCTCTACATACGGATAACCTGGCAAGCAATGCATGTGTGTGCGCCTGTCTGTGCACATGCAAATGAGTGAAATATTCAGCAACTTGTATGAAACTAGAATTAAAGGATGTTAACTATTTGCTTACTAAAAATTTAGACATGGTACTTTATTTCTTGGTCATTTCCTATACACAGAAATATACACTGGTTCCCAAGTACAAGCTAGGGAAAAAGCAAACAAGCAACTTCTAAAATTATTATAATATATATTCTAAAGATATGAACTGCAGAGCATGCTCCCAGTAACAGCAAACAAGTCACTTTCTGACTCTCTCCTCCCTCTTCTGTTTATTTCTAGCAAAGTTGTGCTTGTGGATCATCTTGTTCAAAGAAAGAGGATTTTAAAGTAAATACAGACACATTTCTTCCTAGCAGTCAAGATCCTAGGGATCAAAGATCCTTTGTAAAAAGAATTTCCACCTCTTCCTCCCAGATGCATTCCTTAGAATATAAATACAGAAAATGAGACAAGTTGTATATGGTTTTCTCTCAATACACACCAATGAGCAGAGAAGACCTGGGGACCCACACTTAAAGAACTGCTAACAGACTGATGACAAAGAAGCACAATGGGAGAATTTCTATATCACTAACCCTGCAGCCATTTGGCCTATGTGACTCCAGGCAAATTGATTTCCCTGCCTTGAAATCCTAAAAGTTCCACAGGACTACATTTTGAAGTTTAACAGAAGAAAGAAAATCTCTTGCATTTTCTTTGGAAAAAACATGTGAACCAGTTGAGAAGACTACTGCTCTGATTTCAGAGTATAATATTAGGCTTCAAAATTGTCTGATTAGAAACAGGGCCTCTAAACATGTCTATCTTGATGGAAAAAGTAGTATAATGTTTATTTTTGCAGGTATTTGGCCTGGGGAGGAATATATGAAGCAGACTGAAGTTTCCAAATTATTTTCAATTACTCTGTTGGACTAAGGAAGAACAGATCTTTCTTGCTTGGACAGCATTCTCCATAAAAACACAAGCCCTCCTGAAGGAATCCATTTAACATGGTCTTTAAACAATACATTTTGTATAAGCCATTACTGTATGTCTACTTTTCTGCATCTGTGAGAGTAATAATGATTTCATTCAAGTATCCATTTCCTCATCTGGTCCCAGACTGCATTGCAGACCAGCTCTGCAAGCTCAGTATGCCACATCCAGGGATACATTATCCAGAGAGGAACTTCAGCTCAAAACCAGTACCAACAGCACAATTTTGTTCTCAAAAGTCTGAAAAAAAATAGATTAAGAGACACAGCCCAGTTTCATGAATCATGCTTCACCAAATGGACACAGCTCAAGGTACAGTACTTATCTTTCAAGATGCAAAGTGGTCAACTACCAAACTCTTAGAGTGAAAATAAGGGAAAAGAGAAAGAAAAAAAATAAATAAAGGTGGTATAGGGGTCAAGTCTTCATTCTGCTGAATTTTCCCCTCTATTAGGTATTAGGTATCTGAATGCTGAGAGATACAATAAGCTCTGCATCATCCAAGAGATGTTTACTCAATAAATCAGCATCAGTTTGGGTTAAGTTAACCGCTCAGAGAAAAAGCGCAGCTCCGAGATCTTGGTGAATCACCAAGTTCAGCTGGATGGATGTTCTTTCTTTTTCATTTTGGACATAAATAAGCACCTCTCCTCTCAGTGTCTGAAATGAGGATTGAACTGACCACAGTGTCTTATTCTGTATTCAGTCAAGACAGCAGAGAAAGAATAAAAGATGATGATCATCATAGCCAAGGTATCTTCTAATGTGAAACGGGGAAGAGATAACAGGTATTAATGGATATCTTTTTTATTCACAGAAGATCTTTTGTGCAAGAAGGGCTTTCCCAGAGGGTTCAAAAAGGATGTATTGTTTTGATTTAGCAGCAACAGTTCTATTTCTTCATACTGATTTTCATCTTCAGTTAACATTCATCTGAGCTGAATCTTGTTCTTGACAGCATTTATCCCCTTGTGTTTGTGGATATAGCAAAGCCAGGGTAATCCAGGAACTAAATTACCATGTATGTTTCCCTCTGCTCTTTCTCTGGACAGAACTCAGATCAGGTAGAAGAAAAATTCCGAGAAGTAAAAATGAATATGCTTCTACTTCACAACTACACTGGCTTTATCTGGGAAAGCATTCAAACAGTAGCAACCAAAGGCTGCCATTCATATTCAAACTAAAGAGAGAATATGAAGATGTACCTATTTTTGGAATCTACCTAGATGCATACCAGACAGAGCTTTGCTCAATTTGTTCCCCGGTCACTTGAAGTTAGAGGAGGTTGTCAAATGGGTTGCAGTGTTCCAGCCTCAAATGGGTTGCACTGTTCCAACCTCAGGAAGCTGAAAATACCAGCTTCAGTCATGTCTGTGCGAGTCCATTGGTAACAAAAAGAAAGCACATTTGCACTTCTAATTTCTTGCTTATTTTCAGAGCACAGCCTTGCTGGACAAAAATGTAATTATGATAATGTAGTTAGTACCCCCAAAATTACCAGCCAGGCAACAAAGGTAGGGGAAAAAAAAGCTCTACTCCATAGAAGACTTCTCACACACCTTCATTTACTTCCATGGAAAAGAGAATTTGTAGTCTCTTTCTCCCTAAGAATGATGTATGGTTTGCCCCAAAGCTCTCAATTTTTGGAACTGAAAACCTCACACTAAATGCAGAACCTGCCAAGCTCCACAGCAAAGAGATCAGGAAGAGGAGGGCAAGGACACTTGCTTTCATCCTTGACATAACTCAGGTCTCTTTCCTAGAGATCTGTAAAGCAAATAGGGCCACAAACTCCAAGAAGCAGCAGAATTAAGATAACAGTCTCTTTGTGAGACAAAAGCTGTCCTGTGATATAACTAAAAATGAGACACAGACAGGGTACTGTTAGTCCAAAACTTAAGTGTCTCTAATAATAATTCAGAAGCACGAAGGCTGCTTTGAGCCAGACAGAAGCTAAGTACAGAGCATTCATGATTACTGCTGTCTAAAGTTCCCCCTTACCTAAACTGATCAGGCTGAAGCATCATTTTAGGCAAAGGACCTTGACAGGATGTAAAAAGGAACACATGGCTCACAGAATGTTAATTATTCGTTACAAATGAGCTCATGAATAGGATATTAGATAATACATGTCAACCAATATTCTGTGGGTTTTTTTCCCAAATATGTGGTAGTACTATAGCACTAGCCATGTCAAGACAAATGCACACTAACACTGTGTAGAAACAGCAGCACTAATGAAGTAGATATCTTGGGAAAAAAGTCACTGATGGTAGAAAAGTTACTGAGCATTAAAAGAATACCAATATAAAACTAAATTGGTTCCCTATCTTATTTCTGTTGGGAAAAAAAAAGTCAAAAGCTGGATTCATTTTTCACTGGATCATTATTATGCTCTTCTGGAAATTGTCTGCAGTGACTTTCATTCCAGGAAATAATATAAATCTAGTATTAGAGCTGAACTCAGGAGTCACATGCACTTTAAAACCACAAATTTAATTGGGTTCTGGGATCAAAAAGTTATATCCAGGTTGCATTTGCCATTCTTTCAGCCTCCAATTGTCCTTTCCAAATCAGAATTGCTAATAGAAACTTTTACACATCTGTAATAGTGAAAGCTCTCACATACAGATAATGGGCTGGATTGTGCCTGGCTCTGTGAAGGTGTGTAAAGGGGAAAAGATCACAAAGAGCCTACAATACACAATACATTTTCTGCAGGGCAAGCCAGGATTCACAGCCTTCCAATTTATGGAGTGGAGGCCAGTGCTAGACTCTCAAAAGCACTTGAGGAGGGTTATGCCTGCAGCAATTGACTTGTCTTGCACAAGAGAAAAGGACAGACATGGTGCACCTTCTCAAAAGGGGCAATAACAGCCAGGCTTTTAGAGAACAACTGCAAGTTTTCCTTCTGCTCAAGCCATAATGGTCTTCAGGTCTTTTAAATTGTACTAATCTCACCCCTACTTTTAAAGAACCCCAAAAATTCTTATCTTTGAGTTCTGCCCAAGCCAGAGATGCTCATGTAGGTTTTGAAGAGAAAGCAGATTAAAACTCAGTACTTATTATGTGCTGCTCCTGGAGAACAGCACTTCTCAGCTCTGATTGCACCCTACAGAGCTCAAAACCACATCCCTTTCTGTGCCAGGAGGATGATAAGCTAAGCCTAGCTGCTCTCAGAGAGGATGCTAGGATGTGGTATTGGACTTGCAGTAGCTGGCTGACAAGAATAGTTTTAGAAGAATCACATGTTACAGTGACAGTAGCAAGTTTAAGCTCTCGGTCATATAAGTGACACTGTACAGTGCTGATAAAATTCTAATGCCAAACTATAGCTAGAAGACCAATAGTTTACATCATAAATGTTCTTTCTCTACTCTAGAATAGGCACTTAACTTTTATTCCCTCAGAAAAAAAAAAAGGGGGAAAAAGATCTGTCTTTGCTATCAGAATCAGTCACCACTATTTCAAAAAGAGCAGGAAGTCAAATCAAGGGAGTTTGCTGGTGTTTGTTTTGGGAGTTTTATATTTGCAATTCAAATTATCTAATACAGTAAAATTTAATTTCATATAAGTTGCATATTACTTGCAAACATCATTCTGAAATAATTGCTGACGTTAGATCCAGTCACTCGAAAAATATGAAGGAAAGGAATGAATATGAAGTAACAAAAATTTAAAAGAAAACAACAAAAAAATCCCACCCCAAACAAACAAACAACAAAAATCCTGCCACTAAGGTGTCCTAACATCAGGAAGTTACTCAGATGGATCTTACGGTCTTGCATCAATCTCAGCAAAAGTATGGGAAAGAATATAATTTACCTTGTTTGTGGAACAATAATTCAACATTTTTCTTTTCTGTTAATGTGTGCTGAGATAATCACGAGCCCAGAACAAATCCATCAGCTGCAGGGAGTGCCTGTACTTTCAACATCCTTTACTACCAAAGAATGTTTTCCATTCTGCTCAGGAAGTGCACCCCTTTATAAACATGTGAATCAAAGCCCTCTATTCTTTAACAAAACATGCCTCAAATTAAAGCATTAAATCTTTCCTTAATCAAAGGAGCAGCAGAGGTTGAAAAGCAAAGTTATTCTGCTCAGATTTTCAGATTTATCATTATTATTATTATTACTGGAGTAGTAAGTAGCAACAAAAAAACAGACTGAGAGCTCCCTTGGGCAAAACACTGAGCAGAACATGGGGGACCCCACTGGCACAATGGGAAGCTGGCGAGGTAGACACCTTGGGACACCACCCCATCTTACCTGACACATGTGCACCTCAACTATTACAATTTCAGAGTTAGTGTAATCTATTTTAATGGCAATACTTCAGGATAGTTTAATTTAACCTGCTTTAATATGCAGCCACAATGAAATTCTGCTGAGAGGCAGAACTTCCAGCAGTGCAGAGCCAAGTCCTTGAAATGTATCGCCTCACTTGTGACTGTGCAAATATGGCCTAAGTCCTCAGCTGACAGAGATGACAACCGAAATGGCAACACAGAAAAAGGGTGTGTGTCAGGAGGAGAGTCGAGTCAAACACATGAAATAACTTGTCCTGAGCTGAACAGAACACTAATGGCACAGCCAAGAAGATAATGGGTTCTCTTCCAGACTACCGACCCTATCAAGGTAAGTATCAAACCAGCTCACCATGACCTTGTGAGATTCTGTGACTGGTACACAAACACCCCTATTAGGGCAGGGTCCCCAGACTGGTTTATCAGAACAGCTGTCTGCACTAAGCTCTTGTGCCTATGGTTACAATACTCTACTTACTGGACTCTGCTACTTCTAAAAATATTCTCCCTTCAAGTTGCAAAAACAGCTATGTCAGTTCATAGCATTATTCCATCTAGCCCCAAATCTTGTCTTCGACAATAACCAGAAGTAGATGGCAAAAGGAGAGCACAGGATCAGAGGAAACATACAGATAACTACCCTTGACCATACTCCTAGCCTTTAACAATTTGAATGTTTGGCACTTCATGCACAGTCTTTTGGAGGCAATTCCTCAGTGATTTCTATGCAATAAAATTATCAATTCTTATTTGGAAACGAGGTGAAGTTTTAGCATCCCAATACTCTATGGCAAAACATGTATTTTTTTCCTTAAACTGTGGTCAAATCCCCAACTCTGAGATGCAAAGTCTGGTGCTCAAGCCATGCAACCACCCAAGGTGACCCATCATTATGGCTCCAAATAATTTTAGAAGTTTTACCACCATTCACCCAGTCAAAAGTTGTCCTTGTCTACAATCACGTATTGCTACCCTTCTGTTCCACAAAATATTCAGCCAGTACCATCAACAATGACGCCAACACAGCCCACAAGAGCAAAACCAGCAGGGAAGAAAATCCTCTCTGAAAAAAGAATATTGCTCAGGGTGGGAAGCAGGCTGTCCATCTCTACACCTGTTGTCTCTGTATCAAGTCTCTATTGGATAAGCAAATAGGCATCGCCCTCACGACACAGGAGACGAGTACCTGTTGTACTCTATAATTCAATTCAATTTATAATTCAAGTAGGGAGATAAAATCATTCTACTCCTAAAGTAAAACCATTCATGTAATTTTTGGTACCCATGTAGTATTGCCATCGCAACACTGACAAAAACATGCAACTGTTATCCAGGCTACCAGTTTGTCTTACCACAACTTTGAAACTTCTGTGAGCAGTACAGATCAAACATTCCTGTGAGGGCAGGATTCCCAGATCGGTTTATCAGAACAGCTGTCTACACTAAACTGTTGTGCCTATGGTTACAAGAATGTGCCATGGCTAATCTGGATCTGGGTGGGATTAAGTCCCTACAGCTGCTGGTGCTGAGATTTCTGGCTCTATTTAATTTGGCAAAGAACCGCACAGGAAGCTAAAAGACTCAATCACTATAGTGAAGCTTCTCACATTTTTGTGCCTGGACCCTGGAGAACCCAAACACAACTCCTGCCAGAAGTCAATAAACTATTCAATTTACACAAACAGGCATGTAAACTCAGGTTTCAGTTTTGTTACCAATTTAAGTTGCCCAAAGTACAAGTTGTCTCTGCCCTTGCTACCTCCCTTGGCTGGGTATTTGTACTCCCTCTTGGATGCCAGTGCTAGAGCTTGTTTGGCCATGTGCTGAGCTGGCTCAGAGAGCCCAAGTACAAAGAAAAAAAAAAAAAAAAGAAAGAAAAAAAGAAAAGTGACAGAAACCAGAACGCCTTAGCTGTCAGCCATATCTGTTCCCTAGCCTGATTCACCTGGTAGCCACACAAAAGCAAATGCCTCCACTGGGGAAGGAGCAGCTTCCAGCAAAGACAGAATTACCTCCTACCACTAGGACGGAATTAAATAACCATGAAACAGCAGCATGGTAGGGCTGTGCTTGTCCTCTACAGAGCTCAGTGGTGTTGCAGCAAAGGGAGGGAACAGGTCTGCTTGTCTGCAGCACTGCATAGATCATGATCCTGCCATGACTCTGGACAGCCACTTCTTAAGATGATTTAAATATCTATAAACATTGCCTGTTCAAAATTAAACAAATTAGTTGGTCTGACAGTGCACATTTACTAATTACTTCACCAACCCTTGGATAGTTTATCTAACCCAGTAAGCCTGGCTCAGCTTTCTTAATAGAGAACACAATTTAGCAACAATGTGCTGTACAGAGCCCAGCCTCATTTCACAAGAACTTTACAACCTGCCATCTTCATCTCTGCTGAGTCAAAAAAGGACTACCCTCTGTTCTCAGCCCTTGGAGAAACACTAAGGTCTACGCAAACCTAGGACAAAGTACTCTATTCTCCACAAGACGTGATCTTTCCCTATTAACACTAAATAGGATTATCAGGGAGGGATGGGAGACTTGCACCGACCCTGCCTGTCCCCTGTGTTTGGGAAGCTTAGATTGCTGGGAATGCCTACATGGTATGTATCTGCAGCTAACTAGTGGTAAAGACCCCTCCTGTGGAGTCCATCAAAGCCGCCCCACCCCTAACAGGGTTGCTGCACAGAGATCTGAAGCTCTGCCTTCCTTCTAGAGGGAGGCAGGGATTCCCTTCACCATACAACAGTGAAAAATCAAATCCAGGAATCAAACTCAGGTATCTCACTCATGAGATCACTAAGGCTGGCTGAAACATCGATTTTAATCAAAATCAAATAAAAAGTGAGCCACTGAACCTTCAGAGAGCTGCCACAAGCAAAGTATGTACAGCTTCACTTTAAAAGACAATAACAACAAAAATATCACAGCCTCATCTGTGCTAAAATATCTTTGACAGCGGCCACATGAGCCATCCCACTTGACTTATTCCCACTGGCATGTGGCTTCAAATTGCATCCTTTATACAGAAATGCCTAAGAGGATCTGCCTCAAGAGAGAGCTGACATGACTGCACCAACCTTCCCCCAAGGGTTCTTCCCTATGGAAAAAAAGCTTAAATTGGCAGCTAATGCTTTCCAGTACTTTGTCCATTTGAGGCTGCAGGGAAAGAAGGCTGAATCTCTGCATCTCTGTGCAACCAGGACCAACTACACCTGCTCAGTCCTTCAGAGAGAAGGAATCTTGTCCTTTTTCTACTGATAGAGTCATTCCAATCACTAAGATCTTGGATCCAATGTCCTCACCAGCAAGAGGTCAAGTCTATAGACTTGTGCATTCTCAAACATTTAGTGCCTTTAGTACGCCTCCAGTTACACTTTTGATTTCCCAGTGATTTCCTCACCAGGAAGCTTAACAAAGGACTGTATGAGATACAGCCAGAAATGTTTCCCCACACATCCCTTTCCAAATTTCCATGACAAAAGCCATATATAAATGCCTCCTATTTGTTGCAGTGGGGATCCTGCAACACGCATATATCAAACCAGGAGTCCCGTGGAAAGGAAATATATATGGACAGACAGATTCTTGCTAGATGTTTCAGAGATGTTTATTTCTCCAGCCGCATGGCCGGGGCTCTGCTGAGGAACTGTTCCAGTCACAGGACCAAGGGTCCTTCTCCCCGCGCAGGGAACACAAACCAACCAATGGGAACGAGGCTGAGCAGGGGCAGGGAAACCCCGTGTCTGTGCCCTCAGGGCCCCTCTCCCAGGGCTACACGGCAGGGGAGGGACCCCAACACCTATTAACAAAGGACTTTCTGGAACTAAAAATCAGAGACTATCTGTAAGATACTGCAAATGAAGCTGCTGAAGTACATTTTAGGAATAAACAGAGGTTTAAGAGTTTTTAGATAACAAAGAAAGAACCATGATGTCCACAGTTAAATATTGCAACGTACCTTTTCAGGCCTGTCAAGCAACATTTGTTTTTCTCCCTTACCCACCCCTTTTCATCTAAAGCATCCTTCTGTACATTAAAAAAAACCCCCAATATTCTATCTCCCATGCAGCCAATGGATTCCACTAAGCAAAAATAACAGAAAAAGTAGAAGAAAGTATAAAAGAGCCCCAAGAAAATGTAGCAGGCAAGACAAACTCACCCTCCAAACTGGCCTTTTTATTTTAGTTAGGGAGTTTCATCCTTGTTTTAAAAACAGGGACAATTGTGTTCTCCAATCTTTAAGGACAGTGGCTGAAAATCATTAGCAACACCTGCAACTGCAAATCATTTTGTAATGCTCTAAATGAAAGATGATAATAAATTGCACTGACATTCATGGAACATTTGCAATTTCATCATTCAAGAGAACACAGGGATTCTGGAGGAGAAGCACGACTGAAAATCTTATATGATAGGAAATAATATGGGTAGTTTGCATTTATATAGGTCCCATCACCTGAGAATATTAAAAGAAAAAAATATATATATATATATATCAACTCTATCTCTGAACATCTTTCATAAAATTCTACAGGCCTTCTTGCCAAGCTCAAATCATAAAAGGAAGACAAAACAGTGAGTTTTTCTTCAGTTAATACAGCAGGGTAAAAGGGAAAAGAAGAAACCAGTCAGGAATTCCTTTACCTAACCCACAGCTTCTCAAACGCTTAAGTGCTGACATCAGAAAAAGAAAAAATTCTCTAAAACATAATGAAGGGGCACAGAAACATTTATCAATGCTACAGTCTGGAATAGAGTTCAGCCTTTTAGCAATATACTCTGAACTGAGAGATGAAATAAGTTGCATAGCATGTAACTTATTCCTAAAGCAAATTCTATTGTAACTTAATTAACATACAAATGTAATTTTTCTTCTATTCAATAATAGAAGGAAAAATCCATTCTATTCTCTAATGAACTACAGTTAAAGTTTCCTTTGTTTTAGCTCTCCAAGAGTGGAAATGTTACTAGTTCATTTCTTGACTTTTTCTTTTAACCTTGTTTGTTGCAGGAATTTCAGGGAGTACAAACAACCATAAATCAAGAAAACTTCCTAAAACCATTTGGACTTAATTGTTTTCAACACAGCAGTTTATATTTCAGCATTATTGTGCTGTCTAGTCCTCTTCTAATTTTCCCCTAGCCTCAGAACATGGTTAGCTGGGGAGCAAAGAGGAAAGCAGGTGGCTTATGAATAATTAGAACTTTTTACAGTACTTCTCCACATGCATTTCTACTAGCACACTGTTCTAAATTTAAAGGGATTCTGAATAATCTGAACATAAAGAGAAGTATTTACACGGAGCAGCATTGTCTGTCTTGGTTGATTTACTGTTGGTAGAAAGAACTCATTAGCTCTCAGGCCAGTTGCTGAAAAGACTATAATGCCAATGCACAAAGTTGACATAATGAAAATAAAGGAAAGAACCTGGGCCAAATTCAGAGGCAATCTGTAAGGTAATGTAATTTATACCCACTTATGCTCACTCAGATTCCCTTAGAACTTGTTCTGCCCACTCTATTGGTGCATGAGGGAATCTAAATTGATGTAATTTATATATCAAAGAGTCAGAAATGCTATAAGGCCCCAAAGTCGGGGGCACTTAAAGTCATGCTTTCCTACATATTGTTCTCTTCGTTAATCTGTCCTGAATCCTCCCTCCTTTTACTGTTTCAGCCTGTGATTTATGCCACCAAGAATCCCTGAAATGCCATGGGCAAAGCGAGAGGCAGAGTGTAGGTAAATGAGCATGACTCAAAGGAAATCTAAATAGATGTAACACAGAAGTTAGGGAAGGCAGGTGCCTCTTGCATGCACATCCACTCTTCCCAGTGCTTGGATTCAATTTGAGATTTGGCTCTGCATATCCTCCATTACCACTGGCAATTGAATTTGTTAGTTAAACGATACAAGCAGCCACAGCTCATAGACCCTTTTAGGGCCAGGAGGAACATTATGATGGTCTAGTTTGATCTTCTGCACAACAGAAGCCATTAAATATCACCCAGAAACCCCTGGACTGAACACAGCAAGGATGAATGAGAAAGACCCAATGTCAGTTTAAAGACTTCAAGTGATGGGGGAATCTGCTGCATCCCTCAGCACTATGTTCCAGTGGTAAATTACCATTGCCCTTCAAAACATGCACCGTGTCATCTCCTGAATTTTACTGGCTTTGACTTTCAGCCATTGGCTCTTTCCTTGTTCCATTGAATTCTCTATCTATTTCTTATAGAGTATATATTCAATTGCCTCTCACCCTTCAGTTCACAGTCTCATATTTTCTACCTTCGGATTCAAGAGAACATAAACTTTATACTCAAAATAGTTTTAGAATGAGTTGAGCTTGCACTGGAAAGTATTTATATATGCTATCCTGATAAAAGCTTTTTCATTTGGGAGAGGAAACAGGACAGCTGGAATTTGGGGACCACAGTCTCTTCCTTCAGTATTTGAGCACTCCAGGATACTATCAATTGAAGTATTTACTCTCTCTACTCTATCTGAACATTCTGGGAAGAAGGGAAAAGAGAGCCAGCATTGCAAGAGGCTTGGTTGTTAAACCACTGCTCTTCAGTTCCTTCCAAAGCTCTCTGACTGACAGGTATTCTGCCATTCCACTCTAAGCGAACACTCCATCACACAAAAAAATTCAGATTTTATCACCATCTGCTAATATACAGAGATATGTGGTCAGCAGTAGCTCTAGTGGCAATGATATATGGTCATATTTTCTGGTTTCCTGTAGAACTACAAAATACTGTGTAACAAAAAAATCCTCACACCTTAAGGGAAATCTCATTACGAATTCCACTACGACTTAAGGAGTTGCAGGAACATATGAGAAACACATAAATGGATGCTCTGGAGTGGCATTCTGGTCTTCTATCAACCAGTAAATGGGATTGTCCAGAACAGGAGGTTTCCATGTTGTTTTCATTTTTGTTTCTAAGCCCTCCAAGAAGATTCATCAGACAGTACAATACATGCCACTGTTGTTTCTGATTTCAGAAGCTGGCACACTAATCTGCTCTGCACAGGCATGGTTGATGCTACCTGTCCCAGTCAGAGAGATGTTAAAGGTTTATGCTCTGTATAACTGAAAGGGATGAAGCACAGACTAGCTCAATTTCTCTTCTGGTCAGAAATCTAACTCTTGGATAGAAACTAGCTGGCTCTCAGCAAAGTTAATGTTGCTTTATTATCTGTCAGGATTACGCACTGTTCATTTGGAACATCTGCTCCCCAAGAGGGGGACAGACTTTGCACAGGAGCATCAAACAGAGACAGGAGGAAGCACATGGCTGCAGCGAACCACAAAGAGCAGCCAGCATCAATGTTTCCTATCGGCTAATGCCCTTCATCCTGTGGCCTCCTTCACCTCCAGACTTGGCCTCTGTCTGCATTTACACCTTCCCAGAATAAAACCCTTGCTTCCCCCACCCACTTGGTAACCATCATTCAGCTAGTTTGTCTATGACTCATCCACTTCAAAACCCTGCTGACTCACAGTCCTCAAAAAGGAAACTTGCTCAAAGAACGTACTGAGATGTGGGTATGCCATCCACGCCAGCGAGGAACTCAGCCAAGCTGACCTGGGCTTTTTACTAGTGAAAGAGATGGAAGATGTGTTTCGTTTGTGAATCTTTATCATTTTAAAGCCTAATTAGCTTATGGATATTTATAACCAAAGTATATCTCAGTGGCCTGATTTCCAAAAATATTATGCATCCAGTAGCTCCCACCAAACCTAATGGGCACTCAACAGTGAAAAATAAGATAAGGCCACACAGCTTTTGAAACAAAAATATACATGCTGACTTCTTGAACCCATGGGTAAAAACTGTGACTTAACTCATGTCCATCTTTGAGAGCACAGGAAGTTAAAACAGCAGCTCTAAGAAAAAAAAAAGGTAATATAAAAAATAATTAAGACATTTCAGATGGACCTGTCATACCTGAGTTGACCGTGGCTCCTTCACCTTCATATATTCAAAACTAAGTGTTTTACAGGGGGAGGGACAACAGGCCCTCCTTGAAGGAAAAAATCAAAGAACCAGACAAATTTGCCTTTATTTTTTCCACTTCACTATATAATGACTAACACACCTACAAGGGTAGGTAGCAGAACCCTCTCTAACCAGGGGTGAGGGATTCAATACCTCTCTCACCATGAGATAGGAATTCCTTGTGTCTCCTTATAATACAAGCCACTGAGAAATGTCTGGTAGAGATACCGTAAATCCATTTGATTTCAATTCTGAGGAAGGGAGCATGGTCTTGATGAGGTCTCTTCTAATACGGCACATCTTCTAACAAAATACTATCAGTATATTGAGGAAATGAAACTTTGCGCTGCAAGATTATCCTCCCTGCTCTCCCCATTTCTCCTGAACTCTACCAGAACTACTCCTTCTCCAAAAACTGCTTACTAAATGCACAGCCTAGTTCAAATCCATGCCTTAATGATGAGTGGTTTACCTTCAATTCTCTCTAGCTATGAAATGACCACCAGTAATTTTTCAGTCAAAAGTTACCACACACTTCTATCTTCACTAGGAAGAAGTTCCACCCTTGCAAGCACTCATATGTTGGCAGTAGGGCAGGTCTAGCTTGCTCTAGAAAAACAACAACTAAGAAATGACGACAGGATCAGTCATCTTCTGAATTAACCACAGGACTCATTATTACAACTTGAGTTTCTTCAAAAATTTCTTACCGTTCACATCCAAGGAAGACACCCACGCATATAAACTAAATATAAACTAATCAAGGTGTTTCTCTGACAGACTGGAAAGAAAGAGAGAAAACAAAGATGTTATTTTTATTTCTCTTTGAAATTATTTGGGAAGAGTCAAGTACCTCGTTTAAACAGACTACATAGCTGGATAGATAGATAGATTAGCCGCATAAGACTAATGTTGAAATGGTTCAGAACTGAATATCTAAGCCAGTTAGTAAATCATCTCACTGTAATCTCACTAGCCTTAAGAATTTATTCGTATGTACTAATTTAATGATTTAAATTATTAATATTTATTTAACTATTTCCTCTTACTAGAATAATTTAAAAAGGTAAAAGACTGCATCTAACAATTCATATTAGCTGATATAGATCTGGTATGCATTAGCTGTAAAAGTGCAAATATTATTTGAATGTTTTTTAAACAACTTCAATAACATTGAACAGAAAAGAAAACCTCTGTACCACTGGCTATTTGATGACTTATGCCTTATCTGCTTGATGTGACATTAGGAAAACACATTTTTAAAAGTCAGTAATGTATTCTGGATTTGACACTGGCACTTCTTGTACCCCATAACCTCAGTCAAAACATAAAAAGGAGAAGAAAAATAATTTTACAACCCATTTAACATCTTCCAAAAAAACAATCTAAAAAAATACTATTAGAATGTAAAATTACATAATACAATTTTTTTTAAATCCCACCTGGTATTTTCTCACCCCCTAAAGAAAGATGTGTCAAAGATTGCACAGTTCACTGGGGACTTCAAAGTTGCTATCAATCTCTATATAGAAAGCATTCAGATACTGGCGTGATGGGCAGCAGTATAAAACCCAAAGAGAGAGAGAAAAATAGATAAAATGCCCTCAGGAACAAGTTTCTTTCCAAGAAAGCTTTCTAAAACCAAGGCTTACATTGAAACAATATTATTTTTCTATGTAGAAGCAGTTTCTCATCTTTTAACTCTCTCTTGTTTGTAATACACTCACAAAATGAAATTTCTATCCTAAAGGCCAAATTCTGACAGTTCTCTTCCCACTGAATAATTTCTCATCCCTTATGCAGTGCTGCAGTTTCAGCAGAGTTGCTTACACGGCAGTGTTCAGCTATGAGCACACCTGGACCACAGGACAGGGCCCAAAGGGAAAACACCTCACAGGCTGCCAGTCTCCCAACACCAGCACTCCATCTGTCCCAATAAATCACTTCCACCAACCTCAATGGGAAGAAAATTAATACAATTTTAAAAATCAGGTACAGGGTTTTTTTTCCTCTCGTTGTCTGCTTTGGATATTCCCACTGTAAATGCTGAGTAACAGATACAGCAGTACTTGGCATCAATATGAAACACAAACCCAGAATTTCAAAATGCATGTGTAATTAAAAAAGTCAACAACCATCAGGTGAGTGTTAACCCCAAAACTACTGTCTATAAACTTGGGAAATACACAGCACTGCAACCTACACCTAAACATAAGGAGCCCTAGTGAGGCTGGATGTTACACCCCAAGCTTTTTAGAAGACTGCATTCTGGTTTTTATTGTGTGATTTTGGACCCTTTTAGGTAGATCTGGGTTAGACATTTAAGCTTTTTCCTGCAGTCTAGAGGGAGATTAGAATTGGTACCTATACAAATACACATTTTGAAAATTTAGATCCTTTTGAACTAAAGTACCTTTAGGAAAAATAAATTCCTGCTGCCTAATATAACTGGAAGAGCTGGTAACAGACCAAAGCAGTAAGTATTTTTCAGAATGCACGTTTAATAAAAATAAACTTCACATAACTGTTAGAGAAGCTTCTGTTGCATTTTTTCTATCTATGCAAATAATAATTTCCTGACAGTCCATGCATCCCAAACGCTACAAGATTTTTTAAAAATTAAAATTAAATAAGGGAAGAAATCACATCCCTCTTCATTATCCAATCTAAGTTGCAGGAGCTAAATAAACAATAAAATTATTTAAATCATTAACAGCCCACCACTAACAAAATGAAGAGTTACCTGTTTAGAGGGGTACCTGCTTTTGGAAATACATTCTATTCACAGCTGTAAAAAAAGAACACAAACAAACAAAACCACCCCAAAAGACACAAACTTCTTCCATTTGTCTCCAAACCCTCTTTTCTTCCCCTACAAAAAAAACCTCTTTTCTTCCCCTACAAAAAAGTAAAAGTGAGAGATTTCCCTGCCAGCTTGCAAATGCTATTTGAAAAAAAAAAAAAAAGGTAACATTTAAGCCCTGAGGAGCTCTTGGTCTTCGAAAGTGCAAAGTACATACGGTTCTAGTTGAAATTAATAGGAGCTGCAGGTGACCAGCACTTCTGACTCTGAGGCCCCAAGCTACTGTACAGACACTGTCCCTTTGAAATTTCAGCATTTACCAGCAGCCAGCTTGCTGAAGTGTAAGACACAAGCATCCCTTTCCCCACAGTATTTACTTTTCAAACGCACCAAACAGTTGTGGGCAGCATGGCTCTCCTCCACATTACAGCCCTGGTGCAACAGGGAGCAAGCATGAAAAAATATCAGCTCTAATCCTCACCAAGCACGAGCCCCCAGCCATTGCAGACCAGGATATTTCCAGAGCTCTCATCTGCTGGGAATAGACCTCTTGTCTCACACTGACCTCAACTGCTTTGCTCTTTTGTCCAGTTCCATTACGTTCTCCGTGAAGTCAGACAGCAACATCAACTAAGACCGTACTTGTTCAGTGCCAGTTTACCAACACAAGAAACTCCAGAAAGCCACTCCATTGCTTCCTTCACTTCGCAACATCCAAAATCTGCCAGACAATGCACAGGAGACTGGCCACCAAACAGCAAAGACGGAGAAATTAAAGCCCAGGGAAGCACAAAGGCAGTTGTAGAAAAGTAGAAATGATTGTGTGCAACTGAAACCCTACATATTAGGGAAGAAAGTGAAAAAAAACCAGCAATGCATGAACTGGGAAGGCAGAGTGACTCATTCCCAAGGTGATGGAGTAGCATACGGTATATGGGTAAACAGTAAACACTAGTTGCCATCTACCATCCAGGTCCTGGCACTGCTTTGCAATGCAGCCTCCCACCAGGCACTTCACTTCTCTCTGTTGCTGTTCCTACCCACCTTTGTGAGGCTGCGTTATTTACATTGCTCATAAACTCTTGCAGGCAGGGACTATCTCTTACCCTGGTTTTGTATGCAGCTCAGCACAACCAAACTGCACAGTCAGAGGCAGTCTGCAAACAGTAAAATACCATTAAAAAAAAAAAAAAAAAAGAAAAGAGAGGAAGAGTATGACTGGCTTAGAAAATGCAATGGCAGTATCTAAAAATAACAAAATAGTTGTGATGGTCAAATGGTAGAACAAACACCATGGCATACACATAAGAATTAGGTGAAAGAAAAATGAGAACCAGCAGAGCTCTTAAAAGGCTAAGAAAAAAAAAAAAAAAACAAAACAAGGGGGGAAAAAATCAAAGACATTGGTAAAGAGGTAGATTTGTTAAATCACAAATGATGGACAAATTGTTGAATAAAAATAAAGCTTCTGGCTTTCCTTATATTCATTTCATTGTAATGATGCCCTTATGTCTCAGCTTTTTCAAGGTCTGTTCTTGTCACCTAAGCATCAGATCACCTCTTTGACCCTCAGGTTGGTAAAAAAGAAGGCTTTAACTTACCTGACAATCCATCTGGAGAGCAAATGAGAATGAGGGAAAGAGGAGGAAGGAAATAAAATCTACCTATCTCTACCTCAAAATAGCTGACTAGCGCAGAAAGGAAGTCACCCACTGAAGGTTAAGAAATAATAAACAACTAATAATTTACTCCCTTGCTAAAAGACCAGGAGAGATGAAGCATAAACGCCTACTTCATCGGCTGTTGCTGGAGCATGGCAGTCCTACTTCATTCCTCAACATACACTGTAAAATCACAATCTACATCTTTGTGGCCATTGGCACAGTTCCCTGTTCAGTTTTAAAACACCAATAATCAACCCTTGTTTGTAATGTTTTCACACATTTAAAACAAACCCCTTGGGACACAAGAAGTTATCAGCATCAAGAATATCATCATTTCTCTCCCATCCACGAAGTACCTTTGAGCCAAACAAGCTGTGATTTTTAAAAATGCAACTATTTCCAACACAACAGAGAGGGAAGCACATATGATACTGTTACAAGCCAAGGTGAGAAAAATAAAAAGAGTAATGACAACAGAAAATCTAAAGTAAGTCCTGGCAAGGCACACGATGTTGGACATGAGAAAACCAAAGCCAGTTGGCTGTGACAATTTTGCATCTATCAACTACTACTTAGCTAACACCCATCCATAAATAAATTATTTGCTATTGCCTTGGAGATTAACAGGGTGCTGTAGATTTGAAAAATGAACCTGAAGGACTCAAACACAGACCAGTTTCTTTGCACAATGTTGGTGGAATTGTGGCAGTTGTTTTTCTAGAACTTTCCCATCAGTGCCTAACAAAGCCAGCAAGCGCCAGTGGGACTGGGGGCTGTGCACAGGCACTGTTGGAAAGTGATTTTCCCTCTTCTACTTGAAAGAATGAAGAAGTCCTTTGCATCCTTGTCCAGGTGCCTACTAAGTTTTTGTCTTCTGGAAACATTTGGGCCAAGCACTGTTCAAATCTCTAAAACACTCCAAGTTGGGGCCTGATCTGCACCTCATAGCACTGGTCAAACACCACAAACATCTTTTTCAGACACCTTAGCAGGACTGCAGTCAACCTCCCTCCCCAACACTGGGGACACTACAGGGAATTCCTCTCCTCCCACCCTGCTCCATTTGTCCCCTTCCCCAGCAGAAAGGCTCAAGAGGAAGGTGTAATGTTAAACCAGTAGGAAGGTTCAGGTACTTGCTTCAGGTAACTGGTCTTGCAAAGTGCTCTGTAATTCTGGATGCACATCTGGGAGTCATATTGGGTTTAGTGTCAAATGTCTTTGAGAACTTCATCTGCTAAAGATGTGGGCACTCAACACTTCTGGATAACCAGAGATAAACATGCCACCTTCTGAAAATGCTTTCCCTTTATTTTTTCCAGCTTTGTCTCCACTCTTACAGCTCTCATGCACCGCATTTGCTCATGAAGCAGCAACAACATTCCCCACCTCCAGATTCTGCCCAAAGAATGTGGATGCTACACAAGCCTATCCCCCAACTCTTGATAATCCAGTATAGCCTTCTGAAAGCTGAGGTCATTATTTGCATGCAGCCATTGCATGAGCAAATAAGGTGTTTAAGGCACCTCTCAGAATGGGCTCTGAAGATTAGTTAATGTTTATACAGCCCACCGAAAATTGAAATGACTGCTACATGCTAAGTATTACCATCACCAGGGATCCATTTAAGTCAAAGCAGGGCAGACAGTGAAGGAAACAAAACTTATTTTTTCTGTCCAACACAATTACTACCTGACTTATGCATGCGAAAAACACCCAATAACCCATCTAACACAGTAAATTAATGTTTATGCTATTAAGTTCAGACAATCTTAAGCTGAAAGCTTTTCAAACTACAGGAAATTGCATGTTGCACTGGGACAACTGTATACAATTACAGTGATTTCATAAAATGGCAGAGATATAAAGCAGAAACTGAGTGGTCGGCAAGGCTTCTAAAAATCACACAGATAACAAATATGTCCTGGTGGGCCAGGAGTCTACAACTTTCTCACAGCTGTTCCTAGAGACGGGAATTATATCCATAATCTCAAAATTCAAGACAACTCAGTGCATTGCACACCTGTATCTGTGAGGCAATGACAGACACGTCATTGTTCAGCGTGTACTATTACTGCCATCTTGGAGTCACCATACATCAGCCAGATTTATTATTATCCCATCTTGCACCACCAGCTGACACCCACAGTAAAAACAACACCAAAAAGGACATGGAAATATTTGGACCAAACAGTGCGTTTCTTTAGGATGCAAAAGCTCCAAAGAGACACAAAGAGCACAAACATAAAATCCAAGGAGTGCAATGCTCCCCCAGGCAGGAAGTTCCCAGCTGCTTTGCTAAAGGCCACAGCAATATGTCTGCTTTATGCTTGTTTTCACAAAGGATTGTTTAACAGTACACTTAGTGCAGCTCTACCTTGACACAGTAAACGTCGTCTTAATACAGCCTAGGTAAAGCTTTCAGCTTACCAAATCCTGCTGCACGCTTTGTCAAACATCTGAAGGACTGCAGTGCCTCTGACTTTTTTCTGATGTCTTGCAGGTATAGAGTGGTATTAAAGGTAGTTTTCATGAATGCAAAACCAGGCAGAGGCTTGTCTAAGAGCTATCAGTCCTATTTTTCACCTTATTCATTGTACCATTCACAGCATATTTTTATTGCCAGTCTCCCTTCCACTAAACAATTCCAGAAATGTCATTTGCACACCAAACAAGTGTATATTATACTGTTCAGTTACATGTGGTAGATTATCGGGTTGTGTATAGCAGCTAAGCAGAACAGCGACAGCTGTGTAGACACATCTCAGCTGATACTAAAAGAAGTCTTGTCGGCAGTTCTGATCTTAAAGTAAATACACTGAAAAACTTAGCTCCAATTAGGCTGAGGCTGATACGATTTTCTGGAATGAACATTAAACGAATGTGGCCGATAACACCATCTTTGCAAAACATCTTGTTTGGTTTGTCTTTAAAAGATAACATTTTCAAGATAAAAATGTCCTGACTTAAAAGCGATACGTCCCTGCTGTCTGTGTTCACAAAAATCTGAATTTGGTATTTTAAGCTGTGTGTTATGCTTCATTAATATGAAATCACCACCCTGCATCACTGACATATTAGCCGAGCTCCAAGTGACCTAATTCATTTTTAATATTTCATAGTTTGTTAAAGGCTGTAACGAGAGATCACTAACTCAGCTCTGACACTCCCTGTCATGAATCAAAAGATGTAGGGGAAAGGTCATGTACTTACTAACTGGCACCAAACCAAATTCATCACTACAAAATGAGAGAACAGAAATGAAGACTGCATTTCCCATTATGCTTCTCTCTTTGTAAGAGTATCCATCAACTTGCACGACACCAAAAAGCAGAATTTATTTATATGCATGTACCCCAACAAAAGGTCAGAAAGAAGTGAGAAAGAGAAGAAATAAGGATTGCAGCTTTTGTCTAAGCAAGTAGTTCCTTCCCTTTAAAGCAGCAACAGCCTTTGAAGACCAAAAGGAGAAACAATTCCCAACCACATAAAGAAACTAACAAGTCCCTTATATGGCTAAGAATTGCAATGCCATTTTTTTCCACAGCTGGAAAAATTAGAACAAGAGGGAAAACTAGAGCAAACTTTAAACAGACAGCTCTCTGAACACCAGGGAATTCACACAGGCATATCATTCCAGCTTTAAGAACTGCTAAACACTTTCTTCTTTAAAGGGAAGGAGGACATTACACCAGGTGAGTCCCTGAAATCTAGATTTTAACTCTCCTGTTGTAACTATGGATACCTAGCTTTAAAAACCTTTTGTGATGTAACGGTACACCAGGCTCCCTTATCTCCTCCTCTGGTGAAACGCCTCCTTCTGAAGTTCCCTAGTGTCCCTTTATCACCAATGCACCACCTCAAGGTTTTGCCAACTCTGGGACTGCACATCCAGAACAGCCCTCTGCCCTATCCACTGCATCTTCAGTCTGCCTTTCACCCTCCGTAACCCTGGCATGAAGGTTGCCAGCTTCTCCACCGGGAAGGCAACTAGATTGCATCACACGTTGTTCCAAATAACCAGAGTTTCTCGCAGGCAAGACACACGAGACTTGATGGCGGATCCAGTCCTGCCATCTCCCACCGGCATGAGGCAGAAAGGTCAGGCTCCTGTGCAGCGTCGATACTGAGCTCTGAATGGCTTGGCCTGGCTGGGCTCTAAATATAGCTAGGCAGAGGAAGGGCTGTGAAAGTGGGTGGGGAAGGGAGTGGAACAGAAGCCAAATGAGCAATCAATTAAATACAACAACATCATGTTGGTCCCCCAGTAAGACTTTCCCTCTCTACTCCACCACATTCTGCAGCAGAGTATTCAAGCACAGCTTCAGGATTTAGTCCATGAATGCAAACTCACAGAATAAAAACAAACTGCTGGTTGATTTATACTTAGGGAGGGGGGAATACAAATCTGTTCAACAACTTATCTTCTTGAATAAATTTGAGTCACACAGGAGTGACATCACTTCCACAACATGACAGCCCATAAATCATCATCAACCACATGGTACTAACCATAAAACATGTGTCAGGAAGACACCAACAAGGAACAAAATATCAGAGTGCTTTACATTGTAAACATGCAATCTTACGCATCTTCTGGCTTCTACTGTGATCTATATATGTCAGGTGGTTTATTTCATTCATTTGCATCTGAATGAAGTTAACACAATTAACAGAGGAATCCTCATAGAAAATCTGTCCAAACAATTTCACCTGCATAAATATACCACAAATGAAGCACTTAAAAATGTAAATATTTGCTTTTTAATAAACTACCACATTTGATACTAAAGTTGACTTTACAACAAATAAGCAGAGAGGGAATTTATTTCAACCATGGTTGCAAGCTAGCCCAAAACCAAGTAAGATAAATAAGAAAGAAAGAAAGAAAAAAAAAAAAAAAAAAGAAGTTTTTCCATCCAAAAAGCAGAAAAAATAATCTTTTTCTCTTGTTTGACAATGTTAGACCTGAAGTCTTTCAGCTAATAAAAAGCTTCTAGGAGAAGAGATTAGACTTTGCTGTAAACCAACAAAATATAAAAGACAGTATGATTGAGGATTTCAACGGGAGCTTCCAATCTGCAGCTACAGATAGGACAAGCAACCTTTGCTTCACTTCTCCATTTAGAAACACTGTATCCTCAGAAAAGACCTGCACAGAAAACTAAATTGTTTCAAATTTCAAAGAGGCTACACAGTATTTTTATTTTAAGAATTGTATAACTAAAAGCAAAACCAGCTTTCTCTCCACTTTTTGTGGATTAACCGCACTTAGTCTCTAACAGAAATTGTTAATCTTCATTATAGGCACTGGGCTCCATGTGAGACATCTCCTATGGCAATTAGACTTCTGCTCTGTATAAATCATATCTCAACTGGCAGAGAGAGAAACAGACAGAAAGACAAAACATCTGGTTTAAGCTGCTCATTCTCTAAAAATATAAATCAGGATAAATAATGTTAAATAGAGATTATAGCCACAGCAAACACAAAATGCTGTTAAGTATTGGAGGAGGTATGTCCTCAGCCCCTTGCACGATGTAGAATCATTCTGATTGACTGGTTTTATTTCTTTTGTGACTGTATTTTTTTTAAAAAAACTGTATATTGTTCAGCTGTCCTGGTTTTGCCATGGTGATCAGTATGTGCTTTGTGGGCTTGATTCTGTCTTGCTGAAGACAACCAAATCTTTTTCATTGATTTTTCAAAGGAAGCAGAACAGATCCCTCTCACTATAACTTCTATTCAATAATATTATTGTTAATCCTCTACTTAAAATACATGGTACATCATTCTGCATCAGTAGACACCATTCTTAGGCTGATACCTGACTGTTTAGAATAGCTCTCTTTGTAAAACTGTTTACTTCTAAACTTCCCTTTGTTACCCAATCTTGCCGCCCATATGAGTGGGAAAGCAATTGCAAAACACCGCTACAGGAATACTCAGTGTACAGGCACTGACAGTATCTGAGTAAATCACTGTTCTCTGACTCCCTTCTCTGCCCATCTGCAGTCTTTGGTATGGAACAACTATATCATAAAAGCTCTTATTCACACATGCTTTTGATATTACACTATTTAATCACATACAGCTGTAGCTGATGAGACTGTTACAAAACACAATTTTAATGCAGCACTGGAAGCAAGTTCTTGAGACACATTAACTATTTTCCTCTCTACATAAAATTTCTAGCACTAAAATTCTTTTCTTCAAGAAAAAAAAAAAATACAACCAGACTATTTGGGTTTTTTTAGAAAAGTCTGCTTCTCTTCCTGGACAGTCCGGAATGGTGTTGTTTGCAAGCAAACTCAAAGTCCCCGCCTGGAGTATAATAGCAGAAAATTCACTTCCCACCCCTTAAAAAAAAAAAAAAAAAATTAAAAAAAATTAAATTGAATTAGAAAATGCTGCTTGCAATTATATGCAAAGGGAATACTATACAGACTTCTCACAGCAAGACCTGAAATGAACTCAGACATCCTACTTGAAATGCATCCTTTCTTATCTGTTTTTTAATTCATGGAAATTTAAGAACCAACAGTCTGATGATTTTTACCAAGATACTTGAATTAAAGTGCAAGCATACCATCATGCTTTCTTTGAAAGGACTTCATGCATTAAAAACCAAACCAGTTCATTTCTGAACCACTGCACTTTATTTTGAAAGGGCACCTTGTATAAGGCATTCTAAATTATAACTATTAACACACAGCACTCGCCACAGCAAGATCTTTGTAGCCTAATCTGGCAAATGCTTGCAACTTCCATCATTTTTTACAGAAATAAAATATCTGCTTGCAAAATAAATAGCCATAGAATATCATAATACATAAGTGTTTGAAGTAGTAAGAATTTGAATTTTCCTTTTCCACAGGTTTGGTCTGGGGGTTTTTATTTGTTTGTTGTTGGTTTTTCGGTTTTTTTATTGCTTTTTTTTTTTTTCATGTGGTGCTTTCTTTTGTGGGTATTTTTGTGGGTTGGTTGGTTTTTAATTTAAACAGACTTGTATGGAGGCAACATATGAAAAGAAGATCAATCAAGAAATTTAACACCATTTTAATACATATCATAATGTCCCTTAAAACAACAAAACTATTTTTATCCAGGCAAGCAAGGATACATGAAAAGCAAATGAGTTCATATATTTCTGCATTTTTCAGAGGAACAAAACTTTTATCTTCCTTATTGTTTAAGCCAGGTGGCAAATACTAGAGCTAGATATTAATATTACTATCAAAATCATAGCCAGGCTGAAATATTTTTAAATGGCATTTAAATGAATTTGTATTCCTTTCGGGCAGCTCTCTGAGGCATTTAAAACATGCTGTGACATACTGACTCAAACAGGGGCTAAGTGCGAACAAACTTCATTCCTAGAAATGCATTTCTCTATTTGCAAGTGTTTGCCTTTACTTTGGCACGATCACATGGGCTCCAGCTAGACTTTTGAGCTCTGGCAAAGATCCAAGCTGCAGATGGTTGGAAATGCAGCCTGAAATCAGTGTGTGGTTGATGAATTACTCCTTACACCTGACCCCTGCTTCACACCAGGCACCAAACACAATCTGAACACTACCAGCCAGAGAAGCCCTGTCAGGCATCTCTGTATCTGGAACGCTTTCTTCAAGGCCTTCTGTATGGCCAGATGGTCAAAAGTGGGGAATGCCATAAGCCCACTAAACAGAAACGTGAGTGACAAAAGAGCACGGGATTGGTAGGTACAAGGTGAAGAGAGGCAAGAGCTTTGCACTGAGCAAGGAGGGAGGTATGGTCATGCCACACAGCTGAAAGAAGTCCCCAATTCCCTCATGCCAAAAGATGCCCTAAAAAATGTCAAAAAAGAGACATAACACACACCCAAATGTGTGCCCATAAAATCACTATATCAAACTTAAACTCTTCTGAGTACACCTGTTTGAACTTCCTAATTGTTTTTTTCCTCAGCTGGGGCACGTATCTGTCATTTCAGGAACATATTCATTGAGCCCTCTTGCTTGCAGGCCAGTCTGAATACCTTTCACAGCCACAGAGAAGGGGTTTTATTCAGGTAGGTGTTGGGAAATCACACTTCGTCCTTTCGCCCGTGTTCACACGTGCATCAGGGCATATAGAGATGAAGAGGTACTGTGGGTACCGTAAACATTGTCTCTCGTTTTGGGGTGTTTCAGCCATCTGACTGGGTTACAGAGTCAACACCATGAGAGTTAAACTACCAGACCCAAACCATGACTAATAAGTAGGAAATATCTGGAGAATGCATGAAAGCAAACCGCACGGAAATAGCTGCTTAACTGGCATATTTTTACCCCAAGTGCAGGTATAGAGATCATAAACCAAACAATTTCTGTTTACAGGTAACTGTGGCACCTCCTCCTTTCTACCCAAGTGATTCAGGCTTTTTCAGTAGGCTGTTTGCAAAGAAAGCTGACCCCAGCAAGAGGTCTAATCGTAAGCTGCAGAGGACAAAGATAAAACACATCATCTACTAAATCAAGAAGACTCTTTCAAATATATTCAGAGTTAATATTTTTCTCCCCTTTTTCACATCATTACATGATATTTCATAGTGCTTATTTTTGTTTTCTTCTGTGCTAAATGGCAAAGAGAAAAGAATTTGCTTTGGCAAGCAAGAAACAAAAGAAAGAAATTCAGACCATAACGCAAGATTTGGCACCATTAACATTTTACATGACAATTTACAACATACTCCTGTAAACCAGCTGTTTGAGTAGTTACACCATCAGCAAGGATGCAACTAAGGAAATTCTCTTAATATCTTGAAAAAAAATTTAAAAGTACTACAGATTCTCATCAGATATACACGAGCTGAACCACCTCCCTGCAATATATTTTGCAACAAGAACACAAGACCATGCTTCACATACAACAGTAACCAGAAACACTTACTCTGAAATAAACTCCTATGCCAGTTGGACCCCACTCTCAGCATCTGTCTAAAGAAGTTCCAAAACTGTACTTTCAAACTGAAGTTGTCAGACAGCATCACACCAAAACGGAAATAAGGTTATGTCTTTCCTCAAACTCAGTGCTTGTCCTTAAGAGATGTATTAAATTCCTTGCAATTGTCTCTTAAGGATTCACGTCCTCCCGTCCTTTTCTTTTTTGGATGACAGTGGCTTTTCCTAAACCTGAAATTAAAGTTTTAGCTACAGTGGTGGCATTTGATAATGAAGGAGCACAAATAAATTGAATGAGTGCATCCTTTGTGTTCCACAAAAGGCCACAAAACACTAAAAAGTTAAAGCAATCAGACAAACATATGGAATCCATTTTTTCTATTTATAATCCCATTACCCATATAGCTATTCATTTACACCCTTTCTGCACAACAACGTGCTAGCCACGTTAGAAGACACACACACAGACTGTAGGCTGAAATCCCGCGCAGCTCCGTGGTCCCCCGTGAGAAGGACGTGATGTACTGTAATGAGGTACTTCTCAAAGGAGAACCAAGGCAACTTCACCAAACAAGCAAAGCAAAAGCAGCACTTCACCCAAACACACTGGGGAACATGGATTTCCAACTTTGCCTGTTGAACACGCTGCCACTCTGAATTTCAGAAGCTGTACAGAAATGCTGTAAGAAAGCCTAGAATTTCTTTCTTGATGACAAATGAATGCACACACCACCACACCCCCCCCAGCATGCATGACTATGAGCATAAAAACACATTCTTTCTGTAGAGCTGACTCCTACCATGCTTGGTACAAAGAACAGTTTTTGGAAAATAAGAAGCTGAAGTTCTCAGACCGGCTGGAATCATACAAAGGTTTATTTATACGTGTTGCTCCAATAGGGATGATAAAAGATACAGCTCTCCACCACAAGATTATTTGATTACCCAACTATTAGCTTTAGACATACAATGGATCTAACTGCTTTAAAACGTCCCAGAAGCTGATGGCTAGCTTTAAGGTAACAAAATCCAGATGCTGCCTGTCTGCACTGCTTTAAACTCTTATGGTCTATGGAAGAGAAATACTTGCATCTGTATATATATATATATATATATGCACGTGTATGTGTGTTTATTATTTAGAGTTTATGTACATGCTTAACTGTGGACCAAGCAAAATAAGAAAAAAAACTAAAATGTATCAGCGATTTAAAATTTTATCTATCCTTACTCTAATAGTGCAAGTGTGCCAAGACAGATGCACATGACTTTTCACAGGGTTGATAATTTTATATACTGGCTATAAAAATGCATTTAAGTTATATTTTAAAGCAAGGGGTTAAAAAAAGTCATGGTACAGAAAAGCTATTGTTTCTACTGTAAGCTCAAATATAAGGTTAATTTTCACAAAAAGCTTATTTTACAAAGTTAAAAAAATGAAGAAAAAAAGAAAAAATAGGACAACTGGCAAAATGTAAGCTACGTGAGTAAAAGGCATGGAATGTCCAATATATCTCCTCCAATACTTGAGGCTATTGTTCTTTCAAAAAAACACCATCAATTGTTTCATGTCCTTGGCTTGCCAGGTTTTGAGGAATAGCATCAGCCTACGTCCCCCAATCCCCCAAACAGTTAAAGCTACAGGCAATATTGCAGTCAAGCTAGTGACAGGCTGCTGCTGCAACAGCAACATTACACACTAAATGGTCACAAAGGTAAAATGCTATTTGGATTGACCTTGAAAGGAAAGGGGGGAGAAATGATAAAATTCACTCCAAAATACAAAATTATAAAAAGGATGAATTTTATACCAAAAAAAAATATCTGCATGATGCAGTGAAAGAAACATGCAAAGAAGTGAGAGGTAACCCCGCCATGAATTACAAGGCTGTAATCATACTGAGTGCTTCTGGTGTCATCACAACTCCAACCAGCCTGAATCACAGTTTTTACAATTAGTTAATTTATATAATGGAGTAGTCGGGCTATAAACGTTAATGGGAAAGTAATTTTTACTAACAAGGAATATAACTTATCCTTTCACAACTGCAGCCAGATCAACGTGATTCAAACCAAAAGTCTGGAGAAGTCAGCCTCCCTTGTGGCACTTCACCACACACAGATGCACACGTCAAATGTCCCATGTGTTAAATTTGCCACAGAAGCGCAATGTGTCTATGTGCACACAGTGCCACACGCACGTGTGTGCACCCTGCCTTGGCTTTTCCCTCCTAAAGGATGTTCGTTTATTTACTGAAACTGTTAATCTGTGGCTGTGAGGTTACACTTCACCTTGTATTTTTTCCTTTTTCTGTTCTCCAAATAAAGTGTCCTGACAGGGTTTGCAAACTTTCGGTTTAGGGCTTTCTTTTGTTACTGTCCTTTGGTCACACAGGAAATCTTTTCACGGAACAGACTATTATACAATGGCATTATAAAAGTAAGGCTTTAATTAACTAACTCATGGCCAGGTAGCATAGACTTCACTCAGCCTCTCTAGGAGAGGCAGGCCTGCTTTTCAGTCTGCTGGCATTTTAAAAATTATTAAGGAAAGAAGAAAGAAAACGGAAATGTCCGCGCTCGGATACACTCTCCAAAAGTAGTTATCCTCTATTTCTAGACCTTCTAAATGCAACAGAGTACAGCCATATCATCCTCGATATTTAATGAAATATTAAAAGCAGTGCAATGCACTGAAACAAACTCCATCAGATTTACAGTCAGTCAGCTCCAAGCTCCGATTTCCACAGCATCTCCTCCTGAGCTGATTAAAAGTTTGAGTTGCCACAGACAGCTTTTCTAACAGCAAAATGGTTTTAAGCTGTGATAAACTGTAGAGATCACTGGAAGAGCCACCAAAAGTGTTTCATGCCCGATGCTGTCCAGAGCAATCTTTATCCCATGCCATAACAAACACACTACCTGCCCGCTGTTACGATAGCGTTAACCGCACTGTTCTCCCCAAACAATAAAAGGAATTAGCCGACGCCAGCAGCCCTTGGGAAAAAAAAAAAATAAATTAAAAGAAATAAAGAAATAAAGGGGAGGGCAGACAGTAACCTTCCTGCCTCTCTCACGCCTGCTTTCTGCCTACCAGCTCGGCTCTGTGTAACACCAAACCCGAGGAAGAGACAGAAAAAATCGCCAAAGAGAAGAGGCGAGCCCGCAGTTCGCGCCGCTCCGCTCTCCATCCCCCGCCAGGCGCCCGGCCCCGCCAGCCCTTACCTTGGTTTGGAGATAGTGGGGGTAGTAGTAGGTGTACTGGGGGTACATTGGCTGCTGGTCCAGGCGTTTGCCCATGTAGCTGGAGTCCTTCTGGCTGGTGCGGGGAACTCGTTGGCAGGGTGTAGTGCCCCAGGGCCTTTCTTCCTCTCACGCCGCTATTCCTGACAGCGCGGGCGACAGAGAAGGCTGCCGAGACTTCCTCGCCGTCTACCGCGCGCTACTTCCAGCGCAGCCAAAAACGCGCCCGCACGAACATATACGTGTGTGTGTGTCTGTGTGTGTGTGAGCGCGAAGGGGTGTGTGCGGGTGTGTGTGTGCGTGGGTGGGTGGAAGCCCCGTGCCCGGGTGCCCGCGGCGGAGCAGCCCGCCTCCCCCGCTGGCAGCAGCGTGCCTCCGGCGGTGCCCGCTGCCCGGCTCGGGAGGGAACCGTCCTGCGAGAGGAGCCGGGAAGACAGTGCAACTCCAAATCTCCGCAGAGCCGCTCGCTCGCTCGCTCGCTCGCTCTCCTCGTCCTCTCCTCGGCTCGCCCCGCTCTCGAGCCCTCCCCTCTCGCTTCCCCACCCACCCCCCTTCTAACCAAATTAAAAAAAAAAAAAAAAAAAAAAAAAAAAAAAAAAAAAAAAAGAAAAAAAAAAAAAAAAAAAAAAAAAAAAAAAAAAAAAAAAGGGGGGGGAGGGAAGAGCCTTCCCCAGTCTAGTTGCCGCTGCCTCCCTCACGGAGTGACATGGTGCTCCGGGCTCGTCCTGTCTTTCATTCAAACCCCCTCCGCGCCGCGCCGCCGGTGGGAGGGACCTCGGCGCGCCGCTCCCCCGGGAGGTCGGCGCAGGCCGCGCGGCCGCCTCCGCGCCCCCGCCCGCTCCGCGCCCGCGCCGGACCGGGCAGCTCCGGAAAGCGGCCGTGGGACTCGGGAAATCCTAACGCCGCCGGCCGGGGGAGGAGAGAGACCAGCCCAAAAACGCTGTCTTGTATTTATGATTTTAATTAAAATATATATATGTATATATTTTTTTAACAAACGGGCGGGGGAAGGTCACGGAGCCTGGTCGCCGAGCAGGGAAGTCCTTGTCGTCCTGCCCCTTCAGAAAACTACTCCGCACCATCATCCGGCACTTCGCGGAGAGGCGACCCCGGGCCAGACATATTAAATACATACTTTGTTAGACCGCTTATATAAGACTTGGTTTATTTAAAGTTGGAACAAAATGGAGGAAGAGGGTAAAGAGGAAATTCGGCCGGCCTGACGTGCGGGTGCCTTCCCCCAGACGTGTGAAAATACCACGGTGCCACAAAAGTTCCCCGCGGCTGCGTTTCCCCCGGCCGGACTCCCCCGCACGCAGCAGCTGCCGCCGCCGCCCGGGCCCAGGTGAGGGCCAGGTGTGGCCCCCGCGTCCGGCCGAGAGCCCCACACCTGCCACAGATCCCAGGCGTGCAGGACCTGTGTCAGCACCGCGATCCCAAATATTTACCCTCCGAAAGAGTCGAAGGAAGAGTCTGTCTTACAACAGGGCTATAAATCATCAGGAAAAAACAGTGCGTGAATAACAAAATGTTTCCTCTTGTACACAAATCCTAGCGTTTCTCCTTTTTTAAAATAACTTATTTCTTTAACATGTCATCAGATTCCTGGGCCTTTCTACAGTGGTTTTGCCTATTTATAAATTTCTGGGGAAAAAGAATGTGGGACAGCAGTTTCTTTTTGTTTTTATTTAAATCATCCATAGTATTGCAGCGCGATTGTCAGCTGCTGTATTATCAACCAAATTGCTTCCAAAAAAAAAAAAAAAAAAAAGAATTATAAAAAGAATTTCTTTAAAGGGACACTTCTCAAGGCTGGTAGAGCTAAAATTAGACTTGCCAGCTGTGTTTTGGTTTGTGGGCACGTGCTTGCACATGACAGGAACATGGAAATATCACGCTTTACTCTGGCAGTTTGCTGTTCTCATAAGCAGAGGGTTTTGGTATGGATCTCCATAACTGCCCCATAGCCAGTTAGTCCATGAGCGAAGGAAAAAGGCAGTGCGAGAAGCCATATACACGCTCAAAATATACACTACACACTGCCTATACACTGCGCTTTCATCACCAGGCATTAATAATCAGTGGTACTTAGTTATCAGCCCTCTGCCATACAGTGGGAGCACCATGCCATGCTTGCACAGCTATTTGCCTCCTGTTGCAGGAGAAAAACTTCTGCTAAACGAGTGCTCTGTTCCCAGAGCGCAGTACAGGCATTCAGTGGGTTCTTGCACACCCGGATGAGCCCTGTGGGGCACTACCATCTCCCAAGCTTCCAACAGATTCTGAAGAAAAGCCTGGTTGGGTAAACTATTGAGTATTTTCATTCCCTAAAGAATTCCAAGCTGACCAGGACCATGTGGTCCCTCTTCTGAGGGTCCCTCTTTTTCATTCATCTTCTCTTCTGAGAAGTGAATTTAGAAAAAAGATAGGAATGGGAGAAGAAGCCTGAAATCCCCGCCTCCCAGCCCCACGGTTTGTATCACTGCTCAGCTTTAAATATGCTGCCTCTCGTTGTAGTGCAGGATACTCCAGTGATACTCTTGCTTACGCTTTCTTCTCCCCCCTCCCCCTGCCCGGCTTTCCCTGAGGGTGAAATAGACTGTTTGAGGGTTGGGATCTCCAGAAGTGAATAGTGATTACTTGACGGTACGTGATACTTTGAGCCGAGACAACTTTCAGATTGTTCTTTCAACTGCCAGAATTAAGTTGTTGTGCTTCTCTCCTCAACCTTCTCAATTTTCCCTCAGGATATTAACGCAGTTTTTCTTGCTAAGCGGTTTGCTTGTAGAAGTGGATGTTACCAGATTTGGGAGAAGAAAGAACCTATGTGTGCAGGGTGAAATAAAAGATAAATACTAAAGGAAGTAGAAAACTGTGCATTCTGACAAAGAAATCTACATGAACATACAAGGTTTTCCATGGTCATTATCTTAAATCCAGGAAGGGCTGTTTTGGCTATATCATCTGACTACTGTGAGTATTTCAAACCATGCCATAACATTTCAACCCAAGATTTCCACACACTTCCTCATCAGATGCACTGGTTAGTAGCTCCAGCAGTTCTAGCAACTAAGAAAAGGTGGAAAGCTTCAGAAGTCGGACTATTATCTGAGTGGGTAACAGCTCCACCTTTCTCCAGCTGTCTCTCAGCAAAAGTCTTCAATATGCAGATGCTTTGGGTTTCCCTTTTCACCTGTAATCCCGACCAGGTGCTGAGCAGCCTCTGCTGTTTGCTCTGAGTGCTCAGCATCTCGCATGATTGAGCCTTCAGAGATGCAAGACAGAGTGGAGGCAGCAAAAATAGGAATTCAATATAAAAGAGTGGGGGGCCAAGGGGAGAAGACAGGAGGCAATATAGGATAGCAAAAATGCAAATTAACAGCCACAAAAGCAGATTTAGATAGCATACAGCCTCTGAACAAATGCTAGTGCTGGAAAATGGAAAATTTCCATTTGCAAAATACAGACATCAAAAAGATCATCTGTGACTTGGGAGCACACTGTTTAAATAGAATCCCCTTCATTTTCTGGCCTGTGCATTTGAATAACTGAATCCACTTGCAAACTGAAATAGCAGTTTGCCTACCGAGTGTTAAGTATAAATGTTCCTCAAAAGAAAAGACAAGCTGTTCGATCCCAGTGAGCAACAGTGAGCAAACTTCACAACTGTTTTTTCTTCCTGTGGGAGGGCTCATTATCAAGCCCCAGCCAGTCCCAGCCTCAGGAACCCAGGGAGTGAGTCAGGTCCCAGTGCATCTGCAAAGACACTGCTGCCACTGGTGTCACTGACCTGAGGGCAGATTCACAAGCCAGGTGAGTAGTAAAGATCTTTTCAATGAGAAGTTTAGAAATGAAATTAAATAAATGTGAACACATCATCTGTAAACTTGACAGCCAAGTACATTCAAAGGCACGAAAGGATATTTAACCCAGTGACAACCAAAGCTGTGGATAAGAAACCTGGAGTTAACCGACAGAAGGCAAAAAAAAAGAGAGACTCATTCTCCTGGCAGCCTAAAGTATAGAAAAATCACATATGTTTGGATGTATTTTTACCTTTCATAGAATGCAGATTTCTTCATTCACAAAAACTGAGTTAAAATAAAGAAGCAGATACCTAGTAGAAAATCCAGGAGCTTTTATTTGATAAAATACAATTCTACTCACACTTTTTTTTTTTTTAAAGCCTTTTACCTATCCTATTAAAACATTCTAAAGTCATAGGTATCAGAATCAGGGAGCAATTCAAACATTTTCTAGCTCCTTGCTCTTGAAAAGCAGCAACATGTATTCTAGAACATTCAACTTCTGACAAAATTATGTCAAAATTTTCTAAGTCAGGACTAGAGAAATAGAGATACCACCACCTAAAGCAATATAATAGGTTAAACAAAAAAAAAAAAAGAACAATTATATTTGGCTTACATTTTTTACCCTGTCTCTCTACTTTTATTCTCTCTTTTTACTCATTAAAGCTATTACAAAGGAGACCATAGTGATGCTTGACAGCTTGTTTACAATGGATTACAAGAAGGGCACTGATTTTATTTTTAGATCTGTCAGCTCCTTCAGTCCAGCTACCTTAAAATTATATTGATGAACACAGAATTTTACTATTTAATGGATCATTTATCAACCTGATTTACCTAAGGAGAGCTAACTGAGTTTCTAAGAAGTGACATATCCTGGTGCAGCCATCAGTAAAGCATGTGATAGCCACAGAGAAAGTGGGGGTGGAAAGACACAGGGGATCAGAACACTTAACAAGGACAGCATTAAGTGTCTGGGATTGACAGAACCTCTCTGAGTTGGAGGATGCTACCGTTTTCAGGTGCCCTCCTTTCATAAGAGACCAAACACCATTGGAGGTGGCTTTACCCTCACCCCCCCCCCCCCCCCCCACCCTTCCCTGCCTGCATGAAAAAACCCAGCAGGTTTGCTCTCCAAACTTCAGTACTAACCATCACAACACCACAAAGCCTAGAATTAGGCAGAGATACAGATGGCCTAAAGTGGATCTGAAAGAGTTAATGGATAAGATTTTGGACAACAGCAAAGGATTGCCATCTATCATCATACCTCATTATTTTTCACTTTATCATCTTGTGTCTTTACATTATGGCTCAGGGGTTTCCATTAGTCTACTTCTACCTAAACACCCAATCCTAAAGGAAATCTTTGGACAGCAGAGTGAAAAATTTTAGATGAAAAGTGAACAACAATGAACATTCACTAAATTCTTTCTCTTTTCCACCTGACATGATCTCTTACAAACACAAGCCTATGAAACTAGCAGTCAGTTGTACAGACAGACTGAAATTACGCACTGATGTACTCCTTCTGCAGATGTTAATGGATACAACCAAAGTAAATAATGCTTTTGTCTTTTGTCTACAGTCTGTTTCCTACACATCTCTGAACACTTTGTGAGAGTGAATTCATCCTGAAGTGTGGAAGAGGATTAAGTAACATGACCAGTCAATGGTAATGCCCCAACTGTGACAAAAAATGCAGGGTTCCTCTCACCTCACAAACCCTTATTGCATGGTAAAAGCCACAGCAGATAAGAAAAATGGGGAAAAGATTGGTACTTTCTTTCAGTTCTGGAAGGAGTTCATGTGAAGAGAAAGCAGTGCAATGGCAGTGAGATGCAATGTCAGGAAATGGGAGAGAAACATTGGCTGTAGCATATCAGAGGATCACACATCAATAGTTTAGGGCTTTCAGAAAATGCCAGGATTGCACACAGGTTAGAAGACGCACGTTTCAAAGGTAGCATTTTCTACAGCAACTCCACATCACAAGTTAGTAAATATTGCACCTGGTCTTGAGCCTAAACTCTCAGGATAAAAAAGGCAAACAAACCCCCAAACACTAAGAGGACTAGCCAAGGCCATTTCTCTCTTGCAGCACATTAACTTAATACTACCAGCATTAAATGTGATATGATTCCAGAGGGAGAAAATTCTTCACCTCCCACCTTCCTCCCTCCAAAGTCCTGCTTACTAGTCACTTTCCCCCGCCTTGTTTACTTAAAATTAGATTGTAATCAGGGAACACGAGATTTTTTCCCTGCAGGAAGTTTATTTCTGAAGGTAATGGGGAGACGTAAATATGCTGCCTGTTTACTGAGGCTCATAAACATATACGAACACATAAACATATACAAATTGTCACTGAAAGAGTTCCAGCAAACATGGAAAATCCCAGCTTTTTGGGGCATGTTTGACTAAATGTTCACCCATCATGTACTGAATTACTTAGTGAGATATTAATTTTGTGCTCCAGCTGAGGGTAATCACGGAACAAACTGGCATTATTCAAGTTACTCTGTGAAATTACAGCAAGGGTAATCTTAAGAACAAAGGCCAGCAGGAGTCGAGCCTCTCAACTTGAAAGGAATTATCTTTTCCTCTAATTGAAGTGAGGGCTGTTTTGTTTTATTTTGTTTTTTTCTTTCCTTCCTCTTGTTAGATTTCCAGCAACACTCTTTGGCAGAAGGTCTCCTTGCAACAGGGTTTTGTGCTTAAAGTCCATGAGCAGGGGCTCATCTGCCTGGGAAAGTTTACTAATGTAATTACACCAGTATCCTCAGCAGCTAGTTATACCCACATAATGCCTCGTATGGGCATTCTTCCCCAGGAGAGATTATGCTGGTAAATGCCCCTATTTACACAAACCCATACTTCTCGGTCCTGTTTTCCTGCTAGTGCTGCCGCTGACCTATGCCATGACCTTGGACAAACTACTTCGTCTGCTCCCTCCCATCTGTCTATGTCTCATGAGTGTCAACTGGAACTCTTTATGATGAGAACAGTCTCTATGTTTTTACAGTACCACAGGGGAACCTCAATTTTGGTGGGGCACCAAAACAACACAGCAGAAATCTGTAATAATGTATGTAAACGGTTTGTTGTTCCACCATCCAGACGGCTGCGATTAGAGAATTCACAGGCTGTGGCCTTTTTTTTTTTTTCCGTGGGAAAAAGTTAACAGTAGGCAAGAATGGAGGGTCATTTCAGGTGACATTCCATCACTATCAAATATAATAGATTCTGCTTTCTCCATACTTATATCCTCCCCAGCATGCCAAGACACATTTCTTCTTGACTCTTTCATATTTGGCAGGCTTATTTGCCCACTAAATAACACTTTATCTAATGCTGGCTGTAAATAAGACCTGAAGGAGCCTTTACTAATAATTTCTATTTCATCTCCTGATAGACCCCCTTCTAAAACATGGTACAATTATGGCACTACCCTTGCAATTTCATCCAAAACTACATGCAAAAGTGTTTGCAAAAATAATTTTTCATTACAACTGCTGGAAATGTTATGGTTTTGATGAAATCTCAAACATTACCTTATTTTTTCAGTTTAGTTCAAATTTGATTTTTTGTTTTAATTTTCCCATAAAAATTCTGCCTTGACCCAACTGCAATAAATATTTTTCTACTTGGTCCCCCTGAAAAAGGAAAAATCATAGTCTAAAAAAAGTCTCTAGGATGTTTTCAAAAATATCTTAAGCAAAAACTCTCTTTTATCTCTACACATGCAGGAAAATATTATTTAGGAAATATACAAATGAAATACCCCTATTTAAATCAGTCTCAAGGGAAATGTGTTCATCAGTTGTTTGGTTTTAACTGAAATTCATGACTGGGAAAAGCAATCTGCACTTTAGCTTGTGCCAGTAAGCCCTACAGTAATTCAGAGTCTATTTAGTCCAGAGTATTTTATAAATAAAGAAAAATCACAGGTTGGGAGGAACGGTAATCTTCACCCATAACAAAATGGTATTCTTCTCCTTCTCACCTAAACACAACCGGGAACTGAAGTGGAAAGCACAGAAAATCACGTACTAGGACTGCTAGTGCCTTCTTATCAACATGTAAAGCTTCCCTGAAAGCATTACAAGAAAAATTGTAAGTGTCCACTAAATATGGAATCAAAAGATTGTGTGTAACGATTCCCAACAGAGGGGGAATTTCCGGCTCTCAAATTCTGTCTCACCAAGATAGGGAGAGAATGCATAGCAAATGGAGAAGTACAGTACTGGGAGTTGGGTAAAAAGTTTCAGGTGCAGGTAAGCTGCAGACTTGAACCAATTCTCCATTTTTCAAATCAGTTCACTCTTTTACAGGAATAATGGCATTTTTTTGTAATGGGCAGCTTCCATTTACCACAGAACCAATGCAGCCTGCCGTGCAAAATCAAACCTTATGTCACACTAGATTACTGTCCATCATAACCAAAGAAAACGTATTGAACTGAATATATTTGGTTCAGGAAACCTGTATTTTGTCAGCTGCAGTATAACTCATTGTCCACTAAACAGTACCAAGCCCATTCTGAACAGAGCACACTGTAGAAATGCTTAACCTCCTAATCCTGCATTTGTACACTTGCCAGAGCAAAAGGGAGGGTAATACCTGACATGTAACAAAAACAGGGTTAGGACTGATGTTTTCCTGTACCAGAAAAAGTCTTTGGGTAAGAGATCATTCATTTCCTGCAAACAGACAAATGCTAATTATAGTGCAAATCTTCCCTCTGTTTTTCCCTCTACCATTTCTTTTTTCTTTTCCTTCCTCCCCTCCTTGGTGCATCTTTTCTTCAGTCTTGTTCATCAAATATTTTTTGCCTTCAAAAAATCTCATCAAATCTCTACATTCTCCTTCATATGAAAGTTATCTGGGTTGAGAATAATTTGCCTGCCTTCTTTTATGTATTCCAGCTGGAGTTTTTAATAAAGCACAAGGACTCAAGGCTACTGTATTTTTATTAGGAGATGGTGGAAACTTTATAGTGATTTCTATTCACATTCAGCAAATACTCTTCCCTATTGTTCTATCCTATTTACCGCTCCCAACATCCTATTCCCAAATAGTTTTTACTCTGTAATCCTTCATCTGTTTTGTTTCCTCTTTATTTCTGTCCCTGCCTAACTGCCTGTCTTGCCAGCACAAGCACTTTCTTTTTCTCAATTTTTCTCTCCATTATTTTTTTCTGTTGCCCCCATTCCTCAGCCACAGATGCTTTAGGCTCCACTTTCTTACTTATGTTGCAGTTCTTTGAATGTAGAACAAAAATATTCACGGGGGGAAAAAGATACCACTGTGCTATTCTTTTTAACTTGGAAATCCATCCTACTAGATGGGAAGAGAGAGCACAGTGTGCCATAAACATCTAAATTCATGTCAGCTAAGGTGTCTCGGCAGGGTTGTGGACTGAGTTAAAATAAAGTAGAAGGTGAGAATATTAAGTTCATTAACAGAGGAAGAATTGGGTCTCATAAACTGAGGATCCAATCAATCTCACCTCTTACTGACTTCTTTTCAATAAAGGGCTTTAAAGACATTTCTGCTAAGTACAGATGTACACAGGTTCCCTTCTCCTTACAATTGCAGGTTGTACACCCCTGATATCAACATGCTTGTCTTCTCAGGATCCTATGTCAGCAAAATATGTATCAGCTTAAAACCTTAAGAGCAGTCTTTCCTAAAGAATTCTCACCTCACATACAGCAGGGTAAGAATTAGAAGAAGAAATAACTGAAGAGTAGAAATAACTAATTAGAAATAACTGAAAGTGAGTAGGAGTTAAATATTAATCTTTTGATACCATTAAATACTGACATAAATTCAGCTTGAAGATAATTTGCACTTTGGCTATTTGGTACATTCCCACCAAGTAAAGGTAGATGCTTTTGTACTGTGAAGACCTTGTAGGAGAAAAAAAAAACAAACAAAAACTTTATTTCATTTAATTAGGAAATTGTATTTTAGCAATAGCTATTTCTTTGTGCTAGTCAATTATTTGACTGTTTTATGAGAAGGGCCGGTAGTGTTCTTCACTATGGGGGCTTGACATTTCCCATGGTCTCAGACATTCATTGGAGTGAATCACTGGTTTGTCAGATCTCTAGAACTGCAGCTGAATATTTCCATCCTGCAGATCACATCCTCCCTTCAAATTCATGGTGAGAAATTTCAGTCAAGCCATTTTTTCTTTTCCTGTTTCTCAAGAAAGATACAATTTTTTTACCTGTGTTGGAATAAAGTGGTGCTAAATGCAGGCCAAAATGGCCAAGCTCATCCAGCTTCTTCTCCTTGGATAGTGGTTGGAAGGAGCCTGAAGGACAGCAAGATTCCTTACAACATGTGGAAGAGGAACCAGAAATTTGGCCAAATGGGTGACTCAATGGGATGTACCTTCTACCTTTCTTGTGAAAACTTTCCAGGTCTGGCCACATGAGGAACACTTGAAAACTCACAGTCCCTGCATCCTCAGCACATATCTCCCTGAAGTCCCTATACCTGCTTCCCTCCCAGCTTCCATAGACCTCTGCAGACAGAATGGCACTTTCCTCCCAGGAGCTGTACAGAGCAAGAGGCAGGGATAACAGGCATAGCAGGAGATGCTGGCACAAAACTCCAGCAGTACTGTAGGTATTGCATTATCTCTGCGATTATGATACTGCTGGGCTGTTGGGGTGTTGCCCATCACTCACTGAGATGAGGAGGTGTGGAGGAGGGAGTACAAAAGGAGACTGAGGAGTAAAAGAGGGATGTGCCTTGGTTACAGGGGGAGTGAAGACAATACATCAAGGCGCCGGTGTTGTAAAAGAACCCTGGGGTGAGTAAGTGTTACAGTCTGAAGTGGAGAAGAATGAAACAGGGATCTAGAAATACCTGTGGAAAATGGGACCTGAGATTAAGAATTGACTAAAATTAAGAATGAAAAAGCAGCAGTGATGGCAACCAGGTAGTTAAGATGAGCCAAATTGATTTGGAGGGCTAGGCAGGACATGAGAGGAGCCAAAATGGGTGAGAACAGAAGGGCACAGAGACATACAAGGGAAAAAAGAGGGCAGCCCTTTTCCCTCTTCATCCTGGCTGCAACCCCCAAATTCCTGACATTGACCACTCCTCTGTTGTCAACAAAAATCATCTACACCCAGCAGCAAAGTGATCCACCCTCTTCCAGCACTGGTCCACACAGACTATTAAAATGTAATGCTGCCAGACTCTCCAAGTCTCTGTGATAAATAGAAAGATTTCAGCCTTGCTGACAATCCATTTGTCAATATGCCATGGGATAGTTTATGCCATTTTCAGGTTCCTTTATTTTTTAAAGCTGAAACCTTTTTCACACGTAAATTAAATTAAAAGAACAAGTGGGAAAATTCCATATGATCTCACATTTGAGGTTAATGAGTAATGGGATAATTATAATGAATATTAAAAAGATAACGAGTGTTCACAGAGAAGCCTGTTACAACTGCAGAGACAACCATTACACTGTAATTTTATACCTCTTGAACACTTGACTTTGCAACCTTAATGCTTTCTTAGCATTGTTTTTGCCTGTGTAATGATATATAACAATCTCTAAACACCATCTGCAGTCTTCATATTTCCTTGATACCTTTCAAATAAATTTTTATACTGAGTATGAGAAGAGGCAAGTGATTATCTCACTGAGCAACAGCCAGGAGATAGTGAGGGATGCATTTTGTTGTTGCCTCTCTGCACATTCATAATTCCTATCTCAACAGCTGGGACCATGCTACAAACTCTTGGGCTTGGTTCTTCTTTTTTAAAGCCTCTGTTTTTATGACAGTATTGTAAAAATTTTCTGATTCTGCAGTTTGCTTCGCCCATTGGTCTAACAGTGGAAGCCAAGTTAACAAGGTTTCAGGACACAATTAAGTATTTTGCTTTATTCAGTTAGGGTTGTGGCCAAGAGCATGGCATCAACCATTTTCTTCATTCCCTTCTATCTGACACTGTACCGATTTACCTTAGTTTTATGTGCTGTCCTTCACTGCTGGACTCCTGCTCAGACATGGTACTAGGCACATTTTTTAATTGGAAAGAGGCATTGCATGCTTACAGACTATCATCATATTTCAAGTTTACTGCTAGAAAAAGCCAATATTAATAAGGGCTGCTTTTGCATTTCTTCAGGCATTACATATTTTAGCTGCAAATGTCAGCTTTTAGCAAGCTCTTAGCTCTTGTTTCCAAAGTACTGTAAAAATAATAATAAATGCCCCATAGGACTGTCCCAACTCCTTGTCACTCAAGCAACTCTGGGTCACCTTAAAGCCACTGCAAGTCCCTGAACATCTGCATCATTCAGACTGGAATCCTAATGTGTACCATATAGCAACCACTGCTACACTACGTGCATGCTTATATACAGGTGGTTCTCTTGGCAGCTGAGATTTCTGTTTGCAATAAAAGGAAAAAACACTGATTGTAGTGAAGAGCAGACACTTTGGGGGGCCAGCTCAGTGAGCTGACTACCTGTGGAGCACACATTCTCATTTACGGCCACATGACCCTGAAGCAGTCATTGCAGTCTGAGTGGAAAAGGGGAGTTAACACTAAATAATATTAGATAAGAGTCAATCTCTAGTCAGCACTCTTCAAACAGCAAGAGAAACATATCTTAGGTGTAAAGTGAGAGATCAAGTAGGAGGAAACAGTAGTGAAGAATGATAGAGCAAATGAAAGACCCTCTCAGCATGCTTCTCTGAATTGGTCTTTTCTATTATTAAGTTCTTGGCTATAAGAGGAAGGTGACGGATCCCATGCTCTCAGCATATCACAGCAAGTCATTCATTTGTTCTTCAGCTTCACAAAGAGCAGCATATGAACATCACCATATTTATATATCTATTTTATGCAATAATTCAGTTGCTGCCTCCTTGCATGTAGGAAACACAGTAACGCCTAATTCAAGAACTAGTCTTGTAACAGCACTAACCAGCAAGACAAAAAAAAGAACAAAAAATCAGGTGATGTATGGATACTTAGTTGTGTAACTCCTACAAGGATGAATGAAAACAGATACTCTAAATTCCAACATGCTGCATTGAAAAAGACCATCTCTGAACTGAAATGATGGATGGCTCCCTATATACAAACACTTACACACATGTAACCCATGATCCAAGCAGGCTGGTAGATGACAGGGTGCCATGGCACACTTTGCTCCCACAGGACTGTCTGGAAGCAGTTGGACGCAGTTCAGCAGAACTCCCTCTTAAACATCACAGTCCTTTCCTGAACCAGCTATTAAAACCCACTTCCAGCAGCGAACTTTGCAAGCTGCATACCCTGCCGCTCACTCCAGCTCCCCTAGGAGCCCTACAGCGCCTGTGGCTCTGCTTGTATGCAGCTCTGGAATACCTTCAGTGCTCAGTCCCCAACTCTGGCCTCCTCCTTAGAGCTGGTGGTTGTTGCACGTCTGCCAGCATGAATACCAGCGCCTTTTGGCTGGGGAAGAAGTGTCATGCCAAGCCTGGGATTTCTGGAATATGATACTAGGATTTCTACATTAGACTGATGGAGCCTCTAAATTTCCACCTTAGTCACTTTATATAACACAACAGAAAGTATGTTAAAAGACAAGTTGCAAAGTGAACAGCTAAAATTCCTGGAGCACTGGAATTAAGACTCCTTACTCCAGCTTAACTACATCTTTGAGTCTCTTCATTAGAATAAAATCTGCAGAATCGCATCTAATTCTAATGGGAGGCGCCTTGCCTTGTTCTCAGTGTTGAATGGACGCTGTTAATCCATATGACAAAATATTTCATATTTTATTTTCTCATCGCTTTTCAATGCCATACCATATTTCCTGTACAGCATTCAAACTCTACTCTGAAGACAGAATTATTAATGTTTGCATAGACTCTCAAGCAGGTTTCTTTTCACTATAGTGACAGTGTGCTTTGTAACACATGTAAATTTACCTTCCTAACACCTGAGGAGACAGAGAACCATGTTCATCTCCACTTAACAGGTAGGCAACCAAGGCACATACAAAATTAACCAAAAAGTCAGCGCTGGGTTTTAGTGCACATTTTAAGGAAGGACATACATTTTCAGAATACTGTGTATCATATGGCATAGTTCTGCTCAAGCTTCTGCCAGTCATCAGCCACAGAGTGACCAGTAGCAACACGACCTTCCCGTCCTCCCATATGGGATCAGCTCACCAAACTGCAGCAGCAAGCCTCATGGATATCCTGGCAGCAGAGAGATCTTGGCAGGCAAGTACTGCTCCAAGCCCCAGACCTGCATGCTAATCTCAATCTTCTTGCTCGGTAAACTTAATCCTACTCTTACAGCAACTGAAAAGAAAGATTCCTAATGGGAAAGGATGGGAAATCTTAACAATAAGTAGTTCCATCAACCCTTTTCTATATATAAAATTAATGATACTGAATTGTAAAATTATCAGAGAATGAAGCAATAATTTTATGAAATAGAGAGCTAAAATAGACTCCAAAGGATTAACATCCACAGTAGATTATCCCCTCCATACTAAATTGGGTAATGGATTTCTCTGAATAGGATATTTCTTTACAGCAGAAGCATGAGATATTCTTTTTAAAAAGATCTGTAGTATCTTACTTTATGTATGCCTTGTGTTTTCTTTTTCTACTTCCTTCAGTCATTTAGAAGTAGTGATCTTGACTGAAGACACAAGTGCATATTCTTGTTGAGATATCTTGATATGATGGAGAGGAACACACAAGCCACACATGATCTTCTTTGGAAAGACAGAGCAGAGGTCTCCGCGTGAAGATTTCGGAGTATGGCAGGACACAAGCAGGCAAAAATAGCACTGTGGTTAAGATACTGGACTAAACTTGGAAGATATCTTCTGGTTCCTGGCTCTGCTGCAGACATCCTGTGTGTCCTTGGATAAATGCCTCTTGTGAGGCTAATTTCATTTATGTGCTCATGTACATAGTAATGAGTCTCATAAACAGCCTATAAATATAATCACTTGAAATAATTTTTAAGGTACAATCTCATACTCAGTGAGGGATTTCATATTCTCTTGGGAAATGAAAAAGTGTTTTCTAGGCTAAAGGCATGAGACTGGTTTGGAGCCATCTCTATTTCAGTGGCATCTGTGTGCACATTTAAATTTGGCACATGCATACCATTATGATTATAAAAGAGTCCATATTATTTGTGCTACTTCTCATTTTCTTTCTCAGACTGGGATTGTTCCTATTTATAGGAACTCAAACTGTAGGAAGCAAGGAGAGACACATATATAGATGATGATATCTTTGAAATATGTACTGGCTCTGTGTCCTTTTTGTTCAAAATTCTTGGAAACATCCTGTAAAAATCTGTTTGTGTGCACAACAGTTGTGATTATTCACATAGATCCCACTGTAAATCACAGACTCATATGTACATCTGGAAGTTACACATCTCCACACACACAATATGCATAGATATACAATTCACAAGTAAATTTCTACAAGAAGGGTGGTCCTAGAGCAAAGGCAGTTCTGCCAAATCTGCTAACCAGCATGATATTTTGCCATTTGTCATGCAAGGTACTCCTTTACTGCTTCAGGGGGTTTTTTGGTGCTCTGGCAGCCTCTGTTACAGACATCCAGAAAGGCCAGGTAAAAAACTGCTGCTCACAGCAGGTCTGCATCAGGTGGGCAGCAGGTGCAATAGACCACGGACCCTGGGACTAGCCAGCAAACGCAAACTGTGTCAAGGTTACAACACCATAGTGCTCCCAGTTTTGCTTGTGGATCCTTATTCAGCCACTTCCTTTTCAACAAGAATGATCGCCTCCAACACAAATCTTTGCAGCTGTTGACCCTCTGTGGCTTAGATGAAGCATAAGGTATGAGGAAAAAGTAAATTATAACAGTAAAGTTTTTAAGGCTATATCTATCATCTGTACCTACTGCCTATGATTTTGCAAAAAAGTAAAACTACCTGCTTTCCAAGGTAAACATGCTTTACTTGGGATAGGTCATTACAGAAACCTCTTTTTATTATTATTTTTTTTAATTTAACCTAATATATCCAGTTAAAAAGCTATGCACATGCAGTCATTTATCTATGGATTATTTACAGGCAAAACAGAATCCATGTTTGAAAATTCACCCCATCAGGAATACATTTACCATAAATCAAGGAGTTTAATAATATGAAAGTATAACTGAAGATACTCTTGATGATAAGCCAGGAACTAGTGTTCATTATTAATTTGTAAAGTAACTACTGTTTCTCTTAAATCTCTGTACCATTCCTTGCATCATGTTACTGTTTTCAAATAACTAGAAATGCCAATACCTTAATGAATCAGACTACTACAAAATAGTCTAAGATTGTTAGAATACCAAAAAAACCACAGTTTCTAAAATAAAAAGGAGCAGGCAATAAGACAAAATCAAGGACACAAGCAAAAGAGACCTACTGTCTCCACATAAAAAGCATCAAGGTGCAATGCAGCTAGAACACCTGTGACTGCAGCTTCTACAAGAGCTGATAATTCAAACGTGATCACTTACATATAATCCATAAAAGCAAGTGCATAACTACTGTGATAGCTTGATAGTTACAGGGGGTTTTTATAGTTTTTTTCCTGGATGGGAGTCATCGTGTATTGCAGTTACCCAAGTGAATTCAAGTTCATTTAAGGGCAAAGGTACATTTCTGGAACTACTCCCGCTGTCTGATCTGTCAAAGAATTAACAGCCCAGGCAGTTAGGAACAGAAGCCTTACCAAGCAGGATCCTTTTGGAAGGGAAAGGAAAGAAGACATGAAATTAAGAACCAGTGACTCTCAGGAACGGCCTGAGCTATTTGTTAAATGCCTCAGCACTGAGATGTCAACAATAAGTTGAGTAACAATAAGACCTGCGGCAAATCAAGAATCCTGACACTCCCAAGAACTTGTTAATTCTGGCAAGTAAGTTATGTCTGGGGAAAAGAAATTAAGAAAGTGAGGATGTACTAATTGTCACATTGTAATATTATAACATTATGAACAACATTTGTAATGCCATCAGATACCTTCCAAAAGAAGACTACTGATACAGCACAAAACCACCCCTAATATTGGCTCATATTATATTAAAGCTGAGGGTACAGTGACAGCTCAACAGTAAACTGTATGTAACAATTACTCAATAACAGGTTGTATAGACAGCTTTGATAGTTTCTTGCTTGTATCCTTTTGGCATTTTTTTTCTCTCTTTTTTTTTTTTTTGTCATGTAATGACAAGGACATTGCTCATGTTCACTGAAATACCTCCAACTATACAAGCTGTGATCAGTAACACATTTACCAGCATCTCACACTGCCCTTATATTGCTATTTTCTGTTTTTTCAGGGAAATACATTCAACATACATGCACAGAGTAAATCCAAAATGAGCCTTAAATAATCTTGTTCAGGGCAACAGAGAATAATGAGTGTGTCTTCAATGAGGGGCATAATTACAACAAGCTGTCAAAGGAAACTTAAAGAAGGTTTGGGGGCAGGGGGAATTAAAAGCTATTTACCTCTATCAAAGCAGAATGAATAAGGGTAATGAGTAATAACCCTGAGAAAATGACAACAAAGGGGAACAGTCTCAGCACCATGAGTGGGAAATTAATCAAGTTCCTCTTTTGTTAACAGGTGTTACACAATAAATTCCCTGTGTTCCACCCTGAAAAAGCATCCTTAATATCAGAAAAGAAAAAATTCTAAGAAGTAAACAAAAAAAAAAGGGTACCTTATCCTTAAAATACAACACTGGCAAATGTCTCAAAGCACCTTTTAGTTCAATACAGTAAAAGAAATACCAAAGTGCAGTGTTTCACGGTATTTGGATTTAAAATTATGGGGAAAATCCAGTGTCCTACATTAACAAGTAGGTAGAAGATCCATTTGGACAACACCAAATGATTTTCAGGAAGCACAAGGTAACAGCTAACAAAGGCCCAGTGTGCCTACTGGAGATAGGCAAGCTTGGATATCTTGATTACATCTACCACACCTCGGTCCCTTAAGCCAGGGAATACTTAGTGCAAGTCAGAGCAGCACAATGCAGTTGTGTAAACAGAAGACTGAAAATCAGGAAATCCTTAGTTCTAAAATGGGATCCAACTGTGCCCCTTTTTCCTGTCCACAAAAAAGTTAATGAAGCAGCCTAAGCAACCCGCCCTATCCTCCCTCCTGGACAGAAATAGGAGTGTATAACTGCCGCTCTCAGTGAAATGCTGGATGGATGAATAAGGATAACAGGGATGGATTGAATAAGTCCACATCTTTAACATATTCTGAGGAAGCAAAAGGCTCCATAAGAATTAAATATTATTGAAATACTGAGTAGAAGATCTTTTCAAGGAGAAATTACTACATTTCCTTTCCTTATGTATTGATTACTCATTAATGCAGCAAAACAGAGAAAGATCAGATCTGGCAGTTCTCAAGGAATGGTTTTCACTCTTACATATGCTCTTGATTTGACCCTACAAATAAAAATGTTATTCAGTGGACCCCAATCACCTTCCCAAACCACTCCCAAGGGCCACAATTTTAAGACTTTCTGTGCAAATTATGTTCTCTAATCTCCATTCCAGCTTATTCTTATATACTTAGATGTACTTGAGAAATAGCATGTGCAAAGATTGTTACTGCTGCTTCTTGTAAAAGTATCTGTGGACAGTTAGTTTAGATGCTTACTAATTTCAGAGATTTTGAAATATGCTTTGCACCTTCAGATTTATCTAAACTTCTAAAAAATCAATTTATATTTATTGAAATAAATACAAAAAACCTGAAAAACAAAGGCCATTTCTAAGCAAAAAAACACCCAATTCCAAGAGTATTAAATGTTCTGTATGTAAAAGCTAATGTGAATGCCCAGGAGATCTGTGTATTTTAATGAAAAGCTATGGAAAAAGCAGATGAAGGCATTATACCAGATCATGGAACTGTGAGCTTAAAAAAAGTTCAGGGAGCAGAAAAACAAGAGGGACAATCACAAGGTCATTTTGCCCTTTATATCACATGACAAATTTATACAAATTACAGTCCATTAAAGTTTAAAAAAAACCTCAACCAACTCCCCCAAAAAAAGGAAAAAATATTAAAAGGAAAAGACCCACACATAAACAAAAAACACCAACCAACTAACCAACCAAAAATTAAACCAAAACCAAACAACACACCAACACCTTTTCTTCACTTTTTGGACTTAGGCAACTGACGTAGTTGTGTTGAGGGATGTAGGTAGATGAACGGCAGTAGGTAATATAAATGAGACTGAATAGGAGGGCAGCATTTGGAAAAGACCCTCTAGAAAGAAATGAGCCGTGTAGAGAAAACATGAGAACCCTTCTGCAGAATACAAGGTGCTAAATTGCTTTTGAGTTTTTCTTTTCTTTTAGAAGGTATATGAAAATAAAAAATGTTCTTCTAGTAAACATAAATAATTTCTTTAAAAGGACAATGATCCTGTACAAGCAATCTCAGTGTTCAAGTCCAAAGAGAAAGAAAGGGTTCTAGAAGGCACGAAGTCCGATTCACTCACCAGCCAGGCACTTTCTTCCTCCATCTGTTTTGGAGAATGTCCCCCTAAAAACTTTCACAGCTTTTTATTACACAGTTTTGCTTCATGTTGAACAAATAAAATTAAAAGGAATGGTATATAAATGTGAGAGTCATGGGCCTTGGATAAATCAGTGAACCTTGCAGCATATTTGGTCCTTAAGTGAGATTTCATATGAACACATACAAGCTTTATATCACGTATTAAATTGTTTTGTTCAGAATAAGACAGGAAGGTTGATCCAATCACACTAAATCCTGAAGAACCAATTTATGTCTGGAAGCACACAAAAAGAAATCTCCTTTACCCAAACTACATGCTTAGAATGCCTCCCAAACTTCCTGTGTGTCATCGGCCATGCTGAGCAGACAGGCCTATGATTTCTAATCTAATCAACCTCAGAGTGACTGTGAAACTAACAGCTGTGTCTGAGCAATTGGAAAAATAGATACAGAACAAAGGGGAAGACCATTTCATCAGGGCTTCTCCCTCAAGTGCATAAACTCAGCTTCAGTGGAAAGTATAAATATTTCATTCACTATTTTGTACTGTATTTCTCCCGGGATTTGTGCTCCAACTACTTCCTTTTAAAGGTGCATTAATGTCTTCTTTTAACAGCGTCCCTTCTAAACTTTTCCCCTTGCTTAATGGGCCTGAAGGGATTAAACCCTTAGCAGAAAAATGCATCTGTTGTACATAACACCACAGTATTAGACTATCATAATACCAACTCATTTATTTTCATTTTGTGGAAGTATACCTTCCCTTGAGAATGATGCTACAGGGCATATTTCCTTCCTGATGCTTCCTTTCATGTATTGTATGATGTTAAGGAGAAACACTTGTATTCAGACATCAGAAACCCAAGGCCCACATTTTGCCTCGCATTTTGAGGCCACATTATGCCAGAAAGGTATCCAGGCTGGCCAGCAAAAAGCTCCAGAAATTCTGCCTGTCTCAGTGAACATGCATGTTCCTTGTGCTTGTCACAGTTCTGGACACTGACCAGACAGAACTGACTTAAATTTGTTTTTGATTCAGGTGACCTCCTTCCTGTGCATCAATTTGAGAAAACTGAGCTTAACATTTCAGTGAGGTCAGCTGTGGTCTAACTGCTCAAACACACACCATAGTAGTCAACACCAGCCCAAAAAATGGTGCCATTTGCATTGTATTGGGCAAGGTGTTGTCTGTGCACAGTTACAGTTTCCATAGTCCTTTGGCTTCGCATTAAATAGGGTTCCCCGCAAGTGCATCATAGTCTCTATCAAGACCAGGTCTCCAAAACAGCCTTGAAATCAAGAAATTAGAGGCACTACAGGTAAAAACTGGTAACTACTCTCAGTTACTTTGGTTGCTTAACTTTGGTAAACTTAGCAAAATTTATAGTTCACCTGAATGGAAAGATGCTATTTCGTCTGTAAACTAACTTCACTTTAATCCAGATAAAAGAAGTTGTGTATATTTTGTGGCAGAATCAAACAAAAGATGGACATTTTCCTACTAGGGCAAGAGAGGAAAGACAGTCTTAGGCAAAATTTTCCAGGGGCAGTTTTGAAGAAATCATTTTTCAAACTGAATAGAGAAGGATGTTTAATTCTGCTAGCTAACGTGATAGTGATCAGAAAGAAATACAGAGCCAATGCTTAATGGTTCAATGGAGATGCTGGCAAGGAGCTGGTTTGGAAAGAGACAGATCTGCAGAGGTTTTGACTCAGTATTAATCTATGCTGAACTGAAAACCCTAAGTGCTGGAGATGAAAAATGTACCAAATTTTCCTGTTTCTTCATGCTACCTTTTTTGCGGGATCCTACACTCTTCCAGGTTTAAAGGCAGTCATCAGCCTTGCCTCAACAGAAAATTATGACGTCTGGTAAATACCAAAGGCAGAGGATGGAGGGATCACTCAGTCAGCAAGTAGATTATGCGGCCTGCAGTATGCTTGCAATGCGACAGACTTCCTCAAGTACACAAGTGTGTTAATCAATAGTTAGGATCTGTCTAAATGTGTAACAAGCTTCACCTTTTGAGAACTCATATTATCCAAGAGGGGGGTTAATGAACATTAGCACAAAACAGAACCACAGTTGCAAAATCCTAAAATGACAGGGAGAGGAAAATAACACCAACTTGGAATCACTGCAGGCTTAGCCACTGAACGATGCTGAGAAGGGCACAGTCCCTGTTGAGTGAAACTAGAGATGAATTCAAGCCACACAAATTCCAGCTCAGTTTCAGACTTGCCATTATTTTTGCAACCCTGCACAAATCAAAAATCTTCTGTGACTGGACTCCCCTCGCTGTCCTTTTTTCAGTGCAAACAGTGGAACAGTCTGCTCTGCTTAGTGCACAGAATTACCAAGGAAGCAAAGGGTGCTTCTTATCCCTTTCCATGACTTTCCTGTTTACTGTAAGGCTTTCCTTATTAGCCAGAAAATGTAAATGCATTTGACTTCCATATTGCAGCAATGTATGGTTGCATAATCTTTCAGTCTGGTCAGCCTTCCCAGTTGTCTTTCATCTTCCCTGCATAGCATCTGTTTTTCAAAGACAACAGATTCTCTGCTGTTGTCCTGGGACAATGCTGGGACATCTTCCCTGAGGAAGACATTTTGTTGCTGTTTTGCTTTGTGTAAATTAGCAGCGACATCTTCTGAGATTTTTGCTAAACCTTTGGGGCTGTTTTTCTTTTGTAAGGTGTCTGACTAAAGTGTCAGCTGTGTTTTCACACTGGACAGCCAACACATACTGTTTTGTTGGAGCTTTCATTATGCTGAACTATGTAAAAACCAATGTACAGTGTGAAAGGCAGAGCATAACAGAACTGTATTATTAGCATCAGCCTCTGAAGCATTTTCATGTCCATTTATCTCAGAATATGAATAGAATACCTTAGTCAGGGTGGCAACTGTTACTAGATTACTCTTTTCCATATCACCATTACATGTGCAGCAAAAATACGCAGCCCTATTGTGAGATCTTGTGGTCTGTTTTGCTTTACCCTCAGCTGACAGTTCTCATTTATTTCTTGACATCATAGTATATATAATGTGGAAGCTCCTGAGACTAAGAACTTTACGAGGACATAAAAATTGACTATTTTTGGTTCTTCCTCCATTATGAAGAAATGTTCAGTTAGAAATCCCCCAAAGACAGCAAATCTTTAACATTTGGCATCTTGGCACTTTCAGAAAATCAACTCATTTGGAATTGTCTCTTGTTAAGCATTGAGGATCAAATTTGCTTATCAGTTTTAAAACTATGGACACATCCCTCTCTCTCTCTCTTTCTCTCAAATTCCTTTTACATCCATAGAGCTATCCACACTTCTAATAAATCTGAGATGGATCCAAGACTATATTGATCTTCAGACATTGGCTGTGTATATTAATCTCCACTATTTTTTCTCAGAGTGTATTTCACTCATTGACAAGGTAATTGGACCACGAGGTAGGTATAATGCTACAACCACAACTGTTTCCACAGAAAGCCCCTTTCTCATTGCATTTAAGTTACTTTCCCCAAGTCTTTTCTCAATATGTGGAGGGCTGTGAGCCCTTGGTGCAAGAGCCCTCTGCACTCCCTTGGAGGAGAGAGCCCTGAGCCCAAAAAGACTCTCCCCAGAGGTAAGCAACCTCGGGTCATGGCGAGAAAGTGAACCACCCCCAGCATGCCTTGTTTCTATATGGTAATAGCCTGTACCCCGTTGGCTAGTTGGTTTCTACCCCACCCCCTGCCTTTCCCATAAAAGGCCCCTGTTCCTGCTCCTCGGGAAGGGAGTCTTTGCTCCCTGGCCTTCCCTTCGCAGGGGCTGCTGGACAATAAAAGCTGCCTCTGTGGAATTGCCAAACGAGGCTCCTGTCTCTATTCCCGAGTTCACCTTGGGTGATTTCACAAAGAGCTGAATCACAAGAGCTGCAGTCACTTGTAGCAGAGAAGTTGCCACACTTGCTGAACCCCCCTGCTGCCCAGGGAGGCCTGCGGCCACTGCCCCTGGAAGAGTTGGTCTTTGCAGGACGCTCTCTCGAGGAAGGTCGCGGCACACCGGTGCTGACCAGCATCGGATTCCCTGCAATATCAATAAATGTTAACATTTTTGAAGCAGTGGAGGATTATCTGAATCACATAGAAAAGGAACATATGAAATTACCAGGCACTTGTAAGGGCTGGCCAGAAAGGCTGTAAAAGCAATAAGCACCTGAGTCAAGTTAAAGGTTTAAATATGTGTATAATATGGGAATATTCACAGAAGTACTCTGTTCTAGTCAAATCTGAAATAAACACCACCATTCAGGTTGCGTTTCAACTAGTCAGACTGATTAAAACAGAAGATGTGCACGTGAACTGAAAATTTAGAAGGGAAAAAAAAGTTCCATCAGGCAGTAATACATAGTTCATCTTTCAAGTGAGGAAATAATGACTCTGCCTGTGTGCCTTTCTGTGGGATGAAGGCCACAGCTTTTGTGAAACACAGGCAAAGGTAAGACTGGAAGTTAGATTTGGTTTCTTATCCCTTAAGGTGGCACATAACAACAGCTATCCTAAGGATTTCTAACAGGAAACAAAGGCTGAAAACTCTCCAAAGATTTCAAGGTAACACAGCAGCTAAAGTTGAAAAGACTGCATCAGTATTGGGTCAGTCAGACTAGCATCCCTCTCACTGCAGGCACAGTGTTAGCCCAATTTCCTTCTCACCAAAAAGTCAGAAATCACCAGGTGGTGATTTATGCCATGCTTCAACAGGAAGATCATTTCATTATATTGCTAGGGTCAAATTCTGAACTCAGATGTATTAATACAGAGCTACTCCATCAAAAGCAGAAGAGCTGTTTCAAATTATTAAGTGAAAGAGAAATTCCAAACTTCACCTAACGAGACCATTATTTTATTTTTTTGCATGTATACACAACTATTTTAAGTGGCCAAGTATGACCTTAAATTCAAGGAGACCGCAACATGCTTATATCTTATAAAAAAAATAAAAACTTGGCCTTCCTACGTCCTCCTCTGTTCTCCTATCAGATCCTTACCTGATTTCCCAACTCATGACCATTGCTCTCCAAACCCTCTCCCTCCCAACACTCTTATAAGCACTGAGATAGCAGGAGCTGGAGTCGGAAATGAAATCCCACAATCCTGCCTCATGCAAGGCGAAGTCAGATGCTGAGCAGCCAGCTCTTGCTAAATTCCTGCTGGCTGCCTTGCACAGCAGCAACAAAGTGCAACCAGCTGACTGACAGTGTCTGGCTCCTGCCTCATGCATAGATTGCTCAAATTTAAGGGCATTATATCTATATTGTAGAAAAGTTTCCTTGGAAAAAGGATTCTCTTAACACTTAGTAATATGGCAGAATTGAGAACCTGTGTGTCCTTTGATTCAGATTTAAAAACTTTAGCTTCCATTTTGGAGAAGCTGCATGACGTAAATCCCCATCTCCCCCTTCCACAGTTTAAACCAATAAATTCACAGAAACCTGATCACCTATGAACACACAGTTTCCATCTTTCCTCCTAGTTAGCTGGTAAAGTAACCAGTTCTTCTCAGAGGGAGCACTTCATGTTCCTCAACTACTCCCATTGCTCTTGTCCCTAAGAAATTTCATAAAGAAGACTTTGCTTAGAAATGGTCATTTAAATTGACCACCAAGAGTAATGCAGTTTTCATCTTTCCTGAAGAGAAAGACAGTAACTGATTTTATTTAGTCACAAATTTCATGCAACCTATATTTCTGTATAGTCAACCTTCTAACCACACTCCAATCTCTTTTCAAAAAAATTCTGTATTTGCCATGCCGAAGGATCATACCAAATTTGAAGTGATTTAATAGCAGAGGGCCACTAGCCAAAAAAAATCATTTGAAACTTCAGAAGCTATAGAAATTCATTGTTTCTTTTAGCTGATTATAAGCTTATAGCTAAGATTATAAAAAACAAACTTTAATTATTGCTAAAGAGCAATGAGTATAAATTTAAGCTGTGTCTCACAGAAAAAAAATACTAAACAGTCTATAAATAGTATCTCAAAATAAAATGCACTAGCTACACTGTGCTAAAAATAAATGATCCTGCTATTACTCTAGTGAAATATTTTATTACATCTCCTAAAGTGCAATCTCCAAGGCTCTGGGATTCACCCCCACCCAGCACAGCTGGTTAGAGAGAGAGCAGAGACAGCTCACAACTTACCAGAAGAAATCATACATTTTATTTGTGAAAAAGGACAAATTAGTTCTCTGTGCTGTGTGAAAACACATCCTCTGCCCATTTTAACAGCAGTCAGACCACTGCAAGATATCCAAAATACTTAACTTCCAATTCAGGCAACAGGTTTAAACCCACCAAAATATTAATTGTTTCCTCTCAGCAGGCATAAATAAGCATTGCTAGAAGACAGCAAATAGACCAAAAGCATGCGAAAATAGAAAAAATTTCAGGCTGTTAACAGTTACCAAACACTCTGATTTACATGTAATTGGGATAAGGAAGTCAGACATTGCCAAAGGCTGAAAATTATTTTACTGGAAATGTCATTCCATAGGTCCTATTAACAGCCTGTACTTCGCCTCTGGCCTGGCCTGAGCCTGTCTGGGTGCTCCTGCACATCCACAGGCATGGCCAAGAACTCCTCTCCATGGCACCTGGATCAGGTCATTATGGTTGAATTGACCTTGCTGGCTCCTGAAGCCCCAGGATGTCCAGGTGTGCACATCTCAGATTGTGAAGAGAAAGCTAACCGATGGAGCAGTGAACAGTCAACATTTTGACATTGATGGAAATACAGAACTTGCCGGTGTCCAGGAAGAGAAGATTATCATCTGCCAAGCATGAAAATTATGATCAGAATATAAGGCCTGTTTTGGAAAGTGATTTAACCAAAATTTGGCCCATATAAAGTAACTATAATTATAATTAATGGAAATGGTGAGTATAATTTATTTTATATACAATTCTAATTGTGACATTTATTAATTATTTTCCCTATAATTTTAATTTTTAAAATTGTTTTCCTTTACATACCTAACAGCACTGTCCATCTCACAAAATATAACATTGCTCCAAAAAGAAAGAGGAGGAAGATAACAGATATACTGGGAAATGTTTACTTAATGTGACAGTGCTCTTCATACTTTGACAACTCAGTCAGGGGTTCTGATGACATAATCAAAATTAGATGTAATGTCTGTTCAAAAACCAGGGACTTTGCTATATTTCAATTTTATTCAGAACATAACAAGGGAAAAGGCAGGCTTTTATAAAAATATATCAAATTATACTTTCTCTTTTTTTAAAATAATGTCTTCTCAGATTTCAAGCTATTTATCAACACCTGTGAAGGTAGTTGTATGTAACCCCAAGAGTTATTGATGACTAATGAAATACTTCTCTGGGAAAATACAGAAATATTTTCAGTTCAAGTGTTTGTTCAGATGAGAGGTTTCAAGTCAGTTGGCAGCACTTCAGTAAAACCTCAGAAAGCACTTGAGCCTTTCTACCATCTTAGCTACTCAATTCTTAACCCTTCAGCCCATGTGTATCTTGACTTCAGTTTTGGTACAACTCGTGGGTATTACAGCTTTTAGTCCTTGGGGCAGTCTCTCTTCCACTTCAAACGCTACAGGAAAAAGAGGCATCTGAACACAGGCAATGGAATAATGTCATTTCTGCCAGAAGCAACAGCAATCCCTCTTTCTAAGGAGATCCTCACTCTCACATGCAACAATTAAGTACTCGTTCTCATTTTGTACCAGTAAGTCAACTCCTGCTTGGAATTCTAATCTCGGTCCCCACTAATTGTGTATTAAATTGTCGAAAATACATTTTCCTCAGACTGTCCCTCCCAGGAACTGCCTAAGGGAGGATTTCTCCATAAAAACCATTGAAAACAATTGTTTTTTCCTATTTTTTCTCAGAACTGCTGAGATTCCTCCAGAAATGTTGATAGTTAAAAAAGAAACAACACTTCTGGCTCAGGAAGCACATCAGCTGCAAGCTCTTGGAGGCTGGGAGAGCAGCAGTGTCTGGCCCTGCAAGTCTGCCCTGCTCCATACCGTGTCTTAAGACAACTGTATTGCCACTGGTGAGAAAGAGGTAACTGGGTATGGCAGATCTTTGTTTTGCTCATCTTACAGTCCCATGCCACCAGTTGCCTGTAACCTCAACCAACACCATTGCGTGGCTTCTTTGCACTACTCCTCTCGTCCTGCCTGCGTGCGGCCTTTACTGCCAGCCCTTCATTTCCTTGTGGCCAGCATGGCCTCTTTTGCTCTTTTCTAGTTCAGCCTGGCAAGGGCACCAGGGCCCCCAGCTCTGAATTTATGAAAACAAAACACAACAGCAGCCTCAGGGTAATTTCTCACCAGATAAGCATGCTATCTTTGAGGTAATATTTTGAGATACAGCCACAATCTTCTTTGCAAACCTCAACCTTTTGGAAAGAACTGGGGAGTCCAAGCACAGGGAATGACAGACAAAGCCAGCACAGCAGCAGACAAGTTGTTCCTCTCCCTTCACTGGCAGAAACTTCCCACCCTGTCCAGATTACCCAAGCCAAATCCACATGCCCTCAGCTCTGTACTTTGAAGAATGTCAGTGGAAAAAGCCTCAAAATGGAAAGAAAAAGCCTGAAGCATAAACTGGCAGATCCATACTACTTGCATGAAAGTGAAGCGTAGAAAAAATGTTAATGTACATATTTGGGGAGCTATATTAGAGACCATTATTTTAAAAGCTGGTTAAAATTGTTACTCCGTCACGGCATTACTATTGAACAGCAGGCAAAACTAAGGTTACTTTTTTGAACTCTCCTTCACAAAATAAAAATTCTTCACTTTTTTTTTCAAGTGTCCTACGTCTAATAGAAATTCACGGAGATAATTTGCTGGTTTTAGGACAGCAAACCACTGTCAGAAACATTTAGAAATACCTTAAATTTCCCACAGCATCAAATTCTCAGGGCTATTCACTTTACCTGTTCACTTAGATTTGAAACTACAGTTGTGCTGGTGGCTTATGTAGCTCTCTCAGTTTGCTGCTTATTTACAGCAAATAGAGCTCAAATAGAAAGGGCTTCTCCTTCTGTACCCTGAAATTAATCCTGATAGATGACTATGGCTCATTATAAGTAGTTTAAAAAAACACAATCAAACAAAAAACCCCACTGTCCTCCCAAGTACAGCATCTCCTTCTTGTATGGCAGGATGTCCACATATGCAGGGAAAGGTGGCTCTTCAGCTGGAATGAATTGTCATATTAATGGAAAATGGAAATTTGCTGTTTAAATCTGCAGTTGATTTCTGCATCATCTGAAACATTACAAATTACATTATGCATTATGATGACAAACAAAATCACCTGGGAAATTAGTTTTACTTCTCACCTTCTTTGTGTTAAAAGCAGAATGTAAAAATCTGAATTGAAAAACAGGAATAATTGACAGACTGTTTCTCCAGAGAAAGGTTATTATGGGAACACATAAAACTGGACAAGTATTCTAAATTCATCCTATAAAAACAAAGGAAGAAACCTTTGTTTGTTTGTTTTATGCAAGTATAAAATAAAAATCTTTCTGTCCGACAGACTAAGACTTGAAAAGACACTCTAAAATGTTTTGTTAAGATCTCACTTATCACAGTGCTGAATTCAAATGAGTTTCAAACATACTGAACTAGCACTTTGCAACATATTACTTACCCAGGATTACTTTAATTTTCATCCAGTGCTACTAAAAATTCAGCTCTCCTCCTCTGCCACATCGTTGTGTACATAATGAACTTTATGATTTCTTACAGGCACAATCTATTGCTTTTGGTTTGACTTTCAGGTAGTTTTCCCCAAGTCATTTTTCAGCAATTGAAGGAAGTCTAAATAAAAGAACTTTCCTGATGAGATTTGTCATCTTATTTTATTACAAGACAGGATACTTGGGTTTTTAAAAGATTAATGTTTTGAATACATCTTTGCAGAGCATATGTTTCAGAAGCACTCACCCTCATGTCACCTCTAGTATGTCCAACATCACTCCTCTGGAATTAAGAAACAAACAAAGAAAAACAAACAAACAACCAACAACAACAACAACAACAACAAAAAAACCCTGTGTAATTTCTCTTGGTCATAGATCAAATCAAATTTGTGGAGGCTTCTACAGTTCTATGGAAAAAATACTTCACTGACCAGGTCAGATTTCATTCGATTTTGAACTTTGACTTTCAAAGTGAGAGATCAAAGATGTTGGGGGAAAAAATACCCCAAATTGCTGCAGGGTGATCCGTGTGGGGAGCCACCCTCATCTCTGCCTCAGGCAATTGTCTCTATGCACTTGGTTTAACGCTGTCTTCGAACTGACTGTAGTTTCAAAACACCAGGATGGCTGATGGCAGGTGTTGCTGCATCATTCTGCTGAGGGGGTAAAATGCTACAGAAAAAAAAATAAATGGGTGACTTAATACCTTCTGGTCTATTTAGCACAGTGGTAGGTAAGAAGAACCACGAGTGCCGATCCCAGTAACGTGCCTCACCTAATTGCACTCCACCTTAGTTCTCCTAAACTGTAAAGGAAATGTTCCCCCATTGAAATACTGAGGTTAGCTGCTAATAGTTGTAGGATACTACGGAATCCTTTTACTAATTCATCAGAAAAATACCATCAACCAAAGTGCAGGGGAACATCACATTTCCTGGGTCTAGATCCTGGGCTTCTTTCAACAGCCTGTGTTGCCTCAAAAGGGACAAAAGCAATTTTCAAACAAAAATGGTGAAAATGTACCTTCAGCAACTATGAAAATAATTTCTAAAAATTAACCAAAAAAAAAAGCAAACCCAAAAACTGTTAAAGTAAGCGAAAGAAAACAGCAAAGGTATTTCCATGAAACAGAGCTAGGTGCTGAGAGAAGAGCTGAGGAATGAATTCCAGCTTTGCACAGCTCTGTAAATGGGTGGTTGTATTAAATATACTTTATTCCAGCATTTTTTAGCATTCTGAACACTTCTAACAAAATAGTTGGAAATAAGAACTATCCACAATTGACAGAACAAATGTAAGCAACAGCAACCATACAAGCAATTATGTAAAATGTGTCTAGGGAATTTCCCTCCATCAACTGAGAAAACAACACTGAAGAAAACCATATGGAGATGGAGCATAGCATGAAAATATTTTAACTGTTGCATCAATAGAAAAGCGTGAGGATTTTTCTTAGATGCCATTTCTTAAAGACTATGCATTTGTCTTCTTTACCAATTGCAGGAATACTGTTATTTTTACATTCAAGAGCAGATACAGATGTGAAAGGTGAATTTTCTAATGACATTGAGAAATATTCCAAACATTACTACTTGTGCATTCTGTAAGTGATGCAGCAGAGTAGTATCAAGGCAGTTTCTTAAAATGAATAGTGTGACTTCCTCACTCCCCACCCATCCTGGAAAGTTAGTTTACTATCATGCAGTACTGCAGGAAAATTATTGTTATGTCACGATTTTATTTATAGACTTTATTTAATAAAATACTACCAAGCGAAAGAATTCTTTCTCCAAACTTTTAGATTTAGATAATAAAAGTGAATTATCTGTAGGATTTCATTTAGTGAGATTTGGAGTCCTTTAAGGATTTACCAAAATACTCAGTAATGTTAATGTCTACAGTAATTAATCTCAGGAAGGCTCTTTTTTGTTCTTGGGGTTTGGGGGTTTTTTTGTCTCCTTGGGTTCATTTGCTTTTACTACTGCACATCACTCTCCCCTTCAATGCACAAAATCCAATGCAAGCAAAGTGACTAGCCAAAAATAAGTTCATTTTCAGGGGTACACTCCCATTTGCAGGTTCTGGTCTTTGGATTTTTCATGCTTTGCTGAGCACTTCATTTGGGTTGGCAGATCTGGTGAGTCATATGGTGACAATTCTCATTTTCTGCAGCATCTGAAATGTCCACTCATGGCATCACTGGCAGCTAAAATTAGATATTTGGCAAAGCACTCCTAGGAACTAAGGGCCTGATAAAGTTGCTTAATTATAGCTGCCTAGTGCCATTTGAGATGCCCTGGAGTACCTCCAGCAACCACAGAGACCTGGCAGGTATCACACAAACCTACAGGAGACCTGTGGTCCTCCAGCGTCAGAGCTGTAGGCAAGGAAGGATAACCCCACGACATTTCAAAGGGCACAGGACCTTTTGTTTAGGCACATTTAGGAACTGAACACTATGTGCTTGCCACTGGGATATTGAAGAGATCAATTCTCCTGTCTTAGCTTGTTCTTGCATCACATTCCATCTCTTTGCAGGCGGGTGCATGAACTCTCAGTGCTGCTCTGTGCCTGCTCTCTGGCACAGAGCGCAAGGAATAAAAAATACGAAAATAGGTCAGAGCAAGCGTCAGTTTTGGTGGGGTGAAAGGGTTGGTAGAGAACCTCTTCCAGGGAATGGAAGGGAGGGCTTGCATGCTTTCTCCATATTCATCTCATCACTCAGAGGAAAAAAAGAGATCTGCTTAAGGAATTGTTCATGCTAGTTCCTGTTGTGTCAGGGGTTTTCCTTGGAGATGTCCAAAGCAGAATCCAGTCTTGCTTAATTTGTGAAATTTGACATGATTTCAGACTGGGGTTGATAAGGTTTGTGTTTAGGGAGTCTTGATGGCATCTCTAAAGATTGTAATTCTTCATCCACCTCTCTTTTCTGACAAGATTGTATAAAAGTAGAATAAAAAATTGCTTTATTCTTCTTTTCCACATTAAACAGAAAATGGCTTTCTTGAGAGTATGCATTTGCACTGGACTCAAGAAAACAGACCCCTGCAGAGCACAAAATGACACTGGGGAATATGTTTTCCTTGACATACTGGGCATTTTTCATCTAAGGCAGCTCTCCACCATTCCCTCCCCTTTTTATTTTTAACATAGTTATGCAGTACCTCATATCAGCACTCATCCTTACATTCTCCTTAAAAAGAAAATGAGCACCAACAGTACAGAGGGACAAATAATGCTTATCATAATAAAAACATTATGGTCTCGAGGAACCAAGCACTATTTGGAAAATGGTATGAAAAATACAATGCTCATGTAGTTTCCCAATGCCCAAAATTTCAAATTTACCCATTAAGGTATAAAATATTTCCTAGAAACCTGCTGAAGTTACATGAAATCTAATAGTTTGATGGCCAAGGCAGGGCTAATAAACTTTTCCTTTTTCAGCCCAACAATTCAAACTGCCTGAATAAACAATACTCAACAACTGCCACAGCTCAAGTGCCTCCTGAATATTAGATCCTTTTCTCCAACAAAATAAATCTCATTGAGGCCAATATTGATTCTGACTGGCATATATTTCTGTTCAGATCAGCAACTTGCCTTTTTTTTTTTTTTTTTTAATCTGAATCAATGTACATTGGTCTTACACTTTTCTGATAGGGACATTGCTTCTAAACCCCTCCACTTTCTGCATTAACTTGATCTGTTCAGCTGCACAACAGATTGGTTAAGACGATTATTAGTGATATGACTGAAGTTATTCACTCACCATCAGTCTCAAATAGTGCATTCAGAGCACGAGCTAGAAATAGCATGCTTAAAGAGTGGCTAAAATAGAACAAATGCTTAGAACTAGTATGTAGTTAATGAACAAGGATATTCATTGAAGTACTTCTCAGTCAGAAGCGGAGATAAAAAGCTTGCTGTTGAGTGAACATCCTCTAAGATATTTCAGGAGTCAGTGTGGATTGGTGGTGGCATGAGAGCCATGCCAAGAGTCCCTGGTAGTTGGTGACTTCTGTGGGGTGAATTGTCACCACATAGCACAGCCTTACAGGCCTAAATGCCACCTTGCTCTTGTTTCCATAGAGAAGCCCAGAGGTTGTGGAGTCTCCCTCATGGAGATACTCAAGGACCATTTGCTCATAGTTCTGTGCCATGTGCTCCGAGATGGTCTTGCTTGAGCAGGGGGGTTGGACCAGATAGCCCCACAGTGATCCCCTCCAGCCTGACCCATTCTGTGACTGTGAAGTCTGAGAAGCACAGTTATTAAGGCATAGACTGAATGAATACAGAGGTGTTTTGTTAGAGTTGGTTTGGTTTCATTTTAGTGTATAAAAGTTTATACACTCATTTTAGTGGCTAAAATTTTTAGTGGCTAAAATTTTTAGTGGCTAAAATTTTGAACCATTCTATTTTCTTTGTAACTGTTAGCCATGTTCTTATGAAAACAGGGTCCAAGAAAATATCTTCAGCTTGACTGAAAAGCACGTCACAGATTTATGTCATCTTAATATTAAACCAAGGAAACTTTGTTTGTTTCAATATTAGAAAATTGTAAAGTATAGAAATTTAAATATATTGATACTCTATTTAACAATTACCCAACATTCAGCAGTCTCAAATATTTTGAAGTAATTCTAGATAGAAGGGATAAGATCTGGAGAATTTAAAAATATAGGTTATCCTATTAGACAAGATTTTGAACAGATTTTAACAAATTACATTTGGATTAAGAAGATCAGGTATTAATTTATTTATGCCTTATGCTTCAGCTGGGATCTTAAATTTGTCATAATGCTACAGAGAAGAAAAATATTTTAAGATGGACAGAGATGGGATAGTTAGGAGAGAAAATGAAAAGTTTGTGAACTGATCTCACATTCCTACACTGAAAGAAAAAAAAAATACACACTTCTTATTAAAACACTGTGGCACCTTGATGCAACTATCACTTGAGTAGCATCTGGCAGTGTCACGTAGATTTTCTTGAAGTCTCAGATCTTTTGGCTTCTAAGATAGCAACAAATAACTCAAACCAGTCTTTTTTTTTTCTGAATCACCATAGCAGGTTTAAGCAATCTGTACAGGGAAGCAGATTTCTCAAGAAATTTTTTATGTATGACACTAGAGAAATGATGTGGCATCTGAATCACTAATATAAATCTGGTGAAAAGGTTGCTTTATTTGCTGTGTGTATTGCTTAAAAGTAAACACACAAAGAATTTGACAATTTGAATCTTCTGTTTATCTGAGAAACTGTACACCTATTCCTTATACTCAGGGAGAGATTTCCTGTCAGCATTCATGAATTTCTCTCTTGACCCTGAGCAGCAAGAGAAGCAGCCTGAGATATATTGCAAAGGCAAATGTTTAAAGTTTATATCAATATACACATGGGACAAAGGTAATTTACTCAGTGAAGGAAGAACCCCCTGCTACATTTAATCATGCTCAAGTACATGGGAAAGTGCCCTTACAGCTGTTGTTTCTCTCTGCCTTTTTAACCCAACTACTGAGGAGCCCTTTTCTTCTCATGAAACACCTTAAACCCAAAGCCTAATTAAACTAGTAAAACAGCATTAAACCTGGTGGGCAGACTTATCTCCAGTCACTACAGTTTGCAATTAGATTTTGGGTGAGGGTACAGGAAATCGATGTTATGTTCACCCCTTAATGAGAACATAAACACTTCCATATTAAAAGATTATTTTCTTAAAATCCCCACAGGTAGGCAGGGAATTCTTTCACCTGTGAAAGAACAAAACATAACAAAGAATATAGTGGGAAGCAAAACAAAAAAAATCTCTTTGCCTCATGTGAAAAAGGTATTTTCCTTTCTCCCATGATCTCAAGAAAAGCCAGAGGAGGACAGAACAAAACAGGACATATATACATGTGGTCAAAGCAATAAGGTCAGGGCAAAACTCAGAGCCATCTTACCTCTTTTTAGTACCACCAGAACCAGGCTTGTTTCAGTGTATTGATACAATAGATAATAAAGACACAAAGACAAAGAAGTACATGTTGACATCAAACACCTTCCATCTACTTTTGATCATCAATGAATACAAACAGGAATGTCTTCGTTGAGGCCAGTAGGACTTCACCTCTGATCATGTGAGAGCTTGGTTGATGGTATTCTTTACACAGAAAGAGCAAGTGTATACTTTGGGGCTTTTATAGAGGGAAAAGCAAAACTGAAATACCTGTGGGAGACATTCTGCACAGCAATAGAGACTGGAATCTGCATTATAAATGTTCAGTATATCAGCACGCTCAAGTGCAGATCTGCCGATACCAACGGCTTCACTGCACATCACAGTAGTTAAGCACTTCATTGAAGAAACCTTCCCTTCCTCATGAAATTTGAGAATTGTATAAAGCAAGAAAAAAAGCTTCTCTTTACAATATGTAATTTGGACAGAGTGACTCTCAGGTTTTCCTCCAGTTTCCTGTTTGGACCAGCAACTCATCCCTTTGTGATCACTAGCCTTGTTTACATCTGCTTTTCAATTCCATTTTATTCACTGTTGCTTAGAACAGAATGAAGTATTTTCATTTTGGATGTAGAAAAATTAGAGGGTTTTATTCTTCCACACATATGACTCCTAAAAATGTATAGGGTTGGTTTAAAAAGCTTTCTATGAGTGGGAATGACATCTCTGTTGGGTCCTGAGTTTTCTTGGGGGGTTTTGGCAAGTGAGGGGCAGGATTGGGTTTTTTAGGACAAATTTAAACATGGAGAAGTCCTTAAGAATGTTATAGCTAACAATGTATGTTCACTTTTGCTGAAAGAGATTATATCTGGTTTTGTTCCCTCCTTCTTTATATTTGACATGTTGTTTACAGACAGTTTAGCTGTTTCCCCCAAAACGTAATTTGATTGCCATTTTTCTTTCCATGTGGGTTTTTTTCAGAGGAAAAAAATCTTTACACTTCCCCCCCCCTCTTTTTGGTGTTAAGTAAGGAAAAATATTTTCAATCATGACAGTTACTCTATCCAGAGGGATCACCACCAACGCAGATACCCTTAATGAGGTTAACAAGACTAGAAAAAGGTGTTTATTCACATGGAACATCTTACAATAAAATATCAAAATTGGATGCAGTTATTCAGATAATTTAAGTCAGTTAACAAGATTTCAATGCTGGTTGCCCTTTAAAAAGCAACATGAAGCCATGCAACTTAGCCATCACAAAAGCACTAACATGCTTAGCTTTCTTTTACTAATGTTATGTGAGGTTTTTTGTTTGTTTGTTTTCTGCTTCACTAACATTTCAAGAGAAACAAAGTGATTGTCATGTGGTACACTCAGTCCTGGAACAGCAGTACAGCTGTTTATTCCCAGATCCTGAGCATTTTTTTAGATCTACACAGCAGCCTGTATTTTCTCTGAAGGGAATTATACATCTTACCATAAGCAGATACAGTTTCCATAGTCAGTTGGCCTATTGTACAATACTTGGCTGCAAGAACAACGAATTAAATGCTTGTCCTCTTTCTATTGCCTCTTTTACCTTGAATTAACTCCTCTGATTAAAAAAAGGGTGGGGAGGGGTATGGAGCGGGGTGTGGAGGAGGACCAAAAACAGTCATGGCAGAGAATCACAAAATTACTCCATTTTGCATTTCAGAAAAGTCAAAATGACCAAACTTCTGCTTCAGACACCCTCTACGGAAAGCATCAAGTTTATCTCTCTGCTCGTGATGTAACTGAGCATGCAGGAGGAAGTGAGGAAGCATGAACATTTAACTGCAAGAAGAGACTGATATCTATTCCATAGATCATTCTTGCATTTTGTGGGAGGAAAAGGTGAGTAAGTGCATCTGACTTTTTTGACCATGAAGGAGCAAAAAGGACTCTATTCAAAATTACACAATAACATCCCTTTAGCATCACACCAGACCTCACGGTTTTCTCTGGAAAGGTGCAAGTGTCATAAACTTATCAGCAAGTAAAAATAGGGACTGAAATGAAAAGACTCTACTATGATACACACAAGCAGTAACCAGACTTAATTTCCCCACAGGTGGGAAAAAAATTTTTGAAACTTCAATTAAATATCTTTAAGATAAATCTGTTCATTTTGTGTAATTCTCAAGCAACAAGTATAATGGGACAAAGCTTCTCTGCAGTTCTATGTGACCACAGCTAGAAATTGTTTGTTTACCCAATGCAGATTTGTTCTGTAAGCAGATCTCTTCTATCATTAAGTTATTAATTATCTATTGAATATATTCAGTCTGGGCTGAAACCTCTATGCAGCCTGAGTATCTTAACTCTGTAGCAGGCAGGTTCGCTCTTTAAGGAAAGGGTGAGAACTTTCATTCTTCAGAAACAGATTCTGAGCTACACTTTTGAAATCTTGGTCCCCATTTTCATCACAATGAAAGAAAAGAAATATTTAATTATCTAAGTAATGATGGATCTACTATCACTACTTTAAAACCTACATCTCAATGAACTAGTTGGAGAATGCTAATACATCCTTTTTCTCAGATAGCAGTGCCAAGAGATTTTGTCCTTAAAAGACTGAAAAGGCAATTCTATCAAGCTTCAATATATAATTAATTTTTTTTACTTTCCAACTCCCAAACAAAATATTAAGATAAACAGCTTGACTTGGTACCAAACATTGTTCATCATATGCTCTCCTCTACAATGCTACAGCTTTCACAGTTCTGTTTGTCTTGCATAATGTACCGTATGTGGGGCAGTGAATTACATTCCTTTCTAAGAGACCATGCTGAACTACTATTTCTTTCCCAGGACTCAGAGGTGAATAATTGCACCTGTCCTCCTTAAGCAGACAAAGGACATTAAGTAGCAGCCAAATGGAAAGAAAGATTTTAAAAGAAATTCACTTTATAGTTTGGCAGGAAAACAACTCAATCCAACCTTTCACCCAGCTGTATACAATATGAGGATTTCTACTAGCACAGCTTCTGAAGAAAATTAAGTCTTCAAAGAGAGACTACCCTGATAACAAAGCAAAAATTGAGGTGCTTTCTAGAAGTTTAAGAGATCCTACTTTTAAAATAAATCATTGACAATACAAAAAGAAGAAAAAACGACAAGCTACTCATCTAAGTGTTTGTGGGCAAATGTTCTCATTTACATGATACAAAGAAATAAAGTAAAATGGGGAATCAAATAAAAAAAAATAAAACATGGCTTTTCCAAGACCACACAGAGATGCAGCACTAGAACCTAGCACAGACAGAAGTGAATATGCTGGAACTTCCTGACAACCTTGACACTTTGTCATAGACTCGTGGTATCATTTAGGTTGGGAAAGACAGAGTCCAACTGTGAAGACTTTGTAACCATGCTGAATATAAAAGGGGGGTTTTGCTCTCCCTGACTGCAAGCACCTGGCAGAGAGATCTGCAGCAGCTCTGGTTTCAGCAGAGCAAGCCATGCTGGCAGGCATCCAGGGACGGGTCACCGGGGCAGAAGGACAGAGCCTCAACAGAGCACTTGCCTTTGGTGCCAGGAAATTCCTAGCACCTGACCATTCCAGAGGGCTAATGCTCAAACAGATGAGAAAAAAGCGTGAAAGGTGAAAATACTGTAGAGAATCTCTGCAAAGACCTTTTAAATATTTCCAGAACCTTTCAATTTTTTCCCTCTTGCATGAAAGCTGACTGTATACCCAAGGAAGACAGGTATTTGTACATAAATGGAAAAATATTCTGCTCCTTGTGAAACCAAAAGGTAGTCAGTCTATTTGGCAAAATCCAGGCAGTCCATCTCACAGCTAAAAAGGTAAATGCCATGGAAAACTGCATTAAAATACTGACAGCCCCCAAATAAAATAAAAGCAGAAAAAAAGGAAACAAAGGAGTGATGCCTTGAGGGGAGATGCCCTTGCAGAAAGCAAGTCTCTTTTCCCAGAAGCACAAATGTCTGTATTTGACATTCTCAATGAGAACCTGATACAGTATAGAAGAGAGACATGGGTGGAAAACAAAGAACAAAACTAACCATACCTGCTTTCAGCTAGAAGTCCTGGGCTTCACTAAAACACCTCCATCACCTTACAGTTGCAGCTTTTAAAACAAAAGCAAACACTGCCTAGTCATATACTTGGAAAAAATACAGAAAACAGCCTTGTTTGACAGATAAGGCACCAACTTGGAATGAATGAAAACCAAAGCTTACTGCCATTCTTTTCCTCCAAGAGCTGCATGACCTTAGATAGGATCCCTTTCAGTGCCACTGTTTCCCTTTCTATTTTCTGTCCCATCTAGTTACATGCCTTGGGATAGGGACTTTCTTTTACAGTATTTTGGTACAAATCTGAGGTCAATAGAGTCCTTATCAGGGGAAAAAGTCAACACAGCACTGTGATGAGTTGTTCCCTGAATATCAGAAATAAATAAAGCCTGTTACTTTGTGGATCTCTGGTTTTCCTCTCAAAAACTCCAGCTCCCTCCTTCAAGAGTCATGCAGAAGTACCTTCCACACGGTGCTTTCAGTTTCCCCAACATAAAGTTCTCCCTCAGTAACCTTCATCTTAAAACTGGCCAAAAGTAGAAAAATTAATGAAAAACTTGCCCAAGACAGACACACGGATTACAGTGTCTCTCAGGTGTTTCTTTTAAAGGAAACCCAGCTCATAAAAGCAAGAGAAAACATTTCAACAAAGGTGACAAAGATGAAAATTTAGATTGCTTAGCAAATTAAGCATGGTCATGCAAGGAACTCTACAATTTTGGTCTGTTTTAGATCATGTGCTCTCAAAAGAATGTTTAAATCACTGGTGGAATATATGTCAGAAATCAGCAAGGGACAAATGATCTTTGGTCAGCATTTGGGTTTACAGTAAAGCAACATCTGAAATTTGTCAAGGGTAAAAAAACTGAAATGTCATCAAAAGAACATTTCAATTTTGACAAATCAATATTTCCCACAGACATGCATTTCTTCCATCTCCCTTTGTAAACAAAAGTCACTGTTGACAGTGCTGTTGAATAGCATCCCTGGTGTAAATAAATCCTCAAGGCAAAGAGGTAGGTCTAAGTGCAAGAGGAAAATTTCATCCCCTATGCCTTCACTGAATTGGGTGGGCTTATATTAAATCAATAACCCCAATTAAAATTAAGAGAGAAGAGAAAGAGTCCATCAGCAAAATTATTTGAAGTAGTATTTGCTCAGACTAGTCCAAAACTCTTCACCCTTGGAGGCCACAATACAAGGAAGTTGCCTGAGCGTGTTAATTATTTAAAATGAAAGCAACACAGTTGCTGGCCTTTTGAAATAATCAATCTTTCAAAAAGTGTCAGGTGTCTCCAACACATGTGACAGGTTGGCAGTTTGTAGCATCTACTGTCAAGCCCTAATACCAGGATTTTCTCTGGAGCCTGAAGGAACTCATCACCTTAACTAACAAATCCTAAAGACAACCTGTCTGGCTTACTGAAAATGAGATGGAGAAGCTAAATTAGAACCATACACCTCCTATTTGCTAAATTAAAGCAGAAAACCAAAACAAACACTGGAAGCGTGTATATACATATATACAGACACACATATTCATGAATACAGACATAAATACATATAGAGATAAGTATAGGTAGATATATATCTGTAGCTGTAAATTATAGACACTTACTAAGATCTGTATTTACTGCCTCCTACAAGCTTATTTTACAGTCTAAATTTAGGGAATTTTCTTCTCTTTCAAAAAAAAAAAAAAAAAAAAGAAAGAAAAAAGGCAGCATCTGGTTTGGGTTTTTAAAGTCTATTAAAAATACCATCTTTCTGTGTCTTCCACTTCAGCATGCAAGAATAAAAAATGTAGAATCAGCAAGAAAATTCCTGTATATAGAGTTTGTTTATAAACAAAAAGTTCCCATCTCCAAAATGGTTGACTTTATTAGCACTTGGATGTGGTGAGAAACTTGGATGTGGTGAGCAGTAGTCATTTTACCAATAAATAAGTGCTGTGAATTTATAAGTACTTTCGGTAATTTCAAAGATTTCAATTATACTTCCCACAAAGAAATCTTTCTTCTTGAAAATAAGGGCAATAGTTATAAAGAGAGGACTTTTTTTCCAATCTTGCTAGCATTAATTGTTCAGAAAAAATATTTTGTCCTGTGTTTTATGCAGAAAATTTGACTTTTTTCTGTTAAATTACACACAAGAAACAAATCAATAAAAGACATCAGCAAATATCAATCTACAAAATTCTTAACTTCATCTGTCAAGATTAAGAGAAACAATGACAAAACATAATATGTGTGATGTGTAAATGAGTAGAGGATACAGGAAAAAATAACATAAAAACAATGTTCACACATAAAAACCAGAATTCTGAAACCAAATGCCTCTAAACTCACTAACGTGGAACTTCTCCATTTCCCCAGACTTCTTGAAAAATATTTGTTGCAAGTCAGTTGAAGGGCTTTGTGTTATCAGTGCTCTCCGTCCCCTCTGAGAGGCACTGCCCTTTTGGAGCAGGGCATTCAACTTCAAACTGTAATTGCCATCCATCAAAAGTACTCCAGAAAGGAAAAATTCACTTGGTCAACCTGAACCACCCATGGGCAGTGGCCTTTCACACACTCCACATTAGCTCTCCCAGATCTGGCTGGCAGCATCCACAGCACTGTCCCTTTGCAGGAGCCAAGCGGAGCCACAAGCAGCATTTAACACAATTATTACAGCATCATGTACACATTTTTGAATAAAACTACTCTTAGAAGTAAAATACAGTAAACTACTTTGGCTAGAGTCAATTGCTGGTGACTTTTCCCTACAACCCTTCACTAAAGTTCCATTTCAAAGCTTAACACACAAAACAAATATGCTGGATACCTCAAAGGCTGAATGTAAAACACATTGGTGGATTTTGTGATTTTTTTTTTAAAGGCCTGGCCAAGTTTTAATGGGCTGTCACACACGAATGATTATGAAAGCACTACAATGAACTGAGCTGATAAGCTGATCTGATCGGAATTAACTGCATGTGATTGCTGCTTTGAAAAGCTGGCCTAAAGAGGCAGCATTGAAAGCAATCTCACAAGTCACTGGTACCGCTTGCCTCAGCTATAAGTAAGCACAGATGGTGAGAAAAGTTAATTAAGAGACATATTTGTTTGGAGGTTTGAAATTTCCACCCTCTCTTCTCCAAAGAATCCAAGCCACAGTGAAAATGTGTTTTACATTTGTGGCCTAATAAGTTCATGTTTTTGAGGCTCTGTTCCCGTAGATGGAGGTAATAGATAAACACAATAAATAATTTATGTCAGCAGTTAGCATATGGATTTGCAGCTGAACACTAAGCTACTCATTGCACCTGATAGCTACAACATCTTGTCAATTAAAAATATTCCTTTTTCCACAATCCTTCATTACTTTTCTCCTAACTGGCACAGCCTCTCTCTCTTATACCACAACTGATACCTAGCAATGGAGATGTCATCCTTTTCATTCTCACTCTAATGACTGCCTCTTCATTTTACACTCTCACTTGTTCTTGCAGTATTTCATAAGGAACACGTCAGCAATTACATAAAATAGCTTCTGGTGATACACCTTTTACTTCCAGTTGGGAACTTTCTTTCCAGCCCGCACTTGATCTTTCCCAGATTAACTAATGGGCATCCAAAGCTGGGGCTGTCATCAACTTTAGAAGATCAAAACACATCCTTTACACGTTATATACTGTAAGACTCTGACCAAAGTGACATATGGCAGATATTTTGCTCAATGGTCTTTCAACAGTGTATGATTTCTTGGACCCATTTCCACTTTTTTTCATCTGTGGCTATTATAATGACAAGGGTCAGCAGCACCAAAGAAATACTGTCTCGAGAATGATAGGGAGCAATCTCACATGAAAGGCCTATGAAGGTAACAAAGGGTTAACACTAAGGACAGAGAAAACCAAGACTTCAGAACTTCAAGTGTAATTGAGAGGTTTTTAGAGAGACACTTCCAATTCATTCTTACTGTACTATTTATTTCCTTTCCCATCATTGCTGATTATAAGAATGTGCATGTGTAAAAAGAAGTTTCTTCCTCTCTAATCAGACCAGCTCTACTCCACGAATCCACAATCCACTGTTCGTGACATTACGAAATGAATCAGGCAGGAGGCTCAAGTCAGATCAAAAAGTGACAGCTTTTGTTTAAACAGATATCTCAGAAATTAGTGATGACAGTATTATACTGCATAAGCATTTCACTCTTAGCACTGTCTCATTCTCTAAGAGAGGTGCGACAGAATTACTCACTGGAAAGATCTTAGTATTATAAAAAAACAAACCGAACTTGACTGCTGATCTGTTCTACTTATATTTCTAGAGAAATAAAGGTCTGTTTTGAATAGGACACCCATGCTATGTATTGAATACTTCCCGATTTTAAGGAAAGATGCTTCTTAAAACATTATGTCTGCATTAAAATGTATGGTCACATCATTTATGGTCTGTCTTATGAATTTGGTATACATCAGTAAATTGCTTCTATCAGTCTTATTTTGCTGTTATAGAACCAACTCTGAGTGGAGCATTACACTTACAAAAACGTGTTCCCTCATTAGGTTTACATTTCAGAGAAAAGGATGACATCAGAAAACTAGAGAGTGACAACCAACTCCATCCCTGCACTGAGAACCTTCCTACATTATTCTGCAAAGATTTTAGCCAAAAGCTTGATCTGTGTTATATATACGTAAATGTACATATACTTAAAACTAGTAATTTAGCCATTATATATATGTATACATACAAATTGATAATTGTATCTCACATCCCCAGGTGGTCCCTAAACATTGTACTACCTAATCACATAAAAATGGGAGGTTTTCTAATTTTATAAACATATACAAAATAAGTTGTTAGAACAGTCAATCACTGAGAGCTCACTACAGATGTTAATCCAATTTGTGTGGTAATGATCAGAACAGTCAGTTTACATAAAGCATTACAGCTGTGCAATGCTGCAGTCCAGCAGTTCTGTCATCAGCAATGAGGTTTACCTATCTGGAACTGGAAATTTTTCCGATAGACTCTGCATAGTCATGCTGACAGTGAGTAAGCCCTTCCATTAGAGTTGTCCACTGTGACAGCCTTGCTCCCTTTCTGCTTTTCTGTCCAAGGATCGTCAGTGGAAATGTGAAAAAGGAGCCACAGCTCCTTCTACTGGGTTTTAAGATTTCTAAGATTAAAGATTTGAGATCCTACTAGGGCTCGGAGAAGTGAGTGGAAGAATGCCAGTAGTGTCTCATAGCACTCTGCATCACATTTTTTTTTAATTCTGCTTTTCACATTCCAACTAACAGCATAATTTCAGAAGCAATCACACATTTAAAGAAGCCGTAGAAAGAAGTCTGGGGACAGGCTGTTGGAATGGGGACTGCTAAGCAAACTGATTGTCTGATCCATATATGACATCACAGCTGTAACATCTTGTAAACATTATGGGTAGAACTCCAAATAATAACTCTACAGATTTAACCAATCATGCTTTGAAGGCTGTCACTGATCTAGTGGAGCATGACCAAATCCTGTTAAGAGTGCAGAATAGATTCTAGCTGAACGTCTTACAGACACTGGGTATCTAGATAAGGATTTCAAAGACATCGCACATGCTACAGAGATGTCTGCACATGGAGAAATTATTACATGCAACTAAATTCATCATCCTGTGGGCATACAAGAAAGGTTTCAAACCCTGCAGGGTAACACACTCTGTAACAGTTCTTTCTGCTTCATCAGAGAGTATCACATGGCCAAATTCCTTCATAAGGACTGACTTTTACAGAGGTGAGCATGGCAGGTATCTGAGGCTGCTACATGAATATCCAAGAAAGGCGTAAGAGACTCCCTTACAATTTCAGCTGCAATAGTCCAAAGCTGACGAGATCTGTGTTTGTTTGCCCACTTTACATCTGTATTTCTTTAAAATGACAGCAGAGTCTAAGCAGTCATTTGTTAGAGTTAATTCAATGGACAAGATTTCTGAAGATCTGTGAAATTTTATCATCCTTCCAGCAAAATGTGGAGAAAGGGAAATGAAGTGAGTCTTTCAGACTTTTTCAAAAGCACAAGTATGAAGCTTGTGTAGATGTGAAAGTGCCCACAGGGCACTATCACTCAAAGGTTCCTATCTTGCCCAGCAGGGATAATCATAATTACTTTGTCTATTTTTTATCTTCCTGTCTGAAGAAAGTTCAAGAGAAAAGCATGTTACATGACTAGGTGCCTTCTCCTATTCTGAGCACTACCTGCTGTACTTTTCTGGCTGCAAGCCTCTGAATGTGAATGCCAGGGGAATTTCAAGCTTCTAATATCAAAAAATCATTTACTATGTGAGGACCATCTACCACATTATCATTTATATTAGTATACACAGATCCTGCAGGGTATCCTGCTTCCCAGTATAGCTAGAAATTAGCACCTTCTTGTTTGTTCAAAAACTGCACTGTACTGTTGACTGGGATGATATACAGTCTGTTTTTCCCTTAGATAACTCAAGAGCTGAAAAATTACCCTGTTTAAACAAACTTCCTGTTTTTTTCTTTCTTGGGGTGGAAAGACTGCTTTTAATCAATGATTGCAGCACTATGGAAGAGAGATGCCAAGTGTGCTCTCTGATAAAACAAAATAAAAACCCCACCTTTGGCTCCAACATATTTCTCAGGACCAGCCAGAGTCATAAGGGTCTCTCAACATTGCACTTTGTACAATATTTTTGCTTTCATTTAGATAAAAAAAAAAAAAGAATTAGAGGATTGATTTTTTTTTTTTTTTAGTTACATTTGGCCCAATTAAAATGAATCTTTTTTTGTCTCCTTCAGCTTTTCTCCAAACAGTAGAGAAATCCAAAGCTTTTCTCTTGGCACTGTCTCTGGGGACTAATATCTTTAAGTACTTCAAGGGCAGATCCAACTCCCTGACATTCGTCTGCCTTGAACTTGCAAAGCGCTTGTAAGTTTGTTAGCCTCCACAGTGTCAAGGAACTGCAATGATCTTTAGACATATTCCATGTGGGAGGTTTTTCAGAAACAGCTTCATACAGCTCTACAACCTACAACTTGTTCTGGTGAACCTGTGTCAGATGAGGGCAAATAAAATCCTCTGAAATAAAGAAGATACCCAGTTGAGCATGTAATACTGGAAGATTCACGAATAAAGGAGCTCCCCTGTATCCAGCTTTTATTGTTGTCATTTGTCATAAAAAAGTTGGTTTGAGCCCAGATTAGACAAAAGCAGATTAGAAACAGCAACCAGACCAATTCTAACTTTATCATGTACAATGAAACAGATATTAAAGCAAATATGAAGGCATCATTTTTGTCTTGGAAACTTGAACTTCATTTGATGCTGCAGGAGCAAGGAGCTGAGATTGCTGGAGTGCCTTGCCCAGGCCCTGCTTATGGACTTACCCTCAGAGAATGCAGAAGTAGGGAAGGTATGGAAAAAGTGTGTGATCACAGTGGTAGGCAGCTAACCTGTTACAGCTTCTTACCACCAGCATAAGAAATTTGTCCAATCTCTGCTGATTAGCACTGTAACAGAGCTCCTCAGGTGAACAGGAGCTAAGAAATGTGCAAAGTTTTGTAAACATTTGAACCCAGGGACATTGAGGGCAGGATTAATCAACCAATCTGCACGAAAGTTTGTACAATTCTGCAAATTCTAAAATCTCTACCTTCCAGTAATCAGATAAATCAACTTCCAGACTGATGTATCATTTCCAGAGACTACATATTAAGATGTTCAGTGAAAACAAATATTGTACAGATTGTATATGTACAATATACAGATATTGAATTACAATTGTAATGGAGCTACCCTCAACTTCAGTCTAAACAAAGGAAAGAGGAACTGTGGAAGCAGCTCAAAAAAGACTGAAATTTCAATTCAAATTTTAAGCTCTCCTCCAGGAAGTACAGCATTCTTCTCGTATGCTCTTTTGCTTAGCAGAGTCAAAGCTTGACTCACAGAGGGGGTAGTGTTTATTCTAAATGATCAAAGTTAAGGAGCAGTTGATGATTTGGATACCCACAGTTTAAGATAAATTAAGCTGTACAGGGACTCTTTTTGACCCATCATTCTAAAGGAAAATATCTGTGCCCTTCTAATGTCAAATACCTTTTATTTCTTCACAACAGTTTTTATCATTTTCAATGACACCATAATGGAAGTGAGCAAACAGAAGAATCCATAGAGATGTTTGATTTATTCTGAGAACTCACCACCTCAGAAAAGAGATAAGATTTTACAAATTTATTCCTCTCCTTTATTTCAATTACTATGTTAATGTTTGAGACAATTCCTAACCCAAACTTCTGGCCAGAAGTCTGTTGGCAGGTAAGATAGAAATATAAATCAAATCACAAAAAGCTTGCATGGCACAATTTCTATTCTGTACCAAAAGCTGCACTTTCCCATTTCGCTCCTGGAATTCACTATAGGATGGCAAAACTTCATTATGTACACACGGCAGGAGGTTAAGATGCTATGTCCTTTAAGGAGTTCTATAACCAAATGTCCAAAGCTAAGTTCAAGTCTAAACATTAAAACAACAAAGTGTGTAGTGGTGAAAAAAGGAAGATTGCTTATGCTAATGAGATCCTCCCCCATTAACTCTCTCAGGGTCTTTCAAAACCACAAACTACAAGAATGAAAGGGCTCTGCTATAAGCAGTCAACAATACCAATATGACAAAACTCACCATCAGCCTGTAGTTGTGACCCTTTCACGACTGTCAAATTAAAACACACAACGACACTGAGTCACCCCTCCCCATTCTTTCTGGCCACCAGTTCATGCAATTACAGAAGACCAATAGTCTTTGCTTAGCAACAAGATTGCGTGTTCACCACTGATCACATTAATGATAAAGTAGTGAGTCTAAACAAATCTAATGATGAGAAGAGATGCTCTCCTTCTCTGACTAATCCACACAAATTAAAATGTCTGACATAGAAAGAATAATTCATTCATCTTGCAGGCTCTCTAGAAACAGAAATGAGGCCATCTGTAATATTGCTTTTCCGACCTTTTCTCTGACACCAAAACCCAGACATATAACAATAATTTCATGCAAGGAGAAGGAATGCTAAATTTACAAAAATGTATGTATTTGTACTGAGCCATAAAACTTTCACATTTGCTCATTCTAATTTTTTTTTTAGAGTTAGGGTTAGCACATGTGAGCTGTTCTGACTGCCATGGGACATAAAGAGCACTGGAGAAGGGTGCTGAACCGTCAGCCCCTGAGTGCCTCCACCTCCCAGGGAATCACAGAGCTCATTTAGGTAACTGCAGAAAAGGTTTTCATTACTTACAGCAGGATGTCCAGCACAGTAGGTGTAGCTAGCATGAGACTGGTAGTGCAAGCTTGCTCTTGGAAAGGTGTATGTATTCCAAGCAGGTTGGCTGCTATTCCACTGGGAGCTAAAGCCAGGGCTCATGGTCACTCTCGATTTACTGTTTTGGTACGTTCTCACTGTGGAGCTGGACTATCAAAAAAGAAAGAAATGCAACGTAAAAATAGCTTTTAGGGTAGAATACAAATAATGCAGCTATAAATCATCATTGTGCAAACATATAATGCCATATGGTTTGGAACTAACTTGAATGTTTCCTGTAAGGAGCTGGGAAAAGCAAAAATGGATTCCACCAAAGTCATCAGTGAAAGAGCTATGTCACTGTAATGCCCAAAAGGAAGACTGATGGCTGTTAGATTTCAGGCTGGGATATAAATCAAATGGACAATTGATAAGTGATAGAAGTAAGGGGATGTTCTAAAACTGTGTAGAAGGTATAATCCCAAGATTAATCATAGAAACTTCCATATTTTTTTATTATATTGACGTTTATTGAACAACTGATCAGCTATGGCCATTTTACAGTAAACAGCAGTTTGGGGCCAATGTTTAGATGTATTTCTTCAAGATTTGAAATCCCATCTAGTGGCTAGCTAAGGCCAAGCCATCACAAAGCTGCATTTCACATATGCAAACTTCTAAGCACACTATGAAATCTCATGACAGGTTTTAATTACTCAGAAAAAAATTCCAAAATCTTGAATTTTTTTTTTTTAAATTCAATAATTTCATCTGAAAGTAACCTGGACTACAGATATGTAATTCACATGCATTCTTTCTGTCCTTCTCTCATTTTACTTTAATTCTAGCTTTCTGCTTCTAGTCCTTGTTTTATAAAAAATATGCCTAATAAACATCTGCACTGTTAGGGGTGGTTTATTAGGGCAGCAAAAAAAATCAATTTTCAAAGGAGTAAAAGATGCATAGGAGTGGATGCATTTTTAGCAGGTATTTAGGTTGGTCTTCAAAGACATGCAAATGTACTTTTTACTCCATATTCTGCTCTTCATTTGGGTTTTGCTTGCTTTCTTTTTATTGGCAAAGGTGTTCTAAATTTCCCATGCAAATTTACCCCAACTAATTGTAATTATTATAAAACTAAACCTGTTCTTTTCAGAGCATTAAATTTACAGTGACCTTGTTAATACAGTAAAAGCTCAAGAAATACAAACACAAATAATATTTCTTAGAAATGCTTAAAATGTCCCTGTTAGCAAATTGATGCTATCAATTTCAAAAGCTATACTCAAGAATGACACTTCATTTATTTTTACCCTCCTTTCAAAGACAACTTTTATACATCATACGTGTAGCATTAACCAAATATCAATATGGGCCACCATCAAACAAGGTGTTTCACATGATCCAAGACCATCCTTACCCTGAAGTGCTTACAAGATAAATGAGAAGGTCAGGGAAAGGATAAAAGAGCAGAGTCTGGTGTAGAAGCATGGAAAACAGCTTCATAAACATGACTTTCAGTTTAATTTCAGTGCTTCAGCTCAGTTTCATCAGGAGAGAATTAGAGAAATGGAAGGAAAACAGGACAGAGAGAAAACATACAAAAAGGTTTCAAGGACATATTCTAGCTGTAAAAATATAGATGCTGTAGTCTTTCCTGTTTTTAATACTGTATTTACATGAGCTGGTTGCAGAAACCACAGGCCATGCTGGCATGGGCTGAACATGCCCGCTTTATTTCATTTAATTTTCAAAAGTTTAAGTACACAAAGTTTGCCTCACTTATCAATTGCTGTATAAACTTTAAGTTCAAGAAAAGGCCAACTGACTTCCTGCATGTGTTTATTTCCTGTGCCGCCGATTAGGAAGCCTGAAAAGAGCAGTTTCCGCTCTCCAGCTCTCAATATCTCGACAGATTCGCCTCCTGCCCCCACCCCTGGGATTCCTGCGGTGTGATTTCTAAAGATTTAACTTACGACTAGCTGAACACAAAGCGTATGAATGAACACTAAAACCCACACTAAACTCTCATTAGTCACTGTGTGTGACAAGTGGTTACTTTGTTCTTACAAAAGGCTTTAGGAGAAAAAATATATCTGCCCCTACAGTTAAAGGGGCTTATTTGAAATAAAACTTTTAGTATGAATTTAAATCATGACAAATCAAAGGAAAGTGGATATAGCTACAGCTAGGAAAAAGAAAACCAACAAAAAAAACCAGAGGAGTTTCAATGTGGGTTTTTTTCTTTTTTTTTTTTTTCCCCTTTTACCCTCTTTCCCCAAGGAGCAGAAACTGCATTCTCTTTCCTTTGACGTATTACTTATCTTTCAGATCACTCCTCAAAGACAAATCTTTCTTTCTGGGCCCTGGAAGACTTGCTTCTACATAAGAGATGAAGGCTAAGTTTTGTTTCAGCCAGATCAAGTAGGTTTTTAGCCATAATGTACTTCTCTGTGTACATCTCTCCCCTTTATAAACATCAGATATTTAAGTGTGGCTGCATATTAATTTCTCTTAAGAAGTTGATCCCGCATCAAATATTCTGTGAACATTGAGCTATTCTATCCTAATAATAACTTTGCTTCTTCCTATTATTTCCGATGGGTTTTCATTGTACGGACCAGTGGAAGGTATCTGTGGCTGATGGGATGTAAAGGTGCATTGTCAGCTGTGGTAATTGTTAACTGATTATTTTCACAAGGGCAGCGAACTCCACTACAGTAAGGAGAGATGTGCCACTGGCATTACACGGACATGCACAATACCTGTTCCCTTATTAGAGAACAGGAGCAAAAATGAGCCTGTTTTTTAAACAGCCTGCCTCAGTGGCTGGACAGCCTTCTGTTGCCTGGGTTTTGTCTGTGCCCCACAAAAAACGCCCTTCCGGATCTGTCACCATGCTGGAGGCACGGTTCAGCCCCAGTGCTAAATCCAGGCACAGCGTTGAGCCTCTCTGCCCTGTTTCTACTCCTCCATCCAGCTCATAGTTCACCCGGGGTGCATTAGGAACAGTGAGGCATTCAGAGCACCAAGGATGCTCAGGGGGCACTACCCATGCAAGTCACTCAGGATACAGAGGCAACAAGTGAGACCCCACAGACCCCTCTCCCCCTTGGGGTGGCCGGGAGCCATGGGAGAGGTAGGTCCCTGAGAGGAGAGCCCTCTGCTCTGAATGGCTTTGGTCAGGGACTACCATGTTTGATAGCATCAAAAAAGCTGCTCTCTTTCTGCTGGATTACTTCCAGAAAAAAACCACCCAAAACACATAGCAAAACAAAACCAAAGTCAGCAGAGACACTCACAGGATAATCGGTTTTGAAATCTTGAAGAAATCCAGGTTCTCCACCAGAAAATAGAGATCTCTGCACCACCAGCCACAAAGTCCCAGGACAGCCTGGTCCCCTCAGGTGGTTGGAAGGCAAGGATGTGAGATCAGGGACTCCAAAAGTTGATGGTTTGAATTCAAGGCATTTTCTGATTAGCAAAACGCTGCCTATCTCTGCAGCCTTCTCAGCATAGCCCAGAGGCAGCTGTGGGAAAGAGACCCTGGACCAACTGGGAAAGCTGGGAGGGGACAATGTTGTCCTGGGGCAGGTGCCCAGGTGCTGGCAGTGCAGGGCAGGCCCTGCAAGGTGAGGCTGGAGCTGTACCCCATCATACACAGCAGGCCCCGGCCAGCTCCCAGCCACCTGCCCACCTCACAGCTGAGCCCTGCAGCCACGGCGGCACTGCCTCTGGGAACATGGATTTCAAAAAGAGCAAAACGCTGCCTGGGAGTGAGGGAAGAAGTAAGAAACATGCCTGCAAGCACCCGTGGGAGCAGGAGGAGGGTGAGGAGGCTCTCAGCCCCTGGAGAGCCCACCTGGAGCAAGTGTGGGACAGGATCTATGAGGAAACCCACGCTGGAGGAGGCGGAGATGTCTCGAAGGAACGGTGGCCCACACCTACACTAGAGCAGAGGATGAGTGTGAGGAGCAGAAGAGAGGAGCTGCCCATCTCCCACACCAGGAAAGAGAGAGCATCCAATCTCCCTGTGCCAGCAGGGGTGGGAAGCAGGCTCAGGCTCAGGCTGAGGAACAGAAGGGTGAAACTGAGCTTTAGAAAAAGGCAGGGGGAAGAAGGGGTGGGTATTGTAATAATTTCCCCTTTCTTCTCACTATCCAAACTTATTTTAACTGGTAATAAATCATTTTTCCCACGCTGAGTCTGATTTTGCCTGTGAAGGTAATTGCTAAATGATCACCCTGTCTTTTATCTTGACGCACAAGCTTTTCAACCTTATTTCCCACCCCTGTTTTGTTGAGGAAGGGGAGTAAAAGAGCCTCTGGGTGGGTGTCTGGCAGCCAGCAAAGATAAACTCACCAAAAACTGGCAGGTCTAGTGGCACACGAGCTTTTACTCAGGATTTAGAAGTGTGTCTCTTTCTCCTTAACTATTGATTCCATCAAGAAAAGGAATCATCTCTCCCCATAATTTCAATGTCTTATTTATAGCTCTTAGGTTGTTAATGGCAGGCCACCACTGCCACTTCTGGGACAAACCAGTCACCTTTTCTCAGAAAACTTCTGCAGGAAATTATGAGATTAAAACAAACAGACAAAAACCATCACCAAAACCAAACCAAAAAACCCCACAAAAACTTTTGCCCTCCTTGCCATATATGTCTTGCCAGAAACAAGAAATATTCTAAAACAAGGGGAGAATTTTCTTTTCCTTGAATAAGTCTGTCTAGTACCTTTATACCCAAAAGGCCTAATGCAATATAAAATTAAGATCAGTAAAATTTAAATGTCTAAGCATATTTTAAAGTATAACCTTTTTTTTCCTGTGCCTTAACTTCTCTGGTTTACAAGTATGGACAATCTTACTTTAAAACTTTTAGAGTAACCTTTTCCTTATGTTTGTAAAAGTTTTGAACATTTTTGGACATAAGCATGAGTGAAGTGCAAAGTGCTATTAGTATTATTAGTATTTCTTGAGCTTAACTGCTTTTGGTTCTTAGTTCTTGTAATAGCTGATGTGTGAAGTCTAACAGTGGAAAAAATAGAACACAGTATTTATGGAACACTTTTTATCATCAGAGCACTGTGTACATTTTAAATGGTGGCAATATTTTTGCCTGGTGCAACATTTCTAACTTTTAAAGAAGTTTATAGTGGATGTAAGAACTAGCAGCCACTCCTTTCTATTCATATGTGAATAAAGTGCACCGTTTGACTAGGACATTAAGCAAAATTGATAGTTCTGACATAGCCTTAGTCTTCATGTCGTTCACACCCATGCCCTCCACTCTTTTGCATTAGTGTCACCATACAGTAAACTAACAGGAAAACCATGTGCTAACTTCTGAAATGCTACATCACATCAAATGCAAGATTTACTACATCTATCAGACACCTTTCTGCCGAGCATTCCAACATGCTATGATTATTATTGGCTTTGGCACTCCAAAAGAAGGCAGAGGCTCAGACATTCTCCACATTACCTCTTGACTAACATTGAAAAAAACCAAAACCAACAGGTAAGTGGGATTAAAGAGGTGCAAACATCGGAATTCAGGCTCCCACTACCTTTTGAAAGCAACTTCACAGAGCTATGATGCCATTTTCTTAGCCCCCACAATCTGAGCTGGTTTCAGTCCCCTTGACTTAGATTATAGAATGGTTCTGTCTTCAGCTGCATCTTCTGGGCTTTTTTTTCTGAAAGGAATTGTGATTGAAAGGGTATCCACCCTCTTTCCCTAACCCTTCAAGGGATTTGACATCCCTTATTTTGGATGCTAAAAAGATTACAGGAGATGGGAAAAGCCAAGGAGAGAAACTGCCATTCTGGAGATACTGCTTTCAGAAACTCTGTATGCCTGTATTTGGATCAGACCATGATGCAAAGCACAGTCCGATGCTCTTAAAAGTTTGGATGCTTTACAAAATACTACTGTTCCCATAGAAATCAAAGGTTTCCTATAACCTGTAAAAGTAAGAAATGAAAATAGCTTCCTTGGAACATTATTGCATGAGCTAAAATGTTGGGGTTTTTTTTAATGCTCAGAGAAAATACGAAACTGGCAAACCAAATCTGAAGCTAGTTCATCACAAAATCCACCTGAGAGACCTTAAAGATTTGGGAAATCGAAGAGTGAAGGTGTTTTTTTTCTTTTGGGGTTGTTACAAAAACTAAACACGAAAGATATTGCAGATTGTTTTGGGGTTTTTTTAATAGCAGAAAAGAGGAACTTTGTGCTGCTACTTTTCCCAATATAATCATTCACTATAGCTTGCAAATCTTGTACAGTCTAGGACGAGATTTCATCTGTTTTAGTAAGAAATGAGTTTTTAATATTTGGGCCATTGCAGATTTCAAGTTTATCAAGTTTGTCTCATAACCTTTAAGAAAAAACTTCAGAGACATGACCAAATTTGAGAGAAACATTGTTTTTCCAGACATGGAATTGAAACTCAATATGCTCTACCTGGAAAAACAGGATCAACTGAGGGAAACTGCATTCCACTGAAACCACACAGAAATGATGAGGCTGTATTTCATACCTCAGCATACATGTAAGGTTACAGCTCACCCAGTGGATCCAAGAGCACTGAGAGCTTGCCCACATCATGCCAAAACTCAGGGTGTGCAGCCCACGTGCCCCCTCCCAGTAAGTGAGAGAGGAATGCTCTCCATGGGATAGCCTTGCTTGGCAGGCAGGCTCCCTGCCAGCCAGGTGAAGGGGACCCAGGTCTGCACAGCTTGAATACTTACAGCTGGGGCCCAGTACAAACACTAAGTTGAGAGTCTTTTTAGGACAGGTCTCAAATAACTCAAGGAATGTATTCCAGAAAAAGAATTTGCCGTTCATTATTTTCCCCCAGAGTTATTATGCCTTGAAAACAAAATATATATGGCTTTCACACTTTCTGGTTAGAATTGCTGCCATTTCCAGTGACAACACTGTAATTCATGTTGTACTTTTAACTGTTACTTGAATCCCAAGAGCATTTTTTTCCTGGGCAAAATATGAAACATTGCTCTTGTAGTTACAAGAGGGTGAGCAGAGGAGCTGAATAAATGCCTTCACAGCTTGAGGAAGAGGCCATGAATAGGCTGGTTTTCTGGCTCTTATCATCTACACCATGGGCAAAGAATGAGTAATAAGAGATAGACCAGGGGTAACCCATATTAAAGCCTTAAAACCTCTTGGCAACCTGTGTGGGACACACAAAAAAATTTATTGTTACCTGGTGGTTCTCTAAGCAAGAGACCACTGGGTTTCAGTCAACTTCTGCACACACACCCCTCTCCAAAAGCACTACCACCAGCAGTTCTCAGCAGGCAACGTCAGTGTAAAGGCCAAGTAAAAGTCTCAAGAAATGCTTCCGTACTTCAAACTAATTTCTCCAGAATAAGGAAAGGAATTTTGCCTGCATAAGAGACAACTGTAATGGTTTTTTTACCTGCGTAGTACCCAGCCATAGGGAATGGAGACATTCATGCTTCTGGACCACTCATTTGTATGTCTTCCTTCCACAGAAAGGAAGATGAAAGGAGACTCTTCAAAGCATATTTTTTTGTATTTGTTTATCTTTGTTACATTCTTTGTAAAAAGTAAACTGGGATTAAAATGTATTTTTGCTAGATGGGATTCTTTTTGGTCTAGTTTAAACCTTGGATTTACTTTTAAACACAGTGAATATCTTGACTCCAAGTAAGGCCATGTCAAAGTTTCTTCGGTTCAGAACATTATTTAGTCAATCTATTGTGATAAATTTAAATCATAACCACCTCAGAAGGACACTGAATATGACCTTGTAATGGTAGGTCATTAAGTAATTATTTTCTGAAAATAAATCACACTGGCATCTGTTAAATTTACTCCAGCCTTTTTTAAAACAACAAGGTTACAATTTGAAGTAGTGAAACATTATGTTAACCCAAGAGGAGCATGAACTGAGTGTTTCTAGTAAACTCCAGTAAGATAGCACTGGCTAAGACCCTTTCACAGATAACCTGCACACTTACGGTTTCTAAAGGAGTCACCCACATAAAATAAACCACTCAATGCAATACTCCTACGAATGCATATACAGCCCATCTGTACAGAGTGACTGGAGAAAAGGATGTTCTTCCACTAGCAGCTGTTAAGCACGTAAGTCACAGAGGCAAAGGATTTGTTCTAGATCAGAAAGTCTAATGGTGAACACTATTATTAAGGAAATTTGTTGATTACGTACAAAACATATCACTGCCAGATCTCCAGAGCAGTGGTTTTACAAGGTCTGAGAATCCTTCTCTCATATGTGCCTCTTGCCAATCTTGAAGGAATTTTCTGCAAAATACGCAGCAGTATTTGGGATTTATAGCATTCCCTCGGTAAACCAGAGAACAAAGCGGGGTACTGCAAAAATTGAAAAAAAATATTTATTGTTATAAATGTATTTCCTTAGGATCACATTCCCAAGCACACAGGGCTCTTCTATCAATTTTGCTGTAAGCCAACAAACCACTTATACCTACATTTTATTTTTCTGTGTAACACTAACTGCAACACAAGTTCAGGAGCTTTACAGATTAAGGACTGATTTTAGCATTTACCTATGTGCCAAGTTGGGACTTTTTACAGACAGCTAACATCTTTTGTGAAACTCATTATTTTTTGATAGCTTGGGGAGAAAAATAATTATTTCATTAACACTTGAATTCCTTCCCCTTTTACAGTACCCAAAGGTATTTTTCACTAAGTTCTGCAGGATCTTAAAGTTCTTTCTGATGTATCTGTTTACTACATGTATATCGAATTACTCCCTGAACAATAAATCAACCACTGTCTTGGATACAAAATTATTTTCTTCACACTAGATCTGCAATATAGAACTTTTTTTAGACAATACCAAGAGTAACAGCTGGCTGACAACTCAAGCAGATCTTAAACATTAACCAGTGAATGCCATCCAGACTCAGATACCAGGGAAGAGGGATGCTTATGAACAACTGAAAAACGTCCGTGGCACAACATCACTTCTACAATTCTACCAAATGATAAAAAGTCAAATTTCTTTCCTTGGCTGCAGTAAGGCAAGTGTTGATTCCAGCATCACATGCATATTACAAACCTTCATGTACACACAATGCTTACTTTACTGAACGCAGAGCAGTTATGAAACACATTTGGCCACTGGGAAGAATTCTATAAATTCCACAAAACTAACCAATGTACCACTCTTCAGCTAACTCCTGTAGACGGGCTTGCATGCTTTTGTAAACCTCACCGTGGGATTAGGACATTTATCAAAGCTATGATTTCTTTCCTGCAATGTTATATCTATTGTATACCAAGAGTTCTGCAGGTGCATGATTTATCCATCCTGTCATTAGCTACAATACCCTACAAACAGTTTTTATTTTCTGCTGGAGAAACAAATACTCCTCCCATAAATTGTTTTACTGCTGATTGGTGAACAGGCTCCTGCTCCCTTGACAATAAAACAGCTTGCTTTCTCTGACCATGGAGTTATAATTTCCAGCACAACAATCTGAAGCTCAAAACCATTTCTTATTGAATTAAGTAATATAGGGAAAATTATAGCTCACTTTTTAATATCACGGCTGAACTCTCATTATCTGTTAAGCACCAACACGTTTGATCACTTGACAGACATTACAGACAACATAGCCCCAAAGATCCAACAAAGGGAACGCAGGAGGATGAAGCAAAAGGCAGATAAATAGAACAGACAAAATCATCTTTTTAAATTGAGATGAATACCTAATATGAATTTTGCTACTGGAATCATGATTTGCCAAAGGTTTCAGTTGGGCTAAAAATGCTCAATGAACATTTTAAAAAACAAGGAGCAAACTGGACAGCCAGGAAATCAAGGAATAAAAAGCTATTTCTTACTCTGTGAAATCATACTCAGACAGGCCTTTCACTCAAATTAATTATTCATAGAACCACATATATTGCATATGACACATTTGAATGTGAAAAGGCTAATATCCTCTGTCTTTTCCAGTACTCAGCCAATCCATTAGAAATACAATAGTCAGTCTAACAATTCCATGACTTCAGTAGGATGGATGAAAAATAAAGAGAAAGCAGAATGAACTACAAAGAGAAAAAGAAAATAAGAAGACATTTTCAAGACCAGCTCTCAGGGTACTCCAAATCAATTTCAACTGCCTCAGATATCTGTTGAGTGTCAAATACAGAACAGAGAAACACGCACGTAGGGCTACAGAGTTGTCTAGAAAAGCTGCTTTTTCTTCCCTTAAGCTTTGGGCATTCATGCTGGAGAAGAGAGAGATGATTAACTTATTAAAAGGGATGAGCAAATTATAACAAGGAAGTTGACTATAAGCTATATGAATTCAGTGTAGCGAAGACTGGTTTTCCAGGATGCATCAATACAAGGTTACAGATTTCATTAAAAAGTAAGTAAAATGACATTAAAATTCCCAAAATAAAAGACAATAGGAATACCTAAGCGATAATATGCTAAGGCACCAGAGCTTGAGAGATTTCCTTAGTTTTGCTTTTATTCCCCTAGGAAAAAAAAAAAAAAAGAAAGCAATGGAAGGCTATTAAAAGCCAAATGATTCTGCAGATTATTAACAATCCTGTAGTCTAAGCTAGTATGAAGGAGACACAGGCATCAACAAACAAACAAAAATACTATTAAGTTAATGAAACACTTAGTGAATCTCAACTGAAGGAATCGAGCAGCATGAGGCACATATGAGGCACACATGCTGAATGTCTGACCATGCAAAGCTTCTCTGGCTTTGGTCAGCACAGCATTCGAAACAATGGGACTACTCATGACCTCATAGTAAACCGTGGGTATAAGCAAACAGAACCCTGACAAAGCTTTGTCAAAACTACTTTTTGAGTTAAACACAGTTCTCTTGTGCGTCACCGTCTACTGTATGTAAAGATAATATCAGCAAAATGTTTCTAAATATATTAATACACTCTTACTATCAAGTATCAATGTGAGTGCAAACAGGCAACCTCCCCATAATAGTACTTTTCCTTCAAACTATAAACCACTCCTTTTATTCTTAGCAGCTAAAGATCATGAATTTTATGGGCTGACTTGCATTTTGGCCAAGCCACAAATGTTTCAGACTGGCATTTTATACTCTATGAATTGATAAACCAAAATAACAACAACGAAACACCAATTACTTACATTTTAGAAAGGTTACTACAGTAAGAAAAGCTCAGGCAGGTCTGCAAATAGCTTCAGTTTTCTTCAAATTACACTGCTGAGAAAAAATAAGCCCAACACACTGCACTATCACACATTGAGGGGCTCTAAGTGGAAAGCAGAGATCTTTTGAATCCTGTTGGAGGGTGCTCAAATAAGAGAAGTCATTGAGCCTCAAGAGAGGAAATCCAGCTGAAGCTCCTCAGAGCCTGGCATGTGGAGCTGTACTTCTTCACTTAAGAAACACTGACAGCTAGGGGAATAACTCAGTGCAACTCAGCCTAAGGGATTTTTTTTTTTCCCTAGTGCCCAATGGGATGAAGAAGATTCAGATCCTTCCTATTGAACTTAAACATCATGAACTTGATAGGCAAAGAGGGGGACAGAAACCTCTGCTTTTGTGTTTCTTCCTGCTGTAGCCAGAGCCCCCTTTCATATCCCCAAATGTTTGTTAAAATGTTAAAATCCAGATTTTAAAATATAAGTACATCAGTCATGTCCAGGCTGCAAGAACCAGATGAGAAATGAAGAACAGAGACTGAGGACAAGAGAGAAGATGACCAGAAACCACAGCAGAAGGCTCTGAGGATAAACAGATACTACCCTGTCACATTGTTCCCAGTTGGTTTAAAACCTCTGCTTCTCAAGTCCAAGCCTTTCTAGAGCTGATAACTGTATTTCCAAAGCCTGAGGATGGGTAGAATTTCTTACCACTCTGCAAGGACACTTCTCTAAAAATGCTAGAGAACGAACAGAAAGTTAATACCCTAGAAATTCCTTTAAAAGGAATATTTTGAATGTCATGTTGCTATGTCAGTAGATGGTCTCTCCAGCTCTGTACTTAGAATATACATTTCAGGAAAATTTCCCATATAGTATATTCAGTCATACCTTGTGTTTCCTGACATGTATGGGTGTCATAACCTTATAGCAGAAACAGGAAAAAACAGTAATAATAACAAGATTTGTACAGAAGCTTAAAACATTAGTTACCCTATTCTACCTGCACAGTTCAGAGTGACTCATGGGAATATTTTTAAAGATTACCAAGAGATATATTTGGAGATACATTATTTGTTCAGTTTAAAATATATTTTAAAAATTCCAATCACCTATAAGTAGCTTCATGATTATTTAAGTGCAACTTTCAGTATCTAGTGAACTAAGAGGGTGAGTTAATGGGCATAGATGTAAAAGAAAGGAATCTCATCTACTATATCTGGAATAAAAAGATGGTTTTTCACCTAAAGAGGAAAACTATTATTTGGAAGATCAAAAATCACTATTACCTCTAAATCAGGCTTTTGGTCAATTTCCAGGTATATAAGGAGTATGAAAGCTTGTATGATTGGGAACAAACACAACAGAAGACACAGAAAGGCCTCTAATAATTCATATACATATATGTAAGTATAATTAAGTGGAATAAAGAACAACACAGGCAGAACAACACTGAGGATGTTTCCAATTTTGTTTAAATCTAAAAGCAGACTAATTTTTTAAGGACACTAAATGCAGGACCGTGAATTAGACGGATTTAAGAAAGCTAAAGTCATACAAAAGTAAAGATGAGGAAAGTAAATTTGAGGAGCTGAATCAAAATAATAGAGCTTTGCTTAATCTCATTCATCTATGTATATTTACATTTATACATCTGTGTCGATGTTACATAAGGGGAAAATGTTGAGATTAAAAACACCTTGATACAACTTTTTGGACATTATTTTTAAATTATATATTTTAAAACACCTAGAAACATTTATTTAGGAGGAAAGGGTAATTTTCTTCTTTCTATAACTGCTTCTAAGATTTTATGTAATGTGAATGGAGAAAGAGACAGAAAAAAAGAAAACATTATGGTCTACAGTTTAAATATTGAAGAAAAACTGTATTGCTTATTCTAAAATCCAAATACATTTATGTCCCTATCTCCTGAGATTTTTAGAAATATCTGCTCTAGACCGTCATTATACCCAAACTGTTTGCAGATATTGCTGCACAATAGAACATTGAGATGTCAGCTGTTGAAGTATTTGATGGTGTTGTGAACCTGTTAACAAAATAAAAATTACTATATGGACATGGAATAGATGCTAGTGACACCATGATTTGAGGTTACCCACCTTTTTTACAGCTCTCTTTTACTTAGGCAGTGATACAGAAAAATGCATATTTTCTACATTGACTTTCCTAATAAGAATTGTTAACTTAGATCAAATAGATAGAACATACATAGGGGGGATTTTTTGCTGCTGCTTAAAATTCTGATTTGAGTCAGAAACATTGTAATTCATTACAAACTCTCTAGAGAAAAAATTAATTAATGCAAAACAATTTTATTAGTTTATGAAAAACCATTTTTAGTTGAAAAAATTATTTTTAAGAAGCAGAACATTTTACTCTAAAAAAATAAATATTTTCTTGTATCCTCAAATTAAAAAAAAAATACACAGGCAGATAGGTGCTATAAAAACAATTGAATTCAGATATGGTAAGATAAATTTTAAGAAATTATTTGATTTCATGGATCACATCTAGCTGATCAAAGAATAACAAACTTGCTAGATGAAGCAGAAGATATAGTGTTTATCTGTCTCTTTAGCATCAGTCATACGGTTTGACAAGATTTTGATAACCATTCATCTGCAAAAATTTGATAACTTTAGGAAGTGTCAGTCAGGCCTTGGATGTCAGTTTTGTTCTGGATGCCAAGGTCCCAGTGCACCAAGAACCGTAAGCATATGCACAGCTGTAAGCACAGGAAGCAGTCTACAGGAGCTCAGAGGATTTGTTACGGTACTAGAATCATAGAAAAGATTTTCATTTGAAAGACTTAAATATCTAATGGAATTGATCCTGTGCTGAAGATAAAAACTTTATTTCTTTGCAAGAACAAAAAGATGGAGGCTTAGATAGGAAATGGGGGACTTTGTTGTTTATTTTAAAAGTATATAAATCTTCATGATGCAGGCTATACAAGAAGGCTAGAAAGATTAATACTCTCTGGACAGGATATTCTACTCTTATTATGCACAGTATATCTTGCACCTTGTTCTGAAGCATTTAGCAATGGCTCATGGAACAAGAGATGTTTAATGGTCTGATAGGGCCTTGCTGCATCGATCACTGTGATACAGCAATCAAAAGCAGAGGGTGCATACGGCCCCGTTTGATCTCTACAACAGAATTCCACTATGCTAATCTCTAAAACATAGCATCAGATTATGCATTTCCCTCCTTGTGCTTTTCCTTACTTAAAAATAAATAAATCAATCAATACCACTATGATGCAAAATTTCTGAACTTAAGGAAAGTCAATAGTGTTTGTTGGTGCTTGGGAGAATGCTACCTCTGTGGTAACAGGGTTGCAAATTGCAAGGAGCCCTATTGACCTCCTTCTTTTTATAAACTAATTTTTGGAAAAAAACACACACATTCATTATGTCTCTTACTTCCTGGAGGAAATATTGGTACAGCTGAGGTCTGGAAACAGAAGACTCAACAACAGGAACAAATGACTGAAATATTTCACTGTCTTGCTTCTTCCTCCAGTATTCTTTCTACCTCTATTTACTTTCTATTAGGGCTAATTTTTTCAAAAGGTGAGTCATCCACTGTACCTTTTTAAAAAAACCCCACATTTTTGCATGAAAAAAGATGATAGAACAGAAATAATTGGTTGTATAATCTATACTTAAACACTTATATTTGACTTCAGATGTTCAAGAATTTGCAGACAAAGCAAGTAAGCAACTAGCATCTAGATTTTCAATTATCACTGGCTTCAGACTATTCCTTAAAATGCCGAGTATCCATTTCACTGTCCTCATGACTCTCCCATTCCTCTCTTATTTCCACACACTTCTTGTGAAACTTTTTTCACATCTCTCTATTTAGATATTGCTAGCAGTTTATAGTTAGGTCAATATATGTGGTATCCTCACCTGATAATTTGTATCTTCATAATCTGACTCTCAGGAAACAAACAACAATTTAAAGTACAAGACCAAATGGGCAATAAAAGAATTTGAGGTTTATAATGGCCAACAAAGCCTCAGTTACCAAATGCCTGACGTGAAAAGATCTACTATTATTAATTGCTTCTGATAAGAAGCACAGGCATCTCCACTGATTTTAAGAGTTGATATAAACTTTAATAGTTTTTACTCATCTTTTTTTTATGCTTCAGCATTCTCTGCGTTATGCTGAGATTGATACCCATGAATTTATAACATTTTAAAGAGAGATAGTGAACTTGGTTTTTTAACTACTAAAACTGGAATGTATAGGTTGCAGAGTAGTTTCTATAAGGTAGACTTTGCATTTTAATAATAATAAATTATTGTTATTGGTATTAAATATTATTAAAAACAAAGCAAAGCCATCATAAGCATGTCCCAGTTGGACTGATCACGGATGTTAGCTGGGAAAGGAGAATTTATGCTGAAGTCCCAAACTGAGCAGCATAAAAAAGGATTTCAAAGAGAAATTTTCAAAGAGAAAGATACTTACACTCAAACATGTTCTTGTAAGCACACTCCATTAGCATCTTATATGAGTTTAGTATTTTCTAAGCAAAAGATCTCTTATGGCAATTTGGCAAATGGAAATCCCCAGGGGTATCCCTCTTTCCACTTAGTAATTGACAACTTTCCCAATGAACGCACAATCCAGGCTTTTCCCTCTTAGCAGTACGATTTAAAGTCTACAAAGGGCAACATGTGTTTGTTTTCAAGTATCCACAAAGAAAAAGGTGATAATCTGAAAAAAATCTACAGACGACTAAACATGGATGAAATTTTGAAAATGGCAGAGTACCAGCTGGGAACACTTCCACACAGACTCTCTTCTGCAAAGAGAGAAACACTATTCTTGCTTAATGATATCTACAAATAACATTAGGTAATACTGAGAGCTGCACAATCACGGGACACTCCATCTAATATTAACTATTCAATAGATAAAAACCACTATAAGTCACTGTAAAAACAGTAAGTTTCTTCTATTGAATATTCCCTAAAGGTCAGAAAAGGGCCAATCATTTTGAGTATATTATCAACAAAACACAAGTTTCTTCCTTTTAATGTTACCCCAAACTAGGGAGAAACAGTAGGAGGTAATTAGGTGTCCTGGGTTGCAGTGTATTCTATTACCATCCTCAGGAGCTGTTGAAATCAGGTGGGGCAGTGTTTCCTTGCCTCCTCCCCCCAGACTATCTTTCTGTTAATTGCCCATCATTGTCCTGCCGCATGACTCAGAGATAACTCCCTCCGGACTATCTTCTGTTAATGAGCCTAATCAACACTTTGCCTCATGACTCATTACCCCATTGTGAGATGCTCCACCCAGAGGGAGGAACCAAGCATCCCATCGTGGATATAATCTGAGGCTGAACACCAGAGACAACCCTTCCCCCTGGATTTCCAGAGGACAGGAGCTACACAGCCACCATTGGACTTCCTGAGGAAGAGCAGACTGTTTTACTACAGGATCACTGCTTCAGAGGACTGCAGCCACCATTCTACCAGACTGCTACCACCACCCTGCCTAACAGGGTGTCAGGTTGTACCTTGACTCTGTCAGTTTGACAGTGTTTTCTTTTACCTTTTTTTTCCCCTTTTCTTTAATTTCCATTAAATTGTTATTCTGACTTGGTGCCTCCCACTGGTTTGTTTTCAAACTAGTACATTAGGAGACCTACCTTTTTTTTTTTTTTTCTTCTGAAGGGGCACAATGAAGCATCAGTCTGACACCAGCAGATGGTAAATCAATTTTTTTCCCTACTGTATCTAAGAGCGAAGGTTGTTGCTGGAGAACACAGTTCAGTTGCTAAATTAATATTCACACTGTATTTCCACATTTCTACCCCAAAATGAGAAAGGTCAGATCACGTGGAGACAGATCTGGGAGGTGGGGAGAGCCTACCCCTGAAAGAAGTGCTAGGAGAGCTATAGCCATGTTGTGTAGTGAGGAAAGTGGAAAGATCACACAATGAAGTACTTTGACTTCTTGCCAGGTATACCCTGTAAAATGAATTTCAAAATAAAATTTTAGATTACAGACGGCTTTTCCAAGCCATTGCTGGCATGAGCACAACTGTGGAAAAGCTGTGACACCAGCAATTAGGGATAGAAGAGCCTGAGATATTAAGGGAAACTTGTCAAGCAGAGCTTAAAATATCTAAATATTTCTCCTAAATATTCGCCAGAAGAAGAAATAGAAATTGCTTTGGCTCTGCTTCCCTATAAGTTTGCACCTTCTGGATTTATTTTTTTTTAAATATTCACAGATACGAGTTCAGAATTTCTATAAACATAATACTAATTCACGTCTAAAAGCATCAGGAACAGGGAGGCTAAAAATAGAATTCTTTTAAAATATAGCATGTGGTGTGCCAGCCACACAGTCCTATGAATTTTATGTTTGTCCTATCTGTCCAAGTAAAACACACTGTGAGCATCTAAGCAAAGCTCCTTGAATTCCTCACTTAATGTTTGCAAGGAATACAGTTGAAGGAGTATTTGCCAAAAAAATTAAGTTGAAGAAAAGAAAGCATACACATTTAACGAGTGACAAAAGAGGCAAAGCACTTAAGCCGTGTCTTAAAGGACCCTTAGTACTAACCATTCTGGGGAAAAAAATCCAAACTATTCTTTTCATGTAATGTCTGCACAAGTGCCAGTGCCATCAGAAATGACCACTGCAATGAAAAGAGCCATATAATTTTTCCAGAAAACCCTGGAAATTGCAAAGAAGAGACGCACTGAATAAATTATTTCCTGGTATTTAATAGAAAATTATTGGTTTTTCCTAAATGCAGATCATTCACCAGCTAATGAACCTTTTTTAAAAGTAGAGCAGAAACAGTTCTATAGTCTCCAACACTCAACGCCAGGGACAAAAATTATTTAGTACCCTTTAACTCCAAACAGAAGATGCGGAATGTATTAAATGTAAATGCAAACAATTGGGCTGGCTCCTGCTTCCACAGGGTGAATGAAAAATTGCCATTGGCACAGTTTCAGGAAGGATTTATTTCTAAAAATGTCATCCTAATGTAGAGTACCCCTCTAATGGCTACACCAAACTGCTTGTCACTGTCTCCAACTCCTTAGTCAGGTCTTCTAGGATAAAGAAGTGGAAGAAAAGATGTCCAAACAATGCTCCAGACAATATGAGGTTAAAATCACATAGTTCCAGTTTGCTGCAGGAACTGTTTCAGCTCTCAGCAAAGCTCACAGCACACAGACTTTGCCTTTTACTTCTCCTGCTGGGTCTAGCTAAGGATTGAGCCCCATAGCTGAATTTTGAGTATCCTTAAAGTTTGTGGATCACAAATTGTAACAGATGTCCCTGCTGTGCAGGGAGTTTTGTTTAAAGGTCCATCTGCCTGCAAACTGAAATCTGGGATTCTTTGTTCACATCCTGCAAAACCAGATCTTTCAGGCCACTTACCATAAAAACACAGAGATTTTTCTGAAGGGTATGAAAGATCAATATGTTGCATATGTTTGTTCCTCTAAAAAGAGGGGTAGCTTGACACCATCTCAGGGTTTGGCAGGACAGTCTTATTCGTGTTGCTGTTCCCTCCGCAGAATTGGCTGCTTGCTGCAAGGAGGAAATAGATATCTGCACCTGTAGCTTTTTTCTTTAAACCCCACATAAGCCTCAAGTGCTCTGCATGTCTGGGAATATGGTAAGGGAAGGCCAGATGGAGAATGTGGGCCAGGCAGTGGAACACAGGGTCCAGAATGTGGTCATTTGGAGGAAAAAGGCAAAGAGACTACAGCACCGGTATATTTAGCAAAAGGATATAAATGTTTCCAGAATCTGAGCAAAAGAAGATAGCAATGATGAAATGACATGAAATAAGAATGGAAGAGAAGTGAGAGACTAGGAAGGAATGAAAATCAGGATACGGGAAGAGAAAATAGCAGAAAGGGGACCAGTGAAAAGAGAAAGAAAAAGTATTTACTATGCAATTGGATTTCATGAGGAGAAGCACTCAATTCCTTCCTCTGTCCAGTTTACAATACCACTTTTCAGAAGAAATTCTCCACACTTCCCTAGGCACATGAAAGGGGAGGGCTCATGGGTGGAAGGGCTTCTTCATGCTCATCAGGCTCCACTGCTCTCTTCCAGGTTCTACCATTAGATCAGTACATTTTGGGTTTTGGATGAGAAACTTGCAGGAGTGAATGAGATACTTGCATTTGAGTGGAGTCAACCCCAACCTAGGGGTTTTCTGAGCAGACACTCACCATACTCTTGGGAGAAGAGGCTCGAGTTTCCTTCCTTGTCTTCCTCAGCTCACTTTCAGCCCAGCAGCTCTATGTTTCCTTACAGAAGTAGCACCTCACTTGTCTGCACATTCTCCTATCACCACCAGTGGGCCTACTTCCCTCCTGCTCATCCTCTAATAGCATGAGGTTATCTCCTTCTCATAGTTCTAATTATCCTTTTTGCAGCTCATCTCCTTGGCGGCCAACAGGCAGACCCATAAGCTTGAGAAAGGACTGCACAGACAGTCAAGAAATTGTTCTAGTGTTACGAACTGTCTCCAGTGTTGTTTTTGCTTAGGTCAGACCTTCCTAAAAAAGTCTTTATTGACCTTCCTTTGACTTCTCCACCAAGTCATGCATAACTTCTTTGTAGCCAGCTTCCTTCCTCCTGGACCAAGTCCTGCATATGCAGTCGTGTCCAACACGGGCATGACACTCTGTTTCTCTCCCTTGTCCAAGATCAGAAATTACATACCTCCAGATATGAAGCCATGAACTGAATACAGCAATTACACAAAACTGACCAGAATTCATAGGTTATGACAATGTTTGCTTACTTGAAACTGGTTGCAATTCTTCTTGTGCCTTCAACTCTTTGCTATTTTAGAACAGTGTGTTTTACCTCTACTTAACAGCCAAAGGAAGTCAAAGAGTGTATCTTCCAGCTATTTCAGAAAACATTCAGCAACAGGAAATATATTTTTTCAAACACTCACAGTAATTCTTTGCCATTGTTTTAGAATCTGACATCCTGTTCGCCAGTTTAGAGGTAATATATTAGAGAACTAAGAAAACAGTATTACACACCTGGAAAATTGAGTAATGCTATTCATCAGCAGAGGAATTTTTTTTCAGATACATTTATATACTGAAACCTAAGAATGAATTATTTTTGTATTTGTATCTTTGTAAAGGCAGTAGGTACTGGTCATAATAACCATAATGTGTTTTCTCCTGTAGAAGTAACACAGGTTCAATATTTTCTGCATAAAGTATTACTTTCTTTTTATGGAATGCCTTTACATTTTGTCAGAAATCAGATGCTCATGTTCTTTTATTATTGGCAGAATGAGAGGGATAGGTCAAGTCTTCAGCATGGCATTCCTAGTTTTTAATGTATCAGTGAAATGTTCTATACCTCCTTTCCAGGTTTATTCTGTAATTTTGTCCTTTTTATGCACTGTTCTCTTGTTCACGTTTGAAAGACGTGGAAGTTTTCTAAATTCTTTTGACTTTCGCCCTTTTTTTAATATAGGACAATTCAATTTTTACACTTCACATTAGATTCCTATGTATAGTGGTCAAAATTTGTTACAAGACTTCTTACATGGCCCCATCAGTGGCAGACATATCCTTTCTTTTTCTGCTTCAAGCATCTGTTTAAACTATTTGCTTTTAACAACTGTTGTTTGAGCAACAAGATCTTCCACTGCTTATCTGTGACTGCACCTCCTAAAATGATAGTCAGATTGGGTGTGGAGATATTTTAATGGGTATTCTCTCCTACTGATAGCTGGAGAGCAGTTAATCCCTCCTTCCAAAGAAAGATTCCTCAGGCACAGTGCAATCTTTCATTGTTTCCATAGTCATTCAGTGTGTTCGAGATCCAAAAGTTGTCATACAGCTCCATTTCCCATTTACACTGTTGAGTGACAGGCATGCTGAAATACGGTGAGATTTTCAAGTACAGAATTTTTTTTTCCCCCAAAAAATAGAATATTTGCACAAAAGCAAAGAGAATGCATGCTGAAGATGAAAATTAATTCACTCCACTCCACTCAAAGAAACCAATAAATGCTTGTACAACAACAGTGAAAAGCTGACTGGGGTCTGAACTTGCTCTCACTAATGTCACTAACAGTTTGATTCAATGGGAACAAAGTAAATCCCATTAGAGCCTTTTACAAAAAAATCCTAATAAAAGCAGACACTACAAAGTAAAGGCCCCGTTTAGGCCTCGCTTACACCACAGCCATTGTAAAGCCACACCATTGTAGCTGGGGTTGGCATTCAGAGCTGGAGCTTTTCAGTTCTACACTTACCACGTCACAGAAAGCCGAAAGGAGATGCAGGTCTGAAGTGAAAATTGCAAGGCTCCCCTGGCCGTGGATTTAATACACTATTGTTAGGTTTACATAAGATCTGGCTGCGTCCCAATTGAGCCTTCCCTGACACCCACACTGCCTGATTTATGCTGTCTTATTTGGCTGGTAACAGAATCAAATTGGTGACTGGTTTTGAATGAAGGCAATTAGGGTGCTTGATTGGTTTTGCAATTTGGAGAACACTACACCAGAGTATAAGTCAATTGTGTAGAACTATCCAGGTCTTTAATCACTGGTTTCCCTGTGCAAAGAGCTGATACTTTACATCATCTGAAATTTATACCACCTATAATCAATTCCATTCTCCCCATTACCCCCCTTATTGCTTCCTAGCCTGCCCTGCACCTGGCAAAAACATTATATTTTACCAGAGAAAAATTTAACTATAGCATGGCCAATTACTTTAAAGGTATATCTGAATTTTATTTACAGGGTCAACCAAGTATATGGGGGTAACTATCTTTACAGAGCATCTGACAGCTGTTGTGACATAGTGGTCCAACACTTCCTGTTAGAAACATGTTGGGAAGAACTTGTTTAAATGAGAGTTACGTTAAATAACACACTTCTCTCTGCAAACTCTAGAAAGCAATGTTATCAACAAAGACAACAATTTTACATATGTCTCTTGGATTCCCCTGAAAGACTGGAAATTCTCAATTCAGAGTTTTCTTTCTGAATGGATACTAAATAAACAGGCTTCACAAATTCCAAAGATGAGAAATAAAATTTCATTCAAGAGTTTCCTCACATAATTTTTTATTCTCAACAGTGGACAGGAATTGAAGTGTACATTTACACAATAAATAAGTAAAGAAAAACTCTGAAGAGTTACATGATATTCTAGGCAATATCTTCTGTTCCCTCATCACAATCTGCACTCCTGACATTTATTCAGAACAAGGCTGTGTTCTGCAAAGTGGTTTTCAGATCACCAAGTCCCAAACCTTTGGGCCAATTGTCTGCTGAGAGTCTTTGCCATTGATCACTGACCATCACAGAATGATACCAAACATTTACCTGAAATGTCACTTCATCTTACGCAATGCTGTAAGCAGATGTGATGCATTGAATTCCACTTCTCAGCAAGACTGTATAAGAAATAATCTGTGCTTCACTGAAGGAAAAACAAAACCCCTGATCAGCTCAGAAGATGTGAGGCAACTTCAAGGCTTTCCATAATGTGCCATAATTTTATACTCCTCATTGAAAGTCCTCGCTACAGCTGAACCCTGAAGTCCCATGCAAACTGACCACCACTGACAAATCACAGTTTGGAGAGCCAAAAGTTTCATTAGTAGGTAATTAAGGAACTAATTAAGTTTTATTAGTAGTTAATAACATGTAGGTTATGTATCTTTGTACAAATTCCCTGCATACAGCCTTAATTTACTGTGGTCCTGAAAGTCCTCAGATTTTAATAAAATCTGCCAAACAGAAGGAAACTCTGCTTCCCACACTCAAGTAAATAGCAAATCTTACTGATTATGAGGCAGTAATGAAACCATGTCAAAAGGTTTGCACAGCATGGAATAGGTGAGGTTAGTTAGCTGCATTTAATGTTAGAGTAAGCAAATTCTATTTCAATTGAAATGATCCTATTCCTTGAAATAAAATATAGAGGAAAGAAGAAAAGCCTCAGATTTCTGTTTTGTATCATTACTTAAAAGCAACAAAGAATAACTGAAAATTCATTATCATCCTTTGGTACTGCAAGCAGCTATGCTGTTGCTGTGCAATTTAAATACCCAATTTTCCCATTCCACCTCACCAGAACACTACACATGGTATGTTTAAGAAGAGTGATAAATTTGAATTTGACTGACTTTAACGTAGCTGCTCACCTAATAACATTCACATGCAACAGTACCCACAAAAGCACTTATTTAGACAAAAATTAGTTTTACTCCTGCAACCATCGTGAAATTACTAACACATATTTGTAATAATCCCTAGGAACATCCTGGGTAAACCCCCACAAACTGGACAGATGCTTTGATGGAGTTTCTCCTCCTAAGTGACTAGGTTCATTGGAGGAAGAGAGAAGAACCACATCCCTGCCAGCTCCTCAGATCTCCATTCATGCCTGCGTGATATTACTGGCAGCACCTGGAGCTGGCAGACCAGTACTTCAGATTAATTTATATCTTAAAAAAACTCCCCAAACTGATTTGAACACTTTGTTGTGCTCATCATATTGACCTGAAAAACAGTGCTTACAGTCCCAGCCTAGGCTTCCTAGGCCAGCAGTCATGGGCAGAAGGTGACACTTCTTCCAAGGAGAAAGGCACAAATGGGTAAAAGTCAGGGACCTGGTTGCAGTGTATCAGCCCTCTATGAGAAACCCTGAGTTATTTCTCCTCTTGAGTTCATGATGCAAACCTGAAGGGACACACAGCATATTTGCATGTCTACAACAACTTTGCTGCCTTCCTATAGATACAGAGTAAACTTGTGAACTCACACTCTCAGCTAGAAAAAGGAAGTGAAAACAAATAAAACAAATACTGTCCCAGGGTCAGGAATTCACATCTTCAGCAACCTACATCAGGGTCCAGCAGCAAAGCAAAGGAAGGTACAGAACTTTCCAGTGACCCCCATTTTGCAGAATGGGCTTCAAGTGGTTTTAGAAACAAGGGAAGAACCAGGAGCTCTGGATGCAGGCAAATTGGTGACACACTACAAGCCATGCCAGCGGCCTTAACAAGATAACGGAGGATAACAGAACAGGATTATTTCCAAAATTGTCTCCAGACACAAGGAAATGAAGGAACAGCTCCAATTTGAAGGCCTCAATGATACCAGCCAGAAGCACAACCCAGGGCAAACCAAAGTGCATTGAGCAACAGCCAGCAGGAAGGGGAAATTCTTCCTTGTGATTAGTGGCACATTCCAGCAGTGTATCTCAAAGGGATGATGGCAGAAAAGCTTCACATCCCTCCCTCGGCAGCAGGGAGCTGGCTCCAAATCAATCAGGAGATTAGGGATCCCATCCTTTGGGGAGAACAAAGGAGGAAATAATATGCCAGAAGCCTCTTGTGCCAAAATCCTTTCTTACAAGCCTCTGTTTGGGGGTAATAGGGATTCAAATATTAGGAGTACAAAAGAATGCTGGAGAAGAAAGCAGGAGGGTAAGAGAGGGTGCAACTCCTCCTCCTAAAGCACTGGCCTCCCCTGAGACCACAGGCTGAGCTGCAGAACTCCAGGCTACTAAGCTGAAGTGTCTGAATAACATCTGGATATAGGTATAATTATAGGAATCGCTCTTTTAAAGCACAGGACATTGTAACTCACAAAAAGGTAGATGTTTCATCCTAGCACTGCCCACTTCTCATTGAAAAGTCAGACCCCCAAGAGCTGGGAGATTTAGAAAAGAGCAATGCAGCACACTTGAAGCTGCCTTTCGACCTCCCCTCTAGAACAAGGCGTAGAAGCAAGTAAGACATAGGTTTTTCAGCCTGCAGTTATGCTCACACACACTCTCCATGCCCCCTACTGCTCAAACTGAGTTTTACCTTCGGGCAAAAGAGCCATCATCCCACTTCTTAAAAATACAAAGAATTTTCTTGACTGTGCTGTTCCCTGCAATCCCTAAGAGCCACATTTTTCTTCACAGAGCAGTGGGAAGCAGGGGGAGGAGGAGAAATACTGCTGCCGATTGATTCTAATAAGAGAACTTCAGATGTAGAAAAAAAAAATAGAAAAAGCAGCAATTAAAAGTGCTATAGCTGGGTGAGGTACCAGGTGTTTTAGCTATTTTCCCTAAATCCTAACTCTCAGGTACCAAGATTCTGTCTGCATATCTAACGGCAATGGTGGATTCATGCCTTCAACTCTGACACCTTCACCAGAGATATTTCCCACTTCAAACGCCTCCTAACAAATGAGCTTTGTACAGTGCTGCAAGGTGCCAAAATGACACAATACTTCACAGGAGATGGCTAAACATTTCTTCTTGAAATGGGAGCATAAGGACTCCCCTAAGACATGCTGGAGAAGGCTGACTTGCAAATGTTTAAGAACCTCATCAATGAACAACTGACTGATTCTGATTGATTTAATGAAAGTGACCTGTACAGCTGAGGGGGTATTTACAAAAGCAGAGTTTAATCTAGTGAGACTGTGTTCCCACCAGAGCCAATGAATAGACATAGGCTTGCCCTGGGCAATGTAGAGAAGGAAGTCATGCTAAAGACTGTCTTTGTGAAACGTTCTGCTGTTTCCCGTGGATGGAGCGTCCATTTGCTGACAAGGACCATTTCATGTACCATGTACCCTTTCTGGAAGCATTTATATGGTAACCTCAAGAACAATTAACAGAGAATTGTTTCAACTAATTAGAATAATGAATACACTAAAGAGGTTAACTGTAAAAGATTCTCATTTCTCCACCAGCTAATGTGGAGAAAAGAGCAGACAGACATGGAGGAAGTACCAGAAAACATTGTTAAAGGTGAGTTTTCTGAGCAAAAATATCTGTAAGCCTCATGAACCAAACAGATTAATGGAAGCTCCTGGAGGTTAGTAACATGCAAAGAGCACAGTTTTAGCAAAGTCTTCAGAAGGCTGCTAGAATACTGAAAAACTCACACACTCCATGAGTGCTTAGTGCTTGAAATAGAGAAAATTGCCTAATTCCTTTTGAAAAACAACACAAATATACTTCAGAGAAAGAAAAAAATTTCAGGAGTCAGTCAATCATACAGACTAATATTATTCTGGATAATCAAATATTGGCAGAAGTCTTGCAAACTGACTCCACTCTTACCACTATCACCAGATCACTTGCGCTAACCTGGCTACATTCCACAGGCACACACAATTACAAATATTTGGTGAGCACTACACGTTATTCACCACTTTAAAAATTACTAATATAATCTTTATTTGATATACTATATAGATAAAATGGCCCATAAGTATTCCGCTATAATTTTTTTTAATTTTTAACACTGGAAAAATTCAATTTCATTTAGTCTTACTATTTCTATCAAGGAAGTCTACAATTTTCCTTCCTCAATTTAAAGAGCTCTTAATTAGCGAGCCTACCCCACAAAAAAGCAAGCCTATCTCTGGTCACTTCAACTGTTCATTCCACACATTTGACCCTCTTCAGTAAGTATCTTTTGAGTCTCATGGGTTTCAGACCACCACTCTCCACACTTTATATAAAGTCCTTTCACATTAACATCTTTCTTTCTTATAATCAAATGCAGCCTTCATTCAGCACGTTAAAAAACTCCAGAGTCCATTGTAACTGGTTTTCAGGTAAATGTGGCCAGTAGGAGTTCTTGTCCATAAACAGCCAGATTTTCCATGCTGCATTTCCTATCCAATAGCCTAAACAACATAACTAGTCTATCCCTGCTGCTTAAGCTCCTATAGTAAGACAGCCTGAATAAAGTGTAAGGGCTTTCTCTGTAGGACTGCTCTCCAGCATATAATCACAGGTCTTCTTACCTGCATGATCCAAAGCAGAATTCTTGCACAGCCGTAACAGGAACAGATCTTTTTTGCTTGCTCAAGTCCCAAGACCAAAAACTAACCATAACAAGAAACTAGTACCCAAGGCAGCAAGAAAACACATGAACTTTGATTCTTTATGACAGCTGCCTGATATCCCAGCTATCACTGCTGAAAGGAAAGGTTTCCCTGGATCATGGTTTACCAGGGTCACTAAAACCTCTGGCCTCACTATCCTTCTGCCAACTCTGCTCTGGCTGCATTACTTGGATGTTACTGCTTCCAGTCTTCACACAGCTGCCATGAGGTTTGTCAGAAGCAACCTGCTGTGGAGAACAAAGCTCCATGATTCAGGAAGAAATGGATGAAGGAAACATTTAATGGACTAAAGCAAATTTCATGGAATAAAGCAATTTAATAGACTAAGCTCATATCTCAGTGTCCATCTCTTTTGCATACAGATGCTTGCAAGCGCTTGTTACAAGTTAAACATTGCTTGAAATTCAAAACTGAAAATTCTCTGAAGGAAACTTCATGGGAACAAGGCAGATGCCTCTTTTGACTCTGAAGGGAAATACTTCAGAGAGCTTATCCACTTCATTCAATTCCCCTCAACAATGGAGATGCTCAAAAAGTGCTAATTAGTCAACTCATTAATTGTGCTTGGCTTATGGAGCCAACATTCTATAGCTCAGTTCTGACTATCAGTTCTAGATTTCATTAGGTTCCAACCAGTCATCTAAAGGAAACATTTGAGGGAAGCTTGTGGGAGGCTCCCCGCTGTGGGGTCACATCTGGGTATGGAAGACATCTGTGTGCACAGAGCTCACCTCAAGCCCACAGACACTACCGAAGGCAACAGAGAGCTCTGCAGCCAGCGAGACAGCTGGAAACCAGACTCATCGATTGATCAGCACTGAAATAAAATCTCTGTCAACAACGAGATTCATACAGAAATATCACAATAAATAAACTAGCAGATAACTTCACTGATTTCCAAAGCTACCAGATCAACACCTACACTAACCATCTGGGCAAAATGTATTTGGATCGGAGGGACAATGAGGAAAAGGTCATTGTTTTAACAAGTATTATCAATACGCAAGAAGACAGACAAAACTAAGCATTCATTAACAGCAAGAGATGCCTCAGAGCACACTATTTTCTGGCAAACATCAAATGCAGAATTCTTTGTTTCTTCCCTTTCCTTCATTCTGAATGCAATACAAATAAAAATGAATATTTATTAACCTAATTGCTTGAAGGCCTTTCCTCCTTCAGCCCTCTTACACACACTTAATTTTTTATTCCTTGTCCTGTTGAGGTGATGCCATTAGCAATCAAATAAAAAAACACAATGAGTATAAAGAAGGGAGAGCATTCTAGAAATAAAGAAGTCAAAGAAGAAATTTAGTTGGAAGAAACAGCAAGAGGCACAGAATGAAAATAAGTTTGGACAGCAGGAATGGGAAACATGAAAAAATGTTTTCACTTCTGAATTAGCCAGTTCCTCCCCTTTCTTGTTATTTCCTTGAGTCAAGCATTTTCACTGGATAATACAGTTCACCTTGAAGTGTTTTTCAGGGCAGCAGACCTCAAAGGCTTCTTTCACTGCAGAAAATTGAGCTAAAATGGACTTGTATTACTAGTGTTACTAGTCCAGTTTCATTTATTACTTTTCGTTTATTATTTCTTTTATTTACGCCCAGACAAATTCCAAGGTCGTATTTTAGAGATCACCACATAAGACTAGAGAGAAGAACAAGACTTGGTGACTTTTCCTTATGCTTGCACTGACTCATCCTGTGATTTCTAGACAGCGAGCAGCTGAAGCACTGTGTGATAACATGTAAGGATCTCATCGTGCAGAGAGAAAACAAGTTGGTTTTAAAGCCCATTGATATCATTAAGGATTTTACTAGGGATTATGTTACTGAAGCAAAAATTGCTCAGTTGTCTTTCCCATCTTTATCAGTTCCTCTATCCTATGAACTCTAGCTGTGCAAGGAGCATCTGTAATCCTAAAGGGAAGGAATAAACACAGACTGCACCAGCTCTGATCCTTCCTAAATTCAGATTTAGTGACCTTGCTAATCTTCTTGGGTTAGTCCTGCTTCCTTCAAGGCCTGAGAAGCAAGAAAAGGAGAGATGGCCAAGGATTGTTTTAGGCAAATGCAATCTGACTTTGAAAAAGTGTAGCTATTTTAATGCTAATATACACGACTAATTACATCAGTAATAGCTCATGGGAAAAATTCTCATGAAAAAAATATTTACCATCAGCTGAACCAAACTTCTGAAAATGGATTTTTTCAGAAACATGTTAACAAAGACGAAAGAATACCTTCCTTATTGAAGTAATTATAATAAAATTAATTTTTTCAATACTTCTAATAATAGTAACAATAATGTCATCATGAGAGTCCTTGAAGTTAAAAAATGAAAAATTCCACAGATGAGGGGAGAAAAATAAGCATGTTGCAACCATAAATCACAAATGATTGCAACATTTTGCAATATGGTATTTTTACATTAATTTGCATTGAATAATGTGAATGAAGATGTAGACAGTGATAATGTGGATTTATAATTTCTGTCACAAAAAGTATATAGTAATTAGCAGTCTTGGTAAAAACTCTTGGCCACAGACACCGAATTCAAAAGGCTACTCCTCAACACCTCTTCTTGCCAGATGTAGCAATTGTCCCTTAAGACCAGTGGCTTGCAGTTCACTTTGTATGATGAACACAATGAGACTAAACACCAGATATATCAATACCTAACAACATGACCTACATTCCCTACCAATTATTATTAAAGTAATTCATAATAAATACACTAATTATCTGACAAAGGTCCTTGCAACTCATGAGTGCAATATATTCTTACAAGTTTGACTTACAAAGATTTAAAAGTACTTGGACACTACTTGTGTGAAGATAGCCCCATTCAGTAGTAGAGGGGTTTGGAGTTTGTTGTTCAGGTTTTTTTAAACTAGTTACTAGACGTAAGTGATGGGACCTTGTTATTGCTAGTTCATTTATGTGCACAACATACACCATCCTTTCAGGGAATTTAATGAACCATGCAGAAGGAGGAAAAGAAAATATCAAAGGAGTTAGTGACCCTTGCCCCAAAAGTAAATTGTAAAGCCTTCCTAGTATTTTTGCTGAAGCATCTTTCTATATTTGCAATATATCTATGCTAGAAGTTGAGCTGTTACGACCAAAAAAAATTGATGTACAACTTGGGAAAGCTGATTGAGGTGTCAAATGTCCACAGGTTTAGAGAATGATTTAATCAATACAAGAGGTATAGGGCATGCAGTTTGTATCGCTGTAACTTGTCTCCTTTGAAGCTTTGTTGTTTATTTACAGCAGATTGGAAAGCTCCTCTTCATTTGAGCCAACAACCAACCCACTGAAGTTCCCACGTTAAGGTCAGATGCCACTTGCAGAAGAACTTCAGAGAGTTCCATCATGCTTCTCCTCCTTTTGCAGGAAATAACTTCAACATGCTTTAAACCAGAAGAAAATTACTCATCATTCCAACCCAGAGCTCTGGATCCAAAATACCAGAATTTAGAAGTCTGGATCCAGATTTTGCCAGTCCTTCTCAGATACACCATTCTTCATTGCAAGCAGGAATAAATTGGGCAACGATAACATCAACTATTTGCCTAATTTTAGTTTTCAAGTATTTAGGCCCCATTGTTGAATCAAAAAGGCAGCTGTTTTTCTTAGGACAATCTTTGTAATACCCCAGTAGCCAGCTTGTGCAAATAGCATATTTCCACTGACTTAGATAAATGTTTTAAGTGAAAATAGATCATATCACTTCATACAGCAGTTTTGATTTACTCAAGCTGAGATCTGAATGTAAAGAGTAATTTGGAGGTTAGGTTATTTCAATTTTTTTTAACCTCTACTTATTTCCCTGCCATTATTTGTGGAACAACCGACTAATATTAAAGGGTTGTATTTTCAACTTAATTTCTAAAGTTTCCATCAATAAAATTGCCTATACTTACTGAAAATTTTTGGGGGAAGTAAACGCTTCACTTTTAGTAATCATTTTATAAAATGAAAACACTTCTTCAGCATTGTACTTTGCCAAGAGACCAAATGTAACAATAGAAGCAGATTGAAGAAAAAACTTTAATGAAAGGCAGAAAAATACTCTGACATTATAATTAGTCAAATCTAAACCTCATAGCGCAGTGACAGAACTCTTCAGGTAACAAAAACATTGCTTTAATTTATGTTAACATGCTGTAAAATGCAGAGACATGCTGAAGAACCCAACAAATTTGACTCTAATTTTCACTCTGACTGATACAACAATTTGGATAAGTGGAGCTGTTATCTCCCGACAGGAAAATCAGGCACTTTGCAAGTAGAGGAAGAGCATAGAAGTGGAGGCAGGACACAGCTGTGCTCCTCATACCTCAGTAGTCAGGATCATCCATGTTTAAAAAAAACAAAATGAAAAAAAGAACCACAAACTCCAACCCAGAACCTATTTTTCTTTTCAAAATATGACATTTTATGTGAAATTGTTTCCCTTCTTATATTTCATTTAAAACCCGGTAATGTTGAGTAGTATTTGGTTTTAGGGAAGATATAAAGAAATTGGTATCAGCAGTGCTTCACTCTTCAGAAGGGCTCAGATTATCAAAGTTGACAGAGTAAGAGATACATAAAAAGTGAAGGAACATGAGATTGCAAATCTACAGTTTTTAATGAGCTCCACTGCAGGAAAGTGGGTGGCTCTTTCATGCCAAATCACTAGCAAATAGCAGAGCCTTGGGACCATCCTTTCCAAGCCCAGTGGCACATGGGCCCAAGGGTGGAGGGGCTGAGCCCTGGACTAGAAAGAGAAATGGCCTCCAGAGTGACAGGACTTCACAAACTTCACTTATTTAAGAATAAACATTCAACAAACAGAAGGGGCCCTGTTATGTGCTGCTGCAACAGCATCTGAAATAGTGCTTGGCTGTCTGGGCACCTCATCTCACAATAACCACATACAGGAAATTGAGAAGCTACAGGAGAAGGTAACAAAAGTGATCACATAGCTTCCACTTTGGGAAAGAGAGAAAACCTGGAGAACAGGGCAATAAAGGTGTGTTAAAGAAATCACAAGTAATGTGGACAAGTGGCAAGGAATACAAGGATGGGTTGCCCAGAGAAGCTACTTGTCAGACTTAAAGCCAACAGCAGAAAGAGCTTTCTCAGAAGAAGCCTGGCTAAGCTGTGCAGCTCACACCACCTGACACTTTGGTAGCCAGAAGTATGAACAGCTGCAAAACAGATCACAGAGGAAGGATCCAGTGATCACTGTGAAGGTTAATAGCCTGGATGCAACCTTGATCTCAGAGCCACTAAGCCATTTATTGCCAGGAACTGGGCAAATAAGCAGCACAGCAGGACTGCTCTAGACTAGTGCTTTTCACATTCAACATGTATTCAAGTCTATACATGCAACAGCACCGTATTTTAAACGGAATTTTCACAAGAAATTGTACCTAGTTCTTTCCCAGGGAAATTTCATCAAAAAAGGATATGTTCCTATAAACACTTTAGTTTTGACAAAACTGGCTCTTTTTACCTAGGGGGAAAAAAAAAAAAAAGAACATCCAACCAGTTCTTACGCTCCATGTAACTGAATCCAGTGGCAATTTTCTCCTGAACTGCTTTCAAACCTGGAAACATTCCAGTCAAACCAATGAAGACACTGCAGAGTTCATAAAAGAAGCCGCCCACTGAGTCACTGTGTGCATGGGAGCTACATATAAGGTGAGCACTCAGTTATGTCTCCTGCTGACCAAAATACATTGCACCTTGGGTTGGTAATTTTAAATAATGAGAAGGGACGTGCAGCTTTGTATTGAAGTATATTTTTAGAAGAAATTTAATCTAAATGACTTTAAAAATGAAGGCCATCCTCTTCCCCTGCCTTAGTTTTCCCCTCTGACACTGTGGCAAAACAAGTACAACAAGAGAAAGAAAAGATACTGTATAAGACTTCTCTTTCATTGTTTTATACAAAGTAGCTTAAGTACTATTTTTCAGTGATATTGTCAACCACAACAGGGATGACCTGCTTTATTAGAAACAGAGGGAACTTGCCAATTGAAGGCAGAGGTTCCAAGAAATACTAATTATTTCTATATCTATATATGAAAAATGTCCTTAAACATCTGGTGTTTACACATGGTGATATTCCAGTAATCAGCTCTAAGTATGTTTAAATCTCTAGGCATAAAATTGAATATATATTTGCTTGATCCACTAAGGAATAATAGCAATAAATAAATTAATAATAGTAATAACAGCAGCAATAAAAAGAAAGTAAGGTTTTAGAAAAAACTCTTTGCGAACAGAAAAGAAAACAGCAAAAAGTCTCCTTTAAAAATTACAGATGCCACAGGGTTAAAAAGCCTTCCTGTCTCCACTTGGAACAATTCTAAAATCAGAAAAGAAGGAATGAAGGGAGTAGAATGAGGAAAGTTCACCTGCAAGCACAAATCAAGTAATCATTTCTTTGGAGCACAGTTATTTTTGAGGTTACCATAAAGTTTTTCTTAATATTAAAGGATTCTTACGATCAAAATCTAAGATTTTAAAAGTTCTTAGATCTTATTTTTAAAAGTGACTCATCACATCAATGAGCTGAAATACAGATCTGTGTTAAAGATCAAAGACAACACATCACAACCCAAATACAATTGAAACTTACAGTTTGTCAGTGTACCACCTCCAAGATATCAGTGTATTTTTTTTCAAAATTATTAGGAGTTCCTTCCTCAGTGTGTGCCATCATGCGATCAGCAAGAATGTGTCAAAGTTATGAGAATATGCTCAACGGCATACCAAGTCCTCTTCATATTTTTCTTTCTTTGCATAATTCTCCTATTTTAATGCACTAAAAACAAGACCAGAAATTAATACTGATGGCAAAATAGCTTACCTTGCTCTTGAAAATATCCCTGCTTTTATACAAGAAAAATGCCATAAAAATTAGACCAACTGCAGGAAGAGAAATATCTCATATTTTTCAGAGAAAAATGCTAATTTCCATTCCCAGTTGTGCTGAGGCAGTGCCAGCAATTGGCTCCATATGTTTCAGCAATTGGAGTCATATTAACATTCTTACAGCTCTTCTGCTTTCACATGCTTTGTCTTGCTTTTGCAAACCCGGGAAATCCAGCATTTCTTAACATGCTCCCCTCCAAAGAAAGACCGATTCGGTTTCTGGCTACAGTGGTTTCTCTACCCCAATCCCAACAATGGTGATTTCTCCAGACAATGCAAGGAGGTAGAATAAAACCCATACCCAGCTTCCAAAATACATTCATTTTTTTGGGAATTAATGATTGAGTGCATAGCAACGTGCAAAGATCACTTGTAAAGGAAGAGCATCCTGGCTTCTTGTTACAGCAAAATGTCAATAGATTCTACTTGTATTTTGTCTTGGAAAAAAAGGCAAGCAGAAGTTTTCATCCTGAGCCAGTGACAAATGAGCAGTAAAATGCTGGTTGGGCTGAGACAAAGCAGACTAACTTAATAGCTGCAATTTTCATCAGCACTGGAATATGAATAGTAGGATGGAAAACCCACATTCCAACACATAACACTGGCAAATATATTTTTTCCAAGACAACCTGTTTTTCTAATGCTATTGACCACAGAGTCATTCAAGTGCACGGTTTTCTTCAGAGGAAAGTAGATCTGCTTAAGATGAGTAAAACTACCACAGCAGCAATTTTACATAAAGGGTTCACCAAAATTTATGCCTCATCATAAAAAATACAGGATGATACTAACTAGGAATGAATGCAATAGTTCTCTTTCAAACAATATTACTAAAAGTCAGTGAGTCAAATCACAAATCTTTTGTCACAATAAAACTCCTACTGAAGCGAGTGCTGGGAGCAGGGAGGTAAGTAAGAGCAGAGCGTCGAAGAGAGGAAATACTGCTTTCTTGGATTTTACTGCGTAGCTGCTTATGGGGTGGTAGATCATATCCCCACTCCTAAGTAAAAGATGAAACACCATCATAAAACAGGCTGGCATGAAACAAGTGCTTGTGGTCTTGCTGGTATGGGGTTTTTCAATTTTAAAATCTGACAAAACCCAAATCTGATTCAGATTCCTATTAATTTAAAACAAAAATTCTTGTGTGACTTCCAACCAGCAATTTTACAAACCAAGGCTTTGAAGTGCCACCTAACCAGCAATAAAGGGGGCGTCTGTGCTATGGAAACACAGGGGAATTCAGAAAATTCCTTTCAAGGACAGTGGAATTTTTAGGACTGTACTCCATTTAGAAATACCAAGCGTTTTCAAAGCAGTAAAGAGAAGAAAAGAAAAGAAAAAAATCCTCTCAAACTGAAAGCAGAAACCTTCCCCTATCCAAACCACAGATTACGGAAAGGCTTTCTGACATGCATTTTATGGTATTTGCAGAACTTAACTAATGAATCTCGCAAGATGTTGGTGACTGAGATCTTGCTGCAGCAAAGCCTTTAAAACATCGACTTCAATATAAGTCAAGTGGAGGGAATAAGTTTTGAGCATGCATCAAAGATTACTCAGGTTATAAAGTCATGAGGATATGTCAAAGGAACAAAGCAAAACAAAAGACACTAAAATTAATCAGATGATATTTATGAAACACACACTTTCAAGACTTAAGTAATTTCTTTATAAAACAAACCAGGGAATAGTCAGAAGATAGGAAGAAAATCACACTAAAATTGTGAAGGAAAATAACTGACAACTAAATGCAGCTGTATCACTGAGGAAGAAAACATAACAATTACTCTTACATTCAACAGATCTTCTTCCCCCGCCTCCAAAATGGGCTGACAGAATCTCTGCAGACAAAATATTTTAATTCTAGTGCCACATTTGTCAAATGCCATTGTGAAATCCTAAAAAACTATTCAAGTTCTGTTGTTTGTGAGCAGTGCCATTGCAGACTCTTCCCACCAAAAGACATCTGAGTTAAAGTCATAATCAAGATTATGCAGAAGCATTAAACAATGCTGGCGAACTGACTGACTACAGTCCAGGAAAAACATACCGTCCTCCGCAAGCTGGACAATAAATATTCCTTATTGTCAGGTTCTTGTATTGAATCAGGAATGAAATCTCCACTACCTTTAATTTCTAAAATCTAAATCTAAATTTGCAACAGAGATTTGAGAGTTGTGTGTAAATCCTTTTTCATGTAGAGCTTCTATCTATTTGAAACTATTTTAAAACATTAAGTACTAAATATGCAAAAAAGAAAATACATAATGTGAATATGAATGGAAATACTTACCTTCAGCCAAGACACTTTGTAGTTTTAGAACATCTGAGGAACATGAGCCCTATTTTGCCTAACCATCCTCATCCTCAGTGGGGAAACAAGGGTGGAGAACATTTGAACAATTTTTTATGGAGCTGTGTGACCTTGAGTTAGAACAGAATATAATCTTCAACCCCCCAAAGCCCTAAATCTAAATTCAGACTACAGTGCTTCCCAGTGCCTTACTCTTCAGGTTATACATTTGGCATGAAGACAAACCCAGAAACCAGACAATCCTTGGCCACTGACATGTAGGATGCAGTGCTATTACCATTTGCCTCTGAGGTCTTTGAAGACCTTTGTTGAACCTCCTCACCTCTCACTTTCAGTGAGAAGTTAATGGAGGTCCTGCTCTACACCAGTATCTTCTCACTGGTCCCTTGATCACTTCGGAGATTATGGAGAAGAATGGTGTCACACGGTGCTATTTTAACCAAATATTTCTATATCACTGAAGAAGGGAATCTGTTTTCTTCCTTTCATTTACTTGTTTGGCTACAGGGTGGCTGCTGAGGATCCTTGAATGGCCCCAAGACAGTAAGGAAGGCCCTGAAATACAAAGTTGCTACTTTCTTCTTCATCTCCCACAGTGGCAGAAGCATCAACAGCAGGAAAGCAGGAATGGAAGCTGGATTAGCAGGGTTTAGCAGAAAGTTTCAGCAGGAGTCACCGACTGGCTCCTGAAAAGAGTTTGAAGCAAGGTGGGGGTCAACCTCTTCTACCAGGTTACTAGTGACAAGGACAAGAAGACACAGTCTCAAGCTGTTTCAGGGGAGGTTCATGTTGGACATCATGAAGAATCTCTTCATGAAAAGGTTGTCAAGCATTGTAACAAGCTGCCCAGGGAGGTGGTAGAGTCACCATCCCTAGAGCTGTTCAAGAAATGACTGGACACACTGTACCATGGTCTAGTTGACAAGATTGGTCAGATGTTGGACTTCATGATTTTGGAGGTCTTTTGCAACCTAAATGATTCCGTGGTTCTCCCACGGATGACATCCCAACAGGGTGTATCCACATTCCTCCTGTGTCTAGTAACACATCTACAAGCTGCAGAACAAGGACAAGGTACCATTATGCACAGGGATTCCCACATGGACCATTAAAAGGTGACAAGTAGGTTTTTCCACTTGATCACACCCACAGACATTACTTGGCAAAACAGATAATGAAATAAAGCAACTGGGTGACAGTAAATAACTGCTAAGGTGAACTCAGAGTCCTTCTGTTTTGCAAACAGTGTGTACCATTAATTACAGGCAAGGAGAAACAAGAGTGAACCTCCAAGGCAGATGAACTTGAAGAAGCAGAACATGACAGCACCAGAACACTTCTCACTGGCAAAAGGGTGATGCACAGAGGGGGATACAAAATGCTCAGACATAATATTGCCTCAAACACTCAGCTCATCAATAAATTTGCCTGCCTAACATGAACACTTGATCAAATGCACATATCCTGAGAAACAGAAGGCTTTACTACTTTCAGAACAGATGTAAAAAATATTGATATATTTCTGTATGAAACAAGCAAAGGAACAATAAGCCCCCCTGCTCTTTGTTTGTAAGAGGCTAACTGTCCTGAATATGAAGGACAATAACATGAGGCTTAACTTTTGCAGGCTTTTTAATTTAATTTCTTATCACCCTTGTTGATAGCAGTATCCCTTTTGTTTATATTTTAAAATTAACAAATAAACACACTGTTTCAGAAATCTGCAAGAAAAGGACTCCCACCCGGGGGTGGGAGACAGCTGTGTTTACAACAATGTCATTAGGACTTTTCTGTCAGTAACTAACAGATCACTTCAAGACTCAGTGGTCTGCTGGTCTGGACATGCTACAGTGAAAACTAAGCCATGAAAGGCCAAGCCCAGAGACTTCATTAATGCTTGGGCACCATAGAGACCTGCCAGAATAGAACAACACCACATTTCCACGGTACAACTCCAAGGAAATGGCTCTTTTAGAAGAAAAATTGTCACAGCAGGGGACCAGAGTGACAGCAGGAGACTCCCTTCTGTGTGAGCAACAGCTTTGAGAGTGGGTCCAGCTTTTTGCTGTTGAATGAACCTGACTTCTCTGATGTGAAACATGGAGAATGGAGAGATTCCCCCTGCCACAACTCCCTTCTGTATAGTTTTCCCCAAGCAGGTAATGTGGCCAGAGTTACCATGAAGAAGTCAATTCAAAAAGCGAATGCTATACTTTGGTCTGCACACGTAAATATTAATGATCTCTGACCGACAAACACCTCTTAATGCCAATGTAAGAGGAGCATGCACTGTTGTTGTCAAGCTGATATAACACACAGCTTCAATTTCCAAACTGGGGATGCTGAGTAAATGATCAATTTCATACATTCCCACAGGAAGCCAAATTATTCATTCAGAATACCTTATTTTTATACATATTTGCATTTAAAATCTGTTTTCACCTGTTTGCATGAGTGGCAAAATGAAAGCTTACACTTTCACTGTTTTCTATTTATACATTAATTTTTTCCACACAGCAGAATGTATCTCTTCACTGCTTCCACAAAAATCTTGTCAACAACCCACAATTAATGATACCATCTATTATTTTACTGAGATGACATAATACCATATGCCTCAACAACATTTTAAATAAATGCCCACCACTCAGCACAAGAGGGAAGAGTGCATAAGGCCAGCACCTGCTAAACCACTGGATTTTTTCCACCATCCCTATTGGAAATACTTACCCATTCTAATGAGATTTAGCAGAAGGCATCCCATACAAAAAGAGGACAGTGGCTGGCAGAAAGGCTGCTTAAGTTCCCTACAGGAGTCTGTGCACGCTCCCATTTGTCAGGATCACTTTAAAGGCTTTACTTCCTACCTTGTGAGAAAGAAGGCATACAAAAGGGACTGTGAAGGACCACTTCACTGCCTCTTTTCCTCATTTCACTAATAACTATTATGAAGGGCACTAGGGATGAGGAGTGGAACTATGATAACTTGTTACACGCCCTCTCATCCAATGCCAGATGCAGCACTTGCCAAGGCTCCACACCCAGGCCGTGCAAAGGGCTACAGTGCCTGGCCAGGGACACACACACTTCAAGCTCTGCCTTCTTTCCCACTTGACACTTCAAGAACGTAGGACAAAAGGTGCCTTGAACAAAAAGTTCTCAAGATTAACATTTTCAAACCAGCTACCTAACTCATTGACTTTCTTGGAGGATCTGTGTGACTTCACTTCATGTTGGGGGCGAAGTAGGGGTAGTTATCTGAGAATTTCAGCCCTAAATGGAAAGAAGAAAACTGGTATTTTAAAGACAAATTTCATGTGAAACTGAATGAGATGACAAACTTTGCTGTCCCCAGAGTTCCCCCAGCTCCCACAAGCCCAAAAGAGGGGGTTATTTTTCATTTGAAAAATCTCAGGACCCTAAACTCACCTTCTGGGTCTATCACATTTCATACAGGCCATTCCAGAATGGGTTGACATTTCCAACATGCTTCTGTCTTGTCTGATTGAACTGAGTGGTTCATAGAAGTCTCTCTTGAGGTTTGGGTAGGGAGCTTGGAACAATAGAGTTGTGATTCCTGCTGACACTTCTTGTGAAGAAAGGGTAATGCAAAGCAATACACTTGCAAGAAGTCTACAAGGCTTCATTAAAAAAAAAAAAAGTATTTTAAACATCTACAGCATCTACTTCTAGAGTATGTGGGGACTCTGTCACAGGTCACTTCCTAAATTTGCACCAAAAGAATGAACATCTGGTTTTGAGCACCCCAAGTGGTACCACTGTGGCTCTCGCTTAGGTAGCAGTTCACGTGCAATCTTCAAAATCATTTAAAAATGTGTATAACCATTTGCTTTTTTCATATTTAGGGAAGGAGAAGCACAGGATTTGACAGCAACTTTGCACAAGGACACACAACAATTCCAACAGCCAAAGGAAGGACAGAACTCAGGTGCTTTATTCCTAATAAACTGCCTGGCTCTCTAAATCATTTTTTATATTGCCATTTCCTAAGTACACTGTGGCACAGCAAACTCATTAATTTACTAACAACAGTTAGTAAACATTTTCCTGTAACATTTCCCCAGTTACCATCTAATGTTTCATTTGAAAACTGAAGCTTTTATTGACAAAGCCATTTAAAATGTAAAATGAATCATGCAAACCTGCAAACAGGAGGGGAAAAGTAATCCACAGAAGAATTACACAGGGACGTTTCCCAACATGAGAGGGAAGGGCTGGGAAAGGCGAGTGGGAAAGGAGAGCTTTCACCTTTAACTAGAAGCAGCTGTTGCAACCTGCCTAACGCCACCGGAATGCACGTGCTGGGGCCGTGGCTCTGGCACTGGGACCATGGCAGCTTTCCTGTGGGCAGGGAGCTAACTCACATTTCTGTTATTTTATCCTGAAAGAAGTTACCATGGAGACTGGCATGAAAATGGCAACAGACCAGCGAGACAGAGATGGAAAGCACCAGGGCACAGAGTCCAAGGTCTCAAACTCCTCAGGCCAGGGGCTGGGCTTTCTGTGCCCACAAAGTTCAGTTCCATTCTCCCATAGCAGCAGCCTATCAAAGAAGGTTTGATGGAGTAGGTAAATGCCAGCCATTAAAAGTAATCTATCACAGCTCATGAACACCTAGTTAATATACATCAAATTGCTTAAGATGTATTTGTGTGTGCAAAGGTTGTCAAAAGCAGTGTTAAAACGGCACAGTAAAGGTAGGTGTTTATTTCCCAGGACAAAGCACAGAATGCCAACAAGCTTTCCAGGAGAGTGTCTTGTCTTGGGGTTTTACTGAAGCAAAATAACACTGATCAAATACTGTTCTCTGATTCCCCTACATGCAAGAATGACCTAACTTTTAAGGGAATTAAGAAAAAAATCTCATTTTTTATGGGATAATAATAACTCAATTGTTTCACATTTCTGGTTATTATACTGCACTTTGAGAAGTGCCAGTGGGAGCATGAAGAGCCACCCTTTCTCAGAGAAGGACCTGAAGGACTCAGGAATACTTTAACCAAACTATAACATGCACAGGGTGGGGACAAGGAGGGAGGCAGGAGATTCCATTCCTGCCTGGAGGTACTGGGAGCCTGCGGAGGGATGGGTGAGGGCCCTGGCAGCCAGAACACATTGAACATGAAGGCTGAAATGTGTTCCCCATACTGTTCTGTCTGGGCACTGCTCTTTAGAAAACATTTACATAAAATTCAAAGCTTAAAAACTCTGCCCAGGACAACAATAAAACCTGTGCGAAAATAGAATAAAAGAAGGCTCAGGATGAGAGGAACTTCCCCGTGCATGGTTTCTTGGGGTTTTTTTCTGTGTGCTTTTTCCTTTCTTTTTTTTTCTAGATGAAGGCAGAGCTGATGAAGCACAGGCTCCCCACCACTGAGTTTAGCCAATGAGTGCAATAGGATTCCAACACACATTTCTGCTTTTCAGACCCATTGCGAACTTTATGGACCATGTTCTTCCTCCATCCACAGGGCAAATGCTCCAGGAGTGATTCACAACCCCTGCCACTTGGTACCAAAACATGCTCCCCTGAGCTGCTTAATTTAAGACTGGAATTAGTCTCTTTGTGCTGACAACCTTTTTATGAAGGCAGCATAATCCCACAGAGCACTTACTGCAAGCATTTCAAATCCTGATGTTTTATAGTGTTACTTTTTACAACATATGTGAATATTTGAAAGGTTTCTTTGATACATTTCTTTACTGCAGTACAAAGCATAAAATACAACCCACAGAGCTTCCAACTTATTGACATTGCTCCTTGCATTTGCATATATAATGGCAATGTCATCTAAACTGTTTTGAAGTACAATTTACAGCCTTAAATAAAATGTTGATTTTTAAAATACCTTTCCAATTTTACTTTTCGTACCTCAGTGCAGAAAAGGTAGTTTGTCTAGACAAAAAAAAGGTTGTTTAATCCAGTAATCTTTCTATAAACCACTGAAATAATGCCATCTATTTCTGCATATGTGTCTCTGGAAAAACTAACAGAATTTCTGACATTTCTGGAGATACTAAAAAAGCCGTAAGTGACATGCAAGTATTCTCCATAGAAAGTTCTGAGGTCAGACAAGGAAACTGAACTATTTTAACAGACTGAATAGCTTAAGTTTGCATTTTATGACACTCAGTAATGATACATACCCAGCAGTTTTACATGTCTACCTTAATTCCTCTTAAAAGTCTCCTTAGCAGCATAATAAATGCTATGGCATAATGTCTGCTATGGCAGGGCTGGTCCTGAGAGCCCTGACAGAAACCCATCAGTCACGGTTCCTGGGAATGCACCTCTTCCATTTTAGAAAGTAACTTCACATACGACATTACTTATACAGCAAAGCAGGCAGCAAGTCATGGGGTGGGAGATGCTGAAGGACACAGAAACTACTTCTACTCCTTTTGCCCCAAAATAAATTATGCTGAGACTGTAACATATGTTAAAAAAAAAAAAAGTCTCACTTCTTGTTCTCTTCCTGTACCTAAAATCTTCAACTCAGTGTACCACAAAAGCTGCAATTTCAACTGCTTGCCCAGTAAAGAAGACGAGATGGACAAGTCTTTCCTACATAGCAAAGGGCATCATACAATCTGCAAGCAATTTGAAGACCTGATAATTCACTACATCCAGCTTCCAAGGAAAAAAAAAAATCCCAAGAAAAGTGGGGAGGGGGAAAGCAAATATCTCATATTTCAAGATAACAAGGAGTCCTTTCTATTCTGAGCAATCCAAATCAGGACAAACTTTTCCAAACCAAAGAAAACCAAAAAGTACAATTAAAAGTGTGTTTATGAACCTATGAAAAAAAATTATATATATATATAACTAGCCCGCTTATTTACTGTAATATAATTTTATGCTTGATTTTCTGGAAAGGCCAAAATAAAAAAAGGGGGAGAAAGGCACGCCCAGCCATGCAGTGAGTTCACCATGTGCTCCTTGAACACCCACACAACAGTGTTGCCTCCTTTAAAGCCACACTTATTTGCAACTTTCTCCTGCGAAAATATCAATGTTGATATTTTGGATATTGCTCCTTCCTGCTTTTCCAACAGACTTTTTCTGAATAATAACTTCTTGTTAAAAAAAGGGGGGGGGGGGAGAAGAAGAAAAAAGAATCCTTTGAAATCACAGGTCCTTAACATCTTAGAATTAACAAGCAGCAAGTGTGATTCTGTGATCACAAATTACCCTGAGAAATGACTGTTGACCTTTGGCTAGGCTCTCCACTACTGCCACTCACCTTAAGATCTTTTATAACCCCACTAAGGACCTGTAAAACATATTAGCAGGGCCTTAGTTCACTACTTCCAAGAGAGTCGCAAATTTTGAAAGCTTGGGGTTATAATTACTTGCTTTTTCTGCATATACACACACCAGTGCACATTTTAAGGCTGTCCTGTCTGGCATTCCTGCAGATGTTATTTGGGACCCTTCAAGACTTCTCTAGTGCACCTTGCACATTGTGTCTCTGATCTCTGTGAAGGTGTTTGGATGAGGAAGATGTTGCAACTGCAACAGAATAATTATTATGCCCAAAGAATTCCTTCTACCTTCTTTTATTCCTCTCCCCAAATCTATTTTAGGAACTATTCCTATCCCTCTGACTCTCAAGCATCAACGCATGTGCTGCTGTAGGCAGAATACAATGGCAATCAAAAAAAGTATCACCATGGCAGAAATGCCTCTCCATAAGAAAAAAACAGGCAGACATAGTTTTGTTCACAAGAATTTACATATTAAAAGCTGTATTTATCAATATTTGATTTAAACGTCTGTGCCTGCACATTTATTGAACAAAGCCAGATGGGTGCAGGCAGCTGCACATCTGTATTCATTAATAGAAAGGAAGAGAGACATTCACAGACAGCCACGACAACAAATAACAGAATGAAAAGTGTTTGGCTGAATTGTAAGCGTTTTACCTCTGTTCATCAACAAAAAACTGAGCCTTCCTCAGGCCGACGTTCATCCTTGACTGTAAGGACCAAAGTACTTAAGTTAGGAGACTAGTTGATGCAATCAGTGGAGAGAGATGCTTGCAAAGGTGCTACACCCCACTTAAGACATGATTAGGTTGACCTCTCCTCCTTGGCTACACAGGGAAGCTGCAGTTCCTCAGTCAGACAATAAATTTCAGCCTCAATATCTAACTGCCAAGAACAAATTTGTGTTTATAGTGAACTAAAATGATGAAATGCCTTTTATGGAGTGGGCTTACATTATCACAAATACAATTAAGTTTTCAAGGATGTTCTTAGCATAAAGGATTGAAGTAAAAATTTCTATTTGCCCTTAAAATTGAAAACTAAAGTTCACTTTCTGACTGAAGCTGTGACTGCACTACCTATTTGAGCATCACATGTGATGGAAAAAGATGTACAACCCAACTTTTCTTGCAATCTGTACTGATGGAACCAAGATAAAGTATCTTCTGCAGGAATTCATCAGTTCATAGGATGAGGCCAACTATTTGGGACAACCTATTTCTAGTTACAGACAAATAACCTTCAGGCATGCAAAACAGCCATCAGTCTGACAGCTGCTGTAAAAAGGAACAGGCAACTGCTCACATCTGTAGCATCTAAAGACTCAGATCTAAAGCCCCACAGTTTCCAAGAAATTCAGTTTTGAAATTAAAACTATCCATGAAGCTCCTTGTAATTGCTAAGCATGCTGGGTATGCAAATTTTCAAATTAAAGATGTTTTCTTTCTTACATAGGAGCTGAGTCCTTCACAAAAATTAATGGTTTCATAGGTGCTGATCACCCATAAAGCTTAAGGCATTCTCTTAAGACTGTGGGCTGAGGAAGTCAAGTGCACTAAATGCAAAAATGAACAAATTAATTATTAGGAGAGAGGTCTGACACAGGCAGTGCATGTTAGCTTGGATGGACCTTTCTCATGGGGAAGACAAGGGAATGGAGGGGGAGCAGCTAATCTGTTCCGCCAGCATAATGCAATTCAAAAATGAGCTTTGCAGAAAACTGAAAGGCATTTTGAGGAAAGGTCTTTTACATTTGGATCCTCCTTACAGTACTTGCATATGCTTCCAAATGAAATGGGATAATGGGACCTCAGTGTGGGACTTAGAGATAACACAGGACCAGTGAGAGATCTGTCACCTGCCTTTGCACTCAAAAATACATCTTTTGGACAAATTACTGAGATTATAGAGCCCAAACAATGCATGGTTTACTCTGAGTGAGAAGAAAACTCTATGCTTTTCAGTCTAGGTCACTACCACTGATAGCTCTGCTTCCTAGAAGGAGATTCATACACAAAAACATAACTGGATACATTGCTGTGCACAACAGAAAATTAAACAATGACATAATCATGGAGTTTAGATCATAACAGCCTCCTGCCAGTCTACAATATTATGCTTAAATCTGCCAGTAGAACATGGAACAACATAAATATTGCATCAGTGCTTTGGAGCTTACAGTGTGTTACAACTTTGCTTCTCAAAGAATATGGCTCATGTACTCTCCATTGGGAGCTAATATTAATTCAGCAACCCACTGAAGTGCTTTATGCAGAATAAAGGCAAATACCTTAATGCTAGAAGGAAGAAGTTACTTCTTATACACAGGTTATGGAATAAAGCCATCAAGCTTCCTACTTCTGTTGTTCCAGGAAGGATGCAGTGAAAATGGTGCCGCAGCTCCAGCACTGGGCAGCAGGGACTGAGCAGGCAGTGCAGACGTGAGAATTGCTGTGCTTTGCATCCAAGAACACCATCTCTGCAGAAAAGCCTTAGCTACTTATCATAGTGGCTAATCACCACTTCTGGGAAAACAATAACGTGACAAGAAAGGCTTCAGTTTTGTTCCAAAATCCTCAATGCAAAATAAAATAGTTTTAAAACACCCTCTTTCTAATTATTTTTCTATGTCTCAGAAATGAAACAAAGAAGCCCTGCTGATACCCCACACTGCATGAGAGCACACATTTAATTTTGCAGGGAAGGTCATTTCCATGCACGGCATAAGTTATGCACAGTCATGACCTGCATCAGCTTCCCAGAGCCATCTAGGCAGGCTTCACAGTGCAGCACTGGAGCTGGGCAGGCTCCTCTTGCCTCCAGAAGCTCTGCTGGTCCCTCAAGTCTTGGAGGCTGCTCTGTCCACCGAGGGTACGTGTGTCCCTGTGTGTGCTTCATGCTCCTTCCCTACACCCACTCTGCAGCAACCCGGTGAAAGCTTCACCCAGCTCTCGATTACACCAAAGCTTTAAACAGGCTCTCCTAACACCTTCCCTCACACACACGCACACCTTGTCTCCCAAGGAGGAAATTAAGAGCCAGATGAGAGGTGCCTGGGGCAGCATTTCTCAAACAAGCGCACAGGAGCTGCGTGTGAGGCTCTCCAGTAAACTGTCAAAGCTCCAGCTACAGTAAAAGTATTAGACTTTCAGTTCTTTGAAAGGATATGTTTGCACGTGGTGACCACACATGAAGTCCCTCATGGTCACACATGGCCACCAAGGCAGTACTCAGGCATGCCTTGTTTACCAGCATGATTTTATGGACTTTTATTGCCAGAAAACTGGGATAAGGAGTACTGGAAGGGGACAGAGTGTTTACATAAAGGAAAAAAGATCTCTGAGCCTGCCAGGAGCACAAGCCCTTCAAGCTCCTCATGCCTTGGCCCTTCTACGATTTTTATTCATTTCCTCATTACTCCATTGGAACCCAACACCCACACACTCAGCAAGAGAGCATTTGCTTAGTAAGAAGAACCTGATGAAAACCCCAAGAAATACAGCTTCATGAATGAACAGCTTCCTCAAGTCTTTTCCTAAGGGAGTAGATCTGGTCTTGATTTAGCTGAACTCTCAACTGTGTTTTTACACAATGGTGAAGCCTGACAGGTACCATAAACGTACCTTCTACTCTCTGCTACCAATCACAGCATCTTCACGGATCATCTTCTGCATTATTTGCCCTTCACTAGCAGCCAGCACAGTTTGGGAAAGAGCAGACATTTCAGTCTGTTTTCCTGTGCCTAAGAACTGCAATGAAAATCACCCAAGCTCACTTTGCAACCACTTTTCCAGGACAAGTGGCCACTGGGCATCGCTCCTGCTGATCCATGCAGAGTCGTCTCAGGCTGCAGCCCGCATGACCACAGCACTTAGAGGCAGCCACAAAGAGGAGGCACCTGGCAAACCTTCATCTCAGAAAACCTAGGGAAAGTAAGGCACAGCGACATCTTGTACATACTGTACACTGAAAGCAAAAATCTGACCGACTGCCAGGCCTCAGATCAGAGAAGAGTCGCAGCTCCTGATTTGGCTCAAAAGAGAAACTCTCATGCATTTTAATAATTCAACCCTCTACAGCATGTCAGAGTAGAAGAAATCACATATATTTCCTTTCCAGAGTGCTTTCAGTTGCTTATAAATTTGCCAGTGTTGCTTAGCCCAAAGCCAAGGGCTTGGTTCCTGCATGGGAAAGGCAGACCTCAGCCTGGCTGCAGCATAAGGGTGTCCCTGTTTTGACACCTTCCCTCCTGCTCAGCCCAGGGCAGCCGCATCTCAGCACGAAGGACCCACAGAGGCTGCAAGCGACCACTGCTCAGCCAAGGCACGCCCCTTCCCAACAAGTGACCTGAGGGGCAACGCCTTATCTCCCATAGCTCTCAGACAAGATGGGATTCCTCAAAAGGTGCTTCAATGGTTCTTTACAGATCTGAGACCAGAAGACTGGCTGCTTTGACTGAACAATCAAGACCTAAATACTGGTCTTGGCCGATTTTTAATGTCCTCATCAGACCTTCTCCAGCTTTTCCTGCTGTAGCTAAAGAGAAGCCTGTCTCTACTTCTTCAGTGGCTCCAGCTGCTGCAAAAGCTCTTTCTCTCACCATTCAAAACTGCCTTGTGTTACACAGTCTATGAGTATATAGACAGACCAAAAATGCACAAATTAAAATTGGGAAATTCTGAAGGAGTCTTTACTGCATTTGATAGCTGAAAAATTAGTCAAGTTTTCTTCTTGAGAGTAAATCACTTCAGAGCAATCAAAAGGTTTATTTGGTTTTCAGCCAACCATACAGATCTGCTTTGTGCAACACCCTGTGAACACCTGAGAGTTCACCTGTGAATACATTGATTTCAACTCTTTTCACCCCCCTCTCCTGCACTGGAGGTAGTCAAATACCCTAGCTTGGAGTTTGTATCTCACACAGAACCACAGTCTCACAAATGATTTTGCATGTAAGGAACGAAGAAACAACCATCCCATGAAAGACTCATTCCCCCAAATATCTACAAACTTGAGTGACACAATAAATCAGCCATCCTCAGATAAATAAAAGAGTTACTTTACATAATGTTAGCTAAGGAAGCTGCCCTCATGGAACACTTTGCTGCTTTCCTGCTCACCAACAGCTGCACACACACCAGCTCAGTGCCTCGCCACAGCACGATTCACTGCTGAGCTACTGAGGGCCTCTGCTTCCAGGTTTTAAAAGCTCACAAAACCCAAACTGCTCATCTCCACAGGAAAAAAAAAAAATCCTAGGCTAAAATTCTCCCCCTTAGGTGGAGAGGAAGGGCATGAAAGGCAGACCATGGAAAAGCCCTTTGTAGTAAAGGACTGAACCTACCACTCTCCTGCAAGCACAACTCCCACACTGAGATCAGAATTCAGAGTCCAGGGTAAAGTTTTGATCCAATTTTTGTTACAGAAATTGCTTGTGGGGAGGCTCCCTTATCTGTGCTTTTGACAAATGTGATTTGCCATTAACCTAAACCAAGACCCATGTGCTTCTCTGTGCTTCAACAACTTTTTAAGTCATTGTACCCCGATCAGGAAATAAGAAATGTGCACAGTGTGTGTTGTAATCAACATCACAGGAGAATTCTGCTCCACTTTACACAAAACTTAGCCCGTGTCATTCTAAAAAGAGACATTTGGCATACACAGGTAAATAGATAGATAACTGTAGATACAGATCTATAATCTCTATTTATGAACACAGGGAGCCCTAGATCCAGCTCCCTCCTTTATCTCAGGAAGAAACAGCTTGGCAAATGGTTGGCAGTAGGGCATTTTACAGTTTAAACAACACACACAATCCGCAAATGCAATTCCTACCTGAGAAAATCCCATACTGTGTGCTGACTGACATGTCTCCTGAGGTCATTTTAAAAGCTACTTGTGTCCTATGGGTTTATTTTGCTGTAGAGTTGTTCTTTAATCTCCCAGTACCTATACATCAGGACCATGTCCCATCTGTCAGTTAGCTGATGGGCTGAGGCAGGGTGATGGAGAGCAGAAAGCGATGAGATTTCACTGCCTCTTGTCAGTCACTGGGAGGGGATGTGTGATTTTTCCCTGGTGAAACATATAATGAAAGGTTGCCCACCACCACACACTTAAGGCAGACAGCAGGATGATGAGCTTCTCTGAATCTCAAACAATTTCAGCTCACATTCAGGACTGTGGACCTCAGTGCACAAATATATTCTGACTGCTAGAAATGTCACAGTCATCAACAAGACACACTTAGGAATGAGGCGAAAAGCCATAGGTGAAGAAACAAGAATTTTGGAGTAATGGCCTGGTCTCTTCTAAAGCTATTTAAGACCACATTTTCCTTTTTATTGTACTTGCTCAGTGTTAACAAATAAGAGAGGCGTTTATTTAAAAATAGTTCCTTGCCAGTTAAACACACGGGATAGTCTTTCATTCCAAACTCCCAAAGCTTCAGACTGCAGATGTTCTCCCCTGTTAAAATGAATCCTAAAGAGCCTGACAGTGCCAGGACCCTTAGAGCTTGCTTGGCTTATCATTACTTCTATAGATTACATTTATGGAAACAAAGCAGGGCAGTTTAAATGAACTTCTTTTCAGAGAGCAAACACAAGCACTGATGCTGCTTGCCACAAAAAGAAGCATTTTCAGTATCTTTTTTTGCGCATGATGTGGCTCTGCCTCTCAGACCTAAGCAAACCTAGTGTTTCCTGGTGTTCCCAAAGTCCACCAGCCAACATGCAGGATTTTGTGGTTATAAAGAAAGCTTGCATAAAGCACATTTGGAAATGCAGTACCCTAGCAGGAGCCCTGGGAAACATTTGAGCCCAATGCCTCAGCGCTACAGAGGCAGAAAGAAGAGAACAGATGTAGAATTAAGTTGAACACTAAGTTCTCGGTGCTGCAGTTACCAAAGTGAAAGGAAGGAATGTAAAAAGGTAAGGGATTTATTACAACCACAGTCTCATTCCCTCTATGCTCCTGCTAATGCGCATAAGAATTTTGCAGTTTTCTTTCTAATGGATGCTGTTTCCATGGGCACAGAGGTAGTACTGGTCTGCACAAAGGCAACTCCTCTGGCTGCCCACAAAAAGCAATGGATATATCTATCAATTAGTATTTTTACACTAGTATTCACTAGTGTCTCCACACACTGCCACAGATCTTCCCCCAAAAACCCAACCGAAATGGCAGCATACTTGTTCTGTCAGTAGTGCTAAATTCATAGAGACACACGGTCAGAAAATACCAATTTGTGTCTTATTTTTGCATGGCTGTGAGTGCTTGATTTCTAAATGCACCCACATAGACCACAACATATGGCATACAGCTTTTGCAAATATCACACTGGGGGGACACTGAGGGAGTTTACTGGTGATGTGGTTGTTGTAATATCTCCAGAAACCAAGATCAGCAGCCTTGTCCTTCTTCTCACTGTGTGAGTTGGTACAATGATATGCACTCCTTTTTCAGAAGAAACATCTGTGTCACTTTTATTTGCTAAGTGTATACAAGCAGCTTCATGTCATCATATGGGCGCACAGCAATTAATCCTGGCATTTCCATTAGCTCGTGCAACACGAGTGAGACCAGGCTGCTTCTGAGCTGTTACACTTACCGGTCAAGACAAACGTAACCTATCAGATCATAAGTATACTTGCACTTTATTTTGACTCATCCATTACCAGTGATGAAAGCGTCCCAGTTTCACAGCTAATTCGATTTTACATCTATTCTCATTCACTTTCACATTCCTGTGTAGACCAAGTCAGTTCAATATGTTTCCTTTCACAGGACTTCTTTCATAACTAAGGATCTCCAAACATTTGAATGCCCCATGAGAGAAAACATGCTTTCTTTCAATTGATGCCCACTTTAGATAGTAATCACTTCTACCTACTTATTTGAAGATTCACTGTCTTTTCTTAAAAGTCATCATGCTCCAGCAGCATGCAATTCTAAGGAAAAACAAAACAGCTCTTTTTTTTTTTTTTTTTTTTTAAGTAAAAGCTAAAATGTTACCTGTTTTAAGTAGAAAACCAAATGACTCAAAGTCACAAGAAAATATATCTATCTTAAAATTATAAAGCACTGTAGTATTGTGAGGGGAAGGGGACAACCTTGTGGTGCCTGATTGCTGTGGCTGGCTTTTCCTGTGTTTTCACTGCTTGAGACGAGTTGCACATAGCTGCAGCATCACTGCTACTGTGCCTGGGATAACATAAGGTGAGGTAAATGGGAATTCCTGCTGCCACTGCAGGACAGACCTGATCTAGACTATATTCAGAAAAAAAAAATCAGAGTATTCAAAACCAGATAGAGTTTTCTGTCAACATCAGTGGGAAGTGAGTTAATGCTGTGGTCTGTAATGTACATAAAGACAGCAAACTCTCCTGTTTGGGATTCTGTAAGCTCTGTACTGTCTAAAATAACCTTTAAAGACACCAAGAGATATTTACTCTAATGCAGGCTTATTGTCAGAGACATTCTTCAAATTTCTTATTGACTTCATTGTTTATAAATGATATTGAATTTACTCTTTAAAGTAAGAAAACAAAATACCCACTTCCATTTCTCTACATGCACGAACAACAGACTTGCTGTAGTGCTTGTATAATAGATGGTGGGAGCTCTCTGCCTTTGATGTCATCTTAATGAACTCAGGCATAATTGCCTTTGTGAAACAATGGCAAAGAGCACAGTGGTACTTAAATACAGCTCCACTAAACCAAGGACTGCTCTTGGTAGTGTGCCAACTTCCCATCTCCAGGTTCTTCATTACTTCATCTCTCCCTCTTTTCAAAACACTCTTTTCTCCAAAGTACAAGGCCAGGATCTCAGTTGATATAGAATGATGCAGCCTTATATGATATTTACTAATCCATCAGTCCATAAAAGGAGAGACATAAGTGTATCACAGCCATCCCCATGCTCCACACTCAGCTGAGGCAGCTCCAGTTCCCTGTGACACCCACCAGCCCCCTTGTACCATTGGCTGCTGGGTTGGCTGGGTTTGGTATCAATCTCCTGGGACGGGAATGGAAAGTCTGCACCTCTCACAGCAACTTTCCAAAGGAAAACACTTTAATTAAATATGAAAAATTTATTAGCACAGCACTTGATTAATCTCTGTGTTTATCTGATCCTGCCATTCAAGTTTTCACTATTTTGCAGTATTACAGGTTACCAACAGCTGTACTGCACAGGCTAATAAACTGAGTGCAAAAAATATTTTGGGGTAACAACTTATTTTTGAATGCTCAGTAATCACTGTATTACAAAGTGAAAGTGACAGGAAAGTTACAAAGAAATCATGCCTTTCCTGAAAGCCAAATTCATATCTGAAAACATCTCTCTGGAACTATGCACAGCAGGGTAAACTTGACACCCCTAATTTGGCAGTGACGGGCTTGGCTGATTGTGATTTAGAATTTGAATTTTCACTTTGTTAAGGGAAAAAAAAAAAAAAAAAGGCAGCCAAATCTTTTAAACCTAGAAACTGAAGTTAGATACTTAAATTGAGAATCATCAAAATAAAAGTGCCCTGGAATATGCTGCTCCTTTTATCTTTTTTAAAAGAGATTTTAATAGAGTCTCTGAGTGATAAAACAATGTACAACAGATCTCATATGACACCCAGTGAAATCAGTGACTGGTTTTGTACGGATCTGAGCTGTACTAAAGAACATGGCTGGCAATGGTATCATCACACTGTGACTTTTAATCCAGCTCCAACACTGCTCACACCAACTAAAAGTCTTCTGATGAAGCTAAAATAATCTGAGAATGTGCCATTACATGATCAGAATGATTGTTTATCTTTAGACTTCTCTCTAAATCACCTAAGACCTTTGCATGCTATATAAATAAATTACAACCAGTATTTTAGCTTCTTGCAGACACAGCCATTATAAGAATGTCACTGACATTTTAGTCAGGATATTCTATTTAGTTTGAAATATGATAGGAGCCTAATGAGGTCTTAACCATAGAAAGGCAAATGCTAAGAAGCCTGAATCCAAATATATCTAGGAAAATTAAAGGAAAAATCCCACAAAAACTATATAGAGAGCAAGCTGATGGCATCTAATGCTGAGCATGCCCTTCTTATCTGGAGTTCTAACCAAAAAAAGCCACAGCAGGAGGACTATAGCAGTGGAGCTTTTGCTCTGGCTGCAGTACGTTTACAGAAGACTGAGTGCTACAGTAAGGACAGACTGACCGCAGCTGGCCAGTCCTTGGCTGCAGAGACAGGATCTCACGTGGTGGGCTAAGACAACGCATCCTGCAGAACATTTGCCTGCAGGCACCAGGTGATACAAACCAGAGGATGAGCTGGACATCCGGCATGACAGAGCCCCAGCTGGGGCTTCCCCAGCACACAGCCCTTGCCCCACCAGGCAGCTGTGGAAGAAAACACTCTCCTGCCTTCTCACTTGTCTTTACCTAGCACAAGGCAGGGTCCACAACCTCCATGTCTTTCCACCATTGTGCTCTTTCATTTTTTTATAAGTTGCATAATTCACCTAAGAGACAGCCACTTCTTTTATTTCTGCTTGCGAAAGCTGAATGCAGAGGTCCTTCAAACCATTAAATATCCATCAGTAAAATAAGTGTAGTTAGTGAAGGATCAACATATGCAAAATATGTATATGTTCTAAAGTTAATTAATTTCTAAGTACAAGCACTCATATGACCACTGGTTAGAACAACCTAAAAGCAATGCTTAAGCACTATAAATCAAATTAAACTGCAAACCAGTTCTGAAGCTGTGTGTTTAAGTGCCCCATCAACCTGTACAAAATTATAAAAACTAGGAATTAGGAACAAAATTCTGACGTGACATTCTTTTTCTTAATTTGAATTTAACTGGATTACACATGAATTACTAATTGCTGTTTCTAGTGACCCATGGTGATAATATGAGCTCTGTATTACAATGACCTGACATTTAATTAGTTTGTATGAGCAGATTATGCAAAGTTTTATCATGAAGTGATTTAAACTCATATTGCCCTTGGTAATGCAACACAGCAATAGTGAAGTCTGCACATTGGTACAAACATAAAATTTCAAAGAGAATCCATTAAAGGAAAAATCAATTGATTAAATGTAAAATGAAAACAAGCTCTTCAGAGTATTAGGTACTAAATTCTATTCAACCAAGCTTCAAAGTTTGTAATCGTCAACTTGAACTATGTAAAACAAGTATTAGTCACACTTCAACTACCAAGTAACTCAGTTTGTATATTACTTGCAATTCAAAAACATCCTGGGAGCTCCACTAGACATTTATATGTGAGCTACAAAACCAGCTAATCTAGAAATCGTTTTGTGTGGGAAAGAAGCATTTGCCTGCCTGGTTCTCATATGGAGGGAGTAGCACTCCAAAATGGATAGCGGAGTAAGACAGCATGGACACCACACTGCAGAAGATAAAAACAGAAATTACTCTCTGACAAAGTATCTTCCCAACAAGCTGAGAATGTTCTGAAGAGCTACTAGCATGTTCAAACAGCATAATCCAACTTAAAAAAAAAAGGCACACATGCCACTGAAGACCAGACTCCACTTAATTTATTTCTGTCCATCACTGGAACATCTGATATAAATCAATAACAAAAATGTTGGCCCTTTCTAGCTTCATTTACTCCTTCAGGGCATATTCTGATAGGAGATGACTTTTTCTTTTTTTTTTCCTAAGCTCCTAAAGATTTATTAGGGGAAAAGGGAGTATTGATTTGCAGAAATCCTACTCCCATATTGAAAGAATTTTCCTCCTACTGAAGAAGAATTTACATACATTACAGAGTTCCTACAGGCTTCATCTTTATCTCATAACCTCTAAAATGTGTTTCTTTGCTGAACCATTACATTGACACCATACAAGTGCTGCTTGGTGAAATTTTGGACATCTACAAGGAAAAGAGTCCAGGCTCTGGAGGAAATGCTTGCTTGTCTAGAATAGTATGGAGTAAGAAAGGGAGACCAAGTGTCAGGGTTGCAGCCAACTATTAGGGACACACTATGATGTTGCCAAATAATCAAGAGAGTCATTGAGCAATAACCCAAGGCCTGCTATTGGAAAACAGATTCTGATCTTTGGTATGGAAAAGTGTGTGATCAGATGGTCAGACTGTACATTTCATTTGCTGTTCATTTTTCTTGCTTCTGTGCCAGGAAGAACCATTTCATCCTGCGAGGCTTACACAGGAAACACGAAGCTGTGTCAGGGAAGGTCTAGGCTGGATATGGAAAAGGTTTTTCACACAAAGTGTGGCTGAGCACTGGAACAGGCTCCCCAAGGAAGTGGTCACAGCACCAAGCCTGACAGAGTTCAAGAAGCATTTGGACAACACTCTCAGGCACATGGTGTGATTCTTGGAGCGTCCTGCCCAGGACCAGGACTCACTGATCCTGAAGGGTCCATTCCAACTCAGCCTATTCTGTGATTCTATAATAGGCCTCTTGCATGGGCCAATCTGATGTAGCCTGAAACACTTGTAGAGTAAGTCTCTGAGGCAGTATTTTCACTTTGCATTTCCGTTTCTTGGATATGTGTGTATACCTAGTTTCAGATTTCCACCAGCATTCATAAGTGAACATACACTTCCAAAAATTATGATTCCTGATGACCTTATTGCCTTGGAACTGTTAGGGTCCATTGAGATACTCAAAAGACAGGAGAAGCTAGCCTGATTTGAAAACGACCTGAATACCAGGCAGCTCCTCGAAACCACAGGAACCAATTGTCTGTAAATCCAGCACACTGCCTGCAGCTACAGAGTGCTTTCCAGAACAAAGGGTGGCACACCCTGTACTTGTCTCCTGTAAATTACATACCAGCTGCTCCCAGAAGCCTGTGCTGCAGGTCACCTTTGCCTTCGGTGCTGGCTCAGTGCAGAGCTGCTTGGTGGGAGCACACATGTGCAGCCTGGGCTGCAGGAGCACAGCTGCTGCCCAGTGGGATGGTACATCTCCTCCAAGCTCCAACACACTTCAGCAGCACCCCAGAGGCCACCTTGCATCCAAGCAGGGCTTACTGTGTCTGTCTTGAAGTACATGCCAGTCCCCTTTAAATACTTTCTCACTTTTCAGCACTACAGCCACTGAGCCCCTTACTGTCACTGGTAAAGGAAAGCCAATCTTACAGGAATTCATACTGTTTTTCAGTTAGTCTGCCCAACAGCCCCCTGGGGAAGAGGAAAGAAATAACTGAGAACCTGTGGGTCACAGATCACTACACCCACACAGTTTGCCATGCCCATCTGCCTGGTGCCAGAGGACTTGAATTGCTCCCAAGAAAAATGCAAAAAACAAAAAACATACAAGAAGTTGCACACTCACTTGCCAGTACCCTTACAAGTACAAGGGTACTTCACTCACTTGTCATCACTCTTCTAAAGATGTCTCCACTGAGTCAAGGCTGACAATTTCCAAAATCATCTACTGGCAATACCATTATCCGTATCATCCATTTCTCATTAGATATTAAGTCCTTAAAATATATTGCTGGCTTTGAAAACTACACACAAAGTGCATATCTCTAAATTGTTTGCAATATTTGAAATATACCCTACAGCCTGAGCTTGAAAATTGCACACAGCTGAAGTCTACCTCTATTATTCATTGGCTTCAATGAGAGTATTCATGCAAAAGGTCCAAGGCAGTTTTAGGGCTTTTGGTAATATATGTGTACATATATCTTTTTACTTTTAAAAATGAAGGGGGATTTTGGAACAAGCATGAAGATCATAAAGTGGGTAAAGATTTTTTTAAACCACCACCAAAATGCAATCATGCTGGAAGAAGCTGACAAATTTCAGCAGCTCTTTTTCATTAAAGTGCATTACTTTAAACAAAAGCCCCCAAGGCAAGCTCTGTGAGAAGTTTGCCATGATGGGAATATACTCATGTGAAAGAAATATAGCACAATCTAGCACATTCATAGAAACATCACTTTTAAATATAAAGTCCATTACTCATTATTAAAAGAAATGGATACATATGTGAGAAAAACACCCATCTTGTGGCTACATGCCTGACAGCAGCTTATATTCTTCGCAGAGTATTTTACATCCACAATAAATGTGAAAGAGATGTATCTATCTAGCTTTTAGGATGTTTCTTCAGGTTTATAGCCACCGGGAAATAGCTGTGTCTGATTCGAGAAGAAAAGAAAGCTGCATTTATCGAGTGAGTTAAAGTGCCAGGAAATTCAAAGATGTGGGGATGCTGGACAAGTTGAGACACAAATGGCAATGGCTGTTTTGCACTGCAGGACACATGGTAGCCCCCGATAACCGGGGGAATTGTTAGGAGCTTGACAAAATACATTTCATAAAATAAAGTGGTGTAAGTCTGATTTCATTACAGTCACAGCAGTTTATGATGCAAGGTATTGCCTCAGCATTTTGTGGGGTATTATTTTGGTCTCCTCTTTGAAACTAGCCAGAAAGATAGATGTATATTAATAGCACTGATGCACAAGCAAGTTATCAGAGTGCATCTACTTTAATCGCTGTTGTATTTCTTAATCCTAGCAGGGCACACGAATACTGAAAAACAGTCACTTGTGCCAGAGAATCCATATTTAACCAATACATCAGGTTAAGATTCACATTTTTCTTCTGCAGGATATTCCCACTGTTAAAATTCACAAATAGCAGATGCTCTGAAGTTTTCCACAGTAAAGATGTATTAAGGAACGTCATTAACATTTCCTAAGACCTTTCTGGCCCTGAAATTGCACAGATGGCATCTCCTTAAGCCCTGATGGTCCTCTCCAGCTGTGCAGTGAGACAGTGCTTGGAGACTGGTGGTAGCTTTTTGTTTTGGAAGTTTCTCAAAACATGCTGCCTTGAAGTGTGGCAATTTCAATATGCTGGGGCTTTTTTCCTTCCCTCCAACAATAACAGGAAACACATACCTGGGGAGTGGAGAGGGAGTGGAGGGAGACAGAATTCACTGTGGATTGTATGTTCCCATCTCAGCTGGAATGAAAATTAAACAGGAACACTTTTTTGCTGCACCTGTCACAGTCGATTCTACAGTCTCCAGAGTTGAACTGTTTGGTTGGATTCAGGGTTGAAATTTGGCTGAAGTGCTCAGAGACTCACTTGCACAAGGTTTACATACGTGAACACGCGCTGGAAGTGAAGTACATATTGCCTTGCACATGGGACAGAATCAAAGGGCAAGAGTAACACCAGAAACCCCTGCCTCTGCAATTGCCATGCAGCATTAGGTTTTAGTCAGGGTCTCTCTTAAAATTAGCAGCAGCTTTTGCTCAGGTAGGAGCACCAGACTAGATTTGGCAGGTAATGCACAGCAGGAGCAAGCTGGTTTCTGGGGGCATGAGAGGCACCAGGTGACTCAAAAGGTGATTTTGAGCCATTACAGAGAGCCAGAACCTGTTGGAGAAGGCAGCAAGGACACATTTGCTTTGGTAACATGGATCAGGTTCAAGACATCCAGTCACCCTGCCACCTTCCTCTACTGCATTCAGGAAATGGTGACTCAGCTTGTAAAGGTGGCCTGTCCAGCATCTGCATTGCTTGGCTTTACAGTGGCCAGGTGCAATCAACACCTCTGTCACCATACAGACAATTGCCTTCTACACCACAGGACCTTCTCTTTCAGAGCGCATGGGCTGAATGTGGGATGAGTTCTGGACATTCTTGTTTGGTATGTTTTTTCCCCAAGATAAGGGCCAGTTGGAGGAGCAAGGAAGGTCCTGTGACCAACATCTATAGAAGTTCTAGCCCTGAAGCAGTCAATGGAGGAGGATGAGCAACAGGCTGCTTGAAACCTGCATTGGGAGAGGGAGTTTCTCTCTTCTCCCTGGAAAGCAAGAAGTCATTTTTAACCACTTAGCTATAACCCCTTCATTGTCTTTCTGGGATTCATAGTCCTTTCTCCACCTTTGCAGTTGTAGCACAAGTGAGAGCCTGGCTTTAAATTTTATTGTGATTTTGGTGGGCTGCCAGCACTTCTTGGAGCACACAAGGCAACAAAGTGAGGTGTCATTTTTAATATCTGATATTGCAGGACAAGTGGACAAGTTGGATGTCATTCTATGGAAAAGGATAAAAAATAATAATAAAAAGGGGCATTTCCTTAGCCAAAGGGCATATTTCATGCTGCATATAATCACCCACTGCAAATGGGAAAAAGACAGGCATTTCTCAAAGGAAAGGCTGCAACCACCTTTTGTAATAGAAAGTTTTAAGCAATTTACAAGTAGGAACGGCTAGTGACTCCCCCATTAAACATGAAAGATAAATCAGTTAATCTGGAAAAAGTATACTGTCTTGGGGTGACTTTATGATGTGTATCCCCTACCGCTGCTCTATGCCCAGAAACCAATTTTGTGCCTTTCTGTGTCTTTAAACTGAGCCTGAGAGGGGGGAGAGGAAAAAACCGAGCGAACTTTTCAAAACAGTTGTTCAAGGACACACACACTTCTCCTCTTCTGCAGCAGCAAGAGTGGAGGAAGCACCCTGCTTGCTTTTCAGCCAGCTTTTGGCTCCTCTTCTCCGGAGGGAGACAGAGAGCTGAACTTTGTTTTTCTGGGACTTCCGGTTTTCCCTTCTTCTCTTCTGGACTGTTTCAACATCAGAGCACATTGGGAGAATTTCCTACCAAGGCCCTGGAGGTGGGTCCACATCGACCCAGCTCCAAGGAGGAGGAGAGAGACCACACCTACAGAAGGACTCTGAAATCTTCCCAGGTTTCTCTCCACAGCGAGAGGTTTTATTATTTAGCATTATTATCCTCTTCCTGTGTGTTTGTTAAATTAATAGTTTTTTATCTCTTTCACTTTCCTCCAAGGAAAATTTCTTTTTTCCTGAACCTGGTGGGGGTGGGTGGTTGTAACCTGCCTTCTATCAGAGGATATTTTCCTCCAAATTTGTCCAAACCTGCACATATACAAACCCAACAGGAAAAGGAAAAAGTTTCCAAACTGATCTATTTAAACTGAGAGCCACTGATTTCACACAGGCACTGTTCCTGATTAGAACCGGCAAGCCAAGTTTGCTACAGTGATGTTGTTTTGCTCTTGTGATTTTGAAGCAGTGTGAAGGGCAGAGAGACAGAGGCTGGGTTTTAATAGGAATTACATCTAAACTCTGCTCATCACTGAAGATAGAATGTAATCATTTAGTACAACTAAGGACACTGGCAAAAAAATTTTAGAAGTCAAAATGTTGCTGAAGTGACAGCTATACTGCCATGAGAACAAAATTGCAGGAACAAAATTCTGCCATAGCTAGATCCTGACACATTAGTAACCTTGAAAAAAACTGTGACAAATGTGCTCAACCCCCTTAACCAAATCAGCTGTAGTTTGATACAGGGTCCAAAAGAAAGGTAGATTTTGAAGTTTCAGTCACCCAGTCGCTCCTGTACATTTACAAAGCACAAAATCAAGGCAGAATATGCGTCACAGATTCACAAACCTAAGCATAAACCTGCGTGCTGTAACTACATTCCGTTTCTTATCCCAGTTAGGCTGAACAGAAGCTCTCTTGCCTAACTGAGGAAGAGAAGCCTATTAACCCCAAAGTGCTGAGAAGCAAAAACATTCCCTGCGGCCTGAATAAACTAGGTTCAAGAGATTGCCAAATAGGGCAAGCCAGCCAGTCTGCACAAATTTTTTAGCTAGCTGACAAGTACGTTGAAATACGGGACTAGATCTCAAGTACATGTTCAGTAAAGGTACTGCTGCCCACAAGCACCTCCACAACAAAATGCAAGTTGAGGGGTAGACAAATACATACTTGTATCCAGATAACCATATGCAGAAAATCTTGATGTGTTTCACTTTTTCAAATACCTTGAGTAGGCTTTCAGATTAATCAGAGTGACTTCAAATCCCAGAAAGATATTGAACAATATTAAAATACTTGCAAGTAGCAGAGCAGACAATGAAGGCTATAAACAAACATAAATAACTCACATACAAAACATATCCAACAAACAAGTTACTCCATGGCATCATGGGTCTTATGGAGAGTGAAAAAGCAGTGGCTGTATTAGGTCTTGACTTTAGTAACTAATCTGACACTTGTTCACAAATTTATCGTAAACAAGACAATCAACAAATTGCTTGGTATAGGTGAAACTCTACAGTTTAGTACATGACTACTGGAAAAATCATACAAGCATTGCTTCACTGCTGAATAGAAAATTTGAATTAAGTGCAGAAATCTGTTTTCATTCTGTGAGTTTTCAATACTTTAATTAAAAATTTGGTATGGTGAAGGAGAAAACACCAGCCTGAAGAGAGTATTGAGGTGAGAAAGTACACCAGATCCTTTAGAGGAAGAGATTTAGTATCAAAGTAAACTTGATACAGAGGGAAAAGTGTCTGAGCAAATGAGGATGCACTTCAGCAAGTATGGAGCTGCAGAGTATGAAATGTGACAACTGCATATACATATACACACATCTATATACCTGTGCAGCTTACAAAAAACATAAAAGAGAAAACTGGAGAGGCAGTAGATCTTCAGAACAGGATTTGGGAATTATAATGGATCATAAGCTGCATGCAAGTCAAGAATATTTTGCTTTTGAGAGGAAGCAAATATCAAAGTGGGGTATATAAATGGGAGTGCTGCTCCTAAGACAGCTGAAGTAAACCTCCTGCTTTGCTCAGAAGCAGTAAGGCTCCCACAGCTGGAGCACTGCAGCCGGATTTGGGCGCAGTATCTACTACAAGAACAACGCAGGCTGACTTGCAGGAATTCAGATGAAAAGAATTATCACCAGAGGTCTCTAAACCTATCCTTGGAGGGAAGTCTGGGAAAAGCAGAGTTGTTTAGTCTAAAAATAAAGATGTCTGAAGGGAGATGCGATAATGATCTTCAAATATAGAAAAGAGCTGCTAGAAAGAGAAAGGAAATAAGCCCTTTTCCATGTGGGCCGAGGTTTGTATGTATAGAAATAGGCTGAAATGGCAGCAAGGGAGATTTAGGTTAGACTTCAGGAAGCACTTTCTTCAAGTGGCAAGAATAGCTAAGTCCTGGAAGAGTTGGCCTGCAGAGATATTGTGATCACCATTATTTAAACCTTTTAAGAACAGCTATATAGACACTTGTCAGAAACATATTGGTTGTTTCTGCACTGTCTTGGGGCAGGTGGATGGACTGACTGACCTCTACAGCATTCTTTGCTTTCAACTTCCACTGTAACTATGAAAAGTAAGTGTGATTGGAATACTAGCATGTTTGTTTCTAGCAGAGCATCTCTCTCTTTGAAAATGTATGAGCACTCACTAGACCAGTGCTCAGTGTCCTCACAGCGTCTCCTCTGAGTTTTGGTACACAGATCAAGGCAGCAGAGGGGAGTGCGTCAGAACTCACAGGCAGACCTGAGTATGGTTTGCAACAAGGTTTGGCTTCAGTCCTGGAACAGAGAGGACACAAGCTCAATCTCTCCTCCTCCGCAGGGAGCAGGTATTCAGTGTTTGCTCTCCACCATCCAGACCAGAAACAGAGGCACAGCAACCACAGGAGTGGGAGCTGGCCTCTATGCCGCACTGCCCAAGAAACATTTTTATCCTTCAATTTTACTGCAGGAGATTTGAAAACAAGACTTTCTCTGTCGGTAAATGTGCAGGCAGGAAGACTTGGTCCATTTTCCACTAGATATTTACCCAGATGACTTTAAAAGCTCTGCACAGATTTTGGACCAGCATTTTTTTTCTCTTGTAGGAGTGCAGTAAAACACCAGCTGCTGTTAATGTACCTTGGTGAATAATCGCACTCAGCTAATTTTCAGCTATGAATGATTAAGCACTTCATATAGTACATGAACATAGAGAGCCATTCCCTCACACTTAAAATATATTTGATTTGAGAACCCAGCGAAGCAAACCCCCCCATGCCAGCATAAGGGCAAGCTGCAGAATTAGGCAATTGCTCTTATGCACCCATGATCTTGCATGACATACAAATTCTACAGGAAAGCCATGACACCCCTGCACAAACTGATATTCCTGCAACACTGTTCAAGAGCAGACTGTACTGCATGCTTTTACCCCTGGGTTGACATGTACATACTACACTTTGCATCTGCCAGAACATCTCTAGAAAGTCTGAGTATTTTAAAAGAGGAAACAGTCAAAATTTGGCAGGACACAATTTTGTAAGCCTTACTCATTACTAGTAATTACTCGTGCAAACTGTTCTCTGGAAGTCAGTTTGACAAAAAAAACCCCAAAACATTTACTGATCTGACACAAAAATTGCCAAGTCACACTATCATTCTACATGAAGACCTCTGCTCTTCCTTTAGTACAGACTTGGGTTTGGGTTTTCAGCCTCAAGTTAACCCAAAGCACACTCTTACAAAGCTTTATTATAGAAAAGATATTTAAAATTCTCCTGAAGCCAAAGAAGTCAAATGCCCTTACTGTCTAGAGAGAGCTCAGCTCTCTACTCCTTCATTTGCTTTTGTTTCCTACATGAATATGTGTTGCTGAACAGGAGTGAGGATTGTGGGCTTGGCCACTAAAAATGTGCTATCACCAAGAGTGGTTATGTATTATTCTCCATTACAAAAAGGTAAGAAAAGTGCTGTATTGTTTTAGTGCCAATAGGAATTTTGGAGGTAACACCCCCTAGAAGAGCCCTTGTAGTTATGCACAGTAGGTGGTCATCCTTTCACGAGTGGTTTTTGCTATCCTCCACCCCCAAGAAACTCCTTTGTATGACATATGCAACAGCTCTAAGAAGCACAGGCTGTCAGGAAAAAGCTGTTCTGATACTGCTCCAGCAAATGGAGGTCTGTACGTATGGTAATAACAATTTACTTTTTATAGAATAATAATAGGCTTGGGTAATTCCTGTGCCAACAGAGCAGCGGCTACTGTTTCCACTCAGAGGTTATGAAAGATTCTGCCCTCACCCCTTTCCAATGGCCTCTTGTTCCAGAACAGCTGAGTGTTATTTTTAAGCCATAAAATTGTAGGAGAATGGCTGGGCAGCTATTATTAACAATCATACAGAAGTCCACATAATGTGTGTCTCCGTCCACTTTATATTCTACCACTTAGCACAAAAAGCACAGACTGAAATAATTTACAGTCAAGTGACATTTTGCATGTATAAAAGATACATCTATTTGAACAAGGTGAGTTCAAATCTGTGGTCTCTGTTCAAAGAAAACTTAAATGTAAGTCAATGAGAACAAAGTCTGTGAAAACAGGGCCTGCCTGGCTTCTTTTAGAGCATAAGATCAAGTTTATTCTTTCAAAAATTCCTTAGTGTGCAGGACTCAGGAACAGCTCTTTCATCTTCAGTTTCTCCATTCCCCTGATGATCCACCTGCAGTTACTACTCCAGCTGTCCTTTTCCTGAATATAATGAGTTTTTTCTACCTTTTTCTAGCTGATTCTCACCTACTTTCTGTTCGCTTCTTCCTTTTCCTGACAATGATATCCTCCTCCCCTTGTCCATCCTTTTTTATGACACAGGACTTAAGAGCAAGTAAGGAGAGGAAATTGCCATGGTGGCTAAAGGGATAAACTGGCAGAAAGAAGAATTTAAGTCCTTTTGGGAAGAGCTACAGCAACTCCTATTCAGATTTCATGTAGATTTCTTCTTCCTTTTCAGATTTGTGAGAAGGAAGCCAGAATTGGATCTTTCCCTTCCTCCTTTCAGGTTTGACAGGAAATTAGCCGAACAGCTAAACTGCCCACTCTCCAACCCTTCCCCAGCAGGCTGTATGAATGTCTCCAATTGCTACAGTTTGTTAATTGCCACACAGAAGTTATCACATTAATGCAACTTTGATGCCAAGAATAGTTTAAATGAAGTTAAATGAGTAAAGCATGCCTAGTAGTTCCCATTGTTCAGCCCGATAGACAGGCAGTGAGTTGGATAATTGGGCATTCTGACACTTCCAACTCATTTGTTTCATTACACTGTGTTGCTTGCACTCAAATAAACATCTGCAAAAATTGTGAACAAACAGATCTAGGAATTCTTCGTGAGGAAAAAGCTGCTGTATTCAGATTGATTATGCACTAAGAACTTGTAGGATTAGGGGGTTATTTTGTTTTAGGGATGAGGGCATTTTCCTCCCAAATGCATGTCACACAAGAGCAACACAAGTTATTGAAGTCAAAGCCCTGAATATCACACAATGGGCATCATATTAGAAGCAGATTCCTCTAAGATCCTGAATTTATCCTAACATCACATCCCATTACTATTATGTAGGTGCCTTTCACCCTAAAAGGGACACACAGCACTTTGCAGAGTCAGATTCCCACAGCCAGATTATAGCAGTTCCTGGACTTTCACCACTCCCATGGGTGCCAGGAGATATCCTGTACTTAGAGACAGGCATTCATCCCCTGCGAAATAAAATACTCTTCAATTGATATAACTCACCGTTAGCTTTTTCTAGCTTTTTTCTGGTATAGCTCCCCTGACTTCCACAAATTTTTCCCAGCAGAGAACTGCTCTGACAGCAAGAGTTACAGAATTGTCAGGTTGGGCACCACTCATTTTTGTGGCCTAACATGACGCTGGAACGCAGCGTGGACGCTCTCAGTGCCTTCGTGCTGGCGCTATAGGACGTGCCACAACACATCAAGTGCACTTGTACATCTAGTTCAGTAACCTGCCTCCAGCAGTACCTTCGTGCTTCAGGGGGAGACAAACCTTTTGTACTGTGTATAATGAGAGGAAAATTTCCCCTCTCTGGCAAGTCATAGAGCAATTTGTGGATACCCTGATGGATGAGAATTGATTAGCAAGACTTGAAAGGTCAGAGGTACGCACAGACCTCGTCTGTGATACAAAGGACAGTTTATCCTCCAGATCACAGGAAGCATATAGTGAAATTTTCATTGTTGCTGATATAATATGGGACATATTGCAACAGCAGGTTGAATTCTAATGCAGCCTTTATCATTAAAAATCCCAGTACAACTATGTTATTCTTCTGAGCCAACATTTTCTGCCTCCCCCAGTTAGATGGCTGGCTTTTTGAAGGCTATTGAATCTCGACTTATTTGCTAAAATAAATTCACAAAGTTTCATCTTCCCCAGATGTGTCAATTAACTGGTTGACCAGGCCCCCTCAAAGTCCTAGCACTAGAGCAAGTTAATTTTATTTCTACATAATCTTACTGAACTTTTCTCCTTTTGAGAAATGCTATTTTCTAGAAATAAAAAGATGAAGATTCTCTGCATAAATGCTCTCACTCTCTGAAATTCCATTAAGAAGAAGATCAAGCAGGCACCATATTAAATACTGAAATAAAACTGCAGTGCAGCAGTTGACACACAAAAGCCCAAGATATTTCCAGTTTGGAAAGAAATAGTTCAGATGTTAACATTTCTACAGAAAGGATTTTCTGTGTTTGAACAAGTTCTTTTCTAACATATGAACTCGTGAATCTACAGTGGGTTGTGTATTTTCTTTGGTTAGTTGGTTTGGGGTTTTAACTCCAGCATGTTTCACAGCATTTGACATAAACACCATAGAAGCAGATTTAAGTTTCTAACCCTCAAGGTTGTAAAGAATCATGTAAAATCGTGAACCTAAAGGTTGAAATCCATATGGTAAAAAAGATCAGAAAAGTTTATGCTTTACAGTTTCTAGGAGTTTTGAATCCATCTCATCTCTTGGGAGATGGAAGTGTTTTCCTGAATGTGAACATGAGTAAAATACTGAGCAAGGAAAGGAGGCAGCAGGCAGACTAACAAGTTTTATACAATATAAGTATTTTTATACAAATGCAGATGCATGGCACAAGATTTTGGGATGACTGCAAAGAGCAATGGAGGGAGCTAGTAGATCAAATACTTGCTCACCTAGGACTGAAAATAATTCTTGCTTCCTTCCTGTGTCTCTTATTTTTTATATATATATATATATATATATAAGCATATGCACATGAACACATTCTAAAGAGAATTTACAGTCATTTTTCAGTATTACTCTAACATTTCAGAATTGGGATATGAAGCACCAGGTGTTGGAAAGATTTCCACAAGTTATGCCAGTGCAGTCAGCGGGATTATGCCAGCAGTATTACATTTACAGAACCAGGCCCTAAGGTCCTAACAGTTGCTCTCTTATAGCAAATGATGTGCAGAATCCCTGGGAATACTGTAAAAGTGGCAGATAATTACATATTTTTACACTTTTATTTAATAATGTTGTTAGCTGTTTCATTCTTGGACCAACCCTCCCATATTTCACAACTCTTACAAATATTTCATTACCATACTTAAAATGATTTAGTTTCTCATCCTGCAGTGCCTGCATGAATCATCATTCCCACAAGAAGGGAAGGAACAGCTACACTTACCCAGGACAGTGCAGAACTCTTAGAAACCTCAATACATAATTCACACATGTTCCCATCTTTTTTTTTTTTTTTTTTTTCCCCTATAGCTGCATCCTTTATATTTCCCCCCTGGCCAGGAAAAGTCCATAACTGCAGACAATGAAGCCTCACAGCCTGGTAACAGGACCCATTATTTATTTATACGTAGAAAGAAGATGCATATCATATGACTTTTACTGCTTAATTCAAGTCTGTATTACAGAATTTTCTGATATCCCCTGTGCTTTAGGTTTAGTTAAATACACCAAATACTACCCCTTAGTGTATCATTTGGGTAACTGAATTAGAAAATGGAGTTTCCTTAGGATCCAGGATCAATAGAATAGAGGCACTCCTAAAGAGAAATCCATGGCTAATAACATGACCTTGAAGAAGTCTAGAACACAATATGATATGATTATAATTTGAACCCAGGGCAGGGAACCAGACCCACTATGCTGTAACCATTTTTTCAACTCAGGACTGATTTTGTATTTTTTGAAGAGGCACGCTTCAAAGAGAGGAAACCAATTTAAGTTTTGTGTATGTACATAACACAGGCCAAGGTTAAAAAAAAAAAAAAGCCTCGCTCCACTCAATAGTTATTTTAAAGCATTTCAGAAATATCTGAGTAAATTTGCATTCTCCTCTGCTGCCCCCATCAGATTTTCATACAATCTTGAACCTTAGCATTCTCATCGGTGGGAAGCTTTTCCCCATCTGAATCTCACTGAGTAGTTGTAAATACAGAAAGTATTAGTGCTAGTTTCATCAATATTTTGAACTCGACAAGAGCTAAAGGCACTTGAAATTATTTTGGTCCTGATATCTGAATGAATTTAATTCAAAACTGACTATATTGAAAAAGAGTTGTTAAAGTGACTTAAAGCTTGGGCTACCCTTTTCACAATGTCTTTTCAAACCTCCTTTCCAAAGATCAAGATAACCTTCTTAAAATTGAAACGTCTTAAAGCATCTTGCTTCTGACACTCAAATAAAGCTCCTCAGTTAGATTTCTGAACTTCTAAATCAGCCAATAAAGTGTGTAAGCATGCTGGAAAGAAAATAAACAAACTGAGGAGAAAAAATAAAGACCTGAAGAGATGAAACATATGTGGGAAGGGTAGAAGAGCAGAGGGAATAAGTGGGTGGGGTGGGAAAAAAGCATAATAAATCACAGCCTTGCTCAACCAGCAAAGATCAGTAGATTTTAGCTGAAGAAAGAGTCAAGCTAAAAGCTGCCTATGATTGCAATGAGATTCTGAGCACCAGAAAGTTTAACGAAATTACAAAACTTAGCCAAAATTGGAATTTATTTCTTTTTTAAACACATGATACAGTTCCCATCACTGATGATAAAAGCTTTGCCAGTAAACCCAAATATGGACTCAGACACTGCTTTTGTTAATTCTCAGTTCTTAGTACAGGAGCATGATGTGCCTGTAGTGAGTAATCGAGCTTGGAGCCTGGCACAGCCACCCAATTAGGCACTGAGCCTTTGGTCTGGGTTGTGGACTGCATTTCAACCCCAGCACATGGGTTGGAAGGCAAAAACACGGAGAGGAAGAGACACTCGCTGTCACGAAGCAATGTTATATTGTCACAAGAATTTCACAACACACACACATACACAGAGTGGCATGTACATACCATTACAGACATGCACATATATATGTATGTTATTTAACTAGAAACAGATTAGCATCAGCTAAATAAAAGTAAACACACAGATTTCAAAGAAAAATCACACAAGGTAAAAAGTGCTTGCCTGTCTGTGGCATCAGTTGAAGAATAAATACGATACTAAAAATCATCACGAAATGGCATATGGCACATTTTTGTACACATATTATTCACTCATTTTTTATTGTATTTGACTTGACACTGACAATATATCTTACTCATTAGGGGAGCTTATATTTCAGTCTCAGCTGTATGTTAAAAATCTCCCACTGTTATGTGGCAAGAATACATAAAAAACAAATAGGCAAAAGCACGCTCGCCTGGAAAGACTTAATATTTCTCAAAATGTTCAGAAATTATTCTTCCCATTAAAAATCCAAAGTCAAAGGGGGAAAATACAATTGTTACCCTTGATTTTTCCCTGGTGTTTCATTTATTACATCAAGAGTTCCTTGATTGGATTCAAATGCAAAGTTGCTCCCATGGCTTCAAAGTCAGAGTAAATTGAAAAATGCGCTTCAACAACATTGATACTCAAATAATATCCCAGAATACTGTCTAAATGGCTTTACCCTTATTAAACAAAACCATAACAAAACTTTGGGAGTCCTTTTAAATGAAATTACAGAATGATAATAAAAAGCAAAAAAACCAAACCATGTACTAAAGAAAATCTTGTCCCCTCTTTAAACCCCCTCTGGAAATATTTGAGTTAAATTTTCCTGTGACTCTGAAGAAGTCTCTCTCATCCACAGGCACAGACATCCACACACAGACTCCAAACTGTCATGCCAGATACTAAAGGGAAGGCTTCTCATTGTGGGCAGTGCTTTGAGCAAACAGTTGAGTGTAAAACCAGAGCTGGGAAATCCCAGGAAGAACCATTTTTCAGAGGGAGCATTTCAACACAATTCTCACCAGATTTCTCTCCAGATATATCCATCTGCCTGCAGAAAAACAGCCTGGAAAAGAGGTTCACAAATTGCTGTCTGAAAAAAAGCTCTCAAAAAAGTTCTCAAAAATCATTTAAATAGTCTAAAAATACTGCTGGGCTGTTAGAGTGTCTATTAGTACCTACTCTTTATTTTAAGTTTGGATCCAGAATTTTAGACAACTGCCATTTCATGTCATTTCAATAAACCAAAAGAAGTTAAATAATTTAGAGAAAATGAAGAAATAGCCCAAGAGCTGCTGCCCTTTGTAAAAAACATCAGATGATACCACCACTCTGATTCCAGTCTTTTGAGACTCCATTTAAGTTGAAACCACAATAATTTCAACCCTTCCTTCCTCTTGGGAGAAAAACAGTGCAAGGATGGAGCAATGACACCTCCACTTCTGGCAAAACCAGTGTTACTTTCCCATGAGGTTACCTCTTGCCCTGTTCCCAGGTGAACTTCCATTTGGAATGGTTTTCTTCAGAGAGAAGCCAAGGTTTGGCATTTTCTCTCTGACTGGTGCAACTCGGGCAAAAGCAGTGTGTTTGTGAAAAATAAAGGGGGGAAAGTGCTATATTGTCCTCAACCAGTTCCCCCTCTGGACAAATAATCAGAAAGCCCAGGAGGAGATTCACCTGGAGTAGTGACATCACCCCAGTCAGCTGCAGTATGTCATCCCCTTAATGACAGGGGATAAAGCAGCCACAGACATACCAAACTAGGATGGTGTCACTGAAGGGAATCAGCTGGACAAATCCCTCTGCAGCCACGTGAACACATCAGGACAGTGAAGAAGCTCGTGGCTCATCCCATGTTGCTAACTCAGGAGCTGTCTGGATGTCAGTCTCACTGTGCCACATAGGGACAGATGCACAGGGTGGTGTAACAGGGTTTCCTGAACTATACCAGGAGTCCAGAAAGGAGATGTTCTACAAAAAACACATGTGCTGTTCAGAAGAGAATCAGCCAGAATGGCCTACTTCACCAATATTTCTTGCTCAATAGGAAATTAATACTCTCTGACCCTTTACCTTTGTTATAGAAAATATTTCTAAGTGTTTTCTAGGGGTAAAGACATGAAGTGGTAGAGTTAATCTATGCCTAAGCTGTGAACTTAAACTGTAATAATTCTACATCATAACCCCTGGAATGATGGCATTTTACAGAAGGTTTATCACAGTCTCACCTAAATCTCAGTGCAATTAAATGGGTTTTTCAGTTTTCATTCTTGCCCCTTCAGAATAACAGGCCCAGACTATCACAATTGAGATATTTCAACTTAACAATACTGTGAGACAGCATTGCTCTTTAGTTTCCATCTAGAAAAATAATACCTTTGAAACCAACAGAGAATATTCTCCAGAGTGTGAATGATGTTAACAGACATCAGGTTTAGGAGCGCATCCATTGTCACCCAGGTGGCCCAGCATAAAAGGATGCTGCAATCTCTGGCCACTGAGATGCATGAAGGGACTGCATCTCCAAGCCAGATATGACTTTCATTACATTTATGAATTATGCCTGACATTTATATTCGAATGTAATATTTTTCGTTTTAATAAAGAATCACTGGATCATCAGAATAATGGATAGCACTGGTGCAAATATAATGAAAATGCCAAGCTTTAAATAGCTGTTTAATTATTAAAAATGTTACCGGAAAAAACTAACTTTGCACTGCTGTCAAGATCAAATGAACATGAATTTCAATCAAAAGAGAGGCTATTGTACAATATATTAAAACATGAGGTTCTGCCTACAGTAATTATTGTGCACAGCGCACAAAGGGGAAAAAAGGCAACACTATCAATCACAGTCTGTCCACATTCAGCCAATACGAGCCCCTCCCCTGCTTTGTTGCACAGTTTTCCCTTTGTTAGCCATATTATACAATACATGGGGCTTTCAAGAGCTTGGCATTGGATGTGCATTAAGGAAAGCTCTCGAGATCATTCTTGAAAGGAATTCAATATCTTTTCTTGTTTGAGAAAATTGCAATAAACTATACAGCATCTTCTTTTTATTTATTTATTGGTTTTTATTGTTAAATCATCAGTCATCTGCTACTTACCCCATTATCCTTTCTATGTGATCATGCTACACAGCACACAACCTCCTCATATGTTCATCCACATTACAGTGACAGTACAAGCACCACTCATTCAGGCTGCTGAAGGACTTGCTTCTGCATCCAAGAGAAACATCAGGACCAAGATTTTCATTTTGCACCACCGTGCAAGGTTTGCTGAATAAGTAGATGCTGTAATTTTCGTGCTAAGCAACTGCTGGGGATAACACGGAACGGAACACACTATCTTGCAAGAATCACACCACAGCATCTGTGCATGCTGAAAAACTTGAACTGCATAAGCACATCAAGGACAGCGGCCCCAGTATTTTTCTTGGGTTTTTTAGAGAAGTGGGGGTAACACTACACACGTAGTTGCATGTCCTTCTTGTCCATCCTTCTGCTTCTACTTCGCAAAATTTTGCTGGTAGGCAACTTCTGTGTCAACCAGAATGTGTAGTATGTATCCTTGGCAGGATTCCACTGACACTTTAAAAGTATTTCCACCACTGCTTTTGAAATTCAAGTTCCTTCCCTCCCCCATCCCCATTTTATTTCTTTTAATCTGCATTGTTTTAAAGTTGTTCTTGACTTCTGATTTTTACTATTTTTGGTAGAAATTTTATTGCAATATGGCAAAAGCTCTTGTGCTTATTGATATCCAGATGAGCAATACAAGTACCACATTTTAAAAGGTGAGATTCAACCTTCACAAAGTTATAGCTTTATGGTTACCCAAGTATAAACTCTGAGCTATATATAATGCATACACTGAAAACATTAAAATGCAGATATATATCATTTCCTCCAACTGGCTATAACACATCCTGTTTCTGTACACCTCACCACATCTGTGGATCTAGTAGTAAAAGATCCCCTTCCAGGGTGAGCCTTATCTTCGGGAAAGCACCTATGGAACCAGTTTATGCTGAAGATGATGGGAATTCTGTCCTCAGGCTTCCTACCAAAGTTAGGGCAGATGTGAAAGCTCTAACAGATCTATGTTAAAACAACAGGGCTTGCTGCCTATTTTACTGAACACAGAGGTGTTTGTTTATTTACCTGTGTCTGTGAAAATCTTTACATTCTCTAAACTGAAGATTCACAGGGATGCTTGAAATTAAACAGCAGAAACAAAATGTCCTCCTGCACACGCTTGAGGGTACGGTCACAAATTCTGTAACCAGGGCTTTATCTCAAGAGAGCTATAAAGCTGTAATAAAAACCATTTTACTGCTACGCTGTCCCATGATGGGGCTGCTGTTCTCTCATGAATATTGGAGATGTCCTGCACTTAGCCATAAATGCCCCCAGCATTACAAACCACTAAGCACTTGACTCATTCCAGCAAAACACTTTAAACCCACACAACCTGAAGTGTGTATCCAGCCCTATGCAGACTATTTCCAAGTTCATTTTCAGAGCAGAAGAAGCCTGTATGGTTGTGCCCTATACCAATGTTACAGACAAAGGGAACCAAAGCAGAGTAAGGACATGGTCTTTATACCAGTCCAGTGGATAAAGCCTGTTAGCTGAAACCACAGCTGCTGACTGGCTGTATTTTTTTCCCCAATTTATAGGACTGAGTCCATCTCCTCTGACTTCTAAAGATTTTCCTGGGAAAAGAGGAACTATTCCTTCCTAATATACTGTCACCATGACCCCTTATCCAGGTAGCCATGAACGTTACAGCCAAAATATTTAAGACTGATTAAAGAACACATGAAATGGATTTCATTAAAAGCTTGGCATTGAAAGACTTGCATAAAAGCTTTTGTTTCTTTCCTGTTACTCATACCCCATGACCACTACCCAAAGCTGGAGGGAGCAAGTCACTTGGCAGAACCTTCACAGAAGCAAGAGGTAGATTTTATAGCACAGCATCACATTTGTGCAGTAAAACTACTTCCACCCTACAAACGGCTTATCTGTGGCTAGAGAGTGACTTAACGAGATCAGCCTGGTTAACTTATAACCACGCAGACTAGCACTTTTTAAATACCAGCACTGACGCTATACCTGCTCAGTCCTGAGCATGGTTTTCCACCAGTAATTAGTCATGTTAGGACTAACAGCAGAGAAAATACAGAAAAGTAACTGCAGCAATGCTTTATCTTTGTGCAAGTCAAGGGGAAAAAGCATGTTCAAAACCAGTTGGAAAAGTGCCAGGCAATAACTTAACACAGACTGAATAAATCCACCCCATCCCTCCACCCCACAGCTTTTGTGGACACAACATAAAAGGATCAAACAAGTGTAAGTTAAACACACAAACTCAGCCAAGGCATCTACTGAAGCATCGGGCTCTCTCTGCTCTAGTTACAACCTTTGGTAAATCTGTTCTGTTAATTTTTTTAACCATTAGTTCCAAGTTTCACAGATCTTAATGCAAACATTTTAACTGATAATAGCATGGAGAAATTGTCTGAGGAAAGTCACATCTTGTAGCTACGTTAAGACTGCCTGTGTTGTCCCAAGGGAATTAGTTGAGAGGACAGGGACAAAACACTGAATCTATTAAGCATGTTGGGCTAAAAGCAGTAATTGGCTTCACTTGATATTCTGCAGACCTAGTTGCATTATGCTGTATTAACTTTTCATGGCTTCATGCAGTGTACATTTTTTGACATTGCTTTCCCCTTGTCCCCATGAGAGCAGTCTGTCTATTCGTTCATCTCTGTTTACATTCTTTCAATAAATTACACGGATAACTCTCTATTTTGCCAATTCTTCACTACTGGCATTTTTAGGTTTGCATTTACATAAGACATTCTAAGTTTATGAATTGAATTGGAGGCCATAAAGTTAAAACTAACAAGGCTATAAAAATGAATTTGCTTTAATACTACAAACATGCTCACAGCAAAACATTAGTTGCAGCAAGCTTTTCCTCATTTTCTCCTGCTTCCCTTTCTCATACAGTGCTTGCCTCAAGCCATGGAGAAGGCACCTCACCCCAGCCCTTCATTAGCAGAATCTATCATAGCATATAGAGGGCATCTCCATTTATAAATTTAGTTCTGGGGCAATATAATAAGCCTACCCACAGCACCATCACTGCAGCATCACAGTTTGGGAGTAAAGGAGCTCTCATTATGTGGAATACAACTGGATATGCACTCAGCTGATGCTCAGAAATTTCCCAGTAAAATCTCTACAGCAGGTCAGAAGAGAAAGAGACATATATTCCAAGGAACAAAAAAAAAAAATCAACGTTCTGCAGTCTGAGAAAGAAAGAGCAATATTTCCACAAGAAGAGCTGCTAATACTCATACCAAAACAAAGGAAATGAGAAATAGACGGGGCTGCCAGTCTGCTCCATAATTTAATCTTTATGGCATCTCTCTGGAAGGTTGGGTGCCAGTCAGTAGCTGTATTTTCACATAAATGACACGGACATCAGTTCAGCCTTTCAGACACGAACAGACTTCTGCTCAAGAGCAAGTCTTGTGCCAAACCACCCCAAAAAAAGCAGAATGGTGAAATGTTGCTGAGCTCCATTTGACTCGCATTACCCACTGACAGCCTGTGCCACAGCTGCATGATCCAGCCCCACAGAGGAGCAGGAGGCAAGGCAAAGGCTTTGCTTGCTCTAAAATCAGAGAACATGGAGGCAAAGATGTAATTCTGTGCTAGCTGAGAAAGTTCAGGTGCTTGCAAACCCAGGGCTTTCAGGATTCCGGGCCAGTCACGTATACTTGAAACTGCAATGTGTGCAGTTAAGGCTATACAATAGGAAGTATTTTGAAATAATGGATTAAAACACTACTTCAAAACATTTTAGCTAGACATCAAAACCTTGCTAAAATTCTAATGTCACCTAAGAAACCAAATTCAAGATGACAAGAAAGTTGGTGGGATTTAATCATGCACACAGGGAGAAATTTTGTGAAAATAATCTGACCAAAGAAATGGGAGCCTAATCGCAGAGCTGATGATCTGATCCTCGGAAAGACTGCCTAACAATTTCAGGTCATTGATATGAAACCAGTTTCTATCTTAAACAACCAAAGCTAATTTGAGTACTTAATATATGAGTTATTAATTACAATTAGAAACACCTGTCATATTCCAGACAGAAGATTAAGATTATTTCCTTGATTTACATGGTACATTATCCTGATATTATCTAAACCCGCAGCATAAAACAAACAACAGCAAGGAAAGATCATTCCCAAGAGCACAACAACAACAACAACCTGTTAGACTGAGTCAAAAGGATTTTTTTTAGCCAAATTAAAGATAATGGATTAGCTTTCTCCCGTGATTTACATTTAATTTTTGGCTTGCTAATGAGTAAAACTTCTAGATTATACAAGACTTTTGTAACAACTTGGGAGAAAAGTCCAACTATTTAAGGCAGGGAGCAAGAGCTATTAGAGCTGTTGATAAGTTCAGCATTTTACAAAATAACATTTCCATGGCAAACAGCACTACAGCACTTCAGAAAACAAGATTTCATTCATGAAAAATAAAACCAAAACATTCCTGTAAAGCTGAACAAGTTTGACCTTTTTAGAATGCAATTTGTAGCTTTTGTGTTGTCTTATATGAAGTAAAAAATAGACAATAGAAATTTTCCTGAAGGGAAATAAAAATAAGTAGATCTTTCATACAATCTTCTGAAGTTTTGTTCTTAGTCTGCTTAAAAAAGAATTTTTCATTTGTCCCAAACTTTGTATCAACTGGAAGAACCCATCTCCTACAAGATTCCATGTTTTCATAACCTCTCCTGGTGCTAGAAGTTATAGGTGTGTGCACGTGTGATCATGGGAGTCATCATCAGAAACCACAGCTGGGCATTTGCCATCCATTTTTGAAAAGAAACAAAGATTTTTCCAAGCTAAACTGGAGAATGCATTTGCCTGCTCCTGGATACACATGTGCATTTTGTTAATTTGTGAATATGGGCTCTGAAGCAGATTGAGAAAGACAATAAAATACTGTTGCCACTTGCAACCTTTGATATATGTCCCCGAAAGTGGATTTGAAACTGAAAAATTCCTGGCATTTCAGGAAAATAAGAGTCTCATCATTATTTGACTCATGGGGAACATAGGGAATGGAATAAGGTCATGCCATGTTATCCCTAAATTTAGGCATGACAAGCTGTGTCCTAGGCCTGAGGGGTCCATCCAGGAGAGCAGCTCTTCATTGCAGGTCCCAGGCCGCTCCAGGAAACAGAGATGTGCAAACCTACAATGTAGTTTAGGCAGGGTCTGAAGGCCCCAGGCTGAGCTGAGACATTTGCCCTGAGCTACGCTGTGGAATCACAGCTAAACTGGATGAACACAGAAGACTTGCAAAATCCGCAACCTCGTACAGCTATTTTTTCAAATTTCTTCAAGTGGTCAAATTACCTAAAGAGAATCCACAACTCTCACCCCCATCAGAAGGCACATGCCTTTTCCCCACAGAGTGACAGAACCTATTTGTAGAATGGGACATGATTGCCCATTCAGTGCCTTCTGTTGTTGCAGGGCAGTGAAGAAATGTCATCAGAGATTTCCTCTGATGGAAAAAGGGAAGAAGAAAAGAACAGAACAATTTCTCTGGAAGGGAGCGACAATGATCATCGAGTCCAACTGCCTGACAGCTTTGGGGCCTACCACAACTTAAAGCATGGGCATTGTCCAAAAGCCTCCTAAACGCTGACTGGCATGGGGCATCAACCACATCTCCAAGAAGCCTGTTCCAGGATTTGACCACCCTCTTGGTGAAAAAATGTTTCCTTGTGTTAAGTCCAAACCTCCCCTGACAGATGCAGCATCGAGCCATTCCCACACATCCTGGTACAGGACCCCAGGAAAAAGAGATCAGCCAGCATTCCCTTCTCCGTTTCTTCTCAGGAAGCTGTAGAGAGGAGTGAGATGGCTTCTTAATCCTTTTGCCTCCAAACTAGACAAACCCAGTGTCCTAAACCGCTCCTCAGAGGACATTCCTTGCAGCAGCTCCTTTACCAGCATTGCTGCCCTTCTCTAGATTTGTTTGAATACCTTAACATCCTTTTTAAATTGTGGGGCACAATTTATGAGATTATATTCCTTTACTGTGCTCCCTCACAGTACAAGAACACAATTAGTATAGTTACAGCTAATTGTTTCAGGATGTGCTATGTCAGCATTGCACAGCCCTTTGCAGAGAAGAAAGCATAGTCTTAAAGTGCAGTGGCTATCAGCATGTTTTCAAGTCAACAACACATAGGCTTTAGCTCATAAATCCCATGCAGTTTGAAATCCTTGCTACTTAAAGACTCTTTTTCCTAAAAGCTCTCTGGACAAGGGGCACTTATGGTAAGCAAATTAATCTCTAGACTTATTCTGGCTGCTGGTCTATCAGATCTCTGTTTGGACACATTGAGCTTGCATCAAAATATTAAGGTTCTTTAACAGAACAGACATAGTCTGGCAGCTTTCTGCACTCACTGCAACAGTTTTGCAAACTAATTATTATGTGTGTGCCAATAGATGGCTTTTCATGTTGCTTTTATTAATTAAAAAGTTCTACCCAAGTAACATCCCACTGACATTCTCAGGTGGTTTCACATGGGCATATAGAAAACAATCTTCAGTCCTATTTTGCAGTTATTGTACAGGTGTGTAGAAAGTCTTCGAGAGAGGCAGTCATCTTTTATTGTCAGATGGACACCTGGCCAGTCAAATCCTTATTCCCATATTATCAACAACAAGCTTTTTGAACGCTTGCAGATTTCCTTTAAAAACTCAGCAACGTTTATTCACACTGCTGGAGAGTAAAGCACATCCCCACAGACAGGAGTGCCACTAACTGCATCACACTGATCCACCAGCATTTCATCTCTTGTGGCTTTTTCAGTACCTGGGCTGATTTGGCACTTTCTCCACAGAAAGTTCCAAAATGGAACCTTAGTTAATGCCAGCTGTGGTTATTTTCTTTGCTAGGAGGCAGGTATCCATTTTGAAAGGGCTTAGACTGCCATCAGCGGCTTCTTGCTCTGAGCCCACCACCACAGCGCACCACCCATTGCGCAGCTGGCAGGGGGAAGGCTGGATGTGCTGGCCCTGGCTACATGGCGCTGCGGTCCAGCAGGCTACTGACAGCTGAAAGCCTCACTAGGGTAACTTCCAGGCTCTACCTTTCATGCCTAGATGTCATCAAATGTATGAAACAGTGAACTGCATGGCCAGGTCTTTTGAGTGTAGATTGCAGAAAAGCATCATTCAAGAAATTTAGATTTCCTTACCCATATAAAAGGCTTGATTTCATGGCATGTCAACAAGGTAACGTGTATCTGTTGCTGCTCCTGATTAAATTGAGAAAAGCAGTAGGCAGAGAAGATCAAAACCTCAAATGGAAGAGCTCCATCATGAACAAGGAAGGCCAAAACCAAAAGCTTAAAATACGTTTTATGTTAATAATAAAAATAAAATGTTACTGTAAGTATTTTATTTGCCAGTGCATAAGTTAGGACTGAGGTCACATCCACACACTCCTACAAGACCACCCACTGCATTCAAGCTCTTGAACAAGTTGCCTCTCAGTTTAAAGGTAGAAGCTGTGCAAATGTAACTCAAAACCAACATCTTTATAGATTCATTTTCCCATTACAGAAAAATTTAGTAATTTCTTCACTGTCATTACTTTTAGATCTCATGTATAATATTCCTGCAGAATGTTGGTCTCCGTAGAAATTTGTCAGGCATTAATACTTGGGAGTAAAAGCAATATAATCTTGTTTATAGCTCTAACTACAACACACTTCTTACTTATCTCTGCAAGTTTCTCTCACACAGATTGGTATTTCAAATTTGGTTTTTTTTAAGGTTTTCCTTACCCAACCACATTACACCGGTGAGAATAACTAAGCTAAATCAGTACCAGAAAGACACAAACAAGGAGCCACACCAAAACACAACTCTGATGACTCCTGCTCTCCATAACAGATTAGCCATGCTGTAGATTAGCCACACCTCAGGTTTAAGCACTTCCCTATACCTACATGTGGAACTAGTTTGTACCTCCAGTTCTTGATGGCTGAACTGTGGCTCCACATGAACCCAAACACTCTCCCAGAAGTAACTAACTTTCCTGAGACAGTGAAAATCACAAGTTATTAAACCCCATCAGCCACTAAGCACAATCACTGCCCAAGTGGGATTTTCTGAACAACCACCGAAGTAGACGGCCAAAAACCTGCTAGGACCAGGGGGAGGAGGGTCATACTGAGTCTTTCTGCCATTTCCATCCACAGCCCATTGCACATCTCTGCAAGGCTCTTCTGAGCTTCTCACAGCAGCTGAGAGCTCTCCCTCATCCTTCTGATCCTTCTAACACCCTTAGGGACTCTTGCTAAAGGACTTGATCATCTGTAAAATAATCTAAATACACAGATACTAAACAGGAAAACATGAACAGTGTCATTCATCCATCTGTTCCATGATGAACATTTTGCATACAATATTTATGCAGCAAATACCACTTTCACCACTGAAGTGTTTTAAAGCTACAGTGGAATGCTATTCCCTGCGTGGCAGGCAGCTATTGAGTTATACTTCAGCATTCACACAAGACAATTGGTGCTGGGATCCTGCTTTGCCCATCCTCTGTGTGGCAATATCAGTTTCATAACATCATTTGCTTGGCCTCCAAGTCTGCTGTCCATCAGAGATGTAATCCATGTGCTCCAGAGTCACACTGTGAATCAAGCCAGTGCCTTGTAAGCAGGCAGGCTTAGCAGACTTGCTTCAGAGCAGCACTGCTGCTCTGAACAAACCCCTAACATAGGTGCAGCCTACTCTCTGCATTCAACTGAGGTTGGAACAAATCTTTTTTGCCAAGCAGTTCAGACCTAAGACTAATGTCAGAAAGAAATGCAACTTCCACCAGAAATGCTTCTAGGTCCAGTCTTACAAGCTTCCCCATTTACAAAGGGTAAAACTAGCCCTGGAACAATTAACCTGTGTATCAAGCACCAAATTAGCATGCACTAGATGTCTGCTTCGCTCAGCAGAAAACAACTACTTTTGGCTGCAGGAGTGCAACTGAGCAGCATCCTACCCTCTTTCAGCAGTGTAGCCTACCAAGGGGTACCCATGTGCTAGGGTCTCTGCTCCCTTCCTCCAGCTAGCATGAGGACCAGCATAACCTGTTATTAGTTTTCCTTGTTTTGTTCTGTTCTCTTTGGAGCACTTCTAGTTAGACTCTAAAGAAATCACCATAAAAAGATATTTGCACATAATGCAATGCTTAGAATGAAAAGCCAATTCTTAAGTTTTGTTTAGTTACTATATGGTTGTTGACTAAATATTACTGTAAAAAAATTGTAAGAATTATATAAGCATAAAATCTCTCAGGTCTCTTTTCCTATTTTCACCGCTCAGAATTAAAAAAAGCAGACATATTCCAGTTTCTTACACAAAAAAAACCAGTAAGTGATACTGGTTCAGAAAATAAATATTAATTGGACAATTTTCATTCCTCTCAGAATATACTTCTCAATAAAACAAATAAAAATTCAATGACCTAATAGTGCAAACTGAGCTCTCTTACGGTACCTCTCATTGAACAATTCTATTTCTTCACTTTCGCTTTATTCTAGCACAGAAAACCCAACTGAATGAAGAAAGCATTGGTCCCATTTCTTCCAGAGACTGCCAAAGAAGACACTCTGCAAGCCAACGTACTAATATCCATACCACACATTCACTCATTTCCACTCTCATTTCACTCATTTACAAGGCAGCCTAAATCCAACAGTATTGCCATTTTTTTTACAAGAGGCTGCGAGGCACAAGGTAGGTGAAATAACAATTTGAGTATTTTCTTTCATGCCCAACTGTACCGAGAGTATGGATTTGATCAGCTGCCTGCTGACAGATGTATCACTGTTTACTCCATGTCCTTGCTTGTGGGTTTCTCCTCTGATCTCTAACAGGATCCACTGGGGCTTGCCAAGCTTCAGCTGCTCAAGTCTCTTCTCAGAGAAGCCTGTAATGCTCATCACAGGAAGCCATGTAAAATTCAGCTACCAGAGCATCATATACTTACTAAAACCCAAGAGGGACAAAATCAGCCCTCAGATGACAGTGGGCAGATCTCAGTTTCAAGAAAAACAGCAGTCACACATTTAAAGGTTAAATACAACATAGGAATAAATCCCCAGTGCTGGGAATAACTGGGAACAATTTCCAGAGTCAAATACCTGCTTTTATCATTTTGTGTTTCCATAGGTTTCATATTGAGTTTCTCTCCTTTTATTCAGCAGCAGAAAATTTGTAACAATGGGAGCATCATTATTTGTTATACTTCCTTAAAGGCTCTGTTTGATTTATGCAGTGAGAAAACCAAAACAAAAAGATAGCTGCTTCTAAATTTATGAGTTGGTGCTGCAGACTGTCAATATTTTGCAGAAATGGTATTGCAGGGGCTAAGAGAGAATCAACCCTCTTTCAAAACTAAGATATTTTAATGCTATTTCCCCGAACAACTCAGGGTCTTGCTCTAGTAAGACATTGCCATTCCTATACTGTACAGCACCTTCTGGGGTGCATGGGCAGCCAAAAAGATGGAGCCAAAATAACACTGCTATTGGGTAAGAAGCAAGCATCTTCCCATGAGAGGGGTAGAATTTCTAACCCAGAATAGACATGCAAAACTGCTGGGGACAGAACACTCTTGTAAATATATTCAAAACAGGATTAAGCCTTATAGGAAATTTCCTAGATAATGTTGCCATGTAATATTGGTGTTATCACCCATAGAGACAGAAAGCAGCTATGAGAGCAGCTGAATTACACCTTTCTGGTGAATATCATCTTTACTGCTCTCATGCTCTTAAGATCAAATTAGCTCATACTGGATAATTACCAATGTCCCAAAAATGTGCTCAATTATCAAGAGCAAACTCAGATTTAACCATCAGAACCTAAGCTAGGCTAATAGACCAGGCCACTGCAGGCAGAGACAGTTAGCAGCAAGTCTACTTCTAGGACAGCAAGTGTTGATGCTTCTGAGGGAAGCTGCAAGAGGATACTGGGGTTAAAGCTTTTGTCATTGTATTGTCACTAAACTTCCACTTTTAAAAAGTAGGTTGGACATCTGGAAAAGGGAAGACTTGGGGTACCACGTTGTGGTATTCATACACCTGAAGGGAGCCTACAAAAAGATGAAAAGAGACTTTTTTCAAGGGCATGTACTGATAGGGCAAGGTGGAACAGCTTCAAACTGAAAGAGGGGAGGTTTAGATTAGATACCAGGAAGAAATTCTTTACTCTGAGGGTGGTGAGGCACTGAAACAGGTGCCCGGGGAAGTTCCAGATGCCCCATCCCTGGCAGTGTTCAAGGCTAGGTTGGATGGGGCCCTGAGCAACCAGGTTAGTGAAAAATATCCTTCCCCATGGCAGGAGGGGGGTTGGAATGAGATGTTCTGTAAGGTTCCTTCCAACTCAGGCCATTCTAAGATTCTTCAACACAAATTTTTCAAGAATGAGGTTCCTGCATTTCATCACCTAACAAGGCATATTAGGAGCTTTCTACTAAAAATGCCAACTTTCTGACTTATTTACATCCAGTTCATTGATATGTCTCTAATTTTCACTAGTGTCATATGTAAGAGGGTTGACCTAAAACATGACAGCCTATATCTGTGGCAGGGTAAGTGCATTAACCAAGACAGTGCATGCTCTTGGTTAACAGTTGAGACACTCCATTAGCAATCTAACCCTAACAGTAAGGAATATTTTGCAAAATGGGATAGATGTAGAAAAAGTCACAAAAGCAGTTGTCAACTTCTAAACTCATAAGAAATTGGGTAACCTTCGAAATTCTTTCTCAGCTCATGTCTTTAAGTTTGCAGTGTGATGACAACTACTGTGGAAGCACCTGACTGAATTATAATACACATCTTACCATGTTACTGGCCAGGTTACTATCATGTTATTAAATTCACTTTTCTATTGTTTGTACTTATAGATATACTAAACTTCAGTCTTCCTGAATTTGCAATGTATATCTATTAACTTCTTTGGAGAGATTAAATAACTCTTCCTGAATCTTTAAACAAAATCTGTCAAGCTCCTGAATAAACAGAAGCATTTTTCTAAAATATTCTACAGGAAAGCTGTATTTCATATAGACCTTGATTTCATTGCAAAAAGTCATAGGAATCACAGGAAAATTCAGGAGTACCACTCTACTCAGTCAGCTTAGGCAGCATACAACCCTACCTGGATATTGCTCCTAGGCCTGATCATCCAATCAGATTTTATTTATGCATCTATTTAAGCACCTGCCCCTAACTTGAGCACACGAATATTGCAGAAGACCACATCAGAAGTGTTGCTAAAGACAAGGTAAATGATACCCTCCACTCCTCCCTTGTCCACAGGCCTAGTCGTTTCACCACAAAAGATTGGTCAGATGCTTTACTCTTGATAAATCCATGCTTTTTCCCACACACCCTTTTTTTTTCTTTAATCTGTTCAGAAATATGTCACGCAGCTGTAAAATAGATCTAAAAACATATAGCTTTGTTTTTCCTTTTATTGTATCGATTCATCACTCGCAACAGTAGACCAATGGAGGAGGCCAGCAGATGCTAAGAACAGAAGTGTGGCACTACTTAAGATTTTCATACTGCTCTGTTCTTTGCATAATAGTCCAAACTCAAAACACTTGTGCCAATTCGTATTACAACCTATCTTCAATAAAGAAAAAAAGGTAGAGCATTATATCTTTTTGATGTGTGCACACAAGGTATGGGTGGAGCTTTGCGAGTAGTTCACACTCAAGACCCCTAGAAATGCATAACTACAGAAAAATTCCACCTCTGACTGAGCTACCAGGGGAAGCATCAGTTAGAGCATATGTTTAAGTGTGGTGTTCCAAATTACTACCAGTGATTTCAAGAATAAATCAAAGTCTTTCTGCTTGCAGTAATAAACATTCATAGCCTTTAAATCAACATATAATCATCATTTTGTTAATGCTCCTTGAAGCCAATAATACCCAAAAAGTAAATACTTAAGAGCAACTGAGAGGCTTGGAAATAAATGCTATTTTCTAAGTATTAGCATTTATGTCTAATGCAGTTTATCATCATATCAAAAGAACACTGTAGGGTACTGTGATTGCTTGCTTCTTGATGCTACAGCTACCAACACAACCCCACCAACTTCAAGGTTACCATATGACAAATAACAAATTATGTGGCAAATATTGTCTTCCAAGTCAGCAAACTCTTAATTAGATCATATGGAAGAGTCATAATTTCAGTCCTCAAGCAAAACTGGTCTACTTTAAAAAGCTAGACTGTTTAACTAGTGAGTTGTCTGCATATTCTTAGAAATAGCAATAAAGTCAGTATGGGGAGAAAAAAAAAACCCAACAACAAGGTTTTGTTCAACAGGAACATATGTTGGGAAGAGCACTGATTTTAATGTTTGCTGGTAATATCCATCAAGCCTGTATGTTTGCTCAGGACCCTAAGGTTAAGTATATAAATAATTTCAAGATCAGATTTTTCATAGCTCAGCCACAGAGAGGTCAATAGAACACATATGCACATATTGTTGGGATGTTATGCTGACATCTTACTTTAAAAAAACAAAAACAAACCAACCAAGTTGTGTATCAGACATCAGAAAAAAACCAGAACAGACACATCCACTCTTTAATGCATGCAACATGGAACCTGGGAAAAAAAGGAATAAAACCAAGACCTATGTTTACAATCACCAGCAGCACATGAATGAAAATAATACAGCTCTGAACAGGGAAAAACTGCAGTTTTCCAGGAACTGTACTTTCAGAGAGTATTTTAAAAGGGACCACAAAATATTCATAAAAGTGAACATTTATCTCTCTTGCCTCTAATACATGTTAAACATAAAATGGAAGGAAAAGCCAAGGCAGGTCCTACAGGCGTCCTCAAAATCAGAAATTCGGATTTCTGAAAAAGCTGCAAACATTCAATTAGAGACAAAAATTGATGCCACACAAAATCTGGTCCAGAGCAGACTGACGTATATGCAGATATTTTCATCAGACTATTTTTGATCAGAAAAGGAAAAAAATCCCTTCAAATCCTTTAAATTGTTAAAGGGATGGGTAGAAAGAACAGTAACAGTAGCCTTACTCTTAGTCATAACAGGAGCTTGTCAGAACTCACCCAAACCATCTGCACATTTCAACAGTACAGAAAAGGACCAGTAATTCCTAGAAACCCTATGCAAGTACATCACTCAACACATATTACTACTCCTCCAACGGTGAATCAAGTTTCCAAAGTGCACATGATAACAGAATCATATGCAAGTATTAGCTAATTAAAAAAAAAAAAAATAATGTCTGCAAATCCAGCTGAATCTTTACCTGGAGAGAAATAAGACCAAGAGCTGCTTTTCCTCTCCAGGCACATCTTCACTTGCAACTGGAACAAGTTCTGCCCAGGTATTCCCTACAAGTACTTTGTCAGTACCTATGCTGAAGGTATTTCTTCTCAAAAGAATCTCTTTAATTTTGTACTAGAACTTCTTGGGAAAGGTAAAGGACTACAACAGTATTTTTTTACAAATATCATACATTATCACACAAGGAAGTCTGAAACTCAAGTGTCAGCTGTTATCTGCTAACAATGTTTATTGCAGTGGAACTTCTCTCCTCCTTCCTCAAATGAGAGGTGTATTTGTGGGACTAATCCTAATTGAGATCACACAATTTCTCAATTTGTATGAGCAGAAAAGAGTTGAATTTCTCATCAGAAGGTATCTGATGCTCACAGTTTCCTGGCAAAGGCACTTTTTGGCTGATTCCTCCACTGCAGTTCAAACTACCATTAGATCATACAGGCCCAAGAGATCAAAGGAAAAAGAGTATCACCTCTAAGAATCTCATGTTTCTTGATTGCTCCCCACAGTATGAGCTGCTGTAGCCAGGTCACACCAAACGGCAGGAACACAGCATAGCAACAGTGCCTTAATGAAGTTGAGGCACTACAAAGTATATCTGAGCTCAAGTATCAGCCCTTGTTTTCTCCACTGAAGTCTCAGCCTCTGTTCAGGTCACAAAGGACTTCGCACAGTTTGTTCCTGGCACGTTTCAAGCTCAGCTCATACCATGAGCACAGCTTGCCAGTAGTGAGAAACGATGAAAGAGGAAGAGGGGAAGAATCCTCAGGCCCTTTTGCAATGTCACCAGTAAGGTGCCTAACAGGGAAGTGAGATATGAGGAAGAAACACAAGCTTTATAGGAATAAAACCTTTTGCATGCTGAAAAATTATTAATGGGTGATTCCCAAAGAGAACAGCAAGGCAGGCAGGAGCTTTCATGCCTACTGCTAGGGGAGTGTGGGAAAAGAAGAAAAATAATAGAAGAAGAGAGAATAAATTAGACTGTTAAGACAAATTCTTTACGTAATTCCACTTGGATATAGTGGACCTAACAAAAACCAAAAAAATGTCTCCAGAAAGAAACAACTGCCACCCCTTTTGCTCATCCTATCTCATGGTTTAGACTAAGTGGGTTGCTGATTGTTGGAATCTGAGGTTTCATTTCAGCATGTCTAAAGGACGAAATAAGGGACTGGCAGGAGAAGAGACAATAAATGGTATCAAAACAATTTATAATTTCTTGGCCTCCATTTTAAACTTAGTTTTCCTCTAGTGAGTAAAAGGAGGAGGTCTGAAAACGTTATACAGTGCCTCATTAGAGAATTCACCTCCTTCCATGAAGAGTGCAAGAAACAGGAATTTCCACAAAGCTTTAAAATATTATTTCACTTGCCTGCTGACAGTCTTGGTCAAGTAGCAGAGCTACAGCTAGCACCAAAACTGGCACCGCACCGGTCTCATCTCTTGCTTGAAGTCATGATGGGACAGGTTAATGCTGGTGAGTAGGAAACAGAAGGCAGCTGCCATCCTTGGGATAATGACCCTTTAGCAGATGTTTTTAGAGGTTTTCTTGAAATAATCCTGGAAGTAATGCTGCCAACTTTATTCAGTGCAAGATTTAAATGCCTAGTAAGGAATTGCACTCTCCCCACAAGCAATGGAGGCAGTGAGAGCATACGTGTGAATTTGAGAAGGAACTGCAACACATAACACCAGGTTAGAGACCCACCTGGAATTCCAAAGCCTTACAATGATGGCCTGGTTAAAAAGCAAGGACTTTGAGCTTTGCTCCAGGAGCAATAGGAGGGGGCTCTGAAGAGGGAACCTCTCAGACAAGCAAACAGAGGAAGTTACTAGAAGACACAGAGCTGTACCCAGAGTCAAACAAAGGAAGCACAGCTGAATGACTGACACCACAGGCTGAGAGGAACTGATAAGAGAAAGGCACTGCCTATAATACATGTAGGAGGGGGGTTCTCTACATAGTGGCTAATACGAGCATCTTCTGGCTTTCAGGGCTCCTGCAAAGCCACAGCACAACAAAAACATATAATGACAAACACTTCAGGAAAGGGACAAGAGATACACAGTTGCAGAGACAGAAGTTGGAAGAGAATACAGTAACTCCACCAAGACATGGGAAATGTCAGCTAACAAGTTCAGACTGAACTCCAAGAAGCTGGGGAAGCAGACAAATATAACTCACTGAGTAGAACCGTAAAAGTGTAAAAAAGTGAAAAATATGATTTTGCATGAGACACAAAGTAAAAAGGTTAAACAAAGGCAACATATAGGTGCAGTAGAGAAAAAACACAACAAAGTTTGTAAAAAAGACTTTGCATATGGAATCAGAGCTAATAACTATGACAAGAAAATTATACCTATCCTTGCAAACAAAGGGAAAGCACACAGCAGTAAGACTGCAGGCAGTCTCAAAAGATGAAATATTGCATGCATATGACGAAACTAAAAAGAATGAGAGCAGTTTTAAATCACAGACTAGTATCAACGCCAAGGACATACTGGTGTGTAGTGGGCACAAAATAGATAACACAACTAAATGGCTCCAGAGACAGCAACCAAGATCAGAATTATACCTTCACATCTTTGCTAGAAACAGACAGGGAGGTAAAACACAAGATAAAAGAAAATCAATATGAATGTCTAAAGAGTAGAACTATGTTCAGACCATGTGCTCATCGTCCACCCAAAGATCACACTGTTACCTGAAGAGGTATGAGCATTACAACACAAATCTTTCCTAAAGAGATTAAGCAAACTCAAAGGTTATTCAGCTTTACAAGCTGTAAAAGTGTCTTCTGAAGTTTTCAACTCATATGTTGTGCTGCAGTTATCGAGTAGTCAGAAAGAATTGGGTCTCACTGAAATTGTGAAAAAAAAAAAAATAAAAAATAAAAAAAAAAAAAATCAGAGTCCTGAAATTTTTCAGTGAGGCAAAAGGGACCTCTCAACACACAATTTTGAGGTTCCCAGTGTCCAGAGGTTTTTTGCTTCTGCTGAGGGAACAAACTATCACCTAAATGCAGGGGAAAACAAAAAATTTAAAGTCTGACAAATAGTTAAACTCACACCATACCATTGTAATAATATCCAAGAGCAGGATACCAACAGACAGAGAAGACTTTATAGTAAGGTCACTGCTAATACAACTACAAGTTTAAAAAAAAGATCAAGGGATATATCAGTGACTTCTGTAAGGCAGTCTTGTAGCAGAAAAACATAGCATCTGAATAAGAACATGAACTGTTAAACCAAATTCATTTCAGACCACTTCAAGGTAACAGCTGGGGGTGGGGGAGAGGGAATTAAAAAGGAAAAATTTATATCAACTGCACCTGCATAATCAGACACTGCAGGAAAAAAACTCAAGCACATTTTAACTGTCAAGGTGTTTTGAAAAATACTTCAGTGTTACACACAGAGAAAAAACACTTTGGCTGTGTACTATAAAATTCTTTTTAAAAGTTCCTTAGAAGTATGTGGGAGTCACTCTGAAATAGAACTGTTTCTCTGGGGGCTCTAAAGATACAGAGCATTCCCCACCAGGGCCATGACTGTTCCCAGCACAGAGCTGTGATGTGCATTAGGATATCCAGCTTAAGCAATAGGCTGCAGTTGTGCTGAGATGCACAGCAGATTTTCAAGCATAGTAGAAATCACCAATTTCACCAGGAAGAAAAAAAAGCACACACAATAACATCATTATCAGACTATTATCTAGACACCTGGGAACTAAAAAAACCTGTCAGACTTTACCTCAGTGACCACTGTAATCAAAGCAATGGACCATTTGCTCAGCCATGATATCTGAAAATGTGAAGTATCATTACAGTAAACCAGGCTCCCTTGTCTTTGTGTGATTTGCCTGGAAATGGGAAGTCAGGCATGTCACACACCATTTCCATAACAGAGAAGTCAGTCAAATGACAAAACTAAGTAGCAGTTAAAATTGTTATGGCTAGTCAAGATGGGGGGGAAGAAAAAAAAAAAAAAAGTGTGGCAGGCCATTCTTAACTGAAGAAACTGATAAAATATTCAAGCAGCAGAAAAAGGGAATTTAAGGCAGCTCCTATGTGACAGTAAGACATGCACTCCGCCATGTGACAATCACACACAGCGGTTTGTGCAGCCCTGAGATGTACAAAAACAACCCTCCCAAACACAGCACAAGAAAGGTCAGTTACCAGAAAGGTTAAGTGATTACTTGCATTAGTAGGACAACATAGATCTTACTGGTTGTTACAGGACATTAAACAGCTTACTTATAAAAAGCATTTATTTTATGCTCTTCACAGTGGTTTTGACACACCTTTTGCAGAGAGTTTACCAGAATGTAAGGCCTGTGTCAGAGCAGCACAGAGCACTGATTATTTTTTCCTGGAAGCACATTATGAAGAAATGCACAAGAAAGTGCAAAACAAAGGAGAGAACCTGGATGTTAAACTGCTTTCACTATCTCCCTTTTAACTTTTAATAATGAATAAAATGAAAATAACAATTATAAAAGCTACATTTAACCTGAAAAGGTAAGAAGAGGAAAATAATACTAGGTCAGAAAACAGATATTACTAAAGTTATTTTACTAGAACAGTGTCATTAATTACAATCCAAAGCTTCCATAAGTTTAGAAACAAAATCAAAATTCCCCCCTTTTAAAAGTAGGTGTAACCACTCCTTGATATACACAGTACCCAAGAAAGAATGTAGATATATTGGTGCTTTATTTACTCATCATTTTGTATACAGCCTCACTGGATATTAATTAACAGATGAAAATGTCCAGTGTATTTAATAACTAATTAGAGTGGAAGCTAGATGATGTGACCTCAAATTCAAGCCCTCGGCTGTGGAAAGACATGTGCTCAATAGGCTATTGAAATATAAAGACAGTGCTTGGAGCAGAGGAAGGTTACAAGCCCCACATTAGCTGAGCTCACGGCAGCAGAAGTAGGGGAGCACACGCCTGCCCTCGGCAATGTGCATTTGTGGTTCCATGCAGGATGAGAGCAAAGCAATAGGATGCTCTTCAGAAATGCATCTCTGGTATCAAATGCCTTTTTCCTTCCCTTTCAGCTGTGAGCCACTAAGCCACAGGAGCACAGTGACTGTATGTCTGATTGCTGCAAGAGTATCAGAAAGCACCTTTGAAGTGTCATAATCTGTAATTTAAACCTGTAATACATCTTAACACAATCAACTGCAATATCCCTTCACAGGCAGAAGAGGTGTTCCTTACACAACCATTTTTTAGTCAGGAAGAAATTTCACTTTTAAGTGGATTTCAGCACACAAACTAACTTACATTAACTGAGACAGCAGTCTAAGGCACACAGCAGAGGATCTGTATTTACAGTCAGTTGGATGAAGTCTGACACAGACGGTAACAGGTAGGACATCTGACATTATAGATGATACCACGTCCTTAAACAAATCCCATTATGCCCAGGTACGTATTGAGCTGCAGTAGTTTCAGATAACAGAGTGACCTTTCTTCCATATGTGCTTTGATACTTAAGTAAAGGAGGACAAATTAAGGACAAAATACAAGCTTTCAGTTTGAATTTTGCCTCCCCTTCTCCATTTCTTTCACGTGCATTACCAGGTATAAAAAGCATACACAGCAAACCACCACCAAGCTTTCAATACTCTGTTCACCAGGATGCAGGCAGGATTTCATTCACATTCAGTAGCGCTGTGAAGTGATCAGAATCAATTAAACCACTCACGCTTTTTGGAATTCTCTATAGCTAACCTCTAAGAGAATTATCACAGTGCAATCAGACCACATCCTCTCCCCAAAAAGGTAGTCCAGAAACTCGAATGTGCCATGCTGCATTTCTGAATTACTGCAAGCAGCTGAGCAAGCAACTTATTAGCTGAACAGGAAGACAGGAAGACATGCTTGAAAATACAATTACTGCAACGTTAATGTGCCACTGTCACTGATCTGGACTTTGGAGCTGCCTTCACAAAGGGATAATGACCAAGAGTGATAACTGTGAAATGCAACGGGTGGGAAACTGTCATGTAAGTGTTGCCAGAGATGGGGGGGGGGGGGGGGGGGGGGGGAGGCGGGGGAGGGAGTCTTTGCTTTAATTGTTGCTTATATGTTTTTATAACAGTTTTTTCCACCTTATCAAAACACCAGGTAAAACCCTACTATACAGAAATTCTTTGATGTTTTGGATTCTCCCCTGCAAAATTTCCCTTCCCCCAAGCATCTGTATACATCAGAGCCAGCTATAGATACTCCGAAGCATGGTTTTAATAAACTGAGATACATATCAAGGACCTGGTTTAAAAGTATTTCAAGATTTAATGCTTCTGCCTCCTTGTGGCAGATGCTGGCATGAGCCTCCCTCCAGAGCTGGTTCAGCTGCAAATGCATCTGTTGGCTCTGAAATGCACAGAAACATTGGCTCTCCTATAAAATCATCAAAAAGCAGATTACAGTTAAAATATTAACTGAGTGAAAAACCACAAGAAGTTGCAGGAAAAAAAGAAACAGGAAACAATTCACTGGAAAATTTGTGGTGTTCCTGCCTCTTCCTGAGTTAATGGCTATTTAGCAAATCTCTTCAGGCACCAGCTCAGGGGAAAGCAAAGCTGAGCTGGGTCCTGGTACTCATCTAGAGACCTTAGAAAGCTGAGCCAACAGGATTCAGCAGCTTTGATGTGGAAAGCATTAAGTTGCTTGAGACTTGGTCTGTGCAATGCTTACTTGTCTTTTTGGTACACTGACACAAATACAATATGCCACGGTGATGGATTATTGTCTCACTGCAGCAGAAGCTGGAAAAGCTGACCTGCCCTACATGTGAAAAGTATTCTCTATAACCAAGAATAGCCTTCACCTTTAGATCACAATAACACACGTTACGCTTAAGTAACAATAGAACAGCTGTAACATTTCAGAGTAAATGTCCAGGTGGGTCCTGTACTCCTCCAGTCCTGAGATTAGCAACTGCTCCAGGAAAAGGTGCAAAACAAGATCCAGGCATGGAGTTGTACTGCTCCAGAGTGAGAAATCCTGTTTTCTGAGCCCTACTAAAGTGACAGCAAGAGCAAGGGTTAGATCTGCATCATTATGCTGAACACACCTCAGTAGACTTTTTTTCCTGAGTGAGCTTCTCAGTTTGTTTTAGGCACCTTCAGTGAAGAACTTCAGTCAGACTTTTAACGTTGGAACCCAAGTATGTTGCAAGATCCATGCCACTTTCATCTAAGAGCTTGCCAATTCCTTGATGGAGTTCAGGCAGATTTCGTTCCTCATGGCACTTCCAAATTACAGAAGAGTTTTTAATCAGGACCCTTGCTGGTTGCAAGTTCAATATATATAATATATATCAGTAAATTTATATAGTTATATAATATATATAAAAAATATATAAGACCCAAGCATCTCTTCGGGAAACTGGCATCTTATTCCACAACTCCGAGTGACAAGGTATGAGCCAGAGTTGAAAGTTTGGTGCTTTCAGTTTAGTTTACTTGTGGATCTTCATCAGGCCCAACCAAAAGTGATAGTTTTGTTGTATTCAGGGACCAAAACGGAGTAGTTCTTGAGAAAGATCATATTATGTGCAATATGGGAGAAAGACTGAAATACTCAAAATTGATTCTGCAGATGCTTCTATACTATAATGGGGCAAAGTACACAAGGAGTTAAAAAATACTACAGACTATGTCCCTAAATGAAAGCTTTCTCTGAAGACAGAAAATAATCACTGCAACCTTAAATGTGAGGAATTCTGAAACCGTTCTGGCACAAGAGTAGCCACTTAATTGTGACATGAGAATACTCTAGTTCATGGGCATTTCCCATATCAGTCAAAACACATGGCCTTTTATGATTTTCTTTCTCATACTCCTTAAAGCAGATATATCAACAGTTTTACAACCATTGTTATAGGGAGGATTTCATATTAATGTTTGTACCTCAGAGACTGGTACAGCCACTATTGCTTAGTAACTACAAAACTTCTCATATACTACATTTGGGAAATAACATCCTAGAAGAAACAAGATTAAGGAGAAGTTAGAAGACTGGACTTAGGAAAAAAAAAGAAAAAAAAAGGCAAAGCTTAAGATAAAATAAGTTTCTACTTCGCAATGCAACTTAGTTAAATAACAGTCTGAAATGAAAAGATACCAGACTACCGCCCTGAGATTAAAGACTTAGCCCTGATGACTAGAACTGAAAACAAGTAGCCAAAGGGCACAGAAATCAGAACTCAAGCCTATTTTCATTTATTTTGAAAAGTAACTAAGGAAAACTAAATGTTAGCACAACATTCCTAGATAAAAATCAACACATAGAAAGTTATGTGGACACATAGATGGCAGTAGTTCAGATAATGCTTAAAAACCTGAAGTTTGTCAGTACGTAGTCATTTGATATATGCATTGTCCTATTGCCCAAGAGAACAGGGAACAAAGTGATTGAAGCTCAGGAGTAATATATTTATCTTACCAAGCTGTATATTGACTGTAGGATTCACGCTTCCTCTATTAGAAGTAGAATCTCATGAACAACTCCTGCAATGTCCTCCTCTGGACAATTCATGCTTTTAACTATCTGCTATCAGATACCTGTAGTATACTTCACTCAGTAAGACAGATAAACTCCTTCAGAAGTTCACAGTGTAGTATGGAGAGATGCACTACATTCTTTGAGGGACACAGTTTCATTGTAGTTTTATTTTCCAAAGGAATCCAAACAGAGCTTGTTGGCCTACTGCATATGGTGTCCTACTACAAGGACTAAGTATTCTACAATTTTCTCCTTGTATGGTCTATTTTCAGTTCAATACGGCTAGATTTCCACTGAGACCATAACATCATCTGTTTATATATTCTGTCAAGTGTTCCCAAGACCTACTTCAATTGTTTTTCTAAGTGTAGGGCCTCTGCTGTAGGTCCTCAAATAAAATGCGTGCAATATTGATCAAAGTCCTGCTTGCACTCCATGCAAGATTCAATATATTCCTATCAGATGGGTACAAGCAAAGCTTGATCTTTGGCAGGATAAGCAAGCACTGTACTGCAGGGCACAATAGAGCTCGGTTGTTCTAAGTTGTTTAGGATTTTGTCTAGTCTTTGGAGCTCCATCTAAAAGTCACTGGGAGAATTAACAATTTTCCCCCCCTGCTCCTTACAGTCAGCTACAGTTATGAAGGCACACAGCACTATTTTGCTTACCACTTCCACTGCCCAGAAATGTAAACCATGGAAAGAAAGTTAATGTGCCTTAAATCTAAGGTTCATTAGCATACCCTGCCAGATTATCATCTCCCTCCACAAGTTTGTGATGGGTACATTTGCAACCTGAACAGTACCCCAGTTTTCCCCTCCTAATTTTGCAACTATGCAATTGACGTTCGCGTTTTAACCTGTGCATGAAGAGGGGTTCAAATCCATCTCATCCATCGAGGCACTGTCACTCATTCTTGGGAGTTCAGATGTTTTCCCCATTTGAGCACCAATCACACTTACTAGAAAAAGAAATCAACAAAATATCTAATTTTGCCAGAGTCGCATTTTCCTTACATTGTTGATCACAACTTTATGTTTCCATTGAAGCTTGTAGGATTTCTGCTTGCACTACTTCAGCCTTTTCGAGAACTTCTCAGTGTCTTTTATTTTTGAAGCTTTAATTCAAGTTTGTACATCTATGCAAATTTTGCCCTGACACATTAATTGTCTTGCACATCCACTACAGCTGAAGCAAGAAATACAGTGGATTTACAGCAATATGTAAGTCAAGTTTATACAGAATTGTTTTTTCCAGTTCTTTGCCTACGTTATCCCTATTTCAATTTCCTTCTTAGAAAACCTGAACATTTCATTTAGACTGGAATTAAGGTCCTGGCCTACCACATCAGTGGACTTTGAGGTATTACTGTAAGTTACTCATATGCCCTTGGCGTTTTTAACAATCCCATCCCCCAAATGTGTGAAACATCGGTGCTGTTAAAAATAATCCCAGTCAAAGCTGATAGCCCACTTCACAGCTAGGGTGATGGTCACTCTACAAAATGTTCTCAGACACTGACAAAACTACAGAGTAGTAAAGATGTTCATCAAAGACGTTGAAAACAAAAGTCTTAGATAGATATCCATACCAAACTATGGATACAGTCAAGTAATGCAAGCTTTGGTGACTTTGGGGAAGTTAACTAGCTTCTGCTAGGAAGACATAATGAAATTCTCAAATAATTTCCCCCTAAATCTAAAACCCGATCATCAGAATGAAACAGGATCTCTAAGCACACTGGGAGAACCAGCACCCTGAACCTTACATTGATTTAAATCACCAGTACAAAAGTATCATTTTCTTTCTAGCACCATATTCTTGCCTTTCAGATAACTTTCACCAATGCTTAGCATTAACAAGTAACTGAGTCACTGTTAATACAGAACAGGGGGGAGAAAAGGCTTTCATTTCCTGATTACAGTTTGATTTCAAATATCAACACAGCTTGATGGAACAAAAATGGAGCACTCACACAATTAAGATCTTAACTCAGTAGGCAACTGAACTGTGCCTTGAAACATAAGGACTAACAAGCATCTTGATATAACCGAATTTTACCAGTGTTCAGTGACTATTCAAACTTACGTAGAGCCATGTAGTAGACAGTAGAGCTCACAAGCTATTGAAGCAAAACTTACATACCGAGATCTCTAGTTAAGAAAAGCTTCTTAGCCAAGACAGCTCAAAGATTAGACAAAGGGACTCCAGAAAGAGTCCACATTCAGAAAACCTGGGACAAACAGACTGACTTTGAAGACAGAGAATATCTGTTGCTCTGACTTTGAGTTAAACTGAATTGTATCCTTTGAGGAACTGGTCCATATGTTCAAGAGGTGTTTTCCATCTCCAGCTTTTATGATTCATACATAGATTTCAGTTTCATTGCTACGGGGTAAATACATTTTAAATTAGACTATATAAAGAAGCTCTAAAGTTGCCATGACAGTTGCAGCAAAATGCCTTGTCGTTTCTCATTACAAAGCACAACCTATCTTTATAACCAAATTAGCTTTTTCAGCTATTCCCCCAAATGCAGCCTGCAGATTTATTTTTGTTGATCCACCAATTGTTTCTTTCAGATTTGCATGGTTAATTATCAAACAGAATGATCATCACTTAGATTATTAAAACAATCCATCAGCCAGCTTTGTTCTCTTTCATGTGAAAGATAGGAAAGGGGAAAGGCTCTTAAAGAAGTTTTTGTCTGGACCTTGTTTAGAAAGGTAGAGAAACAGTTCTATGCCACCAGCCCTGATTTGACCATCTTCCCTAGACATGCCCCCAGCCCCAGATCTGCTCCTGGACACAGCTCACTGTCAGCTGTTTCTCCTCCAAAGGTTAGTCCTTCCCCTCAGCTAATGTTTGCTCTGGAAAACCATCAATCCCTTTGTTAGTGCAGCTGATGGTGGATCTAGCCATGTCTCTTGGTTGCATTTCCTTTCCAGGTGTAAGGCTTCAGGAGCATGAAAGATGAGAGGCCCAAAGAGCAAAGTCCATCTGTTACTTTTAAATACTAGAACAAGGGGGTAAAAGGCCCCTAAAAATAACTTAAACTCTTCTGCTCCTACTTATCTTGCAATCTTTAAAAACATTGGAACACTGAAGAAAGCGGGGGGGATACAGTTAGTACACATGTAGGCTGCAATTACCATACTAATTATCTTTTGCATCAAATTGATTGCATTAACCAGAAAGCAGAATTTAAAAAAAAAAAAAAAATCCCTATGAACTGTTCATTCCCAGAACAACTAAATCTAAAGTAAGAAGAATCATGACGAATTGCTGACAAGTGTTAAAACATCATCTGTTGGCAGCTTCTTTTTCTTTTAAGATGTCATAGCAAAGTCAAAATGAAGACATCTACAATAGAAGATATCAAATGACACATTTAATAGAACATGAGGCAAGATATTTGTGTGTAACACACTTTGTCAATCTTTGCTATTAGTCAACACATCAGGGATACTACAGAAAACATAATGAAAAGACCCTATTGTAAGATTATGTGTGGCTTCAAACAATATTATCTGAAGTTTATCTGACAAGATCTGAACCTTGGGAAGAGTCAAGAATAATGTTGCTAGACACAGCAAGGAGATAGTTTCCTTAAAAGACTCACAGATTTAGAGTTCTGAATTCAATCAATCCACTATAGAATTTTGTTAGAATTCAACTGTGTAGCTGTGTGAACAACAAAACTAATTAAGCCTGATAGTGAATGTACACACATCTTGCAGCTGATTGACTTTAACTGAATTATTCCTTGAGCTCTGGTGTAAGCTCATCCCTTAACCAGAAAATCTGCACAGGAGAGAAAGTTTAACCTCATTCTTGAAAAAACACAGACACCAACAACTAAGTCTTTTGCCCCATTGATAGCAAATCTGTAACATGGCCAACATAACAGAGCTAACTGTGGACATCAAGATTGGAGGCAGACTGGGCTGCAGTGATCCTGCATTGCTGGAGTTTGCAGTCCCTAGAGATATGGGTCAGGTAAAGAGTAAAGTTAGGCCCCTAAACTTCAGCAAAGCAAACTTCCAGCTCTTAAAGATAATCAATAGGAACCCCTGGGAGACTGCCCTCAGGGGACAGGGGAGTAGAACAGAGCTGGTAGATCTTTAAGGAAGTCTTCCATAGAGCACAAGGGCTAGCAATCCCTGGGAGCAAGAAATTGGCCAAGGAAGGCAGGAGACCAACATGGCTGTGTAGGGAACTGCTGGTCAAACTAAAGGGAAAGAAGCAAATGCACAGTGGAATCAAGGACAGGTAATCTGGGAAGAGTACAGAGATGACATTCGATTGTAGAGGGATGGGTGAGGAAGGCCAAGGTGAAGCTGGAACCAAACCTGGCAACGGATGCAAAGAATAACAAGGGTTTCTACAGGTATGTTAACCAGAAAAGGAAGGTCAAAGAAGATGTATTGACCCCAATGAACAATGCTGGAAAACTGGTAATAACAGATGAAGAGAAGACTAAAGTACTCAACAACTTTTTTGCCTCTGTCTTCAACGGCAATTTCTCTTCCTACACCTCTCAAGTGAATGGAGAGCATGTTGGGGACCACATTTCCTAGTGCAAGTAAAGAACAGGTTCATGACCACCTGAGGAACCTGAACGTAAATAAGTCTATGGGGCCCAGTGAAATACATCCCAGAGTCCTGAGGGAATTGGATGATTGCAAAGCCACTCCCCATGATATTTGAAAAGTCACAGCAGTCTGGTGAAAACCCAGGTGCCTGGGAAAAGGGAAACATTGACCCATCTATAAAAAGGGTAGAAAGGAGGACCCTGGAACCCATGCCAGCCTCACCTCCGTGCCTGGGAAGATCACAGAACAGATCCTCCTAGAAGCTATGCTAAGGTTCAGGGAGGACAAAGAGGTGATTCAGGTGAGCCAGCATGGCTTCACCAAGGGCAAACCCTGCCTGACCAACCTAGCGGCCTTCTGTGATAGAGTGACTACATCAGTGGACAAAGGAAGGGCTAGAGATGTCATCTATGGTCCCCATAACATTGGTCTCTCTAAATTGGAGAGGGATTGATTCAATGGCTGCACTCTTGAGTGGATAAGGAATTGGTTGGACTCTTGCATCCAGAAGGTGGTGGTCAATGGCTCAGAGTCATAATGGACATCAGTGACAAGTGGTGCCCATTGGAGGTCCACACTGGGACCAGTGTTATTCAGTATCTCCATCAATGACATAGACAAAGGGTGCACCCTGACCAAACTTGCAGATGACACACCTGAAGGAGGGGATGCCATCCAGAGGGACCTGGACAAGCTGGAGAAATGGGCCCATAGGAATCTCATGCAGTTTAACAGGACCAACAGTAAGGTGCTGCATCTGGGTCAGTATCAACACAGAGTGAGAGCGGACAGATCGAGAGCAGACCAGCCCAGAAGGACTTGGGGGTGCTGGTGGATGAGAGGCTGAACGTTATCTGGCAGTGAGCACTTGCAGCCAATGTGCACTTGATCCAGTCTGATCCTGAGCTGCACTCAAAGCAGTGCAGCCAGCAGGGTGAGGGAGGGGATTCTGCCCCTCTACTCCCAGTCTGGTGACACCAGACCTGGAACACTGCATCCAGCTGTGGGTTCCCCAGCATAGACAAGACAGCAACCTGTTGGAGTAGGTCAAGAGGAGGACCACTGCCATGATTAGAGGGATGAGTCTTTCCTTGTCCTATGAGGAAAGACTGAGAAAATTGGGATTTGTCAGTCTGGAGAAGAGGTTTTTGGATGACTGAATTGTGACTTTCTAGTACCTGAACAAAGCCTACAAAAAGATGAGACTTTTTGCAAGGGCATGTAGTGATAGGACAAAGGGAAATGGGTTTAAAGTGAAAGAGAATAAGTTTAGGTTAGATATCTGGAAGAAATTCTTTAGGGGGTGAGGGGGTGGGGCACTGGAAGAGCCTGTCTAAGGAAGTTGTGGATGCCCCAACCCGACAAGTTTTCAAGGCCAGGTTGGATGGGGCTCTGAGCAACCTGGTCCAGTGAAAGGTGTTCCTGACCACAGCAGAGGCTTGGAACTAGATGATCTTTAATGTTCCTTCCAACCCAGGCCATTCTATGATTCTCCCCCATGAACTGCCCAGTGGCTACTGAAGGATGGTCTCATGCTTTCCCTTGGTATGGCATTACCAACATCTCGCCTCTGTTGTACTCTTACAATTCCCATAAAATTATCACATCTCTGAAAGGTTCAGCAAAGTTTCATCCTTCCTTTTCTTCACCAAATTCAGTCAAATAGGGAGCAGTCAGCATTCACAGATAAAATACCAGTAAGTTTAACTTGCTAAGCCAAACAGGCAAAAAAGACTTACAGAAGGACCATTCCTGGGAGTTCTCAAATTCAGTCTGCAGTTTGGAAGTGAGGTTTCCAAAAGAAGTTGGGCATTTTTCAGTGATGATAGAATGTGACACAGGGAGAATGTTGTCTTTATGGTTAAAAATTTTGTAGAACTATATAGATTTCAGTCTTGTTAAATCTTAGTAAATTCTCCTTCTAGAAAAAAAATAGTTCTGAAAGACAACATAAGTGCAGCTGACAGATAGTTTTTGGAAATGTTTTACATCTACAGAAGTCATTACAAATGCTGCTAGTTTCCCTCATGCCCAGCACACACATTTCTCTAGACAAATCTGAGCACGCTGAGCAGACACTTAGCACAATACATACATTTGGTGTTTGTCATCAAAAGTAATTACACAACAATTGAAGGGAGTAAAAAGTTTGCTGGTCTGAAAAAAAACCCCAGCTGTTTAGAAACATCATTTTGAACAGGATATTTTTTTCCCCTGCATGCTGATTTTTAAGATTAGCCAGGATATAGATAGAATCTTCTGAACATCAGCTTGAAAGTGCAACATGATACCAACGGTATCTGACTGAGTAAGGATAACTTTCCCTTCCTGAGAAAGGAAACCTGCTGTATTCTTCCTCACACGTGTAGAAGAGAAAAACACAATGCTGTGTCTTGAAAGAGTCTTCCTATGTTTTCATAGCCATTAGTCCTAAAGTTTAACATTTATATGCCATAATCAGGGGAAATTTAACATAATTGGTTTACCAAGACTTGGGTATTGGGAACTAATGCCCAAATCCCATGCTTGGTGAGAAATATATATATATATATCCAACCCACAGAGGAGCCTAGAGGTACCAGATACAAAGATTGCAGAAGACAGTTAGCCTGCATTTTGTCATTTACATTGACCCATAAAATATAAGCCTTTCTTTTAAATGTAAGTTTTGGGTTCTTTCTGAAGATACCCTCAGTCTTCTTCCTGCAGTGTTAGTAGTTGTGTCAGACACAAAGTGTTTCTCCACAAGTAGTTAAGAGAAAGCATGGGGTTGGACCTTATCAACACCATTGCTTCCCTCCAGGCTCAGGGTCTCACCCTACTGGAGCTTACAGAACAGCTTTATATTCAGTTCAGTCAGCTGCCTGGTGATTATGCCCAGACAACAGGTAGCATACTTGGATGAGCAATCTTTGAATAACAGTGCATACATTTACTCATAATCTTCCACTGACCATAAAAGAAGTCTGTTTCGTTTTTTAGTTCCCTTCTTATTTCATTTAAAAGAGCCTTAACTTGTCAAAGCTAAGTTTATGTTCTACTTTGGTTGGCAACAGACACAACTGCTCCTGAGTCTCATTTGGCTGAGTTATCTTCACACAATAAAAATAGCTTACGCATCCTGGTGTACTGATGCATTTAGCTGAGCAGCCAACTCAGTGTGCCCTGCTCTCCTGTTACTTGCAAAACAGCCACCAAGATTAACAAGTCTGCTCTGCCCTTGCCCATGACCTTGGTGAAGCTGGGGTTGCCAGTGCAGATTCCTGTGGCTTTACAAAACATATGCCAGGTTCCATCTTCCCTTATGCTAACCTACCAAAAGCATGATGCCAGAAGGAGCAGCTCACAGATTTTACTGAGGAAGCATCAACCTTTGGAGTCAAGCAGAACCTTTAACACCAGGTTTCCAGTTGAGCCCACCAAGCTGCAGCAGAAGAGATGGACAAGTGTATGAGAGGTGAGACACACTAGAAAAAAAAGAGTGGCTAATATTTTGTCTACTACTAATAGACACTGACCTACTACACGGGTCAATCTTTATCAATAGCAGACAAAATCCCACAAGGCTCTCATATGCATAACATGGCATATACAGTGGATATAGTAAGAGCAGCAGACCTGGAGTGCTGATCACAGATATTTGAATTTTCCAAACTTCAGTGAACTTAGTGCAAGGCATAACATATAAAAGAATAATTACACTTCTAAGTGTTTAACTAGTTAAATTTGCTCTCACAAGGAACTGTCTCCACCGCAAATTCAAATTTAATTAGTGAGCTAAGGTAAGCCTAAGAGGCTTGTTGAAATTCAGTGAGTCCATTTGACAACATGTCAAAAAAATTCAGTTTCTATCATTGCATACTTGATTTTTCCATGTGCTCATCCAAATGTAACTAGGATTGAAATGCAATGTTGCAAAAGTATGATGATGTATGGTCTAGAGGTATGCCTAGTTCTGAAAGGATATATTATGGAAAGGGGGTATTTAGGGATTTTTCACTCCATTTATTGCAAAACTGGTGAATTTCCCTTAAGTCTAATTAAGCCCACTGAATTTTTCTAGGTTTTTTGGGTAAACACCAAGTGCCAGGAAGAAGGAACATATTTCTGTGGCTCGGGTTGTCTAGTTTGCCTTTGGAAAGTTGCAAGATCTCATCTGACCCTTAAAAATAAGGTTTAACCCTAGTAGCTGGACTAAGTCACTGTCATTAAGATGAGCACACTTGTGCAGCTTAAGCCTCGGTCACCAGTGAAGGAATGTTGTTGCCACTTGACAGCTGTTCAGTGGCTTCTGGGAAAATTGTTGGTGTTCTCAGTAAGTTTTCTAGATGACAGGGACATAACCTAAAGTTTACTGCCACAGTGTGCAGTGCTCAGCAGAAAAGCAAAGAGCTGAGTCATCAGGGAGATGGTGACTTTCTCAATACTGACTTTTTCCAAGTCAGACTTGAGGCACTGAAGGAAAACAAACAAACAAGATTCAAAGCAGCTGAATACACGACTATTACTCTTTATTTAGTATTTAGAACTATCTTCCACCAGTTTAAAAGAAAACGCACTTCACAGGAATGGATCTTCTGAGCCATTTGTCAAATTATCTTTGTGTTCAGGTAGCCTACCAGAACCCACCAAGGAAACTCACTATTACCCATCTCCCTACTCTAAGTAGTCATGAATTCCACTTGGAGGTGTCTTATTTTGATACAAGCAGGCTACAACAATCCCAGCTGCTACCAGCAGCCATACCTGGTACGGCTTCCTAAAACTTAATAAATGCTCTACTCTCATGCTGTCCAACTAATCACAAGGCTCATTTTGACCTTGTGCACTGTAAAAGAGACTACTGAACTGACACCTGTCCAATTATCTTCTTATCAACACATAACTGCTCCAACACATACACAGGAAAAATGCAAGGGCAAAAACAAGGCAAGCAGAAAGCAGGGACACAGACATAACAGGGACAAAGCAAGAGAGAGAGATTACATATACTGAAATCTCTGACCTGGAATTCAATGAAACAGCTGCCACAGTAAAGCTGGAATATCACCTTTCCTAGCTTCTGTCTTCCTGACTGGTATTTCCATCATCTCAATCACAAAGACGCTGTAATATAAACTATCTTATGGAGAGCTATAAGATTTCACCTGTTTAAAATATAGATAATATACTGAATGTTTATCAACATCCACTGTCTGTCCAGATTCCTCTAAGAAACTGTTAACCGCTGTGTATTAAAATATATTACTTATCCCTGTGTTTAAAGAACAGGATATTGAAGAAAAAGCACATTCTGGCCTTAAGCCACTGATGCCAGGTCAATGGACAAAGTTCTGACTACCAGCAAGAAAGCAATGAGCTTGTTTTGCCACTACCAGAAAGTCAGAGCAATAACTCTGTAACAAAGCAGCAGTGGAGCCAGACAGAGGAGCATTATGGAATCACAGCTGAGAGCCCTCCTGTCCTGTGGCTCATTGGACATAGTTTCGCTTTCTGCATTTTTAACTTCATTAGCTCATAAACTAATGCCTTGCTAATAGATATGAGGAGGAGAAAGATGCTGAAATGTTCTATATTATTTTTAATGGCATTTAATACACGCCAATTATTCTGCAGGCTCATTTAGCACCTAATACTGAAGAGGCATTCGTATATTTCTAGAAAGTAATATAATCTAAGCATTTCTAAAGATAGTCTTGCTAACAACCTTTGTGCAAGAGACCTGGAATATTGCCACTAAGATGCCAGCCAACAGCAGAGACCAAATGAATTGTCAGATTTCACCAGCTCCCTAGTGGGCTCATGAGCAAGAAAAGTCAGACTTATCACTATCTTCTACCTGCATACAAGGTGGATTTATTTGTGAGGTCTGACTAGGTGCTACTGACTTTTTGCCCCTCATTAACAGTTAGGACATAGCAAATTAGGAGGATCGTTGTCCTATTACTCTTCCTTTTAGGACACTTTATCTTTCAATGGTTTCTTTCAATGCCTCTACCTTAAGCTGGCATCTGAAATATCTGGTTTCTACTCTTTTTCTAAGGAAAAAAGAGGGGGTTTTGTCCTAATTTTCTTCATTTTCACTAGCACAGTTCCCAAGTCATTACCAGAAATTAGTGAATTGTTAATGCTAAAACTGCTTCCAGGGACAGCTGAGCTGCAAAGCTGAGCGCCTTGTGTCCCAGCCTGCCCCTGTACCTATGATTCCCAATGTCAGACAGACTGTCCCACACAAGGATTTGCCATCACTATAAGAAGCTCTGCCTTGGCTGTCATCCCACCCAGCAAAAGCAGCATCATGTTAGAAATAGCTATATCATCATGTTTGATAAAGTGCCACTTCCTCATTCATTTTCATCAGTGGTAAGAGCCAGTTGCACTTCAGGAAGCACACGCAGCCTTCAGAGTACCACAGAAGGACTAAGCTCAGAGCTTCTCACAAAATTGCTGCAGACTTCTTCACACATCAAGCAATGCCACTAGCTAAGAACATAGTTTAGGCAATTCTGGCTCATTAGCATCTGTATTTCCTCCTCGATTCCATCCCTCAAGCCAGTTTAGTGCATCTGAAGGCACTTAAGATCCCATACAGCTTCATGGATGCCAGTTCAGAAGCTGAGATTTGATATGGCTTTCCTGCCTATCCCCCAACCCCTTAATTCAATAGATTAATTCCTTGACTCAAAAAAAAAAATCAGCCTTTTAGACTACTGGCTTCTTATTCTGACATCGAGAAAGAGGAATGCTTGAAGAAACCTAGAGGTACTAATACCTCTTTCCCAGGGCAGTCACAAGGAACCTCTAAATCAAGTTTCAAAGATGCCTCCCCTGCAACAAGACACTTTCCCAAGCTCAAGGAGCAGTGGGGGGGGGGGGGGGAACCAACCAACCAAATAACACTATTCTCTGAATCTCTGAATAGCTTCATATAAAAAAACCAATCTAAGCATACAAATTCCATGTGTCCATGAGAGCGATGAGTTGATAGAAACTTATTAAAAACCTTCCTCAGACAGCATATTTGAGATAGATAAACATGCTTCAGTTTATCCAATACAAAAATATAAGCATGTCTGGGTAGCACAAAGCAAAACAAGTCAGGGAAAAATGTGCTATTTTCTGTGACTCATTGACACCCCTCCCCCCCCCTTCAAATCTCTCATCCAATGGACCCTCCAACTTCACTTGGATAGAGGAAATGAAAAAAGAAAAACTTGGGGGAAAGAAGGAAGAAATCAATTTAACTTTTAGCATTTTTTAGATGCATCAAAGGTCTCAGCTCTCTAGTTCTATTAGGTTTCTGTGTGTATTCTTGTAAGATGCATGTGGAAAAGCCTTCACTGGGTTCACTGCATGAGACTGAAGAAAATGCAGACTATGAATTTTGAACTTTAATCTTTTTCTTTCCTGGAAAGTAATCTTAAAAAAAAAAAAAAAGTTTAAATAAACTATATATAGATGCTGGCAAGTTGCAAGGCTGAATACAAATCTCTGATCCAACACAAATATTTTGCCACTTAGCTCATGAGAGCACACAGCAGTATTCCAGTCTCCCAAACGGAACCGCAGCAAGCCTATACATCCTCACAGTTGGTACTGGCATTTATAATATCCATGAGGCAAGTTTATAAGCTTATTAAACCCAAAACACAGAAGACAAAAGCTTACAATAAACAAGGATGAGAAAGAAAAGATTAGAGTGGAAATGACAAAGACGAGAGTCAAACATAAGGGGTACAACATACATGGAGGGAAATGACCACGGGCATGCTTTAATACATTAGAACAATTTTTTTTCCTGCAGATGTCAGATAGTCTAGACATACTTTCAAGCAACATTACTGGTAGTTAATCCCTCAACTCTGCTAGTGGTTTGACAGGGTTGTAACACTACAAACAATCTTTATTATGCATTTATGTTTCCCTCCCTTCTCAAAAAGGAGTTCAAGTGTGCAGAGCATAAGGTGCATTCCATATGATTTGTTAGGATGATCTCCTCCTGACTTAGGAATTTGTCCCCCATTAAGAGACAAGTGCAGACACACAGAGGAAGAGGGGAACAGTGCTCAGACATATTAGTGATACTCCACAAACTTTTTCTTGCTCACTGTCTAATGCCCTAGGATGGAGCAAGCAACAACCACTGAAAAGAGTTAACCTTTTGTCGACGCATTCTTCATTTTTACCCTCAACAGTAAAAATTCAATGTTGAAAAAGTGAAAGACAGAAAACATGGAAAACTTTACAAGCAAAAAACCCATATTTTTATTTGAAGAGAAAGCACAAAACTCTCTCAATTCTTAGTGAAAACAGAACTATTTAGAGCGGAAGGATAGTGAAAAAGGTAACTAACAGCCCAGGAAGCACTTGGCCACTCTTTTTCCCCCATTCTAATCTGAATACAAAATAAATTCATGGTTTCTTTCGCTTTAGTTTTTGAGGCCAAATCACAATTTAGTGGAAGTTTTTTCTCTTAGGGTACACATGCCTTTCAAAAGGAAAATACAGCATGTCAGATCAAGGGTTTGCTCACCCGGGTAATTTAGATTTTTTCATAGTGTCAAGGAGAGTGGTAGTTTTGGTTTTTGTGGGTTTCTTGGGTTCTGGTGGGGTTTTTTTTAAAGTGAAGGTAGAAAGAGGTAGGAAAAAACTACTTTTAGTAGCGGCCGGAAGAAAGCAATGTCAATACAATCATTACTGAAAAGACATCTGAAGAGTTTTTAAAGACAAAGTTGCTTTAGTAGAAATACATTATTCTTTAATAACAAAAGCAAGCTGCATCCTTGTCTATAGTCAAAAAAGTCTTTTGATTTTGATAAAGTTAACAGAAACCCTGAATACCATTCAAATTCTTATAAAGAATCATTAACATTAATATTGCTTCCTGGCTATCACTGAGGAGCTTTCTGGCTTCAGTTACAATTTACAACAAGTTTTCTTGGAAGTTTTGATGAGGGTAACCACTTCACAAAAAAACCCTGGGGTGGGGGTGGGGGGGGGGGAAGGCTAGCACAGGAGAACACAACTTCATGCATTGCCAAAGGGCATCAAACACAAACCCCTCTAGCTTAAGTGACAAGATGCAAAGGATAGGGGGATCCAACTATAATAACAATCCCTGAAAAACCAGAAAGGCACCACTGCATTAGAGGAGGCACAGCTGTACAAGCTCTTCCATGAGCAGCAACTGCAGCCAAGAGTTTGCCACAGGATATCCTGCAACAACCTCAGAGACCAGCACGACCTAGTTGGGCTAGTGCAGGTAGATAACACTCTCAGATCCCCTCACAGATTCACTTTAATAGGAAGAATGTGTCAACCTGAGCTTCATATCCTTTTTGACAAGGGCATATTACCTGATGGGGCTGTGAACTGGACCATCTGCTGTAGGAAGGAGCACCAGAAGTCTTGTTGGCTGTAGGTCTCTGCAAAATAAAAGAAGGACGTGTCAAATATTCACCAACGTGTCTGTCATACACACAGGCAACTTCACCAATCTCAACCATGTAAATGTTTAGAGTTTAAAAAATAAAAAAGCTAAACAAAAGCCTCCAGAAACCACGAATACGAGACAGTAGCACTAAAAACACACAGAGGAAAGCTTGCTGAATTTGCAACCAATGCTCTCTTCAACCTTGAACCTCAATATTCACTTCTATTTGTACATGTTCCCTAGACTGCATATTTAAATGGTAAACCCCAACCTAAACTGAGGCTACAAAGCACTACCTATCAGAGAGATAATTTACTCAGATTAAGCAAACATGCTCCAAAGGAAGAGCAACTGACATCATCTCTCTGGATTTGTGCAAAGCCTCTGACACTGTCCCACACAATACCCTTGTCCCTAAATTGGAGAGACATAGATTTGACAGACAGACCACCCAGCAAATAAAGAATCAGCAACAAGGTCACGCTCAGAGTTGTGGTCAATGGCTCAGTGTTCGAGTGGAGATCAGTGACACGCGGTGTTTCTCATGGGTTGGAAGGATTGAAGGAAGGATGTCAGGACAAAAGAAAGCAAAATTGTTCTTTCAGACTCATTTCACCTTACCTAAGTTTCATTTTTGGAATACGGAATGGATTATTTATATACCAACTTTTCTTTTTAAGATAAAACAGCCTTTATGATTTATCCCTATATTTCTTTCACCCATTTCTCTATTTTTTTCCTCAAAGAACTAAGAAAAAAAGACCATACCATGTACTTTCACATCCATAGCACATTTTCATGTAATGTATGTCACATACAGACTTTACAATCAAACTGCCTTTGATTCTGCAGAAGAATCAATGCAATATGGCATCTAATAGAACTCCATCAATTATTTTATTATACATTATCTCTGGTTTCAAAATTATTTTGTACCATCAACTTCAACACCATCTACTCCCAGTTTAGGCCAGAGCCTGGCATAGCACAAAATCTTCAAATCTACCCCTTACTTATGTGAATTTGGTGCTTCAAAAAAAAAAAACAAAACCAAAACCAAAACAAAAAAAAAAAAAAAACAAACCACTCCCCAAAAAACCCAAACAAAAAAAAAAACAACCAAACAAAAAAACCCCAACAAACCCACTGGACACCACAGCCAATAACCAAGTTTCTTGCAAGCGTATCACTACTATACTGTGTAAGCTCATGTATTACAAAATCTTCATGACAACAAGGCTAATTGTATCAGGAAGACCAAGCAGGTTTAATTTCTTTTGCATGAGATCTGAATTCGAACAGGCTTTCCAGACATGAGATACTAATTTATCAGTACATTATGTCACCAGCAGGATGCTAATAAGGGGGACAGATTCATATTTGAACCATATGGACATAAATTACTAAAAAAAATGCAATTATGACAATCCATGTGAGATTTATACCACAATGTAGTACATTCTTTGTAAGTATGAAAATAAATAGCTTATGGCTTTTAACACCCAAGGATATAGTACATTTCTATGCCAATTATAACCACCAGGGCATATACATCATTACATATTCTAAAGCTGGCATGTCATTCCCTCTAATGAGAAACAGCCACTGCTGGAACTGTATTTGTGTGTCAAAAAGCAGTTATTTTACAAATTTAATTATTAGCATTACTGTATAGTGTATTTATCTTCTCCTAGACACCCTTAAAAGGACAGGCATTTTTAATACACATATACACCACATAACAGAATAACACTCTCTTTTGATAGAAACTTCAGAAAAGACAAAGTGCACACAGTGCTGGTTTCAGCTTTATGAAAAACTATCTCCAGCTGCTTCAGAAGAATGACCAGCCAATCCATGAACAACAAGTTGAATAATGAGGTAGCTGGAGTTTTTTCTAGAAGCATCTGGAAGTTGTTTTCCAGCAAGATGCCTTTCTACAAGCACCACACACCTTTCTGAATTAGTATATATGTAATGTATGTCTGCCTTTAGCATTGTCCAATAAAACTGCATCTTCTTCCTATCTAAACTCATAAATACCAGTCTTGGGTTTCATTACTTATTCCAATACCTGTTACCTTTAGCAGGTACATTTCCTTCAAAGCAATCACTCTTTTGAACTTTTCTGTCTCAGTTTCAAGGATATCCAAAAGCTAAACCTCCCACAGAGAAACAGTACTGCAATATTACAGAGAAACAGGCAAATTCTTTCAGGACAAACACCCAGCAAACAAATACCACCAAAGACAAAGGCAGAAGATGATTTTTTTTTTTTTTAACTCTACAAACAAGAAAATACTAGAACTTCAGAAATATCTATAAGCTGACCTTCATCTTCCAATATGGTTAAGAAGGCACTTCAAAAAAAAAAAAAAAATCAAATAATAGTATAAGAGATCTAAGATCAACTTTTATTTCCCCTATCCCTCCAGTTTGTTTTTTTTTCTTCTCCATTCACAGACCAAGAAGTGGGCTCACATGCATGTTCAAAGGCAACCAGCTTACTGGGTTATAGAGCAAAGGCTTGCACTGCTCACACACAGAAGCTTCTATATCAGACCATTCAGAGTAGATTCTGAAATATCTGGAAAATATTTTCATCCAAGCTTCTGTCCAGCTTCTAAAGGGCAATAGGAAAAAAACCTGAAGGCCAGCCCACAATCCCTGCTCATCTCAATGGTTAAAATACTTGAAGCAAATGACTTAGAAAGTTATACACAAGCAAACTCTAAACACACACACACACACTCACCCCTATTTTGCTACAATCAGTAGAAATTAGACAACCACCTACCTTTAGGAAAATTACTCTTCGCACCTAGCAGCGAAGGTCATAAGCCAGACCACATTCTCTGCTGGATGAGTAGCTTTTGCATACAGCTTGCACCTCAAAGACCTCAAGGCGTTGCATTTTCTCAAGCTATTTTACCAAGTAGATTACAGGCTGCATTTAGCCCTTTAAGCCACATCCCTTTCTTCCATCATAATCACCTCCCATATCACTCCTTCTTTTGAGAAAAGAAAGAGCGCAAACACAGAACACTTAAGAATGCTCCCTCTGGCACAATTAGCACAAGCCCTGGACATAAAATTACTCCCTAGTCTTGCAGAGCTCCCTGACAGCATTACTGAAACTGCCTAACCCAAAACAACCACCAACACCTCCACCTCTAGCAAGTCCCCCCTCTTACCTAACTTTATATCCATTCTGCTTTCCCAGCTCATTTTTGCTCCCTAAGCTGCCTCTGAGCCACATGCAGATACAAAAACCCCTCCCCAACTATTAAAAACTAATTAAGACTGACTGCCCTAATTACCTGCTTGTCCAAGCTGCTCCTTATGTCCTTGCCCCTTCCCTCATTCCCCCCACCTGTGAAGAGAGGTCAAACTCACTGAGCTGCAGGTGAATACCAGTTGTTCTAAAAGATCACGAAGTTCTGCTGAAAATTCTAGAAAGGTTTAAGAATCACAGCAGACTGTACTTTTAAAGGCAATAAAACTCGAAACTGGATGAGTGAGCTTTGTATCTGAGATGGAAGTTATGGAAAAAATGGAGAGGAAAGCTGGTGGTCTGCACACTGCTGCCCAGAAAACAGTCAGTACGAGAAGAGAAAATCTGATGGAGATTAAGGTGCAATGCCAGACCCAAGCCTGAATGCGAGGAATGCTGATGAAACATCAGACTGTCTCCAAATCCCAGTGAGACCAGGAAAAAAAAATACTTCTCATAGCAGTAAAGTGGCACAGATAAAAGAAGAGCACATGATGCAGTATATGTGCAAAGATACTTTTTTATATGCAGCTCACAGGAAAACTGTTTTCTCAGAAGATTCCTACTACTGAACACAGCAGATAACATAGCAAGAAGCCAGGGGAAAAAAAACTTTTAGAAGAATACATGGAAACCAATACAATGGAGTATGGATCAACAGGAGAGTTCATGAAAATATGTATTACTATTTCATTCTTGGGATAAGGCTGCCAATGACTGTATGCAATACAAGCCAAGAACATATACAGTCCCTAAAAAATTCCTCAAACACTCAAGGAGAGCTTCAAGATAAGGCCACACTTCAAAATTATGAAAGAAAAGCAGAGCTCAGACTTACAAGTGTCACTGCTCTGACAATATTTCAAAAAGCAAAAAAAAAAAAGAGTATATATTCTGATAACAAAGCCAAAGTTCATAACTTGTTCTACACCCGAATAAACTTATAAAGTCTTCTGATTGGCATGGCAATTCATCCCATTAGTCTGCAAAAGCATCTTGAGATGGGATGATTTACTGCCTGGAAGTACTTGTCTCTTTGCATCCACTCACTGAAGAGAAAGGCTAAGCAGGCAGTTTAATTGAGACATCTAACTGGGGATGGCTAATGTTAGGTGAAATTAAATCTACCCACAGTCCCTGTTCTCCTTGCTACCAAGGGACCTAAGCAATTTGTCCTCTTCTACGTTTCAAAGGGTTATTATGGTAGCAATTTTGTTATGCAATCAGGGTACTCGTGAACTGCCTTGTGAACTCCTATAACCTGTGACAATCTTTAAAATGCAGCTCATTGGTAAAGACATGAAGTACTGCCATGACTTGCAGGACTTAGAATTTTTTGGCTGGGCAAGAAAAGGAGAAAAGAATTTTCTTTATAAATAGGGAAAAAAACCCTTTGAAAATAAATGGAACATATACCAAACATTTAGTCATATCAAAACCATTTTTCTTCAAAGAAAACTACTTAGACATACCTGTAGTAGTCTGAGAATACAGTTATAGTTACATGATACACCTCATATACCACCAATTCCCGAGCTCTTTGGTTTTCTGGCCTAAAACCTTGCTGGCATTCAGCTGTTCTCTAGTTCATCAGGTTTATGAGAGATGCTGCTTGTTTAAAGAATATAGAGTCCAGTTTTTTATGTAGAGGCAGGTATGAAATTGAGGATATATTTTTGCACTGTCCAATAGCTAGATTTCTTTTTTTCTAGTATTTGCTATGGAATTTCCCCGATTTTCTCTTAAATTAAAAAAAATCATTTCCTGAACAAAGTAATAGAGACAGCTGACAACTCTGTAAGATGTTAAGGCAATGAAGTTCTTTCTCTGAAGTTTGTTGGTTTGTTTTTTTTTTAATTGAGTTTTGTATATCTGTGACTTTTGCAAAGAGGAACCAGCAATGTTATGTTAAAAAGAAACAATATTCAGCGGACTTTACAGTTCGGAAACTGCAACATGCGTATCAAACAACAAGGCCTGTGGAAAAGAAATATATATGGATGGATTCTTGGTAGATGTTTCAGAGATGTTTATTTCCCCAGCGGCATGGCCGGGGCTCTGCCCAGGAACTGTTCCAGTCACGGGACCAAGGGTCCTTCTGCCCGCGCAGGGAACACAAACCAACCAATGGGAACGAGGCTGAGCAGGGGCAGGGAAACCCCGTGTCTGTGCCCTCAGGGCCCCTCTCCCAGGGCTACACGGCAGGGGAGGGACCCCGACATGCGGATGTTTCTTGTGGGACACAGGCCTTTGGGTTTACTTGTTTATTTTTTTTTTCACAGCAGGAATTTATGAAGGGAAACACAAATGAAAAATAAAGTTTTAACTTCTCATACTATAAAGGGCTATAATGTCCTTTATGACTCTCCAGGAACTAATAATGGGCGAAGTCCTTTTGACATTAACCACAGCAGACTGGAGCAGTGGGAGCTGGTTTTTGAAGTATTGAGTTTTATTTCTTTTTACCTATTGAGCTTATCCCACAACAATGCAGTACAGAAAATGACAAGTTATTAATTTCTATGTACAAGGTAAATAGAAAGGATGACAACTTATCTGATACTATCTGATCAAAAATAGTACTTAGAGGAATTACAGAGTCTGAAATTTGAACCAGTGATATCTCATGAAACAACACAGACTTCACACCTACATATCAAGGCATACCTGCCTCTGGTCTGGCTCCAGACACCCGTAAGCCATGCTGATTCTCTGTGTGAGGTAAGACCTCACACACTTGATAATACTAAATCCTTTACAGCCTCTTCCTCACAAACATCATCTCAAAGGATCAGAGAAGTCAGCTCAGTGGAAAGGGTATCTCTGTGCTTCCAATCTGGCATCACACCTGGCTCCATGGGGAGACAAACCCCAGTAAAGCCTGTTCATTACAAATGTACTGCTCACCCATGAAGCCATTTTCACTTCTGTGCCATAAATACACACAATTCCTCGCTCCCTTCAAAACCTGATCCCATTTTTCAACAATACCAATACTTAGCTGGAAATTCATAGCTAGCACTCTGGCCATGAGACAAAACAAATTCCAAGTACTTTAAATATCCATGGTTTCTTCAAAAATATATAAGTTAAAAATCCTCCAAAACTTCCTGGAAAACAGCCTGCTTTCTAGTGATGCTAGCTCTACAAAGTTGCAGTGAGATGGATTTTGAATTTTTTTTTTTTTTCTTGTTTTGGGGTTTTCTTGGGGTTTTTTTGCTTGGTTGGTTGGTTTGGTTTGGTTTGGGTTTTTTTGTTAGAAAAAAGGAAGACAGAAAAGGTTAGATAATCAGATTAATAACAGGGATGTCATTTCATTACAGCTATGCAGCAGTTTTTACCACTCATGGTGAACATTGCTGATCATGGAGTTAGGACACAAAGTGAAGTGTAGTGATGTTGACAGCAGTGGAAGGATGGTATGTGACATGACAATATGGTCTTTTCCTCCATGCAAAGGGTGCATGACGCATCCTTCAGCTTTCTTGGCAGCTGAGAGAATAGCATATGTCAGAGTGACATCATTGTTTTGCAGCGATGAGATGATGCAGGGGAATCACCAAGTATGTTGTTCCATAAAAGTGTAAAATAAGGATGAAAACATTAAGAAAGCAGCTGATCTGCATAGAATGTCAGTACATAAAATGTAACAGAGTTACAAGAGGTAAAGTTCATAAGTAATGAAATACATTTATAAGTTGTGTATGAAAAAGTGCATAGTGGGAAAACAGTCTTTCCTTAACACTGTTACACAATGTCATTAGGGATTACTTCCTCTACAGAAATCAATGTTATGACAGGAAGAGACAGAGCAGGAGAGATATTGACTGAGCTGTCAACCATAGGAGTACATCTCTCTGAACCTGTGGGTTTGGGCTTTGATGAAGCAAATGCATTCAGCAGACGCTTTTATAGGAACTCAGGCACTCACTCAAAGTACCCACATTTCATATCTACTGTCTAGTCTTGATATCAACATAGTGACTCATAATTTTTGAGGTGAAAATTGCCAAAAGTAGTATAAGTCATCTATCACTCGCCCCCATCTGTAGATTCTTGACACCTAACGATTTGACACGGGCTCTGAACCAGGGTGTAGGGGTTGTCATGACACTGTGATTCCCTCTCTTTCTTCTCTTTGTCCATTCCTGTTTACCTATTTAATAGAGACATTAAAGAAGGGAAAAAATAAACCTTCTAGACAAAGCCAGGGATAAAAAATATCCTCTCTTCAGAAACCCTCCAACCTGGAGTTTTGTGCTAAAAAATACCCAGCCCTTCCCTATATACCATCCCATATTCTACTTGATTGTTAAAACTAATAATTAAAGTATTTTAAGTTTCAAAGTATGTATTTAAATGGTGATGAAGTCCACAGGCCTTTTTTATCTCACAAATCAAATAAGAACTGATATCAGAAATTGTGCTATCCATGTCAAACCACATCTACCTTAGCAGAACTGACTGGTCAAGCTTGAGCCAGCAATACTGTAACCATTAATTCCTTCTCCATTCTGATTTGTATTGATCAACCAAAGTGCAGCATCCTTGAAATCACAAACAAGCTGAACAACTGTTACTGTTGGTGAGAAACAATAATATATTTCTTAGGAATTTTATATGGTGAAAGAACTTCTCTGTGGAGATGCTATAGACACCAAGATTTGCTGTGCAGTCAACACTTTCTTCCAAAGCCAGAGAGTTTGAAGATTAGCTGCAAAGAGATTGAGGAAAACCTTCAAGTCTTCCAGATGGAGTTGACATAAAGTTGGCATTCTTATCCCATAAAATGTACAATTAAGAAATTGTAAGAAAGTCACAAGACTTGGAAATATGCAATTAGATAAGGAGGAGAAATCAGCTGGAGAAAAAAAAGAAAAATATGGAGCCATTCGATGCTTTGAGGTCAAGAACTCTCCCAAGCACTACAGAGAAGGTAGGGAAGCACAACACAGCCATATGAGAGAAAATTTAGTCATAAAGTGGGTTTCTAAAGCAGCTGCTTCTGTGGAAAAAAACTGTGAGCTAGGAAGTAAGTGTAGTATTATGTTGAGCAATGATCTATTATCAGCAATCAGTAACTTAAGCAGTGAGCCAGGGAACACCACAGTACTGGTATCACCAGGACTCCTACTCCTATTGAAAGAATGCCCAAGGAAATATAAGATGCATTATCAGAAGAACTTGGAACATACGACATCTTTTACGTCCTTTGGACTCTCACCATTTTCCTGAGTAAATGAGATGCTGGGACATGAGGAGGTGTAGGGGAAGTGTTCACAGGACCAAGCCTGACAGAGTTCAGGAAGTGTTTGGACACTGCTCTCAGGTGCACAGTGTGATTCTTGGGGATGGTGCTGTGCAGGGCCAGCAGTTGGACTCAATGATCCTTGTGGGTCTCTTCCAACTCAGGATATTCTATGTTTCTATGACTGTATGACACAGACAGTCTTGGCTATGGTAGAGAGCAAAATGGGATTAGTTTTGTGGGACCAAAAGACCTGGCTTTCTTCAGAAGTTTGCATAGGTTTGCAAAAATGGAATTAAATAGTCTATGTTGATTTGAGATAAAAGAATAACACCAAGAACATAAAATAAATTAATTTTAATGAGAGCTGTTCTCTTTGAGCAGCTATTCTGAGAAAGAGTATCTGTTCCATTATAATAGCAGACAAGAAATATGAAAAGTCACCCAGAATCTTTGAGTAATATTGGGTCTGAGGTATTAAAAGATAACAAAGTGACCACACTGAAAACTGATACTGAATAGGAAACCTTCAGAGATACACTATATAGAGTATCAAAAAACATTAGAAGAACAAATGCAAATATAAAGACAATGAATGCTCTCATAAAGGTGTGGGGGGAATCTTTCCTTTTTTTATTAATGTTCACCAAAGAAAATAAGTATTCAGATTTATGCTTACATTGAAGATTATAATAAAGCCAGAACAGAGATGAGCCTTGATAAGACAATGCAAAAGATAACAGTGCAGAAATTAAAGTAAAATATGGCATACAGTAGATGTAATAATCAGACTATTTTACATGTGCTTCAGTACTGCGAGACAAGGGCATGAATCATGAAGGTTCAGTAAAGTACAAAAATAAAAATCTTTATTTGCAAACACTGCAATCATAGAAAGATGGAGGAGGTACTATAATGATCTCTTTAATGGTGAGAGATAAAAGTGAACAACAAATGGTTATTTTCTAGATAAAGGAGTCATTCTCAGAAGAATCAAATTTTTAAAGTACTCAAACGGCAATTAGACATTCAGGAAAAATGCTGGCAATTCCTGCTAAATTAATAAGGCTTGGATGCAGTAAGCATAGACAAATTTTTTACAACCTAATTTTGAAAACATTCCCTAAGAGCAGAAAGAGAAAGTCACATCTACAATTTCAAAATAAGGATATATTGGAAATGTAGGAGTTATTTTTATGTTTCTTCCCATTCCAACCTCAAAAATCCAGCTTCCATACCTTTTACAGACACGTACTCTTTAAACACAGGAAACAGTGAGTGACGGCAAATATTGGTGTCTGGCAAAGAGTTCCCTCCAAAGATTAGTCACAAAAAATGAAAACAAGCAATGAGTTTTAGTTAGGTGTTGTCTCAAGGGAAAATGTTGATATAAGGACAATTAAGATGCAATTTCTTAGAGGATTTAGAAATAATCTAGTGGGTCTTTGGCCTGTAAGGAGAGGATCTGACATCTTAGAACAGCACAGCACAAGTATGCAACTGTTTGTTATGTAGGAAATTGGATGCTTTCCAAGTAGGGAGACAATGAAATTTCTGCTCTGTTTCATAGCAATCCAATGCTGAAGTGGGAAGATGAAGAAGCCCTGCACTGCCATGACTTCTGAGAAAGTGGCTGCTGTAGGAAAGACAAAGTCAGAAAAAATTGTGGGTTTGGATCAGTGAACATGAATGATATTCAAGGATTGTAAAACCAGGTAAGTAGTCTTTTAATTGAGCAAGCTTTCTGTCAGGCAATGAGGTTGCAATGAGTTTGGTAGCCTAAATAGCTGGCAGCTTTAAATAACAGTAGGAGTTTGTGGGAGGAATAAATTCAATTATTTGCTAATTTGAACTTAATGACAGTAGGAAAATTTCTTTGTACAAAAGACCCTAAAAAGCCACCAAATTAAAAAAAGAGTTTGCTTGACTAGATTAGCACTGGTATTGCCTAATCATCAGCTGAGAGAAGAAGCTGACAAATGCAAGGGGGGATGTACTGCAGTTTGACTGTAGTTGGTGCAAGCACAATATAACTGGCATTGGTGACAGCTGCTATGACTGGGATGTGCTACAAGGTTTGCCAGACATCAACCACTACAGCAAACTTACTGAGCTCCTGGGTACATAGAGTGATCTCATTTTGTTGCAGAAATTTCTAGAGAGAACTACTGAGGGTATAGTTAGCTGACTGTTCTGCATAGGATCTACACCACCACTCTTACTGCCCAAGCAATGTGTTGGACGTGGTTTTTATAGGGATTCTAGTCATCCAGGTGATACTCCTTTGCAAACAGGATGCTTGTTGATGTAAATGTTGTGAAATCCTACACCTATTGTCTCCACCTACCTTCCTCTTCAGCCAGCAGCAGCTTTCAGGTTCTCCCTGTTCCCAACCCCTGTGCTCCCTGTGCTCAGCAAGCACTGCTTCTTCCCCAGGCCTATCATGCAATCTAAGTCCCAACACCATGGAAGGTGAGACCGGCATTCAAATCTGGCTGTCACTGCAAGGGGAGAGATGCGGCATAGTGGCTAGAGCAGCAATAACTGCGAAAATTTATCATCCCAGCTTCTTCAAATGCCCCTCCCTGCTCCATGATCGAGGCACACCAGAGCAATAAATTCTTCTAAGAGCCCTTAAATCTATCACACTAATTGCTAAATACAGAGTAGCCATTCATCTTTCCTGGTAACATGGCAATGCATGAATTTGCTGTAAGATTTTTTTTTTTTTTAATGTTTCCTTATGATTAAACTATAAAATAAAAGAAAATGTAACATCATTGTCTACTTTCAGGCTAATGCTTCTTTTTGAAGCCTGGAGAGGAGTTCAGCATGAAAATCATAAAGGATTAGGAGGACTGTCAGCACAAAGGGACAGATATTTTCCTTCTCTATTCACATGCAGTCTTAGCTTTTAAAAATGCATGTGAATAACACTTATTTCTAGACTGCAGAAAGAATAAACAACACCCATACTTCCAGAAATTTCCTAATAACATTCTCTTCTAATTTCTTTCTAGAAATATCACAACAAGTCTTCATTCATTTAGCACTGAGAGTAAGTAAAACTGGACTGTATTTTACCAGAGAGGTCAAATATTTAAAATAATGGTATTCTTTGCAGTTGGTTGATAAATATACATGGAGAGAAACTTCAGTGAAAACACAGGCAATAATGAGAGGCAAACTTTGGATCCTGAGCTTGTCCTTTGTCAATTTGTTCAGCGTACAGTAACCTTGTCAAATTAAGAAAATTCCAAGTGTATTAGGAAAGGCTGCCCTCTTCAGACAAACTTAATAAAAGGTACACAGAAGAAGTTCTGAGTGTCTTGGAGTTAAAATAAGAATGTGGTGAAATTAACTGTGCAGTGCAATATTAGCATATTAACTTTCTTCTGCTTAATAATGATTTGCTATCACATAAAGAGAAGCATTTTTTTTGTAATTAGTTACATATTAATATGTGTTTGTTTAGATTCACTACAGACCCATTTATACAGCTTCTATAAGGCAACTATAACTTTCAGTCATATGCTGAAATATAGAGACATAATTAATTAAGAAATCTATTGAGTCTGAGCTTTCCCTGTGTCATGTTTTGCACTGTCATATGGAAAAAATACCACATTATTGCTGAATTTCTACCATAGGGGAATTTTCATTAAACGTTATAAAATTGCCTTTTTTCCTCTAACAAAACTTGGGGTTTATATATAATTTGATCTCCCTAATGATCCAAACTAGTGAGCAGAAAAATGTCTTTGTCATCATGATTGGTGTTTTATACTTGATGGCTATTTTTAATTTCATTCATGAACAACTAGAAAACAGCTTACTTAGACAGAAAGTAATTTTTTCTTTTCCTCGCTATTTGTCATCTGAGTGTCTTCACAGGTAAAATTGTGCATTTTTATCTTGCATCACACTAGGTGGCCAAACACAAGGCTATCAGGTATTTTCCTGGTGAATATCATAGAATTTTCATAAGGAAGACCACCTGTATGATGTAAGTAACTGTATCTGGGTTAATGACTCTAAATAACAGCTTTTAATTTACTGGGGAGGAGAGGTGGACATAAATATTTTTATTGGTGTTTTACTTTGAAAACTGAAAGCTGTATCATAGAATCTTCTGAGGAGACCTAGAAATACATATTATGCTCCACAATACCAAACCGGATACTTACCTATCCACATTTTTCAAGTCCTTTACCAGGACCTGGAACTGTATGAGACAAAACAGCCATCAAACTGTCAACACAGCCCCCCTAAAGTTCTCCAGAACAGGGAGCAGAGCTACTGAAAGATGCTCCTAGTGACAGAAAGATTTAGCCACCAGTTTGATGGAAGTTTCTCCATTCATCCTTAGACAAAGTCTTTTTTCTAGCTTTTCAGCAAAGCCTCCAATGTCATGATGTCTCAGGAGAACACGCCCCAATAAGTATGTGACTGCGAGATTACTCTTTTCCTTGCAAAACAACTTTTTTTCTTTTTCATGTCTCATAGCATGGTGAATCCAAGTCATTCTATATTCTGATCCAAAATTTGAATCATGTTTCCTGCCTCCTTCATCACATCATACAGGCTTTCTGGACAACAGGTAATTTTATCTATCGTGCCCCTTTCCACAGACAGTCTTTTCAGTCTCTGAAAGAGGCAGCATTTCTAAGTTCACTTTAACAAACACCCCATGCTCTTAACTTTAACCATGTGAGGAAGTCTCTCTGAAGACTTGTGGGTTTTTTTTTCCCCTTTGTTAAATAGGATTCAGTTTAAGATGTACTTTAAGTTACGAATTACTTAAACGCTTTGTTGAACTGGGGCCTGAAATGGGACTTTAATTTCCTTAACAACTCTCAGTATACCATTACTAGAATAAATGCAGAAAAATCAGACTTTCTGAAAAAATGTGTCTCGAGGGTGCTAGTACAAGCAAATTATGGAGCATTTAAATAATGCCGAACTATAAATCTCGTATCTACCAACACTTATCCATCTGTCCTACCAGTATGCTAAGGAGCAGGTCTTGTTTAAATACTGAGATGTTAGAGCTGGAAATGAATACTTGCCTTTTAGTCCCCTCCTATGGTATTCATTTCATGTATAATTGATGGGCTGAAATTTTAAGACAGACTGAGTAAATAAATTATGAGTATTCAAAATATCACCCTTTTGCCAGTAAACCCCTGTTATTCTTCACACTGACTCAGCCACCTCTCATGCTGCTATCTTTATTTATAGGAATAGTAATTTCTGTGATTTTGTGGTATACACTTACTAAAATGATTTCAGTGGAAATTATTTCAATGTCAAACATAACCATGATTTTGTAATAATCAGAATACAGTTCAGCTTTGTTTGGGTATTTTTCCTTCATTCAATTGAGACATAGTGTAAAAGAAACGCGTATTAGTTGAATACTAGCATTTTTTGTGCCATTGCTAGCTCTTGCACAATAGAATTCCTAAGAACTGTGCTGTAATTCTTTCCTGCAGTGAAACACAGGGGTGTCCACATTGGCATTCTTGAATTTTCTTAGGCCGTTGAATTATAAGGCTGCCTGTACTATGCAGAGAGATTGGGTTATGAATTTTCTGAAGTGACAGATTCCGTTATATAAGCCACTGGTGAGTCTGGGAATGCCATTCAACATTTTCAGCTCCGGAATTAATTTTATTTTACTTTTTCCCATGAGAAAATCGAAAATATTCACAATTTTACTGGTAAGGAGGACAGTTTCCATGACAAAATCACATCCCTGGGAAAACCCCAAGTATTCCTTCCAGCTGTGGGTATACAGAGGTACAATTCTGACCTGACAGCTCTGCACCTCATGTGACCTATTGAGAAACTCAAACAAGGATCCTAAAATTAAAAGGCTGCTGGACAAGATATCTGCAGCATATTTCTTGTAAAAGGCAAGGCTAATGGACTTGAAAAAATCTAAGAAATAGTTTTTGTGGAATGCATTATAAGCCTCTTTTATATAGAAATACTGGTATTTTCTCACATGCAAGTCTTTCCATTTCTTTCAGGTCCAGGCTAGTGAGAGGGGCTACTCTGGTAAGCCCACTGTGCTTCAAGTATTACAGAGGCAGCATCAAACTGAACTGTGACATAACCACCTGGTACCACTTACAAAACTTGATATCATATTCTTACACAATTTACTTCATTTAGTGACAATCTGTAATCACAGCTGACTGAGTCCTTCCAGGACTCATAAAGTGAGTAACTTGAGCATTAAGAACTCTTCTACGGACATCAACTTTCAGTAAAAAGAATTTGAACAGGTAAATGAATACATGCAAGTTTATTAACATAGAGAGAACACAAGAAGTGAAAATTCGCAGTGAGATAAACATTCACTTTGAAAAATTAGAGGAAACCAGTGTAAATTCAGAGACAAGGCAAGGATTACTGATTTTCCTTAAATAGAAACAAGAAAGCAACCTAACTCTGTCCCAAATAATGGCTGATAAATTCACTCAAAGAAATACAGTTTGACTTTTCCTGTCTACTTTTTCTAGTTAAAAGCCCATCACCTTATCAACTCTATTATTCCAATACCTGCAAGCTTCACAGTCCTCTCAGATACTCACCTTCAAACTTCTAACCAGCAAATGGGGGGAAACAACAACACCCCTCTCTAAATACCCAAAATTCTCAAAAATCACATTGATGTAACTGCATTACCACTATTCAGAATTACTTTAGATTTTACCCCTCCAAAACCAGAAATACCTAAAACTAGGTGCTTCAGAGCATATCTCCAGGTCTCAGTGATTATTCTGGGCAGAAACTCCCTAGGTGTGCACTAGGTGATTCCTAACACCTTCTTTGCACAGCAAAGACAAGTGACAAAATGAGGATAACCACCAGGGTCTACAGCTGAAGCAGGATGTGTTTCCTTATGACATAGTTGTACCCAGTATGATGTGTTATGACACAGTGTACCCAGTACACTGACTGCATTAATAGGTTTAACATCAGGACTTCTAAATTCCTGTTTTAATCAGTGGGTGTTTTGGCACACTGTGTTGGGGAATAATTCTGTCCTCGGCCAACACAGCTTATTGCAGCTACCTCAGAGAAACAACCTCTTGTCTTCCAGCTGTGTGGCACTGGTCTGGTGTCAGATTTTGTAGCCCCCCTTAGGTCCAACTTCAGTACTCCAACATAAGATCACCATCTAAGCTAGGAGTACTCACAGACACGGAGGCTGAAAGAGGCATTGGCAAAACAAACACTGAAGTCACATTTGGCCTGTGCCCCTTGTACCTTGGAGCTGGGATTTTCAAATGTCACTGGTAGATGAATGTGAAATACTCCTTCATTCCTTTGAAGAAGCCAGTCCGAAGCTGCAATGAGCCTGCAAATAGTGATTAGCATTTAAAGTGGCACCCTGAATAATAAAATCTCTTTGAGCCAGATTCTAATTTTCTGGAAGTGAAAGATACTCTTTACATTTACCTCACAGAAGCCTAATTTTGGTCTCGTCCCGCGAAATGAGAGGTCACAAGGTATCAGCTCCAATGAATCTCTCCTAGGCTCCTCGGGTAAAATTTAATTCTTGACATTTCATTTGCAAGCCTTCTGGAAGCTGTAGTTTGTGGCTCCCTGCCCTGTTCCCTTCCAGCCTGAAGAGCAGTACATGTTGTGAGCCAGGCTACAGGAGACTGAAGTGGTACCTTCCTGCTCCAAAGAACTGCACTTCCTCCAAGGCAGGTCTGAATAACCATCTCTAAAGTCTGACTTTCCCATAACACTCAAAAATCCTGCTCCCCACATCTGGACCCTGAGAGCAGTATGGGGCTGTGAGGGTGTTTGTGGTATGCTCTGCACCTCTCCTACCTGCTGAGACAAAGCTCATGACAATCACTTACAGTGCTCAGCTCAGTCTTCAGCCAAGTATTTAATCAGTAAATGTTGTACCGGGCTAGTTAAAAGCACACAGGAAGGATTTATTGTGACATCAAATTGAAGGCTAGTAAAACCAAAATAACAAATGAAGAAACCTGCAGCCAGGTAAAAATATCTGAATCCACAAGTGGGGAAGCGTTCAAATATCAGTAAACGCTCATTCCTATCTGCTTCTGTGGAAGTAGTGTTAAGCAGAAATGCCTAATGGAAACAAACCTAACCTGGGCAGGCTCTTTCAGGAGAGCAAATAGACAGAGAAGCCTCTTGATGCCTGTGTAAACGTCATTACCTCTCTTTCTACCCTCTGCCGCAGCCTACACAAGGACGTTGGTCAAACAGTTCACAGAAAAGTGCAAGCGCAGGTTTAGGAGTTGTACATTCCCCAGAGAAGACCTCTTCTGCTCTGATTTTTAAAAACCATAAACTCTCTTACTTTTCTCTGGTAATCTTGAAATCTGTTCCATTTTCCATGCTTGACTATAGAAATCCTCTCTGGATTCTCTGAAAGAAAAATATTAAGCAGAACACCCAAAGTTTTTTGAAATACTGTAGCACTTGAGTCTCTGCCTGCCACTCAGTGAAACATAGCAATTTAAAATTACTGAAGCTCTTAAATTAAGTGCTTAAATTTGAAGGTGATCACCACTCTGAACATGCGAATTGTACAGCTATCTGAGCTATCAAAGCCCTTCAATTTACTCTAAGCAAGTCATTTTTTGAAGCGATAAGGGAGTCTGTGATTGCCCAGACTGTACTGATTTAAAGCTTCTGTTCAGTTTTCTATTCCTTTTTACAAGTATTTGAGTGATTCTGCTAGCTTATAGAAAGACTGTGCTGAACACATTTGAGCAACTTAGGGGAATGCGTGTGACTTTTGTTTTGCTTGTAAGTAACTATTTTGGATCAGCATTTCCCTTCAGGAGTGATGTCAAAGCAAGTGGTTTTACCTAGTTCGTCAACAGTTGTGTGGAGATAAAAATTGAACATCCATATCCATTTTCAAAATCTTCAATTCACTTAATAGACAATGTACAATTTTCTGAGTGCACTGAAAATGTCATTGCTTTGTAGCTACAAATTGAAACCTATAATGCTCATCTCCAGGAAGCAATCATTAATGTCTTTTTTTACAATACAATATATTTAGTCTTGCAATTTTGGCGCACAGTGCCTTTTGAAAGTATTTTCTTAAATGATCTAGTAACAGCTAGTTACCCTCTGTAATATATTACTCAGTGATGAAATAGTTCCATTCCATACACAAACCTCTTATAGCTGCGAGGACTATAGAGACACAAGAGATTCTAAAACTCCTGCATGATTCTTTCCTGTGCCATCCAAAGTAGCTTCAGGCCAGAACGGGGCCTTGACAGGTTTGTTTGTTTTTTTTTTTTTAATTTGGACAGCTTTCTACATATTCCCAGAATTGTTAAATATTGCACTATTTCCCACACTGCATAAAGTTCAATTAGAAACATTCTTTCTGTGGGCCTTTTTCTTGTGCTCCTCCAACTGCCCCATGGCAGAGCTGTCACGGCTGATGCTCTGCTTTGATTCACAACTCCCAGCAAATATTTCCCATTTTCCTTGCTGAACAGCATTAATGATATAGCATAATTATCTGAAAACTCTGATGAATTCTAGCATTTGTTATAAATTAATTCCACTTAATGCCTAGTCTTTTCAAGGCACTCTATCAGAAGTAACTTCTGAGCTGAAGATGTGTCAGTTAGCCTTCCAGTTGTAGACCCTTGAAAATCAAGTCTCTTTCAAGTGGAAGCACATTTTGGCCCTTTGACAGCAGATACTTTTATACATCACTACTGACCCATAATCTATTGCAAAGGATGTGCATTAGCATTTGTATGCTCTGCAAGCCAGGACCTGGGGGGTTCTTGCTGCACTATCTGTTGTTTACTCACATCTGGTTGATACCCAGCTCATATTTATGATGCTAAGCTGTCTTGAACGCATGGAGGCGGATTGTTTTTTGCCATTTCAAGGACTTCTGCAACCAGCAAAATCTAATTCCAGTGTATGGCTTCTGAGACATATGGTGCTTGTGTTGTATCCACCCACTTTTTCTTTTGATGGCCAGTCAAATGCCAGAGGTGAGATAATACAACGATGCTTGACATTTACCTATTATCAAATAATTCGCTCAAGATTACATTGATCTAGCTGTGCACGCTGCACCACAATAAAACTGTTTTTACAGGTACATTGTGACACATCAAGATGTTTCAGAATAATTTGTAAGGAAATCTGTCATGTGATTTCTGAAAAAGTATGAAGGTTTTTTTGAAGCCATTTGTTGTTCTCTTGAATGATTGAACCTTGTGTGAAAAATGAGTTGACAGGTTAATTTTCCATGTAAAAGTCCAGGCTGCAGCACTGCCACTTCTTTAATTTTGTTTTATATATCAATGTGGAAGAGTTTGCTGGTCTACAGAAGAAGTGTAACAGTGATGTTGCTTACTTTGTTAATTGCTATCATTTCTAACATCTTTGTTCTTTGATATTTTGTCTATAATGCTGCATTCCCCATTATTCTGTGGGATTTTCCTGTTTCCCTGCTTTGCAGAAGAGTTCAGTAATTTATCAGCCGTCTCGTTCTCACAAGCATTTCCCTAGTGGTATGAGCTTCATCTGAAGTTTTCTCAAGTTTCTGAAAGTTTATCATGTCTTTCTACTGCAACTGTAAAGCAAGTGCAGTAATAGAAATTTCAGAATGGTCAAAGTCTTAAACCATTTCAATAGTTGAGCTGGTAGAATCCTTTACTGCAGCTTAACCAACTGGTTGACCTTCTTGATTAAATTTTCCATGTTGTTCCCTTCATTTCTACCCATGTTGTCTTGTACTACACTGTCCTTAAAACTTTTTGCTGTCCCTTTTTTTTAAAGGTATTTCTGAGCAGTTAATACTTTTCTCGTCTTGTTTCTTTTCTGTCCCTCAGTTATGCAGACTTCAGAGACACTTTTCTGAAAATCAGTAACAGCTGTTGCAGCATCTATGATACAGTCATTCAAAAAATACAATGGCACATCAGGGCTGACTTGTGCAGGGCCTGGGCCTCGACACACATAGACTCCTTTCATTGGTACAACCTGAAATGTGGGGTTTGTGTCTTGAATGGCCTTTTCCTTATGCTTTTTAAGATTGTAAAAAAGAAGACTTGGAAAAGAATTGCAAGGCTATTTTGGCCCCACTCTTTGCATTATAAGCTGGGATCAAGCAGTTGTAGACTATCGCTGGCAGAGTTTCCTTTAACCACTTTTTAAAAAACCTCTAATGAGGAGCCCTGAATGAGTGTCCCAGTGCCTCAACAACTGCTCACTGCTCCTTCTCATCGTTCACATATGTTTTGGAAGAGAAGTTTCCCCTCAGGCCTCTTTTTGCTAAATTAGACAAATCAGTTCCTTCACCTGATTTCCACAAGCATGTTTTCTAATCCTCTTTTCCTGTTCTCTCCTCTGGGGTCTATCCAGTCTGTCTACTCTTAAACCCACCTCCCAAAACCATATTTCAGTTGCAGTTACACCAGTTTCAGGAGGAGCAGAGCATGTTTCCTGCCCCTGAGAAAAGAAGTTAAAACATCCCACAGCCTCATTCTCCTGTTTTTGCATCATCATAATAAAAGGGTATGCTTTTTTAATGAATTTGTTCTTACCAAACAAATAATCTGGTAACTTCTAGCATCAGCTCATCTACACCAGCTCATGTCTTCAAGAGCTAACCCAAATTTCCTTTTAGCAAAAGTTAAAGCAATCGAAGCAATCCCCAGTGACTCTATTGGGATGACTCCTATGACTTGTAGACAGACAGATTTAACAATGATTTCCACCCACTCTGAACTCTGACACTGGACATTTATTATTATTTTTTCCTCATGCTGATCAGGGATGGTGCTTGCTCATTGCATTCCCCAGTATATTTTGACTGCCTCAACTTTTGTTATTGCCATTATTGCAGAAATCCTGGCCTACCAATGTTGTCAGTCAGAGCACACTGATGAGTAACTCCACAGTCATAACTGGCTCTTAGCCCATGAGTGATGGTGCTGTTTCTGCATTAACATTATGCTCACTGAATAGTAACAAATCTTGCACCCTTGGATATATTACAGATTTCCTCATTTTTAAAATGCTTTTTGTCAGTAGTGATGTTTGTGCACTATAAGAATTTAGGGCTTGCATTTGTCCATTTCTTTCATTGCCGCTATCAACTTTCATTATTGCAACTATCGTCCTAAATGCTCTAGAAATTCACATACATACTTACCTTCAGAAAAGTCTGAAGACCGAGAGACCTGGCTTTCCCAATGACTCATGGAAAGACTTGCAAAAATTGCTGAGTGCATTACCTTGCTTGTGTGACTACCTTAGCATGCTTTTGATGCTTGACTTTATTTTGCTAATGAGTATAAGTTATAGAACTATCAATCACCTGCCAGCCTAGCAAAACAGTGAAATTCATTTCATCTGGCCTCTATGACCTGTTAGACTTAAGTGGCCCTACCAGGAGTTAGAACTCCAGCCAGCAGAGATGATAGGATCATTGAAACACAGGCTCTTTCATTACTGCAAGGGGTAGCCCTCAAAGACTGAAATCTCGGTGGTGGCACTCGCAAAGATTAACATTCCTGCCAGAAACCACTGCCCAGCATATCAAAACACTTCTACCTAAAGTGAATGCCTGAATGCATACTTAGGCAATGAAACTGAAGTAGCCTGGTTTGGGAAGGTGCTGAGTACTCACAGCTTTCAGCAATTTTATGGAATTAAATGAAAACAGTAGGTGAAATAATAGACCTAAGAGAGACAAACACAGTGGCATAGTATGGCCATAGTCTTTTCAAAACAGAAACAGATCTTTGTGTCAACTTAAATAAAAATTCTTAAAAGGTAAAGTGACTAATTACTTCTTTTTATACATTTTAATTGATGGCCAAAAGCCAAGAACAGATTTAAAATTAATCAAAGTTTCCTAAATAATTGTGACTTCATGGTGATACAACCCTGAATAATGGACTGAATAATAAGTTAATCAATTGACTGGTTCTTTCACTGAACAGAATATCAAATGAAAATATTCACCTATTATTTGTATTCATTTGTATTTAGATGTAAGCACACACAAATTTGACTTCCTGCCATACTGAAACAGGATAGAGTATTACAGCATGCAGTGTTCAGAGAGAATTTGTCATCCAAACAACTGAACTGCAGGCAAGGGTGACCGTAACACAGCCTCTAAGCACTCACAGCCCAGCACACACTGTGTTTGATGTGCCAAGGAAAAGGTACTGACACTTGTCCAGCCCATCCACCAACATCAGTTCTTTGGGCAACTCCCTCTCTGTTCTCTGCAGAACATTCAGGGTCATGCAAGCAGGACACTGAATCAGGACAATACAGGCCATCTACGCAGCCTGAGCACAGCACATTATGTCTGACACCAGCTTGCCGATTTGGGGTGCAGAGGGGATGACCAATGCACTAAAGAACCTCTGCCAAAGAGAGGAGTCTTTATCCCTAGAAGATTGATACCACTGCCTCTCTGAAGGCATCAGTGCTCCCAGATAACTTCATACAATTAGGTTTTGAGTGCACTTTTTATGAAAGATTCAAGCCAGCTTATAGTATGCAAGAGCACAGTTAGCAGTTGTTCACAAAAGGAACAAAATGTGGAGGAAGACATGGAGATAATCGTATTATAAATAAATCCATGAGTCTGCATTTAAAAAAATAAATGTTTTAAATGTAGGGCATCTTTGAGTCAGGCGTTAAGCCATGAGGTTGGCAGGCCAACGCAATTTCTTTTACTTCTTTTACTAGTTCTAGGTTATATTTTCAAGTGTCAAGTTACTTTTCAGATCAGTACTGTGTATTTTCTTACCAAAGCAGAGCAATACAGATCTTCTGAAATAAAAGTGCATATTTATTTGACAGCACCCTGCATTACAGCAACTAAATTAAAACGCATTTAATATTTCCTGTGCTTTCTATTATTTATCAAATGCCTCAATTTAGTTATATATACATATATGTATAAATACATACATAAATATATATGTGTGTGTGTGTGTATATATATATATAAAACTAAATATGAGCATCTTTGAAAATTCATTATCATTTCTCAGAACACTCCAGCAAGGGCTTTATTGTTCAAAGCTGCTGTAAAGAGAGCTGCACCAAAGGGAGCCATTTGGACTGCACAACAATGAACTTTATTGATCCTACATAAGTCATAAGCACAGTTACATTTTTCTGAGTGCCTGCTATGGGCACATTTTCCTAATGGCAGTGTACCTGTGTCTGTGTATTATTGTTAAAGACAGCACCACTATGCATCACAGAATTCAGCCAGCACATGGTCCAAAATTTCCAGTTTTGGAGTGGGATCTTTGCAATTTTACTGTACTGTCATTATAGAAGTTTATTTGGAGGCAGCCCTGTGCCCACACTGCAATACAAGACTGCAAAGATTTTTCTGGCTTTTTATTTACACTTGATTAAATTGTTCCAGTTGTGGCCTTGACAACTATACCTGTGTGCTGGTCCATTCACTCACATTAAGGAAAAAAAAGCGGCACATGCATGGAAGTGAAATAACTGTGCCTCCAAGTAAGTGTTCTCACAAATAATCTGGCAAGTTACTCAGTAAGCACCATATTTGGATAAATTCTTTGTGTGCCCAGACTGTGAAGCACAGAAAGTAGAGCTCTTGCAGACTGGTACCATAAACATAGCCAATGTCAACAGGTTTTATTTTACAGCATACATTAAAGAGGAGATTTTCAAAGAAACATAAGAAAGTTATGAGCAACCAGGGATCAAACACCTTTAGGCTCCTCTAAACAGCACAAGGTCAAACAAAACGACCAGTACACTAGCCCATACCAATTGTCACACTGTAGTGCTCCCTAAGGCTTCAGTCCAAAAAATCAGGACCTTGTTTATGGAAACATAATTAAAGCACTTTCTTTGCTTTCCTGTAATAGACACTTTAGCACCTGGTAATCAAAGGGAAATAAATGAAAAATCTGTTGTTGGGTTTCACTAAGGCCATGCATTAGAAGCCTATTTGCTTTCCTGCGGCAAATTTGGTCGCAAATTCACGTGCCAGGGCTTCTTTGACTCACTGGTACAAACCAGAGTACACATCCCTAAATCCTCTGCTGCTTGGTGAGCCTACCTGCAGAAGCTTCCCCTTCTCACTTAGAGGAATTTACTTATCCAGCATGCATTTTTAATAGGCTCAAGTCACTTTCACTGTTTAAATGTTTGGACCCTAATACCTGCTACAATGGTGAGAACATTGAATGGGAATCCTGCCCTTAACACCCACAAGTGATTCACATATATTCTTCCCCTGGCTCAGACTGCTCAGGCCCATCTGTTTGAAATCACCAATCCTGCTTTGCTGGTCCAATACTCAGGCAGCAATGCCAAGGGACAGGAACACTGAGCGGGATATGCTTGCTCATGTAAGGTCTCACAAAAGCCCTTTCCATTGCTCCCACCCCTGCAGTCACACTATGTCACTTCTGCTGCCAGTCTCACTGAAAAAGGCCTCACATCTGCTCACTCCAAGTACGGGGCCATGGAAGTGGGATACGGTCCAAGGGAGCTTTGGCTACACATGGTGGCTGCTGCGGGGGAAGCCTGTCTTCATGGGCTTGCCCAGGAGCCCATGCCCATAGCACTCATCTGTAGCTCAGGAAACAAAAAGTGATTCTGCCATGGACAAATCTCCTTCTTAGTTGAACGATCAATGCAGCAAAGGTGCAACAGGGTCCCAGAGCTCCCCACACACATACTCGAGTCCGAAAATCATAATGAAAGACGCAGGTCAGAAACAAAGGACTCTGAGTAATGAAATGATTAAAGAGAAAATACAGTTGAAAACTCCTGGAACACATTATAATTTAGTATCTCATCATTTACTAGGCATATTGAACATAACATGAATTTCCCTCTGCTCCACCAAGCCCACTTCATATTCCACAGAGCCTACACTTCTGTGTCTCATCCAAGCCCAGATGAGATTGTCTTGTATATCAGACAAATGTACTAGAGAGTAGCCTACACTTTGGTAATGTACAAGCTGAATGTTCCCAACAGTCCAACTTCCACATCGTTTAGAGAATTTGCACTCACACATTTTCAATGCGTAATGAGGGGTTTTAGCAGTTCATAATTATTAAGTAGTTATTTTACATGCCCTTGTGTGTGGTAAATAATACCATAGAGAAAAAAAGGAACCAAGGGTTTGTATAAATGATTCTGCATAAACCTACAAGCTCAGATTTTAAATCTGCATTATCATGTTGGTTCAGATCTTCGGGCTTAGGTCTGAACAAACATGAACTTCAGGGACATTTGAAATTCAACTCTGTATCCTGACCTGGATTTTCTAAATGACCTTTGAAATTTGGAACTAAATTCAAGTGTTGCAGAGTCTCTATCTGGAAGCTTTTTGCTGATGGATTTTCATTCAGTCTAATGTAGGTGGCAAATTATGCTGGGAATAAGTCATTTTCAAGAGATCCAAGGTCTGGCATACAGACTACTGCTTCCAGTCGTTTTAAATGGAAAACAAAGGTTCTTCATTTACCTCTGAGGCTTCTGTCTGATTTATTTTGCTTCTCTGGTTTGCATTTATTTGATTGTTTGTGCCAGGCATAATGGATAAAATGCAGGCATTGCTAGAAAAGCTGCAATCTGCAGTCCCTCAGCCACATTGACCTCTTGCAGACACCTCTGAATCACAGCAGAAAGGAGAGATGGCAACTCCCAGCTGGACAGGCCTTTGCAGCTTGCCCAGATGTCAGAAAACTAGTCTTTACTGGCCAAGATTGAGACAGCCATAACTTTTTATAAAGCAGTGAAGCACATACTTAACTTTAGTCACATATTTTAACTTAAGAATGCACTTAACTGCTTGCTGAACATGGGCAGGCACATGCTGCACTGGCAGCATAGGGTCAGTCACTCTTAGAGCACTAAAACAGTCTCAAAAAATCCTGAAAATGGGAAATACAAGGAATCCTATTTATCAGGTAATTACTCCAGTGTCATAAAATCATAGCCTCATAGAATGGTTTGAGTTGGAAGGGATCTTAAATATTACCTGGCTCTAACCCTCCTGCCACAGGTAGGAACACCTTCCACTAGACCACGTTGCTCAAAGCCCCATCCAACCTGACCTTGAACATTTCCGTGGATGGGGCATCCACAGCTTGTCTGGTCAACCTATTTCAAGCCTCACCACCTTCACTGTAAAGAATTTCTTCCTAATATCTAATCTAAACCTACCTTCTTTCAGTTTAAAGCTGTTTCTCCTCATCATCTCACCCCATGCTCTTGTAAAAAGTCTCTCCCCAGGCCCCTTTAGGTACTGGAACATGCTCTAAGGTCTCTCCAAAGCCTCCTCTCCTCCAGGCTGAACAACCCCAATGCCCTCAGTCCATCTTCCTAGGAGAGATGCTCCAGCCCTCTGATCACCTTAACGGGCCTCCTCTGGAACTCGCCCCAGCAGGTCCACATTCTTCTTATGCTGGGAGCCCCAGAGCTGGATGCAGTGCTCCAGGTGGGGTCTCATGGGAGTGGAGTAGAGGAACAGAATCCTCTCCCTTGCCCTGCTGGCCACACTGCTTTGGCCACTCCCTTGTGTCAATATGGAAATTGGGAAAATGTCCCTTCATCTGACAGCATCTGATACTGCACTCCAACAATCCCAACAGTCCTCTGCCCTTTTCTGTGAAGGCAGACATTCAGCTTATACTGGTAAACCAGCAGATCTTACCCAAATAGAAACTGAGGAGAAACAGCATCCTAGCAGTCCTCTTCTGAACTGTACTACAACTAAAATGAATATATAAACATAACTCTGAAAAACTGACTTGTATTTCTTATCACTATCATATGTCTTGGTTATATAGAACTATGCACAATTAAAATTAATAACAAAGAAATTATTTTTGAAATGCACACAAATTCAGAAGCAGAAGTCAGTCATATTTTCAGGCATCTATTAGTTGCTTTGGTGATGTGTTGAAAAAAATAAAGGAAGATGGAAAGAATCAGTCTAGTTATTACCTGCAGGAGCTTACTGTCCTTTAAAATAACTTCAGTTTCACGAAAATGTAAAACCCAAAAGCTTCCATATAGTTTGAGAAAAAAACACACAAGTTCCAGGGACAGTAAGAAAGCTACTGAAGCAAGTCTTTTGTTTGCCTTTTGACCATTTCTGCATGCAGAACTCCCTGCAGTGCTGTCCAGTTCTGCTTCCCAAGTGCTTAGAAAGAAGCAATCTACCTTTGACCATGTCTTAATCTACATTTTTCAGGACAAAAAATTCTTGGCTTCTATGCTGCTCACCCAACTAGAATTTTTAAGCACCCTCTAAACATATCACATCAAAATAGTGCTATGTGCTCTGCACATTTTGCTGTCTCACTTTTCATTCTCTTTTCTTAATGGGAACTATGGACACATTTTACTTCTTCTGTATTGGCAGAATCTCTACAGATTCTTCTGCACAACTGTCTCTGCATTTTGTGTGAACAGTCATAATTTTTTTAAATTGCACTGTTTGAATTCATATTTTAAATAGAAATTACACGTAGATAAAGAGAATTAAGTTCCTGCTGAGATGAAGACCACTGGAATCAGGATTATCATTTTGTTTTTTGACTAGTATTATGTGTGGTTGAACGATGACCTGAACTTTCTTCCCTCATCATAAAAAGAAGAAACATGAATCAAAAGTCAGCCTCCCATTTTAATCAAATTGCCCTGATTATCTGGTATGGATCTAAAGAAGGGAGGTTTAAATACCTCCTACAATGGAAATATTTCAGAATTAATCTGACAGTACAAGCAAAAAGAAGTAATTAATAAAAGCAAATGAAATTACTTTGAAGTAATCAGAGAACAGCTCAGGAAAGGGCACAAAAATGGCAAGAACCAGATGATCACTGTGGATTGTTTCTACATTAAAAAAAAAAATTAATTAATCCATGCTCTTAAGGCTACTTAAAAGTAAGAAAGAAAAAGGAGAATATAAATTTGTCTACAGAAGTACATTACTGGATTGCAGTTTGCTGAAACTTACAAAAAGAGAGTAGTTTCATATTAATGAAAAAACTGATCTGATGATACAGTTTTCTTTCTGGAGAATCAGGGATAGTTTTCTGCAATGGAGTTAACATGGGTGTTAACTAAGTGGCAAATCCACAGTCAGACTTCCTACTGAATGCTTAGGACAGAAAATCAAAATCCTTCACCGGGAACAGCACTCCTGTTTCTTGCCTTTCCTATCAGAGCTCCTGGGAATAATAAAGTTTTATATTGCCCAAAGAGCCTCTTACCTGGAGGCACTGCTGATAACTCTGTCATCTTCTCACCTGGACATAAGAGAGGAAAGATACTGAGGGAATGGCACTGGGCTGTGCAGACAAACCCCAACTGCTGTGAAACAGCTGAGGTTCACTTTACATCAAAACAGAGGTTTGCCATTGATCTCTGGCCAGCACAAAACTTTACAAACCTTTACATTACCCTTAAAGACCCTATGATAACTCTTGAGTCCTGCTTTATCCAGTGAGAAGTAAAGTATCTCAGGCGTGCTACCTAGAAAATTTTAAGAAGTCATGATCCTTACCATAGAGTTCCAATTAAAAGAAATTTACATATCCAAAATTGTAATTTGTCAAAGGTCAGACAAAATCTACCACATGCTAACAGATTAGTACCCTAACATACTGAAGAAATATTTTTCAACCTGAGAACCAGCAAACTACAAAATAAACCAGCATTTAGGAAGATGTGTTCCATGGACATGATTGCAATTGCCTTTAACAAGTGGTTCTTCCTGTACCATTCATCATTCATGCCTTAGTTTGTCAAATGTTTGTTAAAGGCAGAAACTAAAGTGGAGCTGGATGTAGCTGTAACACTCTGGAAAACCCTCTTCTGTCAGAGGATCAAGTTAGGAGACTGTGGAAATTAAAGAGCTGTAATGTGAAACCTAATGTACAGTAACTGTCAAGTGAGGTAATGTAGAAACTGGAAAGCCTTGTCTTAGAGTTAATGCCTTAATCCCAACATACCATTTACACTGTGAGGAAAAAATGTCAGAAACTGAAAATCCATGAAACAAGGTTATGGAACAAAGACGATAAAATAAACATTGTCAGTGACAATGTGTTGAAATTGATTTGGTTTTATTCCTGCAACAGGTACTTACTTTCTGATTTGCCAAAATCTCACAGCATCCTTTATGTTCAAGTTATTCTGAGGTCTGTTCTAGACTATAAATACTAATTATGAGTATCTATGACAACCATTGACACTAAAAATGGAGTATTTATCCCATCCAATGCCTGAACTCTGAGGTATTAACCTCTCAAAGTTTTGGATTGCCAGAAAATAAAACTGTGATGCTAAAGGATGTGGTTATGTGGTGAATAGTGAAAAAATTTCCTTTTAACTAAACACAAAGAGTAAAACAGTTTCCTGATTATTAATGATAAGCTTGTGCTTGGGGCCTAGCTAAATCAAAGCCAAGTGTTCTCAACCACAGAAACAACAAAAAATATGATTGCATGATAATCACATGTGTTTTGTTTATACGCATACTACAGGCTCCCACAGAACCTCCCAGCCCTCAGCCCAGGCCGAGTTCATCTGCTGTCCCATGGCAAACCATGCCAGCCCCAAACCCACCAACTTTCACAGTTTTGACATTAAAAAAGAGATGAGTGGGTGGGGAAATGTAGCCTAAGGACCACCATTCTGCCAGGGCCCTGCCTGTCTGTCCCCCTGGAGCAGACAAAGCAGCAGACAGTACCTACAAGCTCAATCACGTGTGTACCTACATGGAACAAGGACTCGGCACCTCTGACCCCAAGACCAGGACTCTCTGGCATGTCCCATCAGATCCTTTCACTGTTTCTTAAGAGGATACAGAGGGATTTGGATGCCTTCCCCTTGCAGACAGTTTTGGTGGGGAAAAGGGAGAGAGGAATGGAAAAACTCACTCTTGGATTTTCTATTTTTGTACGTGGGTTTTAGAGGACTCTTTGGACCTTCCGAAAAGCACTGAACCAGGAGATACAGTACCATGGACAAGAAATAGGGACATGTGTCAGACAGACATCATCAAGACTCAGTGAAGTAACACAATAAAGACCACTGCCAACAGCCATGCTGGCCCTTAAGTTTTCTGTTTAATGTTCAGAGCAAGGGCAGTGTTGATATATACCAGACACAGGTCCATGTACTAGAGACAAGAACATTATTTGGCCTCAAGGACCACATCCGTGCTGCTAAAATAGTAAAAGGCCCACAATAGTTAGTCCCTAGCCCCATGTTTCCCACAGGATTCTTGAACTGGGTCCCCAGGGGCAAGAGAGTTTAGCAGTGTGCACACACATTGTGCCACACCCCTTTGCTTCAGGGATATCAAAGGATCTTTGGCACAACTACGTGTAGAGTCTTGGGTGCATAAAGGAAGTCCTAAAAATCAAAGGGAGAGGCAGTCACAGGGTCACCAGTGGTGAAATACTGAAATAAAGACAAGAACAGTACTCATCTTCAGTACAAGTATTAGCAGCAGAAAGGCTCTGCACTGCCCTGGTTATTCCTTCCTCCATAGCAAGGAAGCATCCTGGCATGAGTGCTGTAATGCAGGTGTCCCCATATCCTGAAAAACATGCCAGTACTGATGCTTTCCCCATTTCAAAATTGCAAGGAGTCAGGAAATGTTGCTGCTAGTGAGAGTGGTGCCTGCTGCCCACCATAACTACACTACCCTACAGAACAACCCCTCCCCTAAGAGACGATAGGAATGACAAATTAAAGTGTTAATTTGTTAAACTGCAATAGCACTGTCAAATTAGCCTGGATGAAAGTTAAAAATAAATCCATTCGTTACTACAGAACCCAAACAAGTATCAACTACAGAGCCAAAACAAGCATCATAACCTTTGATAGTAAAATTCTGTGTGCAAAGCAGTCTTACAAGTCCAAGAAAAAAAACAGGGAAACAGGTAGGCAGCTCAGAATATTCAGTTCATACAAATGCAGCAAGTCCGACAAGGACATTGCCTCTGAAGAGACTTCAGAGAGCGAGCATATGCATCTGCTGAACACCCCTGAGGTTCACCAAAGAAGTGACTTGAACCCTTGCTTCTCTGACTGCTGCTCTGGTAGTATCAAAGACTGATCACTTGTGACAAAACCAACAAGTACCAAGTAGAGAATTGCCTCATAACAGATAAAGAAAAAAATATACTGTCACAAATTTTTTTCGTGGATGGAGGCCAAGCTGCATCTGTTCCAAGCATCAGGGCCAAAATATCATCTACAATTAGAGCATTGCTGACAATGTTGTTGAGGCTACATGAGACGGAGCAGATTACAGGTCATCCTGCAGCTTGGAGGTATATTGGCACTGTGATGGTAGTGGTAATAAAAATGTGTTTGTGTCAGTAAAGTAAGCAAATATGACTCAAAGCACACAGGCAGCAGACAGGCTGAATAAGAATTCACTTTTCTAAACATAACCACAATTTGAAGTGCCAAGGCATGGTGGCCTACAGAGCCTCACTGCTGGACAGCTGTTGTGGAAATCTAACAGAACATAACTGAAATTAATGAGAGAAGAATGCAACACTCACAATCCTACCACAATAACTGCTTTGCAAAAGCGGAAGTTCTTTTCTATCATTGATATATTCAGGGAGACTTTAGATAGAGTGAACTATACTATTTGATAAAATACCACAGTATAGGGCCCATTAAAAAGGGGAATAGGTAAATGCAGGCACTGTGGAAGCCCTGCCATATTCCCACAACAGGAAATACAGAGTTGGGGAGATGAAAAAAAAAAAACAAAAAAAAACAACTGGAGCAGAGAGCATAGCCTTCACCATCTGGGAACTTACACCCCTTGTCTGGGAATGATCACTAAGCCCATGCTAAAAGATCAATGAACTGCAAAAGATGTCTCAGTCTGCCTGGGAATCTGAAGAATGAGTGGAATCTGGTTTTGCTTTGATTTCAACTTACCCAGCCCACATTACAGTTCTGTAACATACTGTCAAACCAAAAATATTTATTCTATTGCCAGTGTCCTATCACTACTGAAAGGGAAACAGTGATATTTTGAACATGATGGGTAAATGGCAAAAGCACATGAAATAAAGTGAGGGTGCAATGGCAGTGGGAGAGAGGAATAGCTGGGGGAAGACTCATTCCCTAAATAACTCAGTAAGCCAATACTTTAATACTCATTGTGAAGCGTGATCATGCTGCTAATGAAGCAATAAATCCTCCCTTGCATTGGTGCTGGAGGGAGGGGGGTCAGAAGGTGGAGAGAGCTTCCTTTCCTTTCTCATTATAAGCAGCAATGCAAAACACTTTAATAAAGCTCAGCAATGTCCTAAAGGAAGGAATAATCAGCTAATGCTTCTCCTCACGAAGCCATGCTGCAAAATGGCACGTCTCCTTGGCTCTTCTGGCTTCCCTCTTGGGACTCCTGTACAACAGTCAGCACCAAGCCTGGCCCTGCCCTCCCCATCCTCCCCACCAGCCTTCATCCACTTTGGGACTTTGACAGTTGACTTCCAGACCTGCACCAGCCAATTTAAGCATAAGCATCACTGATGAATGCCTAATCCCCCCTCCCCCTGTACGTATATTCTAAAATGCCTTTATTTTAAATTGCAAAGGAGAGAAACATTTTCTTTCCCAAAAACTGAAACTGGCAACGAAAAATGAGCAAAGCCTATCTCTAATTAACGCTAATCTGTCTGCCTTGTGTACGCACCAGTGAGGGAGCCACAGTACGCTGCAGATCAGAAGATAAAAACACACTCAGGAGTTCAACTGCTTTAGAAGCACAACATCTGTTAGCCATGTTATTCTGCAGCTATCCAACAAGCAGAGCACTCTTCACAACACTTAATAGCTTATGCATTATGGATGCTGCCGTGGGTACAGAGGTACTTGGGCTCAGGGTTTCATTCTGCACAAGTCTCAAATTAAAAAACTATGGGCAAATCTGGGGAGTGTCTCTCCCCTTTCCTTCCTCACATGGGAAGTAAGAGCTCAGGGCCAAATTCTGCTATCAATTACACTAATATGGCTCCACTCAAAATCAGTTTGGTGTAACACAGAATAATATCTGACTTACTCCATCCTTAATTCACTCAGTATGTGGAATTAGAATAAAATTGCAAGAAATCTCTTTAGAAGAGAACATTTTAAGTCAGCTATTATTGTAATATCCTTGACTGATTTAGCCACTATGTTATTATTACAAATTAATAAAGGAAGGGCACACATTAATGGAGTTTATAGGTTTTTGAATTACTGTTTTCCTATTATTCTTTCTATTATTCAATCACCAGCTTCTTCATATAGTTTATCTATAACTCTAATGCATTATAGTGCTTCAGAATTTATGAAGTATATACAAGGCATATAAATCCTATTAACTAGCCCATCATACTTATAATTGATTCAATTAAAATGTTGTGTGTGTCTACAGTACATAAAGGGGAGGGAAAATAAAACTGAGACCAAGGAGTTAATAAATTCTTGATTATTTATATTTTCTTAAACTTCTCTGCCACAGTGGAGACAAGACACAGCACAAATATGCTGCATTGTACTCCTTAGACCCTACAGCCCAGCATGTAACATAACGAGCATAAGAGACCTGAGAGGAACTTAAAATGATGTTCCTATTCATTTTAAGGCCAAAGAGACCATTTTGTCCTTCTAATATGACTAATATTCGCATTACATGAGCCATAGCATTTCACTCAGGGATTCTTTCATAAAGCTAATGGTTTCTGGAAAAGTTGGATTTTTTCAAGCATCCAACCTTCATTTAGGGATTTGCATCTATTTGTTCCAATTTTGTAACACAGCCTTGTTGATAAAAATATATATTCTGTCAGGTTTTTACCTCATATATGCATGCCCATGTTATGTATCTAGCTTAGGAATGATTCAACAGATCAAAGTGAAGGATTGGAGTTCCCTGCCTAGTCAATGAAAGGAGGCAGTCAGTCAGCTTCAGCACACTGAGTCAGAGATGGCTGAAAGAGCTAAAAGCAGACCAGGAGAATAAATACCTACACTCACTTCAGTTCTGAATTGCTCAAGATCTTTCTCCTACTGACAGCTGTTCCTTCCAACTATTGTCTTTGGCAATACACTTCATTTGCCAGACTGAATAGGCATCTACTTTCTCTACAGCCATACATGCAACTCTGTAATAACGAAACCACATGGAATTTGCAATGTGACAGTGAGAGAGATTTTCCAGAATTCAGATGATTCAGAGAGGTCTTTCTCTCTTCCTTTTCTTGCTGCTATCTTTATTTCAGTGCCAACTCAACACAGGGTTTAGGCAACAGAATCCTAAGGGTCACTGAATTGAATTTGTGCTACAAAGTCATTTAAGTGCTTTTGTAAATCACACCCTTTAACTCCTGATAGGACTACAGCATTACCCTTGCCACAGAATCCCAGTGTAACATCAATGTTTTAATTCCTATTTCTAAAGCACTTTGAAGATGCACATACTACTGTATTGCACCCTGCAGACTTTCACTGGTGCTAAGATGGTACAATTCTGTTTTCTCCCTCCCTCCAGCTTGAGAACAACAAGAAAGACCAGAAAATGTGCTTTTCCCATACATTTGAGAAGACAAATTTTGATGTCCCAGCATGAATTATTCTGCACCACACAAAAATGCCAATTAAGCCTTTATTCTATAACCTGACAGATGTTTCTGATGCACTGTTCATCCATTTCATACTGTACAAAAGCTAAAGTTTTAAACTTTTTGTATTATGATGCAATTAGCATTATTCATGAGGACAGCCATCAAAAGTCTGCTTGAAGCACTGTCCCATTCCTCAGAGAGAATTTTGAAAGACATGGCTGGAGGTTGCCCTCCCTATGCACTAGGTAGACACGACGCATACACACACACACATGCAGGGAGTCCACAGGCCCCCATTCCTCCTCCCCTCACACCCTCACTTGTCTTTCCTACTATGACCATCTTCTGTTGCACATAAATTCCAGGCCTGGTGGCTTACACTCACTACTCATACCCAGCCCACGCAGCCTATTGCTGTGCATACAGAGAAGCAGTTCAAGCAAAAGAAATGGCTGCTTTTGTGACTGCAACATCACAGAGAACAAAAGTTGAATCAAAAAACTTTGTAGCTGACCACCCCATTCCTCTATGGCATAGAAGTTTGTCTCAGTGCCCTTCTGCCCCAGCAATGGCCAACATCCCCCTCAGGAGCAGCCCGCTCTGCAGTTCCCATGCATGCCCTGATGGAGCATAGCTTCTGGCCAATGCTCATGCTGCACCTTTCCTGCTGTCATGCTCACCAGGATGGACAGGCAAAGACAGACTCATTTTCACACAGATTCCTCTGCTGTCCTATGGATGTGGCATGTACACCCCAGGGAATGGCCCATTCTGTCTCAGCCTTGTGCCTCCCCTGTCCCCAAGGAGCAGCCCAATGACCAGGGCGGGGACTGCTCCCACTGAGCCCCGACTGCCCTGCTCCTGACCAGGGCAGGTGGGATGGGCCCTGGCTGCCATGCCGTGCCCTAACACCCCAAGAAGCCATGACTGCTCCTGGATCCCAGCACTCATTGTGCTCCAGTGCTTCTCCCAAGCAAACCACCATTGGCTCCCACTGTCAACTTCCCTGCAGTGTCACAGCAAACTCATCATCACCCCTGTTCCTTCTGTCCTATCTTCTACACATCTACACAACATCCTTCTGGGGTTTTTTTTATTCCTCTTACCTATCACTACTCCCTTTTCTCCTCTGTTCCCCTAAAAGAGCACATTAATACTCCAGCCTACTCAGTCTCCTGCCCTTGTCACCAAATCAACATCTGAGAAAACACTTCTCCTTTTCTCTTTGCTCTCTGGAATAACTGTCAGGAAAAGAAAGATTTCTTTAAAAATACAGATTCAGCAACTACACACTCTTAGTTGGAAGGAAGCTTGTCCCTGGGGTAGTGATTATACATATAAAGACAATAATAAGACTGAGGGCTGCAAAGCTGTGTAGCAAAGGTAGAAATCTTAAAGTCTGTCTTTACAATTCTCCAGAGGTTTAATCCGTAGCATAAAAAATCTTATTTTACATGTATGTAAGTGCTATGAAAACAATGCATTTGCCTGTTCATCACAAACTGCACTATAACACATCTCAAGAAATGCATCAGTAAGAGGATAAACAGAAACAAATAGGCATATGAAATGTCTATGAAAGGGATGCACAGAAATGAACAACCCTAATAAAGAATCAACCCATTTTTTTTCTTTTTGCAAATTTAAAAAATTGTATTTATTAACAATATATACCAGAGCTATTATCTGTTACTGTAAAGCTGAAGATGCAAGGTATGTGATCTGTGACTTACCAAAACAAAGCGAAATAGTCTCTTGATCATTGCTTTATGTACTTAACATAGAACATCAGTAAATAGGCAGGATAGATATCTAAAAGCAGGATTTAATTGAATCAAATTAGGTTATGTCAAATTCATTGCTGTACAGAAAAGACAGAGTTAGGTAAATGAAACCTGGAACTGTGGCACAGATAATTTAGCTATAAAGTTTATCAAGAATCATGATGGAGTATTAGACGGAGGATGAGACAAAAAAAACCCAAAGACATGAAGACTTCCTATGAGGATCTTCCAATCCTAAACCTCATATCCCTTCCTTCTGCCAGGCTGAATCCAAACACCAGATTTATGTATGGAATCTCTGTTCATGTTAAGAAAAACATACATGTCATGATTTAGGTGTGGTACTCTCTGGTTTAGTTCTCCCACTGAGTGTCCAAACCCTTTGCTGCTTACTCACTCCCCTCTCACTCAGCAAGATAGACAGGAGAATTGAAGGCACAAAAGTTGAAGATCACAGCTTGAGGTAAGAACAATTTACTGGAAACAGCAACGAGATAAGAAAACAAACAGTTGCAGCAAGAATACTAATGACAGAGGGTACAAGAAAGAGGCGAAATACCCAACCGCTCCCTCTGCCACACTATGGTGACCAGGAAGAGGGCCCTTCCCCTGTCCCCAGCAATGACATGCGGTGATATAGGATAACCTTTGGGTCATAGCCATGCCACCTCCTGGCTACTGCAAAAATTAACCCTGTCCTGGCTGGAACTAGGACAACACTTCAAAGAGGCAGTCCAAAACAATCCATACCCTCATCATACTTCTAGAGCAAGTTACTGGGCAACACTACAAAGAAGGATGTAACACTGACACTGTCCTTCCTGTGAACTCATAAGAACAGAGAGAACTAGAGAGAGTTCTGAGCTGAGCTGGAGGGATGGCAGGGGAAACAGAAAAGGCACCTTTCCTCTCTCACATAAACACAACTACGGTGTGGTTCAGGGTTTGTAATGCTAGAGAATAAGAAAAGCAAGGATGAATTTTCAATTACAGCAGCCTTGGGGTTAAGGAAGTCTTTTTGGATGCAGGGCACTGAGGTTTGAATGAACCCAGACTGGGACAGCAACTGACTTCATTTTTCCTACTGAAAAAATTAAGTGTTCCTGATCATTGTGTATTTGTATGGAAAATAGCTCCCTTTCTTCCTCCAGTGAGTTAAAAAGATAATGGCCATATCTGCCTCTTGGTGAACTAGATATAGGGAAGAATTTTCCCAGAGGTATAGTGGGTGCTTCATCCCTGGAAATGTCCAAGGTCAGGTTGGGCAGGATTCTGAGCAACCTGATGTAGTTGAAGATGCCCCTGCTCATTGCAGGGGATTTGGATGAGTTACCTTGAAAGGTCCCTTCCAACCCAAACTATTCTATGATTCTGTGAAGGACCTGGTTTTACTAGCCTGCGTCAGCGAGAAGTCAGCAAACCTACAGAGTGGTGGCCAACAAGAATCTTAGGAGCACATGGCTTAGGAATAAAGTAAAATGCAAGGAGCTGCCTCTTACCTGAATAAATGCAAGCCATATAATCCCAGTTCCTGTTTACCCAAGCAGAGGAGCTACCAGCATGTACTCTCATATCACCAAGTCACTCAGCTTCCCTTCAAAGGATCCACAACAGCAGGCATGAGACCTGCACACTCAGGGAGCTTTCCTTCATTGAAGGCTTTCCACTGTCTCAGTATGAAAATGTTTGGTCAGACAAAAGCAGCCTGGCCACTTGCACTAGAGAGAACAGCAGCATGGGGAGCCTCAGGGACAAAATACTCTGTAATTAACTTCAGATACCTTCAAGCTATGGCACTGGCTGTTGAAGCACTCCTTATTTCACTATTCATGAGCTATATGGCATACAGTGGGATTAATCTAATCTATAGTTTGATATCCACCATACTGACCTAGTGATTCTCAATCCCTTTTTTAGTTTGTGGCACTTTTTAGTCCAGGTCTCTTTAGGATGCAGCCAATTTCAACTGGTTTAGATATCTTACTTAAGAGATGAAAATCACATCCTCCCTCTTGACAGAAGAATGGGTGTAGATGACCAGGAAGCAGTGGATATCTGGTGCATGCACACTGATGCACCATCAGAGACTGGATCTGGTTTCTTTTATGTCACTGTGTCCTGTGGAGCTAGCTGTAAAGATCACAATGACTCCTTCAGTCCTTAAAATCTATTAATCTTCTAATTAGAGCTAATTAAAATGAAATGCATTTTTACTTTTTTTTTTAGATAACTTTCTCTTTCATCATTAAAACACTGACATTTTTTAAATGAGCTCCCCTAATAACAAGAGAACATTAATATACCTGATTAGTATTCTTTTCTAATAGTTAAGACCTCGGCTTGTCCAATTACACTTTTTTATACCATTAGAAAACAAAGTGAGAAGCTACATGTAACAGCACACCCCGGTTAGCACAAAGAACCCAGTGTAAACAGAAAACAACCAATTAAGTGGTTCTTCTGGGTATCAGGGATGAGGGAAAATACTTCACTGTGGTTTATGAATTGTGTTTAAAGTATGTGCAATAATTTTGTATTAAATATTCGGGATAAAGTTGAGTGATGTAGAAGTGGGAGAACAACAGCAAGAAAGCAGGGGAGTGCATAAGTAGGACATATCTCCTCTCAAGCTTCCATCTCTCTCTCTATAGCTCTTATGAAAAGCTTACAGCAGCAGAAGACAACAGGAGATGTGTCATTTAAACAGAGGTAGGCCATTAATATATTGTTTAAAGTAATTGAAATGCATTGCACAAGATTAGTTGCCTGCCAGTCATCCCAATTAAGCAGGCCTGTCATTGATCAGCATAGCAATTAAGAGGATTCTAGGGTATCAGCAATTTATTCTTAACAGCCTCAATACTAATTGCTTTCAAGCACAGAAGCAGGTTCAACATTCTTTAAAAGAGAAATGAGAGAATTATTGGAAAATTTCTTGTTCTTTTCCCATGAACGACCTATGGGCTAAACTAGATTAGGAGAATTCACAATACTGCAGAGTTCAGACATAGTAACAAATTATTCCATCATTATCTACTGCTAGCAACAGGAAATGACAAGATCAAATGGAGCAACACTTGGTGTTTGTTTTAACCTGGATTTTGCAATGTCCCTGTAAGTCAACAAACAATTCAAACTCCAAAGGCAGCACACAGTAAGGCAAAGGCTCTGTGGCAGCAGAGCAGACAGACAGTGCTTCCCTGCAGGTTCTTTGAGAATGAGGAAAAGCAGCCCTGCAAACCACCAACTTTTGGCATCCATTTAAGTCCAGTTTCAAACTGGTGTGACTCCCCACAGTAACACTCTTCGGCTGGCGTCCTTGTGCTCAACCAACTAACACCTAGGTCTATCCTCTGAGCAAATTGATAGTTTGACACCAGTCTGTGTTTTACAAGTGTGTTGGGATGTCTGGTGGTGTCTGCTGTGTCAGCAGCACTCAGGAAATCCTCTGTGCAAGCAGGTGAGACTGAAAGAACAAGGCATTGCACTCCAGGTAGATCAGAGGCTCTCAGGAGCCAAGTTGCCACAAGCATGAATAGGATAGAAAAAAATGGATAATTACATGGGCAGAGTGAGGCACTGCTGGGCCACAGGAACAGCGAGGAGTCAGGCTTGGTCATAACCTGAGCCTTGGCACAAATCAGAAACCAATACACCTCATTAAAGTTCCAGTGAGAAACCTTGTGTGTGCTGCAGAACACTGCACTATGTTTTCAGGCTTTATTTTTTCTTTTTCTGTTCATATAGTTTTTATTCATGTGCATCAGTGAGGAAATAAATTATGGATATCTACATTGGAATATTTACATTTTTGCTTTTCTTATTGTTTTCTTTCAACACCAAAACTACTGTGAACTGAGTGAAGAAATTAACATACATAGCACCTCTAAAAGCACACTGATTGCACTTGAATGCTTATGAACAGCAGCATGCATGAATATTATTTTGATGTATTAAAATCTTACCACAGGACTTTATCTTTCTGAAAACTCAAATATTTGGCACTATAGAAATACATACCCAATACTAAAATATTTATTATGCAGAGAGCATAATGTTTGCTCTTAATCATAGGATACAATAATTACCTCTATAAAAATATGGTGTTTTACAAGCTACTTTATCTAAGGTGCATTTTACTTTAAGTCTATCATTTCCCTCATCGGGATCTGCAGTTCCTAAAGGGGGATATCAACAGCAATGGAGACCAACACATTGAAGACAGTGAGAGGAGGAGGAAATCTTCCTCTCAGTCCTTAGAAAATCACAGAATCATTAAGGTTGGAGCAGACCTCTGAGATCATCTAGTCCAACCTTTGACTGATCACCACCAGTCAACCAGACCATGGCACACAACTAGACCAAGTGCCACATCCAGTTGTTTCTTAAACACATCCAGGGGTGGTGACTCTCTACCACCTCCCTGAGCACTTCATGCCAATGTTTAACAACTCTTTCCATGAAGAAATTCCTTCTGATGTCTACCTGAATCTCCCCAATATAACTGGAGGGTATGTCCTCTCATCCTGAAAATTCCAAATCTCTGTCCAGTTCATTCTAAAACTTCCAAAGCCTTATGCAGAAAGTAAAAACTACATTTCGGCCTGGAGAAGAGAATGCTCCAAGGGAGACCTTAGAGCACCTTACAGTACCTACAGGGGCCCTACAAGAGATCTGGAGAGGGACTTTTTACAAGGGCATGTAGCAGTAAGACAAGCGATGATGGCTTTAAACTGAGCGTATGTTTGGATTGGAAAGCAGTTGTTCATTATGAGGGTGGTGAGACACTGAAACAGAATGTCTAGAAATGCACTGAAACCATGCCTAGTGAAGTTGTGAATGCTCCATCCCTGGAAGTGTTCAAGGCCAAGTTTGATGGGGCTTTGAGATACCTGATCTAGCTGAAGATGCCCCTGTCCATGGCAAGGGGGTTGGTTTAAGGTACCTTCCAACCCAAATAATTCTATGATTCTATGTTTTTTCTGGTAAAAACAGCCCACCAAGCCCGTATTCTAGCTTCACATCCATAACAAGACCTAGACATTTACCTGAATTTAACCTCCTCAGACCTCTAGACTAGGGAATAGCTAATACCCTCATTTTAGAGGTATGAGACCCAGAATGACTCACTCAGCTGAGATCACACAAATAGCCCAGACAGATCCCCAAGTGCGAGTTGTAATTTCAGAAACCCAAGAGTCTATTGCCCTAAATCCTGACCATACAAACCAGGAGTGTCTTTTAAGGAGCATCTCTTCTCTTTTAATGAGCCTGGGACTTGCCACTCACAGTTCTTCTTCAGGCCTTGTTTTGAAGTGTCAAACAAACTGCAATGTCTCTCCCTCAGTATTTCTCCCTGTAAAACTAATGTTGGCATCATTTTAAAAGGCTTTGATATCCTGGCCTGACAGATGCAGTTCCTATTTATCCATGAAATGCTGTTTGGCATATTGGACCCTTGCACCAAGAGACAAGAAGTACACCCTATTCACATGCTCCTAGCCTAAAGAGTAATAACTGCAATTAAATTGTACATTGGCTTTTGCAGAGGTCAGTGAGGCTGCTATGGGTAATGGGACAGAGAGAGCAAAACTAGCAATTAAAACAGCCTCAGTCTCTCCTAAGAAAAGATGCAGAAGCATACAGTAGATAGACACACTATGCATGCAAACATCTGTTGTAAATGCATATTTGGCAACTCAGCAGATAAACAAATGGGTCAGTGAGTTAAGAAAAATTGTTTCTTTGCTCTGTCATTTCAGGAAGGTAAAGCCTGCAACAGCCTGCATTTTAAGTAAATCTGACTCTTTCTACTTGCAACAGTAGAACTCTTGATTTGGACAGCTTCACGACTACACATTTACTAAGAAAAAGGGAACGCAGCCCTTGCCCCCAAACCAGCTTTTTCCTATTAATTTCACTATGCTTGCTCTATGTGTAATGGAGCCACTTGAAATCCTTCCATCTTGTTTGCAACTTGAATCATGTCTCTATTTTTAGCGGACTTGGAGCTACACTATGACTTTACCAAATGGAAAATGTAATCATGTCTGTGTTATGTATAACAAAATGTGTGTTTGCCCTGAGCCAAATGAACTGCATCATCAGGATTTTGGACAGAGTCAGATTTTGGGGACAGTAACAACCCTAGGAACTAGCCCTGCCAGCAGCTTTGCTTTCCTAACTTGCATTAGCTGGAGTTGTGTGACAGCTCCCCAGAGAAGAGCACTGAGGCAGCACAGCAAGAAGACAGTGTCTCAAGAATGCAGGAAACCAAATTACTGAGTTTGTCCGTATAGTGGAATGGGATTTGGTCTATTCAATGGGAAGGGACACAGGAATCTTGGGGGAAAAAATCCCAAAACATTTCTTTAAGAAGAGCATGTAGGTAACATGCTTATAACTGACTCTCAGCATTGGCAGAGATTCAAGAGTGTGAAACACTCCTCCCAAACTCCACGGGGGCTGATTTATGCCACTGGGCAGCCTTTTCACATAATGAGTTTCCCTCCCAGAGGGTCACATTTACTACTTCTGCCCTGCTCCAGAGGCAAATCTCATCTAGCTTCCAGGCTCTGCAGTTAACAGGAACAAGAACAGCGAAGCTGACAGAGAAACTGAAGAAACATATGGCAGCTTTGTGCATACGGAAAGGAGAGGTGTGACTGGGAGCATACTGCACGTTGTTGCTATTGGAGCCCCTCAAAAGACCTATACATGTGCAGTAGGGAGCAGGAATCCTGAGCTGTTTGTTCGCACACTTGTTTTCAGAGATTCTTGAATTAACACCTACTAGATGTGTTATTCAAAGCATTCTGGATCAAAAAACCAGACATTCTTTTTTAAATACTTAAAACATTTAAAGATATAGTGTGCCTTTGCTGATGACAATAGAGAGGCATAATGTAAAAATAACTGCATGCATCTAATCTGGTTTTCCTCTTACAGCAGTTATATACCAGTGTAATTTCACTGATCCTGGAGAAATTGTTACAGATTCAATGGAAGAAAATACTTGAGAGAGAAGAACCATCCAGTGAATGTCACTGCCTTAAGACTGGTACATGATACTTTAAAATGCCATAATAAATGTCCACAGAAGCCACAAGATCTCTTGCAAAAGGAATTCTGAATCATCCACATGTGGGACAATTGTTCCACAGTAGAGTGGTCTTCCCTCAGTGAAGGAACTGTCAGCATACAATTATAGATCTCTGAAAATCATTAAATCTCCATGTTTACTGGAAATACATTAGTGAGAAAACACCATTCTATTTCTCAAAATGTCTTTTGAACATAATAGCACTTTTTTTCTGAAAATGAAATTCCCAGATCTGTTGAGAAATTACCACAAAATGTCACCATTCTGTAATTAATAATTCAAGTCTTTTCCCTACCTCAACCCATAAAGAAATAAAAAATACAATTGAAATGTTGTTTGCCTGGCAGTATGTATTCTACTTCACAGCAGCAGCTGTCAGAAAAGTACTTTTGGTGTTAAGAAGGACACTTTGGGCTTGGGTTATAAACAAATTTCTGCTGGTACAAATGACATAAATCAAGCTAACTACATGATTTACAACAATTGCATTATATCAAATTAACTGCTAAAATCTAGGAGTTCTCCTAAAAATTGCTAAATGAAGAAAACAATTCACATCAGGCAATCTGTAAGCACTTCCTAGTTGTTTGCAAAGTTATGCTCCCACTTTTAGAAAGGCTGCAAAAATATTTGGCATAACATCACTCCACCATACGGTAACTTTGTTCTGTATCAATTATAATCTTGCCTTAGCACTTTGCTCTTCAGCAATTCTGATGCTCTGCAATTTAATTTTGTCTCTGCTTCCACGTGGGGGAATAAAGGAACAGAAGGAGCGGGTTGAGCCATGGACCCTTCCATTTTCCTACTTTCTAAATAAAAACTGGTGCCAACAAGCACAGCTGTGACAATGAAAAGATAGGATAAATTGTACAGGTAAAGGATGATAACAAATGCTAGGGACCAGGGATCCATCAAAAGCATGAGTGTCAAAACAACCTTCTATAGAAAAGTAGATCCACTTAAAAACAAAGTTATTCGCTTCTTCTGGTGCTGTCTGGATTTGGATGAGTATTTGATGGTATGAAGTTGGCCCTCCATCTCCAAACATCAGTCCAGTCACAGTCAGACACCTTGTAAAAAACTGCCTGCAACTGAAAACCTCCTCTCTTTGGAGACTGCATCAATTCACTTCTAAAGTTCCAGCATAATTTTGTTGGATGTCACAAAGCACCATCACTAGGCAACCACTTTTTGGTAGGCTCCAACTTATTGCTTAAGACAAGTTTCTTTGCACTATATCCATCGTCTACCACCCTTCCCTAGGGGTGTTGAAATCTGTCAACATTTCTTAAGACAGAGACAAACAGTTTTATTTCTACTTGACCCCGTGGCAAAATGGTATTGCTTTCCTTCACTGCCTCTAAATGTCTTAGCATCCATTTTGCTTCGTATTGAAACCGAATTGGTAATTACCCAGAGTCTTGTCTATGGAAATGGATTTAAGTTCTAATTCATGACTGTACCAGACCTTCTTTTAGAGTATTTGAATTGCATTTTAAAGGCATCTAAAGCCTTTGATACTTGGGCTATGTACAACAGCAGCAACAAAAATGGTGTGGGAAAAGAGCAAGTCTTTAGAAAAGTTGCATACAGTGGAGAGGCCTGGAGCCCTGAGTTGCCCAGTGCCCTCCAGCTCCCTACCAGCACAAGACCTGGGCTGGGAGCACGGGCCAGCTCTTCGGGGGAAGGTGTGCAGGCCAGAGGGGTGCAGAGGTCACTCGGCCCCTTAGATCCTATAGGCTGCAGCCTGTGTGTAAGGGTGAAGGCATTGCTTTCTTTTTTAGGAAGTCTCCTCTTCTTCAGACACTGCAAAGAGGATGAGGAAAAGGGATGTGTGCACACTATGCAAAGTGAAATGAGGGATGTTTCAAAGAGGATGCCTCCTCAATCTCCTTCTTTCCTCCTCTCTTTTTCTTTTCATCATTTTACTCTTAGCCACCTCTCCCCACTGTCTGAAAATCTCTCGCCATCAGTAAAATATATTTTAGAAACATATTTCATCTCTCTAGTCCTACTGTCAGATTTGCTGAATCTGTCTTGACTTCTAAAGAGTCTCGTGTGCTGTTGCTTCTTTTTAAGACTGCTTACATATTACAGATGGAATAAGACAATAGGAAATCTTCTTTTATCATATATGATTAACCTGTGGCAACTCAGGTCCTTGAATTGGGAAGTTTCCTAAAAGAGCTATGCCCCTATTTCACCTGCTCAATAAAGCAAATTTATATTCTGTAGGAGATTCTTACAAAAAAAGCTTTTCCTGCATGGAGAAATTTTCTCCCTATAGAAGGATTACACCAGGCAGGAATCTTGCTGAATCTTGCCTTATGCTGGACAAGCTGTACTCCTGTTTTGAAAAGTGTATGCTTTTGGCCACTCAGCATTTACCTTACGACAAGGATGATATAAACCCCGCAGAGGAAATCACTACCACTGGAATGCACCCAGAAAAAACAGAAATCTGGTACCAGTTGAGTGAGAAGTTAAAGCCCTGATCAGTAAATGCTAAAGTATTAATCTTGCAGATTTTTGAGTTGTCTATTAAAATTATTTAATACAGCTATCAGAAGGTGTCTTTGTGAAAAACAATGTATAATATTACATCAGTGCCAGCAAAGAGGTACTGCTGCCAGTTTTACACTATTCCAAATACATCTTGCCCACGCCTTGTGTGAGGTATTTATCATTTGCACAGCAATACCACACAGAAGCTCTAATCAATGACGTGGAGTCCACGGTACCAGCCATTAAATGGATACAGGCAAAAAATTACTTATTTCCCATGATGAAGGATCCAAAGCAGAAGACTGACCTAAGGGAGACAGAAGTGTTTTAGAAATCTGTCTAAACTCAATTGCCATTCTTTCATTCACTTTACTATGTTTGAAATGCTTAAGTTCCTATAGTTCAGAAATCATCCGATACACCTTTTTTTTTCACACGACTCATTTGGAGTTTGATACACCTAATTATGCTCATATGATACTCTTAATTATGGCACAATAAGTTAAACTCTGGGTCTAGGAAAGTCTGAAAGCTATTCAGAGCAACATCACTTAAATCAAGAGCTATTCAGTATGAAACAGAGGTCATGTGGACACCCATAATTCTGAACAACATTTTTCAACTTTATCAAAACATTAGGAAACCAGGAACCATATCAAATTAAGAGGACAGATTGTTTTACAATGCAAACTCCTGGGTAGAAGGAATGAATAAAAAAATTAGCTGTGGTTGTAAAGCAATCATGGTACTATATTATTAGCCTATGGGGTTAACAGTTACAGTTAACCATTGCACCAGAGGAAATAGTTCCAGTGCCAGAATACTTAAAATCAGCATTCAGATGTGCTCTTGTCAACTTATCAGTAAGTCTCAAACAATCTCATTTGAATTAGGTAAGACTGAGCCCATACATAATTTACAAAAGACTGATAAATACTGAACTAGCAAAATAAAGGTCCGTTTTAGGGAAGTTTTCAAACTAGTTAACAGAGTGATCTTCCCTTCCTTTTTGCCTTCTTTGAACAGTAGCTCAATGAAGATTCCATTTGTTTAAGAAAACAGTGTTAGCAATCACAGATCAGGGTCAGGTCCTAAATGGATCGAAACAAGTAGCGTAAACTAGTAGTTGGGAAGCACAACTGACTGAAGCAATTAAGAAATAAACCCCTATCACTCCTTGGAGCTCTAGGTCAATATGGAAGACTGTGTGTCTAAGCCACCAAAACTGCAAGTTTGGTTTTTTTTAGAGAAGTGAGAAACCTCTTGTGCACAGTGACAACTCTAAATGTCCCTTCTTGCTTAACAAAAGACATGACCTCAGGCAAGTTAAGAGTCTTGCAATGAAAAATCCCAGTATCCATCAGAATTCATGTGTAGGACCCAGAGGTGCTAGGCAGTCTGCAAGCACACAGGGTGGCCTAATGTTAGCCCCAGAAGGGCTAATATGAAGTGCATCACCAGCTTTTGATTAGGAGCAATTGGAGCTGGTTTATTATTTTAGTCAGAAAAACACTTGAAAAATCCTATCTTGCCGTGTGTTTTATCTTCCATTGCGGAAAACTAAAACAGCAGCAGCAAATAAACCTTGTACCAATTCAATTTGGAAATCACAAGTTCAGCAAAAACGCAGAGACACAACAAATTATTGAAGTTACCAGGTTTGAAAAGACCTTTATAGGAAGACAAGGTGAACTAGAGGTGTAAATAAGTTTTTTAAATTGAATGAGTTTTCTAAGAAAGCTTTAAAACAGACAACTTACAAGGTGAAGATATAACAGATTTAGGACACCATTTAACCATGGGAATTCAAACCAGGGAACAAGGCTGCTCACCTCTGGGACAAATCCTTCAGCTCCCCAGGAAGTCTGCTAGAGTGCTGGGAACTGATAACTGTTCCAGCAGCAGGTGGACCAGGGCCCCACAGAAACCTTTCCGACAGCTGTGCTTATGACGATGCCAGAAGTCACTGAAGGCCACAGATCAACAGGGATGCAAAGGCACATGAGGACCAGGACACACACACACACAAGGTTCCTAAAACAGGCCAAGTGCCCCAGGCAGGAAGGAGAAATGTGTAACAGAGGCTGTGCATTATCTCTACAGCACGGAGGCTGGGATGATGAGGATGGCAAAGGCCATGGCCATGTACTCCTGATCCACAAACACGGCACATATAAAACAGACCAACACTGCAGACCCATCACTTCTTCCTTTCCTTCCCATCTAGAAATTGTCCCAAAACACATGATATTTTGGTGATTACACCAGTGAAGGTGAGAGAGGTTATGAGCCTTTTGGCTTGAAGTCAAATTATTGAAAAATTTCTCAGACTTTCAGAGCTCCTTCCAAGACTACCCTAATTGTGTCTCCACTGCAAACAGTGAGTCACCAAAGAACCACTTAAAGAACTCAGATTTTGCAGTTTGTGAGCCTTCCCTTTTCTCCCCACTCATCTGTGCTGGCAGGTCGATTTTTTCCTCAATCTGGACTGAAAAAAAAAAAAGACATCAATTTCTTTTTTCGAATACTAACAACACCCAATGGGAGAATCAGGCGAGAAGAAAATTGCAGGCTTTTCAATCTCCTATTGTAGAGAAGTATGCTGGAAAGACATTCATAAAATGAAATGAATGTAAAGAGTACATCCAAGAGTGCAGATTAGTGAGGAACGCATGTGCTAGGATTTGTATAATTCCAGCTGGTTGGTGGAACATTTAATATTAACAATAATGCTAAAAATAACGTATTTTGAATATACTTGAATAGACTACGCTTAAGCACTGCTGTTTTCTTCACAGTCGATGGGTGCTTTACAACAATCAAAGGCAATGGCAGCGCAGGAAAATTCATCCTCGAGTGAGGTGGTTACAGACAGCGTTGCAAACAGCTACAGCTATTGCAGTGAAAAATGCCAACATATATAACCAAGCAACACAAAATTCCTCCACCTACTCATCAATAACCCCTAAGTGCCTGCAAGAATCCAGACATTAAGTTCTTGGCCAAGTGAAGTTCAGACTTGTTCGATAGTGGGCCTAAATTAAGCATTGCAAGGCAGAGAGAGACTCCTAGAACTCCATTGTCTCAAAAACTCACATGCTTTCAAGGGTCTTTACTTCAGTGCCTCTAAGCTTTGAACTGACAAAAAGATATTCTTTTATGTTTATAGGTCGCACTCTCTAAGGCTCCTCTACCTCTGGTTCATAATTATATTTTGTGTCTTTTGATTTGGTGGGTTTTTTAAAGCCCAGCTCTTTCAATGATATGTTTATGTAAGGATTTCATTTTTCCTTTAAAATAAAAACCCAGATGCTCTTAGCCTTCATTGTTGAAAACAGGAATTTTGAAAACATCTCCAAGCTGAAGATAAAAGATCAAAAACCAGAAGGCAAGTAAAAAGAATGCACATTTTTTTTAAAGCCCCATTTTTTTTCAGCCAACATCATGATGTTTTTGAAGTATAACATGATTTATAAAGGTTGCAACTGGAGAAAAAAAAACCAAAGAAAATGCCTTTCCCTGCAAGCATGAAAATACCTGTTTAACCATACATGCCCGTATGGTAAATAAGTTAATGGAGTTATTCATATGCATAAGTGTGAACATGTATGAATATTCACAATATATGATACAAAGTTTTATTCTTTTTTGTTTCTATGTATTAAAAGTGAATATCAGCCTTGAGGATGCGATTGATCATGGCTCAGTCAACAGAATATCCAAAAAAAACCTCTAAATCAAAAGTGTTGCATGCAGATATACAGTATGAAGATAAAAAACCAGCACATCAACCAAGCTCTGTAGTTACCAGATACCCAAACCAATAAATAAAATGGGGCAGTGGCCTGTGAATAGAAAATACCACTTATGTAAGGCTAAAGTTTGGGTGGTGAGGTGACAAAAAGAGGGAATTCTTGAACTGAAAGTTTTCTGAAAGACAAAGGCAGCAGCCTCCATTAAATTCAGAAAGACTCAGTTCGTAAGTCTGACTTACGAATGAACAGTAGATATTTGATTGACTCATTCATACCTCAGCTTTAATTTTTCAGTATGTCAGTAGCTTGATTTTCAGTCCCGGAGCACCTACAGCTCCACTGAAGTAGTAGGAGATGTGAGAATTCAGCCTCTTTGAAAATTCAGCTAAAGGCACTTGGAGTTATGAACAAAACGCAGGCTCAGTTGCATGCCTATTACTGTACCATCATTATGACTACTCACAAATTAGGCACACAGTCTCACACATGGTCTTAATCATATGGGGGACAGTTTCAAAGACGCATCATGAGATGATATGAATCCAACTCCCTATAAAAGCACATACCTTTGAAAAGCTCACCCTGGGCTTTGAAGTTTTTCACAATGGTTCTCTTCGAGGATTTGGTGGTAATAGAAATCATTCCTTATATATCAGTGGGTAAAACCTCAAGATTATTGAAAAAAGGCTTAGGTTTTGTGCAAGAGGAGCGAAACTTCGCACATTGCTCCTGGGAAATCTGTGTTTCAACAAGAGGAACAATGTAGGGCAAAGATCATGCAAGAGTGAAAAAAAATATAGCTGCTACACTGCTACGAGAGGGACATCTCATTTTAGTCCCCTAGTAAATACCTTCTTTTTTTACAGCAAATCATGCCAGAAGGGTAAAAAAATAAGCTACCTTCCAGTTAAACTCATTCACAAAATCAACACAATTTTGAACCATCCCTTGTTTGCTTTCATTCCATTACAGTTTAGAATTAATATAACCTAGTTTATTGGTTTTTCATGCTCTTCAACATTTGCCTTTTTATACCAGACCAAACACTAAACTACAGGGGCCAAAACTGGGCAGAGGGGAGGGAGGAAGGCAAGCCCCTTTCATTAATCTCAGGCAAGGGTTTCAGGCTCAGACTCACTTAGGATTTACAGTATAACCATGCAGTTAGCTTTTAAAATTACCCAAATGTATTCAAAATGTTTGCTTAGTTGAATCTGTAACGCTTTGATAGCATCGCTCCATGCCATAAGGGTATGGCAAGGAAATATAATATGAATGATAGCACTATTAAATTGTCATTGTAAACTACAACCACACCTTTACATGATCTTCTGATCTTTACTGTGAAAAATGCATTTAGGCAACAGGTAAAAAAAAGTTCCTTGGAGTATATAATCTTCTGAAATGTTAGGAAGGAATGGAGAAACAGTGATCCATTGGATAAAATTGCAATTTCACGTGCAACCTTAGTTCTGATGAAGCCAACAGGAATTTTTTTGATGTTTGGGGCATTTTATCCTATCCAGATACTGTTATAAACATTGTTATGACCTATCTAGATATTTTCTCTGAAGACAATAAATTGCATGCAGCTAAGCACCTAGTTTGGAAAGAGGAGGATGAGCGCAGGACAATAAGCCTTATAGCCCACGTGGGATAACAAAGTGATGGCACCCAGAGTCTGGGAAATACACTGGCCCAAATAATGTCTATCACCTGTACTATAAATCTGCATATCAGCCCACATTTGCAGTTTCATGAGTCTCTCTTCCACTATTCCCTGGCTAAGGACAACTTTGGCCTCTTCCTAGGCAAATTATTGTTAAGGACAGGTGGATTATTCAAATCAGTTTCAAAACAATTTATAATAAGCACGATCTCTAAGAGACAATTATGAAACAAGGAGTTGGACATCTGAGTATTTTGTCTCCAAATTCATTTCTCCCCACGGGTGAATGCTTAATGCCATGGTAGGTTTTAGTAACAAAAAGAATGAAAGATTCCTCCCCTTATGGAAATGAAAGAATGAAAAGAACAAAAGACTCCTCCCCTTAGCTTGATTTACCACCTAATCACATACTTAAGAGAAACCAAGAAGGTGAGCAAACCATAATAGTGATGACCAACCTTTACTCAGAGAACTTAAAAAGGTAGTTTGACATTCTGGAGACCAGATTTTCAATTCGAAAACAGAATATAACCTGAGCTAAGATATGTTGGAGCACTATCAAAATATATTGGTCCACGGACCATCTGCTAAGAGGAGGGAGGAAACATTTTGGAAGTCACCACTACTTGATCATCCATAATCTAAGGGAAAAAAGTGAAGACCCTATTTGAAGAGTACCTGGCATTTGGAATAGTTTCATGGGCAACTGATGATGTTATACATTATCTAGTCTTCAAGTCTTAGCTTTTCCTCTCTCCTTTTATTTTGCCAGAGTCTGGTTTTAGTCCGAAGCTTTTCAGTGAAGTTTGTTTGTTTGTTTTCAGCTTAGTTACAGGAATAGTCAGAAGTTTCATATTTTCTGAGTTGAATGCAAAGGACAGATGCTTATATGTACTAAGGGACAGTTAATTTTCTCTTAGTGTTCATACCAAGACAGGAGTGAGGATAGCATTTTGCAGGCTTTGTACAAAGAAGAATACCAGAAGAGTTGTAGTTATGCATTACAGTTCAGTCACTGCAGCTGGATACAATCCATATGATTTGCTTACATCTTCACAAGATCTTCAAGCCATATCAGCTGCAATGCGTTATTCACAATGTCAAATATTCTAGACAGGCCAGAAATAAATCTGTCTGTGAGCTATTACTAAGAAATCATCCATCAGCAACACAAAAGTAATCTCTGCTGTATTCTAGTCCCAAGTCCAACTGAGAGGGTCTAACACACTTGCCGAGATCGGTTGCTTCTGAGCTTGGCTTTGTGCCATTTCCTCAGTCATCCCAGAAAGAAACAAGGAATTAGGCAGTGTTTTAGCTTGCCAAACCAGTGACATAAAAAAACCCTATTAGTCCTGATTGGATTATTGTTTTTTTAAGGAAGGTGATAAATGAAAAGGAAAAATATTTTACATTATGTACGTAATGGAAATACTTTTTAGACACTCTTCATAATCTGAGGCACGTCAACTATTTTTTTCCTCAGGTTCTTCCTCTCTCATAAATCCTCTTCAAAGTGCTGATATGCATCAGATTCTGAAGACTTGAAAGAGAGGGGCACAGAAAAATAATCTAATTTGATACATTGCCATTGTGCCTGTATGGATGCAGAGCATAGGAATTGTCTTAAATGAGAATTTGTTTTCTGTAAGCCTGATGATAAGAGAAGGTTTTAAAACCCACAAGCATTCATCCCTCTATCTGAAGAACTCCTACGTGCAGGTCACTACGAGAAACAGCTGGTTTTGAAGGGGGAAAAGGGCAAGATATGCTAAATATTGATAATATTTTGGGTTTCCTTCTCCTCCCCAAATCATGTCTTCCTGAACACTCTGGAAAACAGAACATCCATTACTGTTGTCTTAATTTCTGTCTACTTCAATACAGGCCTAAATCTTCTGCCACTGTAGTTGGTGAGAACACTTCTTTAACAGGACTAATGTCAGCCACTGCTGCCAATGCAACCTTATAGCACAGATCAGCCTGCCCTTAAACCACTTTGAGTGGAATCCCAGCTCTTCCAAACCCTTAGAAACGATCACAAAGGAGAAAGGAAAGCTCAAACTCTGGGTATTTTCTTCATCTTGGGACTTTTTTTCAACAAAAGCAAAACAGCCAGCCCATGAACTCCCTCTAGAACAGGGAGTACTCAACTCATATGCTCCAGTCTTGACAACAAACAGCCCGTGCTGCTGGGCTTAATTGCTGTCTGGCAGTTCCAACACACAAACTTCTCCAGCGTGGCTCCCTGCAAAACCATCAGAATCTATTCCCTCTCTTGTATTTTTCCCACTTTTCCTGAAGATTTTTCTTCGCAGTTCACACTGGGTCACAATTGTCAATCATCACAAATGCTGCCTTGACTACAATTCCACCCAGACCATACTGCAGGAAAGTAATATCTTTGGGAGAGGATTCATCTCGCCTAACTCACTTTATTTCAGAGTTCGAGAATATATCCTAGGCTAGCCAGCTAATTCCCATCATAATCAGAATCTTCAGGCAGCTGAAGATTCATTTAATTCCAACCCAGGCTTCTAAATTAAGTGCAATGAATTTACCTCCTTAACTCCTTGACTGTGGAAGGAACCCAGAGAATTAGCTCTGGCTAGTTGCTTCCTTTTTTAGATCTGGTTTAGCAGTGGTTACATGATCTAACTCCATGCAACAGTGTCAGATCCCAGTGGGAATTTGATTGGCGTATATATTCTAAAAGATTTCAAATATCTTTTTAGTGGCTCTCTGTTTACCCAAAACACCACATGTTCAGTAACTTCAAGCCGACCTCTATCTGAGGTGTTCTAAAGTCTTAGTCTGTTCCTCCCGGAAACTGGAAAAATATATTTTATGAGATAATACAGCAGGGTCCATCTTTCCATATGATAATCAGCAATACTTTCTTTTATGTTCAGTTTCAGACATGCACAGAAAACAAGGTGCCTGTCTTTTTCAATTTATGATATTTTTCACTTTGATTTTTCATTGGGCTTTCAAATCTGCATGCAATTTTTGCCTTTAAACCATCTGAACATACAAACAAAACTATAATTGATTTTGGCATTCAACAGAAGAAATAGTGTCTCATGTATTTGGGAATTCTATTATCAGAACCCATTGGAGATACATTTTTTTTTTTAACAAAATAAAATGAGTATGCAAGAAACTACAGTGGCATGCTAAATCTTCCAGACATGAGAAAAAATTAATGACTTAGTGGGTGAAACTCTGGAATGCTGACAACTGCAAGCTAGGCTTCTCTAATGTAGTGGTAGCATGGCTAACAGCCTGCAACCAAAATGTCTTATAATCTTTATGTGAACCATCAATTTATGCCTTTAAACTTACACTGCTATTACACCATTAAATTCCTATTTTTTCTTTGCCAAAGCTTACTTTATTTTCTTGGGCAAATTCTACACTAACACAAAATGCTGGCCTGGGGTTGTTTGGAGAAACAGGTGTATATAGAAAAGAAATGTACATCAAACTTAGTGGGCATGCACACAAGGTAAAATAGATTTAGCTAGCATGTTGAGATGCTGAAAGGGAGAAGTATCTGAAAAAGTAATTAAGAATAAAATATAGTAAAAAGCCATGTATCCCTTTTATCTTACACCCTCTTTAACTTCCTGCTTTTCCTTCAGCTTCCTCCCAGTCAGATCTTCTTGCATACAACTTACATATTAACTACTTTCATGCTCTGTGTAAAAATAGTGTCAGGTTGTTCTAGTTTTCTAGCAGGGCAATCACAGGTGTTGTGAAAAAATAGATAAAGGAAGCCTTCTTTCAGAGCCTTGTCACAGAGAAAGAGAAACCAGATGTTGCTTCCCCTCCTCAGCCCCCCTCTATTATTGGACTTGGAAGGTCCCAAATCTAAGAAAGTATAACAAAATTTTATCTCCATAAGCTCACTGAGACATCTGCTACTTCCTTGTGCTGGAGATACTACCTGGACTTTCACACTGAGCCTGTTTCTGACGCTTCTTACATTTACTAATTCCCACCTGATGAAACAGACCCATCAGCCTACAAAGCCAGGCAGTTCTGGGGCCATCCCTGACATAAGACATACTCTAAAGCAGTCCAAAGTCATCTTTCCTCCCTACAGAAACCTATGCCAAGACCCTGTCATTTTGAAATCTCTACTATAACATTTCATGCCCATTCCAAAAGACACCACTGCTTACAGAATGCAGTTACAAAATACTACCCCATAAACTCCGAAAACTATTCAGGGACTATAAAATTGTCACATAAACGCTCACCAAAAACAAGGGCAGGGGGGACAAGTTACAGAAATCCAAACTTCTTGAAGGAAGGATAGTGAATATGTTTTTCTTTCATGGTAATTAACACCACCTCCTTGTTACCTTCAGATCTTTTAAGGTGTCACTCTAAATTACGCTCTTCATGAAAAGTAACTTTTAGCCATTTCTAAAAGGCAGAAAAATTACATCTGAGTAAGTAAGCTAAATTGCTTTTCTTAAAACAACATTCAAAAAGTCTTACAAGTGTGTCCTGACAGAAATAACTGCATCAAAAACCTAGAGATTTTACTTTGGTTTTATGCTTATAGGGTGATATCCTATTCCCACAAAAGCCAGTGGAAATTTTGACTTCCATTACAATGGTGACAGAATTTCACTCGCTGAGTTAAATGACATTTATTAGATTTTCATGTTAAATGCAGAGGAAAATCCTGTTCAGGATTCCTGCTAATCCAGACTCAGAGTTTCTACACAACTAAAGCAAGAAAGTTGGTAACCTCAGATCTCTTCTAAACTGTACAGAAATGACCCAATTTCCCACATTCTTTTGAATACTAAATCTTTGAAGCCTGTGATGAGGGAGGAACCGCTATGTAGCACTTTGAGTTTCACTCAGTATTCCGACTGCAGTCTTTGTGAGTCTGCAAGGATTTACATTCATTGTCTCTCCAGAGTCACTTGCAAAATGATTTCTAAAAATTCTCTCTTTTAACTACTATTAGACACTGTCTAATACAGGAACAAGGAATTCCTGGACCAAGGGCCAGATACAACCTGCAACTTAGTATCAGGCAGATTGCAGCCAAATGAGTTTGCATGTGTGTGTATTTATCCTTGGCTGAAAAACAAAAGTGCTTATTGACATACGACTTGCCAAATGCCTCTGAGAGACCTAGCTGGTCCTTCTCAAGGAAAGGACCTCTAATCCATGATTAATAAACTGCAACTTAACATTACAGCTACCAACCAAGCAACACAGAAACATAATATTGCAGATTATTCCACAGTACATAAATGCAGTATTCCAATGTGATTATCACGTAGGTTTGCCATGCTGGTGCAAAGGGCACCATTAGCAAGGCATTAGTGAGGCTGCTCAGTGCTGGTACATTCAAATCAGTAAATGGCAAAGATGGAGAGGGAGGAGGAGACAAGAAAGAAATTACTATACCTTGAGCTTCAGAGTTCAGAGCAGATTTGGGGACTGCCAGGAAAACAAACAAACAAGCATCTTTTTGCTTTCAAACTTTTTTTAGCATTTGAAACAGAAAGTGAGGAAGAGACAGCGTAATTTCTGCAAGGTTCCTTTTTAAGCAGAACTGTACTTTTATATCAAGCAACATTAAAAGAGAATGCAGTAGATTCAGAGGGAAAAAAGAGTTCAGAACTGAGGAAGTTGCTCACATCCTCCTGTTACTTGATCTGAACCATCTTATATCCATCTAGGTTATTGCTGTTTCCTCTATCTGTCACAGATAAATGACTGTTCATGCAGTAAGAGCCACTGCTATGCAACAGCTGTGCTCTAATGGACATTTTAAAGCTCCTTGGGTTGGCAGATGCAGGGAAGGAAGGAAGGAAGGGAGGAGGAGAAAAAGAGAGGAAGGGAGGGAGGGAGGAAGGAAGGGAGGAGGGGAAGAAGAGAGGAAGGAAGGAAGGAAGGAAAGGAAGGAAGGAAGGAAGGAAGGAAGGAAGGAAGGAAGGAAGGAAGGAAGGAAGGAAGGAAGGAAGGAAGGAAGGAAGGAAGGAAGGAAGGAAGGAAGGAAGGAAGGAAGGAAGGAAGGAAAAGGAAGGAAGGAAGGAAAAGGAAGGAAGGAAGGAAAAGGAAGGAAGGAAGGAAGGAAAAGGAAGGAATGAGGTGGAGAAGCAAATGAGAGAGAGGCAAATGTAATGGGTTTATATCGCCACCCTTCATAAATCTTGATCATGTCTTCAACAAGATCTAGAAAAATCACAATTTCACTCCAGGACAGGGATGTTCATTACCCAGGTTCAAACTGTATGAAAAATTACTGTGGGAGAATCATTCACAATTGATTTATGGCTAAATTGAGGGAAGGGGAAGTGCCATGGCCAATCCACTGCCTTCAAAATATCTTCCAATCTTCACCAACACTAAAAGCTTTTCAGGAAGCTGCTTCTATCATTTGTGTACCCAAACACAAGGCATTAGCCCAGCACATCCCATTAATCATTCCAGCCACCTAGAAATGAAAGCTGTAATAAAATGGAGAAAGGGGAAGAATTAGTAATTTATTACTTGATCTCTATCTGGAAAAATATACCATTCTAAAATAAAATAACTTCTGTCTTTATAAGCCTGATAGAGTCCTTAACAATATTTACATTAAAAATTCTAACCAATTTATTAATGTTTCTTTAAGAAAAAAACAACAAAAAAAAAAAAGAAAAATCTTGCTGTCAGAGGGAAGACTCAGGCTCCAGAATATTTGTTCATCTTATTTTCAAAAAATACCTAATTCCTTGAGAGTTGTTCAGGGCAAGCTAAACAAAGGGATGGCTTTGTATAACAGATCGTTTTGGAGATCAGCTGTTCAATGTCTCCATATGCTTCGAATCAATACAACAGGCAGATGGATGTTTAGATTAATTTCTGTGCTCCAAGAAGTGCAAAAAATATCTTAGGCCATGAATTCTATGCTCACCAGTAATTTTATCATCAAGAGACACGTTACTTTAAAGCTGCATCATGCCTTCAGGAAAATTTAACTCATACACAGCTATGGCACAAGGAGTGTGTGGATCCCGAGCAGCATTTGGGAAATGCATCTGGGAAAGAGTATTTGGGAAAGTGAAAGGAAGTTAAAAATTATGCCTCTGCTTCAAGGAACAATCTCTCAAAGCAAAATTCAACTTTCTGACACTGTGAAATGAACTAGGACCTACTGTGAAAGACCCATCTGTGTACAACCCTGAAAAAAGGAAGTCATGAAAGCCACTAGAAAAAAAATCACACCATGTTATTCTTGTTTGCATCCTATTGAGCAATCCCCATCACACTTCACTATAAATTCATTTCTGCCTGCACACACCCATACACACACATTTGTTTAATGTACACCTGAGTAAGTGGCTTTAGGCCACTGTTTTTTTCCAAAGCATGCAAACTAGAATAATGAGATACTATATGTTATAAAAGAGATTTTAAAGTTGCACAGTAGCTGAATTACACTGTATCAGCACAAGCACTAGACATCTCTATCAAAGGCTTTTTTTTTTTTTAAATGAGCACAGTACACTGTATTATTAACTTCCCTTATAGAATGTAAACAGGATTTCAGAAGAGGAATTAATCACAAAAAATTCAAATAACAGTTTGAAAACTGGAGCATGAAGAAACTAAGTAACAAACCCTCTGAAAAGGCACATTTGTTGGGAGTTAGGCTTCTGTAGGACTACAGCTGTCACCTATCCTTTACCCCTCTTAAAATCTTAAAGTTGAGTTCATGACATTAAGACTGAACTGTTATTATCACCTCCCAAATTAGTCATAATTACTATCTTTTTGAACCACTGCAGGGTTTCATCCCAAATCCCTGTGGGCCTATGCTATGGGATGAGAAGAGACTAAGTTCCTGACCTCTCACCTCCAACATAAGCAGTATCCTCCATACTTGTATCATTTCTCCTCTATCTCCTAGGGCTAAATTTTTGGTCCTTCTTCTGGCAGGAGCTTTCTCAGGCTCTTGAATGTTCTTGTTCAATCTTTTTCCAATTCCCCTATCTCAGTCACATCCTTTTTGAGCTCAGGAGGCCAAAATTGTGCACTGTGTTCTAGCTGAGACCACAGGCACAGCTTTATGCAAAAGGCTGTACAATATCCTCTCAGTTACTCAACTTCTTAGGAGCCTTGAATGATCTGCAACCCAGTATCACAGTTGGGTTTTGACTGTTGTAATTTGAGCAAGGATCCCCACTGATCTCTCATGCCCATCTCTTCTGGATCTGTCAGGACTGACTGTTCACACTTAGTCTTTCTTGATTCACCACTGATCTTTATCCAGCACTGTTCTGCCCACGTGGTGGAAAGCTTTAGAATTAATAGTTCTTGTTTCTCCTGAACAGACTATGTAAGTATTTCCACACAGATTTTCCGACATGGTGGCTCCAGATCTCTCTCAATAAATAGGTTAACAACAGAAATCTTTGTTAATTTGCAGACGTCCAAATCCCAACTTTGGTCTCTTTCTACCCCTACAGATTAGCCTAACCCTCTGCTTTTCCTCTCCTCCCCAGCTTTTATTCGTAACAGTATTTTGTCTGTTACTCCATGACATTGGAGTTTTTGCAGTGTTTTTGTCCAGAGTTCTGTCACTCACAGCATTTTGTTTCCAATTACTCATTACTTTTCTGATACATCCTTCATGCTAGAAGATCACTGAAATGTTGGCGGTCACTGAAAAAAAAACCAAAACAAAAAAAAAAAACCCCACTGAATTACATCATGCCTCTCTGCTACTTACTATTGTTTTTAAATGAGTATTTCAAGTTGGTTGCCAAGTCCAGATGTAAAGTGTTACTTAAATATATCACTGAATTAACTAACTATGCCTGTAACTGATTCACAGCCGAAGCTCTGTTTCCAGTAGAATTTATAGGAGACACAAGCCTCAAATCACTGGGAAACCCAGCCACAAATCAAAGTCCTCTGGCATATGGGACCAATTGGTCTAGAAGAGGTTTGCTGATGGAGCACTCAGCAGTTCGTGCTTGAATCCCAGCCCTCAGCCACACCGTTTCTGCTCACAGTGCTTTGCTATCTTCAAGATTGCACCACTCTCCTTTGCAGATTTGCCAGGCACCCATGCAGATTCATGGGTGTTTCTGTATGACTTCTGGAAACCAGAACATGCCCTGCTATTCCAGAAGCCTGTCAAGGGTTCTTCTTGCCTCAAAGCCCTCCAGATTTTGAGTTCTCAGCTTCAAAGACTCATCTGCCATGCAGGAATTCAAGATTTTGATATGGGACACAAATAAGCAAACCAGGAAGGACAGGAAAAATTAGTAGGACACAATGTCTTCCATGATCTCTGCTGCATCAAGGAAGCAGCTCTATCAAGGATGTTTTTTTAATCCTTCTGCTCCAAGAAAAGGTCAACTGGATGCTGTGTACCTTTGAGGATGAACACTAGGAAAGAATAAGCCAGAAGACTTCCACTGACTCAACCAGCATTTTGGGAAAAGAAACCAAAGGAAGAAAGAAAACATAGCGTGTATGATGTGGTCCAACTTCACTTTCATCATCTTAGATGGAGAGACAGAGACTGCTGAAACCATAGCAGAGGCCAATATGACAGCAGGATTATTGTAAATAATATCCATAATAAAAAATGCAATAAAATTACAAGGATGCACTGGTGTTATTACACTTTAGAAATTAAATTCCAGCACTGAAAAACTCACAGGCATAGACATATTCTGAAATTTCAGACAGCCCTCAGAATGACAGCATTGCTTCCTCAGGGTTCAGTCCTGCCTTGCCTGAAATTAAGTCTGCCTCCTTTCCAGTTTCAGCACTGCAAGACTAAACCTTGGCATCTTTGTTCCGTGTAAGCATCCACACAGGTCAGTGAAGAAACTGCACCCACTCTCCCTTGGATCCCTGTCCCACACCTCGTTTGTTCAGGAGTCTGCAATGTTATCAATGTCTCATTATTGAACCAAATGCCACCACCGTGACTGAAACGCAGCCCCAAAGTGGGCATTTCTTGTCTATTTGCCCCCAAGTCTACAGCACACAGAGCAAAAAGACAACAAAAAACCCTCCGTGTGTGCTTCCCCTGCTCCACGACAGCTGCATTTCATCATGACATCCAGCCTAGGATCACTGTGGCTGGGTTGGGACTGCAGCTCTGTTCCCAGCATGCTCCCCATTTGCCTGTCAGTTTAGTGTGGTGGGTGCTGAGTAACCCTCCTTCTTCCTTACATCAGCATCTTTGAGGCTTTAATATTCTGTTTGATCTGTTTGAGGCTGTGGGAGGAGTAAGCAATTTTCTGTCTGGCTTATTAGCTAGGTAGGGAATATTCCCCAATAAATACATTCTGTAGCATTGCCTTTAGACCTCTTACCCATGACATTGTTCTGCCCTTTTTTTGGTCTTTTTTAAGACTTTTTTGTTTAACTTTATGCATTCAGGCAAGTAGATATAATGCAAATAACCTGAGAGCCAACGTTATTTATAACTTTACTGCACATAACACCCTCATTCTCCCCACCACCCTTTCACTCTATAAAAATATACAAGAGTAAACAGGCACTCCAGAAAAAGAAACCCAGGCATCCAGTGTTAAAACTGAACAGCTAAGAGCTTAGCAGCAGCAAATATAACCTCACCTCCTTGTGAATAATGCCTGCTATTTAGTCTGGTTACAGATGCACCATACTGCAAATACTATGCTGTGGTATCAGCTTTTCTATACAATCTTTAACACAAGTCTGGAGGATTATGTAAGTAGAGGCCAAAGAACCCATTTGGAGAACGGAAAGAAAAGCAAGTATGTTTAAAAATTAAGACTTAAAAAAAATTGTACAAATCAGACTAAAAATGCTGAAGTACAGACTGTGTAATGTGAAAAAAATTACATACCTCAAAAGAGAGGAGAGGAGAGGAGAGGAGAGGAGAGGAGAGGAGAGGAGAGGAGAGGAGAGGAGAGGAGAGGAGAGGAGAGGAGAGGAGAGGAGAGGAGAGGAGAGGAGAGGAGAGGAGAGGAGAGGAGAGGAGAGGAGACAAGTCTTTAGCTGAACAACTTTAGCTGAACAGCTTTGCCCAACTTTCTGCCCAGATACTGTGAGCAAAGTTTCACATCAGTTGCCTGCAGTTTCTTTCAAGGTACTGATAAAGGGGTAAGTGTCACTTAAAACAGAAACATCTAATACTCAAGTCTCCTGCTCATCACAGATGAGGCATATCCCTGGGTAACAACGTGGGCTTCATCTCTGTGGAGGCTTACAATAGCTTCAGAGCACTGGGCCAAAAGTCCCAACAAGCCTGCCATCAGGCTGAGAAGTGAAAGGGCACCCAAATGCTTCTTTTGTGTTGTCTCATGAAGAAAATCTTTAGAAGAATTTTACAGGGAAGCTTTTAGAGAAAATAAAAATATTTATTTCTTTCCTCTACTGAGGATTTCTGAATTCACACTGACATTTGACTGAGCAGTTACTTAGCATGCTGTACACCACATTTCACTTACAACAACAATGGACACAGTAAAGTTCCCCTTTTCCCCAGAAGATGACAACAGTGTATATTTTTCATAGAAGTTACAATTTTTTAAGGTTTAGGGTTTTTTCTTCTTCTTTTTTTAAAGGCTCAAACAAGGGAAAATATGTTTGAAAGGAAGGATCTATGGTTAGAGGGACACTGAAACTGGAGATACAAAACTTGTTTCTATGATCCATTAAATATCCTACCATGGTCAAATAGACACACACAATAACAATTATATGTGCAAAGGATCCACAACCGTAGGTCTTCCACCACCTCTAGAAGTTGCTTCAGCAGCAGATTTTGTAGTCAGTAACAGGCACCTGTAAGACAAAAGAATAAGGAACAAGTGTTAGCAGAGAGACACTTCTCCCATCCACAGCTTGTTGCTCATTAGAATTTGGGAGAATCTTTAACATCAAGGGTAACTAATTCATCTTCCAGTCCTGCACCATTCTGTGATCAGCAGGTTAACTGATATCTGATTTATCTGTGATCTAGGTGTTCAGCAGTGGCAGCAGGGCTGTCCATGGAGACACCCAGAAATACCCAAGCCTATAAAAGATGGAGGAAGTGAAGCAGAATCACACCTGTCAGCCTCCAATCAGCAAGACCACCCTCCATTTGGTGCACGAAGTGGGTGTTTCTACCCACCAGGCAGCATTATGGTTTATGTCACTTGTGTTGTTAACAGCACGCTGGGGAAAGGTAAGACAGCAAACGCGCATTTGTAATACACCAGCCAGCTCATCAACAGGAGCAGTAAAACCTTTAAAACAGACATAACAGCAAAAGCAATTAAGGAAACTCCTTCAGTTCAGAGCTACCTGGGGCGAGCACATGAACTGGCATACAAGCTGCCTGGAGGCCCTGGAGAGCAGTTGCTGAATTAGTGAGGATTGGAACAACTAATTGGTGATTGTTTATCAAATAATACACTAACAATTCCACTGTGCTCTAAGAGGGAGGCAAGAATAAAGCCATTTCAGGTGCCACCACTGTGAACTTAGCATTTTTCTAAGATACGTAAGACATATTCTTCAACTCTTTTAAGTGTCCATATGCAGACTAGACGGAGGCTGGCAGGAGGCACATTTACAAGTGCATTTATTTCAAGTGTCTCTGCTAGTTCAAAGGGCTCAAACAAAAACTGTTGTCTAAAAAAAATGTGGTTTAGAGAGGAGAAGGAGTACAATTTATCACTTTCGAGGTGGGAGGAAGAGATGGCAAATATGGTACTAATTAATATAAAACCTTCTCCTTCCTTGCTGCCCCGCTGTCCCCAAACACACAAAATGAAGAGTCTACTCTGCTCTGCTCTCTCAATACTCTTGGCACGTACCTCCTTCTCTCTCCCCCTCACACTCCCTCTCTCGCCATAAAGGGGCATGAAATGAGAAATTTTAGCAAGGTTTCTTTACAGAAGAGAGGCTTGGCTTCAAGCCCAGTATACATATGTGGGAGGGAGTCTTCAAAGAGAGGCTCCCTCAGCGCTGCCCAAGAAAGCCGCGCTTCTCACGGTCCACAAGCGAGGCTTTCTGGGACTCACTGGCTCGAGCCCCACCAATACTGCCTAGTTCCTCAGAGGTAATAAATGCCCAAGGAGGTAAAAACATCTGCATGATGCTGTCTTGAATTTTCCTTAGCTTGAAGTTTAGGAGAAAAATGACCGCATGTCGAGAGGAATGGCTAAAAAACCCCAAACCCAACCAAAAACAATCCCAAAAAACCTGCGGTATCACTGGATTTCCCTTTTATATAGCATGTCCAGTAGTATGAATTAGTCAATTTATACTAAGGATTATTTGTTGTCTTTAGCTTCGTACAGATGATTTCTTTTCAACAAGTCCTTGTAGACCCTTGTAACAGGGTATTGGTATAGTTATAAAAGCATAGACAATTTACACTTACAAAAAGGCCGTTTGCAGGTATAGTTTAACAACATTTCCATCAGCAAATTGAATTGTCCAAGAAAAAAATCCTTTTCTTTTCTCCCCCAGGTCTAACTTCATACATTCTAGGGCTTTTGCTAGCATAGCAATGATGACAAAACTATAATAAATCCCACCCTGACACATCTATGCCAGCAAGACTAAAGCCTTCACCTCAATTAGGTTGAAGTACTTCCTATTTCAGCCAGATTTATAGTACAAGTTTTTCCCCTCACAGCACAGTGCATCCTCCCCAATCACCTGGCTTTGCTTTGCTTCCTGCCCATACTCTGGTAACCATGGATCTCCCCAGACAACATTTACAGCATCACAAATGCAACTGCATGCTCACCTAGGGCCATTTAAAAGGAGTTTATTTTTGATTGTTTAAAAAAATTTCCCTCCATCACGCAGACATTCTGCAATTTTTGATGAACCCTCATCCCCACCTTACAGCCAGTTCTGACCCACTTCTTGGTATCGTGGTAGTAAACGCTGTACCACACAGTCGAAATGTATGTTTGCTTTAGTTGTGTCTCCATCCTATTTTAAATTGCACAACATCAATCAAATGCATCTAGTTTCCTCAGCCGTATTTTCACTTTGAACATATCAGGAGGTAAACAAAGCAGCCAGCTCTTAACTGATTCTTTTTTCTGTAATTAAATGGGAGTTTCTTACCGTGGCCAATGAAATCCAGAATGCTTCAGTGCAGATACCTGAAAAAGAGAGAAGGGTGCTTAAAAGACAGTCTTTTGCTCAATGAAAGTTTAACTCCAAATAAAAAAAAAAAAAACTATTGCCAGCATAATACTATAGGTTGAGTTAAATAAATAAATACTTATCTGATTAATTGTTGCCTGGAATCCATTTGTGCTTGTATCTCTTGAGTTAGAGGCCATATTAAAAAAAGTGCACAGGAGATTTGAAATCTGAGGACAACCTAAAGCTTGATTCTAAGAAGGCTCAATGCACCAGTACTTTCCCATGGCGTGGGTGAGACAGGTTTAGTCATCAGGTGTGACAGAGAGCAGTCTGTTGCAATCCAACATTACATGGAGAGCCAACTAGAAAGCAACGTATTTAGCACATACACTGCACACATTACAATACCCTCAAAGAAAAGAAAATCAGGTATTTCAGTACACAGGTTTTATTCAGGTCAGCTGCATTTCAGTCTCTCTGAAAAGCTACAGCAAGTGCCTGGATAGAAAGACGTTCACGATTTGGAGATTATTGCCAGACATCAACATCACTGTTATTCACATGTGGGTGAGACACTAACGCACTATGTATAGAGCTATTAAGACAAAAAGACCCTTCAAAATTATTAAAATACCTTTGAAAATTAGGACTTCACTCAGAACCTAGTTTTGTCCATCTCAGACTTCTCTTTTATAAAATCCTTCTGCCTTTCTCTTCTGCAAGAACACTCACTGGAATCCTTTCACAAAAACTCAAATTGATTTTTAAGGGCAGGAGTTTGTTTGTCATGCATTTAAACAATACCCTGGCACGGGGTGGGTGTAATTACATGGGAAGAGACAGATGGCATCGGCTCAGAGACTGAGGAAGTCGAGCATCCTATCACACTCACGACTTTCACTTTTTCCTCCTCAGGCAAGTGCCAATAGCCTCAAGCACCTTCCCCAGCCCCACTCTCCCAACCTCTGGGCCTCCCCGGCTCTCAGCAATCTCTGGTGAGGTGATTCCCTGAACCAGAACTGCATTTTTGTGTACAATAGCTTTTGGGAGAGTTTTCTTTAAGGGGTATGTCCAAACACCCCTGTTGGCATGGGAACTCTTGGCATCTACAATATCCCAGGGTGATTTCACAGCTACAGGAAGTCCTTTTTGCCAGCTTTAAAACTGTCACCTAACCATTCTCTTGAGGCTGCTTGGCTCCCATGGCATGGGAGAGTGAATGGGTATTTTCTATTTGCTTTCTCCATGCCACTTGAGAGTTCACAGACCTTTGTTTGTTCCTGCTCAGATAGATGCCCAAGTGTTGTTTTCTGCATGGGAGTCACTCCACATTTTTATCAATATTTCCTGTATCATCTCCCCTTCTTCTGCATCCTTTCTAAAATGAGGGAGCAAGGACGCAATATCCAAGTGTGCCATGCATTTATGTGGTAGCATAAAGACCTTTCTTTTTGTTCACAATTTCTTTACCAATCAGTCCCAGTATTCAGTTCTATTTTTTTTTTCTTTTTCTCATTCCTACTGCATATTCAGCAGACATTTTTATACAATTATTATAAACCAAGGTTTCTTTCCAAATGGTAATTTAGATTCCATCACTGTGTATTTCAAATTAGAATTGTTTATCCTCGTCTGCACTATTCTATGTTCATCAGCATTGAATTTCAACTGCCGGGTCGTCCTCTGGTCACTCTCTGTGGTGAGGCTGTTCTGCAGTCCCATAGCCTCAACTACATCCATGCCTCAACTATCCTGTCTGATCTGGTATCATCAGGAGGCTTTTTTGCCTCATTCTCCACCTCTTTCAGGACTGTGCTGAACAGCACCAGACTCAATAGTATGACCTCACTGGTCTTTCCATCCCTTCTCTAAAAGTTGGCCAGTTTTCCCCTCACTTTTATTTCCTAAACCGAAGTTATTATTAATAATTAAGGACTTTGCTCCTTACCCCATGGCAGCTTGATTTCATTGAGAGTTTTTGAACAGGTATAAATAACAAAAGCAAACAAACAAACCTTAGAAAATTTGTTTATGTGATTATAACAGAAGCACAAATATCCCAAAGCTCAAAAATCTTCTGTCCAAAATCTACTGTCCAACCCTTCTTTAAAGTAACCCTTATCCTTCACACACCAAGCTTTTAGCTTCTTCTTGAAACCACAGTGTGCATTACCTACACCCTGGAATAACTCCTCCCCAGCCACAGGAGTTACCCCATCTGTGGGGAATGTGTCACTCACCTCGAAGAGAGCTTTTCTCACTGTACTTTCTTGAATCACAGAGAGCTGCTAACAGGAGGGCCAGCTCCAGACCCAGTTATGGGCTGTAAGTGTCCCATTCCTTCCAGGAGCTGTAAGCAAGGCATGTCATAGGAGACACCAGCTCTGGAGATTTTTCCCTATATAGTCCATCTGGAAAGACTTTTCTCCTGTTCTTTTGTATTTTAGAAAAGCTGTAGCTCTTCTCTCCCATTCCCAGCTTTCTTGTACACATGCATAGGTTGAACAATGGTGTACATTCCATGCTCACACAAACCCTCTGGTTTTGAATGTTGTTCGAACAACGCAATGCCACATATGGTTTCCCAGTGTTCAAGAGCAGTTCAGAAGTCCCAATTTAGACTCTGAGGCCCACCAAATAAAAAGGAATAAAAAGGAATGTGATGCATATGTTCCCAGTTCTAGCTCAGCAAATGTAGGCTAGAGGAAGAGAAAACACCAAACCTGGTAATTTAATATTACACGAGATGAATAAGTATAATTTTCTAAATAAAAATAATTGGCTCAAATGTAATGCCAATAACCCTTCAGGGACTTGAGCTGGTGAGTACCATTGAGAATAATAGAAGAGGCAATTCTTACTGCGTGCGTACACTTTAAGAACAAAAACACAGTAGGAGAATTTTAATTCCAATGATTTGGATAAAGCTCACTGCCCTGAATCAGCAAGCAAAGCACAACAGGAATGGTGAAGTACAAAACCAAAAGAACTGCAACTTTCAGACAGCAATCCAACCTCAGCTAAGCACAACTCCAGGATTGCTAGGACAACACACCAGGTGAATGCTATGCTAAGGTATGTAGCTTCTTTAGGAACAGAACTTTCACCATAGTAAGTACAGGCCCCGGGCACACACCACCTCTGAAGTGGCTGGTGGTCCGCACAGAGCAGTGCTGTGGATGGAAAGGTGTCTGCTCAGGCCTTGCATTGACCTTTACTGCACCAGAAGCAGTAAATAATTTCTCCTAAGCAATGAAAAGTTGAAAAAGTAAAACTTGAAGAAAATAGATACTGGTGTTATTCTGATTCTGCCTCTCCAGCAGAGTTCTGCTCATTGCAACCTTAAAGCACAGAAGCAGCTGGTACTACTCCAGAGACTGGTCAACACTGCAATTAAAGGATGCACTTATTCTTTACACAGAGCCTCTAGATTTCCCCAAGGCAACCAGTGGAAACCCCAGCCTACCCTTTTCAAGGACATAAACACTGTGGGAACAGAACAGTCAGTCCCTGCCATCCTGGCCAGGATGCACCTCCTGCAGCACACATTGCTTCCATAAGACCCAGTGCAGCAGGGAGCAAGGAGTGGATTCAGCCCAGCTCATTCACCATTTAAAAATTAATGGCAAATGCAGCCTCTCTAGCTGCGGGTAAGGCACCCCAGAGACCTCTGAAAACTAATGTCAGCCCTCCAACTCCTGTTCCTATTACAGCACTAATCTTCAGGTTCATCCACACACCGGTACATGCTTAAAGCAGCCTGTTAACTCTACCAAAGGACTGATTTTCACCCGGCTCACATACACAGAAAGGTAAATGCAACATGCCGATACACACATTCTGCCATCAAAGAATGACTCAGAAGTATCACATTTTTAATATCACATACTTATTTACTGACGCCTGCCCTAGTAGGCATATGTAACCTCATACTGTATTTTACTGATACTGCAGACGGTATAACCAATCTCCTAAACTCTCAACCCTCTCAATGGATTAGTATGATGTGTGGAGCAGTTTTAGCTTACAAAGCACTACTTTAGTGTGCGGAGTTATTGATTTAACTTAGAATTTCTGCTATGTCGTGTATTTTTACTGATTTACCTTTACAGTCGTGTAAGAATATCTTTTCTCTCCAAAAAAACCTTGACACACTTCCTTATCCAATACAAAATATTGCTCCTAGTAGGATTTCAGGACAGGCAATCAGTAATCAAAAGTATGGACTTTTGGAAAAAAATTTTGTGTTGCAGGGTTCTTTCCATATTACTCATGTCTTTTTTCCTAAATAAACCTGGCATACCCCCTAAATTTTCCAGAAATTTCTCAGAGAAACACCCACAGTTACATACCAGTGTACCCTCTCCCCTCTTTCAGCCTCAAGCCAGGCAGATATTGATACATAAGGAAAACTTCCCCCCCCATCTGGAATACTTCCCAAAGGTACTGATACATTTTCCTTCTTCTTAGCCATAGTAGTCACTCAATCCTCTAGTCTCCTCTCCTTTTGAATGCTGCAGGAATCTCCCATGTGCCAGCCCCAGTCCCACCTCACAGTTCTAGCACATATGGAAAGCTGCAGCTGAATAGTGCATACAAATAACAGCAATAAGATAATCCTGTGGCATTGCTAAAAGCTTATTTTGAAAGCGTATTTTAAAAACAAGACCAGACCTGGTCCACCAGAACCACTTGGAATGCCAATGGCATTCTCCTCCAGCTTTTCTTCATGACCAGCTGTCTCTGCAGCCATACAACTCCAACTCCTACCTTCTGCCCTGCACCACACCTCTTTCATCACTGTTTATACAAGTACATTTTCTTCTGTTAACTATTCTGTATGTTTAAATCCTCCTTTATTCTGCTATGTTAATCAATAACAGTCCCCATCACCTCTTTCATTCCTCTGCTAATCAATGTGGTATAGAAAGTGCTTCAATTTTACCTTATGATGACTTCACATGGCATAAGCCATCATCAAAAAAGAAGCCTAGAGTCTAGCTCTATACTTTCTCCCTTCTTCTTTGCAGAGGTAGAACTATATCAATAGTTAAATATGCCAAAAGGCCCACCTAGTCTGTATCTTGAAGTACCCCAACTCACCACATTTTTGTACATTCAATGAGTTACTGTATTCATCTTTGACTGTATTCATCAAAACCCTCCATATCAGCCCATGGCCAGTAGCCGGTGACATGGCATGTGACTTTAGTAAGCGCTTAGACGTACAAATAGTTGCTGCACATCTTTGATTCACATCAACCAGTCACATGTATGTTTTTCTCTGACTTACGGCAAATGCAGGGTAACTCTTATTAGCTTAAAAAAAGTCTTGCCTCGTGGAAAGAACACCATACGGTTCTATGTCACTTCAAGGCCACAAGGAAATTGCCACAGAAAAGATTTACATGTTAAAGCATCGCTTTAGTCTCAGATACTTTACCTTGGTTTACAGTGTTTCCACACCTTCACACTTTAAGATAATGTTATCATAGTATCTGGATGCTACCAAATTCTCACTAAGTTAAAAAATATATTTAAGTTTGTATTGAAACTTCTGTTATGGTAAATAAAGCTGTGTGATTTCAAAAGGCACATAGATCATAAATAAATGGGTCTAGCAACCAAAATCTTCTCTCTCACACAATGATAAATAGTGCCATTCCAGCAGCTATTTAGACCTCACTGCCTGAACTCATGCTGACCTGAAACATACCCATTCCTTCATTACCTCAAGCTTTGTGTCATGTGCAGCATCAAACAACTTATCTTCTTCCTGCTTACAACACCTCCAGCAATAGCTCTCTTTTCAAAGTTAAAAAAAAAAAAAAAAAAGAAAAAAAAAGCAGACTATTTAAAATGGACTGATGTTTATGAAGTTAAAACAAAACAGAACAGCACACCCGACTCTGTTCTGTGCTTTTCAGCAGCACAGTATCCTGCGGTGGCCTCAGCCAGCTGGGCTCTGTGACCCCTAGACTGATCCCTTGAGTGTGTTCCCATTTTATCACGCAATGAACACTCCAGCCCCAAAGCCAGCAAGAAGTTTGTCACTGACTTCAGCTGAGAACAGGAACCGGCTCGGTCATAAGAAACCTTGAGCTAAATAAAGCAGCAAGAAAAGGCACAGGAGGGAGGTGGGGGGTGTCAGCTCGGAGTGCTGTGGGGCACAGCTCTTGCTTGTTACCAAGGTTACTTGTTACTTCCCCACATAAGATTTCATTTTCAATCACCAATAAATCTACAAAAGTTTGACCCCCTTGAGTGGGAAACTGGGCTTGAAATGCATTAAGTATGTGCTGCAGCCTGATTTGGGGGGGAGGAAAAGGTTTCCAGACATAACATTGTAGGCAGTTTTGAGAAAGAGTTTACAGGGAAAGGTGTGGATGGGGAAAGCTCTTTTCCAATGAAGACTTGCTACTATGTCCCTGCTTTGGGTCTGACAATAAGTATGACACATCAAAAATTTACTGTTTGTGTCAAGAATGTGTCTAAACAAAAACTGACCTGAATTTGGACAAGTATAAGTCCTCAAACAGAATGGAAAAGAAAAACACCAGTTAAAAAACAGTCAATAAATATATATTCAATTTTTAGCTGCTTTAGCCAATAAGCTGCTTAGGCAATTTCAGCCATTCCCTCAAGGCTCCCAAGCCAGCGGGTTTGCTCCAGGCTGGGGCTGAGCAGGACTTTCCCTGAAACTGCAATTCCAGTGTGCTGAATGCTGTTCTGTATAAAAGCATGGATACCCTCTTCCCCTACCAGTGTTTCCCCAGCCAACACCCCATTTGTTCCAGTGAACATGGAAGAGGAAGTTTTCAGAACCAAACACAGTAGGGACAAGAGTCAGGCTTGCAACATTTAGGGAGAAATAGAGGGGGACAAAGTATGTAGGTAGAGAAATCTCTCTCCCTAAACCCCTAATGACTGGCCTGAAGAGGCTGAAATTAGAACAGATGAGAAATGGGATCTGAAAGTCATGGAAACTGAGATCATTCACAAGTCTGGTACTGAAATCTGGCTAAAAAAGCATGGCAAGGAGGTGTGGCAACATGGGTGTGAGTCTCAGCTCTGATGATCTTGGATGCAGAAGAAATGTTGAGACTATGTCCAAGAGGTACCAATTGTCTGAAGTACCTTTGGAAAGGAGTCCAGGCCTTCAGTCCAGGAGGTTCAGTGGGAACAAACCAACATGGCAGAAAATACCAAAGTCCAAACAGAGACAGACCAGAGGAAGATCCTTGATCAGGGTAATTGTTGTGGCTGAGCCAAAAACTGAGATTTCTGTCAAATATCTGTGAAGTCAATCATGAAGGGGATTAGTGCTGCTTCATGTGCATCTG